>NC_136073.1:613247958-614654548 GCF_964261635.1 Lissotriton helveticus | reverse complement strand
GTGGCGAGTTGGAGGGTGGAGTTGGAGGGTGGAGTTGAAGGGTGGGTGGTGAGGTGGAGGTGGAGGGTGGAGTTGGAGGGTGCAGTTGGAGGTTGAAGTTGGAGTTGGAGGGGGTGGAGTGGAGTTGGAGGGTGGAGTTGGAGTTGGAGGGTGGAGTTGGAGGGTGGAGTTGGAGGGTGGAGTTGGAGTTGGAGGGTGGAGTTGGAGGGTGGAGTTGGAGTTGGAGGTGGAGTAGGAGGGTGGGGGTGTAGTTGGAGTTGGAGGGGTGTAGTTAGAGTTGGAGGGTGGAGTTGGAGGGTGGAGTTGAAGGTGCAGTTGGAGGGTGGAGTTGGAGTGTGGTGGGTGGGTTGGAGGGTGGAGGTTGCAGTTGGAAGGTGGAGTTGGGAGTTGGAGGGTAGAGTTGGAGGGTGTAGTTGGAGGGTGTAGTTGGAGGGTGTAGTTGGAGGGTGGAGTTGGGGGGTGGAGTTGGAGGGTGGAGTTGGAGTTGGCGGGTGGAGGTGGAGGGTGGAGTAGGAGTTGGAGGGTGGATTTGGAGGGTGGAGTTGGAGGGTAGAGTTGGAGGGTGGAGTGTAGGGTGGAGTTGGAGTTGGAGGGTGGAGTTGGAGGTTGGAGTTGGAGTTGGAGGGTGGAGTTGGAGGGCAGGTTGGAGTTGGAGGGTGGAGTTGTGGGAGGGTGGAGTGGAGGGTGGAGTTGGAGGGTGGAGTTGAAGGGTGGAATTGGGGGTGGAGGTGGAGGTGGAGGGTGAGTTGGAGGGTGGGGGTTGGAGTTGGAGGGTGGAGGTAGAGTTGGAGGGTGGAGTTGGAGGGTGGAGTTGGAGGGTAGAGTTGAAGGGTGCAGATGGAGTGGGAGGGTGGGGTGGGAGGGTGGAGATGGAGGGTGGGTTGGAGGGTGGAGTGGTGTGGAGAGTGGGAGTTGGAGGGTGAAGTTAGAGTTGGTAGGTGGAGTTGGAGTGGAGGGTGGGTGGAGTTGAAGTTGGAGGGTGGAGTTGGAGTTGGATGGTGTAGTTGGAGTTGGAGGGTAGGGTTGGAGTTGGAGGGTGGAGTTGGAGGGTGGAGTTAAAGGGTGGAATGGAGGGTGGAGTTGGAGGGTGGAGGGTGGGTTGGAGGGTGGAGGTTGGAGGTGGAGGACGGAGTTGGAGTTGGGAGGGTGGAGTTGGAGGGTGGAGTTGAAGGGTGCAGTTGGAGTTGGAGGGTGGAGTTGGAGTTGGCGGGTAGGAGTTGGAGTGGGAGGGTGGAGTTGGAGTTGGAGGGTAGAGTTGGGAGGGTGGAGTTGGAGGGTGGAGTGGAGTTGGAGGGTGGAGTGGAGGGGGTGTGGAGTTGGAGTTGGAGTTGGAGGGTGTAGTTGGAGGGTGGAGTTGGCGTTGGAGGGTGATGGGAGGAGGGTTGGAGTTGGAGGGTGGAGTTGGAGTTGGAAGGTGGAGTTGGAGGGTGGAGTTGGAGGATGGAGGGTAGAGTTGGAGGGTGGGAGTTGGAGGGTGGAGTTAGAGTTGGAGGGTGGAGTTGGAGTTGTAGGGCGGAGGTGGAGGGTGGAGTTAGAGTTGGATGGTGGAGTTGGAGTTGGAGGGTGGAGGTTGGAGGGTAGAGTTAAGGTTGGAGGGTGGAGTTGGAGTTGGAGAGTGGAGTTGGAAGGTGGAGTTGGAGTTGGAGCGTGGAGTTGAAGGGTAGAGTTGGAGTTGGAGGGTGAGTTGAAGGGTGGAGTTGGAGGGTGGAGTTGGAGGGTTAGAGGGTGGGTTGGAGGGTGGAGGTAGGAGTTGGAGGGTAGAGTTGGAGTTGGAGGGTGGAGTTGGAGGGTGGAGTTGGAGGGTGGAGTTGGAAGGTGGAGTTGAAGGGAGCAGTTGGAGTTGGAGGGTGGAGTTGGAGTTGGAGTTGGAGGGTGGAGTTGGAGGGTGGAGTTGGAGGGTAGAGTTGGAGGGTGGAGTTGGAGTTGGAGGGTGGAGTTGGAGGGTGGAGTTGGAGTTCGAGGGTGGAGTTGGAGTAGGCGGGTGGAGTTGGAGGGTGGAGTTGGAGTTGGAGGGTGGAGTTGGAGTTGTAGGGCAGAGTTGGAGGGTGGAGTTGGAGTTAGAGGGTGGAGGTGGAGTTGGAGGGTGGAGTTGGAGTTGGAGGGTGGAGTTGGAGTTGTAGGGCAGAGTTGGAGGGTGGAGTTGGAGTTAGAGGGTGGAGGTGGAGTTGGAGGTGTGGAATTGGAGTTGGAGGTGGAGTTGGAGGGTGGAGTTGGAGGGTGGAGTTGCAGTTGGAGTGTGGAGTTGGAGGGTGGAGATGGAGTTAGAGGGTAGCGTTGGAGTTGGAGGATAGAGTTGGAGGGTGGAGTTGGAGGGTGGAATTGAAGGGTCGAGTTTAGGGTGGAGTTGGAGGGTGGAGTTGAGGTTGGAGGGTGGAGTTGGAGGGTGGAGTTGGAGGGTGTAGTTGTAGTTGGAGTTGGAGGGGTGGAGTTAGAGGATGGAGTTGGAGTTGGAGGGTGGAGTTGGAGGGTGGAGTTGGAGGGTGGAGTTGAAGGGTGGATGGTGGAGTTGGAGTTGGAGGGTGGAGTTGGAGGGTTGAGTTGGAGGTTGAAGTTGGAGTTGGAGGGTGGAGTTGGAGTTGGAGGATGGAGTTGGAGTTGGAGGGTGGAGTTGGAGGGTGGAGTTGGAGGGTGGAGTTGGAGTTGGAGGGTGGAGTTGGAGGGTGGAGTTGGAGTTGGAGGTGGAGTGGGAGGGTGGAGGGTTTAGTTGGAGTTGGAGGGTGTAGTTGGAGTTGGAGGGTGGAGTTGGAGGGTGGAGTTGAAGGGTGCAGTTGGAGGGTGGAGTTGGAGTGTGGTGGGTGGGTTGGAGGGTGGAGGTTGCAGTTGGAAGGTGGAGTTGGAGTTGGAGGGTAGAGTTGGAGGGTGTAGTTGGAGGGTGTAGTTGGAGGGTGTAGTTGGAGGGTGTAGTTGGGGGTGGAGTTGGAGGGTGGAGTTGGAGTTGGCGGGTGGAGTTGGAGGGTGGAGTAGGAGTTGGAGGGTGGATTTGGAGGGTGGAGTTGGAGGGTAGAGTTGGAGGGTGGAGTTGTAGGTTGGAGTTGGAGTTGGAGGGTGGAGTTGGAGGTTGGAGTTGGAGTTGGAGGGTGGAGTTGGAGGGCAGAGTTGGAGGTGGAGGGTGGAGTTGTAGTTGGAGGGTGGAGTTGGAGGGTGGAGTTGGAGGGTGGAGTTGAAGGGTGGAATTGGAGGGTGGAGTTGGAGGGTGGAGGGTGAGTTGGAGGGTGGAGGTTGGAGTTGGAGGGTGGAGTTAGAGTTGGAGGGTGGAGTTGGAGGGTGGAGTTGGAGGGTAGAGTTGAAGGGTGCAGATGGAGTTGGAGGGTGGGGTTGGAGGGTGGAGATGGAGGGTGGAGTTGGAGGGTGGAGTTGGAGTTGGAGAGTGGAGTTGGAGGGTGAAGTTAGAGTTGGTAGGTGGAGTTGGAGTTGGAGGGTGGAGTTGAAGTTGGAGGGTGGAGTTGGAGTTGGAGGGTGTAGTTGGAGTTGGAGGGTGGGGTTGGAGTTGGAGGGTGGGGTTGGAGTTGGAGGGTGGAGTTAAAGGGTGGAATTGGAGGGTGGAGTTGGAGGGTGGAGGGTAGGCTGGAGGGTGGAGGTTGGAGTTGGAGGGTGGAGTTGGAGTTGGAGGGTGGATTTGGAGGGTGGAGTTGAAGGGTGCAGTTGGAGTTGGAGGGTGGAGTTGGAGTTGGAGTTGGCGGGTAGAGTTGGAGTTGGAGGGTGGAGTTGGAGTTGGAGGGTAGAGTTGGAGGGTGGAGTTGGAGGGTAGAGTTGGAGTTGAAGGGTGGAGTTGGAGGGTGGAGTTGGAGTTGGAGGGTGGAGTTGGAGTTGGAAGGTGGAATTGGAGGGTGGAGTTGGAGGGTGGAGGGTAGAGTTGGAGGGTGGAGTTGGAGGGTGGAGTTAGAGTTGGAGGGTGGAGTTGGAGTTGTAGGGCGGAGTTGGAGGGTGGAGTTAGAGTTGGAGGGTGGAGTTGGAGTTGGAGGGTGGAGTTGGAGGGTAGAGTTGGAGTTGGAGGGTGGAGTTGGAGTTGGAGTGTGGAGTTGGAAGGTGGAGTTGGAGCGTGGAGTTGAAGGGTAGAGTTGGAGTTGGAGGGTGGAGTTGAAGGATGGAGTTGGAGGGTGGAGTTGGAGGGTGGAGTTGGAGTTGGAGAGTGGAGTTGGAGGGTGAAGTTAGAGTTGGTAGGTGGAGTTGGAGTTGGAGGGTGGAGTTGAAGTTGGAGGGTGGAGTTGGAGGGTGGAGTTAGAGTTGGAGGGTGGAGTTGGAGTTGTAGGGCGGAGTTGGAGGGTGGAGTTAGAGTTGGAGTTGGAGGGTGGAGTTGGAGGGTAGAGTTGGAGTTGGAGGGTGGAGTTGGAGTTGGAGTGTGGAGTTGGAAGGTGGAGTTGGAGCGTGGAGTTGAAGGGTGCAGATGGAGTTGGAGGGTGGGGTTGGAGGGTGGAGTTGGAGGGTGGAGTTGGAGGGTGGAGTTGGAGTTGGAGAGTGGAGTTGGAGGGTGAAGTTAGAGTTGGTAGGTGGAGTTGGAGTTGGAGGGTGGAGTTGGAGTTGGAGGGTGGGGTTGGAGTTGGAGGGTGGAGTTGGAGGGTGGAGTTAAAGGGTGGAATTGGAGGGTGGAGTTGGAGGGTGGAGGGTGGGTTGGAGGGTGGAGGTTGGAGGTGGAGGACGGAGTTGGAGTTGGAGGGTGGAGTTGGAGGGTGGAGTTGAAGGGTGCAGTTGGAGTTGGAGGGTGGAGTTGGAGTTGGCGGGTAGAGTTGGAGTTGGAGGGTGGAGTTGGAGTTGGAGGGTAGAGTTGGAGGGTGGAGTTGGAGGGTGGAGTTGGAGTTGGAGGGTGGAGTTGGAGGGTGGAGTTGGTGGAGTTGGAGTTGGAGTTGGAGGGTGTAGTTGGAGGGTGGAGTTGGCGTTGGAGAGTGATTTGGAGGGTGAGTTGGAGTTGGAGGGTGGAGTTGGAGTTGGAAGGTGGAGTTGGAGGGTGGAGTTGGAGGGTGGAGGGTAGAGTTGGAGGGTGGAGTTGGAGGGTGGAGTTAGAGTTGGAGGGTGGAGTTGGAGTTGTAGGGCGGAGTTGGAGGGTGGAGTTAGAGTTGGATGGTGGAGTTGGAGTTGGAGGGTGGAGTTGGAGGGTAGAGTTAAGGTTGGAGGGTGGAGTTGGAGAGTGGAGTTGGAAGGTGGAGTTGGAGTTGGAGCGTGGAGTTGAAGGGTAGAGTTGGAGTTGGAGGGTGGAGTTGAAGGGTGGAGTTGGAGGGTGGAGTTGGAGGGTTAGAGGGTGGGTTGGAGGGTGGAGGTTGGAGTTGGAGGGTAGAGTTGGAGTTGGAGGGTGGAGTTGGAGGGTGGAGTTGGAGGGTGGAGTTGGAAGGTGGAGTTGAAGGGAGCAGTTGGAGTTGGAGGGTGGAGTTGGAGTTGGAGTTGGAGGGTGGAGTTGGAGGGTGGAGTTGGAGGGTAGAGTTGGAGGGTGGAGTTGGAGTTGGAGGGTGGAGTTGGAGGGTGGAGTTGGAGTTGGAGGGTGGAGTTGGAGTTGGCGGGTGGAGTTGGAGGGTGGAGTTGGAGTTGGAGGGTGGAGTTGGAGTTGTAGGGCAGAGTTGGAGGGTGGAGTTGGAGTTAGAGGGTGGAGGTGGAGTTGGAGGGTGGAGTTGGAGTTGGAGGGTGGAGTTGGAGTTGTAGGGCAGAGTTGGAGGGTGGAGTTGGAGTTAGAGGGTGGGGGTGGAGTTGGAGGGTGGAATTGGAGTTGGAGGGTGGAGTTGGAGGGTGGAGTTGCAGTTGGAGTGTGGAGTTGGAGGGTGGAGATGGAGTTAGAGGGTAGCGTTGGAGTTGGAGGATAGAGTTGGAGGGTGGAGTTGGAGGGTGGAAGTGAAGGGTCGAGTTTAGGGTGGAGTTGGAGGGTGGAGTTGAGGTTGGAGGGTGGAGTTGGAGGGTGGAGTTGGAGGGTGTAGTTGTAGTTGTAGTTGGAGGGTGGAGTTAGAGGATGGAGTTGGAGTTGGAGGGTTGAGTTGGAGGGTGGAGTTGGAGGGTGGAGTTGAAGGGTGGATGGTGGAGTTGGAGTTGGAGGGTGGAGTTGGAGGGTTGAGTTGGAGGTTGAAGTTGGAGTTGGAGGGTGGAGTTGGAGTTGGAGGGTGGAGTTGGAGTTGGAGGGTGGCGTTGGAGGGTGGAGTTGGAGGGTGGAGTTGGAGTTGGAGGGTGGAGTTGGAGGGTGGAGTTGGAGTTGGAGGTGGAGTGGGAGGGTGGAGGGTGTAGTTGGAGTTGGAGGGTGTAGTTGGAGTTGGAGGGTGGAGTTGGAGGGTGGAGTTGAAGGGTGCAGTTGGAGGGTGGAGTTGGAGTGTGGTGGGTGGGTTGGAGGGTGGAGGTTGCAGTTGGAAGGTGGAGTTGGAGTTGGAGGATAGAGTTGGAGGGTGTAGTTGGAGGGTGTAGTTGGAGGGTGTAGTTGGAGGGTGTAGTTGGGGGGTGGAGTTGGAGGGTGGAGTTGGAGTTGGCGGGTGGAGTTGGAGGGTGGGGTAGGAGTTGGAGGGTGGATTTGGAGGGTGGAGTTGGAGGGTAGAGTTGGAGGGTGGAGTTGTAGGGTGGAGTTGGAGTTGGAGGGTGGAGTTGGAGGTTGGAGTTGGAGTTGGAGGGTGGAGTTGGAGGGCAGAGTTGGAGTTGGAGGGTGGAGTTGTAGTTGGAGGGTGTAGTTGGAGGGTGGAGTTGGAGGGTGGAGTTGAAGGGTGGAATTGGAGGGTGGAGTTGGAGGGTGGAGGGTGAGTTGGAGGGTGGAGGTTGGAGTTGGAGGGTGGAGTTGGAGTTGGAGGGTGGAGTTGGAGGGTGGAGTTGGAGGGTAGAGTTGAAGGGTGCAGATGGAGTTGGAGGGTGGGGTTGGAGGGTGGAGATGGAGGGTGGAGTTGGAGGGTGGAGTTGGAGTTGGAGAGTGGAGTTGGAGGGTGAAGTCAGAGTTGGTAGGTGGAGTTGGAGTTGGAGGGTGGAGTTGAAGTTGGAGGGTGGAGTTGGAGTTGGAGGGTGTAGTTGGAGTTGGAGGGTGGGGTTGGAGGGTGGGGTTGGAGTTGGAGGGTGGAGTTAAAGGGTGGAATTGGAGGGTGGAGTTGGAGGGTGGAGGGTGGGCTGGAGGGTGGAGGTTGGAGTTGGAGGGTGGAGTTGGAGTTGGAGGGTGGATTTGGAGGGTGGAGTTGAAGGGTGCAGTTGGAGTTGGAGGGTGGAGTTGGAGTTGGCGGGTAGAGTTGGAGTTGGAGGGTGGAGTTGGAGGGTAGAGTTGGAGGGTGGAGTTGGAGGGTGGAGTTGGAGTTGGAGAGTGGAGTTGGAGGGTGGAGTTGGTGGAGTTCGAGTTGGAGTTGGAGGGTGTAGTTGGAGGGTGGAGTTGGAGTTGGAGGGTGGAGTTGGAGGGTGGAGTTGGAGTTGGAGGGTGGAGTTGGAGTTGGAAGGTGGAGTTGGAGGGTGGAGTTGGAGGGTGGAGGGTAGAGTTGGAGGGTGGAGTTGGAGGGTGGAGTTAGAGTTGGAGGGTGGAGTTGGAGTTGTAGGGCGGAGTTGGAGGGTGGAGTTAGAGTTGGAGGGTGGAGTTGGAGTTGGAGGGTGGAGTTGGAGGGTAGAGTTGGAGTTGGAGGGTGGAGTTGGAGTTGGAGTGTGGAGTTGGAAGGTGGAGTTGGAGCGTGGAGTTGAAGGGTAGAGTTGGAGTTGGAGGGTGGAGTTGAAGGATGGAGTTGGAGGGTGGAGTTGGAGGGTTAGAGCGTGGGTTGGAGGGTGGAGGTTGGAGTTGGAGGGTAGAGTAGGAGTTGGAGGGTGTAGTTGGAGGGTGGAGTTGGAGGGTGGAGTTGGAAGGTAGAGTTGAAGGGTGCAATTGGAGTTGGAGGGTGGAGTTGGAGTTGGCGGGTGGAGTTGGAGGGTGGAGTTGGAGTTGGAGTTGGAGGGTGGAGTTGGAGGGTGGAGTTGGAGGGTAGAGTTGGAGGGTGGAGTTGGAGTTGGAGGGTGGAGTTGGAGGATGGAGTTGGAGTTGGAGGGTGGAGTTGGAGTTGGAGGGTGGAGTTGGAGGGTGGAGTTGGAGTTGGAGGGTGGAGTTGGAGTTGTAGGGCAGAGTTGGAGGGTGGAGTTGGAGTTAGAGGGTGGAGGTGGAGTTGGAGGGTGGAGTTGGAGTTGGAGGGTGGAGTTGGAGTTGTAGGGCAGAGTTGGAGGGTGGAGTTGGAGTTAGAGGGTGGAGGTGGAGTTGGAGGGTGGAGTTGGAGTTGGAGGGTGGAGTTGGAGGGTGGAGTTGCAGTTGGAGTGTGGAGTTGGAAGGTGGAGATGGAGTTAGAGGGTAGAGTTGGAGTTGGAGGATAGAGTTGGAGGGTGGAGTTGGAGGGTGGAATTGAAGGGTCGAGTTTAGGGTGGAGTTGGAGGGTGGAGTTGAGGTTGGAGGGTGGAGTTGGAGGGTGGAGGGTGGAGTTGGAGTTGGAGGGTGAAGTTAGAGGGTGGAGTTGGAGTTGGAGGGTGGAGTTGGAGGGTGGAGTTGGAGGGTGGAGTTGAAGGGTGGATGGTGTAGTTGGAGTTGGAGGTTGGAGTTGGAGGGTTGAGTTGGAGGGTGGAGTTGGAGTTGGAGGGTGGAGTTGGAGTTGGAGAGTGGAGTTGGAGGGTGGAGTTGGAGTTGGAGGGTGGAGTTGGAGGGTGGAGTTGGAGTTGGAGGGTGGAGTGGGAGGGTGGAGGGTGTAGTTGGAGTTGGAGGGTGGAGTTGGAGGGTGGAGTTGAAGGGTGCAGATGGAGGGTTGAGTTGGAGTGTGGTGGGTGGGTTGGAGGGTGGAGGTTGCAGTTGGAGGGTGGAGTTGGAGTTGGAGGGTGGAGTTGGAGGGTGTAGTTGGAGGGTGTAGTTGGAGGGTGGAGGTGGAGGGTGGAGTTGGAGGGTGGAGTTGAAGGGTGCAGTGGATTTGGAGGGTGGAGTTGGAGTTGGCGGGTGCAGTTGGAGGGTGGAGTTGGAATTGGAATTGGAGGGTGGAGTTGGAGGTTGTGAGTTGGAGAGTAGAGTTGGAGGGTAGAGTTGGAGGGTGGAGTTGGAGGGTGGAGTTGGAGTTGGAGGGTGGAGTTGGAGGGTGGAGTTGGAGGGTGGGGTTGGAGTTGGAGGGTGGAGTTGGAGGGTGGAGTTAAAGGGTGGATGGTGGCGTTGGAGGGTGGAGTTGGAGGGTGGAGTTGGAGGGTGGAGTTGGAGTTGGAGGGTGGAGTTGGAGGGTGGAGTTAAAGGGTGGAGGGTGGCATTGGAGGGTGGAGTTGGAGGGTGGAGGTGGAGTTGGAGGGTTGAGTTGGAGTTGGAGGGTGGAGTAGGAGTTGGAGGGTGGAGTTGGAGGGTGGAGTTGGAGTTGGCGGTTGCAGTTTGAGGGTTGAGTTGGAGTTGGAGGGTGGAGTTGGAGGGTGGAGGGTAGAGTTGGAGGGTGGAGAGAGGGGGGTAGGGAGGAGAAAACAAGAAAAGCGGACATCAAAGGAAGGGTGGGAGGGAACGAGCATATGGGGTGTGAGTGAACGAAAGTTAATTGCTGTAAGAGGGGGAGCAGGAAGTGAGGCCAAGCGCGTGCTGGCGAAGCAGTCTGCTGCTTTCAAGACAATGCCAGATGCCTGCTTCGCACTTTAATGCCTCACATGCACTGTCCATAAACCGCATTCCAGAGGTCTTTGGTAGACTTTTCTTTTCCCCTTACTATAATCTCGCATAGCGATTGCTTACGCAATAGCTAGGCTCGACCTAATGAGGGGCATCAATCAGATCAAAACTATTTTATTCATAGTGACTTGCAAAACCCACCACAAAGATTGTTTCCATATATTAACATTGAAGGCAATGCTGAACCATCTACTGCCCTAACCTCTGCAGGAACATTCTTAGTGATCCAAGGTATCTCTAATGATTGTCCAAACTTGATAACCATATAATTCCCTGAGACACCTAAACCTGACCTGAAGTCCTGAAACAAATTCACCTTGTTCATTTGATAAAATAATTTTGTTAGGAACTGCTACATGAGTAATCAATCACTACATAGTATTAACTGCCTATTTTGTGACAAACTGCTTATCTTCAATCAACAAGGCAGCATCATTTATTGTCGAGGCGCTCCGTTTTCCACTGGTTGAAACCTTTCTAACTGAAGGCATCTGTATTTGACTCTTGAAAATTCTATGTTTACTGTGACAATCTTTTAGATAATATCCAGATTTACCACAATACAAACACATTCTTTGTACACATCTTCTTTTCGTTTCTTCCTTTTGCAAAGCTCATATCATAATAAATTGCAAGGATAAAAAATAAAAAAGACTGTTATGAACGGAGGTTTGCTCCCTGGGGCGGGGCCTATGTTGGCACCGCAAATGTCACATCTGCTGCTGACTACGCCAACAATACGATGCAGTGCCAAATGATGCCAACTACCAGCATGCAAGGGGAAATTGCAAAAAATTATTCAGGATGCAGTCTGACACTAGGGAATATTCTCATATAAAGAATCAGCGTCTAGATAGAGTCTCTACCAACTAAAGCGTTATGGAATGTAAGTAACTTGTTCGTCAAGATGTTAGTTATCACCTCTGTTGTAGGTAGGTTCAGGTCAAGGACCTCCTCAGACCCTAGGCACCACAGACATAGTTCATGGGGATCTGTCACAGACATTGTTTTTCAACATTCCCTGAAATGTTTAAGCCCTGTTGTTTTGGTAGGTGACATATTGTCCCTGGGACTCTGAAAAAGAACGTTTTGGGAGAAAAATAGTTGTCAAAAAGAGGAGGAGTAAGCTCTGTTTCCGCCTCAAAAAGCATGTATACAAAGGAACTGGCATCAGCACGCCTGGATGGTGGTTATTTACACCCAAGTCTTCTGGAGTGGAACAACGTCAGCACGGAGGTGCACATCGCCATCTACTGGTATACAAGAGTACTGCTGCTTTTAAATATCTGGATCCAGTCTGATGCCTTCCAGAAGCCTTAAAACAGCAGCATGTCATGCCAATTTTATTTGCTCTAGCATCATCCATGTAGCCATGACTGTCACAGTAACCTGTTGCTTTCATTGAACCCCCAAGTCATACTTTCCAATCATTCAGTAAAAGGTGGAAATCCATTAAGGAACTATTTGTCTCATCATCTTAAGAAAAGAATGGTAATTATCCTAGCTTCTTTCTGCACTGTCTATAAAAATCTCAGTTTTTGTAAAGACAGTAGGGAAGGATTATGCATAGTTTAAAGCGTACTCACCACCTACTGTACTGCATAGCTTTCAAATAAAACCACTTAAACGTAGGATACCCACACCACTTGACATCCTTGAAAATGTTGTCCAATCTCGCTCCCACTACCAGGGCTTTTAGTGCCTTGGAAACTCCTGTCGATTGTGGCTCAAACCTGCAAATTTCAACCCTCCCTTGTTCAATCATCCACCTGATGCATCTGTTTAAGGCAGATGAAGACATTGTAGTGCCGACTGGTCTTGATTCTGTTGTCCTCTTGAAAGTTGTATGAAGTGTGTATCAATAGCAAATTGATGTTGCTAGAAAGCATGTAAGAACGTCTAAAGACAGTGGAGGAAAGGTTTTAACTCAAACCCTAATAAGAATGCCATTTCCAGATTTGAAAACCTATAAAATAGCCATTAAAACAAAACATTCGACTCACTTTGTGCTCAGAGTAATCAGTTCACCTCTCGGACTAGACAGATTTTGGAGATTGTTAGAGAGTTTGGCCCACTCACTGTGAAAGATGTAAGTCTCTGCCCTCCTACACTTTATACAACAAATTCTATCACTTTTTTTGCAGGAAGCATTTTAGAAATTAGCTCACCTTCTGCAGACCCCTCAATAACATATTAGCTGGACCCTACTTCTCAAGGAAACACTTGTATGCGTTTTAAGCCTATAAAATAGGAAGAGCTACTTGAGCAGCTGAAAGAGATATTATCAAGATCTCTTTGGGATATCTGTAAGATGAAGATCATTCACACAGTTTGTGAAATTATTTGAATTAAACTTACAGAATTAATGTATCAGGCCAGGTACCTAATGGGTGGGAAAATACTGCTGTCTTTGGAGCATAATTAAAGTTTACGTCAATTACCGACCTGTATCATTTTATCGTTTGCCACCAAACTGATGCAAAGCCTGGCTAATAATCAGTTATCAAGTTATTTGGAAAATAATTGCTCAGCCCGCAACAATTAGGTTTTAGACCAATGCACTCGTCTGATTAAGCCTTGACGTCCCTGTTGGATGCCCTCCATCTGTTGCATTCCTGATTCTTTTAGGCCTTTTGGCTTCTTTTGAGTCTGTTTCCTATCCAGTGCTTAACGTGGATAAAATCAAACTTAGTAGTGGGCAACAAACTAAACAGCTGGGCTAACAACTGTTGGCTGGATAATCAATCATATAAGTCAAATATCACACGAGTTCCTCCAAAAGTTTCTTTAACCAATAAATGATGAAGTCGGCACAATCTGGAGTGTTATCAAAGGGTAAAAAGCTTTAGAGCAAGGGGATCTGGAAAGCCCATCTTGCTGCAACATTAGGATTCAAGGTCTTGCGTGAGTGGGAGAAGATATTCAGATTTACATTCAGAAGCTACTCCCACACATCGTGAACAACATCGTTAACATGCACTGTACATACATATGTTCGACTGTTCCTCACCCATTACTGTACCCATATGTGATGAGTTCCAACACCTACAGGAGTCTTGCATAATTATGTAATGATTATTTTGCCTCCCAATACTGTATCCCTCTTACCCAAAATTGTGAAGCACTCTGATACCCGTAAGGGTCACGATGGCGCTATACAAAACTTTATGAATAAATGTTTGTGCCTTGCGCACCAGACTCTAACATTTTACCGCTGTCCTGACTCTGTGAAATATCTAGTCTGTTATGTGACTTGTTCACCAGCCATTAATATTTTGCTATGTATGACTATAAGGGAGAGCCATTAGCATGAATACCGAATTTCAAATCCTGTTATTGCTATGACAGAAAAACTGGGAGAAAAAAGTTGTTTCATAATGTTGCAAACTGATAAATCAGTTCCAGGTTATCCTGCCATGGCTCTCAGAGAGCCTGTCAGCATTGGATGAAGAGCAGAGAGCACACCTTAGAACAAGGAAGGAAAGGAAAGCTCTAGAGAGAAATGTGGTAGGGTAGCCAGAGGCCAGGAATAATGTTTTTATATTTTGGCAGGAGAAAGATTTAAAGAGAGGTGTGGTGGGAGGCAAAATACCAGGCTTATCAGTGAGTAAGGCAATGGCTTTTCCCTCAGAGTTCTGAGATGCATCATAGACAGGGCCAGACTGGGCGTAGCCGGCACTAGGTTTTTCCCCGGTGGGCCGCCAGTGTGAGGGATGGTTTTTGGCCTGTGGGGTGTTGTTTTTGTTACAGGGCCGTTTTTGCAGCACAGCTATAATATCAGACACTGTAACAAAATCGTCCGAAACCGGCACTGGCAAACAGCTGGGTCGCACCCCTAACCCCCAGGCGGTCCGCCGAGCACTTTGCCGGGTCTAGTTTTGGTTCTCAGTCCAGCCCTGATCATAGACAACTCAAGCTTCCATCTCATCATCTATTTGATGCTACCTAGGACCCCTGTGTGCAAAACATGGCAGTTGTGTTAAATGATCGCTAGTCCGAAATGTTTAGTTGATGCATGAGAAATTGCAAGAGATCTAATTCAATAATCAGCTTCAAAATGCATTAGTGGGTTAAGCGGATAATTTCACTATAAATATTATTTCGCTAATAGGAACAAAACAACATGTAAAGGGTGATGGCCCTTTGTGGTTCAACTTAAATTTGAAGAACTGTAAAGTGTCCTTTATGGCTAAATTATTTTGGGGAAAATATACAATTGATGATGGCACTTTGTTGCAATAACTTTTTTTTGCAAGGTGCACATGAAATTCCTATGGTCTTGTTTAGCCTAAGAGTGTTATGTTAAAATGTCTGATTTAAGCACCATTAGCGACAATCATTTGAAAAGGTCTGGATAGAGATAATCAAAAACCCTGCGTCACTTGCCCCTCTGCCACAAAGGATAGATTCATTCTGAGGTCATCCATGTGGGCTCATTTAAAAGAATTCCTTGCACCTGAGAGACCTTCCAGGCATGTACTGATAACTCTGCTTTGGCTTCATTCATAAACAATTAATTTAAACTGACCAAGCGTTAGAAACTGGGTGAGAGGGGTGGAAGCACCACTCAAGTAATAAACATAATCCTTGTCTGGTTAACCACAAAAGTCACTAAGTAAACCTGTGCTTACCCTCTGGTGCCTTGGCACAAGATCACTTATGCTTAAGATAGGGTTAATGCGCATAGTACTTATGCAGCACGCAAACAAAGTAATAAAGTGATAACACAACGCAAGACAAATACCAAATCTATTGATGTTGCTAGAGCTTCTCTTTGGCTGGACAGTTCAAATGAGAAGCAGGATCAACACTGATTTTTATATGGTTGGGTCTAAGCTGGGGTGGCATGGTGAGCAAAGGAACAATGGATTTAACCCAGATCTCTTGACTGGGGATGAATGTTTGATTAATTCAGCATTCCAGCCATCATTTGTTTGCATAGCACTTTTCACCCTAAGTGGGACGGGTGTGCCCAGACATGGGTCCCTTGCTCACTGTTGCACTGGATTGAAGCTAGCATGGCTGATGAGGGGTGATACTCCAAAATCGGTCCTAGGATGCTTGTGTCTGGTTCAAAGATGGCCTGGCTTTTCAGTTTGGTCTAGACTGTTACCATGATAAGCAGGGTCAAGACTGTTTTGCATATGGCTGTGTCTAAACTGGGATGGCATTGGGAGCAAAATATCGATAAATTTAACCCAGGTCTCTTGAGTGGGTGTCAATGTTTGATTCATTCAGCAGTCCATCCATCATTTATTTGCGTGGTGCTGGATCTAGGAGCGGACATGAAGAGCAGGTCGTCGCAGGAGATTCACGCTGGCAGGCATTTCAGATGGTTGTCTGGTGACGTGAGGAGTCCATTCGCAGTCGCACAGTGGCCAAAAACTTCAGAATCTTCACCTGGGACTCAGGACTTGCGGTTTCAGACAAAAAGGGAACACTCTAATGCTAGCCAAGGGTCCATGACTTGGATGGGCACCTATTGGGAATCAGAGTTCACTCCAGCAGAGGCCGGCAGCAAGGCTCAGGCAGGCCTAGTTGCTGGTCAGCTTTGCAGTTGCAGGGAGGCACCTGGAAGCATGCCTTGTCCCTTTAGCTCAAACAGGAGGTCAGTCAACTGACTCTTGGAGTCACTTCCATGGAGCCTGAGCCCAAGTCAAGCAGGTCCTATTTTCCATCTTCAAATGGCAGGACAGTTCTTCTTCCTAATCTTACACAAGTCAAGGAATGTTCTGATGAGAGGTTTTAAAGGTACCGCTTTTATTTTTAGTGCCAGTCTGCAGGTGAGGGACGTCCCATTTGTCTAAATTTCACTCTTTCCTATATTTGGCTCAAAACTGTCCAGGGTAACAAAGGGGAGACAGTGAATCATGCCTTTAAGATATTCTCATTATCAGGGCATGTAAAACTGAAGTAAACCTTTGCTACTTTTTAAATACACTGCACCCTGCCATATGAGCTATTAGGGCTTGCCTTAGGGCTGACTTATAAGTATTAAACAAGAATGCTTAGGCCTAGCAAAAGGCATGTTGTGCCTGGTTGAAATGGCAGTTTAGTTAAAAACTGTACTACAGATTTAGTGGCAGAAGTAAGATATGTTTTGCAGTGCTACCTTAGTTAGGGAGAGGGGGGCACAATGAGTGCTGCAGCCCACTAGTAGCATTTAATTCGCAGGCAGTGGGTACATTTAGTGCCATGTACTAGGGTTTTACAAGTAAATTAAATGTACCAGTCAGGTGTAGGCCAATTTTACTCTGTTTTAAAGGGAAAGCACAATCAGTTTACCAGTGATTATCAGGAGCAATGTGCACAGAGTCCTAAAAGCCAACATAACTGTGTTCAGCGAAGGAAGGCAAAAATCTGGGGTGACCTGGCTTAGAGGGAAAGTTCGAACACCAACTCATTCTGTTGCTGCTTTTAACATTTAGAACTCATATTACCAGCCCACTAAATAGTAATATTTCTGCAGGTTGTAAGGCTGACCAAGAGATATTGAAACCATCACCACTGACATTGATTAGATGCAACTATACCTCATAGGTATCTAACCTTTTCCTATTTGATAGGTCGACAAGCCCAACCCTAACGTCAACATATATTAGATATCTCTAGATGGTAAATAGTGTTTGAACAGAACACAAGTAATCTTTCTTCTTTTCCCCACAGCCTATACGTTTTTCTCCTATACCTTACCAATGTACAGGTTCATAACACGGGTGTACAGCCTGACAGCCCTCAAACACAAGACTCACAAGAACAGACAGAAGGAAGAGCAGAGTTTAATAACAACAATACCAGCCCAACAGTGCAGCAACAAACACAACTTACCAGAAAACTAAATAGCTAAGCAAAAACTAGAGATGCCTGTAAAATTTTGAGGACAATAAATCAACAAAAGTATTTTTCACTTCAGAACATCAACTCTGAACCAGTAAGGGAATGTTTGACAATGAAAGAAATGTTTAAATCAGGTATGTCGTAATATATACAGACTTCAGCCCCTATCAATTAAAACTCTTCACGCTTAATTACCACATTTATAGATGTTTTGAAAATATACAAGCAAACACAACCAATCATAAACAATTTAAACATGTAAACATAAATAATAATCTTTTTTTGAAATGAGAAATCATCTAAACTGGTACTTAGTGAACAAAATTCTATGGGTACTTAGTTTAAAGCTAAGAAAGAAGAGGATCAGAGAGACATCTATGATTGTCGTAGGAACTATTATAGATAACAATAAAAATACATACTCAAGAGGTGCGTGTTTGAGTGTATGTGTTTGTGTACCTAGATAATTCATATTGTTTACTGAGAAATAGATGGCTGGTAAGTCATGTGTGTTCCATTGAAATAAATTGAGTGCAATGTTAGTATGAAAAGTAAACCTGCATATTTTTCATACAGATTAATAAAATTTAAAAAAATACTCATTAGCATAACTCATATGTAAAACATGTTCCTCTATATTATTAAAGAGATGTAATATCAGGGTTTCTTTAATCCTAAACCTACACTTTTAACCCTCTTCACCATAACCTTAAGAAGATTCCTGAAATACTTAAGCCATACCCTTAGGCCCTATACCTTATACTCAATGTGTTAATCTCTGTTCCCTTAATCCATTAACCCTATACCCAAAAGTGCTAATCCTAATACCGTATATCCCACAATATTAAACCCTAGCACCTATAACCGTCATAACCCTCACTCCTAACCTTTTCACTCCTTAACATTATACCCAAAACCCTTAACACTTAAATCTGTAACTCAAAATCTTAACTATTATACCCTAAACCTCTAACTTAAAACCACATTACCTCACATCTATTCCCCTAATGCATAAACACTAGTCCCTGAACTTTAACATAAAGTTTCATCATTTGTCCCCAGTATGTGTGTGTGTTTATGTAAGTGCACATGGATTCTTTAAATACACAGGCCTTTGGAGGTAGAACAATGTCTATATTCTATTTAAGTTTAATATTAACATAATGTTTTAGATTCAAAACATCACAGATATCCCATCCATCAAATTCCAAGTGTATTATAACCTAAAGCCTAAAGCACTTGTAACATAAGGGAAGAAGTATCTGTCACATTTTGACTGAGTATCCCATCCACAAACCTCTAAATAAGACCCTCAGTCAAGCACTCTAACACATAAATGACCTTACCAGTTGTAGGAGTATTCAAGCTCACAAATAAATGTCAGTGTTTAAAGAAATTGCAGCTCTCACAAGCTAATACAGCTCCAACTGCCTCCTTCCAAGTCTCCAAGGAAAGTGACCACTGCACCAGAGATCTAGAACTCTTAGCCCGTATGACACTATCAGCAACCATCTGCTTGTTATGTTTCTATTTGTGCTCCTTGGCAATGTCTGATGATGTCACACACATAGAATCTGGAGAGGTTGGAAGATGAATTGAGAATCCTGGTGTGTGGGAAATTCCAACAAACAAAAGAAGCAGGATTATCCTTATTTAAAATGCAGAAAGGTCATCATTCCTCAATATGGGAAAGCCCACAAGATTTCGAATTCAGGTAAGCTTTGTTTCAGTGGCACAGTGTCACTGAAACCACGTCTGGACATACCCTGTGTCACAGGAACAAAGCTATACTTTTTGAGGAGCCCTAACCAGGGTAAAACCACTCCTGGGTTGCTTGGTTCCGGTTCAGGGAGAACTTAGCTTGTTCTCATCGGAGCGGAGCAGAGTCAAGAGTGATTTGCATATAGTTGGATCCAAACTTAAGTGGCATGGTATGGAAAATAATGATGGATTGGGATGCGGCCCAAGTAATTACCAATGAATGAGATTAATTCAAACAATCCATGCATCACTTTTCTGTACACTTTAATGAAAAAAGCATACAATGTTTATTAAGCATGTACATCATGGGAAGGGTTTCCTAATTTACAGTTATATTTGTTGTCAATTCTTGTGGAGTATTGCTATTTTTTTCAATGTTTTAAACCATTTGAAAATGGTTGTAATAACCAAGCGTGCAGTGTGCAATTTGCACACTTTTTGCATGGTGTAATAATTTTTGGCCACTATTTTCTGTTGCTTTTATTATGAAGTATTATGATAGCAACATTGTTTGATATATCTTTGCTTTATTTCCTGCCTAATGCCTCTGCACTAAACCTGGACGGAGTTTGCGGAGTTGCACTATGCGGCACTATGCGAACTGCAAACAAATCTCCGCCGCACTATGCAGAGCTATGCGAGTGGCCGAGTATAATAGGAAAATGCTGTTTGCAGTGATTGGACAGTGCCGGATGCTTGTCCGTACTGTGCAATCATTGCGAACGGCACCATGCACAGTGCAAGTGGACCCTGCTTTCCTTTTGTGCCGCTAAAGTAGATTTTTACTCGAGTGCCAGCTTTCTTAATGGGAACGGGCAGTTTCTCAACGCGTGCTGTCACAAGCATTCGCGACCACTTGCAAGAGAAACCTGTTGCCCCCTGCATTGAGAAATCTTGCCGGGATGTTGATTTTCCAAGCTCGCGCTCGCCAACTTGATGTTGACGATCGCTAACGAGGTAAAAAAATCTGCTACACAACGCGAAGTGGAGTTTTTTGGAACTCACTGATCTCCGCTTAAGGCGGAGTGCAGGAAAAGTGAGGTTCAAGAAACGTATAGGAAGAGGTGTTTCAGCCTGACTCTTGGAGTCACTTCCATGGAGCCTGAGCCCAAGTCAAGCAGGTCCTATTTTCCATCTTCAAATGGCAGGACAGTTCTTCTTCCTAATCTTACACAAGTCAAGGAATGTTCTGATGAGAGGTTTTAAAGGTACCGCTTTTATTTTTAGTGCCAGTCTGCAGGTGAGGGACGTCCCATTTGTCTAAATTTCACTCTTTCCTATATTTGGCTCAAAACTGTCCAGGGTAACAAAGGGGAGACAGTGAATCATGCCTTTAAGATATTCTCATTATCAGGGCATGTAAAACTGAAGTAAACCTTTGCTACTTTTTAAATACACTGCACCCTGCCATATGAGCTATTAGGGCTTGCCTTAGGGCTGACTTATAAGTATTAAACAAGAATGCTTAGGCCTAGCAAAAGGCATGTTGTGCCTGGTTGAAATGGCAGTTTAGTTAAAAACTGTACTACAGATTTAGTGGCAGAAGTAAGATATGTTTTGCAGTGCTACCTTAGTTAGGGAGAGGGGGGCACAATGAGTGCTGCAGCCCACTAGTAGCATTTAATTCGCAGGCAGTGGGTACATTTAGTGCCATGTACTAGGGTTTTACAAGTAAATTAAATGTACCAGTCAGGTGTAGGCCAATTTTACTCTGTTTTAAAGGGAAAGCACAATCAGTTTACCAGTGATTATCAGGAGCAATGTGCACAGAGTCCTAAAAGCCAACATAACTGTGTTCAGCGAAGGAAGGCAAAAATCTGGGGTGACCTGGCTTAGAGGGAAAGTTCGAACACCAACTCATTCTGTTGCTGCTTTTAACATTTAGAACTCATATTACCAGCCCACTAAATAGTAATATTTCTGCAGGTTGTAAGGCTGACCAAGAGATATTGAAACCATCACCACTGACATTGATTAGATGCAACTATACCTCATAGGTATCTAACCTTTTCCTATTTGATAGGTCGACAAGCCCAACCCTAACGTCAACATATATTAGATATCTCTAGATGGTAAATAGTGTTTGAACAGAACACAAGTAATCTTTCTTCTTTTCCCCACAGCCTATACGTTTTTCTCCTATACCTTACCAATGTACAGGTTCATAACACGGGTGTACAGCCTGACAGCCCTCAAACACAAGACTCACAAGAACAGACAGAAGGAAGAGCAGAGTTTAATAACAACAATACCAGCCCAACAGTGCAGCAACAAACACAACTTACCAGAAAACTAAATAGCTAAGCAAAAACTAGAGATGCCTGTAAAATTTTGAGGACAATAAATCAACAAAAGTATTTTTCACTTCAGAACATCAACTCTGAACCAGTAAGGGAATGTTTGACAATGAAAGAAATGTTTAAATCAGGTATGTCGTAATATATACAGACTTCAGCCCCTATCAATTAAAACTCTTCACGCTTAATTACCACATTTATAGATGTTTTGAAAATATACAAGCAAACACAACCAATCATAAACAATTTAAACATGTAAACATAAATAATAATCTTTTTTTGAAATGAGAAATCATCTAAACTGGTACTTAGTGAACAAAATTCTATGGGTACTTAGTTTAAAGCTAAGAAAGAAGAGGATCAGAGAGACATCTATGATTGTCGTAGGAACTATTATAGATAACAATAAAAATACATACTCAAGAGGTGCGTGTTTGAGTGTATGTGTTTGTGTACCTAGATAATTCATATTGTTTACTGAGAAATAGATGGCTGGTAAGTCATGTGTGTTCCATTGAAATAAATTGAGTGCAATGTTAGTATGAAAAGTAAACCTGCATATTTTTCATACAGATTAATAAAATTTAAAAAAATACTCATTAGCATAACTCATATGTAAAACATGTTCCTCTATATTATTAAAGAGATGTAATATCAGGGTTTCTTTAATCCTAAACCTACACTTTTAACCCTCTTCACCATAACCTTAAGAAGATTCCTGAAATACTTAAGCCATACCCTTAGGCCCTATACCTTATACTCAATGTGTTAATCTCTGTTCCCTTAATCCATTAACCCTATACCCAAAAGTGCTAATCCTAATACCGTATATCCCACAATATTAAACCCTAGCACCTATAACCGTCATAACCCTCACTCCTAACCTTTTCACTCCTTAACATTATACCCAAAACCCTTAACACTTAAATCTGTAACTCAAAATCTTAACTATTATACCCTAAACCTCTAACTTAAAACCACATTACCTCACATCTATTCCCCTAATGCATAAACACTAGTCCCTGAACTTTAACATAAAGTTTCATCATTTGTCCCCAGTATGTGTGTGTGTTTATGTAAGTGCACATGGATTCTTTAAATACACAGGCCTTTGGAGGTAGAACAATGTCTATATTCTATTTAAGTTTAATATTAACATAATGTTTTAGATTCAAAACATCACAGATATCCCATCCATCAAATTCCAAGTGTATTATAACCTAAAGCCTAAAGCACTTGTAACATAAGGGAAGAAGTATCTGTCACATTTTGACTGAGTATCCCATCCACAAACCTCTAAATAAGACCCTCAGTCAAGCACTCTAACACATAAATGACCTTACCAGTTGTAGGAGTATTCAAGCTCACAAATAAATGTCAGTGTTTAAAGAAATTGCAGCTCTCACAAGCTAATACAGCTCCAACTGCCTCCTTCCAAGTCTCCAAGGAAAGTGACCACTGCACCAGAGATCTAGAACTCTTAGCCCGTATGACACTATCAGCAACCATCTGCTTGTTATGTTTCTATTTGTGCTCCTTGGCAATGTCTGATGATGTCACACACATAGAATCTGGAGAGGTTGGAAGATGAATTGAGAATCCTGGTGTGTGGGAAATTCCAACAAACAAAAGAAGCAGGATTATCCTTATTTAAAATGCAGAAAGGTCATCATTCCTCAATATGGGAAAGCCCACAAGATTTCGAATTCAGGTAAGCTTTGTTTCAGTGGCACAGTGTCACTGAAACCACGTCTGGACATACCCTGTGTCACAGGAACAAAGCTATACTTTTTGAGGAGCCCTAACCAGGGTAAAACCACTCCTGGGTTGCTTGGTTCCGGTTCAGGGAGAACTTAGCTTGTTCTCATCGGAGCGGAGCAGAGTCAAGAGTGATTTGCATATGGTTGGATCCAAACTTAAGTGGCATGGTATGGAAAATAATGATGGATTGGGATGCGGCCCAAGTAATTACCAATGAATGAGATTAATTCAAACAATCCATGCATCACTTTTCTGTACACTTTAATGAAAAAAGCATACAATGTTTATTAAGCATGTACATCATGGGAAGGGTTTCCTAATTTACAGTTATATTTGTTGTCAATTCTTGTGGAGTATTGCTATTTTTTTCAATGTTTTAAACCATTTGAAAATGGTTGTAATAACCAAGCGTGCAGTGTGCAATTTGCACACTTTTTGCATGGTGTAATAATTTTTGGCCACTATTTTCTGTTGCTTTTATTATGAAGTATTATGATAGCAACATTGTTTGATATATCTTTGCTTTATTTCCTGCCTAATGCCTCTGCACTAAACCTGGACGGAGTTTGCGGAGTTGCACTATGCGGCACTATGCGAACTGCAAACAAATCTCCGCCGCACTATGCAGAGCTATGCGAGTGGCCGAGTATAATAGGAAAATGCTGTTTGCAGTGATTGGACAGTGCCGGATGCTTGTCCGTACTGTGCAATCATTGCGAACGGCACCATGCACAGTGCAAGTGGACCCTGCTTTCCTTTTGTGCCGCTAAAGTAGATTTTTACTCGAGTGCCAGCTTTCTTAATGGGAACGGGCAGTTTCTCAACGCGTGCTGTCACAAGCATTCGCGACCACTTGCAAGAGAAACCTGTTGCCCCCTGCATTGAGAAATCTTGCCGGGATGTTGATTTTCCAAGCTCGCGCTCGCCAACTTGATGTTGACGATCGCTAACGAGGTAAAAAAATCTGCTACACAACGCGAAGTGGAGTTTTTTGGAACTCACTGATCTCCGCTTAAGGCGGAGTGCAGGAAAAGTGAGGTTCAAGAAACGTATAGGAAGAGGTGTTTCAGCCTGACTCTTGGAGTCACTTCCATGGAGCCTGAGCCCAAGTCAAGCAGGTCCTATTTTCCATCTTCAAATGGCAGGACAGTTCTTCTTCCTAATCTTACACAAGTCAAGGAATGTTCTGATGAGAGGTTTTAAAGGTACCGCTTTTATTTTTAGTGCCAGTCTGCAGGTGAGGGACGTCCCATTTGTCTAAATTTCACTCTTTCCTATATTTGGCTCAAAACTGTCCAGGGTAACAAAGGGGAGACAGTGAATCATGCCTTTAAGATATTCTCATTATCAGGGCATGTAAAACTGAAGTAAACCTTTGCTACTTTTTAAATACACTGCACCCTGCCATATGAGCTATTAGGGCTTGCCTTAGGGCTGACTTATAAGTATTAAACAAGAATGCTTAGGCCTAGCAAAAGGCATGTTGTGCCTGGTTGAAATGGCAGTTTAGTTAAAAACTGTACTACAGATTTAGTGGCAGAAGTAAGATATGTTTTGCAGTGCTACCTTAGTTAGGGAGAGGGGGGCACAATGAGTGCTGCAGCCCACTAGTAGCATTTAATTCGCAGGCAGTGGGTACATTTAGTGCCATGTACTAGGGTTTTACAAGTAAATTAAATGTACCAGTCAGGTGTAGGCCAATTTTACTCTGTTTTAAAGGGAAAGCACAATCAGTTTACCAGTGATTATCAGGAGCAATGTGCACAGAGTCCTAAAAGCCAACATAACTGTGTTCAGCGAAGGAAGGCAAAAATCTGGGGTGACCTGGCTTAGAGGGAAAGTTCGACCACCAACTCATTCTGTTGCTGCTTTTAACATTTAGAACTCATATTACCAGCCCACTAAATAGTAATATTTCTGCAGGTTGTAAGGCTGACCAAGAGATATTGAAACCATCACCACTGACATTGATTAGATGCAACTATACCTCATAGGTATCTAACCTTTTCCTATTTGATAGGTCGACAAGCCCAACCCTAACGTCAACATATATTAGATATCTCTAGATGGTAAATAGTGTTTGAACAGAACACAAGTAATCTTTCTTCTTTTCCCCACAGCCTATACGTTTTTCTCCTATACCTTACCAATGTACAGGTTCATAACACGGGTGTACAGCCTGACAGCCCTCAAACACAAGACTCACAAGAACAGACAGAAGGAAGAGCAGAGTTTAATAACAACAATACCAGCCCAACAGTGCAGCAACAAACACAACTTACCAGAAAACTAAATAGCTAAGCAAAAACTAGAGATGCCTGTAAAATTTTGAGGACAATAAATCAACAAAAGTATTTTTCACTTCAGAACATCAACTCTGAACCAGTAAGGGAATGTTTGACAATGAAAGAAATGTTTAAATCAGGTATGTCGTAATATATACAGACTTCAGCCCCTATCAATTAAAACTCTTCACGCTTAATTACCACATTTATAGATGTTTTGAAAATATACAAGCAAACACAACCAATCATAAACAATTTAAACATGTAAACATAAATAATAATCTTTTTTTGAAATGAGAAATCATCTAAACTGGTACTTAGTGAACAAAATTCTATGGGTACTTAGTTTAAAGCTAAGAAAGAAGAGGATCAGAGAGACATCTATGATTGTCGTAGGAACTATTATAGATAACAATAAAAATACATACTCAAGAGGTGCGTGTTTGAGTGTATGTGTTTGTGTACCTAGATAATTCATATTGTTTACTGAGAAATAGATGGCTGGTAAGTCATGTGTGTTCCATTGAAATAAATTGAGTGCAATGTTAGTATGAAAAGTAAACCTGCATATTTTTCATACAGATTAATAAAATTTAAAAAAATACTCATTAGCATAACTCATATGTAAAACATGTTCCTCTATATTATTAAAGAGATGTAATATCAGGGTTTCTTTAATCCTAAACCTACACTTTTAACCCTCTTCACCATAACCTTAAGAAGATTCCTGAAATACTTAAGCCATACCCTTAGGCCCTATACCTTATACTCAATGTGTTAATCTCTGTTCCCTTAATCCATTAACCCTATACCCAAAAGTGCTAATCCTAATACCGTATATCCCACAATATTAAACCCTAGCACCTATAACCGTCATAACCCTCACTCCTAACCTTTTCACTCCTTAACATTATACCCAAAACCCTTAACACTTAAATCTGTAACTCAAAATCTTAACTATTATACCCTAAACCTCTAACTTAAAACCACATTACCTCACATCTATTCCCCTAATGCATAAACACTAGTCCCTGAACTTTAACATAAAGTTTCATCATTTGTCCCCAGTATGTGTGTGTGTTTATGTAAGTGCACATGGATTCTTTAAATACACAGGCCTTTGGAGGTAGAACAATGTCTATATTCTATTTAAGTTTAATATTAACATAATGTTTTAGATTCAAAACATCACAGATATCCCATCCATCAAATTCCAAGTGTATTATAACCTAAAGCCTAAAGCACTTGTAACATAAGGGAAGAAGTATCTGTCACATTTTGACTGAGTATCCCATCCACAAACCTCTAAATAAGACCCTCAGTCAAGCACGCTAACACATAAATGACCTTACCAGTTGTAGGAGTATTCAAGCTCACAAATAAATGTCAGTGTTTAAAGAAATTGCAGCTCTCACAAGCTAATACAGCTCCAACTGCCTCCTTCCAAGTCTCCAAGGAAAGTGACCACTGCACCAGAGATCTAGAACTCTTAGCCC
This sequence comes from Lissotriton helveticus, assembly GCF_964261635.1. Lineage (NCBI taxonomy): Eukaryota > Metazoa > Chordata > Amphibia > Caudata > Salamandridae > Lissotriton > Lissotriton helveticus. Next base: position 614,628,546 of record NC_136073.1, on the reverse strand, counting down.
GTATGACACTATCAGCAACCATCTGCTTGTTATGTTTCTATTTGTGCTCCTTGGCAATGTCTGATGATGTCACACACATAGAATCTGGAGAGGTTGGAAGATGAATTGAGAATCCTGGTGTGTGGGAAATTCCAACAAACAAAAGAAGCAGGATTATCCTTATTTAAAATGCAGAAAGGTCATCATTCCTCAATATGGGAAAGCCCACAAGATTTCGAATTCAGGTAAGCTTTGTTTCAGTGGCACAGTGTCACTGAAACCACGTCTGGACATACCCTGTGTCACAGGAACAAAGCTATACTTTTTGAGGAGCCCTAACCAGGGTAAAACCACTCCTGGGTTGCTTGGTTCCGGTTCAGGGAGAACTTAGCTTGTTCTCATCGGAGCGGAGAAGAGTCAAGAGTGATTTGCATATGGTTGGATCCAAACTTAAGTGGCATGGTATGGAAAATAATGATGGATTGGGATGCGGCCCAAGTAATTACCAATGAATGAGATTAATTCAAACAATCCATGCATCACTTTTCTGTACACTTTAATGAAAAAAGCATACAATGTTTATTAAGCATGTACATCATGGGAAGGGTTTCCTAATTTACAGTTATATTTGTTGTCAATTCTTGTGGAGTATTGCTATTTTTTTCAATGTTTTAAACCATTTGAAAATGGTTGTAATAACCAAGCGTGCAGTGTGCAATTTGCACACTTTTTGCATGGTGTAATAATTTTTGGCCACTATTTTCTGTTGCTTTTATTATGAAGTATTATGATAGCAACATTGTTTGATATATCTTTGCTTTATTTCCTGCCTAATGCCTCTGCACTAAACCTGGACGGAGTTTGCGGAGTTGCACTATGCGGCACTATGCGAACTGCAAACAAATCTCCGCCGCACTATGCAGAGCTATGCGAGTGGCCGAGTATAATAGGAAAATGCTGTTTGCAGTGATTGGACAGTGCCGGATGCTTGTCCGTACTGTGCAATCATTGCGAACGGCACCATGCACAGTGCAAGTGGACCCTGCTTTCCTTTTGTGCCGCTAAAGTAGATTTTTACTCGAGTGCCAGCTTTCTTAATGGGAACGGGCAGTTTCTCAACGCGTGCTGTCACAAGCATTCGCGACCACTTGCAAGAGAAACCGGTTGCCCCCTGCATTGAGAAATCTTGCCGGGATGTTGATTTTCCAAGCTCGCGCTCGCCAACTTGATGTTGACGATCGCTAACGAGGTAAAAAAATCTGCTACACAACGCGAAGTGGAGTTTTTTGGAACTCAGTGATCTCCGCTTAAGGCGGAGTGCAGGAAAAGTGAGGTTCAAGAAACGTATAGGAAGAGGTGTTTCAGCCTTCACATGGCTTCATCAGTGCTGGTTTCAATGGCTCCTTCTTCCAGGGGGGCCAAACGCACAGATTTAAATATTGTGGCCACTCCCCACCAGATGGTCTCTCGCCCCTCCCCAGCCCAACGATGTTCAGGTATCCTGCGCTCAAACCAACCAGGCAGATGCATGCTGGGGCTGGGAGTACTCAGAGGAAGCCCTTTCAGTGACGGGGCATCTCCTAACAACATGTGAAGTCCCAACTGGTTGGCTAGGGATCCTAAAGCCGCCAGAGGTACCTGGAATGATTATGCCTTCCTATGCCCCCTTCTCAGGCAATGGGGGGCCACGCGTTGCAGTTTCATGCAGCTACCAGAGTTCACAGGCTCTCAGCATTGCTCCAGACTGAGAGGGAGGTCGTCAGCCATCGCCTGCTTGCTGGCGAAACATAGACACCAAAACTTTCTCCCAGGTAGGGAAAAAGGGACGACACAGCTCCGGGGATTAAAAAGGCTTTAATAGCTCTTGTTTGGCGCAAGTAAGTGAGGTCCATGAAACGCTTAGGCAAACACGTTTCAGGCTTCAAATGGCTTCATCAGTGCCGGTTTCAATGCCTCCTTCTTCCAGGGGGGCCAAATTCACAGATTTAAATATTGTGGCCACTCCCAATCAGGTGGTCCCTCGCCCCTCCTCAGCCCAATGATGTTCAGGTGTCCTGTGCTCAAACCAACCAGGCAGATGTATGCTGGGGCTGGGAGTACTCAGAGAAAACCCATTCAGTGATGGGGCATCTCCTAACAACATGTGAAGTCCCAACTGGTTGGCTAAGGATCCCAACGCCGCCACAGGTACCTGGAATGGTTTTGCCTTCCTATGTCCCCTTCTCAGACAAACAGTGTTGCCTCCTCGCTCCCAAAGTATGGAGGGCAACGTGTTGCAGTTTCATGCAGCTACCAGAGTTCACAGGCTCTCACCGTTGGTCCAGACCGAGAAGGCGGTGGTCAGCCAGTGCCTGCTTGCTGCAGAAACATAGACACCAAAACTTTCTCCCAGGTAGGGAAAAATGGACGACACCGCTCCGGGGATTAAATTATTATTATTATGCGTTCTTATATAGCGCTCGATTACCCATAGGCATCTCGGCGCTTGCCTTGGGAACCCGTCCTGGCTTTTTCCCTGTGAGATACCCGTACTGGGCATCCCCAAGGTGAAAGCCGGGCATCCCGCCGCGGGGGGGCCATAGTGGAGATTAAGCAGGCTGATGCCCAGAGCTGCAGAGTGTGAACCCGTGATTCGAGTAGGCACCGAAACAAGAATTATCGAGTCCGTGGATATTTGGGCTCAAGACCCTGCCGCATCAGGAATTGAACCCTGGTCCCGGGTCTGACCTCTGCTTCAGGGTCTACCTCCTCAAACCAGTGAGCCACACTTCTCCACCTGGCTTTAATAGCTCTTGTTTTGCGCAAGTAAGAGAGGTCCATGAAACGCTTACGCAGACGTGTTTAAGCCTTCAAATGGCTTCATTAGTGCTGGTTTCAATTGCTCCTTCTTCCGGGGGGGCCAAATTCACATATTTAAATACCGTGGCCACTCCCCATCAGGTGGTCCCTCACCCCAACGATGTTCATGAGTCCTGTTCTCAAACCAACCAGGCAGATGCATGCTGGGGCTGAGAGTCCTCAGAGGAAGCCCATTCAGTGACGGGGCATCTCCTAACAACATGTAAGGTCCCAACTGGTTGGCTAGGGATCCTAACGACGCCACAGGTACCTGGAATGATTTTGCCTTCCTATGTCCCCTTCTCAGGCAAGCAGTGTTGCCTCCTCTCTCCCAAAATATGTTGTGCAATGAGTTGTAGTTTCACTCAGCTACCAGAGTTCACAGGCTCTCAGCGTTGCTCCAGACCTAGAGGGCGGTTGTCAGCCAGCGCCTGATTGCTGGCGAAACATAGACACCAAAACTTTCTCCCAGGGAGGGAAGAAGGGACGACACAGCTCTGGGGATTATAAAGGCTTTTAGAGCATTTGTTTTGCGTGAGCAAGTGAGGTGCATGAAAAGCCTAGGCAGACACGTTTCAGCCTTTAAATGGCTTCATCGGTGCCGGTTTCAATTGCTCCTTCTTCTAGGGGGACCAAACGCATGGATTTAAATATCGTGACCACTCCCCATCACATGGTCTCATGCCCCTGACCAGCCCATCGATGTTCAGATGTCCTGCTCTCAAACCAACCAAGCGGATGCATGCAGGGGCTGGGAGTCCTCAGAGGACGCCCATTCAGTGACGGGGGCATCTCCTAACATGTGAAGTCCCAACTATTTGGCTAAGGATCTCAATGCCGCCAGATGTACTTGGAATGATTTTGCCTTCCTATGTCCCCTTCTCAGGCAAACAATGTTGCCTCCTCTCTCCCAAAGTATGGGGGCAACACGTTGCAGCTTCATGCAGCAACCAGAGTTCACAGGCTCTCAGCGTTGCTCCAGACCGAGGGCGGTTGTCAGCCAGCGCCTGCTTGCTGGCGAAACATTGACACCAAAACTTTCTCTCAGGTAGGGAAAAAGGGAAGACACAGCTCCGGGATTAAAAAGGCTTTAATAGCTCTTGTTTTGCGCAAGCGAGGTCCATGAAACGCTTAGGGAGACGCGTTTCAGCCCTTCAAATGGCTACATCAGTGCCGGTTTCAATGGCTCCTTCTTCCAGGGGGGCCAAACACACTGATTTAAATATCATGGTCACTCCCCATCAGTTGGTCTCTCCCACATCCTCAGCCCAACAATGTTCAGGTGTCCTGCACTCAAACCAACCAGGCAGATGCATGCTGGGGCTGGGAGTCCTCAGAGGAAGCCCATTCAGTGACTGAGCATCTCCTAACATGTGAAGTCCCAACTGGTTGGCTAAGGATCTCAACGCCGCCAGATATATTTGGAATGATTTTGCCTTCCTATGTCTCCTTCTCAGGCAAACAGTGTTGCCTCCTCTCCCCCAAAGTATGGGGGGCGACGCGTTGCAGTTTCATGCAGCTACCAGAAATCACAGGCTCTCAGCGTTGCTCCAGACCGAGAGGGCGGTCGTCAACCAGCGCCTGCTTCTTGGCGAAACATAGACAACAAAACTTTCTCCCAGGTAGGGAAAAAGGGACGACTCAGCTCCGGGGATTAAAAAGGCTTTAATAGCTCTTGTTTTGCACAAGTATCTGAGGTCCATGAAATGCTTAGGCAGATGCGTTTCAGCCTTCAAATGGCTTCATCAGTGCAGGTTTTAAGGGCTCCTTCTTCCAGGAGGGCCAAACGCACAGATTTAAATATCGTGGCCACTCCCCATCAGGTGGTCTCTCGCCCCTCCTCAGCCTAACGATGTCCATTGTGTCCTGCCCTCAAACCAACCAGGCAGACACATGCTGGGGCTAAAAAAATAGTTTTTTTTTTACAATATCTTTGGGGCCCTTTGATGAATCTTCGCAAATTTTTCAAAACTAATGAGGTGCTCCATTCAGCTACTGTCTTGAAAGGTTTGGGGTGAATCGTCAAGTGGGGGCCGAGAAAAAAGGAGGGTCCCAAAATCCATTTTCTCCATGTTCATTTCCATAGGAAACTTTAGACAAGGCTACAGCCTGAACTCCTGAACGGAATTGCACTAAATTTAGGAAGTTCAGGCTGGACTGTTTCCATGAGGAGCAGGATCAAGACTGATTTGTATATGGCTGGGTCTAAGCTGAGGTGGCATGGTGAGCAAAGGAGCAATGGATTTAGATTAATTCAGCCTTCCAGCCATCATTTGTTTGCATAGCACTTTTCTCCATAAGTAGGATGGGTATGCCCAGGCATGGGTCCCTTGCACACTGTGCCATTGGATTGAAGCTAGCCTGGCTGACGAGGGGTGATATCTCCCTAAGCAGATACTAGGATGCTTGTTTCTGCTACAAGGATGGCCTGGCTTGGCCATTCGACAGGACTGTTCCCATGAAAAGCAGGGTCAAGACTGTTTGGCATATCGCTGTGTCTAAACTGGGATGGCATGGGGAGCAAAATAACGATGAATTTAACCCAGATCTCTTGAGTGGGGGGTCAATGTTTGATTCATTCAGCATTCCATCCATCGTTTCTTTGCGTGGTGCTGGATCTAGGAGCGGACATGAAGAGAAAGTCGTCGCAGGAGATTCACGCTGGCAGGCATTGCAGATGGTTGTCGTGTGACATAAGGAGTCCATTCAAAGTCGCAGAGTGGGCAAAAACTTCAGAATCTTCACCTGGGACTTGGGACTTGTGGTTTCAGATAAGGAGGGAACACTCTGATGCTAGCCAAGGGTCCATGACTTAGATGGGAACCTATTAGGGATCGGAGTTCACTCCAGCAGAGGCCGGCAGTAGGGCTCAGGCAGGCCCAGTTGGTGCTGATCAGCTTTGCAGTTGCAGGGAGGCCCCTGGAAGGTTGCCTTGTCCCTGTAGCTCAAACAGGAGGTCAGTCAACTAACTCTTGGAGTCATTTCCATGGAGCCTGAGCTCAAGTCAAGCAGGTCCAATCTTCCATCTTCAAATAGCAGGGCAGTTCTTCTTCCTAATCTTCCACAGTTCAAGGAGGGTTCTGATGAGAGGTTTTGAAGGTACCACTTACATTTTCAGTGCCAGTCTGCAGGTGAGGGATGTCCCCTTTGTCTAAACTTCACTCTTTCCTATATTTGGCTCAAAACTGTTTAGGGTAACAAAGGGGAGGCAGTGAGTCATGCATTTAGGATATTCACATTGTCAGGGCATGTAAAACTGAAGTAAACCATTGCTACTTTTTAAATAAATTGCACTCTGCCCTATGCGCCATTAGGGCTTGCCTTAGGGGTGACTTATGAGTATTAAACAGGAATGCTTAGGCCTAGCAAAAGGCTTATTGTGCCTAGTTGGAATGGCAGTTTAGTTAAAAATTATACTACAGATTTAGTGGCAGACGTAAGATATGTTTTGCAGTGCTACCTTAGTGGGGGAGAGGGGGGCACAATGAGTGCTACAGCCCACTAGTAGCATTTAATTTACAGGCAGTGGGTACATTTAGTGCCATGTACTAGGGTTTTACAAGTAAATTAAATGTACCAGTCAGTTGTAGGCCAATTTTACCCTGTTTTAAAGGGAAAGCACACTCAGTTTACCAGTGATTAGCAGGAGGAATGTGCACAAAGTCCTAAAAGCCAACATAGCTGTGTACAGCGAAGGAAGGCAAACATCTGGGGTGACCTGGCTTAGAGGGCCAGGTCGAACACCAACTCATTCTGTTGCTGCTTTTAACATTTAGAACTCATATTGCCAGCCAACTAAATAGTAATATTTCTGCAGGTTGTAAGTCAGACCAAGATATATTGAAACCATCACCACTGACATTGATTATATGCAAATATACCTCATGGGTATCTCACCTTTTTAGGTTGAGCCTCAGGCATTGATTTAGCAATGCTTGTTGGCAAGATATTTAGTAAGGGGCACCAGAAAATGCTCCCAAAGACCTTTGGAATGTGGTTTATGGCCAGGGCATGTGTGGCATTCAAGCGCAAAGCTGGTATCTGGCATCGGACTTGAAAGCAGCAGACTACTTTCGCCAGTGTGCGCTCTGCTTCACTTCCTGCTTCCCCTCTCACAACAATTAACTTTGGTTATCGCTCACACCCCATATGCTCGTTCCTTCCGACCCTTCCTTTGATGTCCGCTTTTCTTGTTTTGTCTTTGCATCCATTTCGCGGGGAAGCAGTGTTTTGTTTAGCGTTCTCTGCACCTTTCTCGGTTTTTTACCTGGACGAAAGTGAAAGCCTACCATGCTTGTTTACAGTAGCCTTGCTCTTCAAATGCTGTTGCTGTATTGCCATCTCTCTAGGGACACTCAGCTTGAAAACACTTGACTTGCTAGCTGCAATGCTACATCCACTATGCTTTGCTTCTAGACACGTTGATCCCTCGCAGACTGTGCTGACTCTGCCCCTCCTGATTCTGAAACTGACCAACACAGTCACCACGCAGTCTCTTCTCTCTGTCTTATGACATCTGCCCTGCCACAATTTACCACAGACCCTCACCCTCACACCTCCTCACCCTCACACACCCTCACACCCTCTCACCCTCACACACACTCACACACCGTCACTCACCCTCACCCACCCTCACACACCCTCACTCACCCTTACACCCTCACCCACTCACACCCTCACCCTCACAACCCTCTCACCCTCACTCACCCTCACCCCTCACACCCCCACACACCCTCACACTCACACTCCCTCACCCTCACACCCCCTCACGCTCACCCCCTCACCCTCATACACCTCCTCACCCTCACCCCCTCACACCCCCACACCTTCACACACCCTCACACCCTCTCACCCTCACACACCCTCACACACAGTCAATCACCCTCACCCACCCTCACACACCCTCACTGACCCTCACTTACTGTCACACCCTCACACCCTCACCCTCATAACCCTCTCACCCTCACCCCCTCACACCTCAACACACCCTCACCCTCACACCCCCTCACCCTCACCCTCACCCTCACCCTCTCCCTCACACCCCCTCACCTTCACACCCTCACCCTCACACACCACCTCAGCCTCACACCCCCTCACTCTCACCCCCCCTTATCCTCACACCCCTCATCCTCACCCTCACACACCCTCACCCTCACACACCCTCACCCTCACACACCCTCTCACTCCCACATACCCTCTCACCATCAAACACCCTCTTACCCTCACACACCCTCTTACCCCTTCACCCACACCCCTCACATCCTCTAATATCTCCTCACCTTCCCTCACCCTCACACTCCCTCACCCTCACACCCCTTCACACACCCTCACGCCTCCACGACCTCACACACCCTCACCTTCACTCACCCTCTCACCCTCATGCACCCTCTCACCCTCACACATCCTCTCACCCTCACACCCCCTCACCCTCACACCCCTCACCCTCACCCTCACACCCCACAGCCTCACTCACCCTCACACACCCTCTCACCCTCACACCCCCTCTCACCCTCACACCCCCTCACCCTCACTCCCCCACACCCTCACACACCCTCTCACCCTCACAAACACTCACACACTGTCACACCTCACCCATCCTCGCACACCCTCACTCACCCTCACTCACCCTCACACCCTCACCTCCCTCACCCTCACAACCCTCTCACCCTCACTCACTCTTACCCGCTCAGACCCCCAACACACCCTCACCCTCACACCCCCTCACCCTCACAACCGCTCACCCTCACCCCCTCACATACCTCCTCACCATCACACCCCCTCACTCTCACACCCCCTCACCCCCACACCCCCTCATCCTCACCATCACACACCCTCACCCTCACATACCCTCACACACGCTCACCCTCACACACCCACACCCTCACTCACCCTCTCACCCTCACATGCCCTCTCACCCTCACACACCATCTCACCATCACACACCCTCTCACCCTAACACCCCCTCACCCTCACATCCCCTCACCCTCACATCCCCTCACCCTCCCTCACACCCTCACCCTCAAACACCCTCACACACCCTCACCCTCACACACCCTCACACCCTCACCCTTACTCACCCTTTCACCCTCACACACCTTCTCACCCTCACACACCCTCTCACCCTCACACACCCTCTCCCCTCACCCTCACACCCCCTCACCATCATACTCCCACACCCTCACCCTCACACACCCTCACTCCCCCTCTCACCCTCACTCCCCCTCTCACCCTCACACACCCTCTAGCCCTCACACACCCTCTCACCCTCACACACCCTCACCCTCACACCCCCTCACCCTCGCACCCTCACACACCCTCACACACCCTCACACCCTCACCCTCACACACCCTGTCACAAACCCACACCCCCTCACACCCCCTCACCCTCACACTGATTCACCCTCAAACACCCTCACCCTGTCACCCTCACCCTCCCTCACCTTCATACACCCTCACACCCCCTCACCCCCTCACCCTCACAGCCACTCACCCTCACACCCCCCCCTCACAACCCCACACCCTCGACCTCATACTCCCTCACCCTCACTCCCCCTCACACCCCCACACTCCCACACCCTCACACCCCTCACCCTCAAACACACCCTCACTCTCACACACCCTCACCCTCACTCTCACACACCCTCACCCTCATACCCCCACACCCCCTCACACCCCCTCACCTACACACCCTCACACCCCCTCACCCTCACACTGTCACACCCCCTTACACCCCCTCACCCTCGAACCCCCTCACCCTCACACCCCCTCACACCCCCTCACACTCCCTCACCCTCACACACCCTCACTCTCACACACCCTCACCCTTACACACTCTCTCACCCCCACTCACCCTTTCACCCTTATACCCCCTCACCCTCACATCCCCTCACCCTCACATCCCTTCACCCTCACATCCCCTCACCCTCCCTCACACCCTCACCCTCCCTCACACCCTCACCCTCAAACCCCTTCAAGTTCACCCTCACACTCCCTCACCTTCACTCACCCTCTCACCCTCACACACCCTCTCACCATCACACACCCTCTCAACCTCACACCCCCTCACCCTCATACCCCCTCACCCCCTCACCCTCACACCCTCACACCCCCTCACCCTCACACACCCTCACACCCTCATACCCTGTCCCCTCACCCTCACAACCCTCTCATCCTCACTCACCCTCACACCCTCACACCCTCACCCTCACTCACCCTCTCACCCTCACACACCCTCTCACCCTCACACACCCTCTCACCCCCTCATGCTCACACCCCCTCACCTTCACCCTCACACCCCCACACCCTCACCCTCACACACCCTCACTCACCCTCTCACCCTCACACACCCGCTCACCCTCACACACCCTTTCACCCTCACAACCCCTCAACCTCACACCCCCTCACCCTCACACCCTCACCCTCACACACCCTCACTCTCACACACCCTCACCCTTACACACTCTCTCACCCCCACTCACCCTCTCACCCTCACACACCCTCTCACCCTCACACACCCTTTCACCCTTATACCCCCTCACCCTCACATCCCCTCACCCTCACATCCCTTCACCCTCACATCCCCTCACCCTCCTTCACACCCTCACCCTCAAACCCCTTCAACTTCACCCTCACACTCCCTCACCTTCACTCACCCTCTCACCCTCACACACCCTCACCCTTACTCACTCTCTCACCCCCACTCACCCTCTCACCCTCACACACCCTCTCACCCTCACACACCCTTTCACCCTTATACCCCCTCACCCTCACATCCCCTCACCCTCACATCCCTTCACCCTCACATCCCCTCACCCTCCCTCACACCCTCACCCTCAAACCCCTTCAACTTCACCCTCACACTCCCTCACCTTCACTCACCCTCTCACCCTCACACACCCTCTCGCCATCACACACCCTCTCAACCTCACACCCCCTCACCCTCATACCCCCTCACCCCCTCACCCTCACACCCTCACACCCCCTCACCCTCACACACCCTCACACCCTCATACTGTGGAAAAGTAAATTTTGCCATGTTCTGTGTCCCTACGTGTCCCCCATCTTATGTTATGTGTGCATGATTAATATGCATATGTATCCCCCATGTTCGATTAAAGACGCAATTACAGTTGTGTCCATCTCTAGTATGCTAGTTTCCAGTTCTCGTGAAAGCTATGAGTATTAGGCCTATGTAAAGTTACGTGGCCACGTTTCTCAGTGTGCACGTTATTTCATTGAAAAGTCCCCGTTTCTAGGCCTCAAAAGGGCCCGGACACCAGATTCAGCTCCAGTCTCCTGAACCCTCGCTGAGGAGCGATACAGCCCCCACCTGTATCCTCGACCCTTCACTTACTTCCTGCCTCGCAGTGCCCGGCACGGCCTGGCTCTGCCTACGAGTCTGCCAAGAGTATGTTATGATTCTAGTTATCAGTCCAGCCCTCCTTCTCTGCATTCCTAAGCTACTGAATCGCATCAATAGTTTCCGTCATTGTCTAGCCTTTACGTCTCCATGTAGGAGAAATACTGTATTAATGGTCATTTAATATTCCTCAACACGCACTACATGTAGAATAATGCATGCTCCAGTCTTAGAGTCTGTTAGCCTCTCCCCTCCTGACTCTTAGTTTATATCAACATGTCATCTAAACATTAGATACTAGATAGGGTTTAGGTACATGTCGCCCTGACTCTCCAGACTTCAGTCTCTACTCCTAGCGCAGAGTTCATAGCCCCCAGCTTCTCCTAGTAACACGTCATTGTCAGTTTGCGCGCACCATTAGGTTAGAGGTCCCGGCTCCTTAGGTAGCCCCCTCCATGTTTCCGCCCCATTTATGACATATTCTGTTACGTTTACATCACATGTCAATGTATACGCCTCTTGTTACACCCACTTTCACCCTTATCTTTCGCGACTGCTATTGACCACACCCACTGCTCCGCCTATTGTATGTATTGCAATGCAACAGTTTTAGTATATATGCTTGTGTACTGTTATTAAATGTTACGCCTATACGCCAGTCCAATCCTGTCCCAGGCAGTGCTGCCATCCTATTCCTGTGCAGGTTGTCCTGTTCCTGTCCTTTATGCTGTATTAAAACCTGAAAACTCCTACTACCTCGAATCTTGACTCTTATTTATTGAGCTATCTGTTATTACTATGTCCAGTCAAACCTAGATCCGGTATTATTTATTTATATACCACATAATGGCGCCCGAACAGGGACTTGCCCTTTCCCCACGCGCCGGTGAAGCCACGCCGGCCCCCTGACCCTCTGCAGCCGTGACGGAACCATACCGTGCACCAGCAGATATTTCTGCTTCAAGTATCCCTCAGGCCCACGGAGGAGACGGAGGTTGCGGTCCAGCATCCAGACGAGGCGGTGGAGGAACGCGGCGAGTCCCGACCAGAGCCCAAGCCGAGAGTCCAAGGTCCGAGGTATCCGGAGGCCCACCCGTAACAGAAGTCCGAAGTCCGTCCGTCCGGCGTCAAAGCAGTCCAGTCCAGTCCGAGGCCTTCCGTTCTTGCTGCCCGGTGAGTACCGTTGCTGGGGTAGTATCTAGACAGGGTCAATCTAATTGACTCTGGTCCGTGGGGTTTGGTGGTACACAGACCCAAACGAAGTGTCCACTTCGGTGGATGCGGGTCCTGACGTGTCTCTTTATGAGACCGGTAAGTTTCGTACTGTTTCAGCAGTGCATCTAGTTTCTGTTCTAGTCAGTTCTGTTCTCGAGAAATTCATGTATTCTGTTTTCAGTATTCCAGGTAGTATTCTGTTCGAACTGTTATTTTAAATGTTCTTCATGTATTTTTAATGTCGTGGTATGAAAGTGGTGTAATTATCGTGTTCATTGTGTATTGTATTGTGTCTAGATTACAGTTCAGTCATGCCGCTATTTTCCAAACTACGTCAGTTGAAAACTAGAAAAGGTCTGTTAGAAGCAGCAGTTCCCGTCCCGCCTAGGGACAGTCCAGGTCACTTTATGTATCAGAAGCATGGCATAAGTGCCATATTATATCTAGATTTATGGGTGGAGTACACCAAAGAGTTAGAAGAAAAGTATAGATGGCCCGTATCGGGTACATGGGATGCCGAGTGCATCATGCGAGTAGAAGAAGCATTATGGAAAAAGAAAGCCAGACAGTCACAGAAAGATGCCATCGAGTTATGGCGCAAAGAATCTCATAAAAGAACCGAAAAAGAAATCAGAAAGTCAGAACTAAGTAGAGAATCCTTAGAACGAGCCCAAGAAAGGGAACTAATCGAGATAGGTGAACGAGTCAAAACCGAACAGTCAGACAGACAGAGGCATGCCCTCATTAAGGGTATGTATCCTCTTCTTGCCGAGGGCCTGCCAAAAGCGACCCCGGAGGCATCCAGTGATTTTCCGCCACCATTAGTTCCGACCAAGCTACGTCACAAACCGACCGCAGCTGATATTTTTATTTCGTCCTATTTGGACGACACAGTCCCAGAATATACAAATCCTGTTCCGCCAGTTCCTGTAAATAATGTAAATCCTGCTCCTCCAGTCACCGGAGTACCTGCCACGGTACCCCCGGTCCAGCCCGTAGTACAACTTCCCGCCATATCAGTCACTCTGCCAGCATGAAGAGTATCAGTCGACGATTCTAGTTTAGGGGCCGCAGGAGGAGGTCCTCCTGGTACCCCGCCGCCACACCAACGTGTAACGTTAGTCGAGTTACATGAACGTGCGTTACAGCGTACGCCCAAATATAAGTCCGTTGCAGAAATCCGACGAGCCCTTACTGAATGCCGCTATGATCCAGTTGCAGGTGATGATAGTACAGTTATATATTCCATCCGTGTAAGACGGGTGACCGGGTATTTAGACACCCTACCGAATATGAAAGAAGATCTAGACAGAATTTATCGTTTCATCCGTACAGGGGATGATCCAGAAAGTATTGGCGAAGCCATGTCTCAAAGGAAAGCTGAGATCCAGCTCATGTTATTAAAGTTTCTGATTAATTGTTTAATAAGAGAACAAGATTCTCCGACTAAAGATCCGGCCGAAATGAGAATCCTGACAAGGTGGAGTGATAATATAGCCGAGGGTAAGCACAGAACCATCAGTAGTATAGAGAGTATGTACAAGAAAATTCGTAAAGAAATAATAAGGTTACACGAGAAACGCAAAGAAGCACAAGTAAGCGAGAAAGAAGACGACTCTCCTACCGAAGAGGTAGACGACGAGAATCCCACTAGAATAGCGTATGTAGGTAGAACTAGACTTTCCGATCGACATTCACGTCTAGACTACAAGAAAACTGTTCCTCATCCAGCACCAGAGCAAGGTTCTCTAGAACAAGTATTTCAAGTTACCGATCATATTCTGAAATCACGAATCGGTTATAATGAGTTAAGTACTATGCATGAACAAGAACTAGCCCGATCAGCAGTCCGATGGATCACTGATTCTACCACTTTTCCAGATGAAATAGTGGCACAAATGTTTCTGAAACTGCCTCCAGCCGAGCAACGACTGGTGGGTATGTATATGATTCAGCACCTCATTACTCTGTATGAGGGTAAACATTCTGATCCAGGTCCGTTACACGATGTCCTGAACGAGTTGCTCCAGTATAGATGGAAAGGTCTAGGTACCGATTTAATTAGTGTCATTCTAGAACAGCGCCACAAATATAGAACGTTCCTGAACCCGCATTTTGTTCATGTCTCACCCCCAGAAAGTAAACCCTCTTACATAGACAGACAGAATCCGTTACGAGAAGTACACCCAGTCAGGACAGCAGATGGTGAAATGCAACGAGTATTTGTTTACACCCCGATTACAAAGATGGAACTCTTAGAGATGAAGAAATTAATTCCCTGTCATGACAAAGATCCAGCAGGGTTCCACCGAGAATTAAAAGACATGCTCCGTATGGGAGAATACACGTATCCAGATATAATTAAAATGTTAAAAGTCCTGTTGCCCGCAGGGGTATATGAAAACCTCAAGGAAAAGGAATGGGAGGTGGGAGAGAAAAAGATCGATTGGGCAGTTCTAGAAGCTGAAGATAAGATACGAGTACCAGGTACCGGTCTTGGAGAGAAATGTAAAGAATTACCAGAACTGTTAATACAAGTTTTGCCAAGAATATTAGCCACTAAAAAGGAAGACTGGGATGCAATCTCAGCCTGTAAACAGAAACAAGACGAAGACACTAGTGATTTTTATTCTAGATTTGAGAAATGCTTTAGTATTAACAGTGGCCTCAAGACAAGTAGCGAGTCATACCCTCATCTTTTTGTTAATAAATTAGTCGAGAATTCAAGTCCACAAGTTAAGAATCGAGTTTTGAAAGTCGAAAGTACCTGGCAAGCTAATACTCCGTCCCAAATGTTACAGATGCTTCAGTATCACCAGAATAGAATCAGAGAAGAGCAAGATCATGAAAGAAAACGTATGAAAGACACGAAAATGAAAGTACTAGTTGCACAATCTGTTCCTCAAGACAGTCAGAAGAGGGGTACGAGTCAAGCCAGTCATCCTGCAGTTCCCGTCAAAGGGACCTGCAATTATTGTAAACAGCCAGGTCACTATATAAACGAGTGTGCAGTTCTGAAACACAACATAGCTACCGGTAAGACTAAAGAAAGACCACGTCCGCCTAGACAAGAACAAGTTCCACAGACTTCTCAGCCACAGAATGCACAACAGACAGTTCCAGCACCGCAGCCTATTGCTGCAACACAGCATGTCACACAGCAGATGTACCAGTATGCACAGTCCGAGTATCCAGAGTATCAGCCATATTCATGAAACAGCCTAGAGAGGGAGGTAGGCTTGCCTCTCATCGAGATACCTGTAGATCAAGAGGGTCCCTATGTTCACAGTCAAGTATTAGGGAAAGACAGAAAGTTTCTGATTGATACAGGGGCAAGTAGGACGACCATTAGTCACAACGAGGTTCCAGGGGCTCCGCTCTCAGGCTCTAGAAATGTTTCCCTTGGATTTTCAGGAAAGCCTATTGTAAACGAGATATCTAAGCCAGTCACTCTAGAAGTAGGTCCATTGTCCCGCACTACTGATCTGTTACTTACGAAGTCATGTCCAGAAAATCTGTTAGGTATTAAAACACTGAAAGAATTAGGTGCAGTCATATGTTGCTCCCCAGAGGGAATACGACTGTTTCTACGTGACTTCAAGGGTCACTATGTATTACGAGATTTTGATCCGAGATTGTCCAATGTTCCACAGCATTTATGGGCGCAAGGTCCAACTGATGTAGGTTATATGCAAATCACACCCCATCGTGTGACTCTCAAGCCAGGTGTAGTGTTACCACGAATCAGACAGTACAGATTGCCACCTGAGGCTGTAACAGCCTTATCCAAAATTATTGACGAGCTCATCGCTCAAGGAGTAGTTGTAGAAACTGACTCCAATGTATGTAATTCTCCGATCATTCCAGTCATGAAACGTACTGATCCAAATGCACCCCCATTATATCGATTAGTGATTGACCTTCGAGAACTCAATAAATGTATTATTCCCCAGTACCCAGTTGTCCCAGATATCTCTTCCCTATTGACAGCCATTGATTCTGAAGCCTCATTTTTTACAGTCATAGACCTCAAGAACGCGTTTTTCAGTGTCCCCATTCATCCAGACAGCCAGTTTCTTTTCGGATTTTGTTTAAATGGAAGGAGCTATAAGTTTACACGAGCTCCTCAAGGTTTCACAGAGAGTCCTAGTATTTACAGTCAAGCACTTAAGAGACAACTAGACAATATTCACATGCCAACTAACACTGCCCTGCTCCAGTATGTCGATGATCTACTGATCACAGCCCGTTCTGAACGTGCTTGCGAGCGAGCATCCCTTACAGTCTTATATTTCTTAGCAGAGATGGGGCACAAGGTGTCCCCTTCGAAGCTTCAATTCTATGTCCAGCAAGTGATCTATTTAGGCCACTTACTGTCCAAGAGGGGTAGGCAGTTGACACCTGACCGTATCCAGTTAATAGTGAGTCTTCCTCAGCCCAAGACCCAGAAGGAGGTACGTGCTTTTATCGGCCTTACTTCTTATTGCAGACAATGGATTCCTCAGTATGCATTTCTAGCCAAACCACTGATACAGTTAACGACACAGGAGGCAGCCGTATCGACTGTCCTCCCTTGGACATCTGAGCATACACTTAGTTTCAATGAGTTAAAGAAAGCTCTATGCCAAGCTCCAGTTCTAGCTACACCGAACTACAGTAAGCCTTTTACACTTTTCGTCACTGAACGTGAAGGTACAGCATTATCTGTTCTCACACAAGATCAAGCAGGACAATACAAGCCCTGTGCTTATTTTTCGAGCACACTAGATCCTGTAGCCCAGGCGCTGCCTGCTTGCCTCAAGTCAGTTGCAGCCACAGCACTAGCTATCAGACAAAGTGATTCCATAGTATTAGGACATTCCTTGACAGTACAAGTTCCACACTCCGTGGAAGTTCTTTTAAACCGAACACAGACTCAGCACTTGACAATTGCACGTTTAACAGGTTATGAACTGACACTGTTCCAGCCACACATAGAAATCAGACGCTGCAACGTTCTAAATCCTGCTACACTGTTACCGTCAGTTAATTCGAATCCTGCCACACACGACTGTGTGGAAGTAGTTAATACTATGACTAAGCCAAGACAAGATCTGACAGATATTCCATTACCAGATCCCGACCTGACACTTTATGTGGATGGTTCATGTATGAGAACAAGTACAGGAGAACTAGTAGCCGCGTATGCAGTGACTACTGACACTGAAGTTATAGAGACACACCGTATTGACACCCTGTCTGCTCAAGCAGCAGAGCTAGTTGCTCTGACCCAAGCCTGCATACACGCCAAGAACCTGAAAGTTAATATTTACACAGATTCGCGCTACGCATTCGGAGTTGTACACGACTTTGGAGTGCTCTGGCAGGAGAGAGGTTTCATGACTTCTCATGGAACCAAGATTCAGCATGGTCTCCTTATTCAAGCTCTGTTAGATGCCATACACTTACCGACATCTATTGCTATCATGAAATGCAAAGCACATACGAAAGTTACAGACATTATTTCCCAAGGTAATGATCTAGCAGATCGCACAGCCAAGCTTACAGCACAGACACCAGACATACCAGTTAACAAGACACCGACATCCACTCTAGAACAGACTACTTGTATGACAGTTAAGGACCCCACTCAAGATATCATAGACATCCAGTCACATGCTACTCCCGATGAAATCAAGAAATGGTCCGAACAAGGAGGGGTCCAGACAGATCAAGGATGGTTGACGAAGGGAAAAGCCACATGGTTTCTCCCCGACTCAATGGTCCAAGTCATTATTAATACCGCACATAGTCCTGCACACTTAGGAGAAAAAGCCATGTTAGACAGTATCCAGAACATTTGGTTCAACAAGCATTTACGAGCTGCAGCCAAGCAGAAAGTCCGTACTTGTATGATATGTTGTCAGTTCAATCCAGGTAAAAGTGTTCCGGTGGAACAAGGGGGATTCCAGCCTCCTGACCACCCTTTTGAAGTCCTCCAAATGGATTATATTCTGATGGAGCGATTTCGAGGTTTCAAGTATGTCCTTGTAGTTGTATGCGCTTTGTCCAGGTGGACAGAAGCATATCCAGTCTCAGATTACACAGCCACGACCACTGCCAAGCAGTTGGTTCGTGAATTCTTCCCCCGTTATGGACTCCCTAGGGTCGTATATTCTGACAACGGCCAGCCATTCTCATCTGAGCTCATGAAACATATCTCCCTTTTGTTAGGGTACCAGTGGAAGTTCCATTGTGTACGCCATCCTGAAGCAGCCGGTCTAGTAGAGAGACATAACCAGACCCTGAAAATCCGTATTGCTAAAATATGTAAAGAGAAAGGTGTGGACTGGCTAGTAGCTCTGCCAGTCGCTTTGTTTTATATGCGCATGGTCGCGCATTCCAGATCAGGTCTGTCCCCGTACGAGGTCGTATTCGGCCGCCCCCCTAACATGTGGGGTACACCTAGACCCCGAAGTATTACCGATGTTTCAAGTAATATGCTGACAGATTACCTAGCTTCCTTGATGTCTGCCCTACACTCTTGTCGTTCACAGGTTGCCGCCGCATTTCCAGACAATACCGAGGTGGCACCTCATGAAATCGTTCCTGGAAATTTGGTTCTTGTCCGGAATTTCGATCGTTCAAGTCCGCTGGAGCCTCGTTGGAAGGAGCCGAAGCTCGTCCTCTTGACCACCCGTACTGCCGTCAAGCTGGAAGGCAGGAAGGGGTGGGTCCACCTGTCTCATGTGAAAAAATTTTACGGACTAAAGACTGTTTCCAAGAACATTTCCGAGGATTTTAAGGATTGCCAAAGTACTATTCTTAAGGACTGTCCCGCAAAAGACAATGATACAGATTCCTCCCTGTTAGAGAAAACTCCGCAGCAGGAGTACAAGCTAAAATTAAGGTCTAGTAAAATAAGTCAGCCAGTTTGATTGTCTAAGTCCTCCCCTAGGTGAAACGGTTAGACCGGTTTCTGACATGTATATAATAGACCCCCACAGAGAGAGAGTTAGTGAGAACTCTAAAAGTTGCACTATTATTTTATGTTTTCTGCTATATCTCAGCCTTATGATTACCTGCATAAGTTATGCATTGTATTTATATTTTCCAGTTTCTAATGTAAATGAGTCTGCTAATGCTACAGTAGAGCACACGTTTAGTGATCTACCTCCTCATGAACTCTCATATCGTCTTGCTATGCGTAATAATTCCTTTATCCGCATGTTACCTTATTCACACCAGACCAGCAATGCCACTAATTGTTGGGTGTGTGGTCGACTCCCCCCTTTCCAGACACCGAAGGGAGTTCTGCCACTCTTTCCTTATCCATTTTCACATAACGGTTCGTGTGGAGCATGGTCCACGTTAACGTCATCCTCAACAGATATGTCCTTTCTGAACAGTACATGTTTCCCAGGCAAGCAAGGTCTGCCCCACAGAACAGGGCTAGATCTAGAAAATGAAGTTTATAATTTGGGTAATTATTCTTCGAATTTTATGGTCCTGAATGTTCAGTCTGATACTACTCCAGACTTACCTGCTCTGTCAGTATTACCAGTAAAAGGTGAATTATGTGTCCGAAAGAATGGTTCCGTACATGTAGGCCATAGTGATTGTACTACTATTGTCAAGTATAGTGACAGTGGGAAATCTATTTTCAAAGCTTCACGTCCTTCTTATTTTGTTTGTGGTCAGACCGCATATGTTCGTCTGCCCCTCGATTGGGATGGTACCTGTTACATTGCCTTCCTACTGCCACCAGTTTTTCTAGCCCCACCTGACTATCATAGGAATTCTCACCTAGTACATACTAGACACAAGAGAGACCTCCCGATTGTCGATTATACTGAAACTGCTCTAGAACAATACATAGATATCAATAAAGGTGTCTTCCCCTATTTAGGTACTGTCGTGAATAGTAAACTGATACGTAGATTAACGAGAACCCTTGAAGCAGTAGTGATTGAGACTACTTCTGCTCTAGGTAACTTAACCGAAGAGCAATCCTTTATGAGAATTGTCGTGCTCCAGAATCGTCTCGTCCTTGACGTCATACTGGCCGATAGGGGCGGGGCATGTAGAGTCATCGGATCTAGTTGCTGCATTTTCATTCCTAATAACGCACCGTCTGTTTATTCAGCTATAACCAGACTCCATAATATTGCCCATATGTTACACCAAGATCCAGGCACCTGGACATGGTCCGGTTGGTTCTGGAATATAATTTCCGCCTGGGGATGGAAAGTATTGTCATTTCTAGGTATTGCAGTAGCGATCATATTCAGTTGCTGCCTCTGTTTACAATGTGGTCCTGCGATTTGCGGCATTTGTGCTACCTCTTGTATTCCTAGCCCCAAGTCCCGTTCTAAATCCCGTTCCAAGAAAATTCGAGACGAGCAAATGATACTGTATGAAATGATAGATGGTATCATGAATATTGATGTTTCCTGATGGAAACGTAGTGACAAGGAGGGAATGTGGAAAAGTAAATTTTGCCATGTTCTGTGTCCCTACGTGTCCCCCATCTTATGTTATGTGTGCATGATTAATATGCATATGTATCCCCCATGTTCGATTAAAGACGCAATTACAGTTGTGTCCATCTCTAGTATGCTAGTTTCCAGTTCTCGTGAAAGCTACGAGTATTAGGCCTATGTAAAGTTACGTGGCCACGTTTCTCAGTGTGCACGTTATTTCATTGAAAAGTCCCCGTTTCTAGGCCTCAAAAGGGCCCGGACACCAGATTCAGCTCCAGTCTCCTGAACCCTCGCTGAGGAGCGATACAGCCCCCACCTGTATCCTCGACCCTTCACTTACTTCCTGCCTCGCAGTGCCCGGCACGGCCTGGCTCTGCCTACGAGTCTGCCAAGAGTATGTTATGATTCTAGTTATCAGTCCAGCCCTCCTTCTCTGCATTCCTAAGCTACTGAATCGCATCAATAGTTTCCGTCATTGTCTAGCCTTTACGTCTCCATGTAGGAGAAATACTGTATTAATGGTCATTTAATATTCCTCAACACGCACTACATGTAGAATAATGCATGCTCCAGTCTTAGAGTCTGTTAGCCTCTCCCCTCCTGACTCTTAGTTTATATCAACATGTCCTCTAAACATTAGATACTAGATAGGGTTTAGGTACATGTCGCCCTGACTCTCCAGACTTCAGTCTCTACTCCTAGCGCAGAGTTCATAGCCCCCAGCTTCTCCTAGTAACACGTCATTGTCAGTTTGCGCGCACCATTAGGTTAGAGGTCCCGGCTCCTTAGGTAGCCCCCTCCATGTTTCCGCCCCATTTATGACATATTCTGTTACGTTTACATCACATGTCAATGTATACGCCTCTTGTTACACCCACTTTCACCCTTATCTTTCGCGACTGCTATTGACCACACCCACTGCTCCGCCTATTGTATGTATTGCAATGCAACAGTTTTAGTATATATGCTTGTGTACTGTTATTAAATGTTACGCCTATACGCCAGTCCAATCCTGTCCCAGGCAGTGCTGCCATCCTATTCCTGTGCAGGTTGTCCTGTTCCTGTCCTTTATGCTGTATTAAAACCTGCAAACTCCTACTACCTCGAATCTTGACTCTTATTTATTGAGCTATCTGTTATTACTATGTCCAGTCAAACCTAGATCCGGTATTATTTATTTATATACCACAATACTCTGTCCCCTCACCCTCACAACCCTCTCATCCTCACTCACCCTCACACCCTCACACACTCACCCTCACTCACCCTCTCACCCTCACACACCCTCTCACCCTCACACACCCTCTCACCCCTCATGCTCACACCCCCTCACCTTCACCCTCACACCCCCACACCCCCACACCCTCACCCTCACACACCCTCACTCACCCTCTCACCCTCACACACCCGCTCACCCTCACACACCCTTTCACCCTCACAACCCCTCAACCTCACACTCCCTCACCCTCACACCCTCACCCTCAGACTCCCTCACCCTCACACACCCTCACTCATGCTCACTCACCATCATACCCTCACCCCCTCACACCCTCACCCACCTCACCCTCACAACCCTCACACCCTCACTCAACCCCTCACACGCCCACACACCCTCACCCTCACACCCCCTCACCCTCACCCTAACACCCACTCACCCTCACTGTCACACCCCCTCACCCTCATCCTCACACCCTCTCCCTCACACCCTCTCCCTCACACACCCTCACCCTCACACACCCTCTCACCCTCACACACCCTCTCACCCTCACACACCCTCTCACCCCCTCATGCTCACACCCCCTCACCTCCACCCTCACACCCCCACACCCTCACCCTCAGCCACCCTCACACACCCTCACTCACCCTTACACCCTCACCCACTCACACCCTCACCCTCACAACCCTCTCACCCTCACTCACCCTCACCCCTCACACCCCCACACACCCTCACACTCACACTCCCTCACCCTCACACCCCCTCACGCTCACCCCCTCACCCTCATACACCTCCTCACCCCCTCACACCCCCACACCTTCACACACCCTCACACCCTCTCACCCTCACACACCCTCACATACAGTCAATCACCCTCACCCACCCTCACACACCCTCACTGACCCTCACTTACCGTCACACCCTCACACCCTCACCCTCATAACCCTCTCACCCTCACCCCCTCACACCTCAACACACCCTCACCCTCACACCCCCTCACCCTCACCCACTCCCTCACACCCCCTCACCCTCACACCCTCACCCTCACACACCACCTCAGCCTCACACCCCCTCACTCTCACCCCCCCTCATCCTCACACCCCCTCATCCTCACCCTCATACACCCTCTCACACCCACATACCCTTTCACCATCAAACACCCTCTCACCCTCACACACCCTCTTACCCCCTCACCCGCACCCCTCACATCCTCTAACATCTCCTCACCTTCCCTCACCCTCACACTCCCTCACCCTCACACCCCTTCACACACCCTCATGCCCCCACGACCTCACACACCCTCACATTCACTCACCCTCTCACCCTCATGCACCCTCTCACCCTCATACACCCTCTCACCCTCACACCCCCTCACCCTCACACCCCTCACCCTCACCCTCACACCCCACAGCCTCACTCAACCTCACACACCCTCTCACCCTCACACCCCCTCTCACCCTCACACCCCCTCACCCTCACACCCCCACACCCTCACACACCCTCACACCCTCTCACCCTCACAAACACTCACATACTGTCACACCCTCACCCATCCTCGCACACCCTCACTCACCCTCACTCACCCTCACACCCTCACCTCCCTCACCCTCACAACCCTCTCACCCTCACTCATTCTCACCCGCTCACACCCCCAACACCCCCTCACCCTCACACCCCGTCACCCTCACACCCGCTCACCCTCACCCCCTCACATACCTCCTCACCATCACACCCCCTCACTCTCACACCCCCTCACCCCCACACACCCTCACCCTCACATACCCTCACTGTTGGACACGGCCTCGTGGCGTGGCCCGACCCCGGCCGCATGGAGGGCCCAGGACGACATCGGCCCTCCATTTACCTACTACCGACCCCCCTGACACGAATCTTCACGAACCATCGGCGCGGGCAGCCTCCCCGGCCACCTACAGCTCTCCCCCTCCCTGGTACCCCGGCGGAACCTGCTCGCCAACGCTGCCAGCCTGGCACCCTGACCAGGCCACCCCTTCCGGCCCGACTCCATCTTGGGACCCTCACGCCCGAACACGTGGCCGCAGCCGTCCCGGGGCCGGCCCCAGCGAAGCCCAGACATTGAGGCACCAGGATCCTCCTAGGTGGTAAAGTGGCCACTCGACCACATCCCGGAGGAGGGGAGTCTCGATGGGCCTTCCACCGCCCCGGACGCCTGGTATCGATCGCTCTCCAGGCTCCCTGGGCGCTGGCTCCGCCCCCCTGCTGGGTGTCTGGACACCTTCCTCCCGGCCCCCTCTGACCCCCGGGCGCGAGGGTCCGGACATCAAAGCCCTCCAGTCCTATATCTGGGCCAGCCCCGGATCAAGAGAGTAGTTGTATCTGGAGTCGAAGCCCTGCTGACCTCGTCGTGGCTGAACCTGATCCTAACTCCTGCACCTGGAACTATCTTCGAGGCCCTGCTGACGCTGTCGCGGCCTGACCAAGCTGAACCACCTTCGAGGCCCTGCTGACGCTGTCGCGGCCTGTCCAAGCTGAACCACCTTCGAGGCCCTGCTGACGCTGTCGCGGCCTGCCCAAACTGAACTACCTTCGAGGCCCTGCTGACGCTGTCGCGGCCTGACCAAGCTGAACCACCTTCGAGGCCCTGCTGTCGCGGCCTGTCCAAGCTGAACCACCTTCGAGGCCCTGCTGACGCTGTCGCGGCCTGCCCAAACTGAACTACCTTCGAGGCCCTGCTGACGCTGTCGCGGCCTGACCAAGCTAAACCATCTTCGAGGCCCTGCTGACGCTGTCGCGGCCTGAACCCTTGAACTATCCACGCACCAGTGGGTGCCAAGACTGTCCCGCTACCCCCTTTCCCCCGAGACCACGACATTACGGATCCCTCGATCCTTGCCGCTACCCTGCCCACTACTTGCTTTGAGTACTTATATAAAGATTCTTGTGAACATCCTTCCTGTGTAGTGTCTATCTGTAAGTAGTGTGATTGCTCTGCTGTTACGATTGTAGGAGAGGAGCCTCGCCAAGGAGGCCTCCCTACGGCGCTCGGCCTATTCCATACAGAGAGGTGGGCCTCGAGGCGGACAGTCAGACACCTTCTGTCTCACCTGGGGTCGCCTTTCCAACATTGGTGGCAAGCGACGGGATCCGAGCCCACGCAAATCGTACAGCGAGTAACACGTCACTACTGACAGAGACCCACAGCCACGATGACTACTAAGGAAGCCGGAACGACCGCAGAATTCCAGAAAGACCTGTTAGAGGAGTATACCCATAAAGAACTTAAACAATTTTGCAAAGACTTGGGTATCGCTACCACTGGACTAAGCACAAAGGACGATTTCAAAGAAGCGCTGCAAACCTGGGTGGAGACCAGAGAGACCCCACCCCAAACGAACGATGACATTGTCCGAGAAGTACCCGTGAGTACCGTCATAGCACCCATAGAGGAAAGAACCGCCAACAGGGACCCGGGCCTCTCCCACGAAGATGCCCGGGAGCGAGAGAGGAGTCGGCTCCATGAACTAGAGCTCGCCCGACTCCGGCTGGACGGAGAACTCCAATTAGCAGAAAAGAAAATGGCCCTTGAACAACTGTGATTAGAGGGAGATCTGGAAGAGAGGCGGCGGCAAAGAGAATTGGAAGAAAAAAAACTCGCATACGAACACGAGCGTGGCCTCAAAGAACTCGAAATCAAAGCCAAACTCGAAGAAGCTGGCGCCACGGTAGCCCGGAACCCCTCACCTCCTGCCGACCCAAAGGTCCACATCCCGAAGGATATCGTCAAGGAGTACTACAAGAATGACGATATCCAGCAATGGTTCAAGGCGTACGAAGTTGCCATGACCGCGCACCGCATTCCGCGAACAGACTGGGGTGCCGGCTTATGGGGGAGATTCGTCAGCGAAGGAAGAGACACCCTGCTGGAGCTGGCCGACGACGTAATGTCCTCCTATGACCACATGAAGGACGCCCTGCTTGTCCGGTATGGCCTCACCCCCGAGATGTACCGGCAGAGATTCAGAGACTGCAAGAAAATCCCCGGTACCAGGTGGGTCGAGTACGTGAACTTTTATAGCAGGGCCCTGGAAGGATGGATAAAGGGCAGCAAAGTGTCCACCTACGAGCAGCTGTTCGACCTCATCGTTTGGGAGCACCTCTCCAACAACTGCTTTGTCGAGCTCCGACAGCATCTACTCGACAGCAAGCTAACCGAGCCCCGGAAACTCGCCGTCGAGGCAGATCGATGGTTGAGCACCCGGGTCCCCCGAACACCGATAGGAGAAACCGGTCAGGGCGGCCGGGGGCACCCCGGCCAGCGGGGAGGCGGAGGAGGACAGAACCAGAGCCGAAGCTTCCCGCCGGCCTCGGGCCGGGGTCCCCCTCCAGGGAACCCCCCGAGTAACACTTCGCCGTCCCTGAAGAGGGACCCCCCAGCACGGCCGGGGCCCCCCCCGAACATTACTTGCCACAGATGCCAGCGGACCGGTCACTATGCCAGTGACCCCCTCTGCCCCATGAACCAGCGTCCGGGCACCACGGGGCCTCCGACCCGCCAGTTCGCTGCTGCAGCTCTGGGAGAAGAGAGAGAAGAAGACGTAGAGGTCTACGAGGAAGATCAAATTGAGTATGAACCGGCCGTCATGGCCCTAGCCTGCCTGGGCAATAGTGACCTGGTACCCCAGGCCCCGCTACCGAGCAACACTCGAAAATACCGTCAGTGGGTCCACATCAATGGACGACGGACCGAAGCCCTCCGGGACACGGGAGCCAGTGTGATGGCCGTCCGCTGCCACTTGGTGACCCCCGAACAGATCATCCCGAACGTACGCTGCCCCGTGAGGGCCGCCGACAACTCAGAAACTCTATGCCAGATGGCCCGAATTCCCTTCGAATGGGGGGGAGTGTCGGGCACCCTCAAGGTGACCGTCCGGGACGACGCCCCCGTGGACTGCCTCCTTGGGAACGACCTCGAGAGCTCTCCCTGGGCCCAAGTCGAGCGGAGAGAGCACCTAGGAATGATGGGATTACCAGAGTGGGTCTGTGCGACGACCCGATCTATGGCGGCCCGAGCCCCGGCAGCGACCGAGGCCGCCCCGACCGAGGAGCCGGAGTGGCCCGAGCCACCACCCTCTGCCATCCCAGAAGAATGCGACTCCGAGACCAGGCCCTCGGAGCCCGGAAACCACCACGAGCTCAGCGACATCCCCGAACTAGCCCAATGGCGCCAAGAGGGTGGTCCCACCCGGGAACAGTTTCGGCAGGAACAGAAGACCTGCCCTTCCCTCGAGAGGACCCGCCAACAAGCCGCTGCCCAAGCTACCGGGGACACCTCAGGGTCCCACTGGGTCTACTGGGACCACGACCTCCTATATAGTGAACAGAAAATTGCCGAGCTGGGGGCCAGCCGAGTGCTAGTGGTTCCCCTGCGATTCAGAGACTTCCTTTTGAACCTGGTGCACGATGTGCCCCTCGCAGGGCACCTGGGGCAGGACAAAACTTACAGCCGCCTGGTGACCCATTTCTACTGGCCCAAAATGCGCACTGATGTACATAACCACTGCCACACCTGCCCGACATGCCAAGCCAGCGGAAAGAGCAGGGGGAAGGTGAAGGCCCCGCTCCAACCTTTTCCAGTAGTGACCACCCCCTTCGAGCGAGTGGGAATAGACATTGTGGGGCCCCTGGACCCTCAAACCTCGCAAGGGCATCGCTTCATACTTGTCCTGGTGGACCACGCCACCCGCTATCCTGAGGCCATCCCCCTCAGAACCATCACCGCTCCCGTGGTGGGGCGAGCCTTGATGGGGATCTTCTCCCGAGTAGGATTCCCCCAGGAGGTCGTGAGCGATCGGGGCACGAACTTTATATCTAAATATATGCGGTCCCTGTGGCAACAGTGCGGGGTCACATACAAGTTCACCCCCAAGGGAATGGACTTGTGGAGCGGTTCAACCGGACACTCAAGGGAATGATACAGGGCCTAGAAGAGCCACTACGACGCAGATGGGATGTCCTGCTGCCCTGCCTCCTGTTTGCCTATCGGGAGGTACCACAGAAATCCCTGGGGTTCAGCCCCTTTGAACTCTTGTACGGACACCCTGTCCGAGGTCCGCTCAGTCTGGTCAAAGAGGGCTGGGAAACTACCGTCCAAAGCGCACCACCGGATGTCTACCGATACCTCCTGACCCTCCGAAACCAGACTCGGAAGTTCCGGGCCCTTGCAGAGGCCAACCTGGAGGCCAGTCAGGAGGACATGAAACGCTGGTACGACCAGCACTCCTCCTCCATCGAGTTCGAGCCGGGCCAGCGGGTCTGGGTCATGTCCCCGGTCGAACCCTGTGCCCTCCAGGACAAATGGTCGGGGCCCTTCAAGGTGATCGAGCGCAAGAGCCCCGTCACTTACCTCGTGGATATGGAGTCTCCCCGGAACCCCCTCCGGGTTCTGCACGCCAACCGGCTCAAACCTCATTTTGCCCGCACAGAACTGAGCCTGCTACTCGCTACCGACGATGGGACCGAAGACGACTCCGAGCCCTTGCCCGACCTCCTAAAGTGCACTGAGAAGGACGGCTCCGTCGAAGGTATCTCTCTCTCCCCCGACCTGACCCCCGCACAGCGCCGAGACTGTCAAGAACTGTTGGGACAATTCACAGATCTGTTCTCCCTCACCCCCGGGGTTACCCAATGGTGTGTCCACGATGTCGACACCGGGGACAGTCAGCCAGTACGACACCGGGCCTACCGGGTCCCCGACCGAGTTCGGGCCTGCATCCAGACGGAAGTCACCAAGATGCTGGCCCTGGGGGTAGTCGAACCCTCCGACAGTCCCTGGGCCAGCCCAGTGGTCCTGGTCCCCAAGGCCGCCGCACCTGGCACCCCGCCAGAACTCCGGTTTTGCGTCGACTACCGGGGGCTGAATGCTGTTACGAGAACCGACGCACATCCCATCCCCCGGGCCGATGAACTGATCGACCGCCTGGGGGCCGCCAAGTACCTCAGTACCTTCGACCTCACCGCCGGGTATTGGCAGATCGGCCTCACCCCTGGCGCCCAGGAGCGCTCCGCCTTCTCCACACCCGACGGCCACTTCCAGTTCAAGGTGATGCCCTTCGGCATGAAAAACGCCCCGGCCACCTTCCAGAGACTAGTAAACAAAGTACTGGCGGGGCTGGAAGAGTTCAGTGCTGCCTACCTAGACGACATTGCGGTCTACAGCCTCCACTGGGCTGAGCACCTGAAACACCTCTGGGAAGTCCTGACAGCCCTCCGCCGGGCCGGGCTAACTGTGAAGGCCAGCAAGTGCCAGATAGGCCAAGGGTCCGTGACCTATCTGGGACACCAAGTGGGGAGCGGCCAAGTGGCTCCCCTCCAACCCAAGATCGACGCCATCCTAGCCTGGGAACCCCCGGTCAACCAAACCACCGTCCGAGCCTTCCTGGGGCTCACGGGAGACTATCGGCGTTTTATCAAGAACTATGGGAGCATTGTGGGGCCCCTCACGGAACTGACCTCGAAGAACCGGCCCCAAAAAGTGCAGTGGACACCCGCGTGTCAGGTGGCCTTCGAGACCTTGAAAGCAGCCATGTGTACCGCCCCTGTGCTCCAGGCCCCCGACTACAGCCGAGTGTTTGTGGTCCAGACCGACACCTCGGAACACGGCATCGGGGCGGTCCTATCGCAAATGGACTCCGCGGGAACTGACCATCCTGTGGCCTTCATCAGCCGGCGGCTGCTGGCCCGAGAACAGCGATGGAGCACCATCGAGAGAGAAGCCTTCGCTGTCGTGTGGGCCCTCAAGAAACTCAGGCCCTACCTCTTCGGCACCCACTTCCGGGTGCAGACTGACCACCGGCCCCTAAGGTGGCTGATGCACATGCGTGGCGAAAATCCCAAACTGCTGCGATGGTCCATCTCCCTCCAAGGCATGGATTTCACTGTGGAGCATCGCCCTGGCAGTGACCACACCAACGCTGACGGCCTGTCCCGGTTTTTCCGCCTCGACGAAGAGAGCCCCCAGGAAGATGGGTGACTCTCCCCGCCTTCAGCTGGAGGGGACGTGTGTTGGACACAGCCTCGTGGCGTGGCTCGACCCCGGCCGCATGGAGGGCCCAGGACGACATCGGCCCTCCATTTACCTACTACCGACCCCCCTGACACGCATCTTCACGAACCATCGGCGCGGGCAGCCTCCCCGGCCACATACAGCTCTCCCCCTCCCTGGTACCCCGGCGGAACCTGCTTGCCAACGCTGCCAGCCTGGCACCCTGACCAGGCCACCCCTTCCGGCCCGACTCCATCTTGGGACCCTCACGCCCCGAACACGTGGCCGCAGCCGTCCCGGGGCTGGCCCCAGCGAAGCCCAGACATTGAGGCACCAGGATCCTCCTAGGTGGTAAAGTGGCCACTCGACCAGATCCCGGAGGAGGGGAGTCTCGATGGGCCTTCCACCGCCCCGGACGCCTGGTATCGATCGCTCTCCAGGCTCCCTGGGCGCTGGCTCCGCCCCCCTGCTGGGTGTCTGACACCTTCATCCCGGCCCCCTCTGACCCCCGGGCGCGAGGGTCCGGACATCAAAGCCCTCCAGTCCTATATCTGGGCCAGCCCCGGATCAAGAGAGTAGTTGTATCTGGAGTCGAAGCCCTGCTGACCTCGTCGCGGCTGATCCTGATCCTAACTCCTGCACCTGGAACTATCTTCGAGGTCCTGCTGACGCTGTCGCGGTCTGACCAAGCTGAACCACCTTCGAGGCCCTGCTGACGCTGTCGCGGCCTGTCCAAGCTGAACCACCTTCGAGGCCCTGCTGACGCTGTCGCGGCCTGCCCAAAATGAACTACCTTCGAGGCCCTGCTGACGCTGTCGCGGCCTGACCAAGCTGAACCACCTTCGAGGCCCTGCTGACGCTGTCGCGGCCTGTCCAAGCTGAACCACCTTCGAGGCCCTGCTGACGCTGTCGCGGCCTGCCCAAACTGAACTACCTTCGAGGCCCTGCTGACGCTGTCGCGGCCTGACCAAGCTAAACCATCTTCGAGGCCCTGCTGACGCTGTCGCGGCCTGAACCCTTGAACTATCCACGCACCAGTGGGTGCCAAGACTGTCCCGCTACCCCCTTTCCCCCGAGACCACGACATTACGGATCCCTCGATCCTTGCCGCTACCCTGCAAAGAACTTGCTTTGAGTACTTATATAAAGATTCTTGTGAACATCCTTCCTGTGTAGTGTCTATCTGTAAGTAGTGTGATTGCTTTGCTGTTACGATTGTAGGAGAGGAGCCTCGCCAAGGAGGCCTCCCTACGGCGCTCGGCCTATTCCATACAGAGAGGTGGGCCTCGGGGCGGACAGTCAGACACCTTCTGTCTCCCCTGGGGTCGCCTTTCCAACACTCACACACGCTCACCCTCACACACCCACACCCTCACTCACCCTCTCACCCTCACATGCCCTCTCACCCTCACATACCATCTCACCATCACACACCCTCTCACCCTCACACCCCCTCACCCTCACATCCCCTCACCCTCACATCCCCCTAACCCTCCCTCACACCCTCACCCTCAAACACCCTCACACACCCTCACCCTCACACACCCTCACACCCTCACCCTTACTCACCCTTTCACCCTCACATACCTTCTCACCCTCACACACCCTCTCACCCTCACACACCCTCTCCCCCTCACCCTCACACCCCCTCACCATCATACCCCCACACCCTCACCCTCACACACCCTCACTCCCCCTCTCACCCTCACTACCCCTCTCACCCTCAAACACCCTCTAGCCCTCACACACCCTCTCACCCTCACACACCCTCACACACCCTCACACCCCTCACACCCTCACCCTCACACACCCTGTCACAAACCCGCACCCCCTCACACCCCCTCACCCTCACACTGATTCACCCTCAAACACCCCCACCCTGTCACCCTCACCCTCCCTCACCTTCATACACCCTCACACCCCCTCACCCCCTCACCCTCACAGCCACTCACCCTCACACCCTCCCCCTCACAACCCCACACCCTCCACCTCACACTCCCTCACCCTCACTCCCCTCACACCCCCACACTCCCCACACCCTCACACCCCTCACCCTCACACACCCTCACTCTCACACCCCTCACCTTCACTCCCACACACCCTCACCCTCCACACCCACACCCCCTCACACCCCTTCACCTACACACCCTCACACCCCCTCACCCTCACACTGTCACACCCCCTTACACCCCCTCACCTCGAACCCCCTCACCCTCACACCCCCTCATACTCCCTCACCCTCACACACCCTCACTCTCACACACCCTCACCCTTACACACTCTCTCACCCCCACTCACCCTCTAACCCTCACACACCCTCTCACCCTCACACACCCTTTCACCCTTATACCCCCTCACCCTCACATCCCCTCACCCTCACATCCCTTCACCCTCACATCCCCTCACCCTCCCTCACACCCTCACCCTCAAACCCCTTCAACTTCACCCTCACACTCCCTCACCCTCACTCACCCTCTCACCCTCACACACCCTCTCACCATCACACACCCTCTCAACCTCACACCCCTCACCCTCACACCCCCTCACCCTCACACCCTCACACCCCCTCACCCTCACACACCCTCACATCTCACACCCTCATACCCTGTCCCCTCACCCTCACAACCCTCTCATCCTCACTCACCCTCACACCCTCACACCCTCACACCCTCACCTCACTCACCCTCTCACCCTCACACACCCTCTCACCCTCACACACCCTCTCACCCCCTCATGCTCACACCCCCTCACCTTCACCCTCACACCCCCACACCCTCACCCTCACACACCCTCACTCACCCTCTCACCCTCACACACCCTCTCACCCTCACACACCCTTTCACCCTCACAACCCTCAACCTCACACCCCCTCACCCTCACACCCTCACCCTCACACTCCCTCACACTCACACACCCTCACTCATGCTCACTCACCATCAACCCTCACCCCCTCACACCCTCACCCACCCTCACAACCTCACTCAACCCCCTCACACCCCCACACACCCTCACCCTCACAACCCCTCACCCTCACCCTCACACCCCCTCACCCTCACCCTCACCCTCACACCCCCTCATCCTCATCCTCACACCTCTTCACACACCCTCACACACCCTCTCCCTCACACACCCTCACCCTCACACACCCTCTCACCCTCACACACCCCTCCCTCACCCACCCTCTCACCCCCTCACACCCACACCCCTCACCCCCACCCCATCCACCCCACACCCTCACCCTCACTCACCCTCTCACCCTCCACACCCCTTCACCCTCACACCCCTCACCCCTCACCCCCCTCACCCTCACCCCACCCTCACTCATGCTCACTCCATCATACCCTCACCCCCTCACCCCCTCACCCACCTCACCTTCACAACCCTCTCACCCTCACTCACCCCCTCACACCCCCACACACCCTCACATCCCCTCACCCTCACCCTCACACCCCCTCACCCTCACCCTCACACCCCTTCACACACCTTCACCCTCCACACCCTCTCCCTAACACACCCTCACCTTCTCTCACCCTCACACACCCTCTCACCCTCACACACCCACTCACCCCCACATCCCCTTACACCCCTCACCCTCTTACCCCTAAACCCTCACCCTCACATACCCTCACTCACCCTCTCACCCTCACACACCTTATGACCCTCACACACCTTCTCACACACCATCTCACCCTCACACACCCTCTCACCCTCACACCCCATCACCCTCACACCCTCACTCTCACACACACTCACCCTCGACACCCTCAGCCTCACACACACCCTCAACACCCCCACACACCCTCACACTCACACCCCTTACCCCACCCCAACCACACCCTCACCCTCACCCCACACCCTCACCCATCACCCTCCCCACCCTCCCCTCACCCTCACACCCCCCTCACCCTCACCCCTCACCCTCACACCCCCTCACCCACACACCCCTCACCCTCACCCCCCTCACCCCTCACCCCACACACCTCTCCCTCACACCCCCTCACCCCTTCACCTCACCTCCCTCTCACCCCTCACACACCACTCACCCACCTCTCCCTCACACCCCCTCACCCTCCACCTCACCCCTCTCTCCCTCCCTCACCCCTCCTCACACCTCACACCCCTCCACACCCTCACTCTCCCCTGACCCCCTCACCCCCACCCTCACCCCTCACCCCTCACCACCCCACCCTCTCACCCTCCCTCACCCTCACCCCCTCACACCCCCCACAACCCTCTCCCTCACACCCCCGTACACCTCACACCTCCTCCCTCACCCCCTCACCCTCACACACCTCCTCACCCTCATACCCCCTCAATCTCACACCCCCTCACCCTCACACCCCCTCATCCTCACCCTCACACACCCTCACCGTCACACACCCTCTCACCCTCACACACCCTCTCATCCTAACACCCCCTCACCCTCACATCCCCTCACACTCCCTAACATCCTCACCCTCACACCCCTTCACCCTCACACCCCCTCACCCTCACACTTCCTCACACCCTCACCCTCACACACCCTCACCCTCACACACCCACACCCTCACCCTCAAACACCCTCACACCCTCTCACCCTCACACACCCTCTCACCATCACACACCCTCTCACTCTCACACCCCTCATCCTCACACCGCCTCACCTCACACCCTCACACCCTCTCACCATCACACACCCTCTCACTCTCACACCCCTCATCCTCACACCGCCTCACCCTCACACCCTCACAAACCCTCACACCTCTTCTCACCCTCACACCCCCTCACCCTCATACACCCTCACCCTCACACACCCTCACCCTGTCCCCCTCTCCCTCCCTCACCCTCACACCCCCTCACCCTCACACCCACTCACACCCCTCACCCTCACACACCCTCACCATCACACACCCTCACCTCCACTCACCCTCACACACACTCTCACCCTCACACACCCTCTCACCCTCACACACCCTCAACCTCACACCTCCAGACCCTCACCATATAACGCCCTCACTCACCCTCTCACCCTCACACACCCTCCCACCCCCTCACCCTCACACCTCCTCACCCTGACACCCTCACACACCCTCACACCCCTCATACCCTCACCCTCACACACACTGACACACCCTCTCATGCTCACACACCCTCACCCTCACACATCCTTACCCTCACCCACACCCCCCCTCACCCCTGTTACCCTCACCCTCCCTCACCCTCACACCTCCTCACCCTCACACCCCCTCAGCCTCACACCCTCACACCCCCTCACCCTCATACCCTCACCCACACACCCTCACACCCCCTCACCCTCAGAACTCCACACCCATACCCTCACAACCCCACACCCTCACCCCTCACCCCCTCACCATCACCCCCCTAACCCTCACACCCCCACACCCTCGCACCCCACACCCTCACACACACACTCACCCTCACACACCCTCACCCTCACTCCCCCTCACCCTCACACCCCCTCACCCTCACACCCCCACACCCCCTCACACCCCCTCACCTTCACACCCCCACACCCCCTCACCCTCACACCCCCTCACACCTCCTCACCCTCACACACTCCCACCCTCACACACCCTCACACACCTGCACACACCCTCGCACACCCTCACTCACCCTCACACACACTCACTCACCATCACACCCCTCACCCTCTCACCCTCACACACCCTCACCCTCACACACCCTCACACCCTCACCCTTACTCACCCTTTCACCCTCACATACCTTCTCACCCTCACACACCCTCTCACCCTCACACACCCTCTCCCCCTCACCCTCACACCCCCTCACCATCATACCCCCACTCCCTCACCCTCACACACCCTCTCACCCTCACACACCCTCTAGCCCTCACACACCCTCTCACCCTCACACACCCACACCCTCACACACCCTCACACCCTCACCCTCACACACCCTGTCACAAACCCGCACCCCCTCACACCCCCTCACCCTCACACTGATTCACCCTCAAACACCCTCACCCTGTCACCCTCGCCCTCCCTCACCTTCATACACCCTCACACCCCCTCACCCCCTCACCCTCACAGCCACTCACCCTCACACCCTCCCCCTCACAACCCCACACCCTCCACCTCACACTCCCTCACCCTCACTCCCCCTCACACCCCCACACTCCCACACCCTCACACCCCTCACCCTCACACACACCCTCACTCTCACACACCCTCACCTTCATTCCCACACACCCTCACCCTCACACCCCCACACCCCCTCACACCCCCTCACCTACACACCCTCACACCCCCTCACCCTCACACTGTCACACCCCCTTACACCCCCTCACCCTCGAACCCCCTCACCCTCACACCCCCTCACACTCCCTCACCCTCACACACCCTCACTCTCACACACCCGCACCCTTACACACTCTCTCACCCCCACTCACCCTCTATCCCTCACACACCCTCTCACCCTCACACACCCTTTCACCCTTATACCCCCTCACCCTCACATCCCCTCACCCTCACATCCCTTCACCCTCACATCCCCTCACCCTCCCTCACACCCTCACCCTCAAACCCCTTCAACTTCACCCTCACACTCCCTCACCCTCACTCACCCTCTCACCCTCACACACCCTCTCACCATCACACACCCTCTCAACCTCACACACCCTCACCCTCACACCCCCTCACCCCCTCACCCTCACACCCTCACACCCCCTCACCCTCACACACCCTCACATCCTCACACCCTCATACCCTGTCCCCTCACCCTCACAACCCTCTCATCCTCACTCACCCTCACACCCTCACACCCTCACCCTCACTCACCCTCTCACCCTCACACACCCTCTCACCCTCACACACCCTCTCACCCCCTCATGCTCACACCCCCTCACCTTCACCCTCACACCCCCACACCCTCACCCTCACACACCCTCACTCACCCTCTCACCCTCACACACCCTCTCACCCTCACACACCCTTTCACACTCACAACCCCTCAACCTCACACCCCCTCACCCTCACACCCTCACCCTCACACTCCCTCACACTCACACACCCTCACTCATGCTCACTTACCATCATACCCTCACCCCCTCACACCCTCACCCACCTCACCCTCACAACCCTCACAACCTCACTCAACCCCTCACACCCCCACACACCCTCACCCTCACAACCCCTCACCCTCACCCTCACACCCCCCCACCCTCACCCTCACCCTCACACCCCCTCATCCTCATCCTCACACCTCTTCACACACCCTCACACACCCTCTCCCTCACACACCCTCACCCTCACACACCCTCTCACCCTCACACACCCTCTCACTGTGGTAAATAAATAAATAATACCTCTATTTTTGACTAGACATACAATAACAGATAGCTCAATAAATAAGAGTCAAGATTCGAGGTAGCTGGAGTTTGCAGGTTTAATACAGCATAAAGGACAGGAACAGGACAACCTGCACGGGAATAGGATGGCAGCGCTGCACAACTTTTAATAACAGGACACAAGTATATATAGTTAAACAAAATACATGATATTCAATACAATAGGCGTAGCAGTGGGCAGGGCCTGTAGCAGTCGCGAAAGATAAGGCAGAAAGTAGGTGTAACAAGAGGCGTGAACAGGGCGTATACATAGACATGTGATGTAAACGTAACGGAATATGTCATAAATGGGGCGGAAACATGGAGGGGGCTACCTAAGGAGCCGGGACCTCTAACCTAGTGGTGCGCGCAAGCTGGCAATGACGTGTTACTAGGAGGAACTGGGGCTATGACTTCTGCGCTAGAAGAGGAGACGGAAGTCTGGAGAGTCAGAGCGACATGTACCTAAACACTATCTAGTATCTGATGTTTAGAGAACATGTTGATAGAATCCAAAAGTTATCAGGGCAAAGGCTAACAGACACTAAGACTGGTGCATGCATTATTCTACATGTAGTGCGTGTTGAGGAATATTAAATGACCATAAATACAGTATTTCTCTTACATGGAGACGTAAAGGCTAGACGATGACTGAAACTATTGATGCGATTCAGTAGCTTAGGAATGCAGGGAAGGAGAGCTGGACTGATAACTAGAATCATAACATACTCTTGGCAGACTGGCAGGCAGAGCCAGGCCGAGCCGGGCACTGTGAGGCAGGAAGTAAGTGAAGGGTCAGGGATACAGGTGGGGGCTGTATCGCTCCTCAGAGAGGGTTTAGGAGACAGGAGCTGAATCTGAGTCCGGGCCCTTTTGAGGCCTAGAAACGGGGATTTTACAATGAAATAACGTGCACACTGTGAAACGTGGCAACATAACTTTACATAGGCCTGATGCTCGTTGTATTAACGAAAACTAGGAACTGGCATACTAGAGATGGACACAGCTGTAATTGCGTCTTTAATCGATCATAGGGAATACATATGCATATTAATCATGCACATATAACATAAGATGGGGAACACGTAGGGACACAGAACATGGCAAAATTTACTTTTCCACATTCCCTCCTTGTCACTACGTTTCCATCAGGAAACATCAATATTCATGATACCATCTATCATTTCATACAGTATCATTTGCTCGTCTCGAATTGCCTTGGAACGGGACTTAGGACGGGACTTGGGACTAGGAATACAAGAGGTAGCACAAATGCCGCAAATCGCAGGGCCACATTGTATACAGAGGCAGCAACTGAATATGATCGCTACTGCAATACCTAGAAATGACAATACTTTCCATCCCCAGGCAGAAATTATACTCCAAAACCAACCGGACCATGTCCAGGTGCCTGGATTCTGGTGTAACTGATGGGCAATTTTATGAAGTCTGGTTATAGCTGAATAAACAGACGGCGCGTTATTAGGAATGAAAATGCAGCAACTAGATCCGATGACTCTACATGCTCCTCCTCTATCGGCCAGTATGACGTCAAGAACGAGACGATTTTGGAGCACGACAAATCTCATAGCAGATTGCTCTTCGGTTAAGTTACCTAGGGCAGAGGCAGTCTCATTCACTACTGCTTCCAGAGTTCTTGTTAACCTACGGATTAACTTACTATTCTGGATAGGTCCTATAAAAAAGAAGAATCCTTTATTGAAATCTGTATACTGTTCTAGAGCAGTTTCAGTTTGATCGACAATCGGGGACTCGATCTCCCTTCTATGTCTAACGTGTACTAGATGTGTGTTTCTATGATAATCAGATGGGGCTAGAAAAACTGGTGGCAGTAGGAAGGCAATGTAACAGGTTCCATCCCAATCGAGGGGCAGACGAACATATGCGGTCTGACCACAAACAAAATAAGAATGACGTGAAGCTTTGAAAATAGATTTCCAACTGTCACTATACTTGACAATAGTAGTACAATCACTATGTCCTACATGTGCGGAACCATTATTTCGGACACATAATTCGCCTTTGACTGGTAGTACTGAAATAGCAGGTAAGTCTGGAGTAGGATCAGACTGAACATTCAAAACCATGAAATTCGAAGAATAATTACCCAAATTATAAACTTCATTTTCTAGATCTAACCCTGTTCTGTGGGGAAGACCTTGCTTGTCTGGAAAACATGTACTGTTCAGAAGGACATATCATTTGAAGATGACGTTAACTTGGACCAGGCTCCACACGAACCATTATGTGAAAACGGATAAGGAAACAGTGGCAGAACTCCCTTCGGTGTCTGGAAAGGGGGGAGTCGACCACACACCCAACAATTAGTGGCATTGCTGGTCTGGTGTGAATAATGTAACATACGGATAAAGGCAAGACGATAGGATAGTTCGTGAGGAGGCAGATCACTAAACGTATGCTCTACTGTAGCATTAGAAAACTTATTTACATGAGAAATTGGAAAACATAAATGAAATGCATAACTTGTACAGGTAATCATTAAACTCAAAAACAATATAAAACTTAGAAAAACGATACATCGGATAGAGTTTTGACTAACTCTCTCACTATGGGGGTCTATCTCATACATGTCAGATACCTGTCTAACCGTTTCACCCAGGGGGACTTAGACAATTAAACTGGCTGACTTATTTTACTAGACCGGAGCTTACTTTTATACTCCTGCTGTGGAGTTTTCTCTAACAGGGAATCCTTTGAATCAGAGTCAATAGCGGGACAGTCCTTGATAATAGTATCTTGGCAGTCTTTAAAATCTTGACAATCCTTGGAAATGTTCTTGGAAACAGTTTTTAGTCGGAGTCCGTGAAATTTCTTGACATGCGACAGGTGCACCCACCCCTTCCTGCCTTCCAACTTGACGGCAGTACGGGTGGTCAGAAGGACTAACTTCGGTTCCTTCCAGCGAGGCTCCAGCGGACTTGAACGATCGAAATTCCGGATTAAAACCAGGGTGCAGGGAAGGACCTCGTGTGGCTTGACTTCAGTATTGTCGGGAAATGCAGCGGCAACCTGTGAACGACAAGAGTGTAGGGCAGACATCAAGGAAGCTAGGTAATCTGTCAGCATATTACTGGAAACATCTGTAATACTTCGGGGTCTAGGTGTACCCCACATATTCGGGGGGCGGCCGAATACGACCTCATAAGGGGACAGACCTGATCTGGAGTGTGCGACCATGCGCATATAGAATAGGGCAACTGGCAGGGCTACTAGCCAGTCTACACCTTTCTCTTTGCATACTTTGGCAATACGGATTTTCAGGGTTTGATTATGTCTCTCTACAAGACCTGCTGCTTCAGGATGGCGTACACAATGGAACTTCCACTGGTACCCTAGTAAAAGGGAAACGTGCTTCATTAGTTCGGATGAGAATGGCTGGCCGTTATCAGAATACACGACCCTAGGGAGTCCATAGCGGGGGAAAAATTCACGAACCAACTGCTTGGCAGTGGTCGCGGCTGTGTAATCTGGGACTGGATATGCTTCTGTCCACCTGGACAAAGCGCATACAACTACAAGGACATACTTGAAACCTCGACATCGCTCCATCTGAATATAATCCATCTGGAGGACTTCAAAAGGGTGGTCAGGGGGTTGGAACCCACCTTGTTCCACCGGGACACTTTTACCTGGATTGAATTGACAACATATCATACAAGTACGGACTTTCTGCTTGGCTGCAGCTCGTAAATGCTTGTTAAACCAAATGTTCTGGATACTGTCTATCATGGCTTTTTCTCCTAGGTGTGCAGGACTATGTGCGGTATTATAATGACCATAGAGTCGGGGAGAAACCATGTGGCTTTTCCCTTCGTCACCCATCCCTGATCTGTCTGGACCCCTCCTTGTTCGGACCATTTCTTAATTTCTTCGGGAGTAGCATGTAACTGGATATCTATGACATCTTGAGTAGGGTCCTTGACTGTCATACAAGTAGTCTGTTCTAGAGTGGATGTTGGTGTCTTGTTAACGGGTATGTCTGGTGTCTGTGCTGTAAGCTTGGCTGTTCGATCCGCTAGATCATTTCCTTGGGAAATAATGTCTGTAACTTTCGTATGTGCTTTGCATTTCATGATAGCGATAGATGTCGGTAAATGTATTGCATCTAACAGAGCTTGAATAAGGAAACCATGCTGAATCTTGGTTCCATGAGAAGTCATGAAACCTCTCTCTTGCCAGAGCACTCCAAAGTCGTGTACGACTCCGAATACGTAGCGTGAATCTGTGTAAATATTAACTTTCAGGTTCTTGGCATGTATGCAGGCTTGTGTCAGAGCAACTAGCTCTGCTGCTTGAGCAGACAGGGTGTCAATACGGTGTGTTTCAATAACTTCAGTGTCAGTAGTCACTGCATACGCGGCTACTAGTTCTCCTGTACTTGTTCTCATACATGAACCATCCACATAAAGTGTCAGGTCGGGATCTGGTAATGGAATATCTGTCAGATCTTGTCTTGGCTTTGTCATAGTGTTAACAACTTCCACACAGTCATGTGTGGCAGGATTTGAAGTAACTGAAGGTAACAGTGTAGCAGGATTTAGAATGTTGCAGCGTCTGATTTCTATGTGTGGCTGGAACAGTGTCAGTTCATAACCTGTCAATCGCGCAATAGTCAAGTGCTGAGTCTGTGTTCGGTTTAAAAGAACTTCCACGGAGTGTGGAACCTGTACTGTCAGGGAATGTCCTAACACTATGGAATCACTTTGTCTGATAGCTAGTGCTGTGGCTGCAACTGACTTGAGGCACGCAGGCAGAGCCTGGGCTACTGGATCTAGTGTGCTCGAAAAATAAGCACAAGGCTTGTATTGTCCTGCTTGATCTTGTGTGAGAACAGATAATGCTGTACCTTCGCGTTCTGTGACAAAAAGCGTAAAAGGCTTACTGTAGTTCGGTGTAGCTAGAACAGGAGCTTGGCATAAAGCTTTCTTTAATTCATTAAAACTAAGTGTATGTTCAGATGTCCAAGGGAGGACAGTCGATACGGCTGCCTCCTGTGTCGTTAACTGTATCAGTGGCTTGGCTAGAAATGCATACTGAGGAATCCATTGTCTGCAATAAGAAGTGAGGCCGATAAAAGCACGTACCTCCTTCTGGGTCTTGGGCTGAGGAAGACTCGCTATTAACTGGATACGGTCGGGTGTCAACTGCCTACCCCACTTGGACAGTAAGTGGCCTAAGTAGATCACTTGCTGGACACAGAATTGAAGCTTTGAAGGGGACACCTTGTGCCCCATCTCGGCTAGGAAGTACAGAACTGTAAGTGATGCTCGCTCGCAAGCACGTTCAGAACGGGCTGTGATCAGTAGATCATCGACATACTGGAGCAGGGCAGTGTCAGTTGGCATGTGAATGTTGTCCAGTTGTCTCTTAAGTGCTTGACTGTAAATGCTAGGACTTTCTGTGAAACCTTGAGGAGCTCGTGTGAATTTATAGCTCCTTCCATTTAAACAAAAACCGAAAAGGTACTGGCTGTCTGGATGAATTGGAACACTGAAAAATGCATTCTTGAGGTCGATTACAGTAAAAAATATTGCCTCAGGATCAATAGCTGTCAACAGAGATGAGATATCTGGAACAACTGGGTACTGGGGAATGATACATTTATTGAGTTCTCGAAGGTCAATCACTAATCGATATACTGGGGGTGCATTTGGATCAGTACGTTTCATGACTGGAATGATAGGAGAATTACATACATTGGAGTCAGTTTCTACAACCACTCCTTGAGCAATAAGCTCGTCAATAATTTTGGATAAGGCTGTTACAGCCTCAGGTGGCAATCTGTACTGTCTGATTCGTGGTAACACTA
This sequence comes from Lissotriton helveticus, assembly GCF_964261635.1. Classification (NCBI taxonomy): domain Eukaryota; kingdom Metazoa; phylum Chordata; class Amphibia; order Caudata; family Salamandridae; genus Lissotriton; species Lissotriton helveticus. The sequence continues at coordinate 614,585,261 of NC_136073.1, read as the reverse complement.
CACCTTGCTTGAGAGTCACACGGTGGGGTGTGATTTGCATAAAACCAACATCAGTTGGACCTTGTGCCCATAGATGCTGCGGAACATTCAATAATCTTGGATCAAAATCACGTAATACATAGTGACCCTTAAAGTCACGTAAAAACAAACGTATTCCTTCTGGGGAGCAGCAAATAACTGCACCTAATTCTTTTAATGTCTTAATGCCTAACAAATTTTCTGGACATGATTTCGTAAGTAATAGATCAGTAGTTCGGGACAATGGGCCAACTTCTAGAGTAACTGGTTTGGAAATCTCGTTAACAATTGGCTTTCCTGAAAATCCAAGGGAAACATTTCTAGAGCCTGAGAGCGGAGCCCCTGGAACCTCGTCATGACTAATAGTCGTCCTACTTGCCCCTGTATCAATCAGAAACTTTCTGTCTTTCCCTAATACTTGACTGTGAACATAGGGACCCTCTTGATCTACAGGAATCTCGATGAGAGGCAAGCCTACCTCCCTCTCTAGGCTGTTTCATGAATACGGCTGGTACTCTGGATACTCTGTCTGGGCATACTGGTACATCTGCTGTGTAACATGCTGTGTTGCAGCTATAGGCTGCGGTGCTGTAACTGTCTGCGGTGTATTCTGTGGTAACTGGGAAGTCTGTGAAACTTGTTCTTGTCTAGGCGGACGTGGTCTTTCTTTAGTTTTACCAGTGGCTATATTGTGTTTCAGAACCGCACACTCGTTTATAAAATGACCTGGCTGTTTACAGTAATTGCATGTCCCTTTAACGGGAGCTGTAGGATGACTGGCTTGATTCGGACCCCTCTTCTGACTGTCTTGTGGAACAGATTGTGCAACTAGTACTTTCATTTTCGTGTCTTTCATACGTCTTCTCTCGTGTTCTTGCTCTTCTCTGATTCTATTCTGGTGATACTGGAGCATCTGTAACATCTGTGACGGGGTACTAGCTTGCCATGTACTTTCGACTTTCAAAACTCGATTCTTAACTTGTGGACTTGAATTCTCGACTAATTTAGTAACAAAAAGATGAGGGTATGACTCGCTACTCGTCTTTAAACCACTGTTTATTATAAAACATTTCTCAAATCTAGAATAAAAATCACTAGTGTCTTCGTCTTGTTTCTGTTTACAGGCTGAGATTGCATCCCTGTCTTCCTTTTTAGTGGCTAATAATCTAGGCAAAACTTGTATCAATAATTCTGGTAGTTCTTTACATTTGTCTCCAAGACCGGTACCTGGTACTCGTATCTTATCTTCAGCTTCTAGAGCTGTCCAATCGATCTTTTTCTCTCCCACCTCCCAATCCTTTTCCTTGAGTTTTTCGTATATGCCCGCAGGCAACAGGACTTTTAACATTTTAATAATATCTGGATACGTGTATTCTCCCATACGGAGCATGTCTTTTAATTCTCGGTGGAACCCTGCTGGATCTTTGTCGTGACAGGGAATTAATTTCTTCATCTCTAAGAGTTCCATCTTTGTAACTGGGGTGTAAACAAATACTCGTTGCATTTCACCACCCGTTGTCCTAACTGGGTGTACTTCTCGTAACGGATGCTGTCTATCTATGTAAAACGGTTTACTTTCTGGAGGTGAGACATGAACAAAATGTGGGTTCAGAAACGTTCTATATTTATGGCGCTGTTCTAGAATGACACTAATTAAATCGGTACCTAAACCTTTCCATCTATACTGGAGCAACTCGTTCAGGATATCATGTAACGGACCTGGATCAGAATGTTGACCCTCATACAGCGTAATGAGGTGCTGGATCATATACATACCCACCAGTCGCTGCTCGGCTGGGGGCAGTTTCAGAAACATTTGTGCCACTATTTCGTCTGGAAAAGTGGTAGAATCAGTAATCCATCGGACTGCTGATCGGGCTAGTTCTTGTTCATGCATGGTACTTAATTCACTATAACCGATTCGTGATTTCAGAATGTGATCGGTAGCTTGAAATACTTGTTCTAGAGAGCCTTGTTCTGGTGCTGGTAGATGAAAGACTTTCTTGTGTTTTAGGTGTAAATGTCGGTCTGGAAATCTAGATTTACCTACATACGCTATTCTGGCGGTATTCTCGTCGTCTACCTCTTCAGTAGGAGAGTCATTTTCTTTCTCGCTTCCTAGAGCTTCTTTGCGTTGTTCGTGTAACCTTATTATTTCTTTACGTATTTTCTTGTACATACTCTCTATACTATTGAGTGTCTTGTGCTTACCCTCGGCTATATTATCACTCCACTTTGTCAGAATTTTCATTTCGGTCGGATCTTTAGTCGGGGAATCTTGTTCCCTAATTAAACAATTGATCAGAAACTTTAATAGCATGAACTGGATCTCAGATTTTCTGAGAGACATGACTTCACCGATACTTTCTGGATCGTCTCCAGTATGAATGAAACGATACATTCTGTCTAGATCTTCTTTCATATTCGGTAGGGTGACCAAATACTCGGACACCTGCCTTATACGTACGGAATATATAACCATACTATCCTCGCCTGGGACTGGATCATAACAGCATTCAGTAAGAGCTCGCCTGATTTCTGCAATGGACTGATATTTAGGCGTACGCTGTAACGCACGTTCATGTAACTCGACTGGCCCTAGACGTCTACTTGGCGGCGGGGTACCAGGAGGACCTCCTCCCGCGGCCCCTAAGCTGGAATTGTCGACTGATACTCTTCGTGCTGGCAGAGTGACTGATGTGGCGGGAATTTGTACTACGGGCTGGACCGGGGGTACCGTAACAGGTACTGCAACAGGTGCCCCGGTGACTGGAGGACCATGAATTACATTATTTACAGGAGCTGGTGGAACAGGATTTGCATATTCTGGGACTGTGTCGTCCAAATAGGACGAGAGAAAAATATCAGCTGCGGTCGGTTTGTGACGTAGCTTGGTCGGAACTAAAGGTGGCGGGAAATTACTGGATGCCTCCGGGGTTGCTTTTGGCAAGCCCTCGGCAAGAAGAGGATACATACCCTTAATAAGGGCATTCCTCTGTCTGTCTGACTGTTCGGTTTTAACTCGTTCACCTATTTCGATTAGTTCCCTTTCTTGGGCTCTTTCTGAGGATTCTCTACTTAATTCTGACTTTCTGATTTCTTTTTCGGTTCTTTTATGAGATTCTTTGCGCCATAACTCGATGGCATCTTTCTGTGACTGTCTGGCTTTCTTTTTCCATAATGCTTCTTCTACTCGCATGATGCACTCGGCATCCCATGTACCCGATACGGGCCATCTATATTTCTCTTCTAACTGTTTGGTGTACTCCACCCACAAATCTAGATACAATATGGCACTTATGCCATGCTTTTGATACATAAAATGACCTGGACTGTCCCTAGGCGGGACAGGAACTGCTTCTTCTAACAGACCTTTTCTAGTTTTTAACTGACGTAACTTGGAAAACAATGGCATGACTGGGCTGGAGTCTAGACACAATACAATACACAATGAACACGATAATTACTGAAGAAACACCACTTTCATACCACGACATTGAAATACATGAATGACATTTAGGATAACAGTTCGGACAAAATACTACCTGGAATACTGAAAACAGAATACATGAATTTCTCGAGAACAGAACGGGCTAGAACAGAAACTAGATGCACTGCTAAAACAGTACGAAACTTACCGGTCTCATAAAGAGACACGTCAGGACCCGCATCCACCTAAGTGGACACTTCGTGTTGGATCTGTGTACCCAAACCCACGGACCAGAGACAATGCAATTGACCCTGTCTAGATACTACCCCAGCAACGGTACTCACCGGGCAGCAAGAACGGAAGGCCTCGGACTGGACTGGACTGCTACGACGACGGACGGACGAACTTCGGACTTCTGTTACGGGTGGGCCTCCGGATACCTCGGACCTTGGACTCTCGGCTTGGGCTCTGGTCGGGACTCGCCGCGTTCCTCCACCGCCTCGTCTGGATGCTGGACCGCAACCTCCGTCTCCTCCGTGGGCCTGAGGGATACTTGAAGCAGAAATATCTGCACGTGCACGGTATGGTTCCGTCACGGCTGCAGAGGATCAGGGGGCTTGCGTGGCTTCACCGGCGCGTGGGGAAAGGGCAAGTCCCTATTCGGGCGCCATTATGTGGTAAATAAATAAATAATACCTCTATTTTTGACTAGACATACAATAACAGATAGCTCAATAAATAAGAGTCAAGATTCGAGGTAGCTGGAGTTTGCAGGTTTAATACAGCATAAAGGACAGGAACAGGACAACCTGCACGGGAATAGGATGGCAGCGCTGCACAACTTTTAATAACAGGACAGAAGTATATATAGTTAAACAAAATACATGATGTTCAATACAATAGGCGTAGCAGTGGGCAGGGCCTGTAGCAGTCACGAAAGATAAGGCAGAAAGTAGGTGTAACAAGAGGCGTGAACAGGGCGTATACATAGACATGTGATGTAAACGTAACGGAATATGTCATAAATGGGGCGGAAACATGGAGGGGCTACCTAAGGAGCCGGGACCTCTAACCTAGTGGTGCGCGCAAGCTGGCAATGACGTGTTACTAGGAGGAACTGGGGCTATGACTTCTGCGCTAGAAGAGGAGACGGAAGTCTGGAGAGTCAGAGCGACATGTACCTAAACACTATCTAGTATCTGATGTTTAGAGAACATGTTGATAGAATCCAAAAGTTATCAGGGCAAAGGCTAACAGACACTAAGACTGGTGCATGCATTATTCTACATGTAGTGCGTGTTGAGGAATATTAAATGACCATAAATACAGTATTTCTTTTACATGGAGACGTAAAGGCTAGACGATGACTGAAACTATTGATGCGATTCAGTAGCTTAGGAATGCAGGGAAGGAGAGCTGGACTGATAACTAGAATCATAACATACTCTTGGCAGACTGGCAGGCAGAGCCAGGCCGAGCCGGGCACTGTGAGGCAGGAAGTAAGTGAAGGGTCAGGGATACAGGTGGGGGCTGTATCGCTCCTCAGAGAGGGTTTAGGAGACAGGAGCTGAATCTGAGTCCGGGCCCTTTTGAGGCCTAGAAACGGGGATTTTACAATGAAATAACGTGCACACTGTGAAACGTGGCAACATAACTTTACATAGGCCTGATGCTCGTTGTATTCACGAAAACTAGGAACTGGCATACTAGAGATGGACACAGCTGTAATTGCGTCTTTAATCGATCATAGGGAATACATATGCATATTAATCATGCACATATAACATAAGATGGGGAACACGTAGGGACATGGAACATGGCAAAATTTACTTTTCCACACCCTCTCACCCCCTCACGCTCACACCCCTTCACCTCCACCCTCACACCCCCACACCCTCACCCTCACTCACCATCTCACCCTCACACACCCGCTCACCCTCACACACCCTTTCACCCTCACAACCCCTCACCCTCACACCCCCTCACCCTCACACCCTCACCCTCACACCCCCTCACACCCTCACCCACCTCACCCTCACAACCCTCTCACCCTCACTCACCCCCTCATACCCCCACACACCCTCACATCCCCTCACCCTCACACCCCCTCACCCTCACCCTCACACCCCTTCACACACCTTCACCCTCACACACCCTCTCCCTAACACACACTCACCTTCTCTCACCCTCACACACCCTCTCACCCTCACACACCCACTCACCCCCACATCCCCTTACACCCCTCACCCTCTTACCCCTAAACCCTCACCCTCACATACCCTCACTCACCCTCTCACCCTCACACACCTTATGACCCTCACACACCTTCTCACACACACTCACCCTCAGACACCCTCAGCCTCACACACACCCTCAAACACCCTCTCACCCTCACAGACCCTCATGTACCCTCACCCCCACACCCCTGACCCTCACACACCCTCACCCTCACACACCCTTACCCTCACACCCCCTCACACTCACACCCCTTCACCCTCACCCCGTCACCCTCACCCTCCCTCACCCTCACACCCCTCACCCTCACACCCCCTCACCCTCACACCCTCACCCTCACACACCCCTAACCCTCACAACCCTCTCACCTTCACTCACCCTCACCCCCTCAAACCCCCACACACCCTCTCCCTCACCCCCCCTCACCCTCACACCCTCACCCTCATACACCTCACACCCTCTCACCCTCGCACATCGTCACTCACCCTCACCCACCCTCACTCACCCTCACTCACCCTGACTCCCCCTCACCCCCTCACCCCCTCACCACCTCACCCTAACCCTCTCACCCTCACTCACCCTCACCCCCTCACACCCCCCACAACCCCTCTCCCTCACACCCCCGTACACTCACACCTCCTCACCCTCACCCCCTCACCCTCACACACCTCCTCACCCTCATACCCCCTCAATCTCACACCCCCTCACCCTCACACACCCTCACCGTCACACACCCTCTCACCCTCACACACCCTCTCATCCTAACACCCCCTCACCCTCACTTCCCCTCACACTCCCTAACATCCTCACCCTCACACCCCCTCACCCTCACACTTCCTCACACCCCCTCACCCTCACACACCCTCACCCTCACACACCCACACCCTCACCCTCAAACACCCTCACACCCTCTCACCCTCACACACCCTCTCACCATCACACAGCCTCTCACTCTCACACCCCTCATCCTCATACCGCCTCACCCTCATACCCTCACAAACCCTCACACCCCTTCTCACCCTCACACCCCCTCACCCTCATACACCCTCACCCTCAAACACCCTCACCCTGTCACCCTCTCCCTCCCTCACCCTCACACCCCCTCACCCTCACACCCACTCACACCCCTCACTCTCACACACCCTCACCATCACACACCCTCACCTCCACTCATCCTCACACACACTCTCACCCTCACACACCCTCTCACCCTCACACACCCTCAACCTCACACCTCCAGACCCTCACCCTATAACACCCTCACTCACCCTCTCACCCTCACACACCCTCTCACCCCCTCACCCTCACACCCCTCACCCTCTTACCCCTAAACCCTCACCCTCACATACCCTCACTCACCCTCTCACCCTCACACACCTTATGACCCTCACACACCTTCTCACACACACTCACCCTCAGACACCCTCAGCCTCACACACACCCTCAAACACCCTCTCACCCTCACAGACCCTCATGTACCCTCACCCCCACACCCCTGACCCTCACACACCCTCACCCTCACACACCCTTACCCTCACACCCCCTCACACTCACACCCCTTCACCCTCACCCCGTCACCCTCACCCTCCCTCACCCTCACACCCCTCACCCTCACACCCCCTCACCCTCACACCCTCACCCTCACACACCCCTAACCCTCACAACCCTCTCACCTTCACTCACCCTCACCCCCTCAAACCCCCACACACCCTCTCCCTCACCCCCCCTCACCCTCACACCCTCACCCTCATACACCTCACACCCTCTCACCCTCACACATCGTCACTCACCCTCACCCACCCTCACTCACCCTCACTCACCCTGACTCCCCCTCACCCCCTCACCCCCTCACCACCTCACCCTAACCCTCTCACCCTCACTCACCCTCACCCCCTCACACCCCCCACAACCCCTCTCCCTCACACCCCCGTACACTCACACCTCCTCACCCTCACCCCCTCACCCTCACACACCTCCTCACCCTCATACCCCCTCAATCTCACACCCCCTCACCCTCACACACCCTCACCGTCACACACCCTCTCACCCTCACACACCCTCTCATCCTAACACCCCCTCACCCTCACATCCCCTCACACTCCCTAACATCCTCACCCTCACACCCCCTCACCCTCACACCCCCTCACCCTCACACTTCCTCACACCCCCTCACCCTCACACACCCTCACCCTCACACACCCACACCCTCACCCTCAAACACCCTCACACCCTCTCACCCTCACACACCCTCTCACCATCACACAGCCTCTCACTCTCACACCCCTCATCCTCATACCGCCTCACCCTCACACCCTCACAAACCCTCACACCCCTTCTCACCCTCACACCCCCTCACCCTCATACACCCTCACCCTCAAACACCCTCACCCTGTCACCCTCTCCCTCCCTCACCCTCACACCCCCTCACCCTCACACCCACTCACACCCCTCACTCTCACACACCCTCACCATCACACACCCTCACCTCCACTCATCCTCACACACACTCTCACCCTCACACACCCTCTCACCCTCACACACCCTCAACCTCACACCTCCAGACCCTCACCCTATAACACCCTCACTCACCCTCTCACCCTCACACACCCTCTCACCCCCTCACCCTCACACCTCCTCGCCCTGACACCCTCACACACCCTCACACCCCTCATACCCTCACCCTCACACACACTGACACACCCTCTCACGCTCACACACCCTCACCCTCACACATCCTTACCCGCACCCGCACCCCCCTCACCCCTGTTACCCTCACCCTCCCTCACCCTCACACCTCCTCACCCTCACACCCCCTCACCCTCACACCCTCACACCCCCTCACCCTCATACCCTCACCCACATACCCTCACACCCCCTCACCCTCAGAACCCCACACCCATACCCTCACAACCCCACACCCTCACCCCTCACCCCCTCACCATCACCCCCTAACACTCACACCCCACACCCTCGCACCCCACACCCTCACACACACCCTCACCCTCACACACCCTCACCCTCACTCCCCCTCACCCTCACACCCCCTCACCCTCACACCCCCACACCCCCTCACACCCCCTCACCTTCACACCCCACACCCCCTCACCCTCACACCCCCTCACACCTCCTCACCCTCACACACTCCCACCCTCACACACCCTCACACACCTGCACACACCCTCGCACACCCTCACTCACCCTCACACACACTCACTCACCATCACACCCCTCACCCTCTCACCCTCACATCCCCTCACTCACCCTCACACCCCTTTACCCTCACCCCCCCTCACCCCCCTCACCCTCACATATCCTCACACCACCTCACCCCCTCTCACCCTCACACACCCTCACTCACTCTCACACCCTCACACAACCTCACCCCTCACCCTTACACCCCCTCACCCTCACACCCTCACCCTCACACCCCATCACCCTCACACACCCTCACTCACACACCCTCACTCTCACACACCCTCACACCCTATCACCCTCACACACCCTCACCATCACACCCCCTCACCCTCACTCACCTTCACACACACTCACACACCCTCGCCAGCACAGCATACAAAACATAGCATAACAAAACAAATCATAGGATAGCAAAACAAAACATAGCATAACAAAACAAAACATAGCATAGCAAAACACAACAAAACATAGCATAGCATAACAAAACATAGCATAACAAAACATAGCATAGCAAAACACAACAAAACATAGCCTAGTATAACAAAATATAGCATAGCATAACAAAACACAACAAAACATAGCAGAACAAAACATAGCAGAACAACAAAACATAGCAAAACACAACAAAACATACCATAGCATAACAAAACACCACAAAGCATACCATAGCATAACAAAACACCACAAAACATAGCATACATAAAAAAACATAGCATTGCAAAGCATAGCAAAACATAGCATAACATAACAAAACGCAACAAAAAATAGCATAGCATAAAAAACACAACATAGCATAGCATAACAAAACAAAGCTCAGCATAGCATAACAAAACATAGCATAACAAAGCATAGCATAGCATAACATAACATAGCATAACAGAACATAGCTTAGCAAAACAAAGCATAGTATAATAAAACACAACAAAACATAGCATAGCATAACACAACATAGCATAACAAAACATAACAAAACACAACAAAACATAGCATAGCATAACAAAAAAAGCAGAGCATAGCAAAACTAAACATAGCATAGCATAACAAAACAAAGCCTAGAATAGCAAAACTAAACATAGCACAGCATAACAAAACAAAGCATAGGATAGCAAAACAAAACATAACATAGCATAGCATAACAAAACATAGCATAACATAAGAAAACATAGCATAACAAAACACAACAACACATAGCATAACAAAACATAGCAAAACACAACAAAACATAGCATAGCTTAACAAAACACAACGAAACATAGCATAGCAAAACAAAACATATAATAGCATAGCAAAACATAGCTTACCAAACACAAAAAACACTACATAGCATAATATAACGAAATATAGCATAGCAAAACAAAGCATAGCGTAATAAAACACAACAAAACATAGCATAGCATCACAAAACATAGCATAGCATAACAAAGCATTGCATAGCAAAACATAGCATAGCCTAACAAAACATAGCATAGCATGAAAAAACACAGCATAGCATAGCATAACAAATCAAAGCATAGGATAGCAAAACATAGCATAGCATGACAAAACAAAACATTGGATAGCAAAACAAAACATAGCATAGCATACAGCATCACTCCGCACCACCACCGCATCACTCAGGGGCACCACAACATCACTATGCGCTACTACAGCATCATTGAACACCACAGCAACACTCGTTCGCCATCACAACATCACACAGCGCCACCACAGCATGAATCTGTGCAACCATTCAACAACACCTGGTTCAAATATGTTCGCTCATTGTTTCAAGCTTTATTACAATTGTAACAAAAAGATGTTAATATTTCACTTCTGTTCTTGGATTTTCGTCACAATAAAATGCACTGAACATAATCTTCACAAAAGTTATTTACAAAACTTTAAGCTATTGCCATTATAAGTTACAATAACTTTCATTTAAGTATTGATTATTGAATTTTTTTTTAAAGCCATTGTTATTTGTAATATCAATACATGTAAGTCACGTAAATACAACAGATATTGCATTACCAATGCTATAGGTGTCACATTTGCAAAAGTTATAACTATTGGCATTGTAAATGACAAAGCTATTAATTTAGCTATTTTCAAAAACAAAACATAAATAAAAAAATTGTCATTTACAATAATAATAGCTCAAACTTTCCTAATGCGAGACCTATTGCATTGCAAATGCTTGTTCTAATTGATAGGTCGACAAGCCCTGCCTTAATGTCTACCCATATGAGATATCTCTAGATGGTAAATAGTGTTTGAACAGAACGCAAATAATCCTTCTTCTTTTCCCCACAGCCTGTACGTTTTTCTCCTACACCTTACCAATACCCAAGTTCATAACACAGGTGTACAGCCGGACAGCCCTCAAACACAAGACTCACATGAACAGACAGAAGGAAGAGCAGAGTTTAATAACAACAATACCAGTCCAACAGTGCAGCAGCAAACACAACTTACCAGAAAACAAAATAACTAAGCAAAAACTAGAGATGCCTGTAAAATTTTGAGGACAATAAATCAACAAAAGTAGTTTTCACTTCAGAACATCAACTTTGAACCACTAAGGAAATGTTTGACAATGAAAGAATTCCATAAATTAGGTATGTCGTAATATGTACAGACTTCAGCCCCAAACAATGAAAACACTTCAAGCTCAATTACCACCTTTATAGATGTTTTGAAAATACACAAGCAAACACAACCAATCACAAACAAATTAAACATGCAAACATAAATAATATATTTTTTTGAAATGAGAAATCATCTAAACTGGTGCTTAGTGAACAAAATTCTATGGGTACTTAGTTTAAAGCTAAAAAAGAAGAGGATCGGAGAGACATCTATGATCGTCATAGGAATTATTATAGATAACAATCAAACTACATACTCAAGAGGTGCATGTTTGAGTGTATGTGTTTGTGTACCTAGATAATTCATATTGTTTACTGAGAAATAGATGTCTGGAAAGTCATATGTGTTCCATTGAAATAAATTGAGTGCAATGTTACTATGAAAAGTAAACCTGCATATTTTTCATATAGATTAATATCATTTCTAGAAATACTCATTAGCATACCTCATATGTAAAACATGTTCCTCTATATTATTAAAGAAATGTAACAGCAGGGTTTCTTTAATCGTAAATCCACAATTTTAACCCTCTTCACCATAACCTTAAAAAGATTCCTGAAATACTTAACTCATACCCTTAAGCCCTATACCTTATACTCAATGTGTTAATCTCTATTCCCCTAATCCATTAACCCTACACCCAAAAGTGTCAATCCTAAAACCGTATGTCTCACAATGTTAAACCCTAGCACCTATAACCGTCATAACCCTAACTCCTAACCTTTTCACTCCTTAACATTATACCCAAAACCCTTAACACTTAAATCTGTACCTCAAAATCTTAACTATTATCCCCTAAACCTCTAACCTAAAACCACATTACCTCACATCTATTCCCCTAATGCATAAACACTAGTCCCTGAACTTTAACGTAAAGTTTCATCATTTGTCCCCAGTATGTGTGTGTGTTTATGTAAGTGCGCATGGATTCTGAAAATACACAGGCCTTTGGAGGTAGCACAATGTATATATTCTATTTAAGTTTAATATTAACATAATGTTTTAGATTCAAAACATCACAGATATCCCATCCATCACATTCCAAGTGTATTATAATCTAAAGCACTTGTAACATAGGGGAAGAAGTATCTGTCACATTTTGACTGAGTATCCCATCCACAAACCTCTAAATAAGACCTTCATTCGAGCATTCTAACACATAAATGACCTTACCAGTTGTAGCAGTATTCAAGCTCACTAATAAATATCAGTGTTTAAAGAAATTGCAGCTCTCACAAGCTAACACAGCTCCAACCGCCTCCTTCCAAGTCTCCAAGGAAAGTGACCACTGCGCCAGAGATCTAGAACTCTCAGTCTCAGTTTCCTAGGCAGCACTAATGGAGCCCTTATGACACTATCAGCAACCATATGTTTGTTATGTTTCTATTTCTGCTCCTTGGCAATGTTTGATGATGTCACACACACAGAATCTGGAGAGGTTGGAAGATGATTTGAGAATCCTGGTGTGTGGGAAATTCCAATAAACAAAAGAAGCAGGATTATCCTTAAGTAAAATGCAGAAAAGGTCATCGTCCTTTATATGGGAATGCCCACAAGCTTTCGAATTCAAGTAAAGCTTTGTTCCAGCGGCACAGTGTCACTGAAACCACGTCTGGACATACACTGTGTTACAGGAACAAAGCTATACCTATTTTATGAGCTCTAACCAGGGCAAAATCAGTCCTGGGTTACTTGGTTCCGATAAGGGAGAACTTAGCCTTTTCTCATTGGAGCAGAGTCAAGAGTGATTTGCTTATGGTTGGATCCAAACTGAAGTGGCAAGGTATGGAAAATAATTATGGATTGGGATGCGGCTCGAGTAATTACCAATGAATGAGATTAATTCAAACATTCCATGCATCACTTTTCTGTACACTTTAATGAAAAAGCAGACATTGTTTATTTACCATGTACATCATGGGAAGGGTTTCCTAATTTCCAGTTATATTTGTTGTCAATTTTTGTGGAGTATTGCTACTTTTTTTTAACATTTTTTAAACCATTTGAAAAACAGTGGCTATCAATTTGCACACTTTTTACATGTTGTAATAATTTTTGGCCTCTATTTTCTGGCGCTTACAGGGAATGCTGCTTTTATTATGAAGTATTTTTATACCAACATTGTTTGATATATCTTTGCTTTATTTCCTGGATAATGCCTCTGCACTAACCCTGTGCGGAGTTTGCGGAGTTGCACTACACGGCACTATGCGAACTGCAAACAAATCTCAGCCACATTACGCAGAGCAACGCGAGAGGGGGAGTATGATAGAAAAATGCCGTTTGCAGTGATTTCACAGTGCCGGATGCTTGTCCGCACTGTGCAATCATTGCAAATGGCATCATGCACAGTGCAAGCGGTCCCTGCATTCCTTTTGTGCCGCTCAAGTAGATTTTGACTCAAGCACCAGCTTTCTCAACATGAACAGACAGTTTCTCAACGCGAGCTGTCATGAGTATTTGCGACCACTTGCAAGAGAAACCTGATGCCCCCTGCATTGAGAAATCTCGCCAGGATGTTGATTTTCCAAGCTCGCGCTCGCCAACTTGGTGTTGAAGATCGCAAACTAGGTAAAAAACTCCGCTACGGAACGCAAAGTGGAGTTTTTCGGAATTCAGTGATCTCCGCTTAACGCAGAGTGCAGGAAACTCCGCAAACTCCGTGAGTGGAGCGAAGTTCACCACCCAGGGTTACTCTGCACTCACTAGCGGGTGCACCGTCGTGTGTGGGCAGGCTAGCATATATCTCTAGGCTCAAATTTCAAACAGACCATTACTAATGGGAGTGTTTAATCCTCTTGCATATTTATCTGCACTTAACACAACAAACGCTTTTTGGCAGTCCGTCTTCATCAATGATGACGGCGAACCTCCAAAATACTTTTGTTGCATAAAGTGCCAATAAATCTGAAAGGGGGCGTGGCTTGAGGCGTCAAGATGGCGGTCGCACTCTAAGAGTGCTCCGGACCCCCTCCGTCATCCGCCGCATCTTATCCCACTGCTGGCGACCATTGGTGCCTCAGAGTCCTGGGAACGATTCCCGTACCCGACCTGCAGCGTTCTGACCCCTCACGGGGCCGATCTGATGCCTGTGATCTCCTGCGGGCTCTCGGCTCCTTACGGCCTCTTCTACCCTAAGATGGCGGCCCTGTAGCTCCCGCTCATGTGGCCTGGGTCCCCGCCTGGCCGCCCCTTCCCGCCCGGCTTACCTGCACTCCGCCGCGGGCGCTAACCTATCCTTGTGGTGTGCGGCTGAGCAGCGGCTGGAGACTGAGGGGTGTCCTCCCGTCCTGGAGCCTGTGGAGTTGGTGGATCATCTCGGGAGCGAGTGGCGGGACTCGTCAACGGAGCACGCCTGGAACCCGGGCAGCAGAGGAGAGGTGTCGCCTCTGTGCTCACCGGTGGCTGAGGGGTAGACCCGGCATCCTGCTGCGGGATCAGATTGTGGCCTGTCCCTCGGCGCGGATCCAGCGAGGAGGCGGTGGAGGTGCTACCAGCTGGCACTCCAGAGGAGGTGAGTAGGTGGGGGAACGCGCTGTGGGCCTCCTCTCCCCCTGCACCCTTCGGCGGCTGTGTCGAGCCGTGCTGCTTCGAGCTCCGGTGCATGAGGCAGTGGTGGACGAGGTGTGGTGGTGCTGGGGGGCCGAATGGGCTGCCACTGAGGCCCGAAGTCGCTGTACTGCTGGTGCGGGCCCCATTGCGCCCTTGGTGTGGTCCCCTGTTGGGGCGCCCCTCCATCCCCCATCAACCTGCCTTGGATCCACGGCCGTTGCCGTCCTGCAAGTTGAAGGGGGTGGAGGAGCGGGGCGACGGAGGGGCTGTCAGCGGAGTCTGTGGACGTTCTTCCCCTGCGATGGAGCTGGGGGGCGGCGGATGACGAGACCTGCATTGAAGGAGGCTGCCTGTGTACAGCGAGGTCCTGGGGTGGGGGAGTGCCCGACTCTGAGGGCCCGCTGGGTCTCCTGGCCGCCCTCCTCCTACGGGCTGATGGGCCCCCCCGCCTTCTTGCTGCCTGTGTGTTGAGAGGAGTGCCCTGGATTGGTGGGAGGCAGATCGGCCACTGAGTCGGGTGGCGCGCGTGGGTGCCTGAACCCCTTTCGCCTTGAGACTCGAGCTCTTTGAGCCGGTGGGGGGCTCCTGAGGCCCTGGGCCTGCTGGAGTCACTTGGGGAGCCGACGACACCTGGCACGGTATATTATCCTTGTGACGCCCGCCATCCATTATCCGTGGAGTGGGAGGGAGATCGACTGTCACACCTGGCAGTGGGACCACAGCTGGAGCGCGGCTGTGTGCCCCCCCTCCGCCAGGGGCTGACCGCTCACACTTGAACCTCCGGGAGCATGGGCAAAAACCGCACCTCTCAGGTCCCTGGAACCTCCACTCAAACTACAATGGACCAGTTCACCAAGTCTGATCGGGACCTGGCGGTTAGGTCGGTGGAGGCGCCTGAAGCAGCCGGGGTAGACCTTTCCGCTATCCTACAGGCGATCAGTGCATCACAGGTGTCAGTGGAGGCCAAGATCGGGTAAGTGCGGGTGGACGTGGCGTTGATCCCGCAGGCCCTCCGTAATGCCACGGCCCGGATTACTGAAGCAGAGTCCCGCATTTCCACGGTGGAGGACGACGTGGGTGCTCTTAAATCCCAGGTGACGCGTCTACAGGTAGAGACTGGGGAGTTACACCGTAGGGCAGAGGACGCGGAAAAGAAAGCCCGCAGAAACAACCTACTCCTCCTGGGTTTTCCGGAGGGAGTGGAACAAGGATGCACTGATACCTTCATCGAGGCGTGGGTCAAGTCCTGGATCCCCAAGGAGAAATTCTCCCCCTGGTTCGCGATAGAGCAAGCCCACCATTACCTTGCTCCTAAACCCCCTCTCGGAGCCCCCGCCCGTCCCATCTTCCTGGACAGGGACGCGATCCTAGAGGCCGCCAGGATGCAGGGTCCAGTGCACTTCCAAAATTCCAGGATCCTGGTTTTTCCGGACTACTCTAGGGAGGTTCAGTCACAGCGCCGGTCCTACGACGAGGTCAAGCAGAAACTCCGTGCCATGGGTCTTCGTTACGGACTCCTCTTCCCGGGCCGCCTTAAGCTGATTTTTCAGGAAAAAACCTTTTTCTTTGACACCCCACAGGCAGCATGGACCTGGCTTACGGAGGAACGGCCCCTCCTTCCGGGGGCAATCCCGGTACCTGTCCTGAAACCGGTGGGCCGATCCGGCCGGGAGGCGCCCAAGGTGCAACTACGCCGAACTGGATCCAGACGTCGGGGACCCATCGGGGCGGAGCTCTCGGTCACCGGGGACGCAATCCCGGCGCTCCCCGAGTCAGACCCTGAGCCAGAGGGCTTCCTCCCCTGCTGTGGTGTCCTCCCTTATCGACATGGGCAGTGCCCCTGGGCCGGCGGCTACCCGGCGACGGGCTATGTCGGACTGGGATCTATCTGGAAGCCCTGTAATTCGTGGCTCTGGTGGGGAGGAGGGGGTGTGATCAGGATTCCTGTTGGTATGCCTTTGCCCAACCACTCTGGACCTGAAGGGGAGAACTTATTCCTGACCCCGTGACCGGGGTTTTCCCTTGGCTCTGACAGCCGAATTAGCCAAGGACTACATTTGCACTGTTATCCTAAACTTGATCCATATTATGTTTCTTGCTGTCCAAACACACTTCCTACTGTGGGCATGTATCCGTACATATGGAGGGGGGTCCGACTCAGCCATGTTCCTGCTTGACTGTAGCTAACCGTTTTAGAGTAGCATATCACCTTTTGCGGTGTAGTTAATAGTTGGGTTTTTGGGCGACAGATGCTTCCGCTTCAAAAGTGTAGGGTGGGGGAGTTGGGGGGGTTGGGTGGGACGGGGACCGTTGTCCCTTGACAGTTTGTTTTATTTAGCTGCCTACGGCCGCTGGTTGCAGTTCATCTTGCCATTTCCGATCCTCTGATTACTTCCCAATGGGCATGCAGATCACGTCCTTCCTGGGTTTTTTATTTTTGGCCGCCTACGGGCCGCCACTGGGGTTCCTACTGGCAGTTACCTACCTCCTTTCCCCGATTCCCAAGATTGATGGGCTGACCATCAAATACCGCGACTCCGATCCTGGGCCCGGGGGAAGGGAGGTGTTCCCCCCGGATGGGTAGGGATCCATGTTCTTATCTGGCCCTCCACAGTTTCTTCCCTTAGATGACCTCTATCCTTACTAGACCTCTCCACATCCTTTCTTGGAACCTCACTGGCCTCCTGGATCGAATTAAGCGTACAGTGGTCCTCCCTGCTGCTCATCGCCTTGGGCGGACATTCTATTTCTCCAAGAGACCCACCTCTTGGGTACACAATGCAACTTCCTTGCTTGATATGGCTTTGATAGGGTCTGGCACTCTGGGTTTGCACTGGGCTCCCGAGGGGTGGTCATCTTGCTGAGGAAAGGACTTTTTTTTACCCTTGTTAACGTCGAGTCGGATACACAGGCTCGATATGTGGTGGTTTTGGGAACCATTGAAGGGTGCCCCCTGAGCCATCTCTGCCTCTACATTCCCCCCCGCTCCTACCCCCTGCACTCCGGGGTCTTACTCAAGTGATATCCTCCCTCCCACAGGGCCTTATGGTAGTAGGGGGGACTTCAACGCCGTTCTGCAGCCCCTGCAGGATACGACCCGGCCGCCATCTGCGAACATTCTCTCACGCTGGTCCTCGACCTTGGGTCTGTGTGATGTCTGGAGAATATGGAACCCGTGTACAGAACAATACACCCACACGTCAGCCGCCCACCATACTCACTCCCGAATCGATCTTATCCTGATTATGACCACGGACTGCCAGCTAGTGTCTGCGGCCGTGATACTGCCAAGGGGGATCTCAGATCACTCTCCCATCTCACTCCGCCTCGGGACCCCCCTGAGGGGTCCGCGGGCGGTCTGGCGAGTTAACTCCTGGTTCTTACAGGATACGACGTTGGTGGAGTCCCTTGACCAGGAGCTGCATATTTTTTTCTACACTAATACAGGCTCGGTCCCCTCGCAGGGGACGCTGTGGGAGGTGAGCAAGGCCGTTATCCGAGGGGTGGCCAGGGGATTGGTCCACGCGAAGCGGTCGGAGCGGATGACCCAGCTTGCTCACCTAGAATCCCGGGCGGAGCGGCTCGAGACGGCTTTGCTCAGGGGTGGCAAGGGGGATTCCTCCCAACAGCTGACTGTGGTGTGTGAGGAGATCCGTTGGGTGTCATTGGAATCTGCCAAGATGCTTTGGCGTTCATCGGTTGCCCATATTTACGGGTGGGGGACAAGAATGGTAAGCTCCTCCACAATCTAGTGTCTTATCCCAAAGTCCACCGTATTATCCCTGAAATCCGTTCCCATACTGTGGCTCTCAGGGTGACGTCTTAAGCCATTGCTCAAACCTTCGCGGATTACTATGAGACCCTTTACACCGTCCGTCCCCCAGGTGCTTCCCTAGATGACTTGTTGGACGAGACAGATACCCGACTCCCGGGTCTCTTTCCAGAGGCGACAGAGGCTCTGGACCGTCCTTTCACCCTGGAGGAAGTCCAGGATGCTATCTCACTCTTGCATCCCGGGAAGACGCCTGGTCCCGATGGGTTTCCTCAAGAGTACTACGCGACCTTTCGGGATGTCCAGGCCCACCATTTGGCGGATCTTTTCCTCCACGTGGCGGAGGTAGGGGCATTCCACCACAAACGCCAATCCCACACTTAAAGACTTGTTCAAAAAAATGGAAAAACTTATAAAAAAGGAGCAATCCAAGTGGTGGGAAAATAAATCCTTATCCCGGTATTTGAAAGTCGGTAGAGTACAGAGGGGATTGAGAATTTCATTGGCCCCAAGTTACGAAACACCTGATCCACAAATGCTTACGGAATGGGCGGAAACGAACCTAGATTGTTCAAGCAGACTTATGGCAATTCTGGTTCATTTTGCTGAAAGCGACCGTGTAAAGATACAAGCTGAAATAGAACTACTCGAAACGGAAATACTAGGACTTGGGCCGAGTGAGCAGGCGGACAAATTCTGAAATGAGATGATGCAGAGAGTTAAGAAAGATGAGGAAATAATAAAGAAACGTAAAGCTTTTAAATTTGAACGGGTCCGCCTAGACTATCTGAATGGTCAAATTTTTACATACGCAAAGAAATATGAGATTGTAAAAGCTCGTGCGAGGAAAGTACGGCAGGCTAACGAGGGGAACAAGACTGTCTTAATTTCCTCGTCTGATGCTAGCCTGACATCTGGTACCGAGGTGGAAAAGGAAGCCGCAGGACCCTCCACGGTGGGGTCAATAAAGCTGTCTTTGGCGCAGGAGGTGAGTTGTCTGTGTCAAGACCGGCGCGACACTTTAAGACCAAGAGTCCTAGGGAAAACACAGGCAAACAACACCGGGCCAACCAAAAGCGGCACGCAAGGAGAAAATGTCGCCAGTACAAAACAAACCAACGCAAATCAACCAGCCAAGGGTCGTTGGAACAAATCGAAGCGCAAGGTAACTGTGAATTAAAAGGAAGGTCCATCATCAACCTCACTAACATCACTCTATCTGCCAAAGACGAAATGATCCTAGGTTTAGGATTATCATATTGTCCGCCATCAAACTTTAACTATGTGGATGCAAGAATGGATACATACCGTTTCGTACGCAAATTGAAATTAAATAAATTTTTTCTTCTCCAACCAAAGAAAGGAAAAAAACAGATGGGGACACAAAACACTCCCTCTTTGTTGGAAGTTGGGGATCGTTGTTCTTTTGATGAGATCTGGAGTTTACAACAGGAAGGTGAACCATTATTGGATTTGCCGTTAGTGACATCAAGGGAAGATCAAGGCATGAGCAATACTCCCTTTAAACCAAAGTCAACCTTTCAACCTGTTTTAACACATGACAATATAGACGTGTACCATGACTTAGTTACCAAGGAACTTAAACAGCTATACATAACCATCAACAAGAAACACAATGTGGCAAACAAAAAGAACCAATGTTACCAAAATCTAATTAAAAAAATGGAGTCAGACAAAAGCGTGATCGTCCGCCAAGCAGATAAGGGCGGGAACATTGTCTTATGGCAACGGGAGATGTATATTGCTGAAGCGGAAAGTCAATTGTCGGATTCTTCTTGTTATAGAAAAAGCAATTTGACAGCTTTGAAAGCTTCTTGGCAGGATCAAAACTTGAAACTCATGGCATGGAGAAGGGCTAAATTAATATCGAATGATGAATACAACTATATGAAGAAAGATTACCCTGTAATACCGACTTTCTATCTAATACCGAAAGTACATAAAGATATCAATGCACCACCTGGACGCCCAATTATATCGGCCATCAATAGTTCAACTGAGAACATCTCACGATATATAGATTTTTTCCTCCAAGAATGGGTGAAATGCCTTAAATCATATGTACAGGACACTTCTGATTTTATCAGAAAAGTAAATAATGTTGTTTGGAGCGCTGACTGTTTACTTATAACACTCGATGTATCTTCCCTTTATACATAAATCAAACATTCTGATGGTATGAAAGCTGTGGAATTTTACATAAACATGAGACCGATTAATTTTTCTGCACATAACAAAATGTTGTTATCAATGATCCAAATTTGCCTAGAACAAAACTATTTCCTCTTCAATAACCAGATATACCAGCAGGTTAGGGGGTAGCTATGGGGGCCTGCTTCTCCCCGAGTCTAGCATGTCTTCACATGGGACTCTGGGAGGAGCAGATCCTAGGCGACGATCTGAGGGCAACTATGCAGAAACATGTACCACTCTATCTAAGATATATTGACGATTTATTCATGGTATGGCGAGGGTCATCAATAGAAGCTTATGACTTTGTGGAGGAATTGAACAACAATGGTTTAAATCTAAGATTTACCTCACATATAGACGCCAGATCCCTGTTTTTCTTGGATACTGAGGTATATGTTACAGAAACAGGCCTAGCCACCAGGTTACATAGAAAGCCCACTGCTCGAAACACAGTATTACATGCTTCCAGCCAGCACCCTCACCACCTGATCAGCAGTATCCCCTTTGGGGAGATGCTGCGGATCAGGCGGATAAGCCGTACGGATATAGACTGCCAAAAAGCTCAGGAGGAAAGCAAGGCACGTTTTTTTGTCCCGGGGTTATTCTGTCAAAACTATCCAGCGGGCAATCAATCGATCATTATCTGTAACAAGGGAAGAAGCATTGGCCATTAAGGATAAGTCCAAGGTTCCACTAACGGAAGATACGACAATTAGGCCCAGAGTTATCACCACATACAGTAAACAACATAAGGAAATTCGGCGGATTTTCTACAAAAATTGGAATTTAATAACGGGGGACCCTGTTATTGGGAAATATATTACAAACAAACCCAATATAACGTTTAGAAAATCCATATCTATGTCAGATAAACTAGTAAGTAACTTACTTGAGAAGCCGATTTCCGCTACATGGGGAGCCCTTAGTGGAGGATTTAAGAAGTGCTCCGTCTGCAAGGCATGTAGACATGGGTGTAATAAAACCCAATACACAGTGCCTTTTAAAAGCAATCCTGTACAAATCAAAAAACGCATGACATGTAGGACTGAATTTGTAGTTTATGTGCTGCAGTGCCCCTGTGAACTTCGGTATGTGGGTAGCAACCGCCTGCCTGTTCACAAGCGGATATTGCAGCACATAAGGGCCATCGTGGGAAAAGATCAAACATACCCGGTGGCCCGCCACTTTGAAAATCTACATAATAGTGACCCATCAGTTTTACAATACTATGCTATTGATTGTGTCATGCCACTCAAGAGAGGGGGTGACAGAGATGCTAAGCTCCGGTTATTGGAAACTAGGTATATTATAGAATTGGACAGTAAGACCCCGCGGCGCTTGAACGCGAGTGAAGATTTGGACACGTGTCTGTAGTAATAACATACCGAAGGTCTTCTAACAGCACTGTTACAATTCTTTTTTAAGTTTTATACCGAATCTCTTTCTGTAATCAAAGTAAAAAATTAACATATAATGAACTGAACAAAGTCACACATAAGGGATACAGCATTGTCTTACAATCGAATTGGTGTATAAATTATTATAAAGGACCAATAACCTCCCTTCATATCCTTCCTAGATTTTATACATTTATTTTATGACTTTATATCACACAAATTTGCACTATTTAGCACTTTATTGGTGGGATTAACAATGAGGACTTTTACTTTTACAACTTGAGCTTATACTACATTGAAATGATTTGGTTAACAACCGACATATACCCTGTTATGATATTGATGTTTTCCAACCGGACCCTGATGTTTACAAAAATATGGTTTTAATGATGATATTTATTAAGGCTTTTATAGAACTGTATATACATTATACATTTTGCACACATTAATTGCGGGTGGATTGGACAATACAAATGTTTACAGTCGGAGGGTTTGTTTTAAAAATAGACACTTTGTCTTTTATTGTAAATAATGCAACTGTTTACAATTCTTTTTATATATATTTCTCTCTTGATTGTGAGTTTTTTTAAATTGTAACAAATTATGCAATTTGTTAAATTATTTTTGCGTATTTTGCACTACACATGTGTTGCACAAATCAACTTGTCCAAATTTGGAAAGCATGGCACTACGCCATTTATTTAATACAAAGAGAGATCGGTATGCTTACTGATCACTACAGGGTTAACAAGGGCAGGCTATGTACAACTACCGCCACCCCTCTTTCATGAGCTCAATAAGTACCCTCATCACTTTCAAGCAATGTATCATGTGATCAAGCCTCTGGCTAGAGGCGAAACGCGTCATGCGGGCTTGCTGGGTGCTATTCTGCTTCACGAAATAAATCACTGATTTTGCACCAGAATTGGGTCTGGCGTATTCATTTCAACAGTCCTAACAGTGCGACTGAGATGCAGCAGTGACGAACGGAGTGAATGCAATATATATATATATATATATATATATATATATATATATATATATATATATATATATATATATATATATATATATATATATATATATAATTTTTTTGTCATTTCTTAGAAATAGAAGGCAGGGCTCTCTTGCTTTCAAAACCTTTTGAGATTTAGCTATCTTTCCAGACCATTGTTTTTGCAAAAAAAATCTACATAAGGTGCATATATCTAGGGGCACATGGTCAGTGGGCTTTATCCTGTTTCCTGTTAAATTATCATTAACATTTTACTTTCATCCTTTATTGCATACTGAATTGACAGGAGCTCTGTCCCCTTTAAGTACTGGCTTCCTTCACTTTGAGTGACTGCACAAAGCCTGTGGATATTGTTCTCACCTACCTAAGACAGTTCCTTTCTGTTCAGTGACAAAGCTTATTCATAGTGTATTTTATTTTATATATTTTATATTACCCTTAAATAACAGCTATTTATTTTCCCTGCTAATTAAGGGCTTGCTTGGTTGGCTATTTATTAATGTCCGGGGTGACCAGATGGCTCTACACCAACCAGAACACTACTTTCCATGCTTGGACTTTACTTTTACTTATCATTGTCATAAGGCGTGTTTTTACGATTACCTCAATTAAAATGAACTAATACTACAACTCCCAGAATGCGTGACTATGAAAAAGCAGAGCCCAAGAATGGAAAAGTGGTGCCCCAGTGACAGAAACTGACCTCCTTCACAAATAACGATAAAATGCTTAGCACAACTGAAAAGTGTAATATTTTAATAGTATCACTAATAAAGGAGCCATGCCTGTGAATATTTATTGTGATAATGTAGCAACCACATTTATGTAGCTACATTTTTCCATTTTATTTTGTGGCCCAAGCTTGCAATAAAAGCATTCAAAAATAACATTCACACCAACAAAGACCAGACCAATTAGCTTTGCCAATGCTTGTTTGTAATGAAAATAGCAATCATTACTCTCAGTTATAGCTCTTTTTATTATTTATGGGGAGTCAGGCTTGTGTTGGACTTTGCTGGCTTCTGCAAGTTTTAGGCTTTTTTTGAAAGGGACCTCTGCTTCTTATTAAGTCGAGACGAGGCTGCGATTGCATTGTCTCTTTGAGGCATGTTGCAATACACTTTTGTGAGCCCACAGTCTGCCCATCACTTGTTATTTGTGACTTTGATTGTCTTTCAAAAAGACTTGCTTGCTAGTGGCTAATCTTTCCTCTCTGTCCCTCATTGTTGTCATTTGTTTCCTCCCATGGAGCAGCGCCCAACTACTGGTATCTTTACACTTTGGTGCTTATCTGTTCATGGCAGGGCACTATTATTTCTTTCTTTCTTGCTCGTCTTTGTTGAAACTTGCCTTTTTTTGTATTCCTCATGTGGCACCCTGAAGGCATAGTGAATCTCCTTTTTATTGATATATTTTTTACGCCATGAAGTGAGCGTGCATTTCTGAAGCATTTAAGAACTATTTGTCATTGTCAAAGGAGTGTGTGAGCACTTTGGAAAGCTGTTTGCTTATTTGCTTGAAATGTGCATGTGCGATGTATTTTAAGCAATTAAACAAATATGTTTGTCCTCTTAGTGTTTGTGTGCTTTCTTTCTTAGATAAGCACAATGGCTACAGCACTCCATGAGCGTGTTAGTGTTAATCAGCAGTCACCTTTGCATGCTTCTCTCCTCCCCCTCCCCTGTATGTTGCTCTGAAGTACCGTGGGCTTCTGTGTACCTCCGCTTCACATTGCTGTCTCACCTGTGTGCTTCTGTCCCCTCACCTGCACCCATATTGATCTCTCTTGCATGTGTGGTTATATGCCCGCCATCTCTTCCGTGTGCTTTTCTTCACCAGTCATGTACCCGGTTTAGGCCTGGTAGGAAATGGTGCCATTTTCACACATACACTGTCTTTTTCCTAAAGTTACCTTCACTTTGTCACATCGACTTTTGACACACATTTGCATTTGTGACACTTGGGTTAGTTTCTACGAAAAACCGTCCTTGATGACACAAAGGACTTCATGAGAACACTATCACACAGCCTTGGCCTTATGTGCATGGCCGCCCTCACTTGCTTGATACAAATGTGTTATTACGTCCAACAACTTGAATATCAAGGTGTGATTGAAAGTTGCACCTCTTCGATGAATAATCCTCTGTTTCCAGTAATGAAACTAGATCAATCATACTGTCTAGTATTAGATTACAGGCATTTGAATACAACTACACAGTGCACACTAAAGAATAACATTGTGCGGAAAAAATACAAAACAACACTAGACCTCTCAAATAGATTTTTCTGCCAAAATGTAGCACCTGGAAGCATATATTTGACAGCCTTCACGGCACTAGGTTCTCAAAAACAATTTTGCCATTTATCACAGAATAGTACCTGGCTGTTTTCAGCTAGTGTCACAGAACTACTTGAAAACTTTGGTGACCAGGCATTGTCATATGTCGGTGATATATACTTAATGGACGATGACCTGATGGAACTCTTGACCAGAGTGGACCGCATAATCTTGGGATTTGCTCATGTGAGCTATAGATTAAATGTTCAGAAATCAAAAATTGCTCACCACTGTATCCTGTATCTGGGATACGATCTGTCAAGTGAGGGCAATAGCCTGGCAGTGTATGTTTTTTGGAAAAATGTGCTTGCCCCAACCTCTGACTACTTTTTATTTTGGCAGACCATACATTCTTCATTATGCAGAATGGGTAAAACCATTCTACGACGATATTCATCCAGACTGTCGAAGCACACATTGGATAGTGGAGAAGTGTG
Source organism: Lissotriton helveticus (assembly GCF_964261635.1). Classification (NCBI taxonomy): domain Eukaryota; kingdom Metazoa; phylum Chordata; class Amphibia; order Caudata; family Salamandridae; genus Lissotriton; species Lissotriton helveticus. The sequence goes on along the minus strand of NC_136073.1, from coordinate 614,559,030 downwards.
GCTCACTGGTTAGAGGAGGCAGACCAGGAAGCAGAGGTCAGCCCGGGACCAGGGTTCAATTCCCGGCTCGGCGGGGGTCTTGAGTCCTAAAATGTCCATGGACTCGACAATTCTCGCTCCGGTGCCTACTCGATTCATGGGTTCACACTCTGCGACTCTGGGCAATAGCTTGCTTAATCTCCACAACGGCCCCTCGCGGCGGGATGCCTGGCTTTCACCTTGCGGATACCCTGCCGGGGTTATCTCACAGGGGAATACCAGGACGGGTTCCCTAAGCAAGCGCTTAGAGACCACTTGGTGATTTGCGCTATATAAATTCCTGTACATTTACATTTACATTTACATTTACATAGAAGAGCACATGTAAATCTTACTTTCCAGTCACGCTGACATGATAGCTTCCAGACATTTGCACACATGTGTAAACACAACGGTGATCTGTGTAATAGCAAATGCATCAGGGTACACATATGTCATGTTCAATGAAGGTGACACAGTACCAATTGCATATAAATCGCATCGCCATACCAATGTGGAAATGCATTTTGCACCTACTGAAAAAATACTGACAGCAGTACAGACTGCTGTAGTCAGAAAGTGTGCCCTGGCTTAAGGGAACATATTATTGTCACGAGCCCGGTACCGACCTTAGAGGTGGTTACCAGAGCTAGTGTTCCAGATGCTAAAGCTCTACATCCGAGATGGTGTAGTACTTCATGAATTCATACATCGTGAGACTGTGGTGACCTTTGACTCTATGTGTTTTAAATGACTCCATTTTGAATGTACAACATCAATTTTGTGCTCTTGTATGATTTCATTTCGTGCCTTCTTGCAGTTTCAGAGAGGGATGTTTTTCTTTCTTCGGAGCACTTGAGCAAAACAGCCTTGCTGGAACAGAACGTGTGGGATCTGCGTTTGAGGGTGTAAGAGAGGAATGTACTTTTCCGTCTCTGAATCAAAACATGGAGGGTTGGCCAGCTTCCGTCTTGACCTCAAAACACACCGGTATGGTTAGCCTTGGTTTTGAAATCGATGAAGGGAGGGGGACATTTCTAGGAGTCTCTCTCTGTGTTAGTAAAAACTATTAAAGACAGGAAGTTTTGGCACTCATTCAGAAGCACACTTGTGGGGTGGACGCACCATCACAGGAAAGTTTTTTCTGTCCCATTGATACTTCTGAATGACTGAAAAGGGCTTCCCAGTCAAACTGACCAGAATGTTGAGTTCAACTCAATAGGTGATGTATAAGATATAAGTTTAATTGCTCTGTGATATTTTAACGTTGTGTAGATATGCTCTTTATATTTGAGTCTTTCATTTAACAGTGTTTATTCTTGGCATTTGACAGTACTTGTTTCTTGCATTGGACATCCATTATTATATGCTTATGTTTTACTCCCTTGCATTTGAGTTGTGAGTGTTCCATTATTAATATTTGCATGTGTTTTACTTTTATTATCTGCTTGTGTTTTATCTCATGCATTTGATTACTTGTGAGTGGTTTTTTGGGATAAACGATATTATTGGGTTTTAACTGCCACTGGGTGGCCAACAAGAACAAGGCACATATTAGGTAGATAATAGTGTGTATAATAGTTTCAACCAATCAAACCTAGACAAATACCAAGTAAGCTATTGAGTACTACTCATGCCACAGTTGAGATACAATCCATCAAAGGTGCAACCATTTTCCCAATACACGTCCATACTATTAGGGGCAGCCCCATGCCTCAGACACCACCCTCTCCTGTTGGGCACACCAATCAACCCCACAACGCCACATTGCAAAGGTTGGAGGGGCGGGGTTCAACCATTTTGCCACGATGTCATACTTTGTCATCAGAAAGCCGTAACCAGGAAGGTCTTCTCCGCTCTGATACCTCCGACCCCCTCTGTTATTCCCAGAAGGATCAGGTTGGGGAGGAGGGAACCACCCATCCCAGCACCTCTGTCAGGTCTTTTATTACTGCAGCCCAGTATGTTTGTATGGCCACACGGGACCAAGTCATGTGGAAGAAGTCCACAGGTATGGTTGCGCATCTGGGACAAGCGACATCGGATTGTAAACCAGCCCTTTGCAGACGCGAAGGGGGGAGGTACGCCACTCGGAGGTAGTAAGTGTGTATCCGTCACAGTTTGGAGGAGATGGTGTGTTCACCGGGAGCCATCAGGGATTCGTGCAAATCTTCCTCTTTTAGCGGGCCCACCCAACCCTCCCATAAGGGTGCGGTAAATTTGTAAGACCCCACCATGTCCCAAGTTACCGATCAAAACATTAGCTTTTAGTGGGTTAAATTTTGGGAGGGGTTCTATGTTGCGTATGTGGGTGTTGCGGGCATGTCTGAACTGGAGATATTTGTAGAATTGAGAGCGTGTAAGGGTAAAAGTCTACTGAAGATTGGTGAAGGAGCGCATGTGTGTTCCTGACCGTACATCCCCTAATCAGGAAATCCCGATGTCATCCCACGGTTTGAAGCCCCTAAGAGCTGCCACCTCTTTCAACCAGGTGCCATGCCATAGAGGAGTCTGCTGTGTGAGTATACCATCCCATTGCATGTGGCGTAAGGTGGCGCCCCTTGCCAAGACGACTACCCGTGTGACCGTGGGCATTCAGGAGAGGATCAGGCATGGTATAGCAGTGCCTGCAAGGTGGTAAAGCTAAGCAGTGAGAGTTCTAATTGATAGGCCGGGTCTAACCACCCCCGTTGAACCAGTCGTGGGCAACGAGGATGTGAGAGGCGAGATGATAAAGATATAGGTTGGACATGCCCAGTCTGCCATCACAGGGACCACGTTGGCAGTAGAGGAGTGCCAGCCATGGCCGTGAGCCTCGCCAAAGTCGGTACGGGTGTCTCCTTCTAGTTTTTTGAACCAGGACCTTGGAATCTGGAGAGGAAAGTTGAGAAGGATGTAGAGGAAGCGGGCAGTATAATCATTTTGTACAGGGCTATATGGCCGATCACATTAAGGGGGACATTTTGCCACTTGGTCAGGTTAGCTTTAGCTTTCTGGAGCAACGGTTGTCATTTCAGGGCACAGGTGAACTCTGGGTGCAGTGCCTCCCATACTTCTAGGTATTTGAAACTTAGTTTGCGGAGAGGGATGGTCGACTGCCAGACAAAACAGTCTGGCAAAGGGGCCAGGGGACCAGCACCGATTTGGCTGAGTTCACTCTCAGTCCTGAGGCTGACTCAAAGGCCTCAAAGAGGTGAAGGCATCAGGGGCCGCTCTTTGTTGGGTGTGCCAGGTATAGGAGGATGTCATCTGCATACAAGGCTATGCGGTCCTCATGATGGACATCCCGGCTCCACCTCCTCTATAGTGGGTCACCATGGATGATCTGGGAAAAGGGCTCCTTTGCTAAGGTGAAGAGAAGGGGGACAGGGGACAACTTTGCCTCGTGTCACTCCTGATGGGGAACGGGTCGGAAAGGATCCAGTTTACTCAGTCCTGGGCCGAGGGGTGGGAGTAAAGCACGTCAACCATACCTCTGAAACACGGGCCAAGGCCGGCACAGGCTAGCACTTAGGGAGGTAGTCCCAGTCCACCATATTGAACGACTTTTCGAAATCAAGAGCAGGGCTAGGTCATGTGGTAAGGAGTGTCGGTGGGCTAGGGCTACGTGGAGCTGTCAAATACAGTGTTGTGTGCTCCTTTGCGGCATGAAGCCGCATTGGGCGGGGTGAATAAGAACCACCAGCACTCTTTTTAGTTTGTTAGCTAGGATCGTGGCAAAGATTTTTATTTCACAGTTGAGTGGGGAGGTGGGACAGTAGGGGGCACAGGAGATGGATGGAGGCTCTTTTATGGGGATTACAACTATTGAGACAGAGTCCTGGTCCTCTGGGAAGGAACCTAGGTGACATGTCTATTTGAAAAGGGCGAGAAGAAGGGGGAGAAGAAAGACTCAATTTTTCATCAGGTATTCCATGGGGAACCCATCTGGGCTAAGAGTTTTCCCGGGGCTCTGCCCTGAGAGGGCGTTCTCGACCACATCCATCGTGATGGGGTTGTCAACGAGTTTGGTGTCTGCACGGGAGAGTGTTGGTAGGTCGACCATGGTCAGGAGGCGTTCGCCCGCCGCCCCATCTCTGTCCTTCCGGACAGAGTACAATACCTTGTAGTAGCCGGCAAAGGCTTGGGTGATTACGGGTAGGGTCCGGTGCATATTGCCTGCTTCATCGCAGACCTCTGATACTATTTTATTGACCTATTTATGAGGCCAACCAGTACAGCATTTTCCCATTTTTATTGCCCCAGCCTTAGATGTTGGCTATCGTCGCACGCCAGAGAAGATTGGCCGCTTCTAAAGAATGAAGATGAATGTCTTCCTGGATGAGACATAGCTGACGAAAAGTAGTGCCTCATGGGTTGGAAAGTAGGTGCTGTTCCATGTGGAAGGCCTGGGTTTCCAGCTACATGTTAAGGGATAGGCAATTGTGTTCCCGCTGCCTGACTAAGTGTTTTGCAAATCCACGAATGGTGGCTTTGCTGGCAGACCATTGTGTGCTCACTCGGGCCACCGTTCCGGAGTTATGAAGGAAGTAGGATTGGAGCTCTGTCTATAGTGTCTAGACAAAGGTTTGGTCTTGAAGATACCACACGTTGATGCGCCGCATGGGTCTTGGACATGAAGGGGAGCATCCCAGACCAAGAAGAATGGGAGAGGGGTCTGAGACCCCTCTGGGAGTATGTTGATGTGGTTCAGCGATTGGCAGTCTGGAGCCAGTAGGAGGATGAGGTAAATACGGGATTATGTGTGATGGGACGCCGAGGTGTGTGGGTATTGTTGAAGTGTCTGGTGCCAGGACCGCCAGACTTCGGAGAGGCCCCAGGATGTAATCCAGTCCCCAAGAAATTTTGTCCCAGGGATCCTGAAGGCATTGGGACCGGTACAATCAAGGATTGGCGTGGGGTCTTAGTTAAAGTCGCTGCCTAGCATGCTGATACCCTGCGGGAGAAAAGAGACATTAGGTCCGCAAGGCAGCCCCTTAGGGCACCCGGGGGGACGTAGATGGATTAACCCCCAGCTTTCGTTTTGTGAGTGCAGAGTGTTTCCTCCAGAGCCCGATCACCTGAGATCTTTGCTCCTCCCCCTGTTGATGGCGGGCTGTTGTTGGTGATGCTGCTGCCGGGTTCAGGACGGCGTTCAGGTCGGCGTTTGCTCCCGTCCGAGTGCCGATTTGAGGCACTTTGAAGCTTTTGGAGGCATCTTTTCAGCCGCGATATGCGGTACGACTACAGCGGCGGCAGTGGGGCAGTCCCCTGGTGAAAAGTTTCTACTCTGTGAGGTGGCAGTACTATTCTCCCGCACTCGAGCCCGAATTCTCCCCTGCATTCCTGGTTCTCCTGGCGGCTGGAAAACTGCGGCAGGTGAGAGTGGAGGGAGACGAGGGAGTGAAGAGGGTGTCGCAGATGCTGAGTTAACGCTGGCTTGCAGCTCCAGCGACATTGGCTGCAGTGTTCCGGATCAGCCTTGTATGGCAAAATTGGGAACAGGGCACCCCTGTGGTTTGGGACTTAGAATTGGGGGGAAAAAAACGGGACAGATAATTGCCTACATTGTATCCTGCTTTAAGGACCGTGCAGGTTACCTTATTCTTGATATATTTATCTGGAAACGCGCAGATAATCTTGATATTACTGAATGACAACAACCTACCGGCACTCCTGAGGTCACGCTGCACGCCCCTGCTCCCGCTCCTGGGTGGGGAACGCTGTCTGTCTCGCCGCCGCTGCTCCATCTTGGCGGCTGGAGACTACAGCTCCCAGTGAGCTTTGCGGGCACTTCCTGACTCCCGCCTTCTTCGCGCCCGGAGGCGCTACAAAGCAGGGTCGCTCCCTCGGTGGAGCGAGGGACAACAACCTACCGGCACTCCTGAGGTCACGCTGCACGCCCCTGCTCCCGCTCCTGGGTGGGGAACGCTGTCTGTCTCGCCGCCGCTGCTCCATCTTGGCGGCTGGAGACTACAGCTCCCAGTGAGCTTTGCGGGCACTTCCTGACTCCCGCCTTCTTCGCGCCCGGAGGCGCTACAAAGCAGGGTCGCTCCCTCGGTGGAGCGTGGGACAACAACCTTCCGGCACTCCTGAGGTCACGCTGCACGCCCCTGCTCCCGCTCCTGTGTGGGGAACGCTGTCTGTCTCGCCGCCGCTGCTCCATCTTGGCGGCTGGAGACTACAGCTCCCAGTGAGCTTTGCAGGCACTTCCTGACTCCCGCCTTCTTCGCGCCCGGAGACGCTACAAAGCAGGGTCGCTCCCTCGGTGGAGCGAGGGACAACAACCTACCGGCACTCCTGAGGTCACGCTGCACGCCCCTGCTCCCGCTCCTGGGTGGGGAACGCTGTCTGTCTCGCTGCAGCTGCTCCATCTTGGCGGCTGGAGACGACAGCTCCCAGTGAGCCTTGCGGGCACTTCCTGACTCCCGCCTTCTTCGCGCCCGGAGGCGCTACAAAGCAGGGTCGCTCCCTCCGCGTTGCGGAGGCGCGTGGGCAACGCCGGGCGGAGCCCGGGCAGAGGGCGGGCCGTCTGTGGCCGTCCGGGGACGACGAGGGACGGGACGGGCCATTTCCCTTGGTCCCGCCGACCTTCCCCACGCTGGGCAGAATTAGTGTGACCCAGCGGGAGACAATAAGGAAAAAAAGAATGTCTAATCGTCCCAATACACGTTCAGCTAGGAACAAATCCAACAAAAGAGTGACCCCTAAACAAACACGAGTGGTAACAAAGGAGGGTCCCCTCCCGAAGGGGAACAAACCCACAGCAATCGACCTAATGTTAAAGAAAGTCACGGGGGAAATAGAACGCATGGAACGGAGTTTATCCTCCTCACCCAACCTCAATGTTATCACCCAAACACCCACAAGAGATCTATCAATAGAAGACAGCCCAAACATCCAGGGCAATATAACTCAACCTAACAATGATATAGAGGATGTCCCCTGTGCACAAACCCCGGGCCAAGAAAACTCTGAGTTAAATGAAACGACCAACCAGGAAAATAGGAAGCGACAGGAGAGGAGTAAAGGGCCCCAGAGACAGAGGAAAGCGCCAGCAAGAGACAATCCACCAATATGCACACAAGAGTTTATAACAGTAGAAAATAACTCCCAAGTAGAAATCCGCCCACCAGGGTGGATCGAAACCTTAGTTGCAGATCTCAAAAAACAGTTAGAATCTTTCATTGCGGCACAATTAAAGCCTATTATAAGCAAGGTGGACAAAATAATGTGTGAGCTCTCTAAACAATCCAAGGCATTGGAGCACACACTGGTAAAAACCTCTATTGAACCAACTCAGACAACTGAGGCAACCACCAATGACCATGCAAATACAAAGAGAGCGCAAAATAACAACTGTGTCAGTCACACTCAACACGCAATTGTCCAGATACATGACGCCCCAAAAACTGTCCAAAATCAAAAAGGGGGCATTAATGACAATTCTAGAGGGGGACACAATCAAAATGTGAAGAACAGAAATATTGAAAAACCCCCTTTACAACAATTAATGCAATGGAGACAGGAAGACTGCCCTCAGAGGGAATGTAATTACGATCACTGTTACACAGACCCCGACCCCTTTCATATTACTAACAGTCACGCCCCACATATAGATCTTCCCTCGGAGGCAAGCCCATTTGTAATAGTGTTTGCAGGGGTACCAGAAATCAGGCCCACCGAGAGAGAATCACACCACCAATTACTCACTAAAATCTCCAAGTGGCTGAATATCCACAGACCCTTGAAAAATGGGGAAAGAGGAGAGATAAAACACGTAAGAAGAGCAAACTGGATCGGGGGGAGAAAAAAAGATATTAGAGGGGACTGTATAGTTGCAAATTTTAGGGACCCCGGTCTGGTTGATTACATCCTGAAGAATTCTAACAGGAATCAAACCAGTACCATTTGTGCACTCCCACTTGGGTATTTTTACCCAAGGAGTCGGAACACCAACCGTGTGGGTGATGAGGGAGGGTGGATTCTTGGAAGACCACAACGTATACATGGACCAAGACCAGTTAGCCACCCCGAACAGTCCCTTCACCCTCGAGATTATGCACAATGGAGAAATAGATTTGCCCCGATTCAATCACTCGAGGATATCGATTGACTCATTCCAATAGTAAATAACACCGAAGCAAGTCTAGCGACTAGTGGATCCCTGGGCCGAGAAATAGGGGGAGAAAGTGGGAATGTGGACAAAACACAAACTGGGAGGCTAGACCAACATTTGAGTCAGGGGGATAGCAAAGTAAACACCCAAGAGACATCAATAGTGGCCGAGGAAGGAACAAATGAAATTCACACAGTAAGAGATAAAGAGAATAGGGTGGGTCTGACCATCCTATCCTGGAACATTGCAGGGCTGGAAGCCAAATTGAAAAGTAAGGAGTGGTTAGACTTTATAAGGCGCTTTCATGTTATAGCGCTCCAAGAAACATGGGCACGGGATTCGGACCCTTGTCAATTGGAGGGATATAAGTGTTTCTTTAGACCTGCCCAAGGGACAAATTCTGGAAGAGCAAAAGGAGGCCTAGCAATATATGTAGATTTAGACCTAAATGGCACCTGGTCATACCCAGACTGGACGTCAGACAATATACAAATAGTGACACTACAACTCCAGGGAGAGAGTTTCCTGTTTTTAAATTTCTATAATTCTGGGCCAGTGGAGGGGAACTTTCCAATATTAGCAGAGCTGGAGAGCAGACTAAATGAGGAACTGGATCAAAGGACGAAGGGCCCAGAACCAACTGTCCTGCTGATGGGGGATTTTAATTGTCATCTATGCCCCAAGCTAGTTCCTCTATCCGCCGACTGGTCAGCATGCCCACTAGAAAAGGGTCCTCATTTCACACACAATAAAGAGGGTACAACTCTGATGAAACTTTTAGATAACTTTGCGCTCACTCACGTTATGGATATAGCTGCACTCAAAGTAGGGGAACTTCCAACACCCACATTCAAGGGAAAGGGTGGTGGGTCCATAATAGATTATATAACGATCTCTGCCTGTGCCAGAGATCAGATCTTAAACACTAGAACAGAGTGGAGTCCCTTTAGCGATCACAACCCCATTTTAATAGAAATTAAATGTAAAGGGGTAACTAGAAAAGACCCAGGGGTGATCCATGAAACTGACATCCAACCGACAGACCAAGGGAGACGTTTAAGGTGGTCACTGATTAATCCTCAAGAGTTTTACACCAAACTAGTGGGCGAAGGGAAAGCCCACATAGAGACCTGCTTAGATCCCACAATAGTGGGGAGAGGAGTGGTAGAGGCTTTCGAATCCTTAACCAAAATTGTAGAAGGATTATAGAAAACTAAGAAGCCCGCAAAACAGTCATCCTCTCCAAGATGGTTTGATTCTAACTGCTCCAGAGCGCTAAGAGACTTAAAGCAGAGCTTAAAAAAGACCCCAAGGGACAAGATTGAAATCACCCGTTGCAGACAGAACTACAAAACCCAGGTAAAGATAAGGAAAAGGGCCCTTCAAAAAGAAGTCTGGGCTGATCTAAGGGAGGCTGGTGAAAATAAGGACTATGTACAGTTCTGGAAAATTATAAATAGACCATGCTTTTATGACTCAAGCTCCCCAGTCATCAGCGATAATATTTTACCAGAACAATGGATTGCTCACTTTAAATCCTTGTATAATCAACAGGAGGTTGACTTTGGTGATGGAATATGGAGGGGACCAAGGGCAGAACATCTTGAATTATCCTTTGAGGAAGTCCTTAAAGCAATATTAGGGTTGACGAGAAACAAAGCCCCAGGCCCGGATGGCACCCCCCCAGATTTATTCCTCAGTAACACCAAGTTATGTGCCCCAGTGGTAACGAGAGTACTGAATGCAGCAATCAAATCAGGCCTGCCGAGATCATGGTCCACTGCGGTGATTGTTCCGATATATAAGAAAGGCTGTAGGGACAGCCCGCAGTGCTATAGACCCATTTCACTGATTGATGTTTCCACCAAAGTACTCGGGAGGGCGCTCCTCAACCGCCTAATAGAATGGACTGATACCCACAACATCCTGGTGGATACCCAGTACGGGTTCAGATCAGGTAGGTCAACTAGTGACCAATGCCTCAACCTATACCTCCTCACGGCTAAGTATACCAAGACAACTGATGGGACCATATACATGGGGTTTATGGACTTAGCAGCTGCTTTCGATAATGTTAATAGAGCCAAACTTTGGTCACTCATGTCTAATCTGGGAATTGATTCTGATCTTATTATTATTCTGAAGGAGCTGCACTGGAGCACCACTGCCAAGGTCCGCTATAGTACGGGGGGGGCGTGTACCGATCCCTTCCCGTGCTCTGGAGGGGTGAGGCAGGGGTGTATCCTGGCGCCGTTCCTGTTCTCGCTTTACATAAATGGACTGGAGAGTGCCCTGATAGCACTGGGTACTGACTGCCCTAGGGTGGGCTCGCGTCATCTGCCGGTACTTTTGTACGCTGATGACGCGGTCCTCCTAGCACGAACGGCAGTTGGCCTCCAGCTCTTAATTAAGGGTTTCTCTGACTTCATGAGGAATTTGGACCTCTCCGTTAACATGACAAAATCTTTCATCATGGTTGTGGGGAAGAAACCACTGAAGAAATTTGTGTTTAAACTAGGGGATCACGTCTTGGACACTGTCAAATCATTTCCGTACTTGGGCCTTTTATTCGATGAAAAATTCAAGTTCACCCCTCTGATAGAGGAGAGGGCCAGGAGATTAGTCTCAGTTAATGGAGCTATACTAAATTTTGCCCGACGTATGGGACGGTGGTCCCCAGAGCAGGTGATGACATTGTATAGGTCGATTAGTATCTCAAAGACCATCTACGGAGCTGAAGTGTGGGGTTTTAGTGATGTACAACCAATACAAAGAGAGGAAGATAAATTCCTAAAAAAACTACTAAAGCTTCCGTTGAACATCCCAGCAGCAATAACACATGAAGAGTTGGGTACTCCATACATAGCCGATCTGATCAGACTGAGACCCATACTGGCCTGGCTCAAAATTTGGTCAAACCCCAATGCGGAATTGTCCAGACAGATCATCCAGGATTGCCTGTTGAAAGAGAGATGGCACCAAATCCCCCGGCTGAAATACGTCAAAGACACATTGGGGGATATTGATGAGCAAAGGTTATTTCTGGACCCCTCTAGCGTGGGCATATATTCCAGACATTTTGTACAAAAGCAACTACTGGAAAAATATGATGGTAGGAGGAGGGAGCGCGACTCTACTAAATCCTCAGTAGTTGCTTATTCGCTTGTTTGCAATGAAGTGGGCATGGAACCGTATCTCTTTTTAATGTACAGTCAACATGAGAGGTTTTTAATGACTCGTTTTAGGCTCAACTTGTTGCACCATATTTTAGCCTATCCGTCTGGGTTTACACAAACAATTGAGCAGAAGGGTGCCTGCGGCTGCGACAATAGGTCTCCGCAGGACACCCTTCATTTTGTATTATTATGTTCCTTTTATAAAACACCGCGTCAAAGATTTTTAGTGGATGTTTTAAAAGACTCAAACATTATCCATGCTAAATCTGCTTTATTGTTTTTGCAAAGAGCCACTGAAATGCGTACCCTGTTTGCTACCATGAGTTTTCTGAAAATTGCCTTTAAACTAAGAAACACAAGAGGTTGATAAAGTTGGTGGGACAGAAAGGAAACTAAAAGTCATATGGAGCCTTGTGTCATATTTGCACTCTGTTTTTATTATTCACAAAAATCCCTTTCTAACTTGCCGCTCTGTTTTTAAAAAAAAAAAAATCGTTATGTTGTTCAGTATGTTTTATGTTATCATGTACTATTATGTATTTTTATGATGGTTTTTTACCTTCGAAACAAATAAAAGAACTGAACTGAACTGAACTGAGTGCTGAGTGTCCTTTCCAGGTGTTTGTTCCTGCTTTACTGAGTGCCTCATCTTCAGAGTGCTGAATTTCTTTTATTTGGGACAGATGGATACAATGGGCAAACTTCCTCACTGCTACAGATGTAGATTACAGATTTGACCCTACATTACAGACACAAGCATTTCTCCAGTACGAGCAAAAATATCCTCTGCCTAATAAAATCATGCTTCTAGAACGCTACGACTATATCATTTACACTGATGGTTCTGCTCAGCCTGCTGTAGGAACCAAACACCAATATTCAGCTGAAACCACAGCAATGGAGCGCACACCGCTAGCCCCTCCTCCGGATCGCCCCTCGGGACTCTGGTACTTGTAATTCAATAGTGGATCACCCAGGTGGGTGCAAGTCGGTACTTGTTGGACTGATGAATCTCTAGACCCGATACATGTCCCGGGTTTTTGGGTATCGCCCGAGACATGGCTCGGGTTTCGGGATAACTTCCCTCATCAGTAGAGAAATGGTTAGGGGTGGAGGAGAAGGCCGCCAAACAACAGTCAATGGCCTCGATGCCCGAACCGGCACGCAGGGCAGCATCCAGGAGCCCGTCGGCTCAAAGCTCAAGGGAGCCAATCAATAGAAACCACAGCAATGGAGCGCACACCGCTAGCCCCTCCTCCGGATCGCCCCTCGGGACTCTGGTACTTGTAGTTCAATAGTGGATCACCCAGGTGGGTGCAAGTCGGTACTTGTTGGACTGATGAATCTCTAGACCCGATACATGTCCCGGGTTTTTGGGTATCGCCCGAGACATGGCTCGGGTTTCGGGATAACTTCCCTCATCAGTAGAGAAATGGTTAGGGGTGGAGGAGAAGGCCGCCAAACAACAGTCAATGGCCTCGATGCCCGAACCGGCACGCAGGGCAGCATCCAGGAGCCTCGAGGCATCGAGGCCATTGACTGTTGTTTGGCGGCCTTCTCCTCCACCCCTAAACCATTTTCTCTACTGATGAGGGAAGTTATCCCGAAACCCGAGCCATGTCTCGGGCGATACCCAAAAACCCGGGACATGTATCGGGTCTAGAGATTCATCAGTCCAACAAGTACCGACTTGCACCCACCTGGGTGATCCACTACTGAACTACAAGTACCAGAATCCCGAGGGGCGATCCGGAGGAGGGGCTAGCGGTGTGCGCTCCATTGCGGTGGTCTTTACTAATTGGCTCCCTTGAGCTTTGAGCCGACGGGCTCCTGGATGCTGCCCTGCGTGCCGGTTCGGGCATCGAGGCCATTGACTGTTGTTTGGCGGCCTTCTCCTCCACCCCTAAACCATTTTCTCTACTGATGAGGGAAGTTATCCCGAAACCCGAGCCATGTCTCGGGCGATACCCAAAAACCCGGGACATGTATCGGGTCTAGAGATTCATCAGTCCAACAAGTACCGACTTGCACCCACCTGGGTGATCCACTACTGAACTACAAGTACCAGAATCCCGAGGGGCGATCCGGAGGAGGGGCTAGCGGTGTGCGCTCCATTGCGGTGGTCTTTACTAATTGGCTCCCTTGAGCTTTGAGCCGACGGGCTCCTGGATGCTGCCCTGCGTGCCGGTTCGGGCATCGAGGCCATTGACTGTTGTTTGGCGGCCTTCTCCTCCACCCCTAAACCATTTTCTCTACTGATGAGGGAAGTTATCCCGAAACCCGAGCCATGTCTCGGGCGATACCCAAAAACCCGGGACATGTATCGGGTCTAGAGATTCATCAGTCCAACAAGTACCGACTTGCACCCACCTGGGTGATCCACTACTGAACTACAAGTACCAGAATCCCGAGGGGCGATCCGGAGGAGGGGCTAGCGGTGTGCGCTCCATTGCGGTGGTCTTTACTAATTGGCTCCCTTGAGCTTTGAGCCGACGGGCTCCTGGATGCTGCCCTGCGTGCCGGTTCGGGCATCGAGGCCATTGACTGTTGTTTGGCGGCCTTCTCCTCCACCCCTAAACCATTTTCTCTACTGATGAGGGAAGTTATCCCGAAACCCGAGCCATGTCTCGGGCGATACCCAAAAACCCGGGACATGTATCGGGTCTAGAGATTCATCAGTCCAACAAATACCGACTTGCACCCACCTGGGTGATCCACTACTGAACTACAAGTACCAGAATCCCGAGGGGCGATCCGGAGGAGGGGCTAGCGGTGTGCGCTCCATTGCGGTGGTCTTTACTAATTGGCTCCCTTGAGCTTTGAGCCGACGGGCTCCTGGATGCTGCCCTGCGTGCCGGTTCGGGCATCGAGGCCATTGACTGTTGTTTGGCGGCCTTCTCCTCCACCCCTAAACCATTTTCTCTACTGATGAGGGAAGTTATCCCGAAACCCGAGCCATGTCTCGGGCGATACCCAAAAACCCGGGACATGTATCGGGTCTAGAGAATCATCAGTCCAACAAGTACAGACTTGCACCCACCTGGGTGATCCACTACTGAACTACAAGTACCAGAATCCCGAGGGGCGATCCGGAGGAGGGGCTAGCGGTGTGCGCTCCATTGCGGTGGTCTTTACTAATTGGCTCCCTTGAGCTTTGAGCCGACGGGCTCCTGGATGCTGCCCTGCGTGCCGGTTCGGGCATCGAGGCCATTGACTGTTGTTTGGCGGCCTTCTCCTCCACCCCTAAACCATTTTCTCTACTGATGAGGGAAGTTATCCCGAAACCCGAGCCATGTCTCGGGCGATACCCAAAAACCCGGGACATGTATCGGGTCTAGAGATTCATCAGTCCAACAAGTACCGACTTGCACCCACCTGGGTGATCCACTACTGAACTACAAGTACCAGAATCCCGAGGGGCGATCCGGAGGAGGGGCTAGTGGTGTGCGCTCCATTGCGGTGGTCTTTACTAATTGGCTCCCTTGAGCTTTGAGCCGACGGGCTCCTGGATGCTGCCCTGCGTGCCGGTTCGGGCATCAAGGCCATTGACTGTTGTTCGGCGGCCTTCTCCTCCACCCCTAAACCATTTTCTCTACTGATGAGGGAAGTTATCCCGAAACCCGAGCCATGTCTCGGGCGATACCCAAAAACCCGGGACATGTATCAGGTCTAGAGATTCATCAGTCCAACAAGTACCGACTTGCACCCACCTGGGTGATCCACTACTGAACTACAAGTACCAGAATCCCGAGGGGCGATCCGGAGGAGGGGCTAGCGGTGTGCGCTCCATTGCGGTGGTCTTTACTAATTGGCTCCCTTGAGCTTTGAGCCGACGGGCTACTGGATGCTGCCCTGCGTGCCGGTTCGGGCATCGAGGCCATTGACTGTTGTTTGGCGGCCTTCTCCTCCACCCCTAAACCATTTTCTCTACTGATGAGGGAAGTTATCCCGAAACCCGAGCCATGTCTCGGGCGATACCCAAAAACCCGGGACATGTATCGGGTCTAGAGATTCATCAGTCCAACAAGTACCGACTTGCACCCACCTGGGTGATCCACTACTGAACTACAAGTACCAGAATCCCGAGGGGCGATCCGGAGGAGGGGCTAGCGGTGTGCGCTCCATTGCGGTGGTCTTTACTAATTGGCTCCCTTGAGCTTTGAGCCGACGGGCTCCTGGATGCTGCCCTGCGTGCCGGTTCGGGCATCAAGGCCATTGACTGTTGTTTGGCGGCCTTCTCCTCCACCCCTAAACCATTTTCTCTACTGATAAGGGAAGTTATCCAGAAACCCGAGCCATGTCTCGGGCGATACCCAAAAACCCGGGACATGTATCGGGTCTAGAGATTCATCAGTCCAACAAGTACCGACTTGCACCCACCTGGGTGATCCACTACTGAACTACAAGTACCAGAATCCCGAGGGGCGATCCGGAGGAGGGGCTAGCGGTGTGCGCTCCATTGCGGTGGTCTTTACTAATTGGCTCCCTTGAGCTTTGAGCCGACGGGCTCCTGGATGCTGCCCTGCGTGCCGGTTCGGGCATCGAGGCCATTGACTGTTGTTTGGCGGCCTTCTCCTCCACCCCTAAACCATTTTCTCTACTGATGAGGGAAGTTATCCCGAAACCCGAGCCATGTCTCGGGCGATACCCAAAAACCCGGGACATGTATCGGGTCTAGAGATTCATCAGTCCAACAAGTACCGACTTGCACCCACCTGGGTGATCCACTACTGAACTACAAGTACCAGAATCCCGAGGGGCGATCCGGAGGAGGGGCTAGCGGTGTGCGCTCCATTGCGGTGGTCTTTACTAATTGGCTCCCTTGAGCTTTGAGCCGACGGGCTCCTGGATGCTGCCCTGCGTGCCGGTTCGGGCATCGAGGCCATTGACTGTTGTTTGGCGGCCTTCTCCTCCACCCCTAAACCATTTTCTCTACTGATGAGGGAAGTTATCCCGAAACCCGAGCCATGTCTCGGGCGATACCCAAAAACCCGGGACATGTATCGGGTCTAGAGATTCATCAGTCCAACAAGTACCGACTTGCACCCACCCGGTTGATCCACTACTGAACTACAAGTACCAGAATCCCGAGGGGCGATCCGGAGGAGGGGCTAGCGGTGTGCGCTCCATTGCGGTGGTCTTTACCAATATTCAGCTGCATGTGCAGTTGTAAAAAACCGTATGCATGATGGCAACTTCCATCCTGAAAAAAAATACACGTATGCACTGGGTGATTGCACAGCTGGCAGAACTTTAGGCTCTAGTACTGGCGCTACAGAATACGGATGCTGGATTCCCCACACTTATAGTGTGTGATTAATATTATTGTGTGAAGTTGTTTAATGAGGATCTTCATTTATAGAGCCAGAATGGATTCAGGGACTCCAAAGGCTGCACAGTAAAGCACAAGTTGCTTTGGAAACAGGTGGCAAAGCTGAAAGAATGCTTGCCATGGCTCATGCCATTCATACATTGCGTCATCAACGTGTTGGCATTCATGTTGCAGGGAATTCACTGGCTGATGAAGCCACAAAAGCGACAGTTTTCACTGCCGCGGTTGCTGCAATCACTCGTTCAAGCACGAGAATAGACAGAGATATCATTGTGGCTGAAAAGCTTTCAATTCAAGTAATCCTAAAAGCTAGATGCACAAAGCACACTGCATGATCAGATTCTAGGAGTGGGGGTCAGAGTAATGCCAAACAGTGATCACAGACTGGGATTAATTCTGGTTGCACATGAAGGACTGGCTTCTGCCCACGCAATGGTGGCTTCTCCGATTTCTCTTTTACAGCAATGCTATTGGTGGCCGGAACTTTACAAACAGACCAAAGACTTTGTCCAGAGATTTGGCATCTGTCAGCAGATGAAGGGCTTCACCGTGACGCTTCCACCCCAACACCTCTTTTGATTTCAAACAAGCCTCTGGCTTGTGTTTATTTGGATCATTGCAGCCCCCTATTATCAGATGGGGCTTACAGGTACATCTTGGTGGCAGTGGATTACTGCTCTTGATTCCTTTGGCTAAGGCCACAGTGATCGGCTGACATCCGAAATATTATAAAGGATCTGCACATTTTTATTAGGACGTACGCAGTTGGCACACTACATTCTGATCAGGGTCAGGCGTTGGCTCTCAGGCTTACAAAGGGACTATGGGAAGTTAGTGTGTGACCCTGCATTTCTCGTCTCCATACCATCCCAAGGGAAATGTGGTCATGGAGAGGAAAAACAGTGACTTGAAGTAGTCTTTAACAGAAAGGGTATTAGGCTCTGGTAACAGTTGGGTCCAGCACCTTCATTAGCTCCAGAGGGCTTTGAACAATATGCCAAGAAAATCCCTGGGTGGTAAGACTCCTTATGGGATCCTGTTGGGGTTAAGTTGTGGGTCCCACACCGCGATAATGCTAGCATAGTGGCGGAAGAATCACCGTTTGATATCAATGAACGTTTGACTATTTTACAGGAATTGAATGATTTCCGGGATGAATAAGGCAACGTCTGAGTAAAACGTAGCACCACTGGAGAAGTGATGGTTGTTCTGGCAAAAATAGGCTGGAACCTATAGATTGGGGATCTGCTCTGATAAAAGATTGTGGACAAGAAAGAGTTTTGGCCATCTTACAGCTTGCCTGTGCCTGTCCTAGCTGTTGAAGGTATACGAAATGTATTTCTCCCATCGCTTACTGGACACCGAGACAAAAGGTTTGTCTCCAGTGTTCTGATTAAACCACATCATGTGGCCAATTCTCAACAGTAAGCCTTGTGGACTCCTGGGTACCTGTGGAAGTGTGGCTCAATGGTTAGAGCGGCAGACCCTGATGCAGAAGTCTGGCCTGGGACCAGGGTTCAATTCCCCGCCTCGGCGGGTCTTGGGCTCAAAAATTCCACGGACCTGATAATTCTCGTCTCGGTGCCTATTCCAATCATGGAGTCCCACTCTGCAACTCTGGGCAATAGCTTGCTTAATCTCCACAACGGCCCCCACAACGCTAAGGATGCCTGGCCTCCACCTTGGGGGTGCCTAGGAGTGGACACCTCACAGGGAAAGCCAGGATGGGTTCCACAGCGGTATTCGTACAAGCGCCTTGAGACCCTTGCGGGTGAGTAGTGCGTTATACAAGTATCAATTTACATTTACCTACCAATCTCCTCTCAATGCCATACAGGAGGTTCAGATGGAAGATATAATTACAAATTAAGCCTGCTCTCTTCAACAAGATACAACGATAAACAAGAATGAAGTATGCCTTCTACCTATTTCAAAAACAACAATAACTGTGCAGTCGACAAGTACAGAAACACAGATTTCAATTCAGATTTACAAGAAGAACAAGGTGTACGTCAATGTACCACAGATCGGGTCTTCATCTAATTTGAACCAGCCTGCTGAGCTACCTGAAGTAGACTGGATGGCATCTGGATACTTCATCGACCTTGATGACTTCTCTTGTGATGCATCAACGCCAACACCTCCCCCCACCACCCCTGCCCTTCAAACTAAAGGTGCGTGTCTTCTATCCTTGGCTGAAAAGAACATGCTTTATTGCTCCATGGTTACACCTTTGGATTAAAATTGCTTTGCTTCTCCTAGTCCTTTGAATTGGTTTTGAGCCTGTGCTCTTCCTTCTTCTAAATAGACATTTTGTCCCAGAAAGCTCTGCAATACACACTGTAAATTTAGTTCTGAAACCACACGCATCATTACACCATGAGGAAAGAAACTTGTCCCTGGTGAAATTTTAGCTGTTCCAGTTCCGTATGGGATTGTATGGGACAAGTATCATCTAATGTGTATTGTCCCACTGAACTCTTGCAAATTTCGCAGTTGTTTAAAATTTCTTTGAATGACATAATCAACCCCAGTACTATTTCTGATGATTGGGACATTTATATAGTATATGAATTGTTAGACAATCTAAAACATTCCACAGTGTTTTCTTCTGATGAGTTTTATAATGGTACAGCTCATTTTGATGAGACGTACTGTTTTCAACAAGACTGTCATCATTTCCTAAACTTTACACAATGGGAACATTGCCGTCTAACCCCAAGGGGTAGTTCAAAAGCATTTGCACAGAAGTTTGATTATTTTTCTGGCTATAACACATCAGACCCAACCTAATTATATAATTGGCTTGCATCGTCACTTGCAATGAAAAATATGTTAACTGACAGAAGGCTGATTTCCTTTCCCAACTCTCTGTACAAGGTTTCGACTTTTGTAGAGATACAGTAGATGTAAAATATATCTGGGGGGACTAGAGATTGGCGGGGTTCAGGGAACTGAGGCTATATTCAGAGCCTGTGTAATGCCGCCACAGATGATTTTCCGGGAACAAAACTGTGCAACAGACAACATGTCTTGGTTTAGCCAAGATAAAAGATTTGAACACACCAAGGGTTCCCACTCTTACATGATTTTACAACTGGCAGTGGTTAACACCATATGAGGAAAACACTATTGATACTATGCTGTAAGAGTAGACATAACTCATTGGATCCCAATTTGAAGGGATGGTTAGCATGGCCGCTAGACACTAGCAAGTTTCTGGATAGATTCCTAGGTAACATCAAGGGATTTACAGCCAACAGGCCTGACATGTGATATGTACAAATTGAACATTTTGGGATGGTAACAATTCACAATGTTGGGAAGTTGTGCCTTGATTGGCAAACAACCTCAACACTGTCTCGGGTAAAACAGCACCTGTCCCTTCTAGCTGATGACCTGGACTTAGAAGACTTTTTAATGGTTCTTCAGAAACCACGTAAAAAGTGCGTCCTTTATGCTGTCTACAACGAGATATGGAAAATATCGCCAACAATAAGCGACTGAAAGGCTGCGTGAGATTGACAGGGCCTACTTAGAACATGCTCTTGCAGTGGTGGACAACGGGATGACCTACCTTGTCATCTAAACTTTATTCTTTAGGTAACATTGTCTCATCCACAATAGATGGGCTTCAGCAAGACTTGTCTACATTATGGCATGAGTCATTTCAACTTAGGTCAATTCTATTGTTAAGTTGGACACTACAGACATCACGTTCTGGTCATGTGCTATAGCGACACATTAACATCATTAATTTGTTCTCACCATACTACCTTTCAGAACAGCAGATAGCTATGGCACGGAAAGATGCGAAATAAACAATGTTACTTATTGAAAGGTTTGAGAAATTACCTTTTTGCCATTGCTGAGATAACATCTTTGGATTGGATAATCAATTGGTGCATTACACTGCCAATCTTGACTTTCCACTTTCAGTACTGTCTACAACACCATCAAGTGGGCAGATATGAATATTTGGGTGAAGGGTTCATACACGAACAATCGGAGCTTCCTTTCACATTCCGGGGTTGGAATAAGGATACTGAAGTCTTTCTCAGCTGCTCAGACTGTGAGAATACTTTAAAGGGGTCCCTAGTATGTGAGCACATTTCGTTGCACAAGCCGTGCAATGCGCCTGTGGCAAACCTGTCTTACTATTTGAAAGGGTCTCTGACAGCCATGATATGTCTGACTTTCAGATTACTCTCAAATGGAAGCTACTTGATGTTAAGTAATCATGGTTGTTTTGGGAGGAAGCCAGGGGGTGCCTATTTGGTGACTGTATCTTCCATTGTAACATGTTGCACACAAATCCTGTTTCTGCCTGCCATTATAGTTAGGGAGGATAGGCAGTGGCATTCAATTAATCTTAAAAACATGCGATTTGATGCCCTGAGCAAACTGAACAAAAGGGGGTGGTAATGAACGGAGCATCTGAACCAATCAAACACTCACACCCAGTCAAAAGATCTGAGTTTAATCCATCACCGTTCTTTAGCCCACTCTGCCACCCCAATTCAGACATGGCTATATGCAAATCAGTCTGACCCTGTGCCTCATGGGACAAGTCCAGCCCGAACTGCCAAGCCATGCCTTCCCTGGACGGGAAACAAGCTTCCGAGGACCGGTTTCTGGCATTACAGCCGTCTTCAGCCCGGCTTGCTTGAATCCAGTGGCAAAGTGAGTAACGGACTCACGTCTGAGCATACCCTGCCACACTTATGGCGGCCAAAAGCGGGTGGTAATGGACGGAGCATCTGAACCAATCAAACACTCACACCCAGTCAAAATATCTGGGTTTAATCCGTCACCGTTCTTTAGCCCACTTTGCCACCCCAGTTCAGACATGGCTATATTCAAATCAGTCTGACCCTGTGCCTCATGGGAACAGTCCAGCCCGAACTGCCAAGACATGCCTTCCCTGGACCGCAAACAAACTTCCGAGGACCGGTTTCTGGCATTACAGCCGTCTTCAGCCCGGCTTGCTTGAATCCAGTGGCAAAGTGAGCAAGGGACTCAAGTCTGAGCATACCCTGCCACACTTATGGCGGCCAAAAGAGGTACAAAAGGGGGTGGTAATGGACGGAGCATCTGAACCAATCAAACACTCACACCCAGTCAAAAGATCTGGGTTTGTTCCATCACCGTTCTTTAGCCCACTCTGACACCCTAGTTCAGACATGGCTATATGCAAATCAGTCGGACCCTGTGCATGGGAACAGTCCAGCCCGAACTGCCAAGCCTTGCCTCCCCTGGACCAGAAACAAGCTTCCGAGGACCGTTTTCTGGCATTACAGCCGTCTTCAGCCCGGCTTGCTTGAATCCAATGGCAAAGTGAGCAAGGGACTCACGTATGAGCATACCCTGCCACACTTATGGCGGCCAAAAGCGGTAAAAAAGGGGGTGGTAATGGACGGAGCATCTGAACCAATCAAACACTCACACCCAGTCAAAAGATCTGGGTTTAATCCATCACCGTTCTTTAGCACACTCTGCCACCCAAGTTCAGACATGGCTATATGCAAATCAGTCTGACCCTGTGCCTCATGGGAACAGTCCAGCCCGAACTGCCAAGCCATGCCTTCCCTGGACCGGAAACAAGCTTCCGAGGACCGGTTTCTGGCATTACAGCCGTCTTCAGCCCGGCTTGCTTCAATCCAGTGGCAAAGAGTGCAAGGGACTCACGTCTGAGCATACCCTGCCACACTTATGGCGGCCAAAAGCGGTACAAAAGGGGGTGGTAATGGACAGAGCATCTGAACCAATCAAACACTCACACCCAGTCAAAATATCTGGGTTTAATCCGTCACCGTTCTTTAGCCCACTTTGCCACCCCAGTTCAGACGTGGCTATATTCAAATCAGTCTGACCCTGTGCCTCATGGGAACAGTCCAGCCCGAACTGCCAAGACATGCCTTCCCTGGACCGCAAACAAGCATCCGAGGACCGGTTTCTGGCATTACAGCCGTCTTCAGCCCGGCTTGCTTGAATCCAGTGGCAAAGTGAGCAAGGGACTCACGTCTGAGCATACCCTGCCCCACTTATGGCGGCCAAAAGAGGTACAAAAGGGGGTGGTAATGGACGGAGCATCTGAACCAATCAAACACTCACACCCAGTCAAAAGATCTGGGTTTGTTCCATCACCGTTCTTTAGCCCACTCTGACACCCTAGTTCAGACATGGCTATATGCAAATCAGTCGGACCCTGTGCATGGGAACAGTCCAGCCCGAACTGCCAAGCCTTGCCTCCCCTGGACCAGAAACAAGCTTCCGAGAACCGTTTTCTGGCATTACAGCCGTCTTCAGCCCGGCTTGCTTGAATCCAATGGCAAAGTGAGCAAGGGACTCACGTATGAGCATACCCTGCCACACTTATGGCGGCCAAAAGCGGTAAAAAAGGGGGTGGTAATGGACGGAGCATCTGAACCAATCAAACACTCACACCCAGTCAAAAGATCTGTGTTTAATCCATCACCGTTCTTTAGCACACTCTGCCACCCAAGTTCAGACATGGCTATATGCAAATCAGTCTGACCCTGTGCCTCATGGGAACAGTCCAGTCCGAACTGCCAAGCCATGCCTTCCCTGGACCGGAAACAAGCTTCCGAGGACCGGTTTCTGGCATTACAGCCGTCTTCAGCCCGGCTTGCTTCAATCCAGTGGCAAAGAGAGCAAGGGACTCACGTCTGAGCATACCCTGCCACACTTATGGCGGCCAAAAGAGGTACAAAAGGGGGTGGTAATGGACGGAGCATCTGAACCAATCAAACACTCACACCCAGTCAAAAGATCTGGGTTTGTTCCATCACCGTTCTTTAGCCCACTCTGACACCCTAGTTCAGACATGGCTATATGCAAATCAGTCGGACCCTGTGCATGGGAACAGTCCAGCCCGAACTGCCAAGCCTTGCCTCCCCTGGACCAGAAACAAGCTTCCGAGGACCGTTTTCTGGCATTACAGCCGTCTTCAGCCCGGCTTGCTTGAATCCAATGGCAAAGTGAGCAAGGGACTAACGTATGAGCATACCCTGCCACACTTATGGCGGCCAAAAGCGGTAAAAAAGGGGGTGGTAATGGACGGAGCATCTGAACCAATCAAACACTCACACCCAGTCAAAAGATCTGGGTTTAATCCATCACCGTTCTTTAGCACACTCTGCCACCCAAGTTCAGACATGGCTATATGCAAATCAGTCTGACCCTGTGCCTCATGGGAACAGTCCAGCCCGAACTGCCAAGCCATGCCTTCCCTGGACCGGAAACAAGCTTCCGAGGACCGGTTTCTGGCATTACAACCGTCTTCAGCCCGGCTTGCTTCAATCCAGTGGCAAAGAGAGCAAGGGACGCACGTCTGAGCATACCCTGCCACACTTATGGTGGCCAAAAGCGGTACAAAAGGGGGTGGTAATGGACGGAGCATCTGAACCAATCAAACACTCACACCCAGTCAAAATATCTGGGTTTAATCCGTCACCGTTCTTTAGCCCACTTTGCCACCCCAGTTCAGACATGGCTATATTCAAATCAGTCTGACCCTGTGCCTCATGGGAACAGTCCAGCCCGAACTGCCAAGACATGCCTTCCCTGGACCGGAAACAAGCTTCCGAGGACCAGTTTCTGGCATTACAGCCGTCTTCAGCCCGGCTTGCTTGAATCCAGTGGCAAAGTGAGCAAGGGACTCACATCTGAGCATACCCTGCCACACTTATGGCGGCCAAAAGAGGTACAAAAGGGGGTGGTAATGGACAAAGCATCTGAACCAATCAAACACTCACACCTAGTCAAAAGATCTGGGTTTGTTCCATCACCGTTCTTTAGCCCACTCTGACACCCTAGTTCAGACATGGCTATATGCAAATCAGTCGGACCCTGTGCATGGGAACAGTCCAGCCCGAACTGCCAAGCCTTGCCTCCCCTGGACCAGAAACAAGCTTCCGAGGACCGGTTTCTGGCATTACAGCCGTCTTCAGCCCGGCTTGCTTGAATCCAATGGCAAAGTGAGCAAGGGACTCACTTATGAGCATACCCTGCCACACTTATGGCGGCCAAAAGCGGTAAAAAAGGGGGTGGTAATGGACGGAGCATCTGAACCAATCAAACACTCACACCCAGTCAAAAGATCTGGGTTTAATCCATCACCGTTCTTTAGCACACTCTGCCACCCAAGTTGAGACATGGCTATATGCAAATCAGTCTGACCCTGTGCCTCATGGGAACAGTCCAGCCCGAACTGCCAAGCCATGCCTTCCCTGGACCGGAAACAAGCTTCCGAGGACCGGTTTCTGGCATTACAGCCGTCTTCAGCCCGGCTTGCTTCAATCCAGTGGCAAAGAGAGCAAGGGACTCACATCTGAGCATACCCTGCCACACTTATGGCGGCCAAAAGCGGTACAAAAGGGGGTGGTAATGGACGGAGCATCTGAACCAATCAAACCCTCACACCCAGTCAAAAGATCTGGGTTTAATCCATCACCGTTCTTTAGCCCACTCTGCCACCCCAGTTCAGACATGGCTATATGCAAATCAGTCTGACCCTGTGCCTCATGGGAACAGTCCAGCCCGAACTGCCAAGCCATGCCTTCCCTGGACCAGAAACAAGCTTCCGAGGACCGGTTTCTTGCATTACAGCCGTCTTCAGCCCGGCTTGCTGGAATCCAGTGGCAAAGTGAGCAAGGGACTCACGTCTGAGCATACCCTGCCACACTTATGGCGGACAAAAGTGGTACAAAAGGGGGTGGTAATGGATTGAGCATCTGAACCAATCAAACACTCACACCCAGTTAAAAGATCTGGGTTTAATCCATCACCGTTCTTTAGCCCACTCTGCCACCCCAGTTCAGACATGGCTATATGCAAATCAGTCTGACCCTGTGCCTCATGGGAACAGTCCAGCCCGAACTGCCAAGCCATGCCTTCCCTGGAACGGAAACAAGCTTCTGAGGACCGGTTTCTGGCATTACAGCCATCTTCAGCCCGGCTTGCTTGAATCCAGTGGCAAAGTGAGCAAGGGACTCACGTCTGAGCATACCCTGCCACACTTATGGCGACCGTTCTTTAGCCCACTCTGCCACCCCAGTTCAGACATGGCTATATGCAAATCAGTCTGACCCTGTGCCTCATGGGAACAGTCCAGCCTATAGCCATGTCTGATCTGGGGTGGCAGAGTGGGCTAAAGAACGGTGATGGATTAAACCCAGATCTTTTGACTGGGTGTGAGTGTTTGATTGATTCAGATGCTCTGTCTATCACCACCCCCTTTTGTACCGCTGAGCAAACTGAAAGCCTTATTATTTCACAAAGATGTGGCCTTAACTTTGGCCAAGGAGATGTTTGATCTTCAGGTGGCGCGTTCCTATTCAGAGATCCAGGCGCTTCTCCGTACCAACTTCCTTTGACATTTGAGGGAGCTGGTCCATCATATTTGTAACATGCCAAGTATGACTGGAATTGCAAGGTATTTCAGGAGCATTGGCTCCGGATTGGTCAGAACCTTCCAGACGGTGTTTGGAGTTATTCCATCATTTATCCACTCTGTCCTCGGAAGCATCTTTGGAGGTCTTCCACTGGTCCTGGTCCTAGTTGCAGGGATATTGCTGTTAATATTTTTGTTCTGCAATGGATGTCCCAGTTCAAGATCAAATGGAGCTAGAACTGACTCACGTCCTCTTGTGCCATGAAAGCATGGTGCATTTCTTTGACACACCTTTGCTTCATGAACTGGATGAGCATTGGTTACGGTCTTTCTGGACTGTATGGCTTCAATGTATACAGACTGTGGTCCGCTGCCTCTTGGGCACTGAGGAGTGTGCCCTGAATACGTGCTTGGGGTCTCAATTGGTTGACTCTGCAGACATACAGGTACTGCTGGACCCACTGAAGGCCCATCTGAGGAGCTTTTCTTTGGGGATACCTTTCCTGCGTTCTATGAGCTTCCCTGGGTTGCCTCCCTAGTGGTTTGGATCTAGGCTAAGTTTCACTGAAACATCAATTGGTTGTATTTCCTCCCTCAGCGGTTGCTGTGGGTGGTGGATGGGAATATATTTGCTCTATTAATTTGCTTCGAGGTATGCCTCTGGGAACATCATCTGCGGACGCTGGGAACAGCAATGTTTTGTCTATCACTCGAAACAAATGAACATCTGGCTCTGCATATGGTGGGAACTTTTATTTAGCCTGTTTTTAACTGCAAAATTTCTTTAAAAGTTAATTCCAGTTTTATTACTTTTATATTTTTAAACAGCTATCGGATTTCTTTATGCTTTGGGTATTCAAATAGCATGAGTGACCTGATTTTTAAGGCGATTTTATCATCCTTTTATCATATACGCTTTTAGATGCTGATGTATTCTAATGGTGGGATTAGTTGCTTTAGATAGCCTATTCACCAACCTATGTACAAGGAGTGAGTGTCATGTTAGGCCTGGTAGGAAATAGTGCTATTTTAACACAAACACAGTCTCTTTCCTAAAGTTGCCTTCACTTTGTCACCTCAACTTTTGACACACATTTGCGACACTTAGGTTCGTTTCTATGAAACACCTACCTTGCTGACACACAGGACTTGGGGCCCGATGTAGGTAATTCCTATTTACCTACTCTTAAATACCGAATCATACCGATTTGGTATTTAAGAGTAGGTAAATAGGAAGGGGGCAGATGTAGGTAATTCTTATTTTAGAATTACCGAATCTGTATGATTCGGTATTTACCGATTCGGTAAATACCGAATCGGTATTTCCTATTGATTCCTATGGGCCTTGAAGCCCATAGGAATCAATGGGAAATACCGATTCGGTAAATACCGAATCCTGCAAGGGTGCAGGGGTGTCACTTTGACACCCTCTAGCACCCCAAGTACAGGCATGTGTGCCATGTGGCGCACATACATGCCCTAAGGGCATGTCTGTGTGTCACATGGCACAGGTGTACATGCACAGATGTGCATGTACACCTGTATTCGGTATTTTATGACCCAATAGGATTGGGTGGTAAAATACCGAATTCTGAAGGCCTGTAGCACTGTAAACAGTGCTACCTACATCTGGAATTTACCGAATCGGTAAAATTACCGATTCGGTATTTTACAGAATCAGTAAATTTACCGATTCTGTAAATTTACAGATTGTGCAAAATATTGCCTCCTACATCTCAATCACCAAATACCGGTCGGTAACGGCCGAATTCGGCCGTTACCGACCGGTATTTGGTGACCTACATCGGGCCCATGGTGAGAACACTATTGCACTGTCTAGGCACTACAAGCAAGGCCCTCTCTTTCATGATACAAATGTTTTTGTTATTACATACATATAGCAACAGAGCTATCTGTAGAATACAACCAATGGCAGCCTGACCACAATCTCGGCGCAAGGCAAGGATGCTTTTTTCTATATATAGCCTTTTGTTTCAAAATACAATCAGAGGGGACGCGCCTGCTGATTTCGAGGGGTACCTGCATACTTAAGCTTTTGCCTAACAGCTGACTGACATCTCAGTGAGGGGTGTCCAGTTCCTGACCAAGACACAGTTCTACATTCTTACCCACCAGGTAAAGGAGTTAGATCATTCAGAAGGGGGTTTCTAGGCAGACCGTACATTCACACCCTAGACACTTAAGTTATGGTTTGCATTGTAGGAGTATGCTAGATTCTTTAAATACTGTATATGTATGCATATATAAGTTGTTTCTTCGTTCTATTCACTGTTTTGACACTGATTATAACTTTTGTCTGCTTGTGTCTATTAATTATTGCAGCACATATTTACTATACAAGAACCACTATGATTCAATAAGTATTGAAAAATGTCCCTTTGTGTAATCTTTGTATATTTCTCTGAGCGAAAGAGAGCACGAGTAACTGGGCAAAAAGGTCTAGGCCTGTCATCACATTTCCTGAGGGGACAGGGTTGTCATGTTCAGTAGTTTCCAGAACTATTCGCTCCCTGTTTAAGTTTAGGGGGGCTAACGGTGGCACTTTGAGCTTGCTGGTTTAAGGGGCAACATATCCTGTGGGAGTGCATAAAATCAGCCAGGCACCATCCCAAATTTATGTTGTCAGCAAACACCCAGTTCCTACTGATTAGTGGAAACTACATGACACACCCTCCGCAATGGTTTAACCCTCCCCGACCCATTTTGAGTTAGTTTCCATTAGCAAAGTCAATATTTCTTTAAGCAGCAACCGATTGCCTTTCCCAAAGCTTGTTAGTGCTGATGTCCTGTGTTGTGTTTCTGAAGCCCAAGCCTTTGCAATTACGACACTGAGATTTCTACAGACTCCCTGGCAGATTCTGTAATATGATAATCCTTGGGAGGGGACTGCAACAGACACACTAGTGCTAAAACCCAAGCCTCTCTGTGCAGCTACGGAGTGCTCCCTCCTTTCCGCTCACATACCTTGACAGAAAGCCAAGTAAGGAAACTACAGTAAAATATGTTGCAGTTCTAGCATGGTTACCCCACTTTTTGCTGGTGTTAGGATCCTTCTTGCATAGTTACCCTCATTAGGTCTCGCCTGAGCCAGCTCATGCGCTGTCTGCGAGACATTTAGTGTGTGGGCTTTTAAAAGTCCTACCACAGCTTTTTGGCTGGAATAGAGCGTGCGGTTACGCGCACAATGACGAGAAGAGGCGCCATCTGGCTTTCTTCGCTTGTCATAGTGTGCGCACATCGCACTACACTCGCCAGCCTGCTTTCACTTTTGTTGTCACGCCCGCGCACACCACTCGCGTCCTTTTTTTTCTTTTAGCGGGCGCGCACACAACTCCTGCTTGTTGGCAGTGGTTAACGTTACGAGTGTAGACAGCCTGTTGATGGATGCGTTTCTCCCTTTCCTTCTCTGCTGCCCACTTTATCAGAGCTTGGTTTCTACAGAAATGTCTTGGTTTTTCCACTGAGGGAGAAATGTGCTGAAGGTAAGATGCTTCTGCATCGAGCTGTGAAGTTCCTCGCGCTGAGCAGTCACATTCCACGGGCCACAGTCACTCCGCGCTCCACTCCGGGGCTATCAGTCCTCTGTGGTAATACAGTCTCTGGGTGCCGCACGGCGGGCGAGTGTAGTCAGTAACAAGCAGGGTGTTTAGGTAGGGAAGTCTCGTCCCTACGTATGAGATCTCTTTGTAGTTTGCTGAGGTAACTTGCGTCTACATGCTGCCTGTTGATGACGAATACTGATTTTCTCAACATCACTCTAATTGTACCAGTGCTGTCTTTTACCCCACTCCTGTCCACCCTATTCCATCTCCCAAGCTGTGGCCCCACCCCGCATCTTTGGACCGCTGAGCGTGTTTATTTGGACACATGATTGACTTTTGATTTCTCACCGCCACTTCAGCATCTCTTGTGGACAGTCTAACTTCCCTAGTTTAAAGTGGATGAATGTTTGATAACCTTCAGAATAAAGATTGTCAGGTGAGAATGTTTGAAGGGGACACTGCCTTCATTGAGGCTTTCGGCTGCACTCCTAGAAGTTATCGCCAGGTTCTACTACATTGCCCAAACACTAAGGGAATATGGAAGAACCCTCCCTGTTGGAATGTCAGCATCATTTACACAACATCCTCCTGGAAGCCTCCACTACGTACAGCTGAACGGACGTTAAGTAAGAGATCTAATTAACACCCTACTGTGAGTAGTGCTCTAGGAGAAGACCCTTCTACACCTGCAGAGCTGTCTCTTGGTCTCGTCTGTCCCCATGGAGTAGTCTTTTGGAGGCTTCCTAATCTGTGATCCCACCACCACCTTCCTCCTGTAAGAAGTGAAAACTCCTGCTGAAGTCTGAGGACTGAATGCTCTCCCTGCCCTAACACTTGTTCGTGCAGATCCTGTCCTCTTTTTCTCAGACCAGTAGCGCCGTTGCTCCTGCAGTCCTTTTTCTCGTCTTTCAGGAGGGTACTTGGAGTTGTGAAGCCACCTTCATATTGAAGACGCATCACAAACCCCTTGTCCTTGCTGCTCCTATAAAACACCACTTATATGAAGGCAAACACTGAAGTCAACCAAAAATCATTGAGAAAGGCTAAGATCTAATCCACAGCTATGACGCCCTTGTCACTCGCTCGTCAAGTATCTCTGGTAAGTAGGCAGGTTTAGCTACTGTTGCCATGGAACCAGTGAATCTTCTCTGTTGCTGCCCTATGCAGCGTTGACCTCTCTAAAGTTTGGCCTATTATTTTTATAAAAGAACATGGTAAGGATCAAATAAGTAAGGCAAGGATGTGCAAGATGATTGATTGACTTCGCTCTTTGAGTCTGGTGTGAACATTGGTTACTTTCTAAACTGTTGCAGCGCTTGTCGCAAGAGGCCAAGTTAAAGGCCGGTGTCACGGTGATGGTCGCCAACAGCCAGGCAAAGACCAAGCAGGCACTGCGGACGCTGGACTCCATGACCTGTTGATGCCATGGTGAGTTTGTCCGATTGAGTCTCACTGCCTATCCACAAATTAAGGAGTCCTAACACTGTCTATGCTAGGTGCTGGTGTTGAAGAGACAGTCCGCATCTGAATGTGTGCCAGTGTTTCAAGCAATGCTGATCAAAATTCCAAACATAATAACAAAAGATCTTCTAAAGTAATGCACAGCCTCTGATCATCAACACGTATCGAAGCCAGAAGGTCACATGGATTCATCCTATATTAATTGGCTCAGATTTAAGATCTGAGATTATCCTGAACTGCTGCAGGAGTTTTAAGTCGGGCAGCGACTGAGCCCTTGGACTACCCTGGAGTGTCAATGATCAGAATATGAAGCATGCGGGCAGTGTATTGGTGTCATGTGTGAAGTAAATTGGGGTGTTAGTCTTTCTAATTGTATTGGCATTCACTTTCACTTAATCCATGATCAAGACACATGACACAGGCGTTCTCTGCCATTCTCTGCAGAAAGGGCTGAAAACGACTGGGCACAGTTTGTGTCCTCTCTGCTTGGACCAGGATTGCTACCAGCACTGATCATCAGCACTGTGTGCTCTGCTGAAGAGGACCTCTTTTTAAAGGTCTGTATCAATCCATCATGATCAGCGGAGAAGAGGTTCTCCTATTTCTTAGAGTGGAATTCATATCAATGTTTCGTTAATACAAGCTCTTGTCTGCTTCTCTTATCCAGATTTGAGTTGAAAATTTAGCAAATCTGGCCATATTTATTTTCGTTCCTCTGGTGAGAACATTTCCTCTTAACTACATCCCCCATCAACTTCTTAAAAGTCCATCAGTAGAATTTCATTTAATTTCTTAATCTTTTACCAAAACGCTTTGAGATTCATCATATAAACAGCTATAATAAAATCTACAGAAATATAAAGCAGAAAAATGTTGTTAGGCAGACAGGTGAGGTAGCAGCAAAGAGGTAGACGTGTAAGAGAATGGGTTTTAGGTAAGCATTTTAAGAGACACAAGGGATGAGACGAGGAAACCTGGGGGCATATTACCAGCGAGTAGCGATATTTATCGCTAACAAGGGATAGCAACGTTTTTTTTATCGCTAAGCATAGCCGGAAATTATCGCTGAGATATTATGCTATTAGCAAGGTTTAGCTCCAAAGCGATACATTTTCCGGCGATTGCGTGAATATCGCTGAAAATACAGCGATATTCACGCATTAGCGACGAAATGCTCTTAGCCATGTTATCCATCTCCCATTGGATAATATGGCTAAGAACTGGTCTGGGCAGGCGTTAGTTTATGGATATATTCGCCTTTAGCGCGAATATTTCCATCGCTACGCCTGCCTTGCTAATAGGCGATAGCGACATTAGCAACTGCTTTCAGTCGCTAACACGTTGGGTACGCCCACTTTGCATGTCATTAGCGATAAATATCGCTGTGATGCAAAGCGGGCCCCAAACCGCTCGCTATCGCCTAAAAGCTGTCGCTAACTGCTGTTAGCGACAGATTGCTAATGGAGCGATAGAATTATCGCCTATCGCCACCCTTGGTAATATGCCCCCACTTGTTTTCTTTTAGCGCGCGCGTGCACAATTCCTGGGCTTGTTTTTTTAACTTTCACTTTTTTTGTCATGCAGGCCCGTGAAGTGTGCCCCTCTGTCAATGTTCTCACATGCTGGACACTTGCTTCCTCTGTGATTGAGCGTCTGCCACCCACCAGTGCAACAGTGGTCAGACCTCTGCATCCAAGAGTTGGGACTACCCTTCTTGCCTTTCAAAATTTTGCTCCACACCATACGAACCAGGTGTTTGACAGCCAGCAAGGTTTATGGGGTCTAGTTTGACGTCCCCCTCGGAATTTCACAGCGTAAACACGGTCAAACACTGCAAGTACTGTCTCACCACGCTCCATCCCTGAGCCCCCAGAGTTCATATTAGAGCCCCAACATGATGAGAGAGTGACAGCTCCAAGCCTGAGGTTCAGCATATACTACAAATCAAACCAAGCTGGATCGCTTCTCCTAAAAGACGGCACACCCCACCACTAGGATCACTTCCGCTAAAAGACGGCACACCCCACCACTGAGTGGGCTTTTAGACTGTCTTTTTATTGTCCTGCACTACACAGTCTTTGATCCATTAAAATGGCAGACCTAAGCGGCCACAAATGACATCACCTCCATCCAGTCCTATCAGACGCAGTCCATCCTATCAACTGCATCCAGTGCTACTAGCTGCAACCACAGCTATCAATTTCATTAAGTGGTATCTGTTTCATTCACTACCATCAACTGCACTTACCACAAGCAGGCCTTACAGTGAAAATATGAGAAAACAAGCACAGCCGTGTAAATCATGACGTCAATACATGTACACTAGGCTCTGGCTCCAGCAATGGATGATTGTATTGTACTACTAGTTGTAAAGCTCTTTCTTGCCCTTTGAAAGCCCAAACCACTTTTAGGATGGTCCTATTGCACTATTTATACAGCGCTTCATATACCCAGTGAGTTTATGAAGCGTTCTGGTTTGCATGGCGTTCTGGTGTACCATCTGAGAAGGGTAGCTCCCAAAGTCAGTTTGATACAAATATGTACTACTGCAAAACGATTATTCCTTCTGTTACGCTTGCCATGTGTGACTGTGAGCACATAGATACTGATTAACCGAGGGCACGCATCATAATTGTGGGATTGTGTCTTGATTACTGAAACACATGTATCTGGCTTTATACAACTACCAAATTCAAAAGCTTCAAATTATTTTTTTTAAATGTGCGCTGAGTATTCCTTGGCTTACCAAGATGGGCACCTATCACCGGCCACTTGAATTAATTACATTAGCTTCCTGTTCACAAAGGCATCAAATTCAAAAGCCAAAGTATCTGTCATAAAGCAACTGGCAACAGCACCTCATTTATAAAGAAGATGATGCAGAAACAGGTGTTGTGTTTTTTCCTGTTGCAGCAGCAAGGTTATTGAAATCGCCCCCTTTCTCACTTCACCTCATTGCACATTACTTGTGCTTTGGGAAATCTCTGAAAACGTTTCTTTTTGTTGACTAATGAATTTGCGGGCCTGTTTCTCAGTACTGAGTGATAGAGCATCAACCAGCACCACCACTGCATCAGTCAGCACCACCACAGCATCACTCAAATTCACCACAGCATCACTCAGCACCACCACATCACTCAGAAACACCACAGCATCACTCAAATCCACCACAGCATCACTCAGCACCACCACTGCATCACTCAAATCCACCACATCCTCACTCAGCACCACCACAGCATCCCTCAGGGCCACCACAGCATCCCTCACCTTCCCCACAGCATCACTCAACACCACCACATCACTCAGGAACACCACAGCATCATTCGAATCCACCACAGAATCACTCAGCACCACCACAGCATCAGTCAGCACCACTACATCATCACTCAGCACCACCACAGCATCACTCAGGGCTGCCACACCCTCACTCAGCACCACCACAGCATCACTCAGCACCACCACATCCCTCAGGAACACCACAGCATCACTCAGCACCACCACAGCATCAATCAGCACCCCCACATCATCACTCAGTACCACCACAGCATCACTCAGTACCACCACAGCATCACTATGCGCTACCACAGCATCGCTCAGCACCATCACAGCATC
Organism: Lissotriton helveticus; assembly: GCF_964261635.1. Taxonomy (NCBI): domain Eukaryota; kingdom Metazoa; phylum Chordata; class Amphibia; order Caudata; family Salamandridae; genus Lissotriton; species Lissotriton helveticus. The sequence continues at coordinate 614,524,355 of NC_136073.1, read as the reverse complement.
ACTCAGCACCACCACAACATCACTCAGCGCCACCACAGCATCAGTCAACATCACCACAGCATCACTCAGCACCACCACAGCATCACTCAGCGCCACCACAACATCCCTCAGCGCAACTACAGCAACACTCAGCACCACAACAGCATCAGTCAGCACCATGACAGCATCAATCAGGGCCAGAACAGCATCACTCAATGCCACCACAGCATAACTCAGGGCCAGCACAGCATCACTCAACGACACCACAGCATCACTTAGTGCTTCTTACACTTTTTAATTACAACTTCTCAGCATGCTGCACAGCAGCCACACTTCTCTACAGCACAGCTTAGAAACATTGCCAAAATCAATAGTTCTGCCTAAACACTTATAAGGCACCCCAATGCATCGCCAATAGGTCTCGCCTTTGGGACATTATAAATGTTTGGTTATCCAGCACAATATCCTAGATTAGACAGCATCAAGTGTTGCATGGCTATTTACTTATAAGGTCTCAAAAGCGAGACCTATTGGCTATGCCAATGCTTGTTTTTTTACTGGCGTCAATATGTTTTGTTTACTAGTATGACTATGATCCTGCTAATCAGGACTCCAGTCCCTGTGCTTCCTCCCTAAATTGGCCATGGTAAGTACTTCTGTGCCTCTACAATTGGCTCCTGGTGTACCCTTGTCAGTAAAACACACAAGATGATGGACGGAATGTTGCACAATGGCAAAACATTCACCCCCAGCCACAGATCTGGGTTTAATCCATCGTTATTTTGTTCACCAAACCACCCCAGTTCAGACATGGCCATATGCAAATCAGCCTTGCCCCTGTGCCTCATGGGAACAGTCAAGCCCGAACTGCCAAGCCATGTCTTCCCTGGAACAGAATCAAGCATCCTAAGACCGGTTTCTGACTATCAGCCGTCTTCAGCCAGGATAGCTTGACTCCAGTGGCGAAGTGAGCATGGGACCCACATCTGGGCATGCCGTTCCCACATAGGGTGAACAGCAAAACACACAAGATGATGGACGGAATGTTGCTCAATGGCAAAACATTCACCCCTAGTCACAGATCTGGGTTTAATCCATCGTTATTTTGCTCACCAAGCCACCCCAGTTCAGACATGGTCATATGGAAACCAGTCTTGACCCTGTGCCTCATGGGAACAGTCCAGCCCGAACTATCAGGCCTAGCCAGGATGCTTGATTCCGGTCCAGGGAAGACATTGCTTGGCAGTTCGGGCCGGACTGTTCCCATGAGGCACAGGGCCAAGGCTGATCTGCACTGGGGTGACTTGGTGAGCAAAATAACGATGGATTAAACCCAGATCTGTGACTGGGGGTGAATGTTTTGCCATTGTGCAACATTCCATCCATCATCTTGTGTGTTTTGCTGTTCACCCTATGTGAGAAGGGTATGACCAGACGTGGGTCCCGTACTGACTACGCCACTGGAGTCAAGCTTTCCTGGCTGAAGATGGCTGATAGACAGACACCGGTCCTAGGATGCTTGATTCCGGTCCAAGGAAGACATGGCTTGGCAGTTCGGTCTGGACTGTTCCCATGAGGCACAGGGTCAAGACTGATTTGCATATGGCCATGTCTGAACTGGGGTGGCTTGGTGAGCAAAATAACGATGGATTAAACCCAGATCTGTGACTGGGGGTGAATGTTTTGCCATTGTGCAACATTCCGTCCATCATCTTGTGTGTTTTGCTGTACCCTTGTCAGTCCCTAGTATATGGGCATAGGGCATAGGTACACCAGGGGTCTCTCGTGGGCTGCAGCATGTATTATGCCACCCATGAGAGACCATTCAAACTGTGACTACAGTCCTGCCACTGCAGCCTGTGAGAGTTGGTTCTTGTACCTCCCACTACTGTTCTAAGTTTTCTTATATCTGAGGTCACTACACTTAAACCTATAAGTCACCCTTATAGCAGGCCTTTCAGGCCTGAAATCAGGATGCTTGGTTATAAGTGTGTGGGTGCCCCTGCATGAGCAGGACACCCCTACGAACCCCAGAGTTGATTCTCCAGGCTTTATAAGTGCAGCCAGCCATTTTGATACATATAGTGGCCATCCGTCACTATGCGATGGTTAACTATGTAGTGGCTGTGCCGAACATGGGCATGTTCGGTATCAAACATGTTTGAATCGTGCTTAAGCACCATTACCAGTGTTGGAGGTTTGATTCCATGCACTGGGGTGGGGGTCTCCTTCAGGAGCCCCCAACACTCCCGGTAACAGCCTATCAAGGTCTGCCAGCAAGCTAGTGCTGCTGCCAACCCCAGACATGATTCTGCCCTCCTGCTGCTGAGCTGAGCTCGAGCAGGGGAAGGTAGAACAATGGGTTTTCTGTCACATAGAGGTGTGACTACCTCCCAGACAGGCTTGAGTGTATTGGTCTTGGGTAGGGGCGCTTGCCAGCACCACCAGAATGCTTTAAAGGGGAGTATCCTCCCCGCTGTCCAACCCCACCACTGGGAAGGACCCCTGATTCATCCTAACGCCCTCCTTAGGGTATTTAAAGACTTACCTGTGGATGGCTCCTCAGATTTGTAATGGGACAAGACTCAAGCTTGAAACCACGTCACTCTTCGACCGTCTGGACACTTGGACTTCGCCTGGAACCAAGACTGCATCAAGGAAGAGTCCTGCTGCTCTTGGTCTCGCTGTTCTGCAAGTCTTCTTCATTGTCTGTGCTTCTTCCAGGATCTTCAACAGACCTGCAGGTACCACAATGAAGCTGACTGGTCTGCTGCTCCAGACAACCCATGGACTTCGAAAGGCTCAGTAACACAGATGGTGGTTCTGTAACTCCCTCGAGGCCTGACCTGTCCTCTCTGCAATTTGGAGGCCAGTATCCCTCATCTGAACCACTGGGACCAAATCCCTATGTACCGTGTCAACTTACCATTACCAAGGCTTGTTTGCTCTGCACTCTAGAGATCTTCAGGCTACAAGAAGCTCCAGCCTCCAGCATCTCTTCCTGCCAAGTACAGCGCATTAAGCGCATCCTCTGCACCATGGGCCATTCTTCTTGGTGAGCTGCTCAAGGTCCTCTTACGACTCCTGTGCCTCCAGCCTGTGGGTCCTCTTGAGGGTCTTCTGCTCCAGTGGGCTCCTCTGCATCCTCGGGCTTGCTCTGACTCTCCTGCTTGTGGTGAGTCCCTTGGACCTTACTGGTCCCAATGTTGCTCCGGATTCAGTTTCCACACCTGCTGCAGCTGCTAAGGCTTGTTGGTGTTTCCACCGGACACCGAAAACTGGTTCTCGACTTACGACGTGGGACAGCTCGTGCATGGCTCCTGGTCTTCCTCAGCATCACCTGTTCCTCAAAGCTGCAGTGACAAGAGCAATCCATTCTAAATCCTGGTTCAATCCTGAACTCAATAATGAAAGAAGACAACTTAGACTTGCAGAAAGAACATGGAGACAACACCCCTCGCCTTCTCATTTAGCCCTCCTCAGATCAATATACAAGAAGCACATTTTCATGAAAAAAAGCATCTTTCTTTCATTTCCAATTGGTTTGTGCTAAAAATATGATTAAAAACAAGGAGGAGGTACCCTTTTTCAACTGGAAAAGGGAGGGGGTGTATAATACAACAAAAATTAAAGAGCTCCCTTTCCCTGCAGGGAAAGGGAGCTTTTTAATTTTTGTCGTGCTAAAAATATGCCCAGAGAACTCTTTAACATTGTCAGAAGACAAACTTCATCTGCCCCTCCTGAACAGCCTCTGACGAAAAATGTGAAGAAATTGCCAACTTCTTCACGGAAAAAAATGCATGTATTGATCAATCCTTCCCGCAAATATTGGCCTTGCCCAGCCCCCAAATTTCTCTTGACATCCCCCCTTTCTCCGCATCTACCCATCCTCCTAATCCTGTCCTTCACCATTCTACTCCAACTGGTTCTGGCGATATCCTTTCCAACACACAATTGAAAAATAACCCCACCTGGACTAATCTCAAACCCATGACGGAGCTCAAAGTCTTTCACATCATTGCAAAATTAAAGCCGACCTTGCATACCAAAGACCCACTCCTGACAGAGCTAGTACATAACCATAACCACATCATTGCCCCATGTTGGACAAAGATTATTTTTATTTTTATTTATTTCATTTTATTTTTGGTGTTTTATAGAGTGCGGACATGACCCTGAGTGGGGTATCAGAGCGCTTTACATTAATATATCTATCAACAATTTTGTTACCAAGTCATCAGTAGTTGTACACTATTTGCAAAAACAATGATGCTTACAACAAAAACCAAAAACACATAAATACAGTACCCCGAAGAGGTTAATGTTCAGTGAGAGGTAGCATGCATATGATCATGGGGATCCATGAAAATGATGAATCTGTTGCGATTATGCTAGGTATTTACTCATGCAAAAAGATTTGGCTTCCTTTTTGAAAGCGGAGATTGACGAAATTCTTCTAATGTTAGGGGGGAGAGTGTTCCAAATTCTAGGCGCTGCATCAAAGAACGCTCGGTCATAAGTTCTTTTCTTACAGAAACGGGCCGGTTTCAGTAGTAGATCACCCTGACTCCGTGATAGGCAGCATCCTCCTGATAATGTTATTTTCTGGGCTAGGTATGCTGGTGTTTTCCAATGTATCGCTTTATGGGGAATACTTGCCATTTTCAGTTGTATTCTTGCTTCATAAGGCAACCAGCTAAGTGGTTTCAGATAAGGGGGGAATGTGATTGAATTTCTTGGAGCCCGTTATAAGTCTTGCGGCCGCCTTGAGACAGGCTTTCAGTGGGGCTGTTGAAATCATGGGGATACCAGCTAGGGTTGTGCAACCGTACTTGACCCTTGAAATTTCTAGTGCCTGGACTGCAGTTTTAAAGTCTGTCTTATTTAGGAAGGGTTTCAGTTTTCTAAGGTAGCTTAGGAGGAACTGGGCATTTTTTGCCATTGTGTTGATATGCAACAGCATATTCAGATTTTTGTCTAGTATAATTCACAAGGATTTGGTAGAATCAACAATCCTCGGCATACAGTTTAGTGCTGTGATCAGCTTGGCCCACTCTAGGTCGTTTGTGGCGCTTTTCTGTGGGTGAATCATCAGGAATTCGCTTTTATGAGGGTTAAGCTTTAAGTGATTACTGGTTAGCCAATGGATGGTACTCTTTAGAGCTTGGTTCATGATATCTATCTCTTCTGTCAATGTAATCTTGATATACAGCTGTGTGTCATCTGTGTACATGTGGAAAGAGATGTTAGCTCATTGTAATGTTTCTCTGAGTGGCTCTACGTACAAATTGAATAGTGCGGGTGATAGTGTTGAGCCCTGGGGCACCCCGATCGCATTTCTGGATGAAGCTGATAGTGTTTGGAAACTGTAAATGTTTGGATTCTATTCTCTAGGAAAGGTCTAAATCATTTCAGGACTGTACCTTCTAAACCCATCCTATTTTTCATGCAATCAAGTATTTTGGCATGATTCACTGTGTCGATTGCCGAAGAGAAGTTTAGCAGGATTAAGAGATAGGTTTTGTTGCGGTCAAGGGCTAGTAGAGCATCATCCACGATGTGCAGAATTGTTGTTTCAGTAATATGGTTTGGTCTAAAACATGATTGGCAGTCATTCAGCAGTTGAATTCAGAGATATGATGGCTCAATTGTTGTTGTAAGCATTTTTCCAGGTCTTTGGCTAGCATGGGGATGTTTGTTACTGGTCTAAAATTGTTGGGGTCAGAAGGGTTCTCTGTTGTTTTTTTTAAGATTGGGGTGACTTGCCCTGTTTTTAGGCAGTCCGGCATTGAGCCTTGTGCCAGTCACACATTGATGATCTTTGTCCATGAGAGAATGAGCAATTAATTTATTGAAGACCAACACTTTGCAGGTAAAGGATCGTTGTAGTGATTGTTTGGTTTAATGATCAGGATGATCTTTGCAATGTCTAGATCACAGATAGGCTTGAATTCTGACCATCCCACATTATTTTTGGGCTTTTTCCAGAACTGGAGTGCTCTTAGTAATACAAGGGTCTTCAGCTGCTTTTTTGAGCTCCGCCTCCATTGATTATTAACACATCCTTTGCCTCTGGGTGTGTCCCTGACTCCCTTCAACATGGGCAAATCACTCCCATTCTTAAAAACCTAAAGGCTGACCCTAATGATCCTAATAACCTCCGTCCCATCTCTAAATTCCCACTCCTAGCCATAACCATGGAGAAATGTGTCTCACATCAATTCGAAAGCCACATGGGAAAATGCAACTTACTTGACTCATTTCAATCTAGTTTCAGGAAAGGCTGTAGTACCGAAACCGCTATGCTGAACATTGTCGACAACATTCCCGCATTCTCTCAATTGTTTTGCAGGCTCCATGCTCTTCAGGCTTGTATAAAATTGTCCTGATGATGATCCTAATATTGTTGTAGTAGGATCGAAACATCGTCGACTTGCTGGAACACCGTGCACACAATCCTAATCGATATTGTAGTGTAACGGTTGTCATTTTTATCTTGCTTGTTTAACTGTCCACATTGCAAACAAGCCCTTCTTGCCCTGCATGAATGTTTTCTTGACTTTATATGTTTTGATGTAGGACGCAGGAGTGTGTCCCACTTTATTGTTTCTCGTTAGATCTACAATTTTGTTAGTCATTAAATGTTACTGTCCGGCTGGACAGTAATAATATAGCACTGATTCAAGTCTATATAGATTATTTATTTACATTAGTTCCTCATCAAGGACCACTGTTCTTTTAAAAAACTGATACCCAAGGTCCTTGCTTACCTTATTGGGTCCTCATTTCTTTTTAAACAACAGTCTTCTCCAGCGGCATCTTTCCTGAAGTCCTCCATTGTAGTCTACAGTGGTTTCCGACATCCCTTTGCACCTATGCACCCTGCTGTCGGTATCCTAGTTCATGGGGTATCCACGGGTGGGGTGACTCTCCAACCTTCTGTCTTCCATGGGGTTTCTTCAGGGTCTACTGAGAAGGGTCCTTTCTCTCCAAAACTGCAACTCCGACGTTCTCGTAGACTTCTATTGGACACGCAGCTGTGTTTTCACTCTGCACACTGACTCCTTGGGGTTCCTGGGTACTTATCTTAGGTGGTTCCTTGTGTCCCCAGATCTTCTGAGTCTCCTGGTCCAAGTCCCGACTTTGGTGCATACATACCTGTTTACAATTGAAGTATTATTGTGTATCTGTGTTTATATCTCCGCGTAGGAGATATACAAATGTGTTAGTCAGTGTTTTGTAATAAATAGACATATTTTTAAATATACATTGTGTGGTTGCTTTTCGTTTAACCTACACTACATGATAAACCTGGTAAAACAAGCTGCTTGGCACTCCTTCAAGATAAGCCTGAAGGATGCTCTTCACGGCTAGCACTTTGAGAGCTTTCAAAGGTTATTGGAGACCACTATAATCACCATAATGGTTGTCTGGATTAGTGCAAGGTGCTTCACTTAAATAAGTGTGCACCATATTCTAAACCAGCCTCCCACAAGTTCTTTAATGTTTTGAAAGCATGCTATCAGGAAGTTTGTTGTTAAAATGCACATGGATCCTTAAAATGTCAAGCCTGGTGGCAGACACCTTTCAACATGTTCACTTAGGACACTCAGCGGGTTAATGCATGTGATGCACTGAATGGTGTTGCCACCATATTAGCGCAGTTCTTTTACATTTGTATGTGAAAACAAACAGATATTAAGGTGAAATAGTGTATGCATTTCAAATGTGAGGTAGGCCCTTTAGTTAACCCTTGTGCAACAAACAGGTTTGAATCCGATCGGACTGAATTAGACTTTTATGCTCTGAAATGTGATAATAATTCATACCACCAATTTGCAATAGCAACTCATGTTAGTTAGAATGCCAAGAACCTGGTACACTAGCGCAGGAATTGATACAACTCCTAGTACCTAAAGGATTGGCCAAATGGTGTTTAGGACTAAACACCCAGACTTACAGATTTTGACCTTTCGTAAATCCAGATTGCAATTGACAGGTGAGATGGACCTTTGCCACCGTAGTATGAATGGAGCTGGAACAAAACACAAGTCATGCATATATCATTGTAAGAAAATGCAGGAATGACTGACCGGGGTGTCGCTGTGGGGGGACTTTACAAAACAACATTCTTTCAACGGCCAGGACTATGTCAGAGGACTACAAAAACCATACCCCTCTCTTGTCTCTCCACGGTGAGATGCCGACGGAGACCCGGAAGTGGGAGGGAACGACTCCGGATGTATTTACCGCGATCCAATTAAATCAGGTGGTATTCAAAGGGAGGCGTCTCAGACCGGTGGCGCGCTGGCAACAGGAAGAAAGTCAGAAGAGCGGAAGAACGAAGACGGACCCTGTGCGCGGAGAACTGAAGGAGAACTCAGGAACGAGGATGACGTGGACAGAGAAGAGGAGGGACCGAAAGAAGAAGATGCGGGACTGAAAGGAGAAGAGGCGGAACTGGACGAGAGGTGGTGCCAGGATTGGTGGTGCCCTCTGGAGGATGATGGGGAGCGGCCGCAACGAGCCGGTGAGTGAGAGCATCTAGAGCAGTGGTCTTCAAACTTTTTGATGCCGAGACCCCCCATCAGAAATTTTTAGGCGTAAGGACCCCCTCTCGACAAAAACTTCTAGAACCTGGTAGTCCTTATCATTGACAACCATAAGTGTTCTCCAGAGAAACGGTGAATCTGTGGTTGCACCTCGTTAGTACCAGTTTCACACCCAAGTATAGCAATAAGCAACAAAACGATGACCAGTACAGCTTTACTACAGAGCGGCAACACCTGTTGCTGCATTTTAGTAACATTTAAACCTTTTGAGTAAATACATTATTTTGTTGTTAAAATCAGCAGTTATGCAGCAGATGATGGATTATGGGGCAAACGCAGCAAATCTGTATTATGCTAGAATCGCTGCTGCCGCACAATCACGTAATGCCAATGGCCCTTGGTATAATAGCTGTAATACATGGGGTGCAACTTTATTGCACAGCATTAGAGGAAAACCCTACTATATTTCATGGGATGCTGACGGTTTGGCATTTACAGCTGCATGTAACCAGATGTACTGAACATCCTTCATCATAATTAAAACATAAGTGCGTTTTTTAAGTCTTTCACCATCAGGTAGCTACATATAAAATAACAGGCAGTTTCCATGAATATCGAATACATTTTAAAAAGGTGTTACTCAGTGGGAAATGCACTATAATACATTATGAAACCTCTATTACTTAATGCGCTACAAAAGTCTGTGTTGAACCAGAGAGCCACAGAATTAACTCGTGGTTGGTGCAGTGGAGAATTGTGACTTGTGTATTTTTAGTGCTATAAGGTCATAGCCTGTGAAAAGAAAGCACTGTGAATATGTAAGTCAATTTTTTACCTGCAGTACACACAGTATAAGATAGGACGCTACAAAATGCGCAAAATGTTTTACGATAAAATGGTGCTTCAAAAATATACGGGCTGCTTCCATAATATAGGGTCTTATTTATAAGTCCTTTGCACTGCCGGTGTGACATTTTGTATGACACTCTGGTTGCGCAGAGAGCAGCCCATATCTACGAGATCAGGCAGCCACTTAGCGTGGCTTTTAATGGCCTCCTAGATATGGTGTAAGGCAAAGCAGCACAAGTCGGTGCATTGCTTTACACTGCATAAGGGGGGCGCATTCCAGGGGCATTGCAGTGGGTTTTCTCTGGGGTTTTGGCACATTCCCAGATTTACAAGGATCTGTAAACCTGAGGATGCGTAAAAACTGTACGCTGCCCCAGGGGATGTGTAACGAGGAGAAATATTTTATTTCTTCTCAATTGATTCCAATTTCTATGTGTAGCACTCATAGAAAGAGGAAAAGGCCTCCATGGGTTGTTTTTGCGCAGGAAGGCGTGTCTTCTTGCACAAAAACAATCCTGCCAACAATGCAGACACCCTTGCACCATGGTGCAAGGGTGTCTGCATTGGCTCTAGGTACCAAATTGTGTGCTGGCAGAAAGGACTGGAGTGCACGTTATCTTATAAATACAGTCCATTCCTGCCCTTTTGATTAGGCATAGGGCAGCGCAGCAAACATACTTGCGGAGCTGCGCTACACCATTTCATTGTAAAGGAGACCCATAGATTTTTTTAAATCCAGACCCAATGAAATGCAATTTTTTTACATAATTACCCTTCAACACATTTCTCAGGGATAGTAAGCCCTAAGTAAAAACAATGACAATTAAAAGCAAGCACTTCACAGGTCAGTAAACTCTGGGCACTAACACTCAAAAAGCTTCAAGTGATTTGACCAATTAACTGCAACAACACTCTCCTGTCCTGAGAAATCAAAGCCAGGCAGACAGCTAAATACACCTTTCTGCCAGTGTGCTGCTGGCCTGAAAGAAATGCAAATATGCACAACAAGTTAATCTGCAAATCCTTTAAAATGTGCAGATTAACTCGTTGTGCACATTTGCATTTCTTTCAGACCAGCAACACACTGGTAGAAAGGCATGTTTAGCTGTCTGTCTGACTTCCATTTACCAGCACAGGAGATTCCCTGAATAACACCCCAGGGAAAACATTTTAAATACCGGTGACTGTCTGCAATGTTTTCTTTTACCAAATGAAGAGTGCGACCCCCTTCCCATGCCTTCACGGCCCCCCTGGGGGTCGCGCCCCACAGATTGAAGACCTCTGATCTAGAGGGACCAGGGATTGGGGTTAAGGGAAGCGGGTGGTGAAAACAGGGTGGGTTACGGGTAAGGGGCGGGAAGCCTCGCTTTTCAGCGCCCATGAGTGGTGAGCCCTGTGATATCCCAAATAAGTGCCCCAGCTGAACCGCTTCCTGTTATTTTTTTGTGGCATTTGCACAGCAATACGTTTTTGAACCGAGCACTACCAAAATCCCTAGGCACTTGATAACAACCCCTTCCCCTACCCCAACCAGCACAAGAGAATCAAGCCCCAACACTAGAAGGTGTGGTGACGGGTATAAAAACAAATGTACATAATCAAAACCCCTATCTGACGGCTCCCTCTTTTTCCATCCTATGAGCCTCCGGGGAGATCATCTTGAGAACAAGGAGGAGTACCGGGAACACCAACCTTGGGATCCTCATCAAGCTCAACCCAAGATACATCGGTAGAAGAACAGAAAGGAACACAACTTGAACAACCTACCACTTCTACTCTTGACAATAAAAGAGTGGCTTCACATAACCCAGCAGGGCCAACAGCGGAGCCTGTGCCAATGGGGTGGCAATCATAGTCTGTAAAGCATTAAAAACCTGTGTCCAATAATCTCTAACTCCTGGACATTCCCATACCAGGTGCAGGAATCTCGCCCTCTCCGCATGACATCTGTCACAGCTGTCATTATCGCTAAATTTATATTTGTACATTTTAGCCGGGGTGTAGTAAAGTCTGTGTAAGAACTTGTAATGTATGATACGTAGTCTACTACTCGCGGATACTCTCTCAGTTTGTAGGCAACAGTCCTCCCATTGTTCATCCGTCATGGCAATTCCTAGTTCCTTCTCCCACCGTACACGCGACTGTGTAGCCAGAAGCTCCCTCTGTGTATGTATCATATTATATATCCGGGATACCAGTTTACTTGCCGTATTTGTGCCTAGTATGTGCTGCATGGGGGCTAGCGCCCTGGGTTCCTCTGGGAATCCAGGAGTGATCGACCTTATGCCCTGCCTTAATCTGATGTACGAAAACACGTCCAGCACCGTCCTCTGTGTGTCTGATAACATCTGGTCAAGGGTACGAAAGCGGCCTTCTACATACAAGTCCCCCAATTAACAATTTGGGCCCGGCTTTTAAATGTATGAAATACCGTTTTTTGCAGCAGTGGCATAGCCGGATGATAGATTAGGGGTAGCAATGGCGAATATAGAAAAGGCACATCCAGCAGGCGCCCGATTCTGCGCCAAGCTGTTATCGTGCACGCCAAGGCATCAGGCCATCTATCTTTGTCCCCTATCGGGAGGAAGAGTGCCCCCTCCAATGGTACAGGGTGTGCCAGCCAATGTGCAGCTGCTACTTGCGGCATATATTTCGGTTGCTTCACCCAAAACCATGCATAGTGGGCTTGCGCCGCAGGAAAATACAACTCAAAATACAGTATTCCAAATCCACCTTTCGCGTACGGGCGCGTCATCACCTCCCACTGTAATCTAGCTTGTTTGCCCCCCACACTAAGCGAATCATCTCCAGCTTAATTGTTTTAAAGAAATGCCCGCCAGGAAAATAGGGTATGTTCAAAAATAAATAAAGCAGTTGAGGGAGTACCACCATTTTTATCAATGATGCTCGCCCCGCCATGGATAGAGGTAATGCCACCCATCGTGTAACGTCTCTGTAATACGAGTCACAGCCGTCCCATAGTTCAGCCTCAGGAGCGCATCCCTATCTCTAGTGATTCTACTTCCTAGATATTTCAGGTCATCATCACACCACTCCAGGGGATAGTCAATCGAGAAGCGCCCCGTAGCCTCAGTAAGCGGAAAACAACTGGACTTCCCCCAATTTATTTGGACTACCAAGAGTCTTCCAAACACTATGAACTCCCGCAGCACCGGGTTAAGGTTGTGCTGAGGATCACGTACATATAGGGTAATATCATCTGCATAGGGAGATATTAGTATCCGACGCTGATTACACCTAAGGGCCCTATCTTTGTGATGTTGGCGTAGTTTTGCTGCAAGCGGTTCTACAGCAATGGCAAACAATAATGGTGAAAGAGGACATCCCTGCAGAGTCCCCCTCGTTATACTGAAAGTTCGTGAAGTATGGCCGTTAATAAGAACCTTCGCTACTGGCAAGGTGTACAGTAATTTAATCCATGACAGAAACAATGGCGGGAACCCCATTCTCAGCATCACCCCAAATATATAATCCCACTCTATAGAGTCGAATGCCTTAGTGGTGTCTAAAAAAATTGCAGCTAGGGGGAGGTCCGGAGACACATTGTTCAATACAGAAAAGAGCGTCCTGTGATTGTGGGACGTAGCCCTTCCGGGCACAAATCCTGACTGTAAATATGTGTATACATGTAAAGCACACTATCACCTTTCAGGCATCCTGGCGCTGTATACCGCTGTGGAACCCTTCCTGGCTTTCCCTGTGAAATGCCCCCTACTGGGCACCCCCAAGGTGAGGCCAGGCACCCTAGCGCTTTCGGGGCCATTGTGGAGATTAAGCAAGCTATTGCCCAGAGTTGCAGAGTGGGACCCATGATTAGAGTAGGCACCTAGGTGAGAATTATCGAGTCCGTGGATATTGAGCCCAAGACCCTGCCGCGTCAGGAATTGAACCCTGGTCCTGGGCCAGACCTCTGCCTCAGGGTCTGCCGCTCTAATCGATGAGCCACACTTCTCCACACTTCTCTTGATCTGGCAGTATCAGGTTTGCCATCAATAGGCTTAGCCTCATTGTGATAAGTTTGGCCAATATCTTAACATGACAGTTAAGTAGCGAGAGAGGTCTATACGAATCACAAAGTTCAGGCTCCTTCCTTGCTTTAAAAGCGACAGGATGACAGCTTCCCTCAATGAGGGAGGTAAATGTGTGTGGATTTAAGATCAGTCAATAAACAAATTTTGGTGGTTTGTCATCCCCTGCTGCGCATTTAAGAGTTATTAGCGACATTGGATGGTGCAAAACCTTTTTCGATTATTGATTCAAAGGCGGCATATCATCAAATTGAATTGATGACCGATGGTCATTTTATTGCTTCTTTCATCACACCAGATAGTGCATTCAGATATACACACATGCCTTTTGACCTGGCATCTGCCACATCAGTATTTTAGAAGCTCATGTTTTACCTGTTAAAAAATACTTATAATGTGGTGGCATTTCAAGATGATATTTTGGTTCACACTAATTCTGAAGATCAACATTATCATACTCTTGATAAACGTATGTCTATTTTGAATGAAAGGGGGATGACAGTTCATTGAGATAAATGCAAGTTTCTTGCCACAGTAGTGGAATATTTAGGTCACACCATTTCTGGGAAAGGTATTGCACCGAAAAAAGATTCACTCAAACCTATTCGAGACATTGTTGAGCAAAGCAACAAAGATCAACTCCGATAATTTTTAGGTTTATGTGAGTACTATTCTAGATTTGTCAAAAATGTTGCAGAAATTGCAGTACCTTTACGCTCACTACTCAAGTAGGGAGCACAATTTGAATGGTTGCAAGAAGAAAATAAAGCATTTGCAAAGCTTAAAAAAAAAGAAATCATAGATTTGCAACCCATGTCTCCTTTTTCAAATGATGCATTGAGTTTCGTTACTGTGGATGCCAGTTCAATAGGGTTTAGTGTGTTTTGAGACAAACTAAAGGAAATGTGAACATACCATTGCTTTCGCATCTTGACCTTTGACAGAACTGAGTGTAAATATTGCTCAGTAGAGCATGAGGCATTGACTTGTGCTTAGTCTGTTGAACATTTATGTGGCAATAAAGGCAAACAATGTGACATAATGCATCATATTTTAAAGCAGTGATACTTCACTATTTTGTAATTTCTACACATTAGCACTGTACAGGCAAATGATTCACCTCATTAGCATCGATGTAACACATAAATACAGCAACCTGCTTGAGCATTAAAGGGCTTGCCGCTACACAGAAATATCTGCTATATTGTTTTTAGTAACTTCAGATTCATTTGAGCTTGAAACAACCTTTTTGTTAAAATCTGCAATCTATGCAGAAGATGATAGATTATGTGTCAGGTGCAGAAAATCAATAAATATGCTAACAACACTGTTGGTGCATAAGTCTACTGGCCATGATTGTAATATATTGGGATGACTGTAGTGCCCATTACATATGAAGGCATATACTCTTTTTTTTTTAACTCTCTGGGCATGCGCCCGCCGTCGAAGCGGGAGTGGGACCGCCCGACAAGTAGTCAGAGGTCCCACCCGCCAGATTAGAATGTGACCGCACTGTAGTCAGTCGGAAACATTTCTTTTTCTATTGCAGTTTGTTCTGCGGGCCAGAAAAGGGCAGTAGCACAAGCGGCAATGTGAAAAGGGATGTTTTTAAACACCCATGCACCATGTGTCAGGCACCATGTGGTGCCTGGCATACAATGCATGGATTATTATACTCCAGGCCACATTGCGGAGGCCTGCAGGGCATAGGTGCCCTACTAGCTGTAATGCGCTCATTTAGAGTCACTTTAGGTGACCAACTCCAGTAGGGAGCAAGTCAGGGCGACCAACAAGGTCCTCAGACTCAGTTACCTCTACAGGTGAAGCAGTCTCCAGGCACTTTATCCCCATTGCAATGGATCCCTATGGAAGTGGTACTGATGCAAGGGATGAAGGATGCCGAAGATGCTCAAGGATACTGTGGATATGGTGCGGTCGACAGGGGTCTTCCCGTGGCTACTCCTTGATTCACAAAGGGTGTGAGGCGATCTTGGTCAGAGGGTTGATGTCCCTTGAGGTCCTCTTGGGGCTCGCGAAAGTCCAGTCACCACTTTTTCTATCAGTCACTTAGTATAGCGGTCACAGACAAATCCTTCCCTGGGTGATAACTGAGCTTTTGGGTGACCAAGCTGCATTCCGATGAGTCTCCTGGGCCCAATAAACTCTGGTGCAACTTTGAGTGTCAGGTACTGTTCGTTGGTGTTGTACAGTGGCGTTTGGAGGCGGCTTAAAAATTCTGGGCTACCACTATGCCCCTGCAGGCTTCTCAGCTATTGTGTCCCTGTGCCCCTGTGCTGTGAACAGGAGGCCAGAGTGGGTAACAATATATTAAGTTAAATCTAAAAGTGGAAAGCAGGTTGTTTTGTTAGCTTTCTGCACTCTCCCAAAGCATCATTCAAGTCAGTGGATGTGCAGAATAACATGGAGAATTTTAACAAAAGAGTATATGCCTTCAAAGTCTATTTCCAACAGGCTTTTCATGGTGGGCTGACCACCATGAAAAGGCTGTCGGAAACTGACATCCTAATCCCTACGGCGGTGTCTCCGCAGGCACCGCCACTATTGTAGGGATTAGGCTCTGACTGTCGCTCCGACGGGCTCCTTGAGCCTGTCAGAGATGTCGGTCTTTCCCCCGCCCGCTGCACTCTGACCGCTGGTATCATAATTTAGCGGTCGGACCGCTGCCTTACTTAGATGTCAGGTGGACCAACACCGACGGCCTGTCTGTGGCTGTCCACCTGACATCATATTCTGGCCCTCCATGTTATAATGCACATCCACTGGCTTGACCCACTTTGGAAACACTGGAAGCTAATAAAACTACATGTTTTCCAATTTTTAAGTAGACATTTTGTCATCCAGTCTTTAAAATGTACAAAGGGTGGGATGTGGTTCCACCCACTCGAGGGTTTCTTTTTCATTTCATTTGATTGGCTGTTTCACCTCCTATGGATGCTTTCCATTGCAATGCATGAGGGACTAGTTTACATTTCAAAAGTATGCTGAATCATCCCATGTTATCTCATAAAGACATTATATGCACAAAGTAATCAATTTTTCTTTTGCTTTTGCGTTATATAAGGCTTTATAAAATGTTTTTGTCAGGGCTCAAATTGCAAGTCAGATCAGTTGGCTTTTCCATTGCTTGAAGTTTTTCATTTTTTTTTACAGTTTTTAAGAAATAACATGGATACAGATGTTTTCTCTTTGTATATGTACGAAATTGGGATATAGCATATGAAGGCATATACTCTTTTGTTAAAATTCTCCATGTTATTCTGCACATCCACTGACTTGAATGGTGCTTTGGGAGAGTGCAGAAAGCTAACAAAATAACCTGCTTTCCACTTTTAGGTTTAACTTGATATATTGTTACCCAATCTGGCCTCCTGTTCACAGCACAGGGACACAATAGCTGAGAAGCCTACAGGGGCAAGGTGGTAGCCCAGAATTTTTAAGCCACCTCCAAACACCACCGTACAACACCAAAGAACAGTACCTGACACTCAAAGTTGCACCAGAGTTCATTGGGCCCAGGAGACACATCGGAATGCAGCTTGGTCACCCAAAAGCTCAGTTATCACCCAGGGAAGGATTTGTCTGTGACCGCTATACTAAGTGACTGATAGAAAAAGTGGTGACTGGACATTCGCGAGCCCCAAGAGGACCTCAAGGGACATTGACCCTCTGACCAAGATTGCCTCACACCCTTTGTGAATCAAAGAGTAGCCACGGGAACACCCCCATTGACCGCACCGTATCCACAGCATCCTTAAGCATCTTCGGCATCCTTCATCCCTTGCATCAGTACCACCACTTCCATAGGGATCCTTTGCAATGGGGATAAAGTGCCTGGAGACTGCTTCACCTGTAGAGGTAACTGAGTCTGAGGACCTTGTTGGCCCCCCTGACTTGCTCCCTACTGGAGTTGGTCACCTAAAGTGACTCTAAATGAGCGCATTTCAGCTAGTCCAAGTTTTTGCTGAAAATTAGTTGAATTTGCCAGTGCTCATTGGCATTGAAGTGAAATGCTTTAATTTACAATAACTTTTAAGTCGATATCTCCAGAACTCTCTGGTCGATCTTTTTCATTGTGGTGTCTACAAATACATAAAATAAAGTCTATTTCTACAAACTGGTGTTGGGTTTCCTTGGTGTATTGTCAATTTCTTCAATTGTTTTGGTGCTGTTTAAATGTTTTACACTTGTTCCTTTCTGTAAGCCTTGCTCTCCAGAGACACAGGTACCCAGGGTTTAGCTGAAGGATTGACAATTGAAACGTAAGGCTCCTAAAGGGGTTGGTAAGTGTATTACACTGTGACGTTGCACCACCATACCTTATAACACACTCCAATTCCTCACTACAGTGTTTGAATTTTTAATAATAACTTGTTATGTGCAATAATCCAGCAAAGGCATTTGTTTTCCTATATTGAGTTATTCTATAGTGCAGTACACAACTGCCATAATGCTTAATAATTAATAATATTGTTGTATGTGATGTCTCACTCTCACCGTAATAAATTCTGGACTAATAAGACATCTATGATCTATACAAGTGTTATATTCTTTTTTTTAAAAAGCCATGTTCACACTTTACAAAGCATACATAGTTTAAGGAGGGTTACGTGTGCCTGTGGTTTCAGACTTGAAATGTGTAACCTATTTTTTAGGTCGAGAACCGAAGGCTGAACCCGCCTCTCTCTTCCATTGGCTGGGACCCTAAACGGAGGCCAGCCATTGGATGAGAGGGGCATCACTCAGTTCAAGCCCCGTCTCTTTCGGATTCGGGGGGGGGGGGCGTTCTTTCGACCTGTGACGCCATCTGTCACTCAGAACGCCAAAAACACGCCCCCGATTCCGAAATTTTCGGAGCTTGGTGGCTGTCTACCGAGGACATGAGGTAACCGTTGTTTACAGTTGTGAATGCGGAAAGCATTAGAGGTTTCATTTAGTGCTGAGCAGGGTGGAAGGACTGTCGAGACGTGAATATTTTGTAGCCCTGGCAGATAGTTTTGTAATCAGCTGTGACGGAGGCACTTAAACCCAAACTGCACACACGGCGCTTGTTTCGGCAGAGGGCACAGCCGTGGGGAGCGAGCAGGGAATGCGACGGTGCATCGGTCTCATTATTTCTTTACTGTTGTTTCTCCGGTAGTGCAATCTGCAATGCAAGGCGCGCCTCTGCCGACCCCTGGCCACAGTGCACCCGGTAGAGGAGAGCAAGGGCTTTGGGCCCTCACCTGCCCCCCTCCCCACAAGGGACGTCGTATGTCGTCTGCAGGAACTGCCTGTCTGCTGTGTGTCTCCACTGAGCTCGGCTCTGACGCTGTCTCATTCTCACATTCTTTCTTTAAAGATTCACAACGTGCCATGTTTCGGGGATGCTGGATTTTGGGGAGCTGGGCCGTGTCAAGTGCCCAAAGAGGCGCGAGGTGAAGAGACCACCCCTGCATTGCTCTCACTCAGAAGCACAGCCGTCCCTTGCATCACACCCACCCCACTTGGCTCCGCACCCACTTCACGCACCCTTTCCATCTGAGCACTTCTGGCGTGTTACGTGTTATCCCCTTGGCATGATGCCATCCACCGCTGTCACGGTGCACCCCTAGCATGTTCCAGCTCTTGCATGTCGCATGTTGGGCTTGTTGCACCTCTGGCACGTTGTGCAGTTTGGCATGTTACACTACTGCCACCCGTAGTGCGCCTTGCGGTCACAGTCTAGGATCAGAAAGAGCACATGGTATTAGTATGTTGTATTACTACGGTGCGGTTGGGTGTAGTCCATTGGCGGTGCTCGGTTGTGCTGCTGTCCTGCTGTTGTTCGTATGACTGCACTGCTGTGCTGTGTGTCCTACAGCTCCAAAGCGCATTGTGTATTGTGTCCACAGTGCTGTGTTGGGTAGGACGCCTCGTGATGGTTGTTATATAGATGTAGTGAAGTGCTGTGCACCCCATTGGCGGTGCTCGGTTGTGCTGCTGTCCTGCTGTTGTTCGTATGACTGCACTGCTGTGCTGTGTGTTCTACAGCTCCAAAGGGCATTGTGTGTCATGTTGACAGTGCTGTGTTGGGTAGGCCGCCTCGTGATGGTTGGTATATAGATGTAGTGAAGTGCTGTGCACCGTTTACATCAAGTGCTGCACCTTATCATATAGTCGCTGTGCTGCATTATATGGCGTATTTATATTGTACTGCACTGTACAGGTGCAGTGCCGTGCCGTACTGCATACCATATACTGGCAGGGCTGTACTGTATGTGGTGTAGAATAGATGCAGTGTTGCGACGTATGATGTGGAGGAAGAACAATACTAGATTGCTTCTACATGATGATGTATGGCGTATAAATGCAATGTCTATAGATGCAGCGTGCGTGGTACACCCGTAGTGCTGTGCTGTTTGTTGTGTAGCCACACCTTGCCTGTACGTCGCGAAAAAAAGTGCTGTATGCAGTTGAGAATGCAGTGCCGCACAATGCCTTATAGGTATTGTGGTGTACAGTACCTCATACAGATGCAGTGCTGCGATATATGTGGTAACAGTGCAGTGTATGTCGTATAGCTGGAGTGATGTACTATATTTTGTATGGCATAGGTGCTGTGCTGAATGTGGTACAGACAGCACTGTTGTGTATGTCCTGCAACTTGTCTCCTGATTGAAGTCCCAAAAACAAGGTCCAAAAAGATGTGGAAACAAGGGCGTGATATTCGTTCAGAATGTGATCACATCAGACCCAGCAAAAAATAAAAATCTTTTCATATCCTCAGCAGACATTCTTGTTAACGAACTGTGAAAGTAGTATTCCCTACAGCGCCAAGAAACTCTAGGAAAGTGAATGTCGCGCTTCACAAACACGTGGACGAGAATTCTTATCTCATCTATATTTTAAGTGCTCAGCACAGAAAAGCTATATTCTTTTGGTTCTGCATACTAATCAATGAGGGAGAGATGCACATGACAGCAGAAATGCATCACTTGAATCTACACAGCAGCAGGCTGGAACGCATGCCTTGCTTATCTTAGTCAAACAGAATATGACCACTGCCTTCTGGAATACTTATGTTAGCTAGTTCTATTTGTACATCAAATAGGTGTGCCCTGTCCTAAAATATGTAGGACACTCATCATTTATTGCACCATAGTTTTGTTTGAAAAGTCTTTTCCCCTGTGTACTGTTGTCCGGAAGTTCTGTACGACCCTATCTCATTCTCATGGGTGCACGTGGGTAAAAATAGCTGTAATATTTCTTGTTATTTTGTTCAAAGTGATAGAGATCGCAGGTCACCCGGCCAAATAATTTCACCATTACACTCACCAAGCCCATATATTTCCAATTTATCATATACCTTGATCAGGTGACCTAACACTCTACTACCAGTAACACTGATTCCTTCCTATTTATTTCTAGTGTACCCGACTTACCAATCCACCGTTACGGGTACCTATGACCACAATGGATCAGGGAGCTAGCTGTAAAAGAAAAGCAGGCAAAATACAATATCGACTTTATTTCTTTGTATTCATCAAATAACCACAGACTACTGGGAAGTTTTAAAAGTTTTATCTAGATTTCAGATTCTGACAGCAAACAGTTCACGACCAAGAGACAGTCAACGATCAAGATTATGAAGATCACATAACCATACAAAAAGTAAATCAGGGCAACCATTTATGAGTCTAATGGGAGAATAAGAACAAGGAATATGCTAAACAGATTTCAGGAATGGAAATTCACGAAGTATAGCTATTGGTGGGTAAACTTATGCACGAACTAGAATTTTGTTACTGGGAAAATACTTCAGCGGTAGGGAGAGAACTTAGAAAAATGTTATACACCTATAGGAAGGGGAAAAATGGAGCATGCTAAATTATAGCAACAATTACTTCAAGTCAGCTTACAGGAGAAAATTATATACCACATCTATGATTCAAAACAGTATGGAGAGAATGTGCTCTAAAAGGTAGGGTAACATAGGAACATGCTAAGAAAAACAGCAATAACGTATGAGCTTTCATTCAGTAGCTCTGCGAAAGCATGGAAATCAATTATGCAAAGGTATGTCTTTATTGAAGCAAAGACAGAAAAATAGAAGGTGCGGTATAGAGTCCAACACTATATTTACCTAGAATGGTGTGAAGACCAACCCTGGCCACGGATCAGTCAAGGACAGGAAATACTCCAAGGAAGGACAGTCATCAATGGGACAGCAGGTGCAGAATGGACACCCCAGGACAGGACAGGAAAACCAGATTAGGATCAGGACAGGACCACCAAGGCACGACCAGCACCCGCAGTTTGGAAGCAACGCCTGCGCTCCACCCTCTCTGCAGCTATCAGTCAGAACCCCGATTGGGTTAGCGAACTCCCCAGCAAAGTGCTCCGCCAGCACTTAAGGTTTAGTAAAACTTTTGAGTCTATGGTTAAATTCGGACAGAGTGCTCCGCAGCGCTCTGTATTCAGTCACCTATTGAGTGCGTTGGGTCAGTGACAGGTCAGCTATTCAGACAAGTCGGACAATTTCTCTAGCTAAACCTAGGCTAGATATACTGTTTTCGGGTCAGTGTACCACCCCCCAAATGTTGCAAGTGTCAGAATCCCCAATTTCGATTGGTCCTTAGGTAGGATAGGTTAACACACCAATCAGAACAAACTTCTACAAGCTCGTATTTGCATGTTATGGAACCGCCTAGCAGATTTGGGGTTCCCATGACCTATTCTACAGAATACAATAGGAAAATATACAATTGTATCCAATGCAGTACATTTCAGTTTCTCCGGCTGGGTGAAGGTGCATCTTCCCAGGCACGTCTTGGCAGGGACCTTCAGTTGGCACTTGGTCAATGCCACCGGAATACGGACATGCGCAGGACCTCACAACAATATGGAGTCTTTGAGCACTGCATCAGACCCTCAAAACCGCGGTACATGGAAAGTAAGCGAAAACAAATTAAAAACATAGAAATAAATGAATGTACTATATACCATGAGTAGCCACTTTATACTTCTTACTATAAAAATATACTATGCGATTATGAATTCAGTGCAACAGACAATAACACGAGAGCATCAGCGCAAGCTTCACCATGTGAGTATACAGACAACCATTTAAGAGGTAAATACGCATGCGCACATTTTCCCACCACGTGAGTGTGACTAACGCATGCGCAGTAGAAAATCCCCAAGCGGCGGCCATTTTAAGGACAAGGGTTATTCGTATTAGTAAAACACATAGGCAAGCATCACTAATATACACACACATCCAAAATAAAAGAAAATTAGTAAGACATACAAGTTGAATTACAGGATTATAAGTTATTCGAGGTTCTTGATTTAAGCAAGTCATGTATGTGAAATCTTGCTTCATCAATCCCCTCTTTGATGATATTTACTATCATCACAAACAAATGGAATCAGATGCCAACTTCTCTCACACTTTGTGCATCTCAATCTCTTCCAACATACGATTCAATTTCTCTTTCACATCTTTGTTAGGGTGAGAATTTTTCACCCTTTTGTAAATTTGATTATTCATTTCTTCCAATTCAAGTTTATCCACACTCCGTTTCACACCTCTCTTATTCACAGTGTATTTCTTTGTGTGTTTGCGGCATTTGCAACAGACAAATATGAGAAATATGATGAAACCTATCACTCCAATTGGCATCAGTACCTTAAACAATAAACCTTTACCTAAATTAGCAAACCAATGACCTACAGCGGAGAGACCATCAGTAAGTCTCTTCCAGGCACTATCAACCTCTAGTGGTTTGAGTTCTTTTTCCAAATTTGTAATGTTCCTTACATATTTTTGGATTTGCACTCTTTTGTCCGGAATGTAAGTGCAACAATGTTGCGCTTTCAACATCCGGCAGACTCCGCCCTCTTTCGCTAATAAGGTGTCAAGAGCAAGTCTGTTCTGTAAAACCATAGATCTGATCGCAACCATTTCGGTATTGACCAACAGAAATCCATGAGCTGTGTCAGTAGACAACACATCCACTATTGTGGATAATTTGCAAATTCTGTGTGTGTTCAGAACCACTCCCACTCCAGGTATCAGTGCACTAAAAATACTACCCATTATTTCACCTACGCTTTCTCTTTTACTACGCACTAAGCCATTAGTGTTTTCATTGCTTCCAGCAATTTCATTCACATGGTATATTTTCGGGAAGACAATGCCAAAATAGCAGCTTCCATACCAGTGATCCGGCAATTTGAAATAAGCCTTGTTTCCACATATATAATAAATTCCGGGAAACACAGGTTCTGCCCCATTTTTGAAACCCCAACCTCCAATTACCTTGTAATTGTGTTCACATTGACTGGAACCAATAAAAATGTTATTATAATAACTAGTCTTTTCACGGTGAAGACAGAGTTTTCCCTTCCTTTCGAAATCCTGCAACAAAGCAGGACCACTCCCACCATCTGAGGTGCTTTCCATGTTTTCAGCCCATTTAGGAGTTTTCTGTCTTTTATCATTTGCCTTTCTTTGGAAACTCTCCCTTCTTTTCTCTGCCATGTTTAGAAACATTTTCTCTTGTTCATGTAATGAACAGGTCAAGTTGTCCCTGTGTGCGTCATTTAGGTCAATGGTACCTATAGTCAGAAAGTATTCTCCCATATAACGTGTAACATCACTTTTAGTATGTACAGGATTCAGGTTTCCACGTATAGGAAGTTCAGAAAATATCACGTCTGAGTTAGAGTAATAGTACTGTAACGGTCCTCTTTTGTAGAATAAGCTTGCTAAAATACTACAGGAAATTCCATAAGTCAGGGGTAGGTGATGATAAGTCACGCCTTCAGCTACAGAAGTAGGTAGCTTCATGCAGACATAGCAGTCTTCTATTTCCATTGTTTCTACATAACGCACTAACAAGTTTGCGAAAACATTTAAATGAGTCTGGTTCTTAATTCCGTGATAATGTAGTCCTTCCTCATCTGGTGTTTCTAAGTCTGATCTTGTTTGTCTGAGTGCTTTTTCACGTCTTTCTATACTTCGTGTTGTCAGTTCTTCAGTGTCAGTGGTCACAGTCTGTGTAGGGTCAATATTAGTATTTTTGCTTACCATATAAGGAATGGAAACTGTTAGTCCTATCCAAACTATTAACACTATAGCTACACTACATATACATACTTTGCTGCATGTTTTGCAACTACTGCGTCTAGGCCTTCCATTCACACTTGAATCAGACATTTTTGCTCAGAAGAAGTTTTCAACCCCTCTTTGTAACTTTGCACAGGTAGCTTACTCTGCGCAACTTCAGGTTAGTTCGTCTTCTTCTTCCGCAGGCTGATCAGCAATCGGTTCTTCGTCACTTTCGTCAGTTATATCAAGATCCTCAAACTCCTCCAGAATTAAATATGTCCATTCAGGATCTTGGTATTTTTCGTTCAGTCTTTTTATTCGATCACTTCTTCTTTTGGAGCTTTCTCCAGCTTGCTCTGTAATACGAGGACTTTTTCTTCTTTCTGCAAGTTTCTCTTCTACTGTTTTTATTCTCAGTCTCAGTCTCTTAATATATTTTGGTTCGATATATATCTTTTTCTTGAGTCTTTTAGCTGGCACTGTGATTTGACTTTCTTCTAATGTTCTTTTATTTTTGTTTGTTTGTGGCACTTTTACTTCTCTTTCTTCCCTTCCTGTCTGACTAGTTCCAGGTCTTATCTCTGTTTCTTCTGCCTGGTTACTAAGCTGGCCTTGTTCAGGTGAATTCTGGTTTTGGCTTTCAGGTGTCTCTATTTCTGTGTCCTGAACATGTTCTTCTAGTCCTATCTGATCCTGTTCAAGCACTTCGATCCCTTGATTTTCTTCTGCTCGAACCATTTCACTAGTTATAGTCTGTCCCTTTTCAATTTCAGGAGTTTGTGGAGGTGTGTCGATTACTTGCTCTGTCCCTGTCTGACCTTCTTCTTCCTCAGACTTGACGTGAATCTCAATAATCTGAGGATCTTCGCCTGTGCCTATCTCTTCCTCTCTATCCCACTCTCTGTCTGCTCGTGTTCGACTTCTTGTTCTGATGGGGTCGTCAGTCAGGTCGATTATAGGTATCCACTCATCTCGACTGGTGCTCGCTTGTTCGTCGTCAGCTACTTCAGGACCAACGTCTGCAGACCCCTCAGCTGGACAACCTTCAGCGTCAGTTTTCTCGTCTGAAAGCACTTTTTGTGTATGGCTGGCATGGATCCACTTTGGAACGCCGGCACACTTCACCGCTGTCGTGGTCACCAGTATCACTTGGCGTTTCCTTCCCCACCTTGGTGCCAGGCAACTTGAACGAGTATGTTTCTTGAGTACAACCCAGTCGCCAGGAACCAATTTGTGGACTGGAGTTGTTGGATTGGCAACGGCGTCTTCCCCAATCTGGCGAGAGATAGAACACACTTGGTCACCCAGTTGCTTGCAGTACTCAAGTACCAAATCATCAGAAATGCTTAACAGTTTGTATCCTGGTACCCATGCCTGTCTCATTACTCTTCCCATCAGGATTTCGTGAGGGCTCAGGCCTGTTTTTCGGTCTGGAATACTTCTGAGTCCCATCAGAACAAGAGGTAAAGCATTTATCCAGTTCATGCCAGTAGATTCACACATCTTTCCTAATCTTGATTTTATAGTGCCATTTATCTGTTCCACCACTCCAGAAGCCTCTGGATGATATGCACAGTGCAGTATTTGTGTGATCTTGAATGCTTTACAAAGCTGATCGATTACCTCATTCTGAAAATGTTTGCCTCTATCTGATTCAATTGTGACTGGCACCCCGAACCTAGGTATCAGTTCTCGCAGTAGCAGTTTGGCTACAGTTATGGCATCATTCTTTTTTGCAGGGTAGGCTTCCACCCATTTTGAAAACAAGCAGACAATGACAAGGACATATCTCATTCCCTCACAATAAGGCAGGGTGATGAAGTCAATCTGTACTCTTACAAAGGGACCCCCTGATTTTCCAATTTTCCCCAATTCAACTACTGTTCTTTTCCCAGCGTTGAACTGCTGACATATCAAGCACCTCTGGCAGAGTGACTCTGCTACCTTCCTGAACTTCGGATTGTACCATGTTTGTTGGAAAACCAGAACCATGGCGTCCCTACCAGTGTGTGAATCTCCATGTATCAGTCTGGCCATAGAAGCAAGCAGATGTCTAGGCAACACAGGCATACCATTTGGGCCCACAATGACACCATCCTCACTTCTCTGTCGACAACCAAGTTTCCTCCATTTTTCCTTCTCTTTTGATGGCACAGCATGCTGCCAATCTCTCAACTCTTCCCAGGTAGGCACCTCTTCAAACACCATAAGTTGGCAGCTGTTTCCAGGTCCCCCCAGTTTAATATTTACAGACATGCGATTTCTGGCACAATGTTTGGCCACCTCATCAGCAAATTGGTTTCCCAAAGTTACATGATCAAAGCCAGATTTATGAGCCGCACATTTGACCACTGCCAATTCTTTTGGTAACTGGATTGCCTCCAGTAAGTCTTGTACAATGTTTCCATTTCTGATGGGAGTACCTGAAGAAGTCAGAAACTCCCTCTGTAGCCACAATTGGCCGAAGTCATGCACAACCCCATAACAGTACTGACTGTCAGTATATACTGTTATTCTTTTATTAACACAAATTGACTCCGCACACTTAAGTAATAGATATCACAAAATCATTAACATTATCTGCAACGGTCCAGTATCTCTTCAGTCATTCTCCCAAGAATTCCAAAGTCAGGTAATCTTCAGTAGAAAAATTCTTTATTTTCACAAACACTTTTAAGAGCAATAGCCAACGCGTTTCGTCCGTGACCGGACTTCTTCAGGGCTTTTATCTCGAATTCTCTTATTTGTGATGCTGTACAATGGTCTTCTAGCTTGAGAAGTAAGTGTTTTCCATATGTCAACTTGTTATTAAGATCCTGGTCAGTTGATTTCCAGTACATGTATATTTTGAAATAGGCAAAGTTTTGTTATAAGCCGCGAATAAAGTATCGGCGTTCCATGAAGCATGCGGTCGTCTGGCACCAATGCTTTCGTACTTAGTCAGCCGACTAGGGGTGAGATACTGGGTCTTAGTTCAGGTCAGCAAAATTACAACTGCATGTGGAACATACACAGTTACAGGATGTCCCATAACAATGGATTCACTCTGTTCTAAACTCGTGCAGGTTGCAGCTACTACTTTCAGACACCCAGGTAATCCAGCAGCCACTGGATCCAAAGTGGCAGAAAAATATGCCACCGGGCGTCTAGTCAACCCATGCTCCTGAGTTAGGACTGACAATGCACAATTGTCACGGGTGTCACAGAACAGACCAAACTCCTTAGAATAGTCAGGCATCCCTAAAGCAGGGGCTGTACACAGACAATCACGTAATTTAGTAAATGCTGTTAAGCTTTCATCATCCCATTCCACTGGGTCTTTTGCTCCTTTCTTGGTCATCTTTATTAAAGCCTTTGCCAGGACTGCGAATCCCACAATCCATTGCCTGCAGTAACCTACCACCCCAAGGAACATTCTGACTTCTTTCTGAGTACGGGGTAACTGCATCTTTTGAATTATTCTGACTCTCTCTGAGGTGACTTTTCTGATGCCTTTTTCTATCTGGTGCCCCAGATATTTCACTGACTTTGTACAGAACTGCAATTTGTAAGGGGATACTTTATGTCCTTTTCCACCTAGGTGATTCAGTAAAGCAATGGTGTCAATCGCACAATCTCTATGACTTTTAGACTCCACCAAGAGGTCGTCTATATATTGCACCAAAACAGTGTTTCCAGGTAAAACTAAGGATTCAAGGCACTTTTTCAGAATCTGATTAAAGATCGAGGGGCTTTCTGTGTACCCTTGGGGGAAACGATTCCAAACGTACACGTGACTGTCGAAAGCAAATGAGAAAAGAAATTTGCTGTATGGATGCAATGGGATCGAAAAGAATGCATGACACAAGTCAATCACAGTGAACCACTCAGCATCCCAGGGGATCTGATACAGGATCACTGCTGGGTTCGGGACAATAGGACAGCAAGGAACAACGATCATGTTTACCTTTCTCAGGTCCTGCGCTACCCTGTACTTGCCACTAGGTTTCTTGATTCCAATTATGGGTGAATTACATGGGCTACTCATCACTTCTTGTATGATATTTGCTTCTAGCAACCTTTTTATTTCAATGGCAACTCCTGCTCTCACTTCTGCGCTCATTTTGTAAGGTTTGGTATTGGGGTAAACTGCGTTTTCTTTCATAGCTATTTGGGTTGGGTCTACATTTGCCATTAATCCTACATCCTTTCCAGTAAAGTCCCATATTTCTGGTTTCACTGTCTTTTGGAGTTCTTCGGGTAAGTCTTGTATAGTCATTTGTTTAATTTCTGAGTCAGGTCTGATTAGCATTAGTTTATATATGCCATCTTCATCTGGGGTTTGAATTTCGACGCCCTTTGGTGAGCAAAAGATGGTGCAGTTCATTTTGCACAACAAATCACGTCCCAGTAAGTTTACTGGACTGGTATCACACACTACAAATCTATGCATTTCTTTGAAGTTCCCTATTGTGATCTCCATGGGCTCAGTAACTGGGGTACTAATCAATTGATTAGACACACCCACTACTTGGATTGCTTCTCCCGAGAGGGGTAGGTTTGGAACGTCCGCTGTTCTCACAGTAGAACGGGTAGCACCAGTGTCCAATAGAAAGGTGAAATCATTTCCGTCAACCTTTCCTTCAATGTATGGCCCTGACTGGTCTACCGGCAAGGAGGCGCCAAGTACGCACTCCTCGTCCTCCCCTCTCAGGCCCCGTCAGTATTGATCGTCACAGAGAAAAGTATCATACAACAGAAACTGCGAAGTTGCTGCATTTCTATTCTCGTTGCCTCCCCAGATCTCTATGTCATCACCCTGTGGCGACTTTCCCTTATAATTTGGTTTTGGCACTCGGGGCAATTGACTTGCCTTTACCTGATGCTGGGTCTTTCTTGATTTTTCATTCTGAGTCTGTGGAGTTAAATCAGGGGTTTGGGTATTATCATGCTGTAAATATGGACACTCGTCTCTCCAGTGCCCAATTTCTCCGCACTGGTGGCAGGGAAATTTCTTTTTAGCTTCTTCTCTGCTCATTTTTACCTTGGGCTTCCCTCCACCCCCAGAGCCTTGATTTTGGGTATTCTTATTCATTTTATTCAATTGCTTTTCCTGTTGTTCTGCCAATTTCAGCTGTGCCCACATCACTTTCTCTTTCAGGGCCTTTCGTTTGTCTGCCATCTCATCCTCGCAATACTTTGCATAACGCAATACTTCATCCATTTTCTTAGACTGCCAACAAATTTTGTTATCTTTGATCCACTGGCAAATTTCGGGTCTTAAACCGTTTACAAACCTGTAAATGAAGTGGGTCATATCCTTCATCTCGATGTTATCTATACCACTGTATGTTTTAAACACCTGTAACAGTCTTTCATAAAAGGAGTGCACAGTCTCATCCCTTTTCTGCGTGGTCCTATCTATCTTGGTCCAATCAGTTTCCTTCGCAGGCACCTTTTGCTTCAGGTGTAACATTACCTGCTCATATTTTTTCATTACCTCATCAGAAGGAGCTCCTGTTTTAGAGTCCCTCGGGTATTCCTCACTAGGCCACCCAATGGCAATCTTACACTCTGTCCATAAGTCCACAGGAACCACTATATCGAAAAAACTATCCAGGTCTTTCCATAGGCATTTTTGCACCTTTACAAACCTTTCCACTTGCCTGTACCAATCCACAGGTTTTTCTCGTAATTTTGGAAAGTCATTGGTAAAGGACACAATATCCTTTTTTTTTAAATTATTTTTATTTATTTTCACCTGGTATAAAGTTACAAGAACATTCGATATTATTTCAAAGTAAGCAGATTCATGATATACATACATAGTTTGTTCTCATCTCATAAAATAACAGTACCCAACATAAATCGAAACTAAGTGCCAGTACAATTCAATTCTAATTTCCCCCAGATTTTCTCATATTTCTGCAATGATTTGACCCCTCTGAGTTCTGCTAACGCACATTCCATAGTTTTAATTTCGTTAACCAGATACCACCATTCCAAGGCGTTGGGTGGGTTTGGGCTGACCCAAGCTCTAGCTAGAGTCAATTTGGCACAGGAAAGTAAAATAGATAGCAATACAGAGTGTGGTTGATTAGTAGTATATAGGCCTAATATTACCATAGGGGCTGTTATTGGAGTGCTGGAAACCTTTTTTATAACCAATATTTTCCCCACTTCTTCCCAGAACTTCCCAAGTTTTGGGCATGTGAACAGCATATGTATAAGATCTACTGCATACGCATCGCATTTTGAGCATTTGGTTTTCTCTCCCAGATTGTTATTGGGGGCCCATTTAGAGATCCTTTCTGGTGTGTAGTATAGCATATATACGGTTCTAAATTGCTGTAAACGTAAACTAGAAGATCTTACATGATAATGAATGTTAATGTACGAGTTGCTTATTTGTTTTCCTGTTACGTTGATTCCCAGTTTTACATTCCATTTATTAGCTATTGTTTCATTATCGTCCGTTCTTAAGTCTGTAAAGATCTTGTATGTCAAGCTAATTAATGATTTCTCCTTTTTTGAATTTAAGATATCCCAGATGCCCCCGCTCGATAAGACTTTAATGCCGTTCTTCCGTACTAAAAAGTCGTATATTTGCCTATATTTAAACTCGTGTGTGTCGGACAGTCCATATATTTGTTTTAAAGTACGGAAGTCCATTATACCTTGAGAAGTATATAAGTCGCCTAGTACCTTGATACCTTTCGATTGCCACCTTCGGGATTCCCCATCGCTAAATATGTTAGGTAGTCCAGGATTATCCCATAAAGTTAATTGGGTATGATATATGTTACTTTTACAGTAAATAAGTATCTCTTTCCAGATCTTTACTAAATCCCGTGCAGTCTTAAATTTAACTCTTTTATAGAAGTTGGGGTCGGTGATACAAAGTAAGAATTGTTTGGAATCTCCTTTTAAGAGTAAATGGTGGTAAAACAGCAGATTCTCTGAGTCTAATACAGATCTGATACGCCTTATAAATGAGGCCCAGAAGTAGAGTTTCAAATCAGGGAAATTGAGACCGCCTGATCCGATTTGGTTTTTTAACATCTTTAATGATCTCCTGGCTTTCTTATATCCCCAAACAAAGTTACAGAAAGCGCTATCTAGTTGTTTGAAAAAAAGCTTATTTTGTGCCAACGGGATTGATCTAAATAAATATAAATATTTGGGTATGATTTTCATTTTTATTAAATTTATTCTGCCAATTAAGTTTAATGGAAGTCGGTGCCATTTTATTAGATTCGCAATGGTGGTTTTCATAAGTTTATTGTAGTTGATCTTGTTGAGCTCTTTAATATTTGAGGTGATTTGTACTCCTAAATAAGTCGCAGTCTTACAAATTTCAGACATTGGTTGGGGAGGGACAAAGTTAGCTATTATTTGGGTTTTGTGAGTGTTTAATTTATAACCAGATACATTGCCAAATTTGGATGCCTCTAAGATAATTACTTTCAGGGAGTCGGTAGCCTCAGTCGCATAAATGGCAATGTCATCCGCGTATGCAGTTATTTTTAGGCTCTGCCCACTGGTTTTAAAGGGAGTTATTTCTGATTGATTATCCAATGCCTTTAAAAACGGTTCTAATGATAAGGCGAATAATAAAGGGGATAAGGGGCACCCTTGACGTGTGCCTCTCCTGATTGCAAAATAGTTTGACGTAAGACCGCAATAACTAATGTGTGCGGTTGGATTGTCATAGAGGGCGCGGATTCCATTTAGAAAGTTTCGCTTGTTTGGATCTAGCCTCATCTTTCTTTTTGGCCCATCTGGCTTTCCACTTTTCTACGTCTCCCCATTTTTGCAACACTGTCAATAATTCTTTGACCTGGGCCTTTTTCCCGGACACATTCAGGTTTTCCAAATCTTTGTCTGAGAAATCTGCTTTGTACGGTTTTTGCAATGGTTTTGATTTTGAAATATCTATTCCCATACTAGCTGCAGTGTCTGTCAACTTTTCATGGAGTATTCTGGCATTCTGGGTAAGGCTCTTGCAGATAAACAGCAGCTCTTCCTCAGAGTAGGTATTTAATCTGTCTAATCCTACGTTTCCTGCCATCAGTTCTTCCATTTCTACTCTCAGTTTGTAGAGATCTAGAGGTTACGACTGAGGAGTTTGTTTTTCTAATGCTCGACTCCATCTTTCAATTTCCTCAGGAGTCACCAACGTGACACTCTTAGTACCCGAAGTCGATTCCATTTGAATCTCTCTCGTATTGAAAGGATTATGCCTTTTCTGTAATCTTTTCCCTGCATCCCTAATGGGCAGATCCATTAGCGAGACCTCAGATTCGCATTCACTGGTCTGGTCATCTACGATTAAGAGTTCTGGTCTCGGCTGTGCTATAACTGGGGTAATAACTGGAGTTTTTGGACTCCCTTGTCGGTCCCCATACACCGGAACCACTGGTCCGATAGTTACCGGGATTGTTAATGCTTCAGGGCTTGTATTTAACTGGGAGATTTTCTGAATTATCTCGGCTCTCTGTTTAGCTAAAGCCTCTCGCTCCTTTTCCTCCAATAATCTGTCTAGGGATTTTTCATGTAATACCTGCGGGGTCAAAGTGGGAGCATAACTCGGGGCAGTGGGATGCGTTTCACTTGGTCCTTCACCATAATTAGGTTTTGGGAACAAACTTCCTGTGCCTAGGGATCTTGGTTGTTCCTCATACGGGGGTCTTGAAAACGGAAAATCTTGCCTCACCTTCGTAGGGAGGTCTAGAGCAAAAGTCTCTTTCTCGTGAGTTTCTCGACTCCCCACTATCTGGCATTCTTGGATATACATCTCTCGTACCTAGGGGTCCTAAACCCTCGTTATAGGGAGGTATCTGACAACCCCCTCCCATACTTGCAGATCTGGCCTCATCCTGGGGAGGAGGTCTTCGAGAATTATCCCCTTCACTAGAAGGTCTATTTCTTTCATTATAAGGGGGCGGACTTCTCATAAACATGTCATCTAACAATTCATCATCCGACTCCCCAATGGGCACCCAATGTTTGCACTTTTCCGTCTTCTTCTCCCCCGCCGGAGGACCACCCATTGGCATCATTGGAAACAGTCCTTCTACAATCATATTCTGTCTCCACTGTTTCATCTTTTTGTCTCGGGTCTCCTGTTTCAGTTTCGGATACCATTTTGTTAACCCTTTATCCATGCGGGGCTTGTCTCTCTCAAAAGCCTCAATCTCCCATTCCTCTAGTGCTTCGTACTGCGTTAATCTAGGTCTGGGATGTAAATCATTCATCCGGGTTCTCAAATTAAATAGAATCCTGCCATTAAATGTACCGTCTAACAGAAAAGCCAAAATTCCGTCATCCTTGGTGTATTCCACCCAGTTTTCCAACCATACACACGAGTGGTACCCTTTATCAAACATCATGAAAGAGGCAGGAGTATTCGGTGGCGGAATGACAACACCTTCTCGAGTTCTAATAGGTTTGTCTTTCTTGAAATAATTCTTCACTTTGTTTACAAGGGACAATTTTCTCCTATTTCCGTACATAATGTCTGTTTTATGACCTTTCCACTGATCGTTCTCAAACCCTAACAGTCTTGGATCGGGTCTAGTCGCAGGTCTATACGAATGCCACATACGATTACTGCGAGTGACTTTGCTTAAAAAATCACTTCCAATCTAAATGCGTCTTTTATTTTCGTGCGACCAATGAGGTGCACGGTTTCAAATAATTTCGACCAATGGGTGCGCGGCCTTTTCGCGAGACAGTTCTCACGCTTCGGCACTCACCCCTCCTTTACAATTCCAGCTCCACTACACACCCGCTGCGTCTACCAATCCCAGCGCGGCACGGAGTGACGTCAGAGCAGCTTCGCAACTGACTCCCTCCTTTACAAGGTAACGGAAACTTTATTTTTTTCTAAAGTGCTAGTGCTTGGTTATTTAACAACGAATACACATTCGCCACTGTACTCAAGTGTCTAGACAGTAAAGGTTTGTTTCACTGCAAGTAAACTACTTCCATTTACCTTTCACACACTACGGATAGATCTCTTCTGCCTACCCTTCACTCAAGCATTAGGGAACCTGCTACTTCTTTGACTCATCCACTTCTTTTCGGGATATATACAGAGCCCAAAGTTTCACCAGCGACCCCCTTTTGCTATCACCCAAGCTCCGACGAACCTGCTACTCCTTCTGGTGTGACCCTCACTAGGTTTATATCACAATAGAAGTTTTGCCAGCGAACTCGTTGCTATCATTTATTCAACTATGTATTCAGAAAACCCTAATCAGTGCTTCCAGTTCTGCCTAACCTGCACCAATTTTCCTTGGGCCAATGACCTCAAAGCAAGTGGATTCTCTTCACCACTCACTATTCAATTCCCCGGGGATTCCCTACAAACATAAAACACTTACTAATGAGTGGGTTAATACATATATCAGTATATCAATAAGAAAAACAGTTTAAAACATTTCATAATTTTTCAAAGCAAAGCATTTCACGTGAGTGATCAGTTCACCAAAATGTTTACCTCTTTAGCAGCAATAATTTTTTTCGACTAGCAGCAATAAATTCTAGCAGCATCCAACTTATCTAGCTTAACTAGTCCTACCTAACTTTAACTAGTCCCTAACCATATCTCTGCTACCAGAAAATTACTGATAGAGATCGCAGGTCACCCGGCCAAATAATTTCACCATTACACGTACCAGGCCCATATATTTCCAATTTATCATATACCTTGATCAGGTGACCTAACACTCTACTACCAGTAACCCTGATTCCTTCCTATTTATTTCTAGTGTACCCGACTTACCAATCCACCGTTACGGGTATCTATGACCACAATGGATCAGGGAGCTAGCTGTAAAAGAAAAGCAGGCAAAATACAATATCGACTTTATTTCTTTGTATTCATCAAATAACCACAGACTACTGGGAAGTTTTAAAAGTTTTATCTAGATTTCAGATTCTGACAGCAAACAGTTCACGACCAAGAGACAGTCAACGATCAAGATTATGAAGATCACATAACCATACAAAAAGTAAATCAGGGCAACCATTTATGAGTCTAATGGGAGAATAAGAACAAGGAATATGCTAAACAGATTTCAGGAATGGAAATTCACGAAGTATAGCTATGGGTGGGTAAACTTATGCACAAACTAGAATTTTGTTACTGGGAAAATACTTCAGGGGTAGGGAGAGAACTTAGAAAATTTTTATACACCTATAGGAAGGGGAAAAATGGAGCATGCTAAATTATAGCAACAATTACTTCAAGTCAGCTTGCAGGAGAAAATTATAAACCACATCTATGATTCAAAACAGTATGGAGAGAATGTGCTCTAAAAGGTAGGGTAACATAGGAACATGCTAAGAAAAACAGCAATAACGTATGAGCTTTCATTCAGAAGCTCTGCGAAAGCATGGAAATCAATTATGCAAAGGTATGTCTTTATTGAAGCAAAGACAGAAAAATAGAAGGTGCGGTTTAGAGTCTAACACTATATTTACCTAGAATGGTGTGAAGACCAACCCTGGCCACGGATCAGTCAAGGACAGGAAATACCCCAAGGAAGGACAGTCATCAATGGGACAGCAGGTGCAGAATGGACACCCCAGGACAGGACAGGAAAACCAGATTAGGATCAGGACAGGACCACCAAAGCACGACCAGCACCCGCAGTTTGGAAGCAACGCCTGCGCTCCACCATCTCTGCAGCTATCAGTCAGAACCCCGATTGGGTTAGCGAACTCCCCAGCAAAGTGCTCCGCCAGCACTTAAGGTTTAGTAAAACCTTTGAGTCTATAGCTAAATTCGGACAGAGTGCTCCGCAGCGCTCTGTATTCAGTCACCTATTGAGTGTGTTGGGTCAGTGACAGGTCAGCTATTCAGACAAGTCGGACAATTTCTCTAGCTAAACCTAGGCTAGATATACTGTTTTCGGGTCAGTGTACCACCCCCCAAATGTTGCAAGTGTCAGAATCCCCAATTTCGATTGGTCCTTAGGTAGGATAGGTTAACACACCAATCAGAACAAACTTCTACAAGCTCGTATTTGCATGTTATGGAACCGCCTAGCAGATTTGGGGTTCCCATGACCTATTCTACAGAACACAATAGGAAAATATACAATTGTATCCAATGCAGTACATTTCAGTTTCTCCGGCTGGGTGAAGGTGCATCTTCCCAGGCACGTCTTGGCAGGGACCTTCAGTTGGCACTTGGTCAATGCCACCGGAATATGGACATGCGCAGGACCTCACATCAATATGGAGTCTTTGAGCACTGCATCAGACCCTCAAAACCGCGGTACATGGAAAGTAAGTGAAAACAAATTAAAAACATAGAAATAAATGAATGTACTATATACCATGAGTAGCCACTTTATACTTCTTACTATAAAAATATACTATGCGATTATGAATTTAGTGCAACAGACAATAACACGAGAGCATCAGCGCAAGCTTCACCATGTGAGTATACAGACAGCCATTTAAGAGGTAAATACGCATGCGCACATTTACCCACCAGAACTGCAACTACGTCACGTCACGTGAGTGTGACTAACGCATGCGCAGTAGAAAATCCCCAAGCGGCGGCCATTTTAAGGACAAGGGTTATTCGTATTAGTAAAACACATAGGCAAGCATCACTAATATACACGCACATCCAAAATAAAAGAAAATTAGTAAGACATACAAGTTGAATTACAGGATTATAAGTTATTCGAGGTTCTTGATTTAAGCAAGTCACGTATGTGAAATCTTGCTTCATCAAAAGCATCAATTCACCTTTTACTTTTCATTGTAACTTGACTCGTTTGGTGCTCTATTTGCCTAGTTTTAAAAGTGAGGAGACACATACAGTACTGACTTTAGTCATACTAGTGAAAAAATAATGGGTCATTAGTAATATTGAGTGCTAAGC
The DNA here is from genome assembly GCF_964261635.1 of Lissotriton helveticus. Taxonomy (NCBI): domain Eukaryota; kingdom Metazoa; phylum Chordata; class Amphibia; order Caudata; family Salamandridae; genus Lissotriton; species Lissotriton helveticus. The sequence goes on along the minus strand of NC_136073.1, from coordinate 614,486,945 downwards.
CCAAAAAATGCCACCCAGTTTTAACAACGTAGATGATGCTGAAATCATGTTTTAAAAGATTTAATTAGCTAGGGCTGCGTCCGCTGTGTTGAGCACCTGGCGCTGACCGAAGTCTCCTGGGCGGAACAGGGGGGCATGCCCCAAAGCTGGCAAAGATGAACCTGCATGCAAAATAAGTGTCTAAAAGATGTCACTGAGAGTGCGCATAATGAATGCCTCCTGTAAGAGCAAACTTGATGAGTTTTGCTGTTTAAATACAAGAACCTGCAATTTTCACGTAAGCACCAACTCTGGTGAACAATAATGCTTCATTAGAATATTGACCATGATACACTGTATAAAGCAGCTGGTACATTAGTCCTATTTGAATAAAAAAAAAGTGGAAACATCGTCAGTTCTAGTCTTGCTTGTTAGCCCTAACCCTGTTTTTACTTAAAACCTGCTTTTAGTTTTTAAATATTTTGTTGTCTCTTGTAAGTTTTTGCATCTTTTCTTTCCAACTATCATTTCTGGCACCTCACCCCGCCCACTTGCACAAATGATCCTTTTCTGTCTGAGTGGCTCTGCTTTGTGGCCTCAGGTGTTTTTCGGCTTTCTGCTCCTTGGATTAAACCTTCCAGTTTACTGTTTCCTACTTTTAACAATTGAAGCGTTGAAATTTAATGTGGCTGATTTAGCCACGATTAGCACTCCCAGAATGCATTGGGTTGCCTTTGTCCTCTCTCCTTTGTGTCCTTATGGGAGGTATATCTTTTCTTTCTGTGAGGCATCCTTTGTCTTCTTTCCTGGTGTGAGGCTGCTTTTTCGTCCAATTGAAGATATGCATTTGTTCTTTCCCCTTGTATGGGGCTCCTTTCTTTCCTTAACCCCTTCTATGCTAATGACAAGGTCAGCTCGTCATGAAGTACCACTGGAGCTGTGCTTATGACGAGCTGACCTTGTCATGAACAATGGGAAAAAAGAAGGTCCAGTGCAGCAGAAAAATACCCTGTAGCATTGAAGGTGTTAAGGGAGGTAAGCTGTTTGGGGTTGAGGTATTTCCTTCATTTCTGTGAGGTATGCCGTTTTCCTCTCCTCTTGTGGGGCTCCTTTGTCTCCTCATGTGTGGTATCCTTTGTCATCTCCTTTTGTGTAGTCCTATTTCGTCTCCTCGTGTGAGCTATGCCTTTGTCTCAAAAAGGTATGCCTTTGTCCTTTCTTCTTCCTTGTATTGTCTCTTGAGAATGTGTGTGGCTCTGTCTGTGTGTGGCTCTGTCTGTGTGTGTGTGTGGCTCTGTCTGTGTGTGTGTGGCTCTGTCTGTGTGTGTGGCTCTGTCTGTGTGTGTCTCTGTCTGTGTGTGTGTGGCTCTGTCTGTGTGTGTATGGCTCTGTCCGTGTCCGTGTGTGTGTGGCTCTGTCTGTGTGTGTGGCTCTGTGTGTGTGTGGCTCTGTCCATGTGTGTGTGGCTCTGTCTGTGTGTGTGGCTCTGTGTGTGTGTGGCTCTGTCCGTGTGTGTGTGGCTCTGTCCGTGTGTGTGTGGCTCTGTCTGTGTGTGGCTCTGTATGTGTGTGTGTATACCTCTGTGTATGTGTGGATATGAGTGTGGCTGTGTGTAGCTCTATATGTGTGTTTCTCTGTGTGTGTGGCTCTGTGTGTGTATGTGTGCGGCTCTGTGTGAATGTGTATGGCTCTGTGTGTGACTCTATGTAGATAGCTTTTTAAGTAAGTGGCTCTATGTGTGTGTAGCTCTGTCTGTGTGTGTGGCTCTGTGTGTGTGCCTATGTGTAGGTATGTAACTCTGTATAAATAGCCTTTTTTGAAGGTGACTCTATCTGTAAGTGCCAATGTCTGTGTGAGGATGGGTCTGTGTAAGTGGCTCTGTGTGTGTAGGTAAAATTGTAAATTGATACTTGTATAGCGCACTACTCACCCGCAGGGGTCTCAAGGCGCTTGTACGAATACCAATTTGGAACCCATCCTGGCTTTACCTGTGAGGTGTCCACTCCTGGGCACCCCCAAGGTGGAGGCCAGGCATCCTTAGCATTGTGGGGGCCGTTGTGGAGATTAAGCAAGCTATTGCCCAGTGTTGCAGAGTGGGACTCCATGATTGAAATAGGCACCGAGGCGAGAATTATCAGATCCGTGGAATTTTGAGCCCAAGACCCGCCGAGGCAGGGAATTGAACCCTGGTCCTGGGCTAGACCTCTGCATCAAGGTCTGCCGCTCTAACCATTGAGCCACACTTCTCCACTAGGTGACTGTGAACAACTCTGCCTAGGTAGCTCTGTATGTGTATGTGTGTGTGGCTATGTATGTGTAAATTCAATAGGTCATGCATATGCAAAAGATTAAGCTATTAGCATTGTAAATGACAATGCCATTTATTGGACGATTAAACCATTGCAAATTAAAAAGACAATGCTATTTATTTATGATTTTAAAAAAATAAATTAATAAGCAGTACCAATAGCTCTACCTTTAATAATGCCGAGACCATTGCATTGTTCATGATTGTTTTTATATTCTCCAGTGGAGCTATTGTGTAAAAACATTCTTAAGTATTTACATGTGCTTGTTCCCCTTTTCAAGTTATCGATAATGTGATGCATATGTGAAATTAACATGATGTAGTGGCTGATATATAATTTGTCGATGACAATATCTGGATGTTTAAGGAAGCTCAACATGATAAAGGACTGGATATAACTCTAGGAAGATGACTTAGAAGTGTGATGTGATAGAAATACTGACCATGTTACTTGATGTTAGTAATGCAATGTTTGAGTTTCTAAGTCTGCCTAAAGAAGTGTAAAGAACAAGTTACTTACCTTAGGAAACGCTTTTTCTGATGGATACAGTATCTGCCTGTGGATTCCTCACCTTTTGAATTACCCCTTATGCAGCATTCGACAGAAACGTTTTTCATAGCTCTCCCACGTCGACGAGGACTCACAATGGTACGGCTCCGTTTGCGACTCCGCGTGACGTCATTGGAGCCATAAGAAGACCTCGTCGGTGTGCTTAGATCAGTTCCACCCCTTTTTTCCGTGCCTTTGAGGCAAACGGGTGAACCAACAATATTTCACAAGTAACACAGTATGCAACATAAGCACAAATATACACAGTATATGATTCAAAGAAGAAAGGAAACTGGAAATTCTAAAATATAGACATTTCCCAGAAACAAGCATCATATCATTTCTATTGACAATGAAATACAAGAATGTCATACCCAAAATTATTTTCGGTATAAGTAGGCAGACAATGGGGAGGCGGGTGGGTCAGTGAGGAATCCACAGGCAGATACTGTATCCACCAGAAAAAGCAGTACCGAAGGTAGGTAACTTGTTCTTCTGATGGATACATCTGCCTGTAGATTCCTCACCTTTTGAATTGAATCCCCAAGCAGTCCTGCTCCCGGAGGAAGGTGTCCGCTTACCTATACCAAAAAATCCTGCAGCACAGAACGTGCAAAGTGACCGTCCCTCCTCACCTCTGAATCTAAGCAGTAATGCTTCCCAAAATTGTTGAAGGAGGCCCAAGTTGCTGCCTTGCAGATGTCTACAACAGGGACACCTCTAGCCAAAGCAGAAAAAGACATAGCTCTGTTAGAATGATCTTGAATACCTTCAGGAGGCACCTTCTTGGCCAAGGCGTAGCAGATCTTGATGCAGAGGATAAACCACCTGTGGACAGCCTTGCCCTTCATTTTTTCCATGTATCCAATGAAGAGTTGGTTATCCAACCTGAAGACTTCAGCCCTAACCAGGTAGAAGCTGACCGCCCTCTTAGGTGAAGTCTTTCCTCCTTCATAGAAGGGTGAGGGGAGGATAGGAAAGGGGTATAGTTATAGATTGCCCTATTGGAAAGGAATGACCACCTTAGGCAGGAACACAGCTCTGTTCCTAAGAACCATCTTATCTACATGAATAAAAGGTGAAAGGAGGCTTATAACTAAGAGCCTGTAGCCCACTAATCCTCCTGGCCGGATTAATCGCAATCAGAAAAATTGTCTTGAATGACAGAGCCTCAACGGACAACTATGTAGAGGCAAAAAGTGGACCCCATCAGGAAAGTAATAACTAAATTTAAATCCCACTGAGGCATGATAAATGTAGTGGGGGGAAACCTGTTAGTGAGACCCTTAATGGATCTCATAACTATAGGAGACTTAAACAAAGAGGGTTGGTATGGTAAGCAAAGAAAGGTACACAAGTAGCCTTTAAAGTTGCTACAGCACAACCCTGTTGAGCCAGGGAAAGAGCGAAACTCAGACTATCAGCAAGTGGGCCTGCAAAGGATCAATTGATCTCTCTATGCATCATTTAACAAACTTGGCCCACCTACCAGAATAGGCAGATTTGGTGGAGTGTCTTCTTGCCGATAAAATAACATCTATCACATCTGGTGGGAGAGAGAAAACACTCAGGTAGTCCCATTCAATATCCAGGCATGAAGGTGCAGACTCTGGAGGTGGGGATGTAGTAACTGCCCCTGAGACGGTGAAAGAAGGTCTGCCCTGAGAGGGAGACGGAGCGGAGGGTGCGATGAGAGGTGAAGGAGGTCTGTGTACCACACCCTTCTTGGCCAATCTGGGGTGATCAATATGACTTGGGCCCGGTCTTGGCGAATCTTCCTTAGAACCGGAGGAATCAAGGGTATGGGAGGAAACCTGCAAAGAAGCTGTGACCCCAAATTTAACTGAAATGTGTCCCCCAACGCTCCGCGCATTGGATATTAGAGACTGCAGAATGACGGGCAGTGAACTTTCTCGTGAGTGGCAAACAGGTCCAACTGAGGCAACCCCCACATCCTGAAAATGTGATGGAACACCTCGGAGAAGATGCCACTCGTGATCGACCGAGAACTGCAGACTGAGACTATCCACACGCACATTCAGCAGTCTGGCCAGATGATTAGCATTCACTCAAATCTGATGGTCTTGGGCCCAGGACCAGAGCCGCAGAGCGTCTCTGCAGAGACAATGCGACCATACTCCTCCCTGTTTGTTTATGTTACGTTAGCATTGGCCGTCAGGACCTGAACTGACTGACCATGAAGGTAGGGAAGAAAGACCTTGAGAGCCAAATGTATCACCCACAATTGTAGAAGATTGAATTAAAGCAATCTTTCCTCTGTAGACCAAAGTATCTTGATATCCAGATCCCTAAGATGAGCTCCCACCCCAGAGTGGAGGCATCCGTGATCACTATGGCAACTGGAAAAGGAGGTTGAAATGGCTTACCCCAGAGACAGGTTGCCTGGAAAATTCCACCATAACAGCTCCGCTGCAGTGTCTCTGGAGATTCTGACCACCTTCCTGAGATTCCCATTGTGTTGAAACCACTGCCTGCAGAGGCACCACTCTAGTGTCCTCATGTGCCAGCGTGCATGATTGACCAACAGTAAACAGAAAGTGAACAGATCGAGTAGGCTCAAAACCTTCAGGACTGAACCAGTTGCTCCATCTTGAAACATTTGAATCATGGTTTGTATGTCTATAATCCTTTGAGGAGGCGGGAAAGCACGACTAACAGTAGTGTCCAGTACTGCCCCTATGAACATGTTGTGCTGAGAGGGCACCAGGTGAGATTTGGGTACATTTATCGAAAAACCCAAGTCGAACAAGACACGTTGTCTCTTGCAAATGATGCACCACCGAAACGGGAGGACCGCAAACTGGTACTGTTGAGACCCCACCGTAAAACGGAGATACTTCCGATGCGACTCTAGGATGGGAATGTGAAAATACACATCCTGTAAATTGATCGACACCATCCAGTCTACCTGCTGCAGCGCCATCAGAACCTGAGCTATGGTCAACATCTTGAATTTCTCATGTATGAGGCAAAAATTCAAGATCCTGAGGTCTAGGATCAGTCTCAATCACCCGTCCTTTTTGGGGTTCAGGAAATACTGGGAGTAGCATCCCTGACCCCTTTCCTGCTCCGGAACAACCCCTGTTGCACCTTTCTGTAGCAAGGAAATGACCTCTTTTGCAGGATCAACAGATGGTCCTCTGAATTTCAGCCCTGGCAACGAGGGAAAGGATGGGAAAACTCCCGGAAAGGAAAGGCATACCCATTTTCCACAAGATTCAAAACCTAAAGATCTGACATAACAGATTTGTAGAAAATGGAACATCCAACCTCCAATGGGTCCAACAGTGCTTTAAGGTGGGGGATCTAGAGCTGCTTCCCTGCGGAGCCAGTTGGGCGAACAGGAGAGGAGGAGGAGGATGAGGAGGAGGAGGATGGGGAGGAGGAGGAGGAGGAGACTTGTTGGCGAGCAGACCCTTGCAGACGACCTCTTCCCTTCCCTCTGCATGTTCTAAACAGCGGGTCCTGTTGTTGCTGCTGCTGTTGCTGCTGCTGCTGTCGGGCCCGAAATGGAGCAGCCTTCCTAAAACCCTGAAATCTCCAGTATCCAAAGCCCCTAGGCTGGCATTGCACACCTAAAGATCTAGAGGTAGCTCTACTATCTTTAAAACTTTGTAGAGCAGAGTCCACCTTGGTCCCAAATAGTCTAGAGCCATCACAGGGAAGATCCAACAGTGTGGCCTGAACATACGGACAGAATCCTGATCCTCTGAACCAGGCGTGCCTCCTAGTTGCCAACAATGAGCCCATCACCCTAGTAACTGATTCAGCCGTATCAAGCCCGAAGTGAATCACCTGACCGGCTGCAGCTTGAGTGTCCGACAGCATCTCCGCTACAGCATCTCCGTGAAGTGGCCCTGGATATCCTCTGGCAGTTTAGGAATCACACCCTTAGCTGAGTCCATCAACGCATGGATGTAGCCTCCCAACAGGCACATGGCATTAGTCGACTTCAAAGCCAAACTGGCCGATGAAAATACCTGTTTAACCAACTGTTCTAGTTTTTTTGAATCCCTATCTCCCGGAGTGGAAGGAATGGAACCTGAGGATTGTTTTGAGGAATATGAAGCTTAAAACACCAAGCTCTCAGGTGAAGGGTGTGTTGACAAAAAAGCTGGATCCCCAGATGCAACTTTGTATTGCCTTGCCACCATTCTGGAAACAGCTGGGGCAGACAGAGCCTTCTGCCAAACTTCCAAGATGGATTTCTTCAAGGCTTCATTGAGCAGAAGTAAAGGTTCCATCACTGATGAAGGGGAGTGAAGAACCTCCGTCAGAATGTTTGATTTGACCTCTGCAGTGGGCAACTGTAAATTCAGGAGGTCAGCAGCCTTCCTTATAATAAAATGGTAGGAAGAAACCTCCTGAGAATGAATTGCTTTGGGAGAAGAGAGCTCCCACTCTGGTGATGTGTCCAGCCCACTAGCTTCCTGAAGCCCTTCAAAATCATTCATGGGATCCAGTATCCCCCCTTCCTCCGCTTCTTCCTTTTGCTCCTGGAATTCCTCCTCTTCCAGAAGCCTCTGAGCTTCCCTTCTGAATCGTATCTTTGCTATCGGCATCTGTAGTGCAAGACGCGGCACCGGTGACTTCGGAGCCGGCGTCGACGGAGGCCCTTCAGGTGCAGCTGGAGGCACCATAAGAAGTCGAGAAGGTGCTGGACTGGAGCCCAACAGTGCCGGCGATTAGTCTATCCTTTCCTGTGACTGGATTGGCATCGAGAATCTCAGTGTCGGGAGAGGCCAAGTTGGAGTCATTGGCATGAAAGGCATAAAAGGTGCCTGGGCATAATGTTTGGGTATGTCCATGTTAAAGGAAAACAGTCCCACGGGGCCACCAGGCGCACCAGATGAGTTAACCGCCCTGGCAAACATGCCATACATTGCACTTAAAAAATGCGAAGGAGGAAGTGGCCAAGAGTCGGACCAAGATGGCCGCTTAAGACCTCTGCTCGTCTCCCTGACACCCATATCCTGCCAGTAATCCTGCCTCAATGGTTCCCCAAATGACAGCCAACAGCGAGCGGTGCCGATCCATGTAGCTCCGAGCAGCGCCCAGAACCGGAGATACAGGTCCTGTCTTTTTGGGCCTGGATGAACGTCTCACGCCGGGGACTGGAGTACTGCGGCTCACCGCAAAAGTGTGGAGTAGAGCCAGCCGCTCGGGCTGGAAGTTCGCCTGTCAGCGGGAAACTTTTGGATCGTTCCCTTCAGGACACTCGGCCGAAGTGCCTCTGACTGGAGTGTCGCTGCCATCATGAAATCCCCTTGGGCCTCGCGCGGAGGTATTTACACCGGCCTGTATATGACTCGGATCACGCCCGAGGGCCGGATCGCCTGCCTGATAATGCCTTCGCTTCACCAGTCAGCCTGACCTGGGGGTGGAGGCTACCCTCAGCGTTTCTCCTGTGGCCCTGCCATATCAGCCAGCGAGGTGCGCCCGGGAGCTGGGAAGAGCGCACTCCTCCGCCTGCAAGTGCCTGTGAGCCTGCGGCTGCCGAGTGCATAGCGACCAGCACCGCTGTTCCTCCTTGAAGCACCGGTGCGCAGTATAGATGGAGGAGTCTCCCCCGTGACCTAGCATCTGTCCGTGCCGCCCCTTAAACGCGCAAACACTGGTGCGACATAACCACAGTAAGTTGCGGCAACTCATGAGAGAGAGCGCATTGAAACCCTTGCCTTCCTGCCAGCGATCATCTCCTACTCAACCACGCACCCACCTCGTCCTTGCATTCCACCCACCCTGGGCTGTGCGGGAGCTGCTACAGAGAGACTGTAATTCCCTGGGGTGGAGTGCACAGACGCTGGCTGACCAGCCGGTCGTGGACACAAATGGGGCCGCTCACCTTTTGCATCCCCTCCATCTGACCCTGGTACCTCTGATAAGTTGACATCTCTAAGTAACTGACTTTTCCCTCCTCCCCTCTCCCCTCCACACCCACAGAGTGACTTTCGGCTCAGGCGTGGCAAGCGGGTCTGGATGCTTTTAAAGCGCGATGACAGGGAGACATGAAGCAGAAAAGGGCCCAGCCCAGGGTCCCAAAAGCATGAAACAAGTCCAGTCAAATAAACTCAACTGGTACACTCTTCCCAAGGGCTCACCAACAGACCTGGGCCACACTCCTAAGGCAGTGGATGAACTTGAGGGCACCACCCTTGACCTGACCCTGCAGGACATTGTGGCAGCCATCAATGGAGTCAAATCATCTTTAGAACATAAAATGGGAACTATCTCCATCGATGTGAACCTCATTCAGGCTGACCTCACGAAAATGAACGAGAAGGTAAAAACTTTGGATATAAAGACAGCCAGTCTAATAGACGATGTAGCCCTACTCCAACGAGAAGTACAAGATCTTAAATCCTTCTGTGAGACGGCCGAACACAAACTGGATGATCGCGAAGGTCGTACGCGATGCAACAATGTCCGCATCCTAGGTGTGCCCGAAAAAGCGGAAGGACCAGCGCCAGACTTGTTTAGAGAGGACCTCATCTTGAACTACCTCTAACCTAAGGGATAGGGGACATTTTTCATCATCAAGCATGCACATAGAATCCCGGGCGGATGACCCAAGCCTGGCACACCACAGTGCCCGCTAATAGCACCTTTCCTGAACTTCATGCGCAGACCGCACCCCCTCTGCACTATGAGAATGCGGTTATATCCTTTTTCCCGGACTTTACGCAATTGTTGCAAAGACAGCGTCAAACGTTCATAGCTGTCAAGAAGAAGCTCAGGGAAAGGGGACTTAAATATGCAATGATATTTCTGGCTCGTCTCCGTGTGGAAGTAGAGGGACGGTCATGGTTGTTTGATAATCCGGCAGTGGCTTCGGACTGGCTCGACAGCCGAATCGACAGCGGTCCCGGAGGGAGGAGCGGGCTGGCGATCTGGAGTCGCAAGACCGAGGATGAGAATTGCTAGGTGCCGTTGTCTTCCACACAAACTCACTCAGGTAACGGGGTCCTGGTGGCCCCACAGATGGACATAGTCTCACCATTTTCCGCCTCACTCAGGGGAAGTTTCGTAGACGGCCCAATTGGGGACAATTGATTCAAAGAATTATCCAGGGGATGGGGAAATGGAGTGTTGGCGTCCCTCCTCTTTTCTACTTTTAGTTGTGTCTTAGTATCAGAATTTGGGCGACAGGCACTCTGCCAGTTTGGTATGGGCAGTTAAAAGTCCAGAGGGCAGGGAAGCGGGTTGTTGGTGGGGGGTTTGAAGTGGTTTTTCTTTGTTAGTTCTTCTCATTTACGCACAATTGCAGGCACGGCGAATGCACAAAAGACTTTCTACATTACCAATGCACACACACTGGGATAAAAGCATTAACATTTTAAGTTGGAATGTCAACGGGCTTGGGGACAAAGTTAAGCGGAGCATTGTTCTGCAATATATTAAGAAACAGGGCCCGGATGTCGTGCTTCTTCAAGAGACACATCTTATGGGTTTCTCCTGTAGAGCGATGAACAGGAGCGGATATAAACTAGTGGTGCACGCAGGATTCACGGCTGGCTCCAGAGGGGTGGGCATTATGGTAAAGAACACATTTCCGCTTAGCGTAGACTCCACTGGACTGATGACAGGGGTCAATATGTAGGCATCACTGGGTCCTGGGAGGGACGGGTCCTCACACTGTTGTCTGTTTATGTTCCACCGGGCCTCAAAACCACCACGTACCAAGACCTCCGTACTAACCTTCTCTCTCTTCCGGTGCTGGGGGCGACTTTAACTCTGTATGCTCTGGCGGGCTGGACCGACATCCCCCTCGCGAGTTGGGGCCCGCTTCTTGCTGGTTACCTGACTTCCTTGAGGCCATGGGGCTAATAGATACCTGGTGCACGTTCAATCCTGAGACAAAGCAATACACATTCCACTCCGGAGCCCACCACAGCTTCTCCCGCCTTGACTATATTTTGGTTCCCAGCTCTCAAACCTCACACGTTCATGAGGTTCGACACTTAGCTAGGGGCATCTCCAATCACTCACCGCTATGGGCACATATACTTCTGGATCACATTCACGTGGGCAGAATCGCACCAATCAACCCCTGGTACCTTCGTAACCCCAAAATTCGTATAGGGCTTCTAGCCACAACAGACAGCTATTTCAAAGAAAATGTGGATACTGTGACCTCTGCCCAAACGCTCTGGGAGGCCTTTAAAACGGTGATCGGGGGGAAGCCTTATCCCTAATATCAGGTCACAAACGGGAGCAACAGAAAGCGATATCTGACATAGAGGACGATATTCACAGATTTGAGGGGGAACTGGAGGGGCAGGATACTCCTGAGATACTCCATCTACTGCAACTTAAACAGGACGAATATAAGGCGCTTGTTACAGAGACAGCTCGGACTCTGGAGAGAGAGAAACTAGGGAGAATTTTTGATTTGGGTGACAAAGCTGGGAAACTGATAGCTTCGCTGGATAAACGGGAATGGGCAAGTACACTGGTCCCCGTCCTATATGGCGCTACTAATACTAGCATAGTGGACCCCTCAAGACTTAGCTCGTCAATTCGCCATCCATTTCAAGGCAGTGTATAATGCATGAACATCCTATACTGAAGACGAATCTGCTGAACTGTTGAGAGACATTGTTCTGCCCTCCCTCTCCTTGACTGACAAGCAACTAATGGACAGTTTTCTGCCTACAGACGAAATTGCTCAGGCAATTAAATCGCTTCAATCGGGTAAGGCCTCCGGCCCTAATGGGATCCCTATAGAACTGTATAAACTCTACCCGGATAAAATGGCAGCCCACCTTAAAGTCATGTTTGAAGAGAGCAGGGAGTCAGTTTAACTATCGTGGGATCAGCACATAGCTAACATTGTTTTCATCCATAAAGACGGCAAACCTAAAACAGACTGTACCTCGTTTTGACCTATTTCTCTTCTTAATGCGAACCTAAAATTCTAGCGAATGTCCTAGCCAACCGCCTAGTTAAAATCATACCAACTCTCATTCACCCTGACCAGTCTGGCTTTATCCTGTGCCGGAATACAGCGTTGAACCTGCGCCACGTTCATGGGGTACTTGGTAGGGCAGACACCATACGCGAACCAGCGTTTTTGGTCAACCTAGACGCAACTATGGCGTTCAACATGGTCGAATGGCCTTATCTCTTCGTGGTGCTCCAGAAGCTGGGGCTTGGCCCCAATTTTTTCAGATGGGTCCGCCTCTTATATGGGACACCATTAGCGAAAGTCATAGTTAACAACAAACAATCAGACACCTTTACCTTGAGCCGGGACACCCGTCAGGGCTGCCCGCTTTCCCCTCTCTTATTCACCTTGGCACTAGAACCGTTAGCGTCCTGGATCTGTCAGGACCTAGTGATTCCCCTGGACATCAGACTGGGAAGACCAGATATCACTTTACACTGATGACGTAATACTCAATCTCACAGACCCCCAAAAATCTTTAATTGTTTTACTGGACATCTTAGCGCTGTTTGGGAGATATTCCAGATTCAAGATTAACTGGAAAAGTCTCGTCTGTTTCCCCTTCATGGGGGTATACCAGCCTTGCCCCGTAACTGCCCAATCCAAGTCAGTGCATCAGGGTTCAAATATTTAGGGATATTCGTCTCCCTGGTCCCCAACAATCTTCTTCCCCAGCTCCAGCGCCTACAACATGACATAGCCAGCTGGCGAACCCTCCCGTTGTCCCTCCTCGGAAGGGCCGTACTTTTTAAAATGATGTCCCTCCCCCGCTTCCTCTACGCCTGGCAAAACTCACTTGATGCTGACCCCATTGCTTACTTTAAAGAAATTGAGCAACTCCAGAGGGAGCTATTATGGAATAGACCACCATGTATAGCTCTCAGCAATCTAACCTTAAAATGGTATGAGGGAGGTATCGCTCTTCCCGACATTAAAAAATATTATTGGGTTGCTCACCTGGCTGCCATCAATTCTGGCACCTACGGGGCCCCTGAAGACCCAGGTTATCGAATGAGCAGGTGGCTTCTCCTGGGTGGGAACTGCAATAGGGCATTGTATTCCAGACCGGCTCGACCTCCACTGTCTGTCCCCAACGGGCACTCAATAATCTTCTGGCACGCTGCCAACAGATCCCTGGGATGGGAGGGTAAACTGACGTTGGCCAACCTCTTATGGGATTTCGCGACACTGGGGACCCTGTGGCAGACAAAGGGTTCAGGATCAACATGAGCTGGCTGACTCAGAACATTTCTGCTACATGCAAATACGGCATGCTTTACGCTCAGCCTTTCCTACGGGTTCCTACCCACCCCCGAGTCCTCTCCAATGGAAATCAGGATATTAGATGGACTCCTCCCAGAAAAGACTATTTCTCTGATTTACAATAAATTAATTCATAACATGGATGACCCTCTTGCACTGCTTCGACAAAAATGGGTGGCGGACGGTATTGAACTGACGACGAAGACTGGCAGGAGTCTGTGTCCTCTCCCAGCATGGTGGCTATCCCAGCAAGACTGCGATTGGTTCAACTTAAAATCCTGCACAGGATATACATGACGGGGCGTAGACCAGTGCAAATGGGAAGGGCAACCACCGGGGACTGTCGTAGGCGATGTGGCCAGCTGGGCACATTCCTGCATATCATCTGGGAATGCTCTCTCATCCAGTCCTACTGGAGGGAGATTCATGGAGTGGTGGGGACGGTCCTGGTGGTGCCCCTACTCCCGGAGGCACGCAGATGTTTGCTGAATATATGGGAGTCAACCGACCTAAACACACACCAAACACAGTGGGCCACACTTGGATTCATGGTGGCTAAAAGGAACATAGCCCAGGCTTGAGAGGCAGCTGACTTGCTTTCTCCTTGATTTGTCCTAAAAGTGGAAAAATTTGCATTATTCTTGTAAAATGTGACTGTGCCTGGCCAATAAGAGTGTTTTGCTGTAATGTGTTTCTGTTGTCGATGATTGTTAATAAAAAAGAATTATAAAAAAATGTGAAGGATCCGTACTTGGAGCTGGTAAGGGTGGGTACGGATCTGGAACCGCCTGATCTGGAACTGCCCGAGGTCGCAAGGCTGGTTCTCGCTGCGACGCCGGAGACACCAGAGCCTGGGGCGGAGTGGCCGAAAGCAAAGGACTCGCTTCCCTAGGCAACAGAGAGTCCCTAGGAGTCAGAGAATGCACCGGAGTCACCTGCGTTGAAGAGGAAGGTGAGATATCATCCTTCCTGTGATGCTGTGGAGCTGGGGACTCGACTTCGACGATTTGCCTTTCAAAGAGTGACACTTGGAACCATGACTGCGCTTCTTCTTATGTTTCCTCAATGATTTTGAAGTGTGTGGAGTCGGTGACTTCGACCTCAAATTTAGCCTCTTCCGACCCCTCTTCTACTTCTTCGCACAAGCCATGAACAGTTTCGCATCCCGCTCCTTTAGGGCCTTTGAGTTCATCCGGCGAAACGAAGAGCGTCCCTCGACGTCATGGTCCGACTCTAGGCAACAAAGGCAATCATTGTGGGGTTCCGTGATGAACATATGTCCCCCACATTCCCTACAAGGTTTCATGTCATGTCATGGTACTTATAGAGCGCACTGTCCCCAGACGTCACCTTGCGGTGTCGCATATGTGGCTTCCTGGCGCTGATACTCATACCGCTGTGGAACCCCTCCTGGCTTTCCCTGTGAAGTGTCCACTCCTGGGCACCCCCAGGTTGAAGCCAGGCATCCTTAGCGCTGTTGGGGCCGGTGTGGAGGCTAAGCAAGCTATTGCCCAGAGTTTCAGCGTGGGGCCCGTGATTAGAATAGGCACCGAGGCGAGAATTAACAGGTCCGAGGAAATTGAGCCCGAGACCCCGCCGAGGCGGGAATCGAACCCTGGTCCCTGGCCAGAACTCTGCATCATGGTCTGCCGCTCTAACCATTGAGCCACACTCCTCAACTGAACTGAGGTTTGAACCCTGACTTTTTCTGCGTAGCCATCACACTGCTACAATTACAGATAGACTGTTACAACGTTAACCACAAAGGAATATGGATTCCTAGAAAAAACGATACACGTCGACGGCACGGAAAAAGGGAACTGACGTCAGCACACCGACGAGGTCTTCTATGGTTCCGATGACGTCATGCAGTCGCGAGCGGAGCCGTTCTATTGTCACATCCTTGTTGACATGGGAGAGCTACGAAAAAAGTTTCTGTGGAATGACGAGTAAGGGGTCATTCAAAAAGGTTAGAAATCCACAGGCACGTGTATCTATCAGAATTTAAGATACACTCAAAGGTTTATTTTACTCCCCTCTCCCTAAGAAACACAGAAAGTCAAATGTTTAGGAATGTTGTATTCAACTTTCAGAATATTTTTATTATGAGTGTAAAAAGGAAAACACTTACAATTAACATTACACTATTACACACAGATGTATACTAATAATCATCATTTTATTACATATTGTTGACCAGCTCCCAGAGCAGAAGTTCCTGAAACAACACGTACAACTCCAACCACAGTCTCAACTACCGCATAAGCCTTCATGGAGGGCACAGCTCCTGCTGGTCCTGTTCGGGATGAGGAGCAGCTTGGTCCGTCAAGTGTGCCAGTGCCTGGACAGGCTGCTAGGCTGATCCTCACTATGCCTACCAGCAGTAATACCACCCATCTTGTTCAGTACACAACCCAGACCTGGCTCCCGTATTGGCAACAACATCTGCAATTGAGCTAGGACCCAATGTGGTTGTGCCAACTGTGCAAACGCCACAGAGTAGTGTGGGTGGGGTAGGCAATCATCTGGACAGCAGAGTGAGGCCACTGACAACAACTGGCTCATGGGTGACATCAAACAGTTGTCTGGGGAGTACAATGACCTCATTGAGAGGCAGATATCTGTCTCGGGTGGTGCAAGGTGGCTTGAGGGACATATGCAGGGCTATTAGTCAATCCTCTACCCTTTTCTGTGCATCCTCAATATCTATGTACCATCCACCAGGTTCCTCCACAAAAATCCTCCTGCCATCACCTCTAACCCTGCAACTGCGGAGCCAACAGTCAACCTGACATGGAGTCGCTCATCAAGGCCAGTGGGAGTGGATTACATCAAAACCACTACCGAGAGGCGCAAGTAATTTCCTCCTGTGAAACAGTAATATTAACTCTTGGGTCAATTCTGTCTCCGGTGTCTGATATAAATATAATTTTTCATTTAATCTTCCATAATTTCTCTTGTCATTGTATCCCACCTTATTCAATATATGTGTGAATTAGAATACAATTTGTTCTTTAATACATTTAAACAGTTTTTTGTTCTACTTTTTGCTGGATTGCCAAAATGTTGTGATAGGAAATGTTCATATTGTGTCAAATTCTAAAGATACCCCACATACAGAATTTTACAATAACCATAGTTATTAGTGATATTTACTAATATGTTTGTGGCTTATCTCACAAAATGACACAAACATTGATGTTCTTGGGATGAAAATTCCATTTATTACATACAAAACAATAATCATCATTGTTTGTCCTTCATGCATTTTAATACATGGTGATTTACAATTTGAAGTATATACTATGACCATCACATTTCATAAGTACATACTCACACAGAGGAATTCCTATAAACACACACTGCAATTATGTCAGCAGTGATTTCATTTTTTAAAGTAAGAGCATTCAAAGTACAACAACAGGAAACACATTCATATAATTTTACATCTGTACATTACAAGCTAGGTAACTTACCCATTCAGTAAGTCACCGACGATTTATTTGTACTACTGAAGATGGCAGTGTGTGGTGACCTATGGGAAAAGATGAATGTTTAAAAACAATAAATGATGCTAAAACAATAGTTAAATACACTCAAAAGGACTGGACCACAATGCTACCACTTAAAAAGGTCACCTTTCCATGTAGCAATTAACAAAATTACTCTATCATATACAAGGAATTCCACTCTGCCTGGTAGTGAAGACAGTGGAAAACATCACCATCTACAACCACCTTAGGTGGCCATATATCTAAACTTACTACTTCATGAAAGACTGCAGCAATCTGTCACCTGTATATAAAAACGGTTACATTTACATTAATTTCAATTAACTTATAGTTACCCTCATGAGATGAAGCTGTCAATTACATCTTGATGCAAGTAATTTACTTCTTCACCACTGTCATATTTATTTGGCAATTCTTCAACATCACCCAGGACCTCCTCATTGTAGACATCATCTGGGAAGAAAGGAATGTTCCACTGCAGGGCAATGTAGTGCAGCATCCAACAGAGAATGGTAATTTTATACACCTCATCAGGTGAGTAAAAGATGGCTCTGCCAGACTTATCCAAACAACACAATCTTGCTATCAGGAACCAAAAAGCCCGTTCCCTTGTCTCCGAGTTTTAACTTGTGCCTCACTGAAGCAGACTTCACCTGGAGTAGTTGGAATTCTCAGAGATGATAACAACCATGGTCTATTAGGTTAAGCTGTGTCTCCTACAACATATCAAATATGAGTATAAAGTAAGATAACATGTTTTTAGACTGCAATGTTGAGATAGCAATTGTAGGCATTTTAAAATATATTTACACTGAGCACTTACCAACAAGCTAGGCATTCACATTTCCAAGTTGTGTCATTTGCTGTTTTATGCTGCTATTGCGTAGCAGCAAAAATCATGGGTGGATCCAGGGAAGTGTGCACAGACTCTTGTGATATATAGACTGGGACTGCAAAAAATATGCACATTTACAGAATGAAAATATTTCCTGTTACGGTATACTTGTTTTCTGTTGTGTGGTGGACAAAAGGCAATGTGTGTCCCATCAATATCACCAATAACATGGGAATACCTCCCTAAGCATAACAATATGCCTTCACATTGTTCACTACTTCTACAGTACTTGAAACCTAGGTGGTTACACAATATATGTTTAATGATGACTTCCATTATTACAACTTTTTCAATTATATGTCTGACATTTATGATGTTAACAGTGTTTTTTTCACATAAGCCTCCATTTTAGCTATTGCTAGTGAGGTTTATATTAAAGTGGTTGTGGTCTCTGCAAATGATGACTGCCTGACTGCCTGACTGCCTGACTTCTGCGTCATGACAGACATAAATATTATGTCTTGGAGATGTAACATCCACCAAAGGAGTACACATCGACAGGTGAACGTGTGCCGATGGATTTGACCCCATCAATGTTTTTTAATATGTCATTTGACACATGTATAAGTCACAGTAATGTCTGCATTCTGTAATGGTTTTTCACTTGCCTCCTAGCATTGGCAAAGTTCAGACCGCCTCAGATTTTGTTGCTTCTCCTGAACTGGTGGTGGCCATGATGAAAAGTGCTGGAGACAGCCCCTAACTTCACACCTGATGAGCTTGAGATTGTCACTGATGAGGTCTCATCCCAGTATACACAACTGTATGGCATGCCAAGGCAACAGGTAGAAAATTTTTTTATTGTATGTATCTGGCTAGTAACACAATATTTTGTTCACGGATAGAACAACAATAATGTGTTCTTTCATCATTGTGTTGATGTAACATGTGGTAAGTTAACCAACGAGGAACAATATGGTAAATGATGTATATACATGTACTTAAGACATGTTGCAAAAAAATACAATGATACATGCTTCCATTGGGTTAAGAAGAAGAATATACTTTTATTCGATTTCTGAAAATCATAAAAATGTGGATCCTACCGCCAGGAGATATACAATGTAAACGTGATTAGACTGAATTAAAATTACAGTAAAACAATTTTTATAAGTAATGTGCCACACGTAATGTAATTAATTCCAAGGTCTAATATTTTGTGATAAAATACCTCAACCAGAGGTCTTTAAAATTAATTTTAAAGTGGGTAAAGCGGGTAAAGTTCTTGTGCTGAAAATGGGAAGGGGAGAGAAGAAAATAACGGATTAAAAGTTCTGGGGAGGACTCAACCCGACTGCATGATGGAATACTGGTCATCTGTCCTTCTTTTCAAGTTGTTTTATCGCCAAGTCCTTCTTTTCAAGTTCTTTTGCTGCTAAATTCAAGAATTGTTTTGTCTTGCAAGACAATTGAACAGAGGAACCACTGAGAAATGTTATGACTACCGCTCTGCAAGTCCTTATTTGTTCTTCTCTCAGGATTGGCTGTAAAAGGATCTTCCTCGTATTGTGTAGAGCTGGACAGATGCATAGTAAGTGTAATAGAGACTCTGCTCTGTTACCACAGAGGCAGCAATCCGTGGTCAACCAGGTCCCTAGCCATTTTGGAGTAAGATCTTTTGTCGGAAAGAACCCCAGTCTCAATAGGGTCAGTTTCCACTTGTGATCTGTGAAGCACTCTTGTCAATATGATTGCAGTATCAGCTGTTTGTAAGTGGGCCTCACCATCCATGCATGCCTTTTGTTGGCCAGTAAGTCTTTATCTGTTTGCAGCAATAGTTGTTTGATTGCTTTATTGGTGATTTGTTTAAATGCAGAATATGGCATTGGTGTGTGCCAGGCTTTCTCGAGCTTTATTGTTGAAAGAGCTTGTTTTAAAATTCAAAATTTTGACTTGTTCTGCCTTGATTGTTTTTCAACCTCCTCCAAGCAATGATGGGCTATCGTGTTTTCTTCAGCTGCCCTCATTCTCTAGTAGTTTTGGCTAGGTCTCCTTTTCTAGCCAGTATCTGGTTTTTTAGACCGTATTCCAGACGTATCTGAACCTGGGAGATGTGAGACGGGATTGTGAACAGCTTTTTGAATAATCTGGGTTGGATTAGGTTTAAAGTTGTCCAGTTCTTGGTGTTTAGCATTTGCAGGCTGTACGTAATAGATGGCAAAAATGTAGCTGCTACGACCTTTAATAGGTGGTATGTTGAACTGCTGCTTAGTTTTTTCTGCAGAGTTTTAAAGACAAATAGTATTTGTTTGCTTTTGTTTACCCAAGGTCTTGATGTTGTTTGTAGCTGAGTGGTCAATCTAAATGAACCCCCAAATATTTCTATACGTCCACCTGAGATAAGATGCTGGAATTTATCCTACCAACAAATTTAGGATGTTTTTATGGGTACTGGAGAAGCACAAAATGTTCGATTTTAAAACATTGATTATTAGTTGTTCTTTTGAGGTGCATAGCGCTAGTTGGGAGGTCAGCCGCTGCAAACCAAGAGGCATTTGGGAGAGCAACATGATGTTGTCCGCACATTGCAGGCTAACTATTGGGGTATTTCCCAACTTGGGAGCGTCGTCCTGAGTTAGACAACTTCCTAGACCAAGCCGCCTCCTCACACGGTGAAGTTTGTTTATAGGTTGGCAGATATGTGACAGCAGTGGATGCACAGGTCAGAGTTTATGTTCAGATTTACTGGTGTAACTGGCACTCATGATTTTACTGTGTCTTTAACAAGTTTGCCTAAAGCGTCTCTTTCTGTATGGCTGCCAGTTGCTTCGAAGTTCATTCAGCGTGACTTTTTTTTTTTTACTCAAAAGCTGTAATCATGTTGCCGGTTTAACCCCTCACCCTTTAAAGGCCTATGAAACTACAAGTCCCACTATCCCAGGATGCAACACTGAACGGTTTGGTTGTCAACAGTGGCCAATTGGTTACCTAGTTCTAAATGTAGCTATGTTATCCCTAATCAAGCTGTTAGTTACTCTTGCACCCACAGTGCATGAAATCTCAGTTTTCCATTTAGTGCTGGCATGTTCTGTCCAGTAGACCTTCTCTTTCCTTCTCCTGCTTCTGCACCCTGAGGACACTCACATAAGCCTAATGTCCAGTTCACGTTTAACATTTTTCCGTAACTTTCTCTACGGAACTATTAACTGCTTTTGGAAGCAGGCGTAAGGTGCCAGATGTCAGTGAAGGACTTTACCCTGCTGGGCACGGGCGTAACACAGGCCCCCGCCGCCCCTGCAGTGTGGGGGGGCCTCAAGCTCCAGGGGGCCCCATCAGCACAGCACTCTGGCAGCAGGGCTCCTGATTGAGCCCGGAGGGGGGCCCCCGAGCTGCCTTGCAGGGAGGCCCCTTCAAGGTTTGTTATGCCAGTGCTGCTGGGGTTTAGTGTACTATCATAGCGTTGAGAAGCAAGAAGTTATTTTTTTAGGCAAAGAAGAAAACTAGGGGACAGGTGGCTTTTGGGCCGAATTGGGGTTCGAAGTCTGATTCTGGATGCTCCTTATTTGCCTATTTACTTGCTATTATTTTTCCTGTGTCTCCATAACCTGGTTGTGCATTTCTGCCTATGCCTCATTTTGCCTCTTGTACCCCATTTGCTGCTGGGGGAGGCACCTAATTTGTGGCTTCTCGTCCCTGCCTGTACTGTGTTCCTTGCCTGCGTTCTTGAAGTGCCTGCTCTGTTCACCATTGCCAACTGGCATATACCTTGCTATGACAAGCTCTGTATGCCTCTGCCTTAATGTGGTGTATAACATACCTAAAAGTTTGCAGGATGCATAGCATAGAGATCCCATAGCGAAGTCAGCAGATATACATGCAGTCAAGAATGAATGACAAAACAATGAAATAATTGAAACCACGCCAATTTCCATTGGGGACAATTATATTGGAGGTTTATTCAATAAGGTAATGGGTTAACGTACAAGACGTCCAAGAGTAGCCAATGAAATGACCTGTCTGATTTACCGGTAGTCACGAGGACTTGCCGTCATCTGGTGTCAAACTCTTGGAGCTGTGCCCACTTCTGGACCCTGTAGCCTGGCTAAATGTGATTCCTGTGCACATCGAAGCCATGCGAGCCCACCCACATTTGGTTAGGCTTCCAGCTGCCTTAGGAATAACTGAGTGCTGTTGCTTCCATTCAAGGGCCTGCCATACCAATACTGGCTAAAAGTCTCCTTTGAGCGGCTTAATGTGGATGCTTTCTTGCCTGAAGTTTGTTGTGTCGTCCTGTAACGCCATCAAGTCTTCTTGGGGTGTGGCAACTGTAGGCAATAAAGCCCCCTAAAATTCCTTTTGCATTGGTGCTCTATCCATTCCACTGCAGGTTTTAAAGTGCACTGAATAAGATCTACCTGCACCTGCAGCACATGTAATTGCTCTACCGCGGGGGGCGAGCTAGCCGGGAAGCGAGATGGCCGCTGCTTAAGCGAGCTCCTCGCCTGAGCCCATGTAATCCTTCAAAAACCATCCTTTTATTCATCTACACCTGCACTGTCGCATACCGCGGGCCGTTGGGAGCGCTGAGGGATCGAGCGGCTGGATGCTGGAGGACGAACGCGGGCCGAGCCCTGTGACACTGGCCGGAAGTCGGAGGCCTAGGAGCGCCAGAGCGTGAGTGAAGTCCCGACCTCAAGTGCGGAGGTCGAGGTGGGCGCCGGAGCCTGGGAAGGCGGTGTATCGCCCTGCGCAGCGGCTGCGAGCCCGGGGAGAGTGTGGGCTACGTGGAGGACCTGAGAGGGTGGGAGCAACGCAGAGGCCTGTGGGATCGGCTGTCGGCAGTGGGCCAGAATGACTTGCGGATGATGCGGCGCCCCCCCCGCCGAGTACACACCTGGGCACTCGAGAGCTTTAGCCTGGCCCGGCGGCGAATTGGGGCCACAGTTGGGCTCGGTCCCCGGGGTCTATACGGTGGGCCGAGGCCTGCATACAAGGCTGCAGGGCTGTCTGGTGGGGAGTGAGGCGAGACGACCCTGCCTCCACAGCGCAGAGGAGTGAATATCTGACGCTGGGCAAGTGGCGCGCATGAGGCACCCCGTTGCTTACTGTTCAACCACCAGTGGTGTGGCATGCAGCGGCAGTGTACTGTGTGTGGCGACGAGCGCCCAGGCTGCCCTGCCCAACTGATACTAACGCTGCTGGTGCGCATTACTGCCGCATTCACCTGCATCTACTACAGACCATCAGCTGTGCGTTGCCAGGCCTGTTGCCGGGACCGCGCCAACAGAACACACACAAAGATAGTCGGAAACTGCCGAGACGTGGGGCAGCCCGACAGAACACCAGGTGGCCGTGGGGTGGAAGATTGTGGATTGGCGCTGGAACAGAGGGCGCGGCACCACTACCACTGGGCTGCAATACATACCCTACACGCTAGTGGCACTGCTCGAAACGGAGCCCGTACCTAATCCCAAAAGGGGATCTCACTCCTTCAGTGCCTTCCTGTACCTCGACCATCTGAGCCAGACGTTTACACCAAATAACTGCTACAGGATGGGGAAGCCGGATCGCAATCAACCAAAGATAACCTTCTACCAGGCCAAGAAACAGCAGGACAACACCACGGAGACACAGAATCCGCTTCCGCCTACACCCACAGATGCTGGAGTGATTACGAATTACGCCATACAATCCATGTTCCACACCATACAAACCTCACTTACGAATATAGACGGAAAGATTAATTCCGTGACATACAGGGTGGACAGAATGTCAGAACGCCTAGATAAGCACACCGAACGTTTGGATATGGCAGAACGGCGGCTCTCAGAGGCCGAAGACTCTCAGGTACAAATGGAAGCGAAGCAAACAAAGGTAGAAAAACAGCTGGTGGCAATGGCGTCGAAGACGGAAGATTTGGAAGCCAGGTCCAGGAGAAGTAACCTCCGTCTGAAGCGCGTTTCGGAAACCACAAAGACAGGCACAATGGAACAATATGTTGAGAAATTGCTGATCTCCATGCTGGGACGAGACACTTTTTCGGAAGTGTTCATTGTCGAAAGAGCACATTGGACACTGGCTCCGAAACCGCCCACCGGGTCCAGACCGAGGCCCATCATAGCCAAACTATTAAATTACAGAGATCGCGGCGCGGCGCTGCGGAAGGCCAGAGAACTGGGGAAGCTAACCCACGAAGGAATGGACATCTCCATATACCCCGATTTTACCTCAGCGGTACAAGAAGCGCAGAAGAAATTCATGGATGCCAAGCAAAAATTGCGGGAGCTTAACATACCCTACGCAATGCTATATCCGGCAAGACTCAAAATCACTATTGAAGGCAAAACGTGGATCTTCACTGACTCAGCAGTGGTGCAGAAATTCCTAAAACAAAAAGGGAAACCAGGAGTGCAGAGAAGATCACCACGAAGCGAACAGGGCGAATAGCCCACAATGTCAGATGTGGAATGATTTGGTTGCAGGACTACATGTTGACTGATGGAGTGCTGTGTCTGTGGGTGCGACCCGGGGACTACAGGGTGATGTACACTGGTGATCTATGCATATGCTTGCCTCAGACTGCGACTCCAGATAAGTGGACAAATGCTAAAGTATTTTATAAGTCATGTTTGTTATGTGAAGATATGACATGGCTGACTCTGGGCCCGTAGAGATGTTCAAGGATGCTACCCAAATGGCCACATAAATGGGGAAGGACAATAATGGGTGTGGGTATGATGATGCTATGTTGCAGTGGGCTCAAACTCATGTAGCTTAGGTTGCAGGTAAAGGGTAGGCAGCTCTGACCGCCATGCGTGAACTGCACAGTTTACTGTTTTATGATTTTTCTTTGTTTCTTGTTATGTTGTTGTTGTGGGGCATGATGGGTACTGTTGAAAAGGATGTCTCCACTTGGTTTAGGGTAGTGAAGTGGGTGGGGGTGGTTCTGGGTAATTAGGAAAATCTGACCAGCAGCTTGATGACTGAAATACTAGAGACTGACACTCTTCGAAAGCACGTGCATTTGGGGGTGATACCTGACTAAGACGCACACTATGAGTGATCCCCTTACAGATCGAAGACCTCTGACTTTCCTCTCCTGGAATGTACGAGGCCTACACAACCCACAGAAAATACGCAAGGTGGTAGCGTACTTAGACAGACACAAAATTGATGTAGCTTGTCTACAGGAAAAACATTTTTCTGATCTTAGGGCACAACATATTGGAACACGGTGGGCATCCCTTCGACTGACGTCCTCTTATTCGTCCTACGCTAGAGGTGTCTTAATATGGGTAAAAAGCACTATACCCTTCACTCACCTTAAATCAGTGTGGGATGACCAGGGACGCTTTGTGATGCTGCAAGGCAACTACGGGGGTTCCATCTTGACTATAGTGAACGTCTATGGCCCAAATACAGACGACCCTTCATTCTATGCCAAAATCTGGTCGACACTGAGGGACATGCAACCAGGCACTATAATTTGGGGGGGGACTTTAACACATATTTGGACCCCGCGATGGATAGGTCAACTGAGCTGGATAGGTATGGCAAACGTTCGGCCAAAGTCCTGCGGGATGGGTTGTCTGATTGGAACTTGGTGGATATATGGAGGCAGAGGAACCGAGATAAACGGGAGGGAACGTGCTTTTCGTCAACACACCTCACATGGTCCAGACTTGATTACTGGTTGGTAACACAAGATGTATGTACATGGGCTACAGAGATATTACACATGCCTAAGACACTATCTGACCATGCACCGGTCAAACTCAGACTAGACATACCAACGCATACTCCACGACAATTCACATGGAGACTGAGACAAACGGCATTAAAGGATTAGGTGTTCAGAGAGGGACTGCGTCAAGCCATACTGACCTTTTTCCAACACAATACTGGCTCTGTCCAGAGTACAAGAACCCTCTGGGAGGCATTTAAGGTTACTATACGTGGACACTGTATAGGCACACACGCGGGTATATTGCGGGACATACAGGAACAATTGGCGAAAATTGAAAGAGACATTCTTGCACTAGAACGCAGGTATGAGGAGAACCCATCTGACTCTTTGCTAGCTGACATAAGGAAACACATTGACATATATGACGAATATGCAGCTGACAAAGTCAAATACATGTCATGCAAATATGTAGCGCGGAACTATGACGAGGGAGGCAGACCTGGTAGGGCACTGTCATACAAAGTTAGACCCTCACACTCCATGACACATATCACTGAAATTAAAAACGCTCTGAATCTTCCTGTGTATGACACGCCGACCCCACTAAACTGCTTTACCGAATTCTACATACAATTGTATACGGCCCGCGTCACCCCCGCACTCCAGATATATGGCTATACCTAGACGATATAGGACTTGCATGGCTGTCCAATACTCATAGACAATATTTCTGTCTCCCAATCTCCAGGGATGAAATAATAGAGGCCTTTAACTCCCTTCCCAATAATAAGGCTCCTGGCCTGGATGGGCTCCCAGGAGAGTTTTACAAAGAATACCGAGATATACTTGTGCCACACTTTGCAGAAATGCTAGAGGAAGCGTATGAGGAAGGTACACTACCAACCACTCCCACTGAAGCGTTACTGATAGCACTACCAAAGCCGGGTAAAGATCCCCAACGGTGTGACTCCTATAGGCCTTTATCCTTAATTGACATAGACGTGAAGATTTTTGGCAAAAATAATAGCGAACAGGATACAACCACTCCTTTGCAACTTAATCCTACCGGACCAAGCAGACTTCATGCCGACGTGGTCTACTGCCCAAAATTTGCGCAATATATTCTCCCTCTATCATCAATTGGACCCGGAGGAGCCAGCGGCTGCTGCCCTGCTAGACACCGCTAAGAGTGGAGTGGAGGTTCATGTTTGTGACTCTGCGGAAAATGGGGTTCCTCGACCCTTTTTTGAAGTGGATTTCACTGTTATACATGACACCCAAGGCACGAGTACGAATAAATGGCTTGACGTCTGACCCTATATTAATTACAAGAGGCACGAGACAAGGGTGCCCACTGTCACCAATGCTCTTTGCCTTGATACTTGAGCCGCTAGCTTGCAAAATTCGGCAAAAACATTCCACCACAGCTTTACAATTCAGTCTACGACCAATTGGCATTTCACTATATGCCGATGACATGGTCCTCTACACTACGCATTCGGAAAATAATTTGAACCCACTCATCAGAGAGTATGTTCAATACGAACAATTCGCCGGCCTCTGCATCCATTGGGACAAATCGGTAGTGATCCCACTCACCACAGCTACAGAGGAGCCAGAGTTGGACTACCCCCTAAGATGGTGCACCGACCCGGTACTTGGGGATATGGATACACAGAGATCCAGAGGTAGTCATTAGGGAAAACTATGGCAAGGCAATGTCTAGATTGGAGGATCAGGTCGACAGGTGGATAAAAATGCCCTTTTCAATGGCGGACAGGATAGCCCTTCAAAAGATGCTAATGTTATCCAGATTCCTGTATTTGTTCTGGAATGTTCCAATTTGGCTGACAAAAGCCTTTTTTGACAGATTACGTTCTACACTCCAGAAACTAACATGGGCCGGAAAACAGGCTAGAGTATGCTGAAGGGTCCTTACCCAACCATACCACCTAGGCGGCTTTGAGGCTCCTGATTTTCAATTATACTATCTTTTCGCACAAGCTCAGCACGCACATTATTAGACGAGGCCCCACGCATCTATACCACACGTTGCAGTGGAGAGCGACAGCGTCTCTCCTGTGCCGCTGATGGCGCTACTAGCCAACCCCGTACGGTATATACAACATGATACTATACATCCCGCCAAGAACACTTCGAGAGCATGGCACGCATTGGCGTGTAGAGCAAAAAAATTGCCAGTATATGCACGGGCCCTGCCAACAACAAACCACCCTCACCTCGCAGTGAGCCAAGTACCCAAAATACAGAAGCTCCTCGAGGATATGGGTTTCCGGACTTTGGGTCAAGTGTTCCCTCATAACACATTTCTCAAATGGTCGGATCCCGCCTTATGCGCACCTCAGACCCCAATGAATAATTTTGTATACCTACGCTTACGTATGGCTATGAGGGCACTATACAATATGTTCCCCGCTGAACCTGAGCAGCTATCATCGTTACAAGTGCTGCTAACTGCCCCAACTCGCCAGAATGTAGTAACACGACTATACAGCGCAACTCAAAGTGAACAGGCTGAAGGTCCCATGGCAGCGAAGGGTAGATGGGAGAGGTCACTGGGCATACCAGTTGATGAACAGGATTGGCAATATAGTTGTACGCAACTCACACTTCTTACATCCAACTGTAACTTGCGCATTATACATTTTAAATTCCTTCACCAGATATACTACACGCCAGCTAAATTACACAAACTAGTGCTTAGGGACACTGGCTCTTGCTACCGATGCAATGCAGCAGGTGCAGATTTCTTACATGTGGCATGGTCCTGCCCTGGCTTGCTGACCTACTGGAATGCAGTTACCGATGCATTAAGCCCCATGCTATCGGAAACCATCCCAAACACCCCTTTGACATGCCTATTGGAAATCAAAAAACTCAAATACACTAGACGTAGGAAGTTCTTGGCAGTGGCGCTACTTCTTGCGAAACGACGAGTGGCGATTAGATGGGGCAGCAAGAGACCACCTAGACTAAAAGACTGGATCAAAGATATGACATATTGCAAGACGACACTAGAGACCTATGCTGAAGACATACCACTGGCGTCCAGACCCAGAGACTTCTGGGAGCCACTCCTGCAATACTTGCAAGACGCTTGATTTCTTCACGTAGAGAGGTGGTGTTTGTAGTAAAAGAGGCATGCTGAGGACCGGAGGAGATGTGGGACAGGGCGTGAAGTCGAGATGGGGGACTTCAGGAGTACGAAGATTATGTTTAATGAGATTCAACGCACTGCATAGTGTAAAGAATGACTGTTTGTATGTACCCTGCAATGTGATCCAGGAGTGTCAACTGATTGTTTCTTTTTTGTAAATGACTGTACATGATGAAACATGCTGTGTAGTTGCTGGTCAGAAGGAAAAAAAAATACTAAAAAAAAAATTGCTCCACCGCATTATTACCTTTTCCCTGTGAAGTATTTCCTTTAAGACTGGTTACCTGGACACCCTCATTCAATAGTTCTTAACCTGTGGTCCAAGAACGCTTGGGGGTTTGAGAGGCTTACTCAGGGGTTGCGCAACTGTTTTACAAAATTAAATCATATTTATCAATTAATATAGTACATACAAATATTGAGGCGAAATTGAACATTTAAAAACTTTTTCTATGTTTGACCTTGAATTTACAGAATATTTCAACATTTGAGTATTTGTTTGGTGTATACATATTTATGTGTAGTGTTTGAGGTCCAGATCACATAATTTTCTTAGGCAGAGGGTCCCTAACTTCCAATAATGACTCAGTGGGTTCCCCACATTCCAGTAATGATTCAGTAGGGGTCCACAGAAGTTAAACGTTTAAGAACTGCTTCCCTAATCTATTATGAGAATAACCTGTGGTAGGAGGAGATTGCACCAATAGCTTACCCTTGCCCGTGCCCTTAAGTTACCCTGCCATTCCTGTGTAGCAGCTCCGGATTTAAATATCCCATACTTCCCACATCCCGCTTTGTAAGGGGTGCAGCTAGCTAGGTCCCTAGATTCCTGGATTTCCATTTGGCTAAAATGGGCTTGAGGGTGTGAGAAGGGTGTTTTTTTCTTAGCATGGTGAAACCACAGTGATTCACTGCCCGCCAATTTGATGCAAAGCTTGCCACATGAACAGCAATGTTTCTTGCCACTGATTGCAGATCTGGACTTCCAAAGTTTTGTGCTGCTTTGCTGTTAACATTCCAATGCCAGTCAGAGGCATTTGTAATCCACAATCAGTAAGAAGCTGAGTGCTGTTATACCTTTCTTGTCAGTAATGGCTAACGGAGCAGCGGCATCTGAAAGAGAAACCTGAAACCCTGTGCAGATAGAGCTGAGAGGCAGAGGGGCTGGGTTAGAGGTGGGGGGGGCGATTTCGACAGACGACGATGAGGGAAAATGAAATAAATAATTTTTCATAATCGTCTGTAGAAATCCCGCCATCCACCTCCACCCTCCCATCTGGCCTCACCTCTCTTACCTGCATAGGCAACGACTGCTGACACTACATGTCACGGTAAACCTACACTTCAATAATGAGAGCAAGTAATCACTTGGCATCAAATTGCACAATTTAGGAATATTGTGCTTTTACACTATCATCATGAATATATCATGTTCACAGTTTAGAAGTGTTGTGAAACTATGCTACTAACAAGAATACACAGGTTAGGGCCATGACTGGAATACGGGGCTAATAGTGTGACAAGTGTGGGATGTTGCCAACCAGCCTACGTACTATAAAATCACTTCACTAAGGTCCAGATTGTAATGGGTCGCAATCTGATTTACGTCATCAATATTCATGAGAGAGGTCACAAACGGTAACAAATTATGATTGGTGGCCATGACAGAGATGGTGTCCTGCTGGGGTCAGCAGAACATCATCTCTGTGATTGTGTTTTTTAATCATTTTCTCTTAGCCTGTTTTCCATAAAATGTAGCTGCTTTACTGTGTTTTAAAGTGTTTTTTTATTATTTATTTTTTGTACTTTTTGCTTGTTTGAAAGTACAGTGGTTCCCTGAACCACTATTTATCTATTCATGTATTTATTTTTACATTGACCAAGGGGAGCAAAGTTCCGAGGACTCCTTCCCTTTTGCGATTAACTTACTACCCTATGTTGGAAGTCAGTAAAATTTCAATGCTGTGGAACCAAATTTCATTTGCAGTACATTGATATATATATACCACAACAAATCGTCTTCGGACTTTGTGCTCGAACTAATATGCATTCCGATCTTGTTTGAAGCATCGGCAGTGCTAGCTGAATTTGAGGGGGCTGTGGTATTATATGTTGCTTCAGTGTGAGCTCTCCAGGTTTGCTCCATTATAACCGAGTTGAAGTGGCGATGTTTGACGTTTAGCAGAAAGTTGATGTTTGCCCAAAACTGTTTAGAGTTTCTCTGCTTACTAGCGTGGAGCATGTTGATCTCGAGTTATTTCTTGTATGTTTGCTTGGCCGCCTTTATTACCTGTTTTAGGTCCTTTTTCATTTTTTTCTATTGTTGTAAGGATCTGCTGTGTCGGATGGGTTGTACTTGTGGCAAGAATAATGATACAACTGTCAAAAAAAGAACATTTGGGAGTGTTTTATTCACAATATGGGTACAGGATGGTATGTCATGCTTATGTAATATTAGCTTGCATATACATTAAAAGTGTTTGCTAACATTACAATGCAGATATAACTACACTATACATATAATAAAATGTTAGCTATAATGATACATTTCTAACATTTATATTACATATATTATTATACAACAAACACACTTTTACTGATACATACACAAAGGAAGAGTGTAAGGTATACACAGACAATATGGGCTAGAAATACAGATAACTATGTTATGGACACCTGTATCAATAGTTGTGTTCAATATATTATGGGTATAATCTGAAAACATACATACACATATGCTGTAGATAGCTATTTTTAGGCACATGCTATAGGATCAGAACCTCTGTTGTAGCTTTCATATATAGAAGCATTATCATGGATAACTTTCCTTTTTAGCATAACATATACTTACAGAATGCATAACGATAAAGATCAAGACCTGTATATACATATATATATATATATATATATATATATATATATATATATATCCCAGCCAAGTTTTTGGCGCTAAGCTGTGTTGGCGCCTTACAGCGGCGAGCTTTGGACGGGATCGCCAGTCCCTAAATACTCCAACCTTTCGTCCACGCTTCGAAGAACGACGTCCAAGCCACAAATGTAATTCAAACTGGATTTATTTCACATCCCACTCTTGTGGGATGTGAAATAAATCCAGTTTGAATTACATTTGTGGCTTGGACGTCGTTCTTCGAAGCGTGGACGAAAGGTTGGAATATATATATATATATATATACACTTTATGCACCGCTCCTCCACCGCCGTCGCTCCTCCTTCTCCCGGGTGCTCTGTCTCGCGGTGGTGAGCCGCGTTAATGTTACCAAACACTCCGAATTCCTCAATTCAGAAATATATATACACACACACATATATATATATATATATTATATATATATACATATATATATATATATATATATATATATATATATATATATATATATATATATATATTCACTGAAAAAACCATAGGTTATACACCATATATAGTTAGGAATTAGCATTTACAAAACCTTGAAAATTCACTGAAAAAACCATAGGTTATAGACCATATATAGTTAGGAATTAGCATTTAAAAAACCTTTTTTTACTCACACAAAACCATTGAAATTCCATATATAGTTAGTAGTACTAACTATATATCGCGCACCCGCAATCCACTGCTGATCATGTCACATATTACATCATTCATGACATGGTCAGTGACATCACTGATGACATCACTGATGACATCTCAAATGACATCACTGATGACATCACTGATGACATCTCAAATGACATCACTGATGACATCACTGATGACATCTCAAATGACATCACTGATGACATCACTGATGACATCTCATTTGACATTACTGATCACATCACTGATGACATCATTCATATGATAATACGATGAACCTCTTCAGACTCTAATATAACCTTAGATACACTCAGTGTAAACAGACACTCACAGACTGTCACTCATCCATGGAGTTACTTACACACCTAGTCAGTCATGCAAAGAATCAATCACACCTCCATTTCCTCAACTATACAGTTATACACACCTTACTTATTCAAACATATACTAACACATATTTACTCTCTTTTACAATCCCTGATACAAGTTCACAATGATCCATACAGCCACTCACACATTCACTGGCTCTTATGCACAGTTATTTATATATGCCAACTCTCACATGTACTGTGTTTTACATATGTACTTACTTTGACATGTAGCACTGAGATATCCATTCACTCACCAATGCACTCATGCACACAGTCAACCACCCATACAGCTGTTTCCACATGCACTTTTGAACCCATACATCTAGTGAATCAACTGCTCACACATCTATGCACAGAGTCATACACCTCCCAGCCACCCACACACACACTCAGTCTCCTCCCATACAAATACTTGAGCAACCAATCAATAACCCATATACTTACTCATATAGCTACTGATCAACACATGCAGCAGTTTACAGAACAACAAACATAATGATGCACAAATTAAGACAGTTCAGTCACTAACCCATGCACTCAGTGAGACACATTTAACCACTCACTCATACAGTCAGTCATGCACCTACTAAATCCTTCATCCAGACACTTCTACATCCACTCATTCTTCAATATGTAAGACATATTTTAACTTTACAGAAATACACAGTCACTGGATGTTGTCATCAGTGATGTCATTTGAGATGTCATCAGTGATGTCATCAGTGATGTCATTTGAGATGTCATCAGTGATGTCATCAGTGATGTCACTGACCATGTCATGAATGATGTAATATGTGACATGATCAGCAGTGGATTGCGGGTGCGCGATATATAGTTAGTACTACTAACTATATATGGAATTTCAATGGTTTTGTATGAGTAAAAAAAGGTTTTTTAAATGCTAATTCCTAACTATATATGGTCTATAACCTATGGTTTTTTCAGTGAATTTTCAAGGTTTTGTAAATGCTAATTCCTAACTATATATGGTGTATAACCTATGGTTTTTTCAGTGAATTTCAATGGTTTTTTAATAGCAAATATCATAAGCTGTCGAATGTCAAGTACGTGGTAAGAAAAAACATTTTCGTGTTTATGCACACTGATCTGCTTTGAATGCTGCCCCCCCCTCATTTCTATTAGGAGTACTCTCTCTTTGCAGATAGTGAAGGGTAGTTAACGCAGGCCTTTGCCCCCGTTGTAATCCGTCGTGCCTGCTTCTCTCTCCATTTGATTGATTGTTATCCAAGCATTTACTGTTTTAGAATTGGTTCTCTTTGGTTCATTCTCTATTTACAAACAAGCACAGAGTCGCAATACTCTGTTTAGTCTTTGCAGATAGCGAAAAATCGTGTAAAAAAACAAAAGGAATCGAGCAAAATCAGTAGGCCACTAATGGAATCTCTTTTTGACCTCGCTAAAATAGAAACATTAGGAACAACCCCTCATGAGAAATACGAAACTAGTGAGATGAACTGAACTCCACACCATGATGGCTGCAAGACAGCTCGGCTCCGCCACCCACCCCGCCCAAAATAACGATAAACTCTATGCAAATATTACAAATATATACAACACACCAGCAAAGTAACAGGGTAAAACATTTTATTAAATAACTATTTACATAACTATTTTATACTTTTTGTTGCCCGATCCGGCTAGCTCAATCGATCGAGCATGAAACTCATGCACTCTGATAGTTCAAAGTTTTGAGGAGTGCTTGTAACACTGTCTGAAGCCTATTTGCACTTGCTACAGCTTCACTATTCTCAATGTAAGTGGGGGCTGTTTGAGGACGTGACTGCATTTGAAAACAATGTGATGCGGTGCCACCCTGAACCGCTTGACGGAGGCCCCCGAGGGACGGTGTCATGGCGCGGACTCGGAGGGGGCGCTTGGCTCCGGCCCCCTTCGCAAGTCATGTTGCCCTGGTGTGGCCTGAGATCGCCCCCGACATAGGTGCCCGGCTCCCCGGGTCAAGCGGAACTTTTTGCCTTTTGGTGACTCTTCCATTCTTGACCTTGTCCCACAATCTCTTTCACCTAAAGACACGCTGTAGTGGGGCGCCCCTTTACCGTTTCAGTTGCCATTTCGCCCGCTTTTGCTACACTGTGCCTCTTCCGCTATTCAGCTGTTTACCGCCCGCTCTTTCGACTACAGCGTCTCGCTCACCATGTACTTGAGTTGCTCCCGCTCTTGCGGTGCAGCGATAGGCGGCTGCCACAGGACTCTCAAAATGGCGGCCGGCTCTTCAGATTTGGGCGTGGTCCACTAAAATGGGCCTGCGACACCTTGGAACTCGGACGCTTGTCTGCTAGAGCTTGGGCTCCATTCTCGAAAGCGTCCCCTCAGCCTTGAAGATTCTACAAAAGTCTTGGGGGCCCCCGACTCCCGCAGGCTTCTGGTGGGGAGCGGCTAGCATGATTGCTCGTGGAATGGCCACGACGGAGCTACGAAATGGTGGTGCTCTCATGCTAACGCCAGCTTCAGTCTGAAACATCCAGAAACACTGTAGACTACCAATTCGATCAGTTCCGGTAGCGCCCCAACGTGACCCGGTAGAGAAGAACTTGCCCTCCCCTCTTTGACTGATGGTTCTTGTTGCCTGTCCCTTCTGTTGTCATTTAACAGAACTATTTAGCCTGCTGAAAGGGGTTGTGTTCCGACCGCTGGTTGGTGGAGACATTTTGACTATATTCTGGACCTGCGTTGTCGCGTAATGCGTCATATGACGCGCCGCGTTAGCGCATCCGGAAGTGCTCCGGTGCGCGAAGCGCAGCTTCCCGGAAGCGATCCGGGGCGCGGCGCGCAGCGCGTAACGTAAGCATAACAGGTCATGTGACTTGTTAATAAAACTTTTCATTGGTTCATTTTACTTTTCTTATTCTAATGATGAAAGGCTTGGTCATATGACCTAAAAATTACGCTTTTTATTACTTTCGAACATTATTTTTTCTTAAACATATGTTATAATGTTCCAGGCTAATGTACTTTCCCGGAAAATTTACAACTGTCCTGCAAGTAAAATATATTCCTTTTTCGAGAAAAAGGGCGTTTCTTCGTCCCATGACGGAGCCGTTGAGCAAAAGAGGCTCGGCCTGCTGTCTTAGTCGCCGATACGCCTGAATATCAGATTCTTATCGATCACTTTATGTTGCAGAAGTAGAAACACAACAGCCCTTGACCATTTATCTTTACTGCGTTCCTGCGTATTATACCTTTTACCCTTCATGTAATTGGACTGCTTTATTTCACTTGCCTTTTACTGATTCTAAAACAGTGACTATTATTAAAAACTTTACCAATGTAAATACTACTACCATGTTTTCTTTTAAAAACCTTTATTGTGAAAATGTCAGTATACAAATACGGGCCTATAACCACGTGGGCCTGCCACGGAGCAAACTGTAATCGTATATGATGAGTAGACATTTACACTGTAGAGGAACGTAACGGGCGGGCCATTAGGTTGCAAGAACTAAGGTGTCTAACAGTTGCGGAATCGGTGGACGTACATTTTATAATTAAAATACGACAGAGCCAGTTACAATAAAATTATCTAGATATACATTTGCGGGCAAGTACCATGGGTGACGTTAATTCGAACTTTCAATAGTACAGTAATCAATAACACATCAGAACTTAATATCAATAGGGATGTTGAAATATTCAATCAATTCTCATCCCCGCCCGCCATGTGCTTCAAAACTGCATACGTATCTCGTGATTTCAAGGTTCTGCAACCAGTACACAACAAGGAGTTACGAGTCCCATTTATTCCGGCGCCATTTTGGGCGAGGACGGGCAGGTCCAGGATATAGTCAAAATGTCTCTACCAACCATCGACTATGATGATGTTCATATGCTGTATTTATTAGAGTAACACTCATCTGTCCACATGAAATTAATTTGCCACAATCTAAACATGTCATTTTAATCTTTCCAAAGTTCTTCTAAATATTTGGGACCGTTTCCCTTGCCTCTGATGCTGTCAGTGCCACTTCTTTGGTGAATGTACTGGCAGGTCGGGGGTTCTCCTCCAAATCTCTCTTTTGTGCAGCACTATAATTAATCGGTGCCACCTCTCCATATGACGATGCATGGTATAGTTACCATAACTATATTTTTTTTCGGTTCCTCTGGAGAGTACATCGTGGCAGATGAGGCAGGTAACGTACCGGGCATTTACCCTTTTTGCATGTAGAGGAAAGGAAAAAAAATTTGAGCGTCCGAGTTCTAAGGTGTCCCAGGGCCATTTTAGTGGACCAGGCCCAAATCCAAAGAACAGGCCGCCATTTTGAGAGTCCTGTTGCAGCCGCCTGTCGCTGTAGCATCAAGAGCGGCCGAAACTCAGCTGAATGGCAACTGAAACGGTAAAGGGGCGCCCCACTACAGCAGACGAGCCTCCACCTGGGAAGGCCCGTTCACGCCGCCTCCCCCCCCCCCTTCGGGCACCCCACGCCGTTATTCGGAGCAGGATTGTAGGATGGCCACACCAGTGCGGCAACTTGCTAGGCACCACCTCGGTGCCAACCGAATCTCAGCGCCTTGTGGTGTCTTCTATTCGGAAAATATTGTTGTGCTGCCTTCGGCCTATTCGCCGCAAGTGCGCACGCAACTCAGCTGCATAGCGAGTGAAACACCAAGGGGCGCCCCACTGCAGCCGAGGAACCTTCATCTTGGGCGCGACGCACAGCATCACATTGCTTTCCAATGCAGTCAGATCCTCAAACAACCCCCACTGACTGACGCAAACTCACAGGCCAACGGAGCGCCCCACGCCGACTTTCGGCGCAGCATTGTAGGATGGCCACACCAGTGCGGCAACTTGCTAGACACCACCTCGTTGCCATCCGGATCTTGGCGCGTTGCGCTGCCTTTGGCCCTATTCGCACATCGGTCCGCTACTGACGCCATCTCACAGGCCAACGGGGCGCCCCACGCCGACTTTCAGCATTGTAGGATGGCCACACCAGTGCGGCAACTTGCTAGACACCACCTCGGTGCCATCCGGATCTTGGCGCGTTGTGCTGCCTTCGGCCTATTCGCACATCAGTCCGCTACTGACGCGAACTCACAGGCCAACGGGGCGCCCCACGCCGACTTTCAGCATTGTAGGATGGCCACACCACTGCGGCAACTTGCTAGACACCACCTCGGTGCCATCCGGATCTTGGCGCGTTGTGCTGCCTTCGGCCTATTCGCACATCGGTCCGCTACTGACGCGAACTCACAGGCCAACGGGGCGCCCCACGCCGACTTTCAGCATTGTAGGATGGCCACACCAGTGCGGCAACTTGCTAGACACCACCTCGGTGCCATCCGGATCTTGGCGCGTTGTGCTGCCTTCGGCCTATTCGCACATCGATCCGCTACTGACGCCGCCTCACGTGCAAACGGATTTTCTACGCTTTTTATACCCTATGCCGCATAACAGGTCATGTGACTTGTTTATAAAAACTTTTCATTGGTTCATTTTACTTTTGGTTTCCTAATGATGGAAGGCTTGATCATATGACCTAAAAATAACACTTTTCATTGGATGAAAACTTTTTTTTTCCCCAAACGATGAAAGCCCCACCTTGTTTCTGGATGTTTCAGACTGAAGCTGGCGTCAGCATGAGAGCACCACCATCTCGTGGCTCCGTCGTGGTCATTCCGCGAGCAATCATGGCAGCTGCTCCCCACCGGAAGTCTGCAGGAGTCGGGGGCCCCCAAGACTTTTGTAGAATCCTCAAGGCTGAGGGGACGCTTTCGAGAATGGGGTCCAAGACCTAGCAGACAAGCGTCCGATTTCCAAGGTGTCCCAGGGCCATTTCAGTGGACCAGGCCCAAAAAGGAAAGAGCCTGCCGCCATTTTGAGAGTCCTGTGGCAGCCGCCTATCGCTGCACCGCAAGAGTGGGCGCAACTCAGCTGAATGGCGGATTTTGACACAGTGTACCAAAAGCGGGCGGAATGGCAACTGAAACGGTAAAGGGGCGCCCCACTACAGCAGACGAGCCTCCACCTGGGGAGGCCCGTTCACGCCGCCTCAGCCCCCCCCCCCGGGGCGCCCCACGCCGTTATTCGGAGCAGCATTGTGGGATACCAAAACCAGTGCGGCAACTTACTTGACATCACCTGGGTGCCATCCACATCTCAGCGCGTTCTGCTGCCATGGGACTATTCGCACAACAGACCGCTACTGACGAGCCACCCCCCGGGACGCCCCACGCCGCTATTCGGAGCAGCATTGTAGGATACCCAAAACCAGTGCGGCACCCAGGCAACATCACCTGGGTGCCGTCCAGAACTCAGGACGTTGTGCTGCCTTGGGACTATTCGCACAACCGACCGCTACTGACCATTTTTCCTTCTTTTTTCCTAAAAATGTTTAAATGTTTTTACTGTTTTTGTTGCGTTGTATATATTTATAAGTTATTAAAGTTTTATAATCCTACTACTTTGTTGGAGTGCTATATATTTTTAATGTGACACATAATTGTAAAAACTTTGATGTACAAAGAGGCATCCCTGGAATCTGCCGCTTCAGGCTCGGTCCCCTTCCCAATCACAATACAGGATAGTTTTCAGATAGTAGGAACGTGTGTGGTGTGACGGATCTCATCGGGTGGGGGCCTTGATCTACTGTAACTCCTTTGAAGAGGGGTGATTCTTTACAGCTGGGGCCATAAAGTACATCTGCAGGGCTACCTGATAGCCTGGGACCGGCCTGGACAATCGGACACAGAGGAAGAGGAGTGTCAGAGGGTGCGGTAGTGAATAGGGCGAAAGGGAGGTGTCGGGCGGGCACAGAGTGTGATTCTCAGGGAAGAGCAGCGCAGATGGGGGGAGGTTTATTGCCCATGCATAAGACAGAGAGCGGGGGTGACCAGTGCCTGGGGGAGATGCTTGCGAGGGTGGGGAGCCATGCTAAGGATCGACAGCGTGCAGAGAGTGGGTCTGGTCAAGGCATCTAAAATGGCTGCCGTGCACGACAAAAGTGTGGCATTTGAAAAAAGGCAAGATGGCGCAGACAATGTTTTTCAACACTTCCTGATTTCCTTCGAATCGAACGTTAACAGACGTTATCTCTCCCACACTACCGGTCCCCCTGGGCTTAAACGCCGAGATGGTAGGGACTGCATCCCGTGGAGATAGGCCGAGACGTCACTCAGCAGAAAAAAAAGTTTAAAAAAAGTCTATAAACATACAATAAGTTAAAAGTCAATCATTCTTGTTTCCTTGTAGTACGCTCCCCAGTCCGCTTCTCGCTTTGGCCTCCTCTTGTCTCTCGATCCTACCGAGAGACAAGATGGCGGCCGCTCCGTACTGTTTGGAATGTTTACAGACACCGGAGAGCCAATCAGCTTCGCTTCGCAAAGCTCCGTAACGCGAAAAGTACGCGAAACGGAGCGCTACCCGGGACGCTGTCACAGATATATATCTTTTTTTGAACGTTAACTTCTCAAAATCCACTGCAGCACATATATTGAGACCCAGCAAAGGCACATCGGGCTACCGGTCCCTACAATTTTGCCAAGTTTCATGCAAATCCATTCACCCGTTCGATTTTTATTTTTTTTTATTTTTGCCCCGCGGGGCCCTTTTAAAACCTCCACATCAAACCTAGGGGGTCAGGGAGGATCTACTATGCCCCCTTATGGTCATTTGCCCCTTTGCTTTGGCCTCCTCTTGTCTCTCGATCCTACCGAGAGACAAGATGGCGGCCGCTACGGACTGTTTGGAATGTTTACAGACGCCGGAGAACCAATCAGCTTCGCTTCGCAAAGCTCCGTAACGCGAAAAGTACGCGAAGCGGAGCGCTGTCACAGATATATATCTTTTTTTGAATGTTAATTTCTCAAAATCCACTGGAGCACATATATTGAGACCTAGCAAAGGCACATCGGGCTACCAGTCCCTACAATTTTGCCAAGTTTCGTGCAAATCCATTCAGCCGTTCGAGCTAAAAGTGAGTCCAACCGCCCTATGGAAATTAACATGGGAAAAACGCGTTTTGGGACCCCCCTTTTTTCTCGGCCCCCCCTTGACGAACCCCCCCCCAAATTTTCAAGGGCTGCTCAGAAACAAAATGTTCCATTTTCCTGAAAATTTCAGCCAATTCCGTCCACAAACGCCAAAGTTATTAGACATAGAATTTTCAAAAATCCCATAGAGAAAAAATCCTAACTATATATACCTACTGGCGACCGCCAGTAGGTAATATATATATACATATATATATATATATATATATATATATATATATATATATATATATATATATATATATGAATGAAAGCTCCTTTTGCCCCACAGCAACAGGAACTCACACCACAACAGCTGACAGCCAGGTCTTTAATGAGTAAGGACGAGAACAGGCAAAGCAATATTATTTGCAGTTTGCAGTCCCAAAAAGTCGATATAGCCTGACGCATTTCAGCGCTTGATGCGCTTTCTTCAGAGGCTCGACAGAATTGAGTGTCCATACTGCCACGCACTTTTAACTTGATAGCCCGCATTGATTCCTGGGCTTTGTAGTGCGTTTAGCTTCTGCAAAGTTTTAAAAGTTTCCAAAACCCTGGATGGGCCTCGCTGAGTCTGACAGCCCATAATCCCAAAAGCTGAATTTCCATATTAACGGCTCGATGAATTCCCAGCCGCTGTGGGGCAAAAGGAGCTTTTATATATATATATATATATTAGATTTCTAATTTCTTAGGTTTCTACGTCTAATATATATGTATATATATATATATATTAGACGTAGAAACCTGACCGCCAGAGATAGCGGTTACACCAGGCGCGGACCTCCACTCCAATGCCAGGTGTTTAGTCCAGTGAAAAACACCGATGAAGCCACATCACAGAATCTTAGTGCCAGCAATCCATTTTTATTTTCATAAAGTGCAAGAGCGAGTGCCCTCCCTGACGCGTTTCGCTCCGCAGGCGGAGCTTGATCACATGACGCGTCAGGAGTAGGCAGTGCAATAAATTCACTTTAAAAGCCCAAGCGCCTAAAGAAACAGGACGCAAGGGTTGCAACACAGCAAATAGGCCAACAAATCATGCTTTAAAGCAATAATACCAATCAATTGTGGTTCTAATCGTTGTATAAAAAGACAATATTAAGAGCTCAGTGCTCTAGTAGCATGTAAAAATAGCGTCTCATAATTTGATCTGACAGTCACTCAAAGGGAGTAGAATAAATGTATTATTAAATATATATATATATGTAACCAAAAATGCCCAGGTAACCCACTAGAGGGCGTTAATTGGCAAAATGAGACCTCAAATCCCAGCGTGCATTTAAAAATGAACTGCCAATAAAAGGAGGAGCACTGAAGCCCCTTATTACGGAAACACGCAGGGGAGATGCGGTAGCCACACATCACCTCCGCTGACACGGCCTCTGAGGAGATGCAAACAGCGGCATCGAAACGCGTCAGGCCATGGACTTCAAAGGGATGTTAAGCTGCCTGCTTGATTTAAATAGAGTTGTTACTCACCTGCAGTGCTGTGCGGCCTCAAGCTTCTGGGCGTTTTTGGTTACATACTATGCGGCGGTTCCAGGCCGCAGAGGGATCGCACTGCCCGAAACTAATGGGCATTAGGAGAGAGGAGGTTTCCTCTTTCCGAAGCTGCAGGGCACCTTTAATGAAGCCGGCAGAGTCTCATCCAAGGCTCAATGGAGGGCCGAGAAAAATTGTCCATAATTAGCTGCAGCGGAGGTAACCCACTAGAGGGCGTTAATTGGCAAAATGAGACCTCAAATCCCAGCGTGCATTTAAAAATGAACTGCCGCCAAAGCAGGAGCACTGAAGCCCCCTATTACGGAAACACGCAGGGGAGATGCGGTAGCCACAAATCACCTCCGCTGACACGGCCTCTGAGGAGATGCAAACAGCGGCATCGAAACGCGTCAGGCCATGGACTTCAAAGGGATGTTAAGCTGCCTGCTTGATTTAAATAGAGTTGTTACTCACCTGCAATGCTGTGCGGCCTCAAGCTTCTGGGTGTTTTTGGTTACATACTATGCGGCGGTTCCAGGCCGCAGAGGGATCGCACTGCCCGAAACTAATGGACATTAGGAGAGAGGAGGTTTCCTCTTTCCGAAGCTGCAGGGCACCTTTAATGAAGCCGGCAGAGTCTCATCCAAGGCTCAATAGAGGGACGAAAAAAATTGTCCATAATTAGCTGCAGCGGAGGTAACCCACTAGAGGGCGTTAATTGGCAAAATGAGACCTAAAATCCCAGTGTGCATTTAAAAATGAACTGCCACCAAAGGAGGAGCACTGAAGCCCCCTATTACAGAAACACACAGGGGAGATGCGGTAGCCACAACTCACCTCAGCTGACACGGCCTCTGACGAGATGCAAACAGCGGCATCGAAACGCGTCAGGCCATGAAGTTCAAAGGGATGTTAAGCTGCCTGCTTGGTTTAAATAGAGTTGTTACTCACCTGCAGTGCTGTGCGGCCTCCAGCTTCTGGGCGTTTTTTGTTACATATTTATATATAAATATATATATATATATATATATATATATATATATATATATATATATATTACCTACTGGCGATAGCCAGTAGGTATATATAGTTAGGATTTTTTCTCTATGGGATTTCTGAAAATTCTATGTCTAATAACTTTGGCGTTTGTGGACGGAAGTGGCTGAAATTTTCTGGAAAATGGTACATTTTGTTTCTAAGCAGCCCCTGAAACTTTGGGGGGGTTTCGTCAAGCAGGGGCCAAGAAAAAAGGGGGGTCCCAAAACGTGTTTTTAACATTGAGTTTTCCATAGGGCGGTTGGACTCACTTTTAGCTCGAACGGCTGAATGGATTTCCACAAAACTTGGCAAAATTGTAGGGACTGGTAGCCCGATGTGCCTTTGCTATGTCTCAAGATATATGCTCCAGTGGTTTTTACGAAAATTAACTTTGAAAAATATATATTGGGCTACATTGGGCTATATATATGTTGGAGCCCAATGTAGCCCAATGTAGCCCAATGTAGCCCAATGTAGCCCAAAGATGGCCACCAGAGACAAAAGAGCCCAAATGTAGCCCAAATATCAGCCAGATGTAGCCCAACTATAGCCCAGACAGAATGTCCCAGAGTGTTCTAAAGAACAACTAGAGCGTTAACAGTCTTACTTATGACAAAAGTATGGCACACCTGCAGTCATCTTGATTGGAATAAAGTGTTAACACTTAAAACATTTAATTTGCAAAGGAACAAAATGAGGGGTTTCATTTTGCCATAGAAATGTTATATATTTATATATATATATATATATATATATATATATATATTACCTACTGGCGGTCGCCAGTAGGTATATATAGTTAGGATTTTTTCTCTATGGGTTTTTTGAAAATTCTATGTCTAATAACTTTGGCGTTTGTAGACGGAATTGGCTGAAATTTTCAGGAAAATGGCACATTTTGTTTCTGAGCAGCCCTTGAAAATTTGGGGGGGGTTCGTCCAGTGGGGGCCGAGAAAAAAGGGGGGTCCCAAAACGTGTTTTTAACATTGAGTTTTCCATAGGGCGGTTGGCCTCACTTTTAGCCCGAACGGCTGAATGGATTTGCACGAAACTTGGCAAAATTGTAGGGACTGGTAGCCCGATGTGCCTTTTGTAGGTCTCAATATATGTGCTCCAGTGGATTTTGAGAAATTAACGTTTAAAAAAAGATATATATCTGTAACAGCGGACCGGGCAGCGCTCTGGTTCGCGGACTTTTCGCGCAACGGAGCTTTGTGAAGCGAAGCTGATTGGTTCTCCGGCGTCTGTCAACATTCCAAACAGTCCGTAGCGGCCGCCATCTTGTCTCTCGGTAGGATCGAGAGACAAGAGGAGGCCGAAGCGAAGGGGCAAATGACCATAAGGGGGCATAGTACATTGTCGCTCACCCCCTAGGTTTGATGTGGAGGTTTTAAAAGGGCCCCGCGGGGCAAAAAAAAATAAAAATAATAATAATCGAACAGCTGAATGGATTTGCACGAAACTTGGCAAAATTGTAGGGACTGGTAGCCCGATGTGCCTTTGCTAGATCTCAATATATGTGCTCCAGTGGATTTTGAGAAATTAACGTTCAAAAAAAGGTATATATCTGTAACAGCGCACCGCTTCGCGTACTTTTCGCGTTACGG
Source organism: Lissotriton helveticus (assembly GCF_964261635.1). NCBI lineage: Eukaryota > Metazoa > Chordata > Amphibia > Caudata > Salamandridae > Lissotriton > Lissotriton helveticus. The sequence continues at coordinate 614,442,574 of NC_136073.1, read as the reverse complement.
AGCTTTGCGAAGCGAAGCTGATTGGCTCTCCGGTGTCTGTAAACATTCCAAACAGTCCGTAGCGGCCGCCATCTTGTCTCTCGGTAGGATCGAACAGCTGAATGGATTTGCACGAAACTTGGCAAAATTGTAGGGACTGGTAGCCCGATGTGCCTTTGCTAGGTCTCAATATATGTGCTTCAGTGCATTTTGAGAAATTAACGTTCAGAAACAAGATATATATCTGTAACAGCGCTCCGCTTCGCGGAGATAAAATTATATGTGTATTACCTAGCTGTTGCTAACACCAGTTAGCGACGGCTAGTAGAAGATAGCGACCATCTTGGGCCCCACTTTGCATGTGAGTGATATTTATCACTAATGACATGCAAAGTGGGCATGCCAAGATGTTAGCGACTGGAAACAGTCGCTAACATCGCTATCTCCTATTATCAACTTTTGGAAATATTCGAGATAAGGGCGAATATCTCTAAAAGCTACCACCTGCCCTGAGCAGTTCTTAGCCATGTTATCCAATGGGAGGTGGATAACATGGCTAAGAGCATTAGCTCGGTAATGCATGAATATCGCTGAGTTTTCAGCGATATTAATGCATTGCGGTCGTTTTTTATCGTATTTCCGATAAACCTTGATAATAGCAAGGTTTATCTGCGATAATTTCTGACGGTAAAAAAATCGTTGCTAAGCATCGTTAGGGATAAATATCGCTTAACTTTGGTAATATGCCCCAACGTCTGTTAACGTTCGATTCGAAGGAAATCAGGAAGTGTTGAAAAACATTGTCTGCGCCATCTTGTCTTTTTTCAAATGCCACACTTTTGTCGTGCACGGCAGCCATTTTAGATGCCTTGACCAGACCCACTCTGTGCACGCTGTCGATCCTTAGCATGGCTCCCCACCCTCGCAAACATCTCCCCCAGGCAGTGGTCACCCCCGCTCTCTGTCTTATGCATGGGTAATAAACCTCCCCCATCTGCGCTGCTGTTCCCTGAGAATCACACCCTGTGCCCGCCCGACACCTCCCTTTCGCCCTATTCACTACCGCACCCTCTGACACTCCTTTTCCTCTGTGTCCGATTGTCCAGGCTGGTCCTAGGGTATCAGCTAGCCCTGCAGATGTAGTTTATGGCCACAGCTGTAAAGAATCACCCCTCTTCAAAGGAGTTATAGTAGATCAAGGCCCACACTCGATGAGATTCGTCACAGCAGAAGCGTTGCTATTATCTGAAAACCATCCTGTATTGTGATTGGGGAGGGGACCGAGCCTGAAGCGGAAGATTCCAGGGATGACTGTTTGTACATCAAAGTTTTTACAATTATGTGTCACATTAAAAATATATAGCACTCCGACAAAGTAGTAAGATTATAAAACTTTAATAATTTATAAATATATACAAGAAAACAAAAATAGTAATAACATATAAACATTTTTAGGGAAAAACAACGAAGTAGCGGTCGGCTGTGCGAATAGTCCCAACGCAGCACAACGTCCAGATTTCCGGCGTGGGGCGTCGCGGGGGGTGGGTCATCAGTAGCAAACTGTTGTGCGAATAGTTCCAAGGCAGCAGAACGCGTTGAAATCTAGATGACACGAAAGTGATGTCTAGTAAGTTGCCACCCAGCAAATAACGGCATGGGGCGTCGCGGGGGGTGGGTCATCAGTAGCAAACTGTTGCGCGAATAGTTCCAAGGCAGCAGAACGATGGCACCAAGGTGATGTCCAGTAAGTTGCCGCACTGGTTTTGGTATCCTACAATGCTGCTCCGAATAACGGCGTGGAGCGCCCCGGGGGAGGCGGCGTGAACGGGCCTCTCCAGGTGGAGTGTCATCTGTTGTAGTGGGGCGCCCCTTTACCGTTTCAGTTGCCATTCCGTCCGTTTTTGGTCCACTGTGTCAAAAGCCGCAATTCAGCTGAGTTGCGCCCACTCTTGCGGTGCAGCGATAGGCGGCTGTCACAGGACTCTCAAAATGGCGGCAGGCTGTTTCCTTTTTGGGCCTGGTCCACTGAAATGGCCCTGGGACACCTTGGAAATCGGACGCTTGTCTGCTAGGTCTTGGACCTCATTCTCGAAAGCGTCCCCTCCGCCTTGAGAATTCATCAAAAGTTTTGGGGGCTCCGACTCCTGCAGGCTTCTGGTGGGGAGCGGCTGCCATGATTGCTCGCGGAATGACCACGACTGAGCTACGAGATGGTGGTGCTTTCATGCTGACGCCAGCTTCAGTCTGAAACATCCAGAAACAAGGTGGGGCTTTCATCGTTTGGGGAAAAAAAAAGTTTTCATCCTATGAAAAGTGTTGTTTTTAGGTCACATGATCAAGCCTTCCATCATTAGGAAACCAAAAGTAAAATGAACCAATGAAAAGTTTTATAAACAAGTCACATGACCTGTTATGCGGCATAGGGTGTAAAATTAGGAGAAAATACGTTGGCACGTGAGGCGGCGTCAGTAGCGGACCGATGTGCGAATAGGCCGAAGGCAACACAACGCGCCAAGATCTGGATGGCACCGAGGTGGTGTCCAGCAAGTTGCAGCACTGGTGTGGCCATCCTACAATGCTGAAAGTCGGCGTGGGCGCCCCGTTGGCCTGTGAGTTTGCGTCAGTAGCGGACCGATGTGCGAATAGGCCGAAGGCAGCACAACGCGCCAAGATCCGGATGGCACCGAGGTGGTGTCTAGTAAGTTGTCGCACTGGTGTGGCCATCCAACAATGCTGAAAGTCGGCATGGGGCGCCCCGTTGGCCTGTGAGTTTGCGTCAGTAGCGGACCGATGTGCGAATAGGCCGAAGACAGCACAACGCGCCAAGATCCGGATGGCACCGAGGTGGTGTCTAGTAAGTTGCCGCACTGGTGTGGCCATCCAACAATGCTGAAAGTCGGCGTGGGGCGCCCCGTTGGCCTGTGAGTTTGCGTCAGTAGCGGACCGATGTGCGAATAGGCCGAAGGCAGCACAACGCGCCAAGATCCGGATGGCACCGAGGTGGTGTCTAGTAAGTTGTCGCACTGGTGTGGCCATCCAACAATGCTGAAAGTCGGCGTGGGGCGCCCCGTTGGCCTGTGAGTTTGCGTCAGTAGCGGACCGATGTGCGAATAGGCCGAAGGCAGCACAACGCGCCAAGATCCGGATGGCACCGAGGTGGTGTCTAGTAAGTTGCCGCACTGGTGTGGCCATCCTACAATGCTGAAAGTCGGCGTGGGGCGCCCCGTTGGCCTGTGAGTTTGCGTCAGTAGCGGACCGATGTGCGAATAGGTCGAAGGCAGCACAACGCGCCAAGATCCGGATGGCACCGAGGTGGTGTCTAGTAAGTTGTCGCACTTCTGTGGCCATCCTACAATGTTGAAAGTCGGCGTGGGGCGCCCCGTTGGCCTGTGAGATGGCGTCAGTAGCGGACCGATGTGCGAATGGGGCCAAAGGCAGCGCAACAATATTTTCTGATTTGAAGACACCACAAGGCGCTGAGATGCCAAGATCCGGATGGCACCGAGGTGGTGTCTAGCAAGTTGTGGCACTGGTGTGGCCATCGTACAATGGTAAAAGTCGGCGTGGGGCGCCCTGTTGGCCTGTGAGATGGTGTCAGTAGCGGACTGATGTGTGAATGGGGCCAAAGGCAGCGCAACAATATTTTCTACTATATTTTCGGAGTAGAAGACACCACAAGGCGCTGAGATGCCAAGATCCGGATGGCACCGAGGTGATGTGTAAGTTGCGGACGGATGTGCGAATGGGGCCAAAGGCAGCTCAACAATATTTTCTGAAGAGAATACACCACAAGGCGCTGAGATGCCAAGATCCGGATGGCACCGAGGTGATGTCTAAGTTGCGGACCGATGTGCGAATGGGGCCAAAGGTAGCGTAACAAGATTTTCTGTATGGAAGATACCACTAGGCGTTGAGATGCCAAGATTCGGATGGCACCGAGGTGATGTCTAGGAAGTTGTGCTACTGGTGTGGCCATCGTACAATGGTAAAAGTTGGCGTGGGGCGCCCTATTGGCCTGTGAGATGGTGTCAGTAGCGGACTGATGTGCGAATGGGGCCAAAGGCAGCGCAACAATATTTTCTGACTGACACCACAAGGCGCTGAGATGCCAAGATCCGGATGGCATCGAGGTGATGTCTAAGTTGCGGACTGATGTGCGAATGGGGCCAAAGGCAGCGTAACAATATTTTCTGTATGGAAGATACCACTAGGCGTTGAGATGCCAAGATTCGGATGGCACCGAGGTGATGTCTAGCAAGTTGGTGTGGTCATCCTACAATGCTGAAACTCGGCGTGGGTCACCCCATTAGCCTGTGAGATGGCGTCAGTAGCGGACCGATGTGCGAATAGGCCGAAGGCAGCACAACGCGCCAAGATCCGGATGTCACCGTGGTGGTTTCATAGTTGAGAGGCACTTCATCTGCAGTGGGGCGCCGAGATCCGGATGGCACCGAGGTGATGTCTAGCAAGTTGCTGTACTTGTGTGGTCATCCTACAATGCTGAAACTCGGCGTGGGTCGCCCCATTAGCCTGTGAGATAGCTGTTCTTTGGATTTGGGCCTGGTCCACTAAAATGGCCCTGGGACACCTAAGAACTCGAACGCTCGATTTTTTTTTCCTTTCCTGTACATGCAAAAAAAGGTAAATGCCCGGTATGTTACACGCTTCATCTGCCACGATGAACTCTCCAGAGGAACCGAAAAAATATATAGTTGTGGTAACTATACCATGCATCGTCATATGGAGAGGTGGCACCAATTAATTATAGTGCTGCATAAAAGAGAGATTTGGAGGAGAACCCCTGACCTGCTAGTACATTCATCAAAGAAGTGGCACTGAGAGCTTCAGAGGCAAGGGAAACGGTCCCAAATATTTAGAAGAACTTTGGAAAGATTAAAATGACATGTTTAGATTGTGGTAAATTAATTTCATGTGGGCAGATGAGTGTTACTCTAATAAATACAGCATATGAACATCATCATAGTCGATGGTTGGTAGAGACATTTTGACTATATCCTGGACCTGCCCGTCCTCGCCCAAAATGGCGCCGGAATAAATGGGACTCGTAACTCCTTGTTGTGTACTGGTTGCAGAACCTTGAAATCACGAGATACGTATGCAGTTTTGAAGCACATGGCGGGCGGGGACGAGAATTGATTGAATATTTCGACATCCCTATTGATATTAAGTTCTGATGTGTTATTGATTACTGTACTGTTGAAAATTCGAATTAACGTCACCCATGGTACTTGCCCGCAAATGTATATCTAGATAATTTTATTGTAACTGGCCCTGTCGTATTTTAATTATAAAATGTACGTCCACCGATTCCGTAACTGTTAGACACCTTAGTTTTTGCAACCTAATGGCCCGCCCGTTACGTTCCTCTACAGTGTAAATGTCTATTCATCATATACGATTACAGTTTGCTCCGTGGCAGGCCCACGTGGTTATAGGCTCGTATTTGTATAATGAAATTTTCACAATAAAGGTTTTTAAAAGAAAACATGGTAGTAGTGTATACATTGGTAAAGTTTTTAATAATAGTCACTGTTTTAGAATCATTAAAAGGCAAGTGAAATAAAGCAGACCAATTACATGAAGGGTAAAAGGTATAATACGAAGGAACGCAGTAAAGATAAATGGTCAAGGGCTGTTGTGTTTTCTATTCCTGCAACATAAAGTGATCGATAAGAATCTCATATTCAGGCGTATCGGCGACTAAGACAGCAGGTCGACCCTCTTTTGCTCAACGGCTCCGTCATGGGACGAAGAAACGCTCTTTTTCTCGAAAAAAGAATATATTTTACTTGCAGGACAGTTGTAAAATTTCCGGGAAAGTACATTAGCCTGGAACATTATAACATATATTTAAGAGAAAATAATGTTCGGAAGTAATTAAAAGCGTAATTTTTAGGTGATATGACCAAGGCTTTCATCATTAGAATAAGAAAAGTAAAATGAACCAATGAAAAGTTTTATTAACAAGTCACATGACTTGTTATGCTTACATTACGCGCTGCGCGCCCCGGATGACTTCCGGATGCGCTAACGCGGCGCGTCATATGACGCATTACGCGACAACGCAGGTCCAGAATATAGTCAAAATGTCTCCACCAACCAGCGGTCGGAACACAACCCCTTTCAGCAGGCTAAATAGTTCTGTTAAATGACAACAGAAAGGACAGGCAACAAGAACCATCAGTCAAAGAGGGGAGGGCTAGTTCTTCTCTACCGGGTTACATTGGGGCGCTACCGGAACTGATCGAATTGGTAGTCTACAGTGTTTCTGGATGTTTCAGACCGAAGCTGGGGTTAGCATGAGAGCAGCACCATTTCGTAGCTCCGTTGTGGCCATTCCGCAACCAATCATGGCAGCCGCTCTTTATCGTTATTTTGGGCGGGGTGGGTGGCGGAGCCGAGCTGTTTTGCAGCCATCATTGTGTGGAGTTCAGTTCATCTCACTAGTTTTGTATTTGTCATGAGGGGTTGTTCCTAATGTTTCTATTTTAGCGAGGTCAAAAAGAGATCCCATTAGTGGCCTACTGATTTTGCTCGATTCCTTTTCTTTTTTTTTACACGATTTTTCGTTATCTGCAAAGACTAAACAGAGTATTGCGACTCTGTGTTTGTTTGTAAATAGAGAATGAACCAAAGAGAACTAATTCTAAAACAGTAAATACTTGGATAACAATCAATCAAATGGAGAGAGAAGCAGGCACGACGGATTACAACGGGGGCAAAGGCCTGCGTTAACTACCTTTCACTATCTGCAAAGAGAGAGTACTCCTAATAGAAATGAGGGGGGGGGGGCACCATTCAAAGCAGATCAGTGTGCATAAACACGAAAATGTTTTCACTTACCACGTACTTGACATTCGACAGCTTATGATATTTGCTATTAAAAAACCATTGAAATTCACTGAAAAAACCATAGGTTATAGACCATATATAGTTAGGAATTAGCATTTACAAAACCTTGAAAATTCACTGAAAAAACCATAGGTTATAGACCATATATAGTTAGGAATTAGCATTTGAAAAACCTTATTTTACTCACACAAAACCATTGAAATTCCATATATAGTTAGTTGCACTAACTATATATCGCGCACCCGCAATCCACTGCTGATCATGTCACATATTACATCATTCATGACATGGTCAGTGACATCACTGATGACATCACTGATGACATCTCAAATGACATCACTGATGACATCACTGATGACATCTCATTTGACATCAATGACCACATCACTGATGATATCATTCATGTGACAATACAATGCATCTCCTCACATTTTAATATAACCTCTGTTTCACCCAGTGTTAAATACAGAGTATAATTTTTGAAACCATTGACACACCAATACTAGTTACTACATACGTACTCACTGATTCCTACGTCTACACACACATTCACTCATTCACCCATACAATCATTCATACATACAATCACTCATCTTTACAACACTATCATATGCACTCATACACCTATACAGACACTCACACTCTGCCACTCATCCATGGAGTTACTCACACACCTAGTCAGTCCTGTAAAGAATCAATCACACTTCCATTTTCTTGTCTATACAGTTAAACATAGAGCACCTTACATTTTCAAACATATAGTAACACATACTTACTTTCTTATACAATCATTGATACAAGTACACATTGATCTGCACAGAGTCACACACCTCCCAGCCAGCCACACACACACTCAGTCTCCCATACAAATACTTGGACAATCAATCAATAACCCATATAGTTAATCATATAGCTACTGATCAACACATGCAGTAGTTTACAGAACAACAGACATAATGATGCACAAATTAAGACAGTTTAGTCACTAACCCATGCACTCAGTGAGACACATTTAATCACTCACTCATACATTCAGTCATGCACCTACTAAATCCTTCGTCCAGACAGTTATACATCTACTCATTCTTCAATATCTAAAACATATTTAAACTTTACAGAAACACACAGTCACTGGATGATGTCATCAGTGATGTCATCAGTGATGTCATTTGAGATGTCATCAGTGATGTCATCAGTGATGTCACTGACCATGTCATGAATGATGTAATATGTGACATGATCAGCAGTGGATTGCGGGTGCGCGATATATAGTTAGTGCAACTAACTATATATGGAATTTCAATGGTTTTGTGTGAGTAAAATAAGGTTTTTCAAATGCTAATTCCTAACTATATATGGTCTATAACCTATGGTTTTTTCAGTGAATATATATATATATATATATATATATTACCTACTGGCGGTCGCCAGTAGGTATATATAGTTAGGATTTTTTCTCTATGGGATTTTTGAAAATTCTATGTCTAATAACTTTGGCGTTTGTGGACGGAATTGGCTGAAATTTTCAGGAAAATGGCACATTTTGTTTCTGAGCAGCCCTTGAAAATTTGGGGGGGATTCGTCAAGGGGGGGCCGAGAAAAAAGGGGGGTCCCAAAACGTGTTTTTAACATTGAGGTTTCCATAGGGCGGTTGGCCTCACTTTTAGCCCGAACGGCTGAATGGATTTGCACGAAACTTGGCAAAATTGTAGGGACTGGTAGCCCGATGTGCCTTTGCTAGGTCTCAATATATGTGCTTCAGTGGATTTTGAGAAATTAACGTTCAAAAAAAGATATATATCTGTAACAGCGGACCGGGCAGCGCTCCGGTTCGCGGACTTTACGCGTTACGGAGCTTTGTGAAGCGAAGCTGATTGGTTCTCTGGCATCTGTGAACATTCCAAACAGTCCGTAGCGGCCGCCATCTTGTCTCTCGGTAGGATCGAGAGACAAGCGGAGGCCAAAGCGAGGGGGCAAATGACCATAAGGGGGCATAGTAGATCCTCCCTGACCCTCTAGGTTTGATGTGGAGGTTTTAAAAGGGCCCCGCGGGGCAAAAAAAAAAAATAATAATAATAATCGAACGGCTGAATGGATTTGCACGAAACTTGGTAAAATATTAGGGACTGGTAGCCCGATGTGCCTTTGCTAGGTCTCAATATATGTGCTCCAGTGGATTTTGAGAAATTAACGTTCAAAAAAAGATATATATCTGTAACAGCGCTCCGCTTTGCGTACTTTTCGCGTTACGGAGCTTTGCGAAGCTGATTGGTTCTCCGGCGTCTGTAAACATTCCAAACAGTCCGTAGCGGCCGCCATCTTGTCTCTCGGTAGGATCGAGAGACAAGAGGAGGCCAAAGCGAAGGGGCAAATGACCATAAGGGGGCATAGTAGATCCTTCCTGACCTCTTAGGTTTGATGTACCATTTTGCCAAGTATGGTGTAATTCCGTTTAGCCATTCAGGCTGTAGACGTATGTAAATGTCCTATGGAAAATTGCATGGGGAAAACACATTTGAAAGTGTTGAAATTTAGAACCAATTAAAATGTTACTTTGGTTTTGTATTTGTGTGTGATGAAAGTTAATTGGTTATGTATATATCTCAAATGAGAGGAAACCACAGCCATTTTGTGATACTACTGTCTGAGGTACATTTGTGAGGAATTTTTGGTGGTGAATTTCTGGTGTTTGATTTACACAGTACTAACACTTCTCCTACTTTTAAAAAGGTGAGTTGTTAATTTGTAAGGGGAACTATGTTGTACACTTGAAGATAATTTGAAAAATGTTTTCTGTTATTTATTTGCAGTCCTTCTGTTATACTAAATACTTGATAAAGTTAGTTTTATATTATGTATTACTAAAAACGATAAATGAAAGTGATTATTTTTTTCTGCAATTTACAGCAAGCAATTTCAAAATAAAATGGCTCACAATGAAGAGACCGTGGCAATTTCTTTTGAATTGTCCACTACATTGATTGAAATTGACAGCACCAATAATGAAATATTGTCACAAGGAGGAGATGACTTGAATGATTCCACTACATTGATTGAAATTGACAGCACCAATAATGAAATATTGTCACAAGGAGGAGATGACTTGAATGATTTTTTTGATCAATCTGTTGATGGCGAATTTATCGAATGTTTGGAGACCATAGAGTTACAAGAATCATCATTGCAGACTTTTAATGAGGAGATTCCAGATGAGATGATTGAAGAGGAAATTACTGATGAGGACATGTTACTAGTTCTTTCAAATTTAGAAAATTCAGAAGAATAAATTTATATTTAGAAATCAAAAATTGTTTGAGACATTATTCATTTTTATTTTAAATTTATGAGGTTGTAGCGAAGTGATTGTAGTATAAAATGAGACTTACAGTATAGAGTGCAACATTTTTATGTTACATGGTAAGTTTACTCATATTTACTTCCCTTCTCCCACTATATTATCTCCAATGTGTATTTGACATCTCTTCTTCATCTCCGGCCTCCTTTCTCTCACTGTGTGTCTCTGATGCATCTTATCGCTGCTATTTTGTGTAATTACAGAAGAGAGTAAAATAAAATAGTTCGGAACGTGAAAAGGGGGCAAAGTAGAGTACCCCTCACCCCCTAGGCCTTCTCAGGCGGTCCCAAAAGGATCAGTTTCTGCTTTCCTGAGAGATTATGGTATGAGTTCCATATACCACAATAATTTGCATTACAACATGCAAGATATATATCTCCTATTACCAACTTTTGGAGATATTCGCGCTAAGCGCGAATATCTCCAAAAACTAACACCTGCCCTGAGCAGTTCTTAGCCATGTTATCCAATGGGAGGTGGATAACATGGCTAAGAGCATTAGCTCGGTAATGCATGAATATCGCTGAGTTTTCAGCGATATTAATGCATTGCGGTCGTTTTTTATCGCATTTGCGATAAACCTTGATAATAGCAAGGTTTATCTTCGATAATTTCTGACGATGCTTAGCGGTAAAAAATTCGTTGGTAAGCATCGTTAGCGATAAATATCGCTTAACTTTGGTAATATGCACCAACGTCTGTTAACGTTCGATTCGAAGGAAATGAGGAAGTGTTGAAAAACATTGTTTGCGCCATCTTGCCTTTTTTGAAATGCCACACTTTTGTCGTGCACGGCAGCCATTTTAGATGCCTTGACCAGACCCACTCTCTGCACGCTGTCGATTCGTAGCATGGCTCCCCACCCTCGCAAGCATCTTCCCCAGGCACTGGTCACCCCCGCTCTCTGTGTTATGCATGGGCAATAAACCTCTCCCCATCTGCGCTGCTCTTCCCTGAGAATCACACTCTGTGCCCGCCCGACACCTCCCTTTCGCCCTATTCACTACCGCACCCTCTGACACTCCTCTTCCTCTGTGTCCGATTGTCCAGGCTATCAGCTAGCCCTGCAGATGTAGTTTATGGCCCCAGCTGTAAAGAATCACCCCTCTTCAAAGGAGTTATAGTAGATCAAGGCCCACACCCGATGAGATCCGTCACACCACACGTGTTCCTACTATCTGAAAACCATCCTGTATTGTGATTGGGGAGGGGACCGAGCCTGAAGCGGAAGATTCCAGGGATGACTCTTTGTACATCAAAGTTTTTACATTTATGTGTCACATTAAAAATATATAGCACTCCAACAAAGTAGTAGGATTATAAAACTTTAATAACTTATAAATATATACAACAAAACAAAAACAGTAAAAACATTTAAACAACGAAGAGACCGTGGCAATTTCTTTTGAATTATCCAATACATTTATTGAAATTGACAGCACCAATAATGAAATTTTCTCACAAGGAGGAGATGACTTGAATGATTTTTTTGATCAATCTCTTGATGGCGAATTTATCGAATGTTTGGAGACCATAGAGTTACAAGAATCATCATTGCAGACTTTTCATGAGGAAATTCCTGATGAGGACATGTTACTAGTTCTTTCAAATTATGAAAATTCAGAAGATGTTGCCTGGGGGTGGGTCGTCAGTAGCAGTCTGTTGTGCGAATAGTTCCAAGGCAGCAGAACGCGCTGAAATCTAGATGGCACGAAGGTGATGTCTAGTAAGTTGCCGCCCAGCAAATAACGGCGTGGGGCGCCGCGGGGGTGAGTGAGTCCAGTAGGCACCACAGGTATTCTTACCGGCATTGCAGAATTACTGCTGGGGACAATGCCTGTGCTGTAGCAGGGTCACAGCAGAAACAAAAAGGATTCTGTTGAAGATGTTGTTGGTTTTCAATTTGAAAACAGTTCTGGTGTCAACTGCTATGCTAATGTAGTGGTTAATGTTTTGTTTTCTCTAGAAAATGTAAAAGAGGGGGAGGCAGTCCAAAGTTCTGGTAAAAGGGCAAAGGAAAGGATCGGTGGTTTGAACTATCAGTCAAAAAGGGGAGGAGGTGCAACAATTTTTCCTACCGGGTCACAGTGTGCTTTCACCGGAACTGAGGTTTGCAGGATTCTAGTAATTCAAAGTGAGGCTGGCGCCAGCATGGGAGCGCCGACGTCCCGCGGATACAGTTTCGTCACTCCACGGGCGATCATGGCAGTCATTCCCCATCGGGGGTGTCTGCGGGGGTCGGAGACTCCCGCGGCTCCTCTAGAATCTTCAAGGTCGTGGAGGACTACTGTGGTGGAGTCAACCAGTGACCGGGCCATTTCTTTATGCTGGGCCCGCTCTTGCCAGGTCGATCGCCATTTTGAGAGTTCGGTAGCTACTGGCGATCGCGGGGTCAAATGAGCGGACGGGCTCCACCCTGCCGGGCGAGACGTTTTAGCATCGCCACAGTGGAAGAACCCTTTTCCGGGCGCCTGGAGCGCTGAGGGTGCAGGTGGGAAGCCTCCACTGGGGAGGCGGGAGAGGCCTGTTCGCACCGTCTCTCCCTCCCAGTGCACCCCACGGCGTCTCGCTTGAGATTTGTTATGGCCGGACCAGGCGATGAGGACGAGGGGGGGGGGGTCGGAGGCATGTGCAAGACATCCCCCCCAGTGTTGTCAAAGCCATTATTCAAGAAAGAAGAAGTGTCCCGTCCGTCTTCGGGCCGGGCTTCCGGTGGATGTCGGCCGGACGCCCCTTGCTCTGGCCCCATGAACGGGTTCCTTGGTTTATCGGCTGCAGCCGGATCCCATCGGCCCCGGCCGTTGGTGGCCGGACTGGTAGAGAATGTGGCGGGACTACCTGAAACTGTCAAGGGCCACCGCGGCCGGACTGGGAGAGAGAGGGGAGGGTCGAGGACACGGACATTCCCCCCCCTGCAACTCTCCAGCGTTGTCAATCCCCCTGGCCGGGTCCCGCTGGCCTCGGCCTCGGCCTCTCCTCCGGCTACACCCTACGTGATGATCTCCGAGGCGTGGCAGCAGGACCCGCCTTATATGTGTTGCTTCCGGCTGGGCGTAGCCGAAAACCTGTTGCCCTTTGGAAGTTTCTAGAATGGGGCGGATGTCTGCTGACTTCTATCTTTCCCAGTTTGCCGTTATTTGGCCGTGGCAGGCGGTGGGACAGACACGTTTTGGGGCAGTGAGGGGCGATGTTTTCAGGTTTCTTATTACGGGCTTACTTCTAACGTTTCTTGTTTCTAGGACAATAATAGGTTTTATCATTACGTATTGTTATCGTTTCTTTGTTTGTTATTTAATAAAAAGTTCATCAGTGGCCTACTGATTTTCGTTTTCCTATTCTTTTCTTTCCAGGTTGTTTCATGCTAAAGTTTCTGTTAACAGGATACAGTGATCACTTCGTTATTATTGCATATGTCCTTTTCACTAGGGGTGCTCTCTTGTTGGGCCAGATATCTCTAGTAAATGGTCCGGGTGAAACAGGTGCATCAATCAGTGGGGAGTAGATAGGCATGACAGATTACAACGGGGGAGAAAGGTCCGCATTACCTACCCTTTCACTACTTGCAAAGATTTTCCTACGTTTATTTGCAAACAGGGAATACCTCCAAAAAGAACTAATTCCCAAACAGTCAATGTTCGGACAATCAATCAATCAATGAGGAATGAAATAGGTACGACGTGTTAAAGGCTTGCGTTACCTACCCTTCACTATCTGCAAAGGGAGAGAGAATATTCCTATTCTTCCTTGTTTGCAGGCAGAGAAGATCCTTAAGAGAACCAACTTCGAACAATTCAATGCTCGATTCAAACAATCAACAAGGGGTACTGTGAACACAAATGAACGCCGCTTATGTACATACACATTGCTATTTTCAACAGGTTGTTCCTAATGTTTCTATTTTAGCGAGGTCAAAAAGAGATCCCATTAGTGGCCTACTGATTTTGCTCGATTCCTTTTGTTTTTTTACACGATTTTTCGCTATCTGCAAAGACTAAACAGAGTATTGCGACTCTGTGCTTGTTTGTAAATAGAGAATGAACCAAAGAGAACAATCAATCAAATGGAGAGAGAAGCAGGCACGACGGATTACAACGGGGGCAAAGGCCTGCGTTAACTACCCTTCACTATCTGCAAAGAGAGAGTACTCCTAATAGAAATGAGGGGTGGGGGGCAGCATTCAAAGCAGATCAGTGTGCATAAACACGAAAATGTTTTTACTTACCACGTACTTGACATTCGACAGCTTATGATATTTGCTATTAAAAAACCATTGAAATTCACTGAAAAAACCATAGGTTATAGACCATATATATTTAGGAACTAGCATTTACAAAACCTTGAAAATTCACTGAAAAAACCATAGGTTATAGACCATATATAGTTAGGAATTAGCATTTACAAAACCTTGAAAATTCACTGAAAAAACCATAGGTTAGAGACCATATATATATAGTTAGCTGGACATTTTATTGACATAAAACCAATGAAATTCCATATATAGTTAGTTGCACTAACTATATATCGCGCACCCGCAATCCACTGCTGATGATGTCACATATTACATCATTCATGACATGGTCAGTGACATCACTGATGACATCACTGATGACATCTCAAATGACTATGGTTTTTTCAGTGAATTTTCAAGGTTTTGTAAATGCTAATTCCTAACTATATATGGTCTATAACCTATGGTTTTTTCAGTGAATTTTCAAGGTTTTGTAAATGCTAATTCCTAACTATATATGGTCTATAACCTATGGTTTTTTCAGTGAATATATATATATATATATATATATATATATAAATATATATATATATATATATATATATATATATATATATATATTACCTACTGGCGGTCGCCAGTAGGTATATATAGTTAGGATTTTTTTGAATAGGGATTTCTGAAAATTCTATGTTGAATAACTTTGGCGTTGATGGACGGAATTGGCTGAAATTTTCGGGAAAATGGCACATTTTGTTTCTGAGCGTCCCCTGAAAGTTTGGGGGGGTTTCGTCAAGCGGGGACCGAGAAAAAGGGGGTCCCAAAACGTGTTTTTAACATTGAGTTTTCCATAGGGCGGTTGGACTCACTTTTAGCTCGAACGGCTGAATGGATTTCTATGAAACTTGGCAAAATTGTATAGACTGTTTGCCCGATGTGCCTTTGCTAGGTCTCAAGATATGTGCTCCAGTGGAGTTTGAGAAATTAACGTTCAAAAAAATATATATATCTGTGACAGCGTCCCGGTTAGCGCCCCGGTTCGCGTACCAGACGCGTAACGGAACTTCGCGAGGAGAAGCGGATTGGCTCTCCGGTGACTCTCAACATTCTAAACAGTCCGGAGCGGCCGCCATCTTGTCTCTCGGTAGGATCGAGAGACAAGAGGTGGAAATAAACGAAGGGGGAAATGAATGAAAGGGGCAAGGTAGACCCCTCCTGACCCTCTAGGATTGATGTGGGGGCTATTAAAGGGCCCCGCGGGGCAAAAGAATAAAATACATTTTTTTTCGATTTTTCGCGGTGGAAGCGCTACCCGGTACGCGAACCGGGTAGCTCACCGGTAGCGTAACGGGAGTCCGCCATCTTGTGTTTCGGACGAATTTAGTCACAAGATGGAGGATAAACAATGTTGGGAATGGGTATAAGGGGGCACGGGAGACATATCCTGACCCCCTAGGTTTTCTGAGGGTGGCTGAGGAGGCCCATATATGTTAAAAAATAAACACATTTTTTCCCAAATTTTCGCACGGTTAGCGCCCGGACCGCGCACCGGGTAGCGTTCCGTAAAGCGTAACAAGGGGAAAACCAAGGGAAATAGTAAAATAATATTTTAGAGTGCTTTGAGGTAGGGTAGCTCTGAATAGAGCTGTTGTGTTGTGTGGGTGATATAAGTACCAACATGTGGGTACCAATGAAGAGTCTAAAATTCAATGTACACCGTCTGCTCTGTAGATATTTTGTATGTTCTAATATGGGTTATTTAAATGTAAATGTGTGGAAAAGCACTTCATGCTTTAAAGCAATTGTATTTTTGAACTGATTGTTCTTTCCTCTTAGTCCTCCTCTTTGTTTTTTTTCCCCACACTCTTCTTCAGCATGATAGTTGATAAATTCGTTCCCTCAAAAAATGTATATACATAAAAAAATTATATTAAATACATATAAAATATATTTTTCCTTTAAAAGAAGAATACATTGTACAGCTTTTGATATTTGCTATTAAAAAACCATTGAAATTCACTGAAAAAAACCATAGGTTATAGACCATATATAGTTAGGAATTAGCATTTACAAAACCTTGAAAATTCACTGAAAAAAAAAAAGGTTATAGACCATATATAGTTAGGAATTAGCATTTACAAAACCTTATTTTACTCACACAAAACCATTGAAATTCGCATATATAGTTAGTTGCACTAACTATATATCGCGCACCCGCAATCCACTGCTGATCATGTCACATATTACATCATTCATGACATGGTCAGTGACATCACTGATGACATCACTGATGACATCTCAAATGACATCACTGATGACATCACTGATGACAACATCCAGTGACTGTATGTTTCTGTAAAGTTAAAATATGTCTTACATATTGAAGAATGAGTGGATGTATAAGTGTCTGGATGAAGGATTTAGTAGGTGCATGACTGACTGTATGAGTGAGTGATTAAATGTGTCTCACTGAGTGCATGGGTTAGTGACTAAACTGTCTCAATTTGTGCATCATTATGTCTGTTGTTCTGTAAACTGCTGCATGTGTTGATCATTAGCTATATGATTAACTATATGGGTTATTGATTGGTTGCCCAAGTATTTGTATGGGAGACTGAGAGTGTGTATGGGTGGCTGGGAGGTGTATGACTCTGTGCATAGATGTGTGAGCAGTTGATTCCCTAGATGTATGGGTTCAAAAGTGCATGTGGAAACAACTGTATGGGCGGTTGACTGTGTGCATGAGTGTATTGGTGAGTGAATGGATATCTCAGTGCTACATGTCAAAGTAAGTACATATGTAAAACACAGTACATGTGAGAGTTGACATATATAAATAACTGTGCATAAGAGCCAGTGAATGTGTGAGTGGCTGTATGGATCATTGTGAACTTGTATCAGGGATTGTATAAGAGAGTAAATATGTGTTAGTATATGTTTGAATAAGTAAGGTGTGTATAACTGTATAGTTGAGGAAATGGAGGTGTGATTGATTCTTTGCATGACTGACTAGGTGTGTGAGTAACTCCATGGATGAGTGACAGTCTGTGAGTGTATGTTTACACTGAGTGTATCTAAGATTATATTAGAGTCTGAAGAGGTTCATCGTATTATCACATGAATGATGTCATCAGTGATGTGATCAGTAATGTCAAATGAGATGTCATCAGTGATGTCATCAGTGATGTCATTTGAGATGTCATCAGTGATGTCATCAGTGATGTCATTTGAGATGTCATCAGTGATGTCATCAGTGATGTCACTGACCATGTCATGAATGATGTAATATGTGACATGATCAGCAGTGGATTGCGGGTGCGCGATATATAGTTAGTGCAACTAACTATATATGCGAATTTCAATGGTTTTGTGTGAGTAAAATAAGGTTTTGTAAATGCTAATTCCTAACTATATATGGTCTATAACCTATGGTTTTTTCAGTGAATATATATATATATATATATATATATATATATATATATATATATATATATATATACATTAACAAAACAAAGGTAGAATTCCTGGACGTATTGCTATATGTGGAAGAGGGAGTACTGCAGACTATGTTACATCGTACGTCTACTGCCGGGAACTCCATCCTGCATGCCCAGAATTCACATCCTAGGCACTTAATAAATAGCATACCATATGGCGAATTTATTCGTATACGTCGTATCTGTAGCTCAGAACAGGTATCTAGACAGTGTCAAATGGAGGCATTCCAACGGTTTCTAAACAGAGTTTATACTAAAAATCAACTGACCTCGGCCCTAAACAAAGCTAATGCCATTCAAAGGGTAATTCTTCTTCAACCGAAGTCGACTCCAATATCTGTAACTATGGCAGCTGATAATGCAGTACAGCCAGTCAGGCTCATTACTACTTTTAATGTACAGGAGCAGTCTATCCGTAGATTTATATACTCTGAGTGGCCAATAATTATGACAGACAATATTTTGAGGCCTATTCTACCAGATCTGCCAGCTATCACCTTCAGAAGGGCTCCCTCTATGAGGGATGCCCTGGTTAAATCGATGCCTGAGGTAATATAAAAAAGTACTTGGTTGATGAAACCAGGTTTTTTAAATGTAAGTCGTGCCAAGCCTGTACTTTTGCAAAAAACTCAACTCACTATGTAAAAGCTTTTAGTGAGAAGCGGATTGCTATTAAGGAACACCTGACATGCGGTACTGAGTACGCTGTGTACAAACTAGGCTGTACATGTAATTTGGAATATATAGGTAGCACAAAGCTTCCTGTACATAAGCGTATACATGTATGTCAGGGCGATTGTGAATTCAGACAATAATTACCCGGTGGCCAGGCATTTTGGATCAGTCCATGCCAACAAACTTAAGGATCTCGAATATACTGTCTTGGGATCGGTTCCAAACCCCGGACGGGGGTGGAACCATGATAAATTGCTTAGACAAGGAGAATCCCAATTTATTCTTGCTTTAGATACTCGAGTTCCTAACGGGTTAAATATGAATGAAGATTTGCACAACTTTCTTTAATATCTTAAGTCAGTCTGCCAAGCGTCATGATTATTCTGACGTCTCCTTGGTTTTAATTCAACTGTTTGCAAATATTTATATAGATAGAGATTTTTTGTACTGTATAGTATTGCTTGGGCTCAAGCTACTCTGTGTACATTTATAAATATATTTTTTTTGCTTCCGCTGCTATGTAGTTAAGATTTTATATGCACTGTATTTTAGCTTTTTTTGCACATCACTTTTTGCACACATTAGACATTAGGCTTAGCTGTATTTTGCACAACACCGACCTTTTTTCCAACCTTGCTGGCGAGTTAATTAACCGCTAGGGATGATTTAATCCTTCTGTTTTTGCATCAGTGCCTGCCTGCATAGAAGCTAGTGGGGAAACGGATGTATCTGTTTTTACCCATTTATTCTGTATAATACCCAGTTCTATAGCTGTGTTCTGCATACATGCCATGAACCGGTGTGTACATATAAATTGGCACTTGCATCTGTCATTATATATATTGTATGACCTGGTCTAGGGTATACAGACATAATATTGACCACAAAAATATCGAGGTAGCCAAATATCGAGTTTAAAAATCGAGTAGACAGAATATAGATAAGACAGACTATAGACTACAAAAATATCGAATAGAATGACAATAATATCGAATCAAAAATATAGAATGGACAGAATATCGAATGGACAGAATATAGACAACAAAAATATCGAGGGACAGAATACAGACAGCAAAAATATTGAATTTTAGGTAAGTAAGTAAGTAAATGTATGTTATTTAATTTTTGCGTAATATAATTCTGGAGCAGGTTGTGGGTTTATAGGGGAATAGGGTGGGAAGTAATGTAATTATAAATAATTAAATATTTTAATGTATTGGTATTTATTTACAATTAATTGTTAATTAATTTTTAATTGGCAATTAATTAAAATATAATTGGTAATTAATTTTTATTGATTGATAATTATGTTAATTTTATTCATTTATTTTCTGGAGCGGGTTGTGGGTTTATAGGGTAATAGGGTGGGAAGTAATTTAATTATAATTAATTAAATATCCTAATTTTTTATATTGCTATTTATTAAAAAATAATTGTTAATTAAATTTTAATTGGTAATTAATTAAATTATAATTGGTAATTAATTTTTTTTTAATTGATTAATTGATAATTATGTTAATTTTATTTATTTATTTTCTGGAGCGGGTTGTGGGTTTATAGGGGAATAGGGTGGGAAGTAATTTAATTATAATTAATTAAATATGTTAAATTATTTATTGCTACTTATTTACAATTAATTGTTATTTAATGTTTTAATTGGTATTTAAATAATATATAATTGGTAATTAATTTTTATGAATTGATTAATTGATAATTCTGTGAAATGCATTTATTTAATTTTTGTAGTGGGTTGTGGGTTTATAGGGGAATTGGGTGTGAAGCCATTTAATTGTAATTAATTAAAAATTGTAATATATAAATTGGTATTTATTTTGAATTAATTGTTAATTATTTTTAATTTGTTTAATAATTTATTGTTATTGGTAAATATTTTGTATTAATAGGTAATTCTTTTTTAGCTGTAATTAATTAAAAATTGTAATATATAAATTGGTATTTATTTTGAATTCATTGTTAATTATTTTTAATTTGTTTAATAATTTATTGTTATTGGTAAATATTTTGTATTAATAGGTAATTCTTTTTTAGTAATTAAATTAATTTTATTATTTTAATTGAATAATTATTATAATATCTTAAATTGGGAATTAATTTTAAATAATTTGTAATTGGTATTCATATTTAATTTATTTTTAATTATATATGAAGTATTTACTTTCCCTACTGTTGCTCTATTTGGAGTGGGAATAGTAATTTTTACCTTCCTGCTATCCAACGCTTACCCTACTGTTGCACTCTCTGGAATTGGAATAGTAATTTTTACTCCTACGCTATCTAACTCTTTCCCTACTGTTGCACTCTCTGGAGTGGGAATAGTAATTTTTACCCCTACGCTATCCAACGCTTTCCCTACTGTTGCACTCACTGGAGTGGGAATAGTAATTTTACCTCTACGCTATCCAACGCTTACCTTACTGTTGCACTCTCTGGAGTGGGTTTTTACACCAACGCTATCCAACGCTTTCCCTACTGTTGCACTCACTGGAGTGGGAATAGTAATTTTTACCCTCCCGCTATCCAACGCTTTCCCTACTGTTGCATTCTTTGGAGTGGGAATAGTAATTTTTACCCCTACGCTATCCAACGCTTTCCCTACTGTTGCACTCTCAGGAGTGGGAATAGTAATTTTTACCTCTACGCTATCCAACGCTTTCCCTACTGTTGCACTCTTTGGAGTGGGAATAGTAATTTTTACCTTTCCGGTATCCAATGCTTTCCCTACTGTTGCACTCACTGGAGTGCGAATGGTACATTTTATGCCTACGCTAGCCAACGTTTTCCCTACTGTTGCACTCACTGGAGTTGGAATAGTAATTTTTACCCCTACGCTATCCAACGCTTTCCCTACTGTTGCACTTTCTGGAGTGGGAATAGTAATTTTTCCCTCCCGCTATCCAACGCTTTCCCTACTGTTGCATTCACTTGAGTGGGAATAGTAATTTTTACCCCTACGCTATCCAACGCTTTCCCTACTGTTGCACTCTCTGGAGTGGGAATAGTAATTTTTACCCCTACGCTATCCAACGCTTTCCTTACTGTTGCACTCACTGGAGTTGGAATAGTAATTTTTACCCCTACGCTATCCAACGCTTTCCCTACTGTTGCACTCTCTGGAGTGGGAATAGTAATTTTTACCCTCACGCTATCCAACGCTTTCCCTACTGTTGCACTCATTGGAGTGGGAATAGTAATTTTTACCCCTACGCTATCCAACGCTTTCCCTACTGTTGCACTCTCTGGAGTGGGAATAGTAATTTTTACCCTCCCGCTATGCAACGCTTTCCCTACTGTTGCACTCACTGGAGTGGGAATAGTACATTTAACACTCTCGCTATCGTACAGTAAATATATTGTATATTTTTTATTAATACTATGTTTATACATATATATATATATATATATATGTATTTAAAGAAATATATTTTTATTTATATTAATTATTTATTTATTTTAATGTTATTAAAGTATTTTAAGTATGTTTAAGTTAGTTATATTTATTATTTC
Source organism: Lissotriton helveticus (assembly GCF_964261635.1). Classification (NCBI taxonomy): domain Eukaryota; kingdom Metazoa; phylum Chordata; class Amphibia; order Caudata; family Salamandridae; genus Lissotriton; species Lissotriton helveticus. The sequence goes on along the minus strand of NC_136073.1, from coordinate 614,420,442 downwards.
ATTAATTTAAAAGTACTTTTAACTATTTAAAAAATTCGATATTTTGACTATCTATATTTTTGTAGGTCTACATTTTTGATTCGATATTTTTGTACTTACCCGTTTAAAGATAGGAAGTCGATATTTTGGCATTATATACTTTTTATTCAATATTTTTGTAGGTCTATATTTTTGCCATCGATACTCTTTCAGTGATCCCTGGTCTAGGTGTATAGAGCATTTGCGAAAAGATGAGCATGTATTAGCACTTTAATCTTAGCACATTATTTCTAAGCACTGATGTTTTGAATGGACTGATGATCACAATTGTGTCGCAAAAAACACAGTTGATGGACAGAATGTAGAACAATGTCATACATTCACCCCAGTACAAGGATCTGGGCCTAAATCCATCGGTTTTTTGCACTCCACACCACCCTGGGTTAGACACTGGCTATATGCAAATCAGCTCTGACCCTGCGCCTCATGGGAACAGTCCAGTCCGAACTACCAAGCCATGTCTTTCCCAGACCGGAATCAAGCATCCAAGGACCGGTTTCTGGCTATCAGCCTTCATCAGCCTGGATAGCTTGACTCCAGTGGTGTGGAGAGCCTGGGACTCACGTCTGAGCATACCCAGCCCACTCGGGGTGAAAATTGCAAAAAACACAGTTGATGGACAGAATGTAGAACAATGTCATACATTCACCCCAGTACAAGGATCTGGGCCTAAATCCATCGTTTTTTTGCACTCCACACCACCCTGGGTTAGACACTGGCTATATGCAAATCAGCTCTGACCCTGCGCCTCATGGGAACAGTCCAGTCCGAACTACCAAGCCATGTCTTTCCCAGACCGGAATCAAGCATCCAAGGACTGGTTTCTGGCTATCAGCCTTCATCAGCCTGGATAGCTTGACTCCAGTGGTGTGGAGAGCCTGGGACTCACGTCTGAGCATACCCAGCGCACTCGGGGTGAAAATTGCAAAAAACACAGTTGATGGACAGAATGTAGAACAATGTCATACATTCACCCCCGTACAAGGATCTGGGCCTAAATCCATCGGTTTTTTGCACTCCAAACCACCCTGGGTTAGACACTGGCTATATGCAAATCAGCTCTGACCCTGCGCCTCATGGGAACAGTCCAGTCCGAACTACCAAGCCATGTCTTTCCCAGACCGGAATCAAGCATCCAAGGACCGGTTTCTGGCTATCAGCCTTCATCAGCCTGGATAGCTTGACTCCAGTGGTGTGGAGAGCCTGGGACTCACGTCTGAGCATACCCAGCCCACTCGGGGTGAAAATTGCAAAAAACACAGTTGATGGACAGAATGTAGAACAATGTCATACATTCACCCCAGTACAAGGATCTGGGCCTAAATCCATCGGTTTTGTGCACTCCACACCACCCTGGGTTAGACACTGGCTATATGCAAATCAGCTCTGACCCTGCGCCTCATGGAAACAGTCCAGTCCGAACTACCAAGCCATGTCTTTCCCAGACCGGAATCAAGCATCCAAGGACCGGTTTCTGGCTATCAGCCTTCATCAGCCTGGATAGCTTGACTCCAGTGGTGTGGAGAGCCTGGGACTCACGTCTGAGCATACCCAGCCCACTCGGGGTGAAAATTGCAAAAAACACAGTTGATGGACAGAATGTAGAACAATGTCATACATTCACCCCAGTACAAGGATCTGGGCCTAAATCCATAGGTTGTTGCACTCCACACCACCCTGGGTTAGACACTGGCTATATGCAAATCAGCTCTGACCCTGCGCCTCATGGGAACAGTCCAGTCCGAACTACCAAGCCATGTCTTTCCCAGACCGGAATCAAGCATCCAAGGACCGGTTTCTGGCTATCAGCCTTCATCAGCCTGGATAGCTTGACTCCAGTGGTGTGGAGAGCCTGGGACTCACGTCTGAGCATACCCAGCCCACTCGGGGTGAAAATTGCAAAAAACACAGTTGATGGACAGAATGTAGAACAATGTCATACATTCACCCCAGTACAAGGATCTGGGCCTAAATCCATCGGTTTTTTGCACTCCACACCACCCTGGGTTAGACACTGGCTATATGCAAATCAGCTCTGACCCTGCGCCTCATGGGAACAGTCCAGTCCGAACTACCAAGCCATGTCTTTCCCAGACCGGAATCAAGCATCCAAGGACCGGTTTCTGGCTATCAGCCTTCATCAGCCTGGATAGCTTGACTCCAGTGGTGTGGAGAGCCTGGGACTCACGTCTGAGCATACCCAGCCCACTCGGGGTGAAAATTGCAAAAAACACAGTTGATGGACAGAATGTAGAACAATGTCATACATTCACCCCAGTACAAGGATCTGGGCCTAAATCCATTGGTTTTTTGCACTCCACACCACCCTGGGTTAGACACTGGCTATATGCAAATCAGCTCTGACCCTGCGCCTCATGGGAACAGTCCAGTCCGAACTACCAAGCCATGTCTTTCCCAGACCGGAATCAAGCATCCAAGGACCGGTTTCTGGCTATCAGCCTTCATCAGCCTGGATAGCTTGACTCCAGTGGTGTGGAGAGCCTGGGACTCACGTCTGAGCATACCCAGCCCACTCGGGGTGAAAATTGCAAAAACACAGTTGATGGACAGAATGTAGAACAATGTCATACATTCACCCCAGTACAAGGATCTGGGCCTAAATCCATCGGTTTTTTGCACTCCACACCACCCTGGGTTAGCCACTGGCTATATGCAAATCAGCTCTGACCCTGCGCCTCATGGGAACAGTCCAGTCCGAACTACCAAGCCATGTCTTTCCCAGACCGGAATCAAGCATCCAAGGACCGGTTTCTGGCTATCAGCCTTCATCAGCCTGGATAGCTTGACTCCAGTGGTGTGGAGAGCCTGGGACTCACGTCTGAGCATACCCAGCCCACTCGGGGTGAAAATTGCAAAAAACACAGTTGATGGACAGAATGTAGAACAATGTCATACATTCACTCCAGTACAAGGATCTGGGCCTAAATCCATCGGTTTTTTGCACTCCACACCACCCTGGGTTAGACACTGGCTATATGCAAATCAGCTCTGACCCTGCGCCTCATGGGAACAGTCCAGTCCGAACTACCAAGCCATGTCTTTCCCAGACCGGAATCAAGCATCCAAGGACCGGTTTCTGGCTATCAGCCTTCATCAGCCTGGATAGCTTGACTCCAGTGGTGTGGAGAGCCTGGGACTCACGTCTGAGCATACCCAGCCCACTCGGGGTGAAAATTGCAAAAAACACAGTTGATGGACAGAATGTAGAACAATGTCATACATTCACCCCAGTACAAGGATTCTGTATGACATTGTTCTACATTCTGTCCATCAACTGTGTTTTTGCAATTTTCACCTCGAGTGTGCTGGGGATGCTCAGACGTGAGCCCCAGGCTCTCCACACCACTGGAGTCAAGCTATCCAGGCTGATGAAGGCTGATAGCCAGAAACCGGTCCTTGGATGCTTGATTCCGGTCTGGGAAAGACATGGCTTGGTAGTTCGGACTGGACTGTTCCCATGAGGCACAGGGTCAGAGCTGATTTGCATATAGCCAGTGTCTAACCCAGGGTGGTGTGGAGTGCAAAAAAACGATGGATTTAGGCCCAGATCCTTGTACTGGGGTGAATGTATGACATTGTTCTAGATTCTGTCCATCAACTGTGTTTTTTGCAATTTTCACCCCGAGTGTGCTGGGGATGCTCAGACGTGAGTCCCAGGCTCTCCACACCACTGGAGTCAAGCTATCCAGGCTGATGAAGGCTGATAGCCAGAAACCAGTCCTGGGATGCTTGATTCCGGTCTGGGAAAGACATGGCTTGGTAGTTCGGACTGGACTGTTCCCATGAGGCACAGGGTCAGAGCTGATTTGCATATAGCCAGTGTCTAACCCAGGGTGGTGTGGAGTGCAAAAAAACGATGGATTTAGGCCCAGATCCGTGTACTGGGGTGAATGTATGACATTGTTCTACATTCTGTCCATCAACTGTGTTTTTTGCAATTTTCACCCCGAGTGTGCTGGGGATGCTCAGACGTGAGTCCCAGGCTCTCCACACCACTTGGGTCAACCTATCCAGGCTGATGAAGGCTGATAGCGAGAAACCGGTCCTTGGATGCTTGATTCCGGTCTGGGAAAGACATGGCTTGGTAGTTCGGACTGGACTGTTCCCATGAGGCACAGGGTCAGAGCTGATTTGCATATAGCCAGTGTCTAACCCAGGGTGGTGTGGAGTGCAAAAAAACGATGGATTTAGGCCCAGATCCTTGTACTGGGGTGAATGTATGACATTGTTCTACATTCTGTCCATCAACTGTGTTTTTTGCAATTTTCACCCCGAGTGGGCTGGGTATGCTCAGACGTGAGTCCCAGGCTCTCCACACCACTGGAGTCAAGCTATCCAGGCTGATGAAGGCTGATAGCCAGAAACCGGTCCTTGGATGCTTGATTCCGGTCTGGGAAAGACATGGCTTGGTAGTTCGGACTGGACTGTTCCCATGAGGCACAGGGTCAGAGCTGATTTGCATATAGCCAGTGTCTAACCCAGGGTGGTGTGGAGTGCAAAAAAACGATGGATTTAGGCCCAGATTCTTGTACTGGGGTGAATGTATGACATTGTTCTACATTCTGTCCATCAACTGTGTTTTTTGCAATTTTCACCCCGAGTGTGCTGGGGATGCTCAGACGTGAGTCCCAGGCTCTCCACACCACTGGAGTCAAGCTAGCCAGGCTGATGAAGGCTGATAGCCAGAAACCGGTCCTTGGATGCTTGATTCCGGTCTGGGAAAGACATGGCTTGGTAGTTCGGACTGGACTGTTCCCATGAGGCACAGGGTCAGAGCTGATTTGCATACAGCCAGTGTCTAACCCAGGGTGGTGAGGAGTGCAAAAAAACGATGGATTTAGGCCCAGATCCTTGTACTGGGGTCAATGTATGACATTGTTCTACATTCTGTCCATCAACTGTGTTTTTTGCAATTTTCACACCGAGTGTGCTGGGGATGCTCAGACGTGAGTCCCAGGCTCTCCACACCACTGGAGTCAAGCTATCCAGGCTGATGAAGGCTGATAGCCAGAAACCGGTCCTTGGATGCTTGATTCCGGTCTGGGAAAGCCATGGCTTGGTAGTTCGGACTGGACTGTTCCCATGAGGCACAGGGTCAGAGCTGATTTGCATATAGCCAGTGTCTAACCCAGGGTGGTGTGGAGTGCAAAAAAACGATGGATTGAGGCCCAGATCCTTGTACTGGGGTGAATGTATGACATTGTTCTACATTCTGTCCATCAACTGTGTTTTTTGCAATTTTCACCCCGAGTGTGCTGGGGATGCTCAGACGTGAGTCCCAGGCTCTCCACACCACTGGAGTCAAGCTATCCAGGCTGATGAAGGCTGATAGCCAGAAACCGGTCCTTGGATGCTTGATTCCGGTCTGGGAAAGACATGGCTTGGTAGTTCGGACTGGACTGTTCCCATGAGGCACAGGGTCAGAGCTGATTTGCATATAGCCAGTGTCTAACCCAGGGTGGTGTGGAGTGCAAAAAAACGATGGATTTAGGCCCTGATCCTTGTACTGGGGTGAATGTATGACATTGTTCTACATTCTGTCCATCAACTGTGTTTTTTGCAATTTTCACCCCGAGTGTGCTGGGGATGCTCAGACGTGAGTCCCAGGCTCTCCACACCACTGGAGTCAAGCTATCCAGGCTGATGAAGGCTGATAGCCAGAAACCGGTCCTTGGATGCTTGATTCCGGTCTGGGAAAGACATGGCTTGGTAGTTCGGACTGGACTGTTCCCATGAGGCACAGGGTCAGAGCTGATTTGCATATAGCCAGTGTCTAACCCAGGGTGGTGTGGAGTGCAAAAAAACGATGGATTTAGGCCCAGATCCTTGTACTGGGTTGAATGTATGACATTGTTCTACATTCTGTCCATCAACTGTGTTTTTTGCAATTTTCACCCCGAGTGTGCTGGGGATGCTCAGACGTGAGTCCCAAGCTCTCCACACCACTGGAGTCAAGCTATCCAGGCTGATGAAGGCTGATAGCCAGAAACCGGTCCTTGGATGCTTGATTCCGGTCTGGGAAAGACATGGCTTGGTAGTTCGGACTGGACTGTTCCCATGAGGCACAGGGTCAGAGCTGATTTGCATATAGCCAGTGTCTAACCCAGGGTGGTGTGGAGTGCAAAAAAATGATGGATTTAGGCCCAGATCCTTGTACTGGGGTGAATGTATGACATTGTTCTACATTCTGTCCATCAACTGTGTTTTTTGCAATTTTCACCCCGAGTGTGCTGGGGATGCTCAGACGTGAGTCCCAGGCTCTCCACACCACTGGAGTCAAGCTATCCAGGCTGATGAAGGCTGATAGCCAGAAACCGGTCCTTGGATGCTTGATTCCGGTCTGGGAAAGATATGGCTTGGTAGTTCGGACTGGACTGTTCCCATGAGGCACAGGGTCAGAGCTGATTTGCATATAGCCAGTGTCTAACCCAGGGTGGTGTGGAGTGCAAAAAAACGATGGATTTAGGCCCAGATCCTTGTACTGGGGTGAATGTATGACATTTTTCTACATTCTGTCCATCAACTGTGTTTTTTGCAATTTTCACCCCGAGTGTGCTGGGGATGCTCAGACGTGAGTCCCAGGCTCTCCACACCACTGGAGTCAAGCTATCCAGGCTGATGAAGGCTGATAGCCAGAAACCGGTCCTTGGATGCTTGATTCCGGTCTGGGAAAGACATGGCTTGGTAGTTCGGACTGGACTGTTCCCATGAGGCACAGGGTCAGAGCTGATTTGCATATAGCCAGTGTCTAACCCAGGGTGGTGTGGAGTGCAAAAAAACGATGGATTTAGGCCCAGATCCTTGTACTGGGGTGAATGTATGACATTGTTCTACATTCTGTCCATCAACTGTGTTTTTTGCAATTTTCACCCCGAGTGTGCTGGGGATGCTCAGACGTGAGTCCCAGGCTCTCCACACCACTGGAGTCAAGCTATCCAGGCTGATGAAGGCTGATAGCCAGAAACCGTTCCTTGGATGCTTGATTCCGATCTGGGAAAGACATGGCTTGGTAGTTCGGACTGGACTGTTCCCATGAGGCACAGGGTCAGAGCTGATTTGCATATAGCCAGTGTCTAACTCAGGGTGGTGTGGAGTGCAAAAAAACGATGGATTTAGGCCCAGATCCTTGTACTGGGGTGAATATATTACATTGTTCTACATTCTGTCCATCAACTGTGTTTTTTGCAATTTTCACCCCGAGTGTGCTGGGGATGCTCAGACGTGAGTCCCAAGCTCTCCACACCACTGGAGTCAAGCTATCCAGGCTGATGAAGGCTGATAGCCAGAAACCGGTCCTTGGATGCTTGATTCCGGTCTGGGAAAGACATGGCTTGGTAGTTCGGACTGGACTGTTCCCATGAGGCACAGGGTCAGAGCTGATTTGCATATAGCCAGTGTCTAACCCAGGGTGGTGTGGAGTGCAAAAAAACGATGGATTTAGGCCCAGATCCTTGTACTGGGGTGAATGTATGACATAGTTCTACATTCTGTCCATCAACTGTGTTTTTTGCAATTTTCACCCCGAGTGTGCTGGGGATGCTCAGACGTGAGTCCCAGGCTCTCCACACCACTGGAGTCAAGCTATCCAGGCTGATGAAGGCTGATAGCCAGAAACCGGTCCTTTGATGCTTGATTCCGGTCTGGGAAAGACATGGCTTGGTAGTTCGGACTGGACTGTTCCCATGAGGCACAGGGTCAGAGCTGATTTGCATATAGCCAGTGTCTAACCCAGGGTGGTGTGGAGTGCAAAAAAACGATGGATTTAGGCCCAGATCCTTGTACTGGGGTGAATGTATGACATTGTTCTACATTCTGTCCATCAACTGTGTTTTTTGCAATTTTCACCCCGAGTGTGCTGGGGATGCTCAGACGTGAGTCCCAGGCTCTCCACACCACTGGAGTCAAGCTATCCAGGCTGATGAAGGCTGATAGCCAGAAACCGGTCCTTGGATGCTTGATTCCGGTCTGGGAAAGACATGGCTTGGTAGTTCGGACTGGACTGTTCCCATGAGGCACAGGGTCAGAGCTGATTTGCATATAGCCAGTGTCTAACCCAGGGTGGTGTGGAGTGCAAAAAAAACAATGGATTTAGGCCCAGATCCTTGTACTGGGGTGAATGTATGACATTGTTCTACATTCTGTCCATCAACTGTGTTTTTTGCAATTTTCACCCCGAGTGTGCTGGGGATGCTCAGACGTGAGTCCCAGGCTCTCCACACCACTGGAGTCAAGCTATCCAGGCTGATGAAGGCTGATAGCCAGAAACCGGTCCTTGGATGCTTGATTCCGGTCTGGGAAAGACATGGCTTGGTAGTTCGGACTCGACTGTTCCCATGAGGCACAGGATCAGAGCTGATTTGCATATAGCCAGTGTCTAACCCAGGGTGGTGTGGAGTGCAAAAAAACGATGGATTTAGGCCCAGATCCTTGTACTGGGGTGAATGTATGACATTGTTCTACATTCTGTCCATCAACTGTGTTTTTTGCAATTTTCACCCCGAGTGTGCTGGGGATGCTCAGACGTGAGTCCCAGGCTCTCCACACCACTGGAGTCAAGCTATCCAGGCTGCTGATGAAGGCTGATAGCCAGAAACCGTTCCTTGGATGCTTGATTCCGATCTGGGAAAGACATGGCTTGGTAGTTCGGACTGGACTGTTCCCATGAGGCACAGGGTCAGAGCTGATTTGCATATAGCCAGTGTCTAACTCAGGGTGGTGTGGAGTGCAAAAAAACGATGGATTTAGGCCCAGATCCTTGTACGGGGGTGAATGTATGACATTTTTCTACATTCTGTCCATCAACTGTGTTTTTTGCAATTTTCACCCCGAGTGTGCTGGGGATGCTCAGACGTGAGTCCCAGGCTCTCCACACCACTGGAGTCAAGCTATCCAGGCTGATGAAGGCTGATAGCCAGAAACCGGTCCTTGGATGCTTGATTCCGGTCTGGGAAAGACATGGCTTGGTAGTTCGGACTGGACTGTTCCCATGAGGCACAGGGTCAGAGCTGATTTGCATATAGCCAGTGTCTAACCCAGGGTGGTGTGGAGTGCAAAAAAACGATGGATTTAGGCCCAGATCCTTGTACTGGGGTGAATGTATGACATTGTTCTACATTCTGTCCATCAACTGTGTTTTTTGCAATTTTCACCCCGAGTGTGCTGGGGATGCTCAGACGTGAGTCCCAGGCTCTCCACACCACTGGAGTCAAGCTATCCAGGCTGATGAAGGCTGATAGCCAGAAACCGTTCCTTGGATGCTTGATTCCGATCTGGGAAAGACATGGCTTGGTAGTTCGGACTGGACTGTTCCCATGAGGCACAGGGTCAGAGCTGATTTGCATATAGCCAGTGTCTAACTCAGGGTGGTGTGGAGTGCAAAAAAACGATGGATTTAGGCCCAGATCCTTGTACTGGGGTGAATGTATTACATTGTTCTACATTCTGTCCATCAACTGTGTTTTTTGCAATTTTCACCCCGAGTGTGCTGGGGATGCTCAGACGTGAGTCCCAAGCTCTCCACACCACTGGAGTCAAGCTATCCAGGCTGATGAAGGCTGATAGCCAGAAACCGGTCCTTGGATGCTTGATTCCGGTCTGGGAAAGACATGGCTTGGTAGTTCGGACTGGACTGTTCCCATGAGGCACAGGGTCAGAGCTGATTTGCATATAGCCAGTGTCTAACCCAGGGTGGTGTGGAGTGCAAAAAAACGATGGATTTAGGCCCAGATCCTTGTACTGGGGTGAATGTATGACATTGTTCTACATTCTGTCCATCAACTGTGTTTTTTGCAATTTTCACCCCGAGTGTGCTGGGGATGCTCAGACGTGAGTCCCAGGCTCTCCACACCACTGGAGTCAAGCTATCCAGGCTGATGAAGGCTGATAGCCAGAAACCGGTCCTTTGATGCTTGATTCCGGTCTGGGAAAGACATGGCTTGGTAGTTCGGACTGGACTGTTCCCATGAGGCACAGGGTCAGAGCTGATTTGCATATAGCCAGTGTCTAACCCAGGGTGGTGTGGAGTGCAAAAAAACGATGGATTTAGGCCCAGATCCTTGTACTGGGGTGAATGTATGACATTGTTCTACATTCTGTCCATCAACTGTGTTTTTTGCAATTTTCACCCCGAGTGTGCTGGGGATGCTCAGACGTGAGTCCCAGGCTCTCCACACCACTGGAGTCAAGCTATCCAGGCTGATGAAGGCTGATAGCCAGAAACCGGTCCTTGGATGCTTGATTCCGGTCTGGGAAAGACATGGCTTGGTAGTTCGGACTGGACTGTTCCCATGAGGCACAGGGTCAGAGCTGATTTGCATATAGCCAGTGTCTAACCCAGGGTGGTGTGGAGTGCAAAAAAAACAATGGATTTAGGCCCAGATCCTTGTACTGGGGTGAATGTATGACATTGTTCTACATTCTGTCCATCAACTGTGTTTTTTGCAATTTTCACCTCGAGTGTGCTGGGGATGCTCAGACGTGAGTCCCAGGCTCTCCACACCACTGGAGTCAAGCTATCCAGGCTGATGAAGGCTGATAGCCAGAAACCGGTCCTTGGATGCTTGATTCCGGTCTGGGAAAGACATGGCTTGGTAGTTCGGACTGGACTGTTCCCATGAGGCACAGGGTCAGAGCTGATTTGCATATAGCCAGTGTCTAACCCAGGGTGGTGTGGAGTGCAAAAAAACGATGGATTTAGGCCCAGATCCTTGTACTGGGGTGAATGTATGACATTGTTCTAGATTCTGTCCATCAACTGTGTTTTTTGCAATTTTCACCCCGAGTGTGCTGGGGATGCTCAGACGTGAGTCCCAGGCTCTCCACACCACTGGAGTCAAGCTATCCAGGCTGATGAAGGCTGATAGCCAGAAACCAGTCCTGGGATGCTTGATTCCGGTCTGGGAAAGACATGGCTTGGTAGTTCGGACTGGACTGTTCCCATGAGGCACAGGGTCAGAGCTGATTTGCATATAGCCAGTGTCTAACCCAGGGTGGTGTGGAGTGCAAAAAAACGATGGATTTAGGCCCAGATCCGTGTACTGGGGTGAATGTATGACATTGTTCTACATTCTGTCCATCAACTGTGTTTTTTGCAATTTTCACCCCGAGTGTGCTGGGGATGCTCAGACGTGAGTCCCAGGCTCTCCACACCACTGGAGTCAACCTATCCAGGCTGATGAAGGCTGATAGCGAGAAACCGGTCCTTGGATGCTTGATTCCGGTCTGGGAAAGACATGGCTTGGTAGTTCGGACTGGACTGTTCCCATGAGGCACAGGGTCAGAGCTGATTTGCATATAGCCAGTGTCTAACCCAGGGTGGTGTGGAGTGCAAAAAAACGATGGATTTAGGCCCAGATCCTTGTACTGGGGTGAATGTATGACATTGTTCTACATTCTGTCCATCAACTGTGTTTTTTGCAATTTTCACCCCGAGTGGGCTGGGTATGCTCAGACGTGAGTCCCAGGCTCTCCACACCACTGGAGTCAAGCTATCCAGGCTGATGAAGGCTGATAGCCAGAAACCGGTCCTTGGATGCTTGATTCCGGTCTGGGAAAGACATGGCTTGGTAGTTCGGACTGGACTGTTCCCATGAGGCACAGGGTCAGAGCTGATTTGCATATAGCCAGTGTCTAACCCAGGGTGGTGTGGAGTGCAAAAAAACGATGGATTTAGGCCCAGATTCTTGTACTGGGGTGAATGTATGACATTGTTCTACATTCTGTCCATCAACTGTGTTTTTTGCAATTTTCACCCCGAGTGTGCTGGGGATGCTCAGACGTGAGTCCCAGGCTCTCCACACCACTGGAGTCAAGCTAGCCAGGCTGATGAAGGCTGATAGCCAGAAACCGGTCCTTGGATGCTTGATTCCGGTCTGGGAAAGACATGGCTTGGTAGTTCGGACTGGACTGTTCCCATGAGGCACAGGGTCAGAGCTGATTTGCATATAGCCAGTGTCTAACCCAGGGTGGTGTGGAGTGCAAAAAAACGATGGATTGAGGCCCAGATCCTTGTACTGGGGTGAATGTATGACATTGTTCTACATTCTGTCCATCAACTGTGTTTTTTGCAATTTTCACCCCGAGTGTGCTGGGGATGCTCAGACGTGAGTCCCAGGCTCTCCACACCACTGGAGTCAAGCTATCCAGGCTGATGAAGGCTGATAGCCAGAAACCGGTCCTTGGATGCTTGATTCCGGTCTGGGAAAGACATGGCTTGGTAGTTCGGACTGGACTGTTCCCATGAGGCACAGGGTCAGAGCTGATTTGCATATAGCCAGTGTCTAACCCAGGGTGGTGTGGAGTGCAAAAAAACGATGGATTTAGGCCCTGATCCTTGTACTGGGGTGAATGTATGACATTGTTCTACATTCTGTCCATCAACTGTGTTTTTTGCAATTTTCACCCCGAGTGTGCTGGGGATGCTCAGACGTGAGTCCCAGGCTCTCCACACCACTGGAGTCAAGCTATCCAGGCTGATGAAGGCTGATAGCCAGAAACCGGTCCTTGGATGCTTGATTCCGGTCTGGGAAAGACATGGCTTGGTAGTTCGGACTGGACTGTTCCCATGAGGCACAGGGTCAGAGCTGATTTGCATATAGCCAGTGTCTAACCCAGGGTGGTGTGGAGTGCAAAAAAACGATGGATTTAGGCCCAGATCCTTGTACTGGGTTGAATGTATGACATTGTTCTACATTCTGTCCATCAACTGTGTTTTTTGCAATTTTCACCCCGAGTGTGCTGGGGATGCTCAGACGTGAGTCCCAAGCTCTCCACACCACTGGAGTCAAGCTATCCAGGCTGATGAAGGCTGATAGCCAGAAACCGGTCCTTGGATGCTTGATTCCGGTCTGGGAAAGACATGGCTTGGTAGTTCGGACTGGACTGTTCCCATGAGGCACAGGGTCAGAGCTGATTTGCATATAGCCAGTGTCTAACCCAGGGTGGTGTGGAGTGCGAAAAAATGATGGATTTAGGCCCAGATCCTTGTACTGGGGTGAATGTATGACATTGTTCTACATTCTGTCCATCAACTGTGTTTTTTGCAATTTTCACCCCGAGTGTGCTGGGGATGCTCAGACGTGAGTCCCAGGCTCTCCACACCACTGGAGTCAAGCTATCCAGGCTGATGAAGGCTGATAGCCAGAAACCGGTCCTTGGATGCTTGATTCCGGTCTGGGAAAGACATGGCTTGGTAGTTCGGACTCGACTGTTCCCATGAGGCACAGGGTCAGAGCTGATTTGCATACAGCCAGTGTCTAACCCAGGGTGGTGTGGAGTGCAAAAAAACGATGGATTTAGGCCCAGATCCTTGTACTGGGGTGAATGTATGACATTGTTCTACATTCTGTCCATCAACTGTGTTTTTTGCAATTTTCACCCCGAGTGTGCTGGGGATGCTCAGACGTGAGTCCCAGGCTCTCCACACCACTGGAGTCAAGCTATCCAGGCTGCTGATGAAGGCTGATAGCCAGAAACCGTTCCTTGGATGCTTGATTCCGATCTGGGAAAGACATGGCTTGGTAGTTCGGACTGGACTGTTCCCATGAGGCACAGGGTCAGAGCTGATTTGCATATAGCCAGTGTCTAACTCAGGGTGGTGTGGAGTGCAAAAAAACGATGGATTTAGGCCCAGATCCTTGTACGGGGGTGAATGTATGACATTGTTCTACATTCTGTCCATCAACTGTGTTTTTTGCAATTTTCACCCCGAGTGTGCTGGGGATGCTCAGACGTGAGTCCCAGGCTCTCCACACCACTGGAGTCAAGCTATCCAGGCTGATGAAGGCTGATAGCCAGAAACCGGTCCTTGGATGCTTGATTCCGGTCTGGGAAAGATATGGCTTGGTAGTTTGGACTGGACTGTTCCCATGAGGCACAGGGTCAGAGCTGATTTGCATATAGCCAGTGTCTAACCCAGGGTGGTGTGGAGTGCAAAAAAACGATGGATTTAGGCCCAGATCCTTGTACTGGGGTGAATGTATGACATTGTTCTACATTCTGTCCATCAACTGTGTTTTTTGCAATTTTCACCCCGAGTGTGCTGGGGATGCTCAGACGTGAGTCCCAGGCTCTCCACACCACTGGAGTCAAGCTATCCAGGCTGATGAAGGCTGATAGCCAGAAACCGGTCCTTGGATGCTTGATTCCGGTCTGGGAAAGACATGGCTTGGTAGTTCGGACTGGACTGTTCCCATGAGGCACAGGGTCAGAGCTGATTTGCATATAGCCAGTGTCTAACCCAGGGTGGTGTGGAGTGCAAAAAAACGATGGATTTAGGCCCAGATCCTTGTACTGGGGTGAATGTATGACATTGTTCTACATTCTGTCCATCAACTGTGTTTTTTGCAATTTTCACCCCGAGTGTGCTGGGGATGCTCAGACGTGAGTCCCAGGCTCTCCACACCACTGGAGTCAAGCTATCCAGGCTGATGAAGGCTGATAGCCAGAAACCGGTCCTTGGATGCTTGATTCCGGTCTGGGAAAGACATGGCTTGGTAGTTCGGACTGGACTGTTCCCATGAGGCACAGGGTCAGAGCTGATTTGCATATAGCCAGTGTCTAACCCAGGGTGGTGTGGAGTGCAAAAAAATGATGGATTTAGGCCCAGATCCTTGTACTGGGGTGAATGTATGACATTGTTCTACATTCTGTCCATCAACTGTGTTTTTTGCAATTTTCACCCCGAGTGTGCTGGGGATGCTCAGACGTGAGTCCCAGGCTCTCCACACCACTGGAGTCAAGCTATGCAGGCTGATGAAGGCTGATAGCCAGAAACCGGTCCTTGGATGCTTGATTCCGGTCTGGGAAAGACATGGCTTGGTAGTTCGGACTGGACTGTTCCCATGAGGCACAGGGTCAGAGCTGATTTGCATATAGCCAGTGTCTAACCCAGGGTGGTGTGGAGTGCAAAAAAACGATGGATTTAGGCCCAGATCCTTGTACTGGGGTGAATGTATGACATTGTTCTACATTCTGTCCATCAACTGTGTTTTTTGCAATTTTCACCCCGAGTGTGCTGGGGATGCTCAGACGTGAGTCCCAGGCTCTCCACACCACTGGAGTCAAGCTATCCAGGCTGATGGAGGCTGATAGCCAGAAACCGGTCCTTGGATGCTTGATTCCGGTCTGGGAAAGACATGGCTTGGTAGTTCGGACTGGACTGTTCCCATGAGGCACAGGGTCAGAGCTGATTTGCATATAGCCAGTGTCTAACCCAGGGTGGTGTGGAGTGCAACAAAACGATGGATTTAGGCCCAGATCCGTGTACTGGGGTGAATGTATGACATTGTTCTACATTCTGTCACTCAACTGTGTTTTTTGTAATTTTCACCCCGAGTGTGCTGGGGATGCTCAGACGTGAGTCCCAGGCTCTCCACACCACTGGAGTCAAGCTATCCAGGCTGATGAAGGCTGATAGCCAGAAACCGGTCCTTGGATGCTTGATTCCGGTCTGGGAAAGAATTGCTTGGTAGTTCGGACTGGACTGTTCCCATGAGGCACAGGGTCAGAGCTGATTTGCACATAGCCAGTGTCTAACCCAGGGTGGTGTGGAGTGCAAAAAAACGATGGATTTAGGCCCAGATCCTTGTACTGGGGTGAATGTATGACATTGTTCTACATTCTGTCCATCAACTGTGTTTTTTGCAATTTTCACCCCGAGTGTGCTGGGGATGCTCAGACGTGAGTCCCAGGCTCTCCACACCACTGGAGTCAAGCTATCCAGGCTGATGAAGGCTGATAGCCAGAAACCGGTCCTTGGATGCTTGATTCCGGTCTGGGAAAGACATGGCTTGGTAGTTCGGACTGGACTGTTCCCATGAGGCACAGGGTCAGAGCTGATTTGCATATAGCCAGTGTCTAACCCAGGGTGGTGTGGAGTGCAAAAAAACGATGGATTTAGACCCAGATCCTTGTACTGGGGTGAATGTATGACATTGTTCTACATTCTGTCCATCAACTGTGTTTTTTGCAATTTTCACCCCGAGTGTGCTGGGGATGCTCAGACGTGAGTCCCAGGCTCTCCACACCACTGGAGTCAAGCTATCCAGGCTGATGAAGGCTGATAGCCAGAAACCGGTCCTTGGATGCTTGATTCCGGTCTGGGAAAGACATGGCTTGGTAGTTCGGACTCGACTGTTCCCATGAGGCACAGGGTCAGAGCTGATTTGCATATAGCCAGTGTCTAACCCAGGGTGGTGTGGAGTGCAAAAAAACGATGGATTTAGGCCCAGATCCTTGTACTGGGGTGAATGTATGACATTGTTCTACATTCTGTCCATCAACTGTGTTTTTTGCAATTTTCACCCCGAGTGTGCTGGGGATGCTCAGACGTGAGTCCCAGGCTCTCCACACCACTGGAGTCAAGCTATCCAGGCTGCTGATGAAGGCTGATAGCCAGAAACCGTTCCTTGGATGCTTGATTCCGATCTGGGAAAGACATGGCTTGGTAGTTCGGACTGGACTGTTCCCATGAGGCACAGGGTCAGAGCTGATTTGCATATAGCCAGTGTCTAACCCAGGGTGGTGTGGATTGCAAAAAAACGATGGATTTAGGCCCAGATCCTTGTACTGGGGTGAATGTATGACATTGTTCTACATTCTGTCCATCAACTGTGTTTTTTGCAATTTTCACCCCGAGTGTGCTGGGGATGCTCAGACGTGAGTCCCAGGCTCTCCACACCACTGGAGTCAAGCTATGCAGGCTGATGAAGGCTGATAGCCAGAAACCAGTCCTTGGATGCTTGATTCCGGTCTGGGAAAGACATGGCTTGGTAGTTCGGACTGGACTGTTCCCATGAGGCACAGGGTCAGAGATGATTTGCATATAGCCAGTGTCTAACCCAGGGTGGTGTGGAGTGCAAAAAAACGATGGATTTAGGCCCAGATCATTGTACTGGGGTGAATGTATGACATTGTTCTACATTCTGTCCATCAACTGTGTTTTTTGCAATTTTCACCCCGAGTGTGCTGGGGATGCTCAGACGTGAGTCCCAGGCTCTCCACACCACTGGAGTCAAGCTATCCAGGCTGATGGAGGCTGATAGCCAGAAACCGGTCCTTGGATGCTTGATTCCGGTCTGGGAAAGACATGGCTTGGTAGTTCGGACTGGACTGTTCCCATGAGGCACAGGGTCAGAGCTGATTTGCATATAGCCAGTGTCTAACCCAGGGTGGTGTGGAGTGCAAAAAAACAATGGATTTAGGCCCAGATCCTTGTACTGGGGTGAATGTATGACATTGTTCTACATTCTGTCCATCAACTGTGTTTTTTGCAATTTTCACCCCGAGTGTGCTGGGGATGCTCAGACGTGAGTCCCAGGCTCTCCACACCACTGGAGTCAAGCTATCCAGGCTGATGAAGGCTGATAGCCAGAAACCGGTCCTTTGATGCTTGATTCCGGTCTGGGAAAGACATGGCTTGGTAGTTCGGACTGGACTGTTCCCATGAGGCACAGGGTCAGAGCT
This sequence comes from Lissotriton helveticus, assembly GCF_964261635.1. Classification (NCBI taxonomy): domain Eukaryota; kingdom Metazoa; phylum Chordata; class Amphibia; order Caudata; family Salamandridae; genus Lissotriton; species Lissotriton helveticus. The sequence continues at coordinate 614,402,919 of NC_136073.1, read as the reverse complement.
GATTTGCATATAGCCAGTGTCTAACCCAGGGTGGTGTGGAGTGCAAAAAAACGATGGATTTAGGCCCAGATCCTTGTACTGGGGTGAATGTACGACATTGTTCCACATTCTGTCCATCAACTGTGTTTTTTGCAATTTTCACCCCGAGTGTGCTGGGGATGCTCAGACGTGAGTCCCAGGCTCTCCACACCACTGGAGTCAAGCTATCCAGGCTGATGAAGGCTGATAGCCAGAAACCGGTCCTTGGATGCTTGATTCCGGTCTGGGAAAGACATGGCTTGGTAGTTCGGACTGGACTGTTCCCATGAGGCACAGGGTCAGAGCTGATTTGCATATAGCCAGTGTCTAACCCAGGGTGGTGTGGAGTGCAAAAAAACGATGGATTTAGGCCCAGATCCTTGTACTGGGGTGAATGTATGACATTGTTCTACATTCTGTCCATCAACTGTGTTTTTTGCAATTTTCACCCCGAGTGTGCTGGGGATGCTCAGACGTGAGTCCCAGGCTCTCCACACCACTGGAGTCAAGCTATCCAGGCTGATGAAGGCTGATAGCCAGAAACCGGTCCTTGGATGCTTGATTCCGGTCTGGGAAAGACATGGCTTGGTAGTTCGGACTCGACTGTTCCCATGAGGCACAGGGTCAGAGCTGATTTGCATATAGCCAGTGTCTAACCCAGGGTGGTGTGGAGTGCAAAAAAACGATGGATTTAGGCCCAGATCCTTGTACTGGGGTGAATGTATGACATTGTTCTACATTCTGTCCATCAACTGTGTTTTTTGCAATTTTCACCCCGAGTGTGCTGGGGATGCTCAGACGTGAGTCCCAGGCTCTCCACACCACTGGAGTCAAGCTATCCAGGCTGCTGATGAAGGCTGATAGCCAGAAACCGTTCCTTGGATGCTTGATTCCGATCTGGGAAAGACATGGCTTGGTAGTTCGGACTGGACTGTTCCCATGAGGCACAGGGTCAGAGCTGATTTGCATATAGCCAGTGTCTAACTCAGGGTGGTGTGGAGTGCAAAAAAACGATGGATTTAGGCCCAGATCCTTGTACGGGGGTGAATGTATGACATTGTTCTACATTCTGTCCATCAACTGTGTTTTTTGCAATTTTCACCCCGAGTGTGCTGGGGATGCTCAGACGTGAGTCCCAGGCTCTCCACACCACTGGAGTCAAGCTATCCAGGCTGATGAAGGCTGATAGCCAGAAACCGGTCCTTGGATGCTTGATTCCGGTCTGAGAAAGACATGGCTTGGTAGTTTGGACTGGACTGTTCCCATGAGGCACAGGGTCAGAGCTGATTTGCATATAGCCAGTGTCTAACCCAGGGTGGTGTGGAGTGCAAAAAAACGATGGATTTAGGCCCAGATCCTTGTACTGGGGTGAATGTATGACATTATTCTACATTCTGTCCATCAACTGTGTTTTTTGCAATTTTCACCCCGAGTGTGCTGGGGATGCTCAGACGTGAGTCCCAGGCTCTCCACACCACTGGAGTCAAGCTATCCAGGCTGATGAAGGCTGATAGCCAGAAACCGGTCCTTGGATGCTTGATTCCGATCTGGGAAAGACATGGCTTGGTAGTTCGGACTGGACTGTTCCCATGAGGCACAGGGTCAGAGCTGATTTGCATATAGCCAGTGTCTAACCCAGGGTGGTGTGGAGTGCAAAAAAACGATGGATTTAGGCCCAGATCCTTGTACTGGGGTGAATGTATGACATTGTTCTACATTCTGTCCATCAACTGTGTTTTTGCAATTTTCACCCCGAGTGTGCTGGGGATGCTCAGACGTGAGTCCCAGGCTCTCCACACCACTGGAGTCAAGCTATCCAGGCTGATGAAGGCTGATAGCCAGAAACCGGTCCTTGGATGCTTGATTCCGGTCTGGGAAAGACATGGCTTGGTAGTTCGGACTGGACTGTTCCCATGAGGCACAGGGTCAGAGCTGATTTGCATATAGCCAGTGTCTAACCCAGGGTGGTGTGGAGTGCAAAAAAATGATGGATTTAGGCCCAGATCCTTGTACTGGGGTGAATGTATGACATTGTTCTACATTCTGTCCATCAACTGTGTTTTTTGCAATTTTCACCCCGAGTGTGCTGGGGATGCTCAGACGTGAGTCCCAGGCTCTCCACACCACTGGAGTCAAGCTATGCAGGCTGATGAAGGCTGATAGCCAGAAACCGGTCCTTGGATGCTTGATTCCGGTCTGGGAAAGACATGGCTTGGTAGTTCGGACTGGACTGTTCCCATGAGGCACAGGGTCAGAGCTGATTTGCATATAGCCAGTGTCTAACCCAGGGTGGTGTGGAGTGCAAAAAAACGATGGATTTAGGCCCAGATCCTTGTACTGGGGTGAATGTATGACATTGTTCTACATTCTGTCCATCAACTGTGTTTTTTGCAATTTTCACCCCGAGTGTGCTGGGGATGCTCAGACGTGAGTCCCAGGCTCTCCACACCACTGGAGTCAAGCTATCCAGGCTGATGGAGGCTGATAGCCAGAAACCGGTCCTTGGATGCTTGATTCCGGTCTGGGAAAGACATGGCTTGGTAGTTCGGACTGGACTGTTCCCATGAGGCACAGGGTCAGAGCTGATTTGCATATAGCCAGTGTCTAACCCAGGGTGGTGTGGAGTGCAAAAAAACGATGGATTTAGGCCCAGATCCTTGTACTGGGGTGAATGTATGACATTGTTCTACATTCTGTCCATCAACTGTGTTTTTTGCAATTTTCACCCCGAGTGTGCTGGGGATGCTCAGACGTGAGTCCCAGGCTCTCCACACCACTGGAGTCAAGCTATCCAGGCTGCTGATGAAGGCTGATAGCCAGAAACCGTTCCTTGGATGCTTGATTCCGATCTGGGAAAGACATGGCTTGGTAGTTCGGACTGGACTGTTCCCATGAGGCACAGGGTCAGAGCTGATTTGCATATAGCCAGTGTCTAACTCAGGGTGGTGTGGAGTGCAAAAAAACGATGGATTTAGGCCCAGATCCTTGTACGGGGGTGAATGTATGACATTGTTCTACATTCTGTCCATCAACTGTGTTTTTTGCAATTTTCACCCCGAGTGTGCTGGGGATGCTCAGACGTGAGTCCCAGGCTCTCCACACCACTGGAGTCAAGCTATCCAGGCTGATGAAGGCTGATAGCCAGAAACCGGTCCTTGGATGCTTGATTCCGGTCTGGGAAAGATATGGCTTGGTAGTTTGGACTGGACTGTTCCCATGAGGCACAGGGTCAGAACTGATTTGCATATAGCCAGTGTCTAACCCAGGGTGGTGTGGAGTGCAAAAAAACGATGGATTTAGGCCCAGATCCTTGTACTGGGGTGAATGTATGACATTGTTCTACATTCTGTCCATCAACTGTGTTTTTTGCAATTTTCACCCCGAGTGTGCTGGGGATGCTCAGACGTGAGTCCCAGGCTCTCCACACCACTGGAGTCAAGCTATCCAGGCTGATGAAGGCTGATAGCCAGAAACCGGTCCTTGGATGCTTGATTCCGGTCTGAGAAAGACATGGCTTGGTAGTTCGGACTGGACTGTTCCCATGAGGCACAGGGTCAGAGCTGATTTGCATATAGCCAGTGTCTAACCCAGGGTGGTGTGGAGTGCAAAAAAACGATGGATTTAGGCCCAGATCCTTGTACTGGGGTGAATGTATGACATTGTTCTACATTCTGTCCATCAACTGTGTTTTTTGCAATTTTCACCCCGAGTGTGCTGGGGATGCTCAGACGTGAGTCTCAGGCTCTCCACACCACTGGAGTCAAGCTATCCAGGCTGATGAAGGCTGATAGCCAGAAACCGGTCCTTGGATGCTTGATTCCGATCTGGGAAAGACATGGCTTGGTAGTTCGGACTGGACTGTTCCCATGAGGCACAGGGTCAGAGCTGATTTGCATATAGCCAGTGTCTAACCCAGGGTGGTGTGGAGTGCAAAAAAACGATGGATTTAGGCCCAGATCCTTGTACTGGGGTGAATGTATGACATTGTTCTACATTCTGTCCATCAACTGTGTTTTTTGCAATTTTCACCCCGAGTGTGCTGGGGATGCTCAGACGTGAGTCCCAGGCTCTCCACACCACTGGAGTCAAGCTATCCAGGCTGATGAAGGCTGATAGCCAGAAACCGGTCCTTGGATGCTTGATTCCGGTCTGGGAAAGACATGGCTTGGTAGTTCGGACTGGACTGTTCCCATGAGGCACAGGGTCAGAGCTGATTTGCATATAGCCAGTGTCTAACCCAGGGTGGTGTGGAGTGCAAAAAAATGATGGATTTAGGCCCAGATCCTTGTACTGGGGTGAATGTATGACATTGTTCTACATTCTGTCCATCAACTGTGTTTTTTGCAATTTTCACCCCGAGTGTGCTGGGGATGCTCAGACGTGAGTCCCAGGCTCTCCACACCACTGGAGTCAAGCTATGCAGGCTGATGAAGGCTGATAGCCAGAAACCGGTCCTTGGATGCTTGATTCCGGTCTGGGAAAGACATGGCTTGGTAGTTCGGACTGGACTGTTCCCATGAGGCACAGGGTCAGAGCTGATTTGCATATAGCCAGTGTCTAACCCAGGGTGGTGTGGAGTGCAAAAAAACGATGGATTTAGGCCCAGATCCTTGTACTGGGGTGAATGTATGACATTGTTCTACATTCTGTCCATCAACTGTGTTTTTTGCAATTTTCACCCCGAGTGTGCTGGGGATGCTCAGACGTGAGTCCCAGGCTCTCCACACCACTGGAGTCAAGCTATCCAGGCTGATGGAGGCTGATAGCCAGAAACCGGTCCTTGGATGCTTGATTCCGGTCTGGGAAAGACATGGCTTGGTAGTTCGGACTGGACTGTTCCCATGAGGCACAGGGTCAGAGCTGATTTGCATATAGCCAGTGTCTAACCCAGGGTGGTGTGGAGTGCAAAAAAACGATGGATTTAGGCCCAGATCCTTGTACTGGGGTGAATGTATGACATTGTTCTACATTCTGTCCATCAACTGTGTTTTTTGCAATTTTCACCCCGAGTGTGCTGGGGATGCTCAGACGTGAGTCCCAGGCTCTCCACACCACTGGAGTCAAGCTATCCAGGCTGATGAAGGCTGATAGCCAGAAACCGGTCCTTGGATGCTTGATTCCGGTCTGAGAAAGACATGGCTTGGTAGTTCGGACTGGACTGTTCCCATGAGGCACAGGGTCAGAGCTGATTTGCATATAGCCAGTGTCTAACCCAGGGTGGTGTGGAGTGCAAAAAAACGATGGATTTAGGCCCAGATCCTTGTACTGGGGTGAATGTATGACATTGTTCTACATTCTGTCCATCAACTGTGTTTTTTGCAATTTTCACCCCGAGTGTGCTGGGGATGCTCAGACGTGAGTCCCAGGCTCTCCACACCACTGGAGTCAAGCTATCCAGGCTGATGAAGGCTGATAGCCAGAAACCGGTCCTTGGATGCTTGATTCCGATCTGGGAAAGACATGGCTTGGTAGTTCGGACTGGACTGTTCCCATGAGGCACAGGGTCAGAGCTGATTTGCATATAGCCAGTGTCTAACCCAGGGTGGTGTGGAGTGCAAAAAAACGATGGATTTAGGCCCAGATCCTTGTACTGGGGTGAATGTATGACATTGTTCTACATTCTGTCCATCAACTGTGTTTTTTGCAATTTTCACCCCGAGTGTGCTGGGGATGCTCAGACGTGAGTCCCAGGCTCTCCACACCACTGGAGTCAAGCTATCCAGGCTGATGAAGGCTGATAGCCAGAAACCGGTCCTTGGATGCTTGATTCCGGTCTGGGAAAGACATGGCTTGGTAGTTCGGACTGGACTGTTCCCATGAGGCACAGGGTCAGAGCTGATTTGCATATAGCCAGTGTCTAACCCAGGGTGGTGTGGAGTGCAAAAAAATGATGGATTTAGGCCCAGATCCTTGTACTGGGGTGAATGTATGACATTGTTCTACATTCTGTCCATCAACTGTGTTTTTTGCAATTTTCACCCCAAGTGTGCTGGGGATGCTCAGACGTGAGTCCCAGGCTCTCCACACCACTGGAGTCAAGCTATGCAGGCTGATGAAGGCTGATAGCCAGAAACCGGTCCTTGGATGCTTGATTCCGGTCTGGGAAAGACATGGCTTGGTAGTTCGGACTGGACTGTTCCCATGAGGCACAGGGTCAGAGCTGATTTGCATATAGCCAGTGTCTAACCCAGGGTGGTGTGGAGTGCAAAAAAACGATGGATTTAGGCCCAGATCCTTGTACTGGGGTGAATGTATGACATTGTTCTACATTCTGTCCATCAACTGTGTTTTTTGCAATTTTCACCCCGAGTGTGCTGGGGATGCTCAGACGTGAGTCCCAGGCTCTCCACACCACTGGAGTCAAGCTATCCAGGCTGATGGAGGCTGATAGCCAGAAACCGGTCCTTGGATGCTTGATTCCGGTCTGGGAAAGACATGGCTTGGTAGTTCGGACTGGACTGTTCCCATGAGGCACAGGGTCAGAGCTGATTTGCATATAGCCAGTGTCTAACCCAGGGTGGTGTGGAGTGCAAAAAAACGATGGATTTAGGCCCAGATCCTTGTACTGGGGTGAATGTATGACATTGTTCCACATTCTGTCCATCAACTGTGTTTTTTGCAATTTTCACCCCGAGTGTGCTGGGGATGCTCAGACGTGAGTCCCAGGCTCTCCACACCACTGGAGTCAAGCTATCCAGGCTGATGAAGGCTGATAGCCAGAAACCGGTCCTTGGATGCTTGATTCCGGTCTGGGAAAGACATGGCTTGGTAGTTCGGACTGGACTGTTCCCATGAGGCACAGGGTCAGAGCTGATTTGCATATAGCCAGTGTCTAACCCAGGGTGGTGTGGAGTGCAAAAAAACGATGGATTTAGGCCCAGATCCTTGTACTGGGGTGAATGTATGACATTGTTCTACATTCTGTCCATCAACTGTGTTTTTTGCAATTTTCACCCCGAGTGTGCTGGGGATGCTCAGACGTGAGTCCCAGGCTCTCCACACCACTGGAGTCAAGCTATCCAGGCTGATGAAGGCTGATAGCCAGAAACCGGTCCTTGGATGCTTGATTCCGGTCTGGGAAAGACATGGCTTGGTAGTTCGGACTCGACTGTTCCCATGAGGCACAGGGTCAGAGCTGATTTGCATATAGCCAGTGTCTAACCCAGGGTGGTGTGGAGTGCAAAAAAACGATGGATTTAGGCCCAGATCCTTGTACTGGGGTGAATGTATGACATTGTTCTACATTCTGTCCATCAACTGTGTTTTTTGCAATTTTCACCCCGAGTGTGCTGGGGATGCTCAGACGTGAGTCCCAGGCTCTCCACACCACTGGAGTCAAGCTATCCAGGCTGCTGATGAAGGCTGATAGCCAGAAACCGTTCCTTGGATGCTTGATTCCGATCTGGGAAAGACATGGCTTGGTAGTTCGGACTGGACTGTTCCCATGAGGCACAGGGTCAGAGCTGATTTGCATATAGCCAGTGTCTAACCCAGGGTGGTGTGGAGTGCAAAAAAATGATGGATTTAGGCCCAGATCCTTGTACTGGGGTGAATGTATGACATTGTTCTACATTCTGTCCATCAACTGTGTTTTTTGCAATTTTCACCCCGAGTGTGCTGGGGATGCTCAGACGTGAGTCCCAGGCTCTCCACACCACTGGAGTCAAGCTATCCAGGCTGATGAAGGCTGATAGCCAGAAACCGGTCCTTGGATGCTTGATTCCGGTCTGGGAAAGACATGGCTTGGTAGTTCGGACTGGACTGTTCCCATGAGGCACAGGGTCAGAGCTGATTTGCATATAGCCAGTGTCTAACCCAGGGTGGTGTGGAGTGCAAAAAAATGATGGATTTAGGCCCAGATCCTTGTACTGGGGTGAATGTATGACATTGTTCTACATTCTGTCCATCAACTGTGTTTTTTGCAATTTTCACCCCGAGTGTGCTGGGGATGCTCAGACGTGAGTCCCAGGCTCTCCACACCACTGGAGTCAAGCTATGCAGGCTGATGAAGGCTGATAGCCAGAAACCGGTCCTTGGATGCTTGATTCCGGTCTGGGAAAGACATGGCTTGGTAGTTCGGACTGGACTGTTCCCATGAGGCACAGGGTCAGAGCTGATTTGCATATAGCCAGTGTCTAACCCAGGGTGGTGTGGAGTGCAAAAAAACGATGGATTTAGGCCCAGATCCTTGTACTGGGGTGAATGTATGACATTGTTCTACATTCTGTCCATCAACTGTGTTTTTTGGAATTTTCACCCCGAGTGTGCTGGGGATGCTCAGACGTGAGTCCCAGGCTCTCCACACCACTGGAGTCAAGCTATCCAGGCTGATGGAGGCTGATAGCCAGAAACCGGTCCTTGGATGCTTGATTCCAGTCTGGGAAAGACATGGCTTGGTAGTTCGGACTGGACTGTTCCCATGAGGCACAGGGTCAGAGCTGATTTGCATATAGCCAGTGTCTAACCCAGGGTGGTGTGGAGTGCAACAAAACGATGGATTTAGGCCCAGATCCGTGTACTGGGGTGAATGTATGACATTGTTCTACATTCTGTCCCTCAACTGTGTTTTTTGCAATTTTCACCCCGAGTGTGCTGGGGATGCTCAGACGTGAGTCCCAGGCTCTCCACACCACTGGAGTCAAGCTATCCAGGCTGATGAAGGCTGATAGCCAGAAACCGGTCCTTGGATGCTTGATTCCGGTCTGGGAAAGAATTGCTTGGTAGTTCGGACTGGACTGTTCCCATGAGGCACAGGGTCAGAGCTGATTTGCACATAGCCAGTGTCTAACCCAGGGTGGTGTGGAGTGCAAAAAAACGATGGATTTAGGCCCAGATCCTTGTACTGGGGTGAATGTATGACATTGTTCTACATTCTGTCCATCAACTGTGTTTTTTGCAATTTTCACCCCGAGTGTGCTGGGGATGCTCAGACGTGAGTCCCAGGCTCTCCACACCACTGGAGTCAAGCTATCCAGGCTGATGAAGGCTGATAGCCAGAAACCGGTCCTTGGATGCTTGATTCCGATCTGGGAAAGACATGGCTTGGTAGTTCGGACTGGACTGTTCCCATGAGGCACAGGGTCAGAGCTGATTTGCATATAGCCAGTGTCTAACCCAGGGTGGTGTGGAGTGCAAAAAAACGATGGATTTAGGCCCAGATCCTTGTACTGGGGTGAATGTATGACATTGTTCTACATTCTGTCCATCAACTGTGTTGTTTGCAATTTTCACCCCGAGTGTGCTGGGGATGCTCAGACGTGAGTCCCAGGCTCTCCACACCACTGGAGTCAAGCTATCCAGGCTGATGAAGGCTGATAGCCAGAAACCGGTCCTTGGATGCTTGATTCCGGTCTGGGAAAGACATGGCTTGGTAGTTCGGACTGGACTGTTCCCATGAGGCACAGGGTCAGAGCTGATTTGCATATAGCCAGTGTCTAACCCAGGGTGGTGTGGAGTGCAAAAAAATGATGGATTTAGGCCCAGATCCTTGTACTGGGGTGAATGTATGACATTGTTCTACATTCTGTCCATCAACTGTGTTTTTTGCAATTTTCACCCCGAGTGTGCTGGGGATGCTCAGACGTGAGTCCCAGGCTCTCCACACCACTGGAGTCAAGCTATGCAGGCTGATGAAGGCTGATAGCCAGAAACCGGTCCTTGGATGCTTGATTCCGGTCTGGGAAAGACATGGCTTGGTAGTTCGGACTGGACTGTTCCCATGAGGCACAGGGTCAGAGCTGATTTGCATATAGCCAGTGTCTAACCCAGGGTGGTGTGGAGTGCAAAAAAACGATGGATTTAGGCCCAGATCCTTGTACTGGGGTGAATGTATGACATTGTTCTACATTCTGTCCATCAACTGTGTTTTTTGCAATTTTCACCCCGAGTGTGCTGGGGATGCTCAGACGTGAGTCCCAGGCTCTCCACACCACTGGAGTCAAGCTATCCAGGCTGATGGAGGCTGATAGCCAGAAACCGGTCCTTGGATGCTTGATTCCGGTCTGGGAAAGACATGGCTTGGTAGTTCGGACTGGACTGTTCCCATGAGGCACAGGGTCAGAGCTGATTTGCATATAGCCAGTGTCTAACCCAGGGTGGTGTGGAGTGCAACAAAACGATGGATTTAGGCCCAGATCCGTGTACTGGGGTGAATGTATGACATTGTTCTACATTCTGTCCCTCAACTGTGTTTTTTGCAATTTTCACCCCGAGTGTGCTGGGGATGCTCAGACGTGAGTCCCAGGCTCTCCACACCACTGGAGTCAAGCTATCCAGGCTGATGAAGGCTGATAGCCAGAAACCGGTCCTTGGATGCTTGATTCCGGTCTGGGAAAGAATTGCTTGGTAGTTCGGACTGGACTGTTCCCATGAGGCACAGGGTCAGAGCTGATTTGCACATAGCCAGTGTCTAACCCAGGGTGGTGTGGAGTGCAAAAAAACGATGGAATTAGTCCCAGATCCTTGTACTGGGGTGAATGTATGACATTGTTCTACATTCTGTCCATCAACTGTGTTTTTTGCAATTTTCACCCCGAGTGTGCTGGGGATGCTCAGACGTGAGTCCCAGGCTCTCCACACCACTGGAGTCAAGCTATCCAGGCTGATGAAGGCTGATAGCCAGAAACTGGTCCTTGGATGCTTGATTCCGGTCTGGGAAAGACATGGCTTGGTAGTTCGGACTGGACTGTTCCCATGAGGCACAGGGTCAGAGCTGATTTGCATATAGCCAGTGTCTAACCCAGGGTGGTGTGGAGTGCAAAAAAACGATGGATTTAGACCCAGATCCTTGTACTGGGGTGAATGTATGACATTGTTCTACATTCTGTCCATCAACTGTGTTTTTTGCAATTTTCACCCCGAGTGTGCTGGGGATGCTCAGACGTGAGTCCCAGGCTCTTCACACCACTGGAGTCAAGCTATCCAGGCTGATGAAGGCTGATAGCCAGAAACCGGTCCTTGGATGCTTGATTCCGGTCTGGGAAAGACATGGCTTGGTAGTTCGGACTGGACTGTTCCCATGAGGCACAGGGTCAGAGCTGATTTGCATATAGCCAGTGTCTAACCCAGGGTGGTGTGGAGTGCAAAAAAACGATGGATTTAGGCCCAGATCCTTGTACTGGGGTGAATGTATGACATTGTTCTACATTCTGTCCATCAACTGTGTTTTTTGCAATTTTCACCCCGAGTGTGCTGGGGATGCTCAGACGTGAGTCCCAGGCTCTCCACACCACTGGAGTCAAGCAATCCAGGCTGATGAAGGCTGATAGCCAGAAACCGGTCCTTGGATGCTTGATTCCGGTCTGGGAAAGACATGGCTTGGTAGTTCGGACTGGACTGTTCCCATGAGGCACAGGGTCAGAGCTGATTTGCATATAGCCAGTGTCTAACCCAGGGTGGTGTGGAGTGCAAAAAAAACGATGGATTTAGGCCCAGATCCTTGTACTGGGGTGAATGTATGACATTGTTCTACATTCTGTCCATCAACTGTGTTTTTTGCAATTTTCACCCCAAGTGTGCTGGGGATGCTCAGACGTGAGTCCCAGGCTCTCCACACCACTGGAGTCAAGCTATCCAGGCTGATGAAGGCTGATAGCCAGAAACCGGTCCTTGGATGCTTGATTCCGGTCTGGGAAAGACATGGCTTGGTAGTTCGGACTGGACTGTTCCCATGAGGCACAGGGTCAGAGCTGATTTGCATATAGCCAGTGTCTAACCCAGGGTGGTGTGGAGTGCAAAAAAACGATGGATTTAGGCCCAGATCCTTGTACTGGGGTGAATGTATGACATTGTTCTACATTCTGTCCATCAACTGTGTTTTTTGCAATGATCACAATTGTGTGGCATGTATCTTCTGCAAATATGATTGTGATATAGGTCGATTTTAGAAGTTGTTTTCGTTTGTAATATTGAACATGATCTTATGAGTTTGGTCTATGCTTATAATCAGTTTCAGTGTGAAGGTTTAACCTACAGTGCTGGAATCTATTGTTGATATTGTTGTATGCACTAGGCACTTTATTGATTAGCTCTTTTGGCTCTTACGCTCTGGGACAGCGAGCAGCTTTGTTCTTCACTTCACCTCTTGCGGAACCCGCTGCGCGGGTCCCGCTTCGTTGTAGGGCTCTTGTCACCTGACTGTCTACGACGTTTGGCCGAGGAAGCACTTTGTGTGCTGGAACTGACCTTGTGGGGCGTTTGCTGGAGCAGGGCTGCGAGAAAGGGTGGGCGCAGGACTCCAAGTCCCAGGAGCGCCCGCCCGCTTCCATTGACAGCACCTGGACGCTCTCCCTGCAGGCTCCTCCCCTCTCACCCTGATTGCACACATACAACGGTTTGGTCTCGCTGCGCGGGAGCGCGCGGGAGCAACCGGGAGAAGCCCGGGACAAGGGCGGGACCGTCTGTGGCCGAAGGAGGCCGGGCTGGGCCTACTCTCTTTCGCCTGCATTGTATTGGTTTTCTGTGGACCTTGATATAGGTGTCGGACATGCCATCACCGGCTATGGAGGGAACATCAGTGAAGGCGGGGGGAGTTAGGATTGGGACTTTGGACAACTATTTTTCTCAAGCACCGGGTGATGGGGATAAGGAAACCTCTCTGGCGGAGCGTAGGGCGGAGCGCCGCCGCTCTATTGAGAACATGAAAAACAGGCCTCCTGGTGATATTATTCCCTACTCTATCTCCCAAGAGGGAGGTTCTCTTAACACTAGTCGAGAGTTAGCATCCCAGGAAGGCGTCCCTCTTTTATTGCGGGATCGTACTCCTAATCTCTGTTCACCCACTGAACAGGTTTCTAGAGTCACCCCCCCCAGTCCTAGCAGTATGGCTATTGATTTAATTACTCAGACCCCCCCGTAGTTAAACCAAGGAAAACAAAGCCGAAGCAAGTAGTTGTGGCAGAGATGCATGGCCCACCTCCAAACAAGCGTAGAAGGAAGTTGAGGGGAGGGCAGGGTAAAACCAAAATTTGCCACTCCGATTTCGGGAATGCCCCTAAGCTCCCATCCACCTCTGATAGGATAATAGCAGATGTGCATAAAGCTCCTCCTGTTAAGGGTACTAATATTACTGATCTTGTTAATGCCCCTGGGGATAATTTATCCAACGCATCACCCCCCGTTACCTCTATAGGGAACTTGGAATTTTTACTTAGGTCACTGCTCCTGCCCATCAGTGAGAGCTTAAAGAAAGTAGAGATTAGACTCACTATCTTGGAGACAACTATAAGCAGTATGAAAACCTCGGCTATTATCCAGGGTAGACCCTCTGAGTCTAATCCCCTTTCTAATCCTCCCCTTAACCCCCAAATCCCTTCAGTTAACTTGGGACTTCCCTTGGTGACTACTGCTGCCCCCCTTCCGCAACCTCTTATGGCCAACTTAGCCCCGACACAACTTAGCAAATCCAATATTCCATCTTTACAACTAGTAGGCCCAGTCCCCCCTGTGACAACCTCCGATGGGGCCATACCTAATGACAGTATTGCTCCCCCACCCCCTGATAAACCTGCCCCCAGACCACGGAGACCCGACCTGCCCCCTGAGGCTAATAGCTTTATGGTAGTTATGGCTGGTGCTCCCCCTCTTGAAGCGGGTGAAGGTGAGAACTTTCACTCACTTAAAAGTAAAATTATCAAATGGCTGAATTGGAACAGACCCCTCCCGGCCTTTTTTAACAATGAAATTACCATGGTGAGAAGGGTACCCTGGCTGGGGAAAACCAGAAAATCTATAATTGGGGACTGTATTATGGTGAGTTTTCGAGATCCTAGGACTGTTTCACATATATGTGCTGGGTCCAATAGATCTCTCGACTCTACCATTCAGACTTTGCCAGTGTCCTTTTTCTTCCCCCTACCCATATGCACCATGATTTAGCCCAAGGTAATGGATGAGGGTTGAACGGAGGGGTAGATATCGGGGGTATGCTGCACGACCAGTTTTCCGACCCCGGAGACACCCTTCTATGATTACAACCGATTTAACTGTCTTAATAGACTGGATGGGGTTGATTGACTGCCCTTAGTCTTAGATCCCATCCCAGTCATTTCTGGCAATGGTTCTGATGTAACATCTGACACCAGTTCTTCTCTCATTCCCACCCCTGTAACGCCTCTTATTATTGCTCCGGTGTACTTACCCTTTCAGGGAATAGGAACCACCAATAATAATTCAGGTCTCAGATATGGGCCAATGCCCAGTAGTTGACTCATCAAGCAGGGAAACTGTTTGTGTAATGTTCTGGAACGTGGCAGGGCTTAGGTCCAAAATACTGAATCCCATCTGGTTAGAAACAATAGAAGAGATGGAAATTCCATGTTTACAGGAAACTTGGACCTTAGAACCCCTCCATCTTCCAGGCTACAAAACCTTGTTTACATCAGCAGTAAAGGTTCACCATGGTAGGCCTAAAGGGGGACTGATGACATGTATATCTAATTCCCTAAACTGCCAGAAGATTCAATTATTTCCCACAACCCTTATTATCAGTTAGTGCGGATTGATGCAAGTAAGGAATTGTGTCTTTTAATTATAAATTTCTAAAATAATATTCCTCCTGCAGACCTGGAATTGACCCTTAGGATGTTAGGTAATGACTTAGGTAAAGAAACAGATAAAAATGTTAAGGATGTTTGGGTTGTTTGGGGGGGAGATTTTAATTGTACCATATGCAAGAAAAGCCAGAAAGGAGCATGTGGGTTCATGTTGGACCTTGATACTGACTTAACACACTTTAAGCATTCCACCTGTGGAGACTTATTAAATGAGATTCTTCACTCTGAAGATCTAGGATATGCAACTGAAATTGGTCAAGTACAGCTCCCCTTTGCCCCTACGTTCAATGGTAGGGGCGTACTGTCTACTATAGACTTTATAATAACTTCTGTTAGGCATAGGCATATGGTCAAAAGGTATTGGACCCTCGATATCCCACTTAGTGACCACTACCCGACAATCATGAAGATCATAAATCCCTTTCAGGCATTGGCCATAGAAGGAAGATCTGTGCAGAATGTCTCTGATATTAGTATGGCAAAACAAAATGGTTATGCACTAAAGTGGGATAGGGTGGTTCCAAGTGACTTTCTACGTGATCTAGTAACCGAATGTTTGCCTAGCTTCTTGACCATTCTGGATGAAAGTGTGACTAGTCAGGAGATTCTTAAGCAGTTTGAGGTCATTGCTTCTCAAATTAAGGGCAACCTTTGGGTGGTTTCTAAATCAAGCAAGGAAAAGGTGGGAAAATGGTTTGATTCCACATGTACAAAGGCTCATTCTGAGCTCAAGAGAGCTTTACATGCTGTCCCCCGTAATTCTTTAAGGGTCAGGGACGTGCGGAAATCTTATCAGAATGCATTGAAAAGAAGGAAGATGGCAATTAAAATTGAGGCCTGGGAGACGCTCTGTGAGGCCTCATTGAGCAAGGATGTTTGTGCTTTTTGGAAAGCAGTAAATGCTCCCTTCTTTGATGCAGGAAAAGCACGCATTGAAATTGCCATTACCGAGGACTCTTGGGTGGACCATTTTTCTAGCCTGTATAGTACCTCAATTGGCGAGCAGATTCCTCCATCGCAATTACTAATGCTTCACCAGGGGGAAGTGAGAGCGAATGGCTCGGAATTAAAAGTTACCCTAAAAGAAATAAATGAGAGCCTCAAAGCAACAGGGGCGGTAAAACCCCAGGTCCAGATGGCATACCTCCAGACCTGTTTAAAAATAATATCGATTTATGGGGCCCACTTCTAGTGCAATTATTTAATGCATCCCTAAAGACGAGCCTACTTCCATCATGGTTTATGTCTGTTATTGTCCCAATTTTTAAAAAAGGGGATAGGCAAAACCCTATCTGCTATCGCCCCATCTCCCTATTGGACAGCACTGTAAAAATATTAGGAAGCGTGATCCTAGGTAGGCTACAAAAATGGTCGGAAGATAACTCTATAATCAGTGATCTTCAATATGGGTTTCAAAAGGGGCAGGGGACAGTAGATCAGGGCTTGAATTTATTTATCCTCCAGCAGAAGTATATCAAGGCACGACGTGAACCCATTTATTTCACCTTCGTTGACTTGACGTCAGCGTTTGACTGTGTTTCACACAGCAAATTATGGGTCATTATGGAATCTCTTGGTGTTGAGGGAAATAAAATCTCCTTTCTTAAGGACTTGTATTCGGGTGCCATCGCAACTTTGCGTTATGGCAAAAAAGGTGAATGTACTAGATCTTTTGATATAGGGCGTGGGGTACGCCAGGGCTGCGTTTTAGCACCATTCCTATTCCTGGTATATATAAATGGAATAGAGAATGCCCTAGTGGAAACAACTTGTGATATGCCTAGGGTAGCTAAAAGACCGATCCCTGCGTTATTATACGCAGACGATGCGGTCCTAATGGCTCGCACGCCGGTGGCTCTACAACGCCTTGTAACATCTTTTAATGCATTTATGACTAATCTGGATTTGCAAATCAACTGCTCCAAGACATTCACCATGAACTGTGGCCCTGGTTCTAGTAGAAGAAGGAGGCGGGTGTTTATTAAAGCTAGCCCTATAGATTATACTGCCACCTTTTCCTATCTTGGCATTTTATTCCATGAAGCAGGGATTTGGACAGATGCGATAAAAGCAAGGAAAGCCCTGCTCTGCAAATCTATCACTGCCCTTAAAAACTTTGCAAAAAAGATGGGGAAAAAACCCACTGTAGAACTTTAGAAAATTTATAATGCCACTTGTGTCTCTATCGCAGTTTATGGCGCGGGACTTTGGGGGTATGACAATGTTAAATCTATACAAGTTGTTGAAAACAAATTCTTGAGATACATCTTAGCTGTACCTGAGAGTGCCTCAAGCTACATTTGTCATATGGAACTGGGCCAATGTTATATTGAAGACACAATTAGAATTTGACCAATACTGCTGTGGCATAGGGCTTGGACTAGTGATGGATGTGTATTGAACTGTGCTATTCTAATGGATGGATTACGTTTGGATTATGTTGGGAGGATAAGGTGGTTTACATACATTAGGGACTTTTTTGGAGATATGGACTGTACGAGCTATTATGACAATCCTTTGTCTATGTGTAACATCACGAGAAAGGCACTAAAAACAAAATGTATGAAACACCTGGAAGAACGTAGAATGACAGTGGAATATAAGAAGAACACTGTCTTAGCCCACCTACCTGTATCAATTCAAGGGAAAATCCAACCATACGTAACCCTTTCTTTGACTGAATTCTCGCGGTTTATTTTGACCCGATTCAGGTTAGGTATCCTCTTTAGGGCCCTAAGTTTCCCCGCAATGAATTGTTGGTCCTGTAATTTGATCAAATGCCCATGTGATGACCTATCGGAACAGTCTGACATCCATATCTTATTTTTCTGCAAATACTATACTTTACCCAGGAAAAGATTGATTATACCAATTTTAAGGGAAATGGGGGTGAGACGCTGTAGGGTTGCCTTTCTGGAACACCAGAAATTAGACGTTATCTTTAATGACGCCTGCATCTCGGAATTTTTTAGTAATGTTTTTAGATTACGTAAATCAATTTGTACTTAAATTTAATTCATGTTTTACTTGATACTGTATTTTTATGAACTGTTTTTTATGTACTTTTATGGTTATTATTCTTTTAACCGAATAAAGTCAAATTGAATTGAATTGATTAGCGTATTTGCACATTTATATGAACATATGTGTTGCTGATGAAATATCCATTGTTGATATCGTTGTATGCATTAGGCACTTTATAAAGTAGCGTATTTGCACATCCATTTGAACATAAGTGTTGCTGATGCAATATTTTAAACAGTTATTTGATTTGAATTTTAGAACTGGATTTTATCAGTCTTTTTAGCATTTCTAAATTGCATTATGACTGCTCTGATTATGTTACAATTTCAAATACTGTGTTAGATTCAGGACATAGCACTTTTTTCCATCAACGTATTTTTGCACATTGAGACCAACATGAGTTCAATTATTATAATATGTATGTCTATTAAGAACGTTATTACCATTGTGCATTTTTTCGGTATTGCCTTCTTGCTTTGTGTTTTTATGTGTGTGGAAAACATTAAACCTTGTTTCTAAGGCTATTCGTGCACTTTATTCACCTTAGATCACTTTAAATGTCGTCATAGCTAATGGATGCATCATGTGACCAAGCTCCCACGAGGAGCAAAACGCATCATGGAGGGCACTTGCCTGTGTTATTCTATGCCGAAATAAATACTCTGCACTGCTTCACCACATATTTTTGTGTGGAGGTCCTTTTATTTGCTGGTGTAGATTTTCTGAGGTCCGTGCCTGCGAGCTATGTGCAACTGGATATGAAATGTTTATTGTTTTTAGTTAATAAAAACCATCACAATACAAAATACAGTTAAATACATTTTTTTTCCTTTAAAAAGGATGTCACTCCATCTCATAAAAACGTTATCTATATTAATACATCAATAACAGTTATATTTCAACTTTATAAAATATCATCAGAGGGGGGTTATAAGTACTTTACAGTATTTCAACAGATTTGTATGGGGGTACATAGGAGATGACAAGCATGATTCTGTTGTTCATGATGGCATCAATTACTATAACTTTTGCTACCTTAACAATAAGATACAATTAGAGTCTGCCTTTATGGATGCCTTCTACTGTCTCTTTTACTGCTTTGCCGTGGATTTCCAAATATTTCAGCAAGTTGCAATTTAGGCAAGGATCAGTAGAGTCCAAGCTTCTCATGATTGCTGTTCTACATGTACGGATCCCTCGCTCATTAAATAAAAACTTTAAAAGTAATCGGCGTGCATTCATCATTTCGGGGCATATACAAACCAAATGCACAAAATCTTCTTCCGCAGCATCACATAATCTACATGTTTTTGGTCCATTATATCGACAAGACGGTTTTTCAGATAAATACGGCACGTCCCCTAGGCGCATAGCGATTAATTGCTTCTTAAAGCGCACTGGATACGTTAATTGAAAATAAATTGCAGGCTGTAATGTGACATATGTTTGAATTGTCATCCATGCATGAGCTTGTCGTGAAAAGAGACTTTTATCCTCGATCAGTGAGTGATTTTTAGCTGCTTTATTCATAGCCTGGCAGAACGTGTGATGAGACAGTTTTAGGGCCCACAAATCACCCACATGTATTAGACATATGGAGGAATATAAGTATTTACTATAGGTTGACTTAGCATCAAGGATTATGGTTTCCCATAGTGCTTTAACTAAAACACTTGAATCATTATTTCGTATTTTATGCATAGTTTTGATAAAGTGATACCTTCTTGCTATACTTTGCTGCAATAAGCCAAATTCTAAACGGATTTGGGCTGGGGAGGCATTAGATGGAAGATGGAATACCTGTTTATATGTTTGCATTTGTAAACTGTCTAATAATTTAGCATCCCTACCATACATCACCACACTTACATAAGTTAGCGAAGGAAGGAAACTTTGCTTTATTTACTGCAAGCAGTGGTTGATAGGAGGGTCCATCTAATTTTCTTGCCAACAAGCTAAACACATGTATCAGAGCTTTGCTTTTCCCAGCCATGTAATTATGTTGTGCTTGAAAATTAACATTTTTATCGAAGTGAAACCCCAGGTACTTCTAGGTAGTGAATTCTTCTATGATTTGATCTTCCAGCTTGATCTTTAGAGATGCACCAGTATTCCTCCCTATTCGCATAGCTTTTGTTTTAGAGATATTTATTTCCAAATTGTTATGTTTTGTATAGTTCGCAGTTATTTGAAGTAGTCTTTGAAGACCAATTTCTGTGTGACTCAACAGTACAATATCCTCAGCATAGGCTAAATGGGATATCGTCAATGGTCCTAGTCTTGGTGCATGTGCGTTGACAGAATCCAATTGGAGAGACAAATCCGCCATAAATAGATTAAACAGGTGTGGGGCTAGCACACAGCCTTGCTTAGGCCCCCTAGCCCTTGGTATTTTCCTTGACAATTTGGTTCCATCCCCTACTTTAATTTGAATCCACATATCTGTATATAGTGATTTGATTGCTCTTAGTAACTTTGTTTGTATGCCCCAACTTCTTAATTTCGCCCAAAGAAGTGAACGATCCACCCGGTCGAAGGCAGCCTTCAGGTCTATGAAACAGAGTTGTAACTTTTTTCCTTAGACGTTTGCTTTTTTCCTCAACAACTGATACTGCTAGCATGTTAATTGTGGTACCATATCCCTTCCGGAATCCTGTTTGCTGAGATGGAATCAGATTCTTGTCATTTGACCACTCTATTAGCTCTTCCAATAATATTGATGCATAATATTTTGCTTCTGTATCAGTAAGGGCTATTAACCTATAGTTGGATGGATTTGTTTTATCACCTCCCTTATAAATAGGGTTTATTATCGATCCTCTCTAACTATCAGGAATTGAACCTGTATTTTCCACCTCTTTGAACAATGGCATTATGCGATTAGCCCAATACTTTGGGTCAGTTTTAAATAAGGCTGGTGGAATGCCATTTGGACCGGGAGCACTATCACTTCTTCCTGATTTAATAACCTTTTTTCGATTTTAATACTCAATGTATCATCCATTTCGGGCACATGGGCATAGTGGAATGATGGTTCAATCATTTGATTAGTTTTGTTATTTTCATTAGTCCTTAATTGGTTCTCAGCTACAAAGAGGTTTGTTAAATACACAGCCCAAGTTTCTTCTGTTACATTTGTTGATATTTTTGTGTTAAGAGACTTATTTAGGCCATTTATTATTTTCCAAAATGTTTGCAATTATCGACCATCTTTGCCCAAAACTCATCGGTTATTTTTCTTTTTTCTAACCTGACGCGTTTCTTAAACTCTTTTTTCAGAATCTTTAGCTTATCCCAAGCATTTGATCTATTGCCTTGTTTTTTTACCTTCCTTATTTCTCTTCTCAATTCCTTTTTGAACCCTTTAATTTTATGTGCTGGTAAGCAATTATGATTTGTGATCCGTCTAATAATTACTATTGTGTTTTCTTTCGTTGCTTCGAGCACAATTTTATTCCAAGCTTTTAACATTGAAGGTAGTAACTCTATATAGTCCTCCAGTATTGTTTTGGCTTTGACTATCCGGTAGTCGTTCCCTTGACCAGTTCACTCTTTTATAGGCCGTTACTAAACCTCCCTCATTTAATGTTGGTGCTGGTTGAAATCTATCCAGATTAATGTTTATTGCTATTTGCTGCATCAAGTTATCACTTTCCGTGGTACACTTTATTTTGAACAAACTTAATTGCTGAATTAATGGCAGGCTTAGAATTGTGTAATCAATAACGGACCCCGTGGTTGGGCCATAGTATGTTATGCTTGGTGGGCTATCATCCAACGTTCGCACGTTGATTAATCTCAGTCCCAGGTGTTACAGGGTTGTCACTAGTTCCTTGCCCACTTTATTTGGCTTCCTCCATTGATGGGCAGTTTGATGTTTTATTGACCATAATTCATTTTCAACAGTTAACTGATCGTCTTCTTCTGGTGTAAAGATTAGATGAGTATTAAAGTCACCTGTTATGACGATATTCCAAGTTGGAGTATTATATCTTAGTTCAATTATTTCCTGGATTTCCTGGATTAGCTTTTTGAATGTTTTTAGTTTTTCTTGAGCATTTGGGTGAGCATATATATTAAACAGAATTACCCAGTGACCGCTTGCAAATTTAAGTTTTATTATCTGTATATTATTTGAAGTTGTCGACATTTCTTCGGATTCTGAGTTGAAATTATTTGATATGTATACCGAAAGACCACCCTTTGCTCTTCCATAATTACTCGTTTTTACTGCATCCACCTGATGTACTGTGAATCCAGGTAGCTGAATTAGTTCTGTCAACCAGGTTTCTTGAAGTACTATAATATCATATGAAGCCCAGGTTTCCAAAAAGGGTCTATCCGTAAGTTTTGTAATTGCACCTGCAATGTTCCAGGAAAGTATATTTAATTTCTCATTTTGACAAGCATGTTTTACTTCAGTAACTGGTCAATGCCTACTATTTGTTAAGGGAGACCAATACCTATAGTTATTCCTCCCTCTTGTTGGGGACACCGTATCTGTACTTGTTGGTCCTCTGGCATTGTGCAGAATCGAATACACTGGAGGATGTGCGCTCAGCTTATTGACTCCTTGTGCCAATGGAGCAGGGTAGCGCTGCGATGCTGATTTTATTATTTTTATACCCCAAGTTTCAAATTGCTCCTCCTTGATTCTGAGTTGGTATATTATGTTTTGTTTGGCACTGATTGTAGGAGAGATTTTTACCTTTAGCTATCTCTTTAAACTGTATATTAGGTGGTATGAAATGAGGCTCATGTTGGTTGTTACTGTCTGCTAAAGGACACGTGATCACTATTTCTTTATCCGCGCTTGCAGTTACTGTGCGTTTGGAAAAGTTATTTTCTTACAGCAATTGTTTGTTAGGACTTCTGGAGGATTGTTATTAGGAATTCTTCGGCTTTCCATTTGTTTCTGTTCCAAACATTTACAAAATTGTATCTGAGGGCATTTGATCTGATCTTGCCCTATTGGATTTTCTGTTAATGTATCCTGTTTTCTATTTGTCATCAATTTTTCTGTCTGTGGACTTTCTGAATGTATACCCTTTTCATCTATTTTTGCATTTGTATCACTTTTTTCCATAACCGAGGCTAATTTCGCTCGGGTGAATTTGTCTTTACCCTTCAGATTAACGTGCCCGGTTTTCATAATAATTTCACTGACCTTACTTTCTATACAATTTGAACCAGGGTGCCTGGTGCCGTCCAACAATTGATCTACCGAAGTACACTTTCTTTTAGTGGTATCTAATTCTGGGAGAGATTTCTTTTGTTTCATGGCGCTAAATAATGGGTAACACGTATTGAGCTCTCCATCATTTCGTGTAGGGCCATTTATTTACTGCCTTCCTTTTCTAGCACTTTTTTTTGCCTTTTTGTTAAAACTTGAGTAAGAACCAATTTGGATTTTGTGACAGTGGATTCTTCAGCACTATTTGATAAAAGGACCATTGACCCATCATTTTGAGTTTCCTGTATATTTTCAGTAATTTGCTCCTTCAGCAGCCCAGCCTGTTGTTTTTTAATGTCATTTTTGTTGTTGGATTACCGATTGGCTGTAATTGCTCCTGCTTATCTTCCAGCTGATTATTCTCTATTGTTGGCCTGTATTTTATTTCTTTCAATATATCAATTAGTATAGCTGGTAATGTACTTAGTTTATCTATTATTTGATCACATTTACAGATGCACTGTGGATCTGGATTCTTCGATAATTTAAATTTCCTCATTTGATTGGTCAATATATCTATATTGGAATTAATGCTAGAAACGTGAGTTGCCATAAGATTCATAAGATCAATCTGGACGTCTAATTTGTCTTATTGCATATTTAGGACCAATATTGATGTTTGCAAGGTATTTAATAATGAGGAATGTAGGGAGGATAAGTTATTTTTATGTGTGTGGAAAACATTAAACCTTGTTTCTAAGGCTATTAGTGCACTTTACTCACCTTAGATCACTTTAAATGTCGTCATAGCTAATGGATGCATCATGTGACCAAGCTCCCACGAGGAGCAAAACGCATCATGGAGGGCACTTGCCTGTGTTATTCTATGCCGAAATAAATACTCTGCACTGCTTCACCACATATTTTTGTGTGGAGGTCCTTTTATTTGCTGGTGTAGATTTTCTGAGGTCCGTGCCTGCGAGCTATGTGCAACTGGATATGAAATGTTTACTGTTTTTAGTTAATAAAAACCATCACAATACAAAATACAGTTAAATACATTTTTTTCCTTTAAAAAGGATGTCACTCCATCTCATAAAAATGTTATCTATATTAATACATCAATAACAGTTATATTCCAACTTTATAAAATATCATCAGAGCGGGGTTATAAGTACTTTACAGTATTTCGACAGATTTGTATGGGGATGCATAGGAGATGACAAGCATGATTCTGTTGTTCATGATGGCATCAATTACTATAACTTTTGCTACCTTAACAATAAGATACAATTAGAGCCTGCCTTTATGGATGCCTTCTACTGTCTCTTTTACTGCTTTGCCGTGGATTTCCAAATATTTCAGCAAGTTGCAATTTAGGCGAGGATCAGTAGAGTCCAAGCTTCTCATGATTGCTGTTCTACATGTACGGATCCCTCGCTCATTAAATAAAAACTTTAAAAGTAATCGGCGTGCATTCATCATTTCGGGGCATATACAAACCAAATGCACAAAATCTTCTTCCGCAGCATCACATAATCTACATGTTTTTGGTCCATTATATCGACAAGACGGTTTTTCAGATAAATACGGCAGGTCCCCTAGGCGCATAGCGATTAATTGCTTCTTAAAGCACACTGGATACGTTAATTGAAAATAAATTGCAGGCTGTAATGTGACATATGTTTGAATTGTCATCCATGCATGAGCTCGTCGTGAAAAGAGACTTTTATCCTCGATCAGTAAGTGATTTTTAGCTGCTTTATTCATAGCCTGGCAGAACGTGTGATGAGACAGTTTTAGGGCCCACAAATCACCCACATGTATTAGACATATGGAGGAATATAAGTATTTACTATAGGTTGACTTAGCATCAAGGATTATGGTTTCCCATTGTGCTTTAACTAACACACTTGAATCATTATTTCGTATTTTATGCATAGTTTTGATAAAGTGATACCTTCTTGCTATACTTTGCTGCAATAAGCCAAATTCTAAATGGATTTGGGCTGGGGAGGCATTAGATGGAAGATGGAATACCTGTTTATATGTTTTCATTTGTAAACTGTCTAATAATTTAGCATCCCTACCATACATCACCACACTTACATAAGTTAGCGAAGGAAGGAAACTTTGCTTTATTTACTGCAAGCAGTGGTTGATAGGAGGGTCCATCTAATTTTCTTGCCAACAAGCTAAACACATGTATCAGAGCTTTGCTTTTCCCAGCCATGTAATTATGTTGTGCTTGAAAATTAACATTTTTATCGAAGTGAAACCCCAGGTACTTCTAGGTAGTAAATTCTTCTATGATTTGATCTTCCAGCTTGATCTTTAGAGATGCACCAGTATTCCTTCCTATACGCATAGCTTTTGTTTTAGAGATATTTATTTCCAAATTGTTATGTTTTGTATAGGTCGCTGTTATTTGAAGTAGTCTTTGAAGACCAATTTCTGTGTGACTCAACAGTACAATATCCTCAGCATAGGCTAAATGGGATATCGTCAATGGTCCTAGTCTTGGTGCATGTGCGTTGACAGAATCCAATTGGAGAGACAAATCCGCCATAAATAGATTAAACAGGTGTGGGGCTAGCACACAGCCTTGCTTAGGCCCCCTAGCCATTGGTATTTTCCTTGACAATTTGGTTCCATCCCCTACTTTAATTTGAATCCACATATCTGTATATAGTGATTTGATTGCTCTTAGTAACTTTGTTTGTATGCCCCAACTTCTTAATTTGGCCCAAAGAAGTGAACGATCCACCCGGTCGAAGGCAGCCTTCAGGTCTATGAAACAGAGTTGTAACTTTTTTCCTTAGACGTTTGCTTTTTTCCTCAATAACTGATACTGCTAGCATGTTAATTGTGGTACCATATCCCTTCTGGAATCCTGTTTGCTGAGATGGAATCAGATTCTTGTCATTTGACCACTCTATTAGCTCTTCCAATAATATTGATGCATAATATTTTGCTTCTGTATCAGTAAGGGCTATTAACCTATAGTTGGATGGATTTGTTTTATCACCTCCCTTATAAATAGGGTTTATTATCGATCCTCTCTAACTATCAGGAATTGAACCTGTATTTTCCACCTCTTTGAACAATGGCATTATGCGATTAGCCCAATACTTTGGGTCAGTTTTAAATAAGGCTGGTGGAATGCCATTTGGACCGGGAGCACTATCACTTCTTCCTGATTTAATAACCTTTTTTCGATTTTAATACTCAATGTATCATCCATTTCGGGCACATGGGCATAGTGGAATGATGGTTCAATCATTTGATTAGTTTTGTTATTTTCATTAGTCCTTAATTGGTTCTCAGCTACAAAGAGGTTTGTTAAATACACAGCCCAAGTTTCTTCTGTTACATTTGTTGATATTTTTGTGTTAAGAGACTTATTTAGGCCATTTATTATTTTCCAAAATGTTTGCAATTATCGACCATCTTTGCCCAAAACTCATCGGTTATTTTTCTTTTTTCTAACCAGACGCGTTTCTTAAACTCTTTTTTCAGAATCTTTAGCTTATCCCAAGCATTTGATCTATTGCCTTGTTTTTTTACCTTCCTTATTTCTCTTCTCAATTCCTTTTTGAACCCTTTAATTTTATGTGCTGGTAAGCAATTATGATTTGTGATCCGTCTAATAATTACTATTGTGTTTTCTTTCGTTGCTTCGAGCACAAATTTATTCCAAGCTTTTAACATTGAAGGTAGTAACTCTATATAGTCCTCCAGTATTGTTTTGGCTTTGACTATCCGGTAGTCGTTCCTTTGACCAGTTCACTCTTTTATAGGCCGTTACTAAACTTCCCTCATTTAATGTTGGTGCTGGTTGAAATCTATCCAGATTAATGTTTATTGCTATTTGCTGCATCAAGTTATCACTTTCCGTGGTACACTTTATTTTGAACCAACTTTTTTTTTTTTTTTTTTTTTTTTTTATTGAAGTTGTATTCAGATTATATACAGCGTACATAAAAAATAAGAAAACACAGAAAAATAACAATTACATTTAGTTTCGACTCAACAAAATGTTAAACCCATTTACTCAAAATAGCATCCCCAAATTTGATCAAATTTTCTAATACCCCCAACTCTTTGAGCATATAAGATTTCGCTTTTCCTGACCCTTTTCATTTTTTCCAACCATTCCTGCAGCGTCGGGATATAGGATGAAAGCCAATTCTGCAGTAATAAACATCTAGCCACAGCCATTATAATATAAATCAATTTTGCCAAGTGACTGGAAAATATACAATCAGGGTCATATCCAAATAATAACATTCTTGCATTGCATGGGACAGATAACAAACAATAAGTCTTTAAAAAACTAATAATTTCTTCCCAGAAATGCTTAATTTTAGGACAAGACATAATAATGTGAGACCAATTTGCTTGTTCACAATTGCAATGTCTGAAACAAAAAGCAGACGCATCGTTATACATTTTAGCAATTATTACTGGTGTACGATATAATAGCCACTTGCTAAAATACAACATGCGACGCCAATTGGCCCCACGCAATACGCAGAAATTAAATTGATTAATGGTTTTCCAGATTTCTGGCGACAATATAAAATTTTCTTGAGTGTACCATTTTCGGATAACTTTAGCAGTCAACTCTACCTCCCGACTTTGAGTCAGACACTGTTTCCATACTCCTGGTTTCTTCTCCACATTATTAATAAAAAGATCTAAAACAAGATTAGAAGTATCATTCGCAATGGTACCGGGATCTAATTGCGCCAACATAGGATAAATTAAATTAGAGTAGGAACCAATTAGCAAAAAATTGCCACCAATTCGAGCTGACATCTCCGTAACTGAGAGCCAAGTCCCGCTTACCAAAAAATCAGATAATGTTTTAAACCCAGACCTACCCCAGTTTTTTATTACAATGGGATTGATTTTAATCTTTAAAAAAGAAAACACTCCGATTAAGGGAGTTAGTAAATGAAAGTGTGGAAGTGAATATCTCTTAAGCATTGCATTACGCCGTTTAAAAAACCAATTTAGGATTTTATACCGCACAAATTTGGGGGATTTCAATACAAACAACGGGGATGGTATTTGTATTTCTGAGCATATCAAATCAAAAAAAAAATTTATAAAACAACTAGTTACTGCATTCCTGTTCTTAAATCTCTCTAAGTACTGTGCAAAGTAAGCAAAATAGTAATCTTTCAAATTTGGTAAAGAAAGACCGCCGTAATTAGTTTCTGCATTTAATGTCCGTATATCTAATCTAGGTGTTTTTTTTGCCCAAATAAATATAGAGAACATAGATTCTATTTTGGAAAAAAAAGTACCCGACAAATAGACTGGAATTGATGCAAACAAAAAATTAAAAAGAGGGAGGATTGACATTTTAATTAAATTGATGCGTCCGAGAATAGTTAAGGGCAGAGGATCCCAGCGAGTGAACATTGATTGGACTTTTTTAATTAATGGAACAAAATTAAGTGTATATAAATCCAAAATATTTGAAGAGAACAAAATTCCTAGATATCTTTTAGGTTTTAAATTAATGCAGCCTTGTAAATCTATGTGTAACACTGGGTTTCCACCCCCACAAACCAATATTTCTGTCTTTTTTTTGTTAATCCGATAACCTCCTAGAGATTCAAACTCTTCAAAAATTTGAAAAATATGGGTCTGTGATTCCAAATCAGGTTTAATAAGTAGCATAATGTCATCTGCGTATAGTTTAATTTTGGCCATTGAGGTAACTGGAGGTTTGATCTGGAAACAATTCCTGATAGCAATAGTTAATGGTTCGATAAAAAAGGCAAAAAGAATAGGAGATAAAGGGCAGCCTTGCCTAGTGCCGCGTTGAACTAAAATTGAACCTGCTAATGACTTGTTAACAATTATGTTTGCTCTAGCGCCTACATACAAATTCTTTATCAAATTAATGATACATTGGGGAATGGCAAACTTAGATAAAATAATGAAAAGGGTGTCCCAAACCACCAAATCAAAAGCTTTTTCTGCATCTAACAGTAAGACCAAGGCCTGTATCCCACGTGCTTCAAAATAATCTAATGCTTCAACTAAAAAATGTGTGTTAGTAAATAATTGTCTGCCGCTTATAAAGCCATTTTGATCTGGATGGATCAAATCCACCGCTTGATCATTAAGACGTAATGATAACATCTTAGTGGTTATTTTATAATCGGAGTTTAATAAAGTGATTGGCCTGTATGAATTCGGATCTTTGGATTCTTTCCCTTTTTTAAAAAAACTAATGACTGTACCTTCATGGAAGGACTCCGGGACTTGTCCTCCTTCCAGCATAGAATTCAACAAAAGTAGAAATAAGTCACTTAAGGAGCAAAAAAAAACTTTAAAGAATTCAGAAGGGAAGCCGTCAGGACCACAAGCCTTGCCTAATGGTAGATTTTTAACAACTTCTTCCAATTCTGCTTTAGTAAAAGGTCTCTGCATATGCCGCTGATCTTCGAGCGGTGGATTCGGAATCTCATAATGGTCCAAAAACTCTGATAGTTTTTGATGATTAAAATTATGTTTTACTGCGTAAATACGCTCATAATGTTTAAACATAATATTATTTATTTCAACCTGATCAGATGTTTCGAAATGAGTAAGAGGGTCTTTTAAGGAATGAATCAAGTTTGAAGCCGCTTGTTCTCTTACTTGCCAGGCTAGGAATTTCCCTGAGAAATTACTCTCTTCGTACACTTTTTGTGATTGTTTCTGGAACACCAATTCACTTTGCTCATAATAATAAGCGCTAAGCGCTTGCTTAGCTTCCCTCAGTTGGATTGCCACTTCGTAATTTGGTTGACATTGATAGCTAAATGTTATATCCTGAATTTTTTGGAGCAAGGAGTTCCTTTTACTTTTCACAGCGCTCCACTCCGCCGCATCCTTACTAATAAGTACCCCCCGTAAAAAAGCCTTTAACGAGTCCCAGATAACATGAAGAGGGGCCGTGCCTATATTTCGGTTAATGTACTCTGCTATCTCCACCTTTAATGCTGATATCCAATTCAAATTCTGTAAATACATTTTATTAAACATCCATCTTTTCGAAGCCTTTATAGTCTCTACATAATCGAAATTAATCACTATCATAGCATGGTCTGAAAAGCCATTATGGTAGAATCTCTGCGAACTAAATTTAAGCTGTCTGGATGTTAGAAAAAAATCTATACGAGATGAGGATTTAAACCTTCCGGACCAGCAGGTGTACTCCATTTTCAGAGGGTTTCTCACACGCCATGGGTCACATAAACCAAATAAAGATATATAATTTAGGATAGTCTTAAGAGATCTAGGCTTAGACTGCCTCTTAAGAGTTGATGTAGAATCTAAACTAGGGTTCATAAGTATATTAAAATCGCCACCTATAATGATATCTCCACCTACCAATAAAAGAGATTGAAACAGAGCGTCGTAAATCTGGGGGTTATCTTCTATAGGTGCATAAAAACAAACAAAAGTAATCAAAGAGTGATGATTTTTGACTTTACATGAAACCCAACACCAACGACCTGAAGAATCATTTTCCGTCTGGACTATCTCAATCTCAAAATTTTTATTTATGAATAGAGCAACGCCTCGTTGTGAACCCATGGCGCACGAAAACCCCCGAAAAGAAGCCCACGTTTTAAACATCTTAAAATCCTCTTTCTTAGCAGCCGCTATATGAGTCTCCTGTAACATAATCACTGTAGGATTTTCAGTTCTAATCCAAGACTCTATTGCACGCAATTTTCTGGCATTATTCAGACCATTCACATTAAAGGATATCAATTTCAGCTCCATCCTAGACGACATGGGCCATCATTAATTTGCACAAAGAAACACAAAGAAACACAGAAGTTTTAAACTCAAAAATACTTAAATTACATATATATATGCAAAAAAGCAAACGAGAGTACCAGAAATGCAGGATCTTGCCACATTCAAATCCACTGAAAACAACCTCAATTTTTCCATTTTTTCCCCTCCCCCCTTTTACCCATGGCCCTCCTCCTACTACTCTCCCCCACGCTCGCCACCGGGTCTCCCCCCCAACCATAGAGGTGTCTTGGAATAACACCCCGCTCCCTGCCCTCCCCCTCCCGCTCCCTCACCCCTCACCCCTCCACCAGCCCCACCATATCTCTAGCCATGGTATAGCCATCATTTAACACCATTTACCAAAAGAAGAAACCTGAAAAAAATACAAAAACAGAAGAGAGTATGCTAAGAAATCAAGAATTTTGCATTCAACCTCTATCCGGGTGATCCGTCTAATAATTACTATTGTGTTTTCTTTCGTTGCTTCGAGCACAATTTTATTCCAAGCTTTTAACATTGAAGGTAGTAACTCTATATAGTCCTCCAGTATTGTTTTGGCTTTGACTATCCGGTAGTCGTTCCCTTGACCAGTTCACTCTTTTATAGGCCGTTACTAAACCTCCCTCATTTAATGTTGGTGCTGGTTGAAATCTATCCAGATTAATGTTTATTGCTATTTGCTGCATCAAGTTATCACTTTCCGTGGTACACTTTATTTTGAACAAACTTAATTGCTGAATTAATGGCAGGCTTAGAATTGTGTAATCAATAACGGACCCCGTGGTTGGGCCATAGTATGTTATGCTTGGTGGGCTATCATCCAACGTTCGCCCGTTGATTAATCTCAGTCCCAGGTGTTACAGGGTTGTCACTAGTTCCTTGCCCACTTTATTTGGCTTCCTCCATTGATGGGCAGTTTGATGTTTTATTGACCATAATTCATTTTCAACAGTTAACTGATCGTCTTCTTCTGGTGTAAAGATGAGATGAGTATTAAAGTCACCTGTTATGACGATATCCCAAGTTGGAGTATTATATCTTAGTTCAATTATTTCCTGGATTTCCTGGATTAGCTTTTTGAATGTTTTTAGTTTTTCTTGAGCATTTGGGTGAGCATATATATTAAACAGAATTACCCAGTGACCGCTTGCAAATTTAAGTTTTATTATCTGTATATTATTTGAAGTTGTCGACATTTCTTCGGATTCTGAGTTGAAATTATTTGATATGTATACCGAAAGACCACCCTTTGCTCTTCCATAATTACTCGTTTTTACTGCATCCACCTGATGTACTGTGAATCCAGGTAGCTGAATTAGTTCTGTCAACCAGGTTTCTTGAAGTACTATAATATCATATGAAGCCCAGGTTTCCAAAAAGGGTCTATCCGTAAGTTTTGTAATTGCACCTGCAATGTTCCAGGAAAGTATATTTAATTTCTCATTTTGACAAGCATGTTTTACTTCAGTAACTGGTCAATGCCTACTATTTGTTAAGGGAGACCAATACCTATAGTTATTCCTCCCTCTTGTTGGGGACACCGTATCTGTACTTGTTGGTCCTCTGGCATTGTGCAGAATCGAATACACTGGAGGATGTGCGCTCAGCTTATTGACTCCTTGTGCCAATGGAGCAGGGTAGCGCTGCGATGCTGATTTTATTATTTTTATACCCCAAGTTTCAAATTGCTCCTCCTTGATTCTGAGTTGGTATATTATGTTTTGTTTGGCACTGATTGTAGGAGAGATTTTTACCTTTAGCTATCTCTTTAAACTGTATATTAGGTGGTATGAAATGAGGCTCATGTTGGTTGTTACTGTCTGCTAAAGGACACGTGATCACTATTTCTTTATCCACGCATGCAGTTACTGTGCGTTTGGAAAAGTTATTTTCTTACAGCAATTGTTTGTTAGGACTTCTGGAGGATTGTTATTAGGAATTCTTCGGCTTTCCATTTGTTTCTGTTCCAAACATTTACAAAATTGTATCTGAGGGCATTTGATCTGATCTTGCCCTATTGGATTTTCTGTTAATGTATCCTGTTTTCTATTTGTCATCAATTTTTCTGTCTGTGGACT
Source organism: Lissotriton helveticus (assembly GCF_964261635.1). Classification (NCBI taxonomy): domain Eukaryota; kingdom Metazoa; phylum Chordata; class Amphibia; order Caudata; family Salamandridae; genus Lissotriton; species Lissotriton helveticus. Next base: position 614,370,259 of record NC_136073.1, on the reverse strand, counting down.
TTCTGAATGTATACCCTTTTCATCTATTTTTGCATTTGTATCACTTTTTTCCATAACCGAGGCTAATTTCGCTCGGGTGAATTTGTCTTTACCCTTCAGATTAACGTGCCCGGTTTTCATAATAATTTCACTGACCTTACTTTCTATACAATTTGAACCAGGGTGCCTGGTGCCGTCCAACAATTGATCTACCGAAGTACACTTTCTTTTAGTGGTATCTAATTCTGGGAGAGATTTCTTTTGTTTCATGGCGCTAAATAATGGGTAACACGTATTGAGCTCTCCATCATTTCGTGTAGGGCCATTTATTTACTGCCTTCCTTTTCTAGCACTTTTTTTTGCCTTTTTGTTAAAACTTGAGTAAGAACCAATTTGGATTTTGTGACAGTGGATTCTTCAGCACTATTTGATAAAAGGATCAATGACCCATCATTTTGAGTTTCCTGTATATTTTCAGTAATTTGCTCCTTCAGCAGCCCAGCCTGTTGTTTTTTAATGTCATTTTTGTTGTTGGATTACCGATTGGCTGTAATTGCTCCTGCTTATCTTCCAGCTGATTATTCTCTATTGTTGGCCTGTATTTTATTTATTTCAATATATCAATTAGTATAGCTGGTAATGTACTTAGTTTATCTATTATTTGATCACATTTACAGATGCACTGTGGATCTGGATTCTTCGGTAATTTAAATTTCCTCATTTGATTGGTCAATATATCTATTTTGGAATTAATGCTAGAAACGTGAGTTGCCATAAGATTCATAAGATCAATCTGGACGTCTAATTTGTCTGATTGCATATTTAGGACCGATATTGATGTTTGCAAGGTATTTAATAATGAGGAGTGCAGGGAGGATAAGTTATCTATCTCCATTCCGTTAGTTCATTTTTTTGGCTTACTTGCATATAATCCTCTCGCTATTGAATTATCCTGCTGAAGTGCTGAAGGACTAACATTTATTTCTGTTTGAATTTTGAATTGATCATTTGGATCCTCTCTTATAGTACCTGGCAGACCATATGATAAATCATGCTTTCCCTCCATAGAGATCTGGGTAGAACAATGACTTGATATTTCTATAATTGAGCTAAGATCCTGGTTTGATTCAGCACCACTAGTTCTTAATACAGAGACCTTATGTTTTTTATTTCATTTTTGTTTTTAATTTTTTTGCTTTACTATTTCTGTTTGCATATTTGGAGAGTTAACTCCAGAATTTGGTTGTTTCGATGTTTTTGTTTCCAAAGCTTCAACCAATTCCATATTCTCATTATTAGTGTTGAATGTAACCAGGAAGATGAAGCCTTTATTTCGCACGGAATTACAAGGGGATCTTAACATTGATTATCTTGTCTTAGGTTATCCCTATTAGCGGTCAAATGAAAATGCTCCGATACTTTTAGTTTGTTTGTAGTTGTATCATCCTGTGGTGATTTCTTTTATCTGATTCCATATTCATCTCAATGGATATTGGCTTAGTGTCTCCCAAATAATTTTTATTGTTATTAACTGAATGTATAATTGCCTGGACTATAGTTTTTTTTGCACTTTTTGTCTGATGGACTGCTGGCGAATTGTTATCATTTCTTAACTCTGTTGTTATTAGATCCGTTGTTCCCACACTTTCATTTAGTCCTGGTGCTATTTGGGTTGCCATTGCATGTTATACTTGTTGCGGGACTACTTGCAATGCAGTGACTTTTAATTTTTGTGGAGCAAGGGGCGTAAGCAGACCCTTGATGTTCCCTGTTTCTGAAAAGATAGCTGCTCCTGGGTCCTTCAGGAAAAACAATTTGCTTATTTTTTGTTCCAGCCTCTTGTTTTTCCCAGGATTAGTTTCCATTTGAGATGGTGTTGAGGAAAGATAATTTCCAGTCCATTGTGGTCTTATTGGGGATGTCCCCCTTGTTATAGTTGAATTTGTTTGTGATTTCTTTTGCTTATGTGTTTTTTGTAGCGGGGGCACCTGCCTAACCCGTCCTGATCTCATTTCACTTATATCACTGGATCTGGAATTATTTGCCTCCAAATTGCAGGTTTATAAGAGGAGGTTCACACTCACGCTTTTATATCCCAGAAGAACCGACTTGTAATTTTGCTAAATATCACTGGGGCTGGAATTATTTGCCTCCAACTTGCCTCTGAAAATTGTGTTACACGTTTCACAAGGAATCCCTCACCTCCTACTATCGGCTCCAACTCCCAGGTTCTGGTAGACTTCAGCAGCTGTGATCACCGCTCCTGCTAGTTCTTTGCTGCACAGTATAGGCTACACCGCACCCCCTCCTCCAGTTGCCTCTCGTAGTACCGCTAGCCGTGCCAAACCAAACTGCACCAAACGCAGCAGATGCCAAATGCCAAATCCTGAACACAATTCACAGGTGGCCAGCGGCTGCTCAGGTGCCTCTGCAGCTGCTCTGGCTCCTCGGCACTACCGCTCACTTGACTCTCCTCACTGCACTACCGATGCCCACCATGCTGACCAAACCTCCAAAAGCAGGTCTGGGGTGCCTACGACCCTCCTGGGCAGTCAGCACCCTTCAGCTGTAGTCTGCAAGCACACCACAAGTTGCTCCCGGGGGGCACAGGGTCCAACTTGGCCACAGCCTGCCTGCCTGCCGAATCACACCTCGCCTGCCTTCCCCGCCTCGCCTCGGTTCACCTACCCCGCCCGCCTCGGTCTCACCGTGACCGCACACGGCAAAGCAGGCAGGCACGACCGGCAGCACAGGAGCCTCTCAATGCGGCTGCAAGTGGCGGCACGGGGGCTAGGGTGGAGCGGTCATAGCAGACAGCTTCACGGAGAAAAGATCTCCTCGGTGCCTCAGGGAGGACCAGCGCTGCGGAGCAGTGAAAAGCTGAGCAGAAAGCAGAGTCAAAGCAAGGGCGGCAGCAGCGAAAGCACTGAGTGGAATCCCTCGAGACGCAATGAAAAAAAATCTGCAACTGTTCCTTGACGAGGAGGGACGGGCAAGATTTGCTTGGATATATATATATATATATATATATATATTTTTTGTTTTTTATCCAAAAGCACCCTCGAATTAAAGCGCACTCAAATGCCAGCTTCAATAACGATGGCAAACAGCATTTATTGTGCATGAAGTCAATTTCCTCGCCTTACGCGTTTCAGGGCTTCAATCCCCTTGGTCACAGGCATCGACATACAATGGGAAAGAATTTTCATTTAAGAACGCATTACACAGCACGTGACTCTTAACAGTTCTCCAATTGGTCACAGTTCATTACAACGTAGTGTTGCATGCTGGAAGAAGTAGTCCATAATGTTATAGTAACGTTACGAATGCATTCTCATATCTTGTTACCTTAGTAGGCTCTGTCCCATTGTATTAATTTGTCTAAGTAAAAACCTTTCAGTAGGCCTTCGGCACAACTTGCTGTTTCTTTTGAGGCCAGCTGGCATTCCACAGGCGGGGAACTTCGAATAGTTCAATTGTCCCCCTTGGGGCCTCCAGACATCAGGGGGGGTGCGCTTCCGTTGACTTCATGCACAATAAATGCTGTTTGCCATCGTTATTGAAGCTTGCATTTGAGTGCGCTTTCATTCGAGGGTGCTTTTGGATAAAAAATAAAATAAAATAATATATATATATATATATATTGCCACAGCTTCTTCTCTCCACTTCTTGTAGATCAAAGGACACGGCACAGCAACAGTAGTTTTAAGCGTTTTATTATTATTTACACACCAGTGCAAACATAACGTGCATCAAAAAAGGACGGTCTACGCGTTTCGGCTCCTGCCTTCCACTGGACCATAGAGTCCCTAGGTCTAGACCTTGTTTAAATAGTGTATTTCAGTGTAAGTACCCTCTACCATTTCCATGGTCATCTTGACCAACCCACCCAGCAGTATATACATGGCTTGTACATGTTAAAGGTATATACACAAATTTTATGTACAATCAACGTAAAGTACTCTACTACATTTTCAGATCAAAACATTATTGAGATAAAGTATTTACAATATATCACCTTTCGTACATTTATTTTTTGCAAAAATATTTTTCTTTTTTTTGCAAAAAAATTTTATTGTGAAATACCCATTGAGAAAAGAAAAGAGTTGAACCGGTAATTTAAATAAAGTATTAACAATTATTCACAACATGATCCTTCTAATGGTGTAAGGTTTTCATCCATACCAATTTTAATTTTAATTAAGGGAGTAAAGATTATTTGAACTTGAAAGTGGGACAGGGATTGTATGGTAATTATAATGCGGGATGATGATATTGGGATCAAGTGAAGGATTGGGTGAGGTTTCTGTATTTAACAAAATCAGGTTTCTAAGTGCATTATTTCATCCCATCCAACTTAAAAAAAAAAAATTTATAATCTAAAAAGATTTAAAAAATTCCTATGGTGAAGTACCAAAATTATCACATCTCCTTTTCATTATTCCATATAATCCCAATTTTGTAGTAGGCCACAATTTCTCCCTCTTAATGAAAACTTTGTATGTGTAGGACCATCAGCATTAACCGGTTCAATGTCTATATTAATCGCAACATGTACAACTTCCAGCATCAATTTAGGTAAAGACTTCATTCCCTTGGAAAACTATATAATCAAATGGCAACATTGTCATTGGTTCTTCAGAAAGTCACAAATGTACATGCAGTTCAGCATCCAGATTATGACCAAACGGTGCCTCCGTTCCCATACTCAATATCATTCGGGATTCTAGACGTCTTAAAAGTTGCATTTGGTCTCCACCTCGTTCTGGTGTTTTGCATAGTTTGATTCCCGAATATTTCAAAAGAGAGGTGTCACTTTGATGGTACTCGGTGAAATGGGAGGCCATTGGGTAGCATGGGTCCTTGTTCTTGATCGCCCTTAGGTGTTGTAGTATCCTTAACTTTAGTTTGTTTATAGTGCTCCCAATGTAGTACTTGTCACAAGGACATTTGAGTCGATAGACAACACATTTGGATTCGCATGTGATGTGGTCATAGATAGTTTCTTTTCTTCCATTCTGAAGTTCATAGTGCTTGATGTTCTCTCCATGTTCACAGGCTTTGCACTTATGACATTTCCAGAAGCCCGGTGTTGTCAGCCATATCTGTTTCTTCTCCTTGCGGACTTCCAAATGACTTTGTGTTAATATGTCTCTTAAAGAGGAAGTCTTTCGGTATGTTATGCTCGGGTTGGCTGACAGGCTTTCATTCAAAGTTTTGTCCAAGCGAAGAATCGGCCAATATTTTTTATAGGCTTTCTTCATTTGTGTGCTCTGATCGTCGTATTCCACAATGATTCTAGTTGGTGCACTACTCGAATCTGTGTCATGTTCTTGATCTCTTCGCAGTCTCTTATCCTTAGGTGTTAGCAATTCTTCTCTCTTCTTTAAATGCATCCGATTTTTGGCAGTGATGATGACTTCCTTTGGGTATCCCCTTTCGAGGAATCTGAGGCTCATGTTGTTTATCTCTTTTTCCAGATCCTCTACTTCAGAGCAATTCCTTTTTGCCCTTAGCATTTGTCCGTAGGGAATGCTCCATTTCAACCTAGTCGGGTGTCCACTATTAGCATGTAGGATGCTATTGCATGCTGTTGGCTTCCTGTGGATTTTGGAGCAGAGTTTGTTGTTCTTGATAAATACTTCTACATCCAGGAATATCAATGATTGGGAACGTATTGTTGATGTGAATTTCAGAGTGAATCGGTTGTTATTCAAAGTTTCTGAGAATTTTGTTAGTGATTCCTCATCTCCGTCCCATACGACGAACAAGTCGTCTATGAAACGACACCATAGTTGAATTTTTGGTCCTTCCGGATCTTCCTGGTCTTTCCTGATCACCTCAGTTTCCCATGCCCCCATCACGATGTTTGCGTATGTTGGTGCAAAAGATGTCCCCATAGCTGTGCCCTGCTTCTGGAGATATGTGTCTCCCAGGAAGAGGAATGCGTTGTGTGTTAGACAATATTGGAGCATGTCCAATAACATTATTGAATGTTCCAGAAAATTTACAGACCGTGTCTTGAGGATCTCTTTCACAGCCTCAATGCCATCCTCATGGCGTATTGAGGTGTATAGTGATGTGACATCAATTGTTGTCATTTGATAAGTCGGTTTCCATTCACAGGTAGATATTTTCTGCAAGAAATCCATTGTGTCCCTTAAAAAGGATGGCAGAGTGGTCACATAGTGCATCAAAAAGATGTCAATGAATCTCGATGTGGATTCTAGTAGGGACCCTATCGAGCTCACAATGGGTCTTCCTGGTGGTTTATCTAGTGACTTGTGGATTTTTGGTAAGAAATATATGGTGGCCATAATCGGGTTGTTTGTTTTCAAATAGTTGTACTCATCGAAGTCAAGGAGACCCCTATCTTTCCAGTTTAGCAGTTTTGTGTGGTATTCATTTGTCCATCTCTCTAGTGGATTTGTATTTAATTTCTCATAATGATCCTGGATGAGGAGTTGCCGATTGGCTTCTTCAATATAATCCACAACATTTTGAATAACAAGATTACCCCCTTTATCAGAGGGCTTTATAATTATAGAAGTGTCTTTTCTTAGGTCAACCATCGCTCTCTGTTCCTCCAAGGATAGATTTTGTTTTTGTTTTTCACCTTGTCCGCGTTTCATAGATCTATCTGAAATCTTCATTATTTCCTCCACCATCAGTTCTTGGAATAAGTCGACCTTATTCCCCGGAGGCAGTTGTGGACAGAATTTGGAAGCTCTCTTTAGTCCACTATTTCCACATATGTTAGTGGGTAGACCAATATTTTCACAGAAATCTATTTCCATTTCCGGAGTGATCGTATTATCTCTTTGACTTTCAGAGGGGGTCTCTTTGATAGATGTTAAAGTGATCATGGCAGTTAAATCTTTCTGTGTAACTGCTGTTCTTGTATAACTATCCAAGGCACATGTTTTCTTATTTTTATTAGATTGGGTTCTCTCAGCAAAGTGTTTTTTAAGTTTTACCTTTCTGCAAAATTTGTAGAGGTCGATGCGGGCATTTGGTGTGTTCATTGTCTTCATTGGGCAAAAGGAGAGACCTTTATTCAAAAGTTTTAGGTGACTGTCTGATAATTGTTTGTTTGATAGATTCACTACTATGTTGGGCACAGACAGTTGCTTCTTAGCCTTTAATTTTTCTTTGTTCCCTTCCCTTTGCCTCGTTTTGGTTTTACTTCTTTTTCCGCCCCTTCTGGTTTTTGGTTTACCGGTGGTTTCTTTGGAGGACGTTGTTCTCTTCCCCAAGTGCTGGCTCTGCCTCTTCCTCTTTGTCGCGTTATCATGTGCGCAAGTTTTATCTCCCCCTGAAAATCCAAAGGGGTTACATTTGGATCTCCTTCGACTGAGCTTACTTCTGAGCTGTCTACCTCCTCAGTTGGATCGTTTGATTTATCCACAGTTTTATCCATACTGACGTGGCTCCTTAGTGTATCGTATTTTCTGGCGAAGGTATAAATTCGACCATTCATATAATCAAGTCTGTCTCTCATAAATTTATTGGCCTTCCTTTTTTCTACCTCCATTTCATGCTTTGCTATCTTTTTTTCCATAGCCTCCAATGCTTCCTTGCTTTCTTCCGATACGGGCATGTCTTCGAGTTCTGCTTCCAAGGCCACTATTGTGCTTAAAATCTTTTCAAGTTTCCTCTCTGCATGGATGATCAGGGTCCTCATGCGTTTGTAAGAACATTCGTTTGTATCTGTTTGCCAAAGTTTTATTAGATCAGCGTCCAGGTCATTTAGGGTAGGCATTATTAGGATCCTCAATCCTCGTGGTACTCTTTTATATTCAATATATTTCTCCAATGATGTTTTCTCCCACCACTTATTTATTTCCTGGATACGCTTAAATTGTAATTCCCGAATTATATTGGCAACTGTTCTCTCCTTTGTTTTATCTCCCCCATCTTTCCCATCTTTCCTTGCATTGGAGGACGTTGTTGGTATTTCGTCATCATTTAGAAGCTCACTCGCCCTCTGCTGGCGGTTCTTTGTTTTATCAGCCATGTATTCACTATAGCTGGGTTGGGTTATTATTTATTATCTATTTGATACACTGTTATACTTGGACGGTGTGTTAATTGGTTGTGATAAGATTGGGTTATCCTGCTCTCCTGATCCCAGGTCTTGGCCGGACCCAATTCCACGCTTACTATCGCTTGTCTGTGAAACACCTTCGTGTTCACACATTTATCCGAAAATGCTGCATTGCCCCTTTAAGGAATTTCAGTCCGTCGATCTTCCCGATGACGATGTACTTTCAATTTTCCTTGCCGGGCAGTTAGTTAATCCTTCTTCCCAATGCTCTCGGGAGTTGTGACCAGGCTGTACGTTGGTGTTACGGTGAGTGTAAATGCGTTTATCTTGGGCTCTGTCTCCCTTTTCCTCACACGCTTACTGCACCACACCAAGGCTTCCCTCGCCGGGGGTTGTTGAAGCCGAAGGGCGGTTACCTCCCACCCCACCCGTACACAACCTCCGCTGTGTCACAGAGTTAGGTGGTCTGACAACCACCACGACGCTCTACTCACCCCAGCTTTGGTCGCCTCCGTACTCTTCCGTTTGCTTTTCTTGCTTCGAGTCTCCCCTCAGCAGTTCTTCCACGGATCGCCAGGTCTTGCAGCAGAGGCGTCGGTCGTTATCACAAAAAATTGTAGTCAGCTGGTTTCTGATCTCAAGATCAGTTTACGGCCACTTCACCTCGTCTCGGAGTGCCTGTGATGCGCGTCCCAGCTTGCGCGCTCGAAATTGCCACAGCTTCTTCTCTCCACTTCTTGTAGATCAAAGGACACGGCACAGCAACAGTAGTTTTAAGCGTTTTATTATTATTTACACACCAGTGCAAACATAACGTGCATCAAAAAAGGACGGTCTACGCGTTTCGGCTCCTGCCTTCCATATATATATATAGTTAGGGCTTTAAGTGGGATGAAAACACTGGGGGGTCTCTTAAAGGGGCGTGGACAATGTAATTAAGGGTGTGGCTTAAAAACACATAAGCTAAAAATCTGCGATTAGCATAGTGTGCCCTCTGACTTGTATTTTGCTGTTTCTGTCATTGCATCCAGATATATGATAAAACAAGTAACATCATACCTACAACAAGGCAGGACTATTGACTTTGTCAATAGTTGTTAGTTGCATCAGCTAAATAAGCAGCAACTATGGCTTGTATATAATATTGAAAAAGCTTCCACTTAAAGCCCTGGTGACACTCTGACGATGTTGCTGCTCCTGAATTCTAAAAAGGGAAATCCAGAGAGCAAATGACTCTCTTTAAAGGATTTCCCTTCTCTTACAACGCTCACATGGCATGACGTCATGCCGTAACTTCTTATGCCGTAACTTCTCCACTAGCGAGAAGAGCAGTGTGAGCAGCGCACATCAATGTGCCTGCGGTCACTGCAGTCTGGAAGAAATGGACCGACTGTGCCAGGGCACAAAATAGAGCCCGATAGTGACCCTTTTCGAGGCCCCCTTAAAAAACAAGCATTTGCAATGCAATAGGTCTCGCATTAATTAAGTTTAAGCTATTGGCATTGCTAAATATTGCAACACCTATTGCAACAAAAGTCTAAATTGTAGGCCAAAAAAATGTGTATTTATATTTGTAGCAAGGGTGGCATGCTGCGCTTGAGATGAATATGTTTAAAAGTACAGTGCACCATACTGCGATTGCTACAATAGTTAATTCTGGATGCGTTAACAATTGATGTGTGCACTGATGGCTGGTGGTGTGTGTGCTGTAGAAATTGGGCACTGATGGCTGGTGGTGTGTGTGCCTGGTGGAATTGTGCACTGCTGGCTGGTGGTGTGTGTGCCTGGTGAAAGTGTGCACTGATGGCTGGTGGTATATGTGTGCCTGGTGAAAGCGTGCACTAACGGCTGGTGGTGTGTGTCTGCCTGGTGAAAGCGTGCACTGATGGCTGGTGGTGTGTGTGCCTGGTGAAAGCGTGCACTGATGTCTGGTGGTGTGTGCCTGGTGGAAGCGTGCACTGACGGCTGGTGGTGTTTGTGCCCAGTGAAAACGTGCACTGATGGCTGGTGGTGTTTGTGCCTGGTGAAAGCGTACACTGACGACTGATGGCGTTTGTGCCTGGTGAAAGTGTGCACTGATGGTGTGGTTGTGTGTGTGGTTGTGGTTGTGTGTGTGGTTGTGGTTGTGTGTGTGTGTGTGATTGTGTGTGTGTTTGTGTGGTTGTGTGTGTGTGGCTGTGTGTGTGTGGTTGTGTGTGGTTGTGTGTTTATTGGTTGTGTGTGTGCTTGTGTGTGTGTGCTTGTGTGTGTAGTTGTGTGTGTGGTTGTGTGTGTAGTTGTGTGTGTGGTTGTGTGTGGTTGTGTGTGGTTGTGGGTATGGTTGGGTGTGTGAGGTTGTGTGTGTGGTTGTGTGTTTATTGGCTGTGTGTGTGTAGTTGTGGGTGTGGTTGTGTGTGTGTGGTTGTGTGTGTGTGGTTGTGTGTGTGGTTGTATGTGTGTGGTTGTGTGTGTGTGGTTGTGTGTGTGGTTGAGGTTGTGTGTGTGTGGTTGTGTCTGTGGTTGTGGGTGTGGAGTTGTGTGTGTTGTGTTTGTGGTTGTGTGTGTGGTTGTGTGTGTGGTTGTGTGTGGTTGTGTGTGTCTGTCTGTGTGGTTGTGTGGGTGATTGTGTGTGTGTATGTGTGGTTGTGGTTGTGTGTGTCTGTCTGTGTGGTTGTGTGGGTGATTGTGTGTGTGTATGTGTGGTTGTGTGTGTGTGTGGTTGTGTGTGTGGTTGTGTGTATGGTTGTCTGTGTGGTTGTGTGTGTGGTTGTGTGTGTGGCTGGTGTTGTCATGTTCTCTGTCTCCGAGCCGTCTACATGGACCTTCAGTAGATGGTGGATTTCTATCACACTCACCATCAAGCCATTGTAACAACCACTGAAAGCACTATGCCTGCTCACTTCACTCTCACAGAGAACAAAAGCACAGCCCTCATAAAGGAAGGAGGAGACACACCCAGACAGAAGTGGATAGGAGGCAGGAGCAACCTCAGATATACCTTGACTTTCTGGGAAATGTACGGCGAGGGAAGACCAAAGAGAGGTGGGTCAGTGTGGCAGGGAAATATGTATATATTGAAATATATGTGCAAATTGGACCATGAAAGGGATTGGAGTGTGACACTAGACTAAGTATCTTGCTTTCATGAATAACAAGAACAAGAACAACAGAATAAGAGCTGGGAAGACGCCATACAAAGAAGATGAAATATATATGGGCAATGTGCGCTACATTTCACTAAAGAATGCCAGCGGCAAAATACACAGAGCCAGAGGGTGTTAGAAGGGAGGTCGGACAGTGGAACAAAGAAATATAGCAAAGAGAGTGAACGGAGGAACCGATGCAGAAAAGTACGAATGAAACGCTGCAGTGAGTCATGGGAAAAGACGGAAAACATGCATGGGAAGGTAAGGAAGCAAGCTAAACGGCAGGGGTGTAAAAGGAGGCGAGAAAGGAGGAGAGAGGAGAGAAGAAGTGAGGGGAAGCAAAGTGGCGGGAATAATAGAGAGGGCATGAAGGGATCGAAGGCAAGGGAAAGAAAGGTAAGATAGACGCGATTAAGAGGAGACACAGATGGACTTCAGAAAAAGATGGGTCTATGACGAAGGCCTCAATCAAACAGGGCAGTAAATACTTCCTACTTGTTGCCACTGTAATGTTGTGCACTAGGCCAAATAAAAAGCGGCAATAACGCCTTGAACTTAATAAAGGAAAGTAAGAACAGTATTTTTTTTAATATAACATTTTATTGAAATAAAGCAAAGCAGAGTCCTCAATACAGTGGCACAATGGTATTCAGGAATCAATAAAGCAGGCATATTATGCAATAAACAAATTATATCAGCGGGTACGGCGGTGTAAAGGTCCAGCACTGTCCATAGCCATTTCAGTGGTGGGGGAACTATAGATCTCCCCCTTGTATGCGTTCCATCACCCCTACTTCTTGTCCCACTTTTTGGGGCAGCCCCTGAGCTTGTAGACGGTCTTCTCTGCAATCATACATCTGTCCATTTCTGCCACCCATCCAATTGTCAGTGGTCGTGTATGGGCTCCCCAGTGCATCGCCACTGAACGCTTCACCAGTAGGTACCCCAATGCCACCCACTGATGTTCGATCTCTGTTAAATCTGTGGCTTCCCAGATATTAAGGATCCCTCCCTGAGGTGACAATGGAATGGGTTTCCCTAGTGCATCCGTCATTTTCCGGGTCGCCCCCTCCACAATACTTGAATCACAGGACAGTCCCATAAAATGTGGTAAAAGGTACCTGTTTGGCCGCATCCCCGTAGGCACAGGTCATTAGGGCGTTTACCTATCCTGGCCAGGAGGGGACCGGACATATAGGCTCTGTGCAATACTTTCATTTGTATCAGACGGAAACAAGGGCCATTTCTCTGCGGGACATCAGTGCCATCTGCCATTCCTCATCTTCCAGGTGCCCCAGGTCGCCCTGCCGCTAATCACGTAGAGTTTGAAAAGAATCTGGCAGATTCTTACACAGTTCACGATAAGTACATGATATGGCCTTCGTCTGGAGAGGTTCGGAAAGCAGTCTGTCCTCAAGGGGAGAGGCATCAGGGAGGGAGGAGAGGTCAGGTATTTTTGTGTGAATAGCATGTTTAATCTGTAAATAGCGAAAAACCTCTCCTTGAGCGAGAGCATATTTCTGTTGGAGGTCTGAAAATGTTAAAAGTTTCCCCCTGTGGACCAGGTCCCTCAGTGTTGATATGCCAATTGTGTCCCATTTATCAAATCCTAATTGAAAGCAAAGGGAGCCGAGCCTCCGTGAGGACCACAGTGGCGTGGCATCCATGAATTTGTTGGCCCAGCACAGATGGTTATTAGCCCTGTGCTGCACGGCCACTGTCTGTGCCATTGGTACCAGGTAGCCTTTCTGTGTATTCTTACTATAGAGTGCGCCCAGGTACCCCTCACGGCCCGTTTGATATCTCTCTAGATGAAAGGCTGGATTCGAAGGTGATCCGTAGATCCAATGATTCGTGGCGACCAACTGGAATGCCCAATAATATAAGCGCATCTCTGGAGGGGCAATGCCTCCATCATACTACCCCTTTGTGAGCTTCTGAAGGGCTATTGGAAGTGCTTTCCCATCCCATAACAAAAGGCGAAGTTCTCCCTCTAGAGTGTTGAAGTAAGTGTCCGCGATGGGGAAGGGGTAATTTTGAAGAGCATATAAAAATTTAGGGAGTGCCAGCATTTTAAACAGGGCTGCTCTGCCGGGGAGGGTCAAAGACAGTAATCTCCTGTGTGTAACGTCATCATGTAGTCTTTTTAGAGGGCCCACCAGATTGCAGTCGTGAAACATTTTAGGATCTGGAGTAAGGAAAATCCCCAGGTATTTAAAACCGTCCGGAGCCATGGTGATTGAATATCCTCATGGCAGAATGGGTGGTGGGCCGTGCAACACATACAATACAGATTTGGACCAATTAATCGAATACCCAGAGTATTTCCCGAAGTTAGTGATGACGTGGAGCAGGCTGTTAATGGATGCACGGGGAAAAGTCACATAGATAAGGACGTCGTCAGCATATAGAGAGATCTTATCTATCGTATCATCACTCCATTTGAGACCTCTAATAGATGCATCAGTTCGGATCCAATGGGCCAACGGTTCTAGCCTCAGTGCAAACAATAAAGGTGACAGGGGGCAGCCCTGCCTAGTCCCCCTATGTAATGCGAACAATCGTGATGTATGATTGTTGACCCTTACCTGTCCCAATAAATCTGTATACAACAGTCTAATCCATTGATTAAATTTAGGCTCAAATTCGAATCTTGCCAAGACTTCGAAGAGATAAGACCACTCCATCGAGTCAAACGCCATTGTGGCGTCGAGGGATAGTATTGCGCCATCTTCCTGCAAATGTGACTGCCTACCCATAACATTATGTACCCTGCGGATATTCAAAGCCATATAGTGACCCGGGAGAAAGCCTGATTGATCGTCATGAATCAAGGACGGGAGGACTGCAAGAAGTCTAGTCGCCAAAAGCTTGGCTAGGACTTTAGCTTCTGCACTGATCAATGAGATCGGTCTATATGAACTACACTCATTAGCCGGCTTATTTGGTTTAAGGAGGACAACTATGGAGGCCAGTCTTTGGTCTAGGGTTAGAATGCCCCTATCTCGGCTCTCCTCAAACATGTTTTTTAAATGGGGGGCTATTCCAAGGGCCATCCCCTTCTGGAATTCGATGGGGACGCCATTGGGTCCCATGACTTTTCCCGACTTAATAGCAAAGATGGCATTGCAGATCTCATCAGCCATGATGTCTGCGTCTAAAGCTTCTCTATCAGCCTCGGAAAGTGTGGGCAAATTCATTCCTCCAGAAGCTGACGAGATTCTTCCGAGGTGTACTGTGCCCTGTCCGTATAGACCCACTTCTAAATGGTCCTTAAATGTTTCTGCTATATCTCGGGGATCTGTAACTCGTGTACTATCTGATCGAATAAGTAATGGGACCCATTTTGTTCCCTGTTCACGCTTTTCCAGCCATGCTAGCATTTTTCCGGCCCGGTCCCCCAGTTCATAGACTTGGTGCTGAGTCTGAAGCAACCTGGATTGGGCCATCTCTTGAGCCATAGCCTTATATTCCAGTTGTTTAGTCCGGAGCTGACTAGCCGTATCCTCCGTGGGGTTGGTATTGTGTGCAGATTCAATACGAAGTAGGTCACTTTCAACCTTGATCAATTGTTCGTTGTGTTTGCGTAGGTACCCAACTTTAAGGGCCAGGGCCCTTCCCTTAATAACGGCTTTATAAGCTTCCCATATTGTAACGGAAGAGTCTACCGAGCCTACATTTTCATTAAAATAATGATCTGTGTGTTCAATCAAGTCTTCTTTGATGTCGGGGATTTTGAGGAGCAATGGGTTGATAATAATTGGTCCCCTGGTAAACTGCCTATGGTATGTAATTTCAACACTGAGGAGGGAGTGGTCCCAGCCACCAGGGAGACCCGCCCCCTCCCCCGACAATTGCAGCTATATTCACGAATGTACACTGAGTTACCACTTGGAGGGAGTGAACAGCTCCCCGCCTCAGCCAACCACGGCTCCCAATACCTGGACTCTGCTGCTGAAGTGACCTTAAAATGCAAAATGCTCTGCTTACGAAAACAAATACAATAACCACAAACCATACAACACCCACCTCCCCCCGTCTCCCTCCCTCCCTGCCCCCCTGCCAGCGGACTTTAAACTATCCACACCCCAACTCGGCAGAGTGCCCGTCGCCCTCCCAACCATTGCGGGGTACCTGGTTAACCGCCTGCACCCCTCGCCATAAAGCAACGTAGTAAGATTGTAGCGCAGTGAAACTTAAAACATAACATTCCAGTCCATATTTCAGCACAAAAATAAGTCATTCAGCTTGGCTTACGCATCTGTCTTAATCCGGAAAAAGCTGATATGAGGGTCCGAGAGAGAGTCCAGCGCATTGATTCATATCCAAAGGTGAGGAGAGTGCACTTGATCCGTGTCGTCGTTAGTCCAACAGTACCAGTTGTCTGTCCTTCGGCTTTGTCTTGGATTACTTTCATTGCGAACCACCATGGTCGGCACCGGAGTTCTGTTCTCTCGTTGTCGGCGGATTCCTGTGGTTATTGTCCGTACCTTCCGTTCTCCGATTGTCTGGTGGCTTCTCCACCCTGCGCCATCCTTCTATCCTTTCCCATGCCTCCTCCGGGGACAGGAAAAACCAGGCCTTGCCCTCTGTTTCCACATGTAGTTTTGCCGGAAACAGCATAGAATATTTTATATTTTTGTCCTTCAGTGCTTTTTTGACCTCTATAAATCTGCGTCGGCGTGCCTGCACCTTCACGGTGAAAGCCGAAAAGAATGTAATGTGTGCGTCTTCTAGTTTCGTTGGTGGCCCCTCACGTGCAGTTTGTAAAATCACATCCCTATCACGGAAGTTGAACACTCTAGCTATGATAGGTCATGGGGGGGCCCCAGGCCTTGGCCTAGCCCCCGGGACCCTATGCGCCCGCTAGATGGAGAAGTAACTAGAGAGACGTTTTGGCTGGAGGGTCTTAAGTATGAGGTCTTCTATGAACAGGTTGACTGAGGGCCCCTCCAATCATTCCGGGACCCCGAGAATACGGATGTTGTTCCGTCTTGCCCTTCCTTCGTAGTCATCCAAGAGCTCACCCATCTTTTCCTGTTGTTTTTGGACTTGAGCCACTTGCTGCTGGAGAGTGGAGATATCAACTATGACTGCTGTTGTTTTAATCTCGAAAACTTTGAACTTGTAGTCCATCTTTCGCAGGTCTGCTCGAGGGTGACCTTGATATTTACTGAGTCTATTCGCATTTCCAGAGATGTCCGCACTCCAGCTATAGCCTCCATGACATCCTCCAGTGTCAGAGTCTTTGCCACGGGTGCGGAGGGTGAGGCGTTTGGGTCTCCTTCAGAAACCATCTCCTTATTCTCTCCTCTGGAATTCCAGGAGAACTTAGTGATTTGTTTTTGCGTGTTCAGCTTGTTCCCTCTGTTCGTGGCCATTTGTACCGGAGGTGGAGAGACTTCCACCTGAAAACCAACTTGTAATGGTCACCACCTATTTATGGGAGGGGATACCTCTTAGTTCGTACTAGCTGGTTGACTGAAGAGGTCCTGCAGGGATTGTGAGGGAGTCCACCTCCCCAGCCAGGCGAATACCACACGGCGTCCGGCTTGGTGGTCTACTGTCCGTACCCCTACCGTCTCCCTTGATGCTGACTTAGCACGTCGTCACCAGAGTTCACATCCAAAGGGGGAACCCGATCCTAAATTCCACCCAGGCGTATACTTGAAGGCCAAAGGCCACCACGATCCGCGGGTCCAGTAGGGAGGGTACACTGGGAATCCAACTAACTATGGCCGTCCATTTTATGGAGTCCAACTACACAGAGCACTCTTAGGTAGCTCCGGGAGCCGCTGCAATGGGGTCACCACCCGTTATTCTCCGTCTCTCTCTGCCGTTTCAATGTTGGGTGCTCCGTATCATGTGGCCGATCTCGAATTACCCTTCCACCCCTGCCACACGACAGAGTGTCCGAGCGCCAGGCACTGCGTCCAAGGCTCTTCAGGCCAAGTCCAGGGCAGGAGGGCTCAAACTGGTCTGAGAATTGGGAGGCCCACGCAGAGACCGTCCAAGAGGGTCCCCGTTGGAAATGGATCGCAGCCACAAAGCCCTCAGGTTTGAGAACAATGTGCTCTGTGTTCCACTCTCAGGCAGAGCTCCCCCGGGGCTGCGGTCAAATCCACCCGTTCCCAGCAACCAGGGGGAGAGCGCTTGCATGTGACACTAAGTATAGAAACCTGTGTCCACTGTTGGCTGTCTCGGGCACAAATCCCGGGTCTGGGGTTGATAGATGGCCCACCGACCCCGCCGAGGACACGAAATCCAAGGACTTCACGCAATTGCTACTCAGCCTCAACTTCACCCATCATGTCCAAGGTCCCACCCACACCCGGGGCCATATTCCCGACCAGATCTGGACTTTAAACATCCCGATTTCCACTCCAACCATCTCGCCCTGCTCATGGTCAGATCACTCCATACTCGCCTTTTCCTTGGTTCGGAGTCAAAAAATTGCACCCCCCTGTCCCAAGAACATCCGGGCAAGAAATTGGAACCGAGTCGATATTCCAGCCCTATGCAACTCGTTAGTCGCCACCTGCCTGTATCTATCGGGGCTGACCTCACACTCCAAGGTTGCCACCCTTGACCACTGGCTTACTAAAGCCTGTGACCCAGTGGCTCCCCTGAAGCGGATCACCATCAACCGCACCCATAATGCCAACAAGTGGTTCAGCCCCGCTCTCAAAGCTAAGAAACTGGAGCTACGGCAGGCTGAGCGAGCTTGGCGAAGAGCCTACTGCCCTTCCCGGCAAAAACATTATATCTCCACCCTTAGCGAATACAAACAAGCCATCCTGGCGGCCAAGACAGATTATTTCTCAAAGCGCATCCTTGCCGCAGAAAGTCAGCCGCGTGAGATCTTTGCCACCGTCCACGAGCTGGCATCCTCCCCCCTTCTCAGGCTTTATGCGACTCACTCAATGAATTTTTCATTGATAAAATTGCTCGTATCAAAGCCAACATTCCCCCCCTTCGCTCACTTTTTCCCACCCCCAGTCTCCCGTCAACAATGCGTCCCTCACCTCCATCCCTGCACTCACCAGTAAATCCTTGCCCCCTTTACTTAGCCGCGTCAAGTCGGGCTCCCCAGCTGACATCTGCCCGGCACGCATTCTCCGTCAGATCTTTCTCGAATGCCCATCCCCTGCTCTTACCCTTCTCAATGATTGTTTTACGAATAGTTCCGTCCCTGTTACTTTCAAGACTGCCATAATCCTCCCCATTCTAAAAAAAACGGGGGCTGATTCCTCCTCCCCGGCTAACTATCGCCCGATCTCCCTTCTTCCCTACCTGGGCAAGGTAGCTGAGTCCCATGCCACCCAGGCACTTAGCGCTTTTATCGAGGACAGCAACTACCTTTCACCCTGCCAGGCGGGCTTTCACCCCCGTCACTCCACCGAGAAGGTGGTCATCTCGGTCATGGACCAACTTAGGGAGGGGCTCGATACTAATACCCCCCAGGCCCTTGTTCTCCTAGATTTGTCCGCCACTTTCGACACGGTGGACCACTCCATCCTTTTGTCCCGTGTCGAGGCGGCGAGCATAGGAGGGCAAGCACTGACCTGGATTGGCTCCTTCCTAGCAGACCGCACCCAGGCCGTCCACCTGGCCGAATTTACTGCCCCGCCGCGCAGGGTGCAATGCGGTGTCCCCCAAGGCTCCTCTCTTTCCCCCCTTTTGTTTAACCTTTACATTTTCCCTCTTATTTTTGCACTACAGCAAATGGAGGTCACAGTCTACAACTACGCTGATGACCTCCAACTCATTTTTAATTTTTCCTCTCTCTCATCCGGTGTCACTGCCTTCCAGTCGGTCATGCTTTTTATCCGGGATTGGATGAATGCTAACCATCTGAAACTCAACCCGGATAAAACGGAGCTGATTTTGACTGGAGGCAGTGGCCACCCCTGGTCTCCCTCATATTGGCCCCCTCCCCTTGGCCCATCCCCTACTCCCTCCTATGCCGTTAAGACTCTCGGCATCACACTTAATCATCAATTGACTCTGCACTCCAACATTAGTTCTGTAGTATCCTCCTGCTTCTTTACCCTTCGCACCATTAGGAAAGTATCTCGTTTTTTCTCCCCTTCTGCACTTGAACTAATCGTTATGGCCATGGTCTTATCCAAAATCGACTACGGGAACATTATTTATAATGGTGCCCCCGCTTACGCACTCCAACGCCTCCAGCTTGTGCAGAACCAGGCAGCTGCCTCACTTTTCAAGCCCAGATGGGCACGGCCCCCACATTCATCAATTCCGCCATCACTAACTATTGCCCTTCTAGAGATCTTCGCTCATCCACCAAATCCTTACTAGTCATCCCCCGTTTCAAGAAATCTAGATCGGGAGGCCAGAAATTCATGGTTCTTGCGCCCACTTTCTGGAACACCCTTCCGCTCCACATCAGACTCTTTTCCTCCTACATAGAGTTTCGCAGAGCCCTCAAGACCTTCTTGTTCCAGCAGGCGTTCGGCCTATAATCCTCCCCTTTCCTCATGCCCAGGTTACTCCACTAGCGCCATGAAACTGCATTGTGTACGAGCGCTTTATACATTTTTAAAAATTCAAATTCAAATTCATAGACGTCTGCCGCAGAGGCCGTAAGCTTGGGCACCAGATACGGGCGACGGCCCCCCGCCCCTAATTGCGGGCAACGAGGGTCCTCAGCGATATCGGGGGCAGCGATCTCCAAGAAGCCCTGCTGCTCTGCGTTCCGTCGCCTCACCTTACTGTTTCCGGTCAGTCCCCGGGTCTCCCGAGGGATCCAGTGATATGCGGGTAGGCCTCAAAGCCGGGGACCTTGTGCAGATGATCCCCAGCACAAGCCCGGCCAGCCGCACACCTCCGCTGCAGCCACCTCTCAGGTCCCCGGTGCTACAATCCTCGCCGTATTGTCCACCTCACCTCCGATCGGGCTCCTGTGTATCCCTTTGACTCCGCTGCTGGTGGGTGGTGCTCCTGAGAAACCACGGCATCACAGCTAATGCTTCATATCAGATGCTCTCTCCGCTCCCGACCACCATCTTGGATCCGCGAAGCTCGTACTTCGGAAGAGATTCTTCTGCGGGGCAGGTCGCCAAGTCAGCTGTAAAAGCAGGATTGGGTGCCCTGACTGGTAGTATGAGAGATCCCCCGTGTGTGGGGAGCTCTTTATTATTCGAATCAGATCAATGATGCAGATTTATAGGCGAGGGTTAAGGAGCCGCTTCAGCAAGGGACTATTTCCTTCGACGGCTAGCCACGCCCCTGTAAGAACAGTATTGACAGCAAAAAATAGTGTTTGTGGAGACTGATGGGTGCCACACCTTGAGAAAACCCACAAAAAAACGACAAAGTGCCTTTAAAAATGTGAAAAGCTTTGAAATAAAATAAACTAGTACCCAAATAAATACTTAAGTAACACTTTTGTTGCTGGTGGGAACCAAAATAAAACATCAAAAGACATGTGGATTCGTATCACCCTTAATTAGTGGAAACCCTAGGTGGCGCACTGTGACGAAAGCATATATACAGGTTGACTTGGTATGTACATGTAAAGAAACCTTGTGGCATGAACAGCGACTGTTTGAATGGGAGGCTAAAAAAAAAAAAAAGTAAAAAGGAATGATCCAACTACACTGTGGCTGTAGGAATCGAAGGACCACGGGGCACAAATTGGCATAAACCACACAATGGTGACTGATGGTGCTGACGTGGTCTAAACTTAGTGTTATAATCCAAACACACATAAAGTTTTCACTCAAATATATACAAACACCAGCACTACGAAATCAATATTGTAATCAAACATCCCGTAGGTAGATGCAGCTGCTGACCAGTAATCCGGGTCACAACTAGAGAAAAGAGGGATTGTGACAAGCTGAGGATAAAACCTAATGAGAGACTTGGTGAAGGGACTGTCCAGCATGCGTATGTTGGTAGATATGAACATATGAAAATGCCAGTCTCTCTAAAGTTAAAAGGAAACAGAGCACCATTCAACATGAAAATGCGAAAAACAGGATAAAAGTGGAGAAAATGGAGTTGGCGGAATATTACCTGTATGGTAGTGTGGCAACACACTGTGTGGTTGAGGCCAAAAACGGGTCAGAATTGGCCTCAGTATCTAAAGTGAAAAGATGGTGAAAGATGAAGCAAAGGCCGTGTAGAGCCTCAGGTGAACTGAACCGGAGAACGAATGGTTCCTGCGGAGGAGTGAAATGGAGGACACGACGGAGAAAACCTGTCATCCATGCAATCATGTTAAAAGGGGAGGGGAAAAAGAATGCTGGCGCTGGCAGAGGCCTACCTTAATGATGCTCCACGATGTTCTCTCTGTGCTGGGGGAGGGGGAGGACCATTAAAGGAAGGGGGCGGAGAGGAGCCTGTGAGAACTCGCGGGGGAGATGAAAGGAAGGGTGGGAGGGACATTAGCAAGCAAGCATATGGGGGGTGAGGGGTGCGCAGCCTGGTGAGCTGAATGCGCGTGGCAGCACAGGCAGAGCAAGGCGCGCGCGCACGTAGTGTCTGGTGGCAAATGGAAGCTGTGCACAATGCGCGTGGTTGTGCTCACATGCACTGTACTCGATCCACACTTTGGGTGCACTTTTGAAAGCCCTTACTTTAATCTCGGCAAAACATCCCTAACGGGATGGCTTCAGCAAGACCTAAACAGCTGGTGCTCAGAGCCGGTGAGACCTGGCCCACTTAAAGCCCTGCATATAGTTAACATTCCAGAATGATGAGTCATTTAGTTCAATTTTTGTGTACATCGATACACAAAAATAATGCTTGTAAACTTAAATTAGATTTAGAGACCTCATTCATGTTTACAAAACACTTACAAATGTTATTCTAAAAAGTTGTTCAACACATTTTTCTTTATAATTTATAAATATTTTTGGACTGAGACCTTTAACATATTTAATAAAAAAAAAATGTTTTGTCATATATTAGGTCAACCCCATTTGATGAAGCTATCTACAGGGCCATCACGTCTAAAGTGAAGACTTTAGGGACCCATAGGCGCTGTAACCTGTATTGCTGCAAGTGTTGGGATGACCTGCGTCATTGGACCAAGGTGATAGCAGAGGTCCAAGTGGGAAAGTCCCCCGGGCAAATGGGGGCGGCGCACCTTTAACCGCTGAATGGGCCGCTATTGCTTTTGGCCTATCCCCTGCTTGATGGGAGCTGAAGGTCAGAGAGCAGCATTAAGGGGGTAAGTATGATGTTCTGTGTGTGGACCGTTGTATGAAAGAACCTTTTTTTTTGTAGACCAACTACATAAGTAGGAGTATTTGTGGTGACATCAGAACATTTAGGACACATTTTTTAATGGCGTTGTAAATATAGCATATGCAATTTTATTGAATTGTTGTACCTAAAATTGTATAGTAAGTCATGTCAAAGTGATTTCCAAACTATGATGATGGTCTGTGAGATGGGAATAACAGAAATGTTGCCCCAAAGCAATATTTCTAAGGCAAAGTTAGGCACATATCTGTGCAATGTTTGCACTTACATATGGTGTGTGATATATATTGTAGGTTCCTAATGACATGTTAAGATAAATACATTTCCTTATAAAATGGATGCTCTCAGTATGTGAAAATTGTCGACCGTCTACAAGAAACCGATATTTTGGGTATAAATGTAATAGTTTTTCCTGCCATCATATTACGTGTGGAGGGTTACAACACAATATAGCCAATGTCCCTTTAAGAGGGTGTAAGATAAATAAATGTAAAAGGTATTGTGCCCTGGACGACTGTCACACACACACACAGCCAGGGTGGTCAATTTTTTTTTTAATAAACAGATTTTATTAGATTTCAAATACAAAGTAACAAGACGAGAACAATGAAAAAGCAACAGTAAATGTGCTCCAAGTCATCAGTCCCCATCCCCCCTAAGATTAAATTACATGACTTGCCAAAAAATTCAGTGTTAAAGATAATCTATTGTATTCCCACCATTAACTCAAAATGTTGGAAAATTTTGTAGGGCATTGTAGATAGGTTCCTCCAGTTTAGCACACAAATCCATTTCAGCGCGCCATTGTTTCAGTGTTGGTGGGGAGGTTTGCCTCCAAGCGCGAGCAATGTCTCTCTTGGCTACCAGAGTTACCAGTCCAATTAATATTCTGTCCCTACAAGACCCTCCCATCCCATCAAGTACCCCCAGCGTGCCACTCTAGGCAATAAATATATGGAAGTTCCCAGAACCGCTGATAGGGTAGCACCAACCTGGTGACCTTAAGGGGCAATCCGTGGGCACAGCTATACCATATGAAAGAAGTTGGCCTCTGGGGATTGGCAGCGCGTGCAGCTGGTATCAGTGAGGATCTGCATGCTGGCCTGTCTCGGGGGAGTCATATAGGTGTGGTGGAGATAGTGCAGTTGAATTAATCATAGTCGGGCAGATATCACTAGCTCCCAGGAAGCTCTCACCACTCAACCTCATCTAATTCCCAAATCCAACCCTCCCACTTTTGATGCAGTAATTCCAATGAATGCATTATGAACCAGGGCTCTGTATAGTTGAGAAATCCTGCCCTTACCCCACTTCCTCAACAACATTGGGCTTCAGGAGGATTAAAGTCTATGAGGTCACATAGATCCTCACTGTAAGATTCAAGGGCTTGGTGTATTTGCAAGTACTGGTAAAACTGGGTATTTGAAAGAGAGAACTGTGTCTGAAGGTCAGCGAAAGAGTACATGGTGAACCCTTTCCCAACGTCTGACAGTGTGGAAATACCAATCAGGTCCCATCGATGAAACCACTTAAGTCGTGTCAATTGTGCAAGTCAACAACCTCTCCAAATGGGAGTCTGCCCTGTCAAGCACCCCTTCTAGCCCATAAATCAGAAGCCCCCCTCCATATCAAGAAGACCACCCTGGTGACCTCTGGAAGTGATAGAGGGAACGGGCAACTATACATGTAGTGCATTACACTATTTTGGCCCAAACCACTTAGCTCCAGCCAATATGCTGGGTCGCTCCAACCGCCTATCAACCAGCCATTCATAGCTAGAAGATGGGAGGCCCAATAGTATACACTAATATCCATCCACTGCCTCAATCTCTCCCTCACAGACCGAGTCACTACATGTGCCCTTAGCTATACAGGCAGGGCGCCCACCACCAGAGGAAGGAGCGAAACAGCGATGCCACCTCTGTAAACAAAGTGTTTGGAATGTAGAGCAGAAAAGTATGTAATATGTAGAGAAAATGGGGAAGTATAATTTTTATCAATGTAACTCTACAAAGAAGATTTAATGAAAAGTCCGACCGTGCATTTAAGCTGGCCTTTAGACTACTCAAGAGAGGTGTCAGGTTAAGGGCACAGATGAGATCCAGTACAGTTTCCACGTTCATTTCCAAGTCCTTTAAACTAAGCGGGCGAAGGGAGGCATCTGTCCTCCCATTGGTCAATGCACTAGCACCCCTCAGAAGGACAAGGAGAGGCTTTGACCTGTTAAGGCGCAGGGTGGAGACCTCCTCAAAAAGACAAAGGTGATTGAGGGCCCAAGACCACCAGGTTTGCAAAATAAAGAACAAGAACATCGTCAGTGTATAACATGACTTTTTTCCTCAAAGGCATTCGCCCAGTGCCAGCCCTCGAGCTGTGCAAGGACTTAATCACCATGGCAAAGAGCAGTGGGGAAAGGGTACAGCCTTGCTGGGTTCCCCGTTCAATTGGATACAATCGCAGGATGGCATCCCGTTGATTCGGACTGAGCTGTCAGGCATGAGAAAAGAAGTGGCACCATTGTGCGGAAATGTGGCCCATACCATGCAACCCTTCTACTAGATAATCGCAGTCAAGAGTCTCATAGGCTTTTTCACAATCAACAAGGAACAACACTAAGTCACATGTCAGTTTCTCTGCGTCAGCAAGGGCACATTGCAATAGTCGGATGCAATGAGGGGTACTGCAATTTGGCATAAAGCCACATTGGCCAGGATGTATTAGGGAGGTGAGAATTGGGTGGAGCCTAGTCGCCAGTATCTTGGCATATACTTTAATACCTGCATTGATTAAGGAAATGGGGCTATAGGACCCGCGGTCCAGCGAAGGCGGATTGGTTTTAGGAATGATAACAATAGTCGCCAGGTCTCTGGAACGATCCCTTTCTGATGGCCTTCTTGTAGAGCCGAAGTAGACGGGGAACCAGAATATTGCAAAATGTGGAGTAATACTCCAGGGAGAAACCATCTGGGCCAGGGGTTTTCCCAGCCTTCAGGTGAATTTCATCTTCATCAATCGGTTCCTCGAGGGCGCTACACTAGGTCTGGCTCAAAGAAGGAGTTGGTATATTGTTAAAGAGGCCGCGGGCTGTGAGTGTAAAGCTGCCTGTAGTAGGCTGCAAACGCCTCCGCAATCTCGGGGCTTAGGTGGCTATACTTCCTGAGACATCAGTAACCTCGGGTATAAATCGTGAGGCAATGTCTTGAGTCACCAGTTGATCCACTCTCGCCACCTGAGGACGTCGAACCAGACGAGGAGCCGTGTTGCGCATTCAGTGCCTACGAAAATTCCATGGAGGTCTAACTCTGGAGGGACCCCGCCAGTCTACTTTGAAGTTTTGTGCCTGGGTTACTATTGTCAGCTATTTTCATAGCGTGTTTGGAACATTGGCTGTCCTGCCATTCTCCGGGGCAGTTGCCCCACCGTCAATCACACCCTGGATACGTTGATAGGTTCTGGCATTACATTTACCAGGATTTAGTTTTCAGGAGTTAGGTACCCTGTAAAGGTCGGTCAGTGTGGTACAAGCCTTCTGTCCTGTTATATCTTTGGATGGTAGCGGAACACAGGATGATATTATCATGTCTGATACAAATTCAAGATTGAGCCCCCGTGTTATTGTGCTTTGATTTGACTTATTTCGCAATATTTAAAGGACAATTTATGCCAAATAAGAACTTGATCTACTGCGCCCTGACAAAGGAACTGAGGACCCGGATCCTTTTCCGAAACAGGCGTCGGCGCCTTCCTTTTGTTTCTATGTTGTATGTGTAAATTCTATGTAATCTTTCACTGTTAGGTCTTGTCTTTATTGTTTCACTGTGGCTTAATTGTGTTTGGATATTTGGTGTGATTAGATGAATGAATGATATTGTTTGCCTATGTGTTTGGGGATTACTGTATATAGTATGTTTGTATGCTTTGTAAATATTGTACATATAGAATAAGTATGTTGATAATGTCACTGTGCTATGTTTATGTTTTTCATGTCAGAAAATTATAACAATAAAAAAGAAAATATGTTTTTCAAATAAGTATTGCTGTGGGACAATGTTAATATATATTCAATGAAGGATATATTACTGAGATATTGATGTGATACCTAGGAGAGGTTTGTTCTTGTTCTTCTTGAGTCACCAGTTGATACAGGAGCACACCATTTTTGTTGCTGTGTTCGTAGATACGTTGGGTGGCTGCCCTCCAACAACGATGTGCTTCACATAGGGATAGTTGCTGTTGCGTGGACTTGTCTATATTGAGTTGGTGGGTGAGTGTCTCAGTGGTGCCCAGGTCATCCTAGACTCATTGTCAAATATGTGAGTCTCCAGGTGTAGGAAAGTGGGTTTCTGTTGCAGTAACCCCCCCACTTTTTGCCAGACTACTGATGCACTTTTCCTTGGTGTGCCCTGGGTCACTGCCAATCAGGTGCCCAGGGCCTGTGTTCCTTCCCCAAAACTAACCCAATTGACATCTCTGGCCACATATCAGCCCCTGGTAAATGGTACCACAGGTACCCAGGGCACTGTGACCAGAAAATGCCCTATGGGCTTCAGCACTTATTGTGCCACCCTTAGAGGTCCTGCACCCTGACACTCACACACTGACGTTGCAGGCTGCATGTCTTGGTGCAGAACAAAGTGAAGAGTCGACATGGCACATGGTGTGCCATGCCCACAAAACACTGCCCTGGCATACATCAGTCACCCCTCTAGCTGGGTGCCCTATGCCAGTGATGAGGGTTCAGGTGCATGAGCCCTGTACTCCTACAGTACCCAGGTCCATTCCTGGGCACTGTAATAGCAGTACTGCCATTAAGAGTATATGGTGCTGGGAGGGTGTCTTTACGAACTCCACAGCACCATAATGGCTGCACTGAAGACTGGGAAGTTTGCTATCAAACTTCTCAGCACATTAAACCCACACGGATACCAGTGTGGGATTTAATGTAAAATGCATGACAGAGGGCATCTTAGAGATGCCCCCTGAAACTCGACCAACTTCCAGTGACCTGACTGAGTGGCTGCCTAGGCTGCCACCACCAGACATGTTTCTGGACCCCTGGGTCGAGAGCTTGCCACTCTAGGGAGTCTGAAACAATGCACATCCTGGGACGAAGTGCCAAGCCTCCTCCCCCAGGGTGGGCGGGGTTCAAGCTTCAAAGGCATACCGCCTTTGTGAGCCTCTCCAGACCAATTGCTGCTCTCAGCAACTGGTTCCCACTAGTTCTACCCCCCACTTTGGGCGGGGGACCCGGCGGGAAAAGCAAGAGAGGAAGAGAGGTGTGCCCACCTCTGCCAACTCCACCCCTAAGGTGGAGGAGGTGAGGTGAAGCACAACCTCGAGTCCCCACCATCTTGAGGATGGGGGGACCCAGCCAACCAGGAACAGGCTCCTACCTCCCTCCCACTGGAAAAATGGCAGAATAGGGGGTGTACCCACCCCAGGGAAGGGACCCATTGGTCCCTGCCCTTTACCTACCTGTAACACCCCTAAATTTAGTATTTAGGGGCACCCTGAACCTTCCTTCCTCAGATCCAGCAACCACAAGAAAAGAAGAAGGATGAGAAGCCGTGCAGAGCTAACAAGAGGATGACGTCCACTGACTTGACCCCAGTTCTAGAGGCCTGCCTCCCCTCGAATCTGCTCCTGCGAAACCCCGGTGTGTCCAGGGAGCAACCTCAAAAACCCCGGAAGGCCTACCTGCATTCACTTTCCAAGCTGTTTCTCCTGTGAACACCGGCCATGTTTAAACTGCAGCTTCTGGTGCCAGCCAGAAACCGCGAATCCAGCACCCTCTGCAACCGCCGAGCCCGGCCCCTGTTTGAGTGAACAAACTCCACGAAGAGGTCCCCCCAGCGATCGTGACTCAAGATCCGGCGACTCCTGACCTGCCTCAAGCCTCCAGATGTCGCTGGCAGCCTCAATTCAGAGACCCCCCCACCGCGACCAGAGCGGGTAAGAAAATCCGACATGATACTGCCCATCCCACAGTGATGTTTATTGGGTTAACCTCTTGTCTCATTCTGGGAAGAAGAGCGAGTCTCGCCAGCACAGGAGTACCGCCTTTGTAGGTGCCAGTGTGTGTGTGTGTGTGTGTGTGTGGGGATGGGACCATCATATAAGATACCTAGGCCATTGTCCAGGCTCAACAAGGCCAACTCTGCCCTCTAGGCTAAGTCCTCTCCGACCCTCGCCCATCCAATCATTGGTGACCAAGAGCTACAATGCCGTATATAGTATAGCCAGATGTCCACCAGCCCCAAGTCACCAGTGAACGCTGATTGACGCGAGCATCCCAGGCGATGCCCTGTGTCAGCGCTCCCCAAAGGAATGTTCAAACAAATTAGTTGAGCTTCTTTGGACCAAGCATTAGAAAGTGGAAGCAGAATATTTTGCCGGATATAATGGTACTCTGAGCCTTGACCCGACAAATTCCTCAAGATCGAGTCATTGCTTAAAAGGGTCCACCTTTCGACAGCCCCAAATCTGTTTGCTATAATCCTAATTAAAAAAAACACACACACACACACACACACACACACACACCCACACACACACTGTAGCTATAGTTAGGATTTCCAGAGTTATGAATTTCCTGGGTTTTTGAACATTAATAAGTTGGCTTCTCTGTGATGAATCTCCATGAAACTTCGCAAACCTCTAGCTTTTTCTACATTGGCAGATGATGCAAAGTGTTGTGGTTGTTGGTCATGCGAAAATGTAACAACTGTCACTTGTAAACAACGCATAAACACATGTGTGGCTTTCTACAAAACACAGCAAATGTGAACTATTTTCTGGTTACATTGTCACATATACCACATCATGCTACAGTAGCTGGAGTAGCTCTGCAGGAGGCTGAGAAGAAGGCGGAGTTGAGGGAGCTGGGCACACATGGGAATCACCAGCCCAACTTATACTACTGAAGACCAAATAACAGAATGGGTCTGGCAGATTATTCAGGTGCTTGGGACGAGTGAAGATTGTTTTGCAAGGTGCAAAGGACAAACAAGGTCCTGGTGTTTTAGGGCTGGTAGACATACCAAGTTGAGAATCCAACAGATGTAGCAGTTCACATGTGACACATGCATCATGTTGCAGCCTGGAAGATTCCCCGTGACTCTAGAAGGATAAATGTGTTGCTGCACTGGCTTCCATCTTACAGGCAGGGCAGGTGCAAACTGATGTTTGGATCCAATCAGCCAAGAAACTAATGTTTCTGTTCAGCTCAAACCTGCACAAAGGAACACAAAACCAAGACTCTAGTGGCAGTGGTTGCAAGGTACCTATATGGTCATGGGTTGTGGGGGGCGCTTAATGTGACTGAAGCACAATGGTATCACGGGTAAAGGGGAACAATGGTGATGGAATCTTAAGCGTGATAGATCAGCACAGGGGTAAAATAACAGACTCAAGTGTCAAGGAATTTGAGGGATTATGAAAACTCAGTCATGGCATAGTTGCAGTCCATGAAGCACCACATGGGTAATACAACATAATCCCTGCAAGTTAAGCCCACTGCCCTTAGGGCGCATGAGGGGGTCATGGCAATGACAATACTTTTGGTCTTACATAGGTGGAACACTGTATAGTCTACATGATGTCCTGAGGTTAGAAATAGAGGAGCGTATATTGGCAATGGCCACACAAGGCCACACAGATAGTCTCCCTATGCCACAGCTATGTTTACAAGTACATTGCAAGATTTGTACAGTATCCAACATAACACTTTAAATATGTTACCTCTTGGGGGCGAGGCTAGCGGCCGAGTAAGATGGCTGCTGAGTGAAGGAGCTCCGGGGAAGCCGTAGACTTCCACGTCAATCTGGCCAATTATCCGATGAACAGGTATATCCCAGGGGCCTGCGCTGGGGCCCAGGACTGAGCAGCAGCGGTAGGCGCAACTCCGGTTGACATTCGACACCGGGTTCCAGCATCACCAGACGACGAGCCACAGCGGCCTACATCCTGCGCAGCAACCGGGGCATAAATTACTGGGTGATCCCGGTGCATGATGCACAGACGGCGGATCGCACAGTGAAGGAGGTGCCAGAACCACCCCAGGTACCAATGGGAGAAGGTGGGACCCACGAGTGCACTGAGGAGCTAGTGTCTGCCCGCAATACAGGGGCAGCAACAAATGGAGAGGCGGAGGCGAGGTGAGGCCTGGTGACTGGGGCAGAGCCGGGGACTATATTACGCGAGGCACCGCCCCGCCCTCTAACTGCCCATCCATAAAGCAAACTCCGGCACCTTAAGAGACCCTGGGAGCCTGAGCGGCACGGCAACACGTAGCTGGGGCGGAGCGCACTCTTGGTCAATGGACACATAGTTAACTCCGGTGGCTGTGAGTTGCACCGGACATACTAACAGGCAGTCAGGCCCACCTGCAGACATTGCGCACCTAGATAAGCCCTAGCAGAACTTGCCATATCGAGTAAGGGGCCCCTAATAATCTGCGGACCACAGGGACCAAGATCCCGAGCGAGACGGCAACACCGAATAGAGGCCTACCTTGGCAACATCAAGCGACTCCATGGCAGGCAGGGGCCCGCGGACTCAGAACACGCAAACCAAACTGGACAAATATGCCTATGGCAAAGACTTTCCGCCACTTCCTGAGGGACGCAACTCCTCAGGGAAGGCTGCAGATGGCGATGGGTCCAAGAAAGTGACACTGGAAGATATCATGGCGGCCCTTACGAGTGTCCAGGCTACAGTGGGGTTGATCTCCACGGATGTTTCCCTAGTAAGGGCCGACTTCCAGAAAATGACGGCCAGAGTCACAGAAGTCGAACAAGTCACCAAAACTTTAGTGACGGACACAGTTGCACTGCAGAAGGCGGTGTCCCGACTCGAAAATGACAATAAGTTGCTGACGGAAAGGCTTGACGACCAAGAAGGGTGCTCCCGCAGAAACAATGTTCGCACTCTTGGAATTCCAGAGAATGAAGGCGCTCCTGCAATGGATCTCTATGTTGAAGACCTGATCAAGACCCAGCTGCAGCCCAAAGGCCTTTCAAATTTTTTTTCTGTAGAAAGGGCCCATAGAGTCCCGGGCGGCAAATCCAAACCGGGGGCACCCCCTAGACCGGTGCTTGCCCGCCTGTTCAACTTCCGCGATAGAGACTATTAAACTGCGAGAGTCTCCCCACCGATTCGAATCCAAAACTCAACGGTCTCCTTTTTTCCGGACTACACGCAGCGGTCTCATGGCGCAGACGAAGTTTCCTGGAGGTCAAAAAGCACTACGGGCTCAGGAACTACTATACTCAATGTTATTCCCTGCAAAACATAGGGTGGTGGCGGAGGGCAAAACGTGGTTTTTTTAAATGCCGGAAGAGGCGCACAACTGGCTTGAAGGGTTGCGACGAGTGGACAGGCCGCGCAGCGGAAACAGAAGTCAGCGCCGAAAGGACGAGAATACTGATACCAGCAGCCAAGATCCGCGACAATCAGACCCGGACTTCTCGCAATGGTCAGAAGCAGACGATCTGGGCCATGGCTAGAACTACCAGTAAAATAACAACCGGGCACTAGGCGCCCATGTAGGAAAGAGCCACAGACACTCCGACTTTGGACACTGGGCTGACGCAGGATCTGGAAGGAAGGGAAGGGCTGCGCTCCCCCTTGGACTTCTTACCCCGCCAAGCAAGTACACTGTTCGGGGCTGGGATGAAGCACTCTGCTGAGTTGGGGTGGCGGGCGGTTTCTAGTCCGTCAGGCAGGGAGGCAGGGTGTGAGGGCGGGATATGGGGTGGGGAAGTTTGGGTTCCGATTGTTTTTGTTCTATTTTGTAACGGCGCGAATTACAAAGCACACAGCCTTCTGGCTGGCAGCTCTCCGCATAACATGGTCAGGAAACAGATTATGCTTCGCAAGCACCGACTCCATGGCAACACATACCTCAGCTGACCATGACCTGGGCGCAACCCCTGAAGCTCAGGTGACCCCCCTCACGCTCTTAACTTGGAATGTCCATGGGCTAGGGGACAAAATTAAGAGGGGACTGGTATTACAGGCCTTGAAACGTCAGGCTCCCACGTTGGCGCTCTTGCAGGAAACACATCTCACGGGAACGGCAAGTAAGGCACTAGACAGATGGGGGTATAAGATGGTGGTGCACTCCGAATTTTCGACGGGCTCCAGGGGAACAGGCATCCTGGTGCGGAAAAATTCTTCCTTCATAATACTCCAAACCAGGAAAGATGATCAGGGTAGATTTGCAGCACTACAGGGACAATGGGAAGGAAGGCTTATCAACGTGATATCTGTATACATCCCCCCGGCGCACCATGCGGTGGCGCTCCCAGCACTTAGCGAATTTCTACTCACACTACCGGAAGGGGACCTTATTATTGGGGGGGCTTCAATGCCACAATGGAGGCTAACTTAGATAGATATCCAGTCAAGACACAGACACCTGGGGTCTCTTGGTTGCAGAGCTTCGCGGAGGCACTGGGATTTATCGACGTCTGGAGACATGCCCATCCCGCAGCACACCAATACACGTTCCACTCTAATGCGCACAACAGTCTGTCTAGAATAGACTATTTCCTAACATTAGGCACCACCCTGCAGAATGTTGTAAATATTGTGATCAAACCCAGGGGCATATCCGACCACGCACCGATTGTATAGACCTTCTCCTACCACCATAAGTCCCGGCTGAGGATTTACCCTATATACCCCGGGTACCTAAAAGTCCCAAAAATTTGAAAAGAACTCCACAAAGCCACAAAATACTTTTTTGTGGAAAACGCTGCGTCTGTTAATTCCCCGTCAGTGGTTTGGGAAGCCTACAAAACTGTCATTAGGGGGCAAGCAATAGTATCCATCACAGGGCATAACCAAGAAAAACAGAAAGAGCTAAAGGACTTGGAGCTAGACTTGCACTCGGCTGAAACAGATCACTCGGCAGACCCTACACCTGACACAGCGCACGCTCTGCACCTCAAACAGCAACGATACAGGGATTATTAATTGCGAAACGAAACAGTGTTTAAGCTTACGGCAACCAGGCATAGGATATATGATGTAGGGGACAAGGCAGGGAAACTACTGGCGTGGGTAGACAGTCGTGAAAGGAGTACTAGGGGCATAGTGCAGATACGGACAGCGGAGGGGCGGCTTACGATGGACCCTCGGACCATAGTAAGTACACTAGCAGGGCATTTCCAAGAGGTTTACACGTCGACATCGGGCATATCAGAGGCTGAGGCCACGGCAGCCATAACACATATAGAAATTCCAAGGCTCTCGCAGGAGACTTCTCTGGAACTGGAGGCGGATCTTACAGAGGAGGAGTTGCAAGTAGCAATCCGTTCTCTGCAGTCAGGCAAGTCACTGATTTGATTTGATATGATTTTTATTTTTGTAAAGCGCGCGATTGCCCGTGGGCATGTTGGCGCTGGATCTGTTTCAGGAGACACATGGTCCAGTTTGCTCAGGTCTATCTTGCTTTGAACAGCCAGGTTTTTACTTCCTTCCGGAAGGTGAGCAGAGAAGTGCTATTTTTAATAGTGACTGGGAGTAGGTTCCAAGTCCTGGCCTTGTGCAGTATGAAACTATTTCCTCCCCACATAGCCTGTCTAAACCTTGGGACCTGGAGCAGTTGAGACTGGCTAGATCTGAGGGTTCTGGATGGTTCATAGGGTTTAAGCCGTGTTCTAAGGAACAAAGGGCCAGAGCAATGAAGGGCCTTATAGGCCAGGCAAAGTCATTTAAACACCACTCTTTTGGGAATCGGGAGCCAGTGGAGGTGCTCCAGTCTGTGGGCTATTGGATCGTGCTTGGGGATGTCCAACACCAATCTGGCTGCTGCGTTCTGTAAACGTTGGAGTTCAGCCATGATTTGGACCTGGGCCCCAGTATACAGCGCGTTTCCGTAATCTAGCCTTGATAATGCCAGTGCTGTTACAACCGTTTTCCTGGTGTCCAGCGGGATATAGGGTTGGAGCTTCCTTATCATTTTCAGAATATACCATACCGCCGATGTTAGTTTGCTGGCCTGAGCATCGAAGGAAAGCTTACTTTCCAAAGTAACACCTAGGTTCCTTACCTTCTGAACTGGAGAAAGGCAATTGCCCAGGCTATCTGGCCACCATTCTGGTGTCCATACATTGGCGTCAGATCCAAGCAGCATTACTTCCCTTTTATCTCCATTCAGTTTTAGGCAGTTACTCGGCATCCACTGCTTGATTTGTGACATACAGGACTTGACTTTTTTTGCGGTTTGGTCAACATCGCTGGCTAAGGAAACAACTATTAGTGTGTCGTCGGCATAGGAGACAGCCACAAACCCACTTTCCCTTATGATCGCCGTTAGAGGTGCCACGTAAAGATTGAAAAGCGTGGGACTTAGGGAGGACCCTTGTGGCACCCCACATGGTGATTTGAAAAGTTTGGATCTTGCTTCTCCCAGCTCTACTGTGAAGGATATATTGCTCAGGTATGAGGCTAGCAGTGTGCGTGCTGAGCCCTGAACTCCTACTCCGGCCAGACGATTCAGGAGTGTCTCGTGGTTGACCGTGTCGAAGGCCGCCGAGAGGTCTTAAAGGACCAAGGCGGCCTTCCCTCCGGGGTCAAGCACGATCCTGAGCTCTTCCACTTCCGTTAGCAGTGCCGTTTCGGTCCCATGTCCCTCTCGAAACCCGAACTGAGAGTGGTCTAGGATGTTTCCATCTGAGAGGTACTGGGCAAGTTGTTTGTTCAAAAGTCTTTCCACACCTTCGCTGCAAAGGGAATCCTTGTTATGGGTCTAAAATTGCCAGGGTCCTCCGGGTCTAGGTTTTTTTTTTAGGAGTGGCATTACTGATGTAGATTTCCATGCTTCAGGGAAAACTCCTTATCAAATGATATGCCTAAACAGTTTTTCCAGCTGTTTGCTCAGTAGCTCGGGAAAAAGCTGCATCACCTTAGGCGGGCATGGGACCCAACGGGATCCCGATAGAATTGTACAAACAAATGGCGGAAATGATTAGTCCACACTTACTAAAGATGTACACTGACAGTCTCGAGAAAGGCGAGCTGCCGCTGGACCAACGGCTGGCCACATTAGTGGCTATCCCGAAGTCCGATAAGCCCCCATCCGAATGCACCTCCTACCGCCCAATATCTCTGTAAAATGCGGAGGCTAACATTCTGGCCAAACTACTAGCGAACAGATTGATGGTGCACCTCCCACACTTAATCCACCCTGATCAATCCGGCTTCATGCCAAATAGAAACACCGCACTAACCCTCAGGCACTTGCAGGGAGCACAGGCTAAGGCACCATCCCTGTCAGAGCTGGCATTTATCATATTCCTGGATGCGAGGATGTCTTTTGCAATGGTGGAATGGAATTACCTCTTTGCGGTCCTTCCACATTTAGGGTTTGGCCCTAGGTTTTGCACGTGGATCCGTCTCCTTACACAGGGCCCCTGGCATATGTGACAGCTAATGGGTACCTATCGGATGCTATACCACTGGCGAGAGGGACGCGCCAGGGATGCCCCTGTTGCCACTCATTTTCGCGTTAGTATTAGAACCCCTTGCGACGTGAATTAGAGGAGCTCCATTATTAAAAGGCATCCGATGGGAGGAAGGGTGGGAGGACCGTCTTTCCCTGTATGCTGATGATATTCTGGTGTACCTCACAGATCCCGAAAACTCCATATCAGTGCTCCTTAAGACATGTGACAGCTTCTGAAGGATATCGGGGTACACTATAAATTGGTCAAAGTCGGTCCTATATGTACTACAGGGCCCCGCACCACAGCTCCCAGACCGTTGCCCACTTGTAATCTCGCAGGATTCCTCTAAATACCTAGGCATACACATCACGACTGACACTGCAGATTTCGTCTCCTAAAACCTGGCACCCCCCCCGGAGCATCTCAAGAGAGACCTGGTGCATTGGGAATTGAATTAATTATTTATATATATAAATGAATTAAAAACAAGATGCGGTACCGGGGAGGTATCTGAGTAGGTACTTTCGAGCGATTTTACCAGCCAGGAAGTAAGTACACTGTTGGCGCCGATTACGGACGAAGCAGGTCCTTTATATGGCTAAACTTAAACGAGTTCGAACTTTATAACCATTTGACTATCGATCTAACCGGTAGCACATCTGTGCATCATTTTACAGCAGTGAGTCCCATAAGTGAAATTGACCCCCCCAGCGAGACCATGAAGTGTCATTTCGCACTTTACTAAGTAAATATTGGAAACCCTTTTCCATTTCATATTTTTTGTGTACTTAATATATGTTATGTGTGTCTAACGTCTTGGTCACATTAAGTCCTGTCTTGTTTCTGTGTGTGAATTCACGAACATGCAGCAGAAACTATATGGACAGAGATTGGCAAGCCTGCACGCGCCAATATGGTGCAACCATCAATCTAAGCACGGAATGCGAGCGGCATGAGAATACACTATGTGTCCCTTCCACTAGGGAAGGTATGTTACTAACGATATGCTTTATTTTTTCAGCACCATCTATTTAAGACAAACGTATCTATTTCCAATATGAATGCATGCTAAGATTATTATTTGTATTGTTGTATATTCACTGCTCCCATATCTTGGGACCTAGGAGTGGCATATGCAGGGCTGGTCCCTGCATGGTCCCGAAGAAATGCTAGGGGTAGCATGAAACATGTCGACCAAAATCACTCACTGAATCAACTGCATTATTGGTTGACCCACAGTGACACTAACCCCACTTTTAACATACCTGCATAGGAGCTAAATAAATTGGATAGGCCCACTAAGCACGGTATTTTTTTAACTCACTCACACCCACTCCACCACTATATTTCTTTGCACCACACATAGTCTTTCACTCTTAAGTGCTCCTGCGTAGTTCGTGAGCCGCAGCACGCCCCTTTTTGTAGAGAACTGGGATGGCCCCAATGATGAAGCATGTCACCGTGGGGCAACCCCGGTGAGTGAGGGGACACTAGAAAGAAAATGTTCTTTCTCGAAGGGTACACTGATCCAGTAAGTCACATACCTACACTAGAGCAAGGTCCAAGGATCCTACACGTGGGATCCCCACTCTTGTACTGAACCCTTAAGGAGGTCGACCTAGTCTCTCTAATCCTCCTTCTCCTTCTGTTTCTCATAGTTATCTGGCAGCAGTTTGGCTGCGGGAGTTTTTTGACAATAATACAGGTCGACACCTGGTATTATCTGTTATTTTTAGTCCATGACCTAACAACAGACACTCTCCATAAAGCAGTACACAAAATTTACCTTCGGTCCATATGATGGCTGAAATCACGGGTCTATCCTTTTCAGAAGAGGAGGTAGACAGAATTATTGCCTCCATTCTACCACACACAGGGGCTCCCAACAGGGAAAACAGTGATGCGACCCAGATTTGGGATGAACTAACTGAACTTAAAAGAAATCAAATCAAAACACTGATTCATGGTGTCATGATGGCAGAACATCTTAAGATCAGTGCAGCTCCGAGAGGTATCATTGTCAGAAATGAACCATTTATCTTCCAACAAGACCAACAATTTAAAAAGGATTGGTCTCTCATTTCATGGCACTGTACCAGGGACTGGTTAGTGCTCATAGTGAAAACAGCAGCCCGCCTTTCAGAGACACTTCTGGAGGAAATCCATTCTTTAGAGATACGCTTAAAATCTTACCAAACTCCAAGTGAGCTAAAAAAGAGACTAGATGAATTAAACAAAAGCATGACGGAGTTCGAAATCTCCTTGAAAGACACTAAGTATGAGAAATTGTCAAAAGACCAAAAAGCCTTTTCAAATGAGAAAGTGTATCCTTATATCAAAGTGGACTACAAAGTAAGCAACAGAAATCCGGGATACAATACGGACAGTGACGGATCCGACACGGGTTCCAATAGTTCAGGATCTTCGTCCAACTACAACCACTCCATAAACAGGAGACCAAGAAGGGGAAGAGGAAATTCGGGTAGATATAGGGGGTACCAACACCCCCCCCCCGTGGCCACCATATCAATGTCCACAGCAATTTGGCCCACCGTTTGGCCCGCCTCCACCAGGACCTTTCTATTACGGCCCACCGATGTATCCTCAACAGCCTTTCCCAAACTGGGGGAATAACCAAGGAAATCAAAATAACCCAGGTCGCCCTTTTTTAGGCAGGGGCAAAACCCAACAACGGGTGAAAAACAAATCTGGACAGCAACTCCATTGGGCGCAACCTCTAGTGACCGAGGGACCACACACTCGCAGCAAGGGACCTCCGGAGCCATCCATGAGCGAGCACCAGACCTAGTAGTTAATCTATCCAACACTGTACTGACACCAACCCAAACTCAAATTCTCAATAAAGGCTTGGGTTTTGTACCTACCGCTAACACTGACAAATTTAGATTGTGCTGCAAACTCAAGGAGTTTTTAAGAAAACTGAAACTCCAGGTCTTTTTCAAAGAGAAGCAAAGTAATGACCTGATTGAATCAGATACAGGACTTAGGAAGAAGTCGACCTTTGTTCCACCTCCTGGCAACCTACCAGTTGAGATTTTGACTTTTGAAAAGGCTATCATGAAGGAAGTGAAAGAATTAGATCCACGAACAGTGAAAGTGTTCCAAAATACCAGCAACCAGGAATTCCAAGCCATACAGGAACTATCTAATCTAAGTTCCTTGACAATAAAACCTGCTGACAAGGGAGGAGTCATTGTGTTACAGAATACTGCTGATTACAGAGAAGACTGCCTACGCCTTCTAGCAGATACCCGGAACTACACCATCATAAAAGATGACCCTACTGAACGACTGAGGATATCTATTGCCTACCTCATCGAAGAATCTCTGGCAAATGATTGGATAAGTAAAAAGGAAACGGAGTTCCTTGTAAACAACAAACCAGTCACTCCCTATTTTTACGCAATTCCTAAAATTCATAAACGCCTGGAAAAACCACCGGGAAGACCCATAGTCTCTGGCATAGGATCAATCCTCGAGCCACTTTCCAAATGCGCCGATGCCTTCCTAAGACCATTAGTACAAAAAACTGACACCTACTTACGAGACACGAAAGATGTCCTTTGCTTACTGAATGAACAGACCTTCGACCCCACATCAAGCATTCTTATAAGTCTTGATGTGGAGAGTTTATATGCCAGCCTCCCCCACAAAGAAACCCTCGAAATTCTTGAAGAAGTCCTTTTTGATTCCCAATGGAATTACAAAACACCGAGACATGTAGTACTGGAATGTTGTCGCTTGGCACTTACCGAGAACTTCTTCCGGTTTGAGGAGACCCTCTACCGCCAGCAACACGGGACCAGTATGGGCAGCACTTTTGCGCCGAGCATAGCAGGACTATATGTGCTCCATCTAGAGAAGACAAAAATACTGCACGAGAGCAATCCTCACAGACAACACATTACATTATGGAAATGTTACATTGATGACGTCCTGGTAATATGGAATGGCAACGAAAATGAGGCACATGCTTTCTTCAAGTGGCTTAACCAGCAGGACAGGTTCCTCAAATTCACCAACACCTTGAGTAGATCTCATCTAGTGTTCTTAGACCTCAACATCATGGCAGAGGACGGATGTCTAAAGACGACGACACACTTCAAGGCCACTGCACGTAACTGCCTACTGACCTATGACAGTTTCCATCCGAGACATTTGAAACAGAACCTTTCCTTCGGACAGTTCCTAAGGTTAAGGAGAAACTGTACCAGTAAAGAGGACTACCTATCACAAGCAGATGATCTGTGCAAAAAACTACAAGCAAGAAACTATCCCAACAAGTTAGTAAAGAATGCAACAAAACGGGCAGCGAACAACCACAGGGATGCTCTCCTGGAACCAAAAGTAAAAAATCCAACTGAGAACACACAACCCATTTGTATCATGACATTCACAAAAGTATTGGATCAGGTAAGGAAAATAGTCAAGAAACATTGGCCTATCGTTAACAGTGGTGAGTTGAACATACCTATCCCAATGTTCAGCCACCGCCGTGCGAGGAACTTACGAGATCATTTGGTCCATACCCGTCCAAAGTTCAACTACACAACTACCAGACAGCAACCTTTGCCCATGGGCCACTGCCCGTGTAACAACTGTAGTGTTTGTCACCTCACAGCCAGTACTAAAAGTGTGGTATTTATCAACGGAACCAAGTGGGAATTGAGACAGATGTCAAATTGCAACACTAGTGGACAGGGGCGTAACACAGGCCCCCGCAGCCCACGCGTTGCGGGGGCCCCCCAACTCCAGGGGCCCTGCCCCGCAGTCATGGACAGACAGCAGGGCCCATGGGATGTAGTTTAAAATAGGTTATTTTCCAGTCTGCATCGTGCGCAGGGCACGCAGCTTAGTGGTCTTCAGCTAGGGAGGGGCTGGGCTGGGCTGGGCGTGACTTTACTTTAAAATTATGTGCGTCACAGCTCTCCTTCTAATTGCGTGGGTGTGACGTTTCATTCAGGACTGAATTCAGAGGCGGCAAAAGTGCCTCGCGCCGCAGTAAACAAACCCTCGTGAGAGCAGGTAATGTAAATCATACATTTAAAGTACAGGCATGCACCGGAGTCACCCGAGCCTCAGACTTCGGTTAGATCGCATCATCGCACCGACCTGAGGTGATTAATTAATAATTGCCCCATGCGGATTTTCTAGGGTACACAGTCAGTCATTGCCGAGTATAAGGGCCCTGCGAGGGGGTAGCCGGGGGCGAAGTGACTCCCTAGCACAGCAGGTAAAGACTCAGTGGGCCCCCTCCTGTCCCCTGTTAATTTTCAAGTGCGGTATTTAAACCCTGGTGTGACTTTGCCTCTTACTCGCCAATTACCTTACAAGATAATTGTTCTTTAAACAGAGCATTCTTTAGCCACCCTTTAACATTATTTTCAGCTGTACAGTTACCACTTTCCATGGAGATGTGAGCTTCTGATTTTTAATTTCGGTTTTGAAATATAGCATGGCCGACCTTTTTTGTTTGCTTTGTTTTGTAATGTATAGCGCAAACTAGACCCGAGCCGAGTGTCAGAGCACTTTACAGTACTGCTTACAAGTTACATACTATAAAAGTAGCAGATTACTGTGAAGAAAACGTGAGGGTGAAAGCCAGCATACCAGAATGGGTCTGACGCGTAACAGAGGATGAACATTAGCGACACTCTAGGTCAAATTGCAGTGTGCCCTCACAGTATAATGTTTTAATAAAATGTACATATTGGGATGCAGTGCTTTGTTCGCAGGGTGTTTCTGGATCCGGAGTTTTTTTGTTCCTTGAAAGTGTTGTACGAGCAGTTTGTTCAAATTCCTCTGGGGATAAACTTCCCTTTTTTGGGCCTGCTTCCCGAGGAGACATTGTGCTTTGTTTATTAAGCCTTAGTGGTTGTGACAGAAGGGAGTTTGTTTCTTTATGACCTGCATCCACAAGAAGAGGGGTGAGTTTTTTGGGCCAAGTATTTCGGGGTGCCACGCTGTGAGTAATGCATGCAAATATGATGTTTCTAGTGGTGATAGGCACTAGTCGAATTACATGATAAATGTGTAGAATGATTGTACCGTCTTGTTCCTGGGATAAGTCGTACAGCAGAGTGTATGACTGCCAGGTGAGATGTGTGAATTCTGATGAGCGCATTGTCATAGTCCAGTCAAGATATCTAAAGGTATGCGCCTTAAATTTAAGATTTAATGATTTTTGGATGCCAGAATCAGAATTGCGAGCTCTTTCTTATACTGTTTATGATGACAGGTATTCAAAGATTCAGTTGTTTGTCAGGGGTGATCCCCAGGGATATTAAGCTAATGAATGGGATATAAGCTGGACAGCCCAGCCAAGTGCCACACATTGCGGGATAGGCTAGCATATTTTAATGCCTATTCCCGCATTGCAGCACTGGCATTAAATACCAGGCATTAGTGCCCTTAGGAGTTACCGCTCTTTTGTCCATGCAGCTTTAGCGCCCAACACTGAATAGCCCTGCTAAATGAGGCGCTGGCAGCCAGACCATAAGCTGGGCCCAGGTTTGAAGAGGTGACTGTGGTTGACATTGCACACAGTAATTTCTGCTTGTGCCTGGCCCCCACATCACGTTGACCCTCTTTGCTGGAGTTAGACTGCACAGTGCATTGTTGCTTAAAACATAGTATTTTCTTCCTGTGGTTCCTAGACAAAGTGGTCCACAAGCTGTCTCAGTTAAATTGGAACCTGACCTGCTGGATGACACAAAGCAGACCTGTGTAAAAGTCTCGATGCTCGTGGGATCAGCCCCTATGCCTGGTTAAATGAGCTCTCTTTGGGTGGGAGAGATGCTATACAATAAACCTCTAATGTAGTTTGCATTAGTGGTGAAGCACTCTTTTGTACCTGGACAAGGTTTGCGCTAATTAAAGTGGTGAAAAATTAATGTGTAAAGATTGCAAGTTTCTACTTTAGCATGTAACATACAGAGCTGATCTCCAGCCCAAAACTAACGTCAGAGGCATAATTTGGCTGCCGCTTGTCAAGTAGGCCAATACAGAACTGATCTCATAGCATTCTGTAACCCAAAGCTGATGTCAGAGGCATCGTTAGGCTGCCAACGGGGGCGGATCTAACATCCGAATGTTGCCCGTGCAACTTTTACACATAGCTCAAGTCTGTTTTTGTGACGTAAAACACAGATCAGAATGAAGTAGCTCACGAAAAAGACATCTTCAAACCTAGTGAGATAGCCACTCTTAGAAACATGTTTCTTAGGTAGCCCCTTTAAAATATTTTCATGCATACAGCACCCTAGAAGTGGCTCCACAGAAAGATGAGCTTTTCAGAAATAATAATCGCTAAATATGGGAGGGTGTGTGTTTTTAGTTGGAGCCTGGGCAGCGCATGCGCTGCTCTGCGAGCCATTCTGTATTGCAGTATGTATTTGAAGCCCAGCCAACTCTCTGCCCATGTTTGTCATTGGCATGTGTCATTGTCCTTCACAAATGCTGGCTTCTGATTCGCTATTTGGCTTGTTTGTCCCTCCTTAGTACTGCCTTATCTTCATTTGTAATCTCCCTTGAGGACTGGCCCTTTTACTTCGGTTGCTACAAAGTATGTCTTCTTTAGTCTGTAAGCACTATTTTCTTTAATGATTTTCTCTCACTGCAGGAGGGTCTCTCCTGCGTAGTTGTGACCACTGGCTTGTTTATTTAACTCGTAGCAAATGGGGAGCTCTACAGGCAGGGGCGGTGGGTGACATTTCAAAGTGGTGAGGCGCCAAGTGATTTGCATACAGCACCGCAGGGAGCGAGCGCAGCGAGCGAGCCCGAACCCCAAAAGGGGGGTTTGGGGGGATTACCCCACCCAAGAAAATTTTGAAAAAAAAGAAGAAAAATCGTGCATTTTCAAGCAAATTTGAGAAAGCAGGAAGGTTAATAAAGCAATTGTGAAAGTGCAGTTATTACATTAATAGATGGCATAACATAGGTAGCTGCTTATTCAGTATAACCACAGAGCTTCATTCATTCCGTCCTATTACGCTCAGGTGCTGAATTCAGACTATAAGACTTCCATGAAAATCTCAGCTCTAAGAGTAGAAGAAGTTGCACAGCAGTTGGGAAACAGCCTTCACAAAGCATTAGGAAAATGAGAGGCAATTACTTGAAAGCAAACTGAAAGCAATGCATCAAGTAGTAACTTAAAGCAATGCATCCAGCAAAACAGTGCATGCAGTCAACCATACAAAAGTAAACTAAAGCAAGTGTGAACCTGTGAACCTTCACTTTGAAAGCAGGGTGCTAGTCAACAGGCCAGTCACATAC
Source organism: Lissotriton helveticus (assembly GCF_964261635.1). Classification (NCBI taxonomy): domain Eukaryota; kingdom Metazoa; phylum Chordata; class Amphibia; order Caudata; family Salamandridae; genus Lissotriton; species Lissotriton helveticus. The sequence goes on along the minus strand of NC_136073.1, from coordinate 614,326,121 downwards.
ATTTAAACTGAAGAAGAGTACACCTCAGCATGCAGGCACCAACATAAAAGCACCAAGCAAGTCAAACAGTTTAATGAAAGAAAAATGACTGGTCTGGGTCTGGATCTGACTTGGTACGAGCAGGATAAAAAAAGTAAACGAGTAGGTGGTAACCCACTTCAAGTGAAGGAGCTGTAAGGAACCTAAGCGCACTGGTGGTGATACCAATAACAGGGCAGCTCTGGCTTTCTCAGGGTGGGTGTCAGCTGTGTGATGAAACCAGCATGTGAAGCAGTTACCTCAAACAAACTAAAACCAATGCACTCATCAAGACAGGGAGTTACATGAAATCAAATAGAAAACCACCATCAAGCCAGGTAGTCACCTAAAGGCAAATTGAAGTGACTGCACACTATGGGAAGTGCACTTCACCAGCCAGCCTATTACACTAAAGGAAAATAAAAGCAATGCTCCCAGTAAACAAGACAACATAAATTGAAAATGTTTCCCAGCAGGACCAACAGTCACAAAAAGTAAAGAAACAGAACGAAGTCAGAGGTACTCCAGGAATCCAGGAGAGTGGTCTGGTGGACTGTTCATGAAGGCTGAACCTGGTTCCCCAGAACGAAATTCTGCAGCTCTGGCGTAGTGCCACATCCCCCAATGAACACCATACTATCCCACTGAGACACCCACACTGTCTTCAGCTACAACCCAGTTGTGCCCTGCTACATATACCTGGATGCGGCGCAATTTAAATTATGCACAAGAGTGATATGCTGCCTGGAAAAAAAGTACCTTCCTGGAAAAAGCAAACCCTCATATGGATGCAAGATTAAGTAAAGCATATGAAATGTAAGTAGAACAACATGGCTACCTTAACACTTTTATACTTATTATTCAGAAATCAAGAGTGTTTTTTACTGAAACTTTAAGCACCACTACAGATCCCTGGGGGAACCAGTATCACGGTGTATTGCTTATATCCTGTGAACCGTGAGCAGTATGGTTTAAAAAGACTACATTACTCAACACAGAGCCACTGCTTGTTTTTCTTTTTTTTTTCCTGTTTCATTATTTTTCATCCTTCCACTCCCTTATTGTTTCGAGGTCTCAGTTACTTTTCTTTTGTCCTCCACATGATAAATGCGCCTTCCTTCCCATGATTTCCAATCTTTCCCATCCCCTCCTGTGATTTAACCTCTCAGTTCCCAGGTCACCCAATACCTGAAAAGTGGAACTGGGCCCCAGGACATGTATTAAATAGCCCCACATCCTCCACTGTCTCTCTTACTCAGGTACTTATGAAGTACTTGGTGACCTAAACATGGCCACCGAGATGGACATTAGCCATGTTGAAGTACATGGCTTTGAAATCAGGCACAAGTCAAGGGTGCACATGGGTCAACAACAGACCAATTCGGTTGGCTGAAAGCCCCAATAGGTAAGTATATTGTATACAATTTTAGGAAAATCAAAATGTCTTGGCTACCACAAGACCTAAAAACTTCCTTGTCAAAGTCAAATTGTGGACCGCTGTTCCTAAATCTCTGAGAAAGTGTACCTCATTTCTTTAATTTCAGAAAGAGCTGAAGACATGGTTATTTTAAACAGCAGCTATGTCACCTTAGCTTATTGACGCACGTATTAATAACGCTCATATACTTAATAACGGTCATATACTTAATGCCAGTTGACTGAATTGTTTGTAATGCATTCATTAATACTGCAAACGCTCAACAAAGCTACAAATAACGTAAATCGGGCGCAATGTCAATATCATCATTCCTTTGTTAATGCGATGGGTGGATTGATGGGGAGAGGGTGGGTGGATGGATGAAGGGTGTATGGTAGGACTGGTGAAAGGCTGGCTGGATGGATGAAAGGGTGGGTGGATGACGGATGGCTTGCTGGCTGAATGAAAGGGTGGCTGGATGCATGGACGGATGAAAGGGTGGGTGCGTGAAGGATTGGTGGATGGCTAGATGAAATGGTGCATGGATGAATGGATGTTTCAAAGGGTGGATGGGTGAAGGATGGCTGGATGGGTATGTGGATGGATCAAAGGGTGGGTGGATGGATGAATGGGTGGATAGTTCGCAAACAAATACTTAATAATTGCTTCATGTAAGTCTGTACAGGGTGGATGGATGGAATTGCAGGCATAATCATTTCAGGGCCTTTTGTAGAAGGGAGGAGCGAGCTGCAATAAATGTATTCACAAATACCTCTGTTGTTCCATTACGTACATGAACTAGGTTTAAAAAGAAAAACTAGCCATGTTTAAAGAATCAGGTCGTAAATCATGTACAGTCAGTGCCAGTTTGCGTTCCCATAGAAAACACTGTGCCTCAAAAATGTAATTGCAAGCGAAAGAAACGTACACAGCAGAAAAGAAAAATGCACGTTAGAAATCGGATTATAAAGCTGATCACATTTTATGCACAGCGAACCAGACTATCCCGAACACTAATGGTATTTACATAGCGCTTCGTACCGCTTTGGGTGGCGTACAGGTGCCTTATCGAACGGGTAGCAAGCGCAATCTGCGAAATGCGTGGCTGACAAAATATGCACCGATATAAATTGCATTTTAGGGAACAGATTTTAACGCCAATCACAATTCATGCACAGCGGGCCAGACTATCCCCAACAGTAATGATATTTACATAGCGCTTCATAACGCTTTGGGTGGCATCCAGGTGCCTTATAGGACGGGCAGCAAGCACACTCTGGGAAATGCGCGGCTGGCTAAATACGGACCGATATGGGATATGTATTCTTGTCTTTTTTACAACAATTTCATTTCAGTAGGATAAAAGAGCAGTTCACACATGAAACAGAGGGCTACAAAAAACAGAACACGTTGTCGGGGCGTGCGATTTCGTGGTCTGCGAAGTTAAGTACTGCCCAATAGCAATCAACGTATTGGCGTTGCAACAACTGCATCTCCCTCCCTCTGTGTCACTCCATCCCTCACTCCCTCCCTATGTGTCACTCCATCCCTGTGTGTCACCCCCTCCCTCTGTGTCACCCCCTCCTTCTGTGTCACACCCTCCCTTGGTGTCACCCCCTCCTTCTGTGTCAGTCCCTCCCGCTGTGTCACTCCCTCCCTCTGTGTCACTCCTCCCTCCATGTCACTCCATCCCTCTGTGTCACCCCCTCCTTCTGTGTCACTCCCTCCTTCTCTGTCACCCCTTCCCTCTGTGTCACCCCCTCCTTCTGTGTCACTCCCTCCCTCCCTCTGTGTCACCCCCTCCGTCTGTGTCACTCCCTCCCTCTGTGTCACCCCCTCCTTCTCTGTGTCACCCCCTCCTTCTCTGTCACCCCCTCCTTCTGTGTCACTCCCTCCCTCTGTGTCACCCCCTCCTTCTGTGTCACCTCCACCTTCTGTGTCACTCCCTTCCTCTGTGTCACCCCTCCCTGTGTCACCCCCTCCTTCTGTGTCACTCCCCCCTCTGTGTCACTCCCTCCCTCTGTGTCACTCCCTCCCTCTGTGTCACCCCTCCCTCTGTGTCACCCCCTCCTTCTGTGTCACTACCTCCCTCTGTGTCACCCCTCCCTCTGTGTCACTCACTCCTTCTGTGTCACTCCCTCCCTCTGTGTCACTCCCTCCCTCTGTGTCACCCCTCCCTCTGTGTAACCCCCTCCTTCTGTGTCACTCACTCCTTCTGTGTCACTCCCCCCTCTGTGTCACTCCTTCCCTCTGTGTCACCCCCTCCTTCTGTGTCACTCACTCCTTCTGTGTCACCCCGGGTGGTTAAATATTAGAGAAAATTCTAGTTACCTGGAGCCCGGCTAAATAACTGCCCTGTCTTAAAAAGCTAGGACTGACCCAAGGTGTCACTCTGGATGCCTCCAGGCACATGTTTAGAAAATAAACTGCTGCAGGAGAGCCTGGTGGGCAGTGTGCTGGCTCACTGTCCCTGCTGAGATGAAAAGCAGGCATCCGCCCTGGTCATCGTTCTTGGCTCATCTCCTCTGAGAAGTCTGAGAGGTGCCAGAATAAAGTCTACTTATGAGAGCAAAAACGAGGCCCCAATCTATGCGCCACACAGGCGATGAATCACCACGGCGGTTTGCTTTTGTTAATTTATGTTTCGCTTCGGTGCTACCATGAGTACGGCCTCAGTTGGACACCCAACTGCCCTCCCAGCCACTGCATGCCAGCGAGCGCCCACTGCCCCAGCAACATGGACAAGCGGTCCCGGAGCCCCGCCAGGGAGTCCCAGCGGAGGCCCAGAGAGCCCCCGTCCAAAGAGGGCCGGGCCGCCGAGCCTCAGCCGGGCCTCCAGTAAAGAGGCCCGGTTCCCGTAGGGGCACCGGGCACGCCCAAGGCTGCGAGGGCGCGGGACACGCAGGTGACTCTGGACGGCGACGGCAAGGCCTCGGCCTCCACTGTGGTGGATGTGGACGACGTGGTGGCCTCCGACGACGAGGCCGAGATGACAGCCCTGCTGGAGAGTGAGAGGCCCGAGGAGGGTGAGTGGTCACATCCTAAATGAGGGGTTCTGAGGGTCCCTAGGTGATAGCTCAGGCTTTAAGGAACAGATGCGTTTTTTTTTTTCTCCTAAAATCCAGGTAGTTGTCTGAGCCGAAGTCCTTCACATCACAGATCACAGTAAATTATAACAGTTCTCCAAATTAAAAAAGTTTATCTCTTTATCATGTGGAAGCTTTGGCAAATACGCCACTTTATAGTACTGCACTGAGAAGTACTTTAATAAATGTGAAATTAAATATTGGCCTAAGATCACACCATTAAAACGGGGAAGCCGCAAATTTGACAGGTTTTCTGGGGTCACTTTATTAAATCAGTATCTGGTACGTACCTACTTTAATACCGGCACGAACTGACGAACAGGGAATCGACGATCTCTTCTCTTCATCTGCGAGTGCGACTCTCGTCTCGTGTCTCACAGTCAGAGGCCAGGGATGATTCCAGAACACAAGTAACACTAAAGGCGCGCATGGCCAATCACTGAATGGCTTCATATGCTGAAGTCACAGTGATTGGCCAGCAGGATATAGTGCTGAGCGGCCTGCCTGAGCCACCCACGCGCGGCATCCAATGATGGATTGCCTGTCCTTGGCGCACTGGACCAGCCAATCCTGGCGCTGTATAAGCACCAGGATTGGCTAGGGGGGCACACACAGCACTCGCCCTCTCGCCTTCTAAACGACGGGGCCGGCTAAAGCCGCACCCCCTGGCCCCTTCGTTCGGTCTCAGCGTCTGCATGACGCTGACGCGCATGCTCAGGCAAGTTTCTGCCCATAATGCGCAACTCCGACTCGGAAACTCGTTTGTTTACGTCGTTTAAATGCCAGCCAGCCAACCCGGCCCCACCCCCTGCGCACTCCCTATTCCAGCGGGTGTGTCCCGGCCGGAACCCCCGCTGGAAGCGCTTATATTAATATTTATTTAGGAGCTTGTTGTGCCGCAGCAGGTGCGTCCACAGGCTTAGTGGGGCTACGCCCCTACGCCCCAATGGACGCACCGCTGCTGTCTACAGGGGGTATAGGGAGACAGAAGCGGGAACCTCAGCAATGCCTTTAAGCATTTGGAATGCAGTAGGTCTTGCATTTGGGAGAGTTTAAGCTATTGGCATTGTAAATGACAATGCCTTTTATTTATGTTTTAAGAACCAAAACATAAATAAAAGGCATTGTCATTTACCATGCCAATAGCTCAAACTTGCGTAAATGCGAGACCTGTTGCATTGCAGATGCTTGTTTACATATCGGGCAGGCAACCTGTTTCTAAGCAATCCTATTCTGTAGGTTACGGAGCTGAGTGCATGAAGGTCAGTGATTTGGCAATGATCGCACAATATTAAGTGGAGAGACTACAATTAGAACAATGAGGTTTCCAGATTCTATATAGGACAATTTATTCTTGGGGCAAGATCTTCTTCGAATTTCTCATTGCTCAAAAGGGTGTAATTTCTGATATTTATATGCTTCCCTCATCTTTGTTGCTTGATTTTGCGTGCAAGAAAGTGTCACTCATTGTCATTGAAATGTCACTCATTAGTCTGAAATTATGAAAATGTCACACATAGGAATCTGAAACCTTGGCAGCTATGCAAGCGGCAGTAGGAGGCGCTGCGCTGACTACCAAATATCAGGGACAGCAAGGCGGGAATCTCTTTATTGATACAATGAATCAGCAAATGAAGCCTGCAAACCTGCGAGAGCAGGGCATGCTCGCCAGGGCACGCTGCCAGCCACATCAGCAGCTATAGTTTAGCATAGTAATTATGCAGGCAGGCATTTAGTAGGCAGCCCTAACGGCTTTGACAGCAGAGACGCTATGCCTGTAATGCGCGACAATGCACTTCAGTGCGGTGATGCGGATCACCACACTGAAATGCGTTAGTCTCACGCCTGATGCGTGGTACTTGGCAGGACTGTGGGATTGTCATGCGCAGGGTAAGATACACGTGAGGCGTTCGGAGCACTGAGACTGTGAGGCCACAATTAAAATTGCTAGCCATGGTATTCTGCCGCCCACATGTGCATGCTGCCACCGAACCTGCAGGTGACTATGAAGTACGTGGTTGCATATTGTCTTCTTTGTAGCACTTCACCCGGGCGACTTTTTGTGTAGTAATTAAACAGATTATTACACTGATCCCCCCTTCGACGTGTGTGTCCCTATTGTGTGCAGGGAGCTGTGCTGGATCCATTGACAGCATCACAGCCTTCCCCTGACTGTCCTCCTTCCCGACCTCCCCTCTTTTCCCGCCCCGCCTTTTGTACTCTCTGTGTCAGCAAAAAATCAGGCCTTCGGAATGTGGCGTCAAGAAACAAGCATTAGAAATGCAATCGGGCTCGGATTTATTTGAGTTTGAGCTAATGGCATTGTAAATGCCAATGTATTGTTGCTATGTGTTATGGAGTGTGTTCATGTGGTGTGTACTGCCAGTGATCTCCTTGTGAGTGTGAGAATATTGCACCGTTACTGCCTGTGATGTCCTTCTTGTGAGTGTGAGAAGCTTGCACCTCTGCCGCCTGTGGTCTCCTTGTGAGTGTACGAAGCTTGCACTGCTGCTGCCTGTGATGTCGTTCTTGTGAGTGGGAGAAGATTGCACCTCAGCTACCTGTGGTCTCCTTGTGAGTGTAAGAAGCTTGCACAGCTGCTGCCTGTGATGTCCTACTCACTACTCTACTCTACTCCCTACTCTACTCACTACTCTACTCACTACTCTGCACTCAATACTCACTACTCTACTCACTACTCTACTCACTACTCTGCACTCACTACTCACTACTCTACTCACTACTCACTACTCTACTCACTACTCTGACTCACTACTCACTACTCTACTCACTACTCTACTCACTACTCACTACTCTGCACTCACTACTCTACTCACTACTCACTACTCTACTCACTACTCTACTCACTACTCTACTCACTACTCACTACTCTGCACACTCACTCTGCACTCACTACTCACTACTCTGCACTCACTACTCACTACTCTACTCACTACTCTGCACTCACTACTCACTACTCTACTCACTACTCTACTCATTACTCACTACTCTACTCACTCCTCTACTCACTACTCACTACTCACTACTCTACTCACTACTCTGCACTCACTACTCACTACTCACTACTCTGCACTCACTACTCACTACTCTACTCACTACTCTACTCACTACTCACTACTCTGCACTCACTACTCACTAATCTGCACTCACTACTCTACTCACTACTCTACTCACTACTCTACTCACTACTCACTACTCTGCACTCACTACTCACTACTCTACTCACTACTCTACTCACTACTCTACTCACTACTCTACTCACTACTCACTACCCTACTCACTACTCTACTCACTACTCTACTCACTACTCTACTCACTACTCACTACTCTACTCACTACACTACTCTACTCACTACTCACTACTCACTACTCACTACACTGCACTCACTACTCACTACTCACTACTCTGCACTCACTACTCACTAATCTACTCACTACTCTACTCACTACTCACTACTCTGCACTCACTACTCACTACTCTACTCACTACTCTACTCACTACTCACTACTCACTACTCTACTCACTACTCTGCAGTCACTACTCACTACTCTACTCACTACTCTACTCACTACTCTACTCACTACTCACTACTCTACTCACTACTCACTACTCTTCTCACTACTATGCACTCACTACTCACTACTCTACTCACTACTCTACTCACTACTCTACTCACTACTCACTACTCTACTCACTACTCACTACTCTACTCACTACTCTACTCACTACTCACTACTCTGCACTCACTACTCACTACTCTACTCACTACTCGACTCACTACTCACTACTCTACTCACTACTCTGCACTCACTACTCACTACTCTACTCACTACTCTACTCACTACTCTGCACTCACTACTCACTACTCTACTCACTACTCTACTCACTACTCTGCACTCTCTACTCACTACTCTACTCACTACTCTTCTCACTACTCACTACTCACTACTCTGCACTCAATACTCACTACTCTACTCACTACTCTGCACTCACTACTCACTACTCTGCACTCTCTACTCACTACTCTACTCACTACTCTACTCACTACTCTGCACTCACTACTCTACTCACTACTCTGCACTCACTACTCTACTCACTACTCTACTCACTACTCTACTCACTACTCTACTCACTACTCTACACTCACTACTCACTACTCTGCACTCACTACTCACTACTCACTACTCTGCACTCACTACTCTGCACTCTCTACTCACTACTCTACTCACTACTCACTACTCACTACTCACTACTCACTACTCTACTCACTACTCACTACTCTGCACTAACTACTCAACTCACTACTCACTACTCTGCACTCACTACTCTACTCACTACTTTACTCACTACTCTACTCACTACTCTACTCACTACTCTACACTCACTACTCACTACTCTGCACTCACTACTCACTACTCTGCACTCACTACTCACTACTCTACTCACTACTCACTACTCACTACTCACTACTCACAGTACTGGTCGTACTGGTGGTGGTGGTGGTACTGGTAGTGGCAGTACTGGTGGTGGTGGTGGTACTGCTAGTACTGGTAGTGGTAGTACTGGTAGTGGTAGTACTGGTGGTGGTGGTACTGGTAGTACTGGTGGTGGTGGTAGTACTGGTGGCTGTAGTAGTGGTAGTACTGGTGGCTGTAGTAGTGGTAGTACTGGTGGTGGTAGTACTGGTAGTATTGATGGTGGTAGTACTGGTATTACTGGTGGTAGTGGTGGTACTGGTAGTGGTAGTACTGGTGGTGGTGGTAGTGGTAGTACTGGTGGCTGAAGTAGTGGTAGTACTGGTGGCTGTAGTAGTGGTAGTACTGGTGGTGGTAGAACTGGTAGTACTGATGGTGGTAGTACTGGAAGTACTGGTGGTGCTGGTGGTACTGGTAGTGGTAGTACTGGTGGTGGTGTTACTGGTAGTACTGGTGGTGGTGGTGGTACTGGTAGTGGTAGTACTGGTGGTGGTAGTACTGGTGGTGGTAGTACTGGTGGTACTGGTAGTGGTAGTACTGGTGGTGGTGGTACTGGTAGTGGTAGTACTGGTGGTGGTACCGGTAGTGGTAGTGCTAGTGGTGGTGGTACTGCTGCCCGTAGTACTGGTAGTGGTAGTACTGGTGGTGGTGGTACTGGTGGTGGTAGTACTGGTGGTGGTAGTGGTACTGGTATTGGTAGTACTGGTAGTGGTAGTACTGGTGGTCGTGGTACTGTTAGTACTGGTGGTGGTGGTAGTTGTAGTACTGGTGGCTGTAGTACTGGTAGTACTGGTGGTGTTGGTGGTACTGGTAGTGGTAGTACTGGTGGTGGTGGTGGTACTGGTGGTGGTGGTAGTACTGGTAGTACTGGTGTTGGTGGTACTGGTAGTGGTAGTACTGGTGGTGGTGGTGGTACTGGTGGTGGTGGTGGTACTGGTAGTACTGGTGGTGGTAGTACTGGTGGTGGTGGTACTGGTGGTGGTGGTAGTGGTAATGGTAATGGTAGTACTGGTAGTGGTAGTACTGGTAGTGGTAGTACTGGTGGTGGTGGTACTGGTAGTACTGGTGGTGGTGTTAGTGGTAGTACTGGTGGTCGTGGTACTGTTAGTACTGGTGGTGGTGGTAGTGGTAGTACTGGGGGCTGTAGTAATGGTAGTACTGCTGGTGGTGGTGCATGTATCAATCAGTCTAATTTTTCCTAATGAAATAGCCATTGGCATTACGTGAGACACACAAGACATTTGTGAATTCCCATTGTAACCGCGGGAAGGCTCTGTTTTCCCTGATTATTGCGTATTCACGTTTTTTCCAAAAACTTTACAAGAATGATGACTGCATGTTAACTCTGCGAGTCAGGCTCGACAGCACGTGTCACGAAGGTCACTTTTAACCCTCATCATTTATTCAACCAGTAGTCTGCATGTCAGCACTTATTAAAATTCGGAAAACAAAGCTTACAGACCCAGAATCCAAATGTTTTATAATAAAACGGCTTTAAAGCCCGTTTTTTAAACCACAGACAAAAATAGTGCAGCGCAGCGTGCGAGGAAAAGAAGGAAATGGCGCCCTTTGGAAATGAGAGTATTCAGGAAACACAAGAACTACAGTGTGGACGAGCATGTATGAGTCATCTTCTGTGAGCCTCGCCTGCTGCCTCTCCTCTCGTCATTTTACATTGAACGCGCTCACCGCTCAGACCATCTGGATGGCATTACACGGGCACTCTGACAGCTCCTAATTAAGATTAATAGTCTGCCGTGCGCGTAACCGCACAGAATATGCCAACATGGCCGCCTAACATTACATATGCCCTATGGCATCAAGACTACTACAAAAACAGCACAGCGCCGACCAATCACCGTTCAGATAATTAAAAAAATCTCGCGCACTAAGGAATGTTTCTTTCCCGAGCCCTAAAGAAACTTTTTTTTTTTCTTTAACAATAGGAGCTCGGAGCTCCGCCCCACTTCGTGGTGACGTAGGCCGAGCCCTAAAAAAGTATCCCCAGGACCGAAACCAACTCACTTTCACTCCCTCACACACGCCTTTCACCAGCACCTGAATGCGCATTGTGGCCTAATCTGATGCATCTACACTTCTGGGCCGCCCTTTGTGCCATTCTCCCTGCCATTACCCAGTGGATGTAACAGCCCCTGTCGAAGAGAAGAGCACACAAGCACCCACCTGGATGCTCTTTTGCAACAGAGGCCATTCACTCTTACACTTGGCTTGTAGTGTGGTTTAAACTTTATTTAGCGCCTCGCCAAGGGTTGGTTGTAAGCACTAATGTTCTCCTTAGTATCTCTTAATTTCTCTGCGGTGGGGGCAGCTTAGTTCAGGTCCCCGGAGCGGTCCTGCTGCATGTGCTGTGAGACTCGAGCCATAACACTGTTGCCTTACCGCGCAATATTAGGAATGTATTGCGAGCCTGCATGCAGCCTGAAAAGGGCATTGGATTGATTGATGTTTTTTTTAAATGGGTCCAGTGACTCCGGTCCTGCTAGGGCGGGACAGGGTGGGGCGGGATTCCTAAGGCGATTGTGATGAACCACTGCTTTTCTTTCTTTTTTTATTTTAACTCGGTGGATATAGTGCATTTGAGGATGTTACCTGTTTTTGACCTGCAGAAAATCGTTTGTTAATTATTTACATTGTGATTTCCAAAAAGGCATGACATTTACTCCAAGATAAGGATCAGTCTAAGGAACAGTAAGGTATTGAAGTACTTAAAAGAATGCTTATTATTATCTTACTTCAATAGCCAATATGAGAGGCATGATTTAAGCCTAACACAATGAAATAGCAGGGAGTTCCAAAATTCCAGTTCAATGAAGATCGAAAATAAACATACTCACATTTTAATAGCTATTAAGTTTTCATATTTTGTACTTTCAAAGACACAAAAGTGGTATTTTATTTTATAGGTGCTGTTGAATCCTTGCATCTCACAAGTTAGGAACGGGGTCACTTAACTGCGTATTACCCAAAATGCATTGAGTTGCAGAATGGAAGCCCAACTTATATTTAACAGATCATCAGTTACTTACAGTTGAATAATTATGCAAATGCTTCCATGGTCAACCTGAAGGCCAAGCTCTTCTCTTGGGTGCATATTGTCACTGTACTGAGTAAGATCAAGGCTGGCTTTAGGGATGTCCAGCTGGTGCCACCACATCAGGAGCCGAACTCAAGGGGGAGGACTGTGTTTTTAAATATCTTATGGTTCTAAAGGCACCTGTTTCAGAGTTTGTGTGTTCAGCAATTTTCAGGCAACAATAAAGATGTCAAGATAACTCTGGTGATTAATGTACCTACTGGAGAGATACTGCAGTTTTGTCTAGTGGCACTTTTGACTTATCATTAAATAGTGCATCGGCAGCTGCTGCCCATCTTTACTGGTGGAAGGGCCATGCTCCCCCACTTTTTTTTTTTTTTACAAGAAGATTTTCTGTCAGGCTGAGCAAAGGTCAGCCTGAAAGACGCTCTTCCTGTTCAGGTAAGCTAGCCAGGAGTTAAACATGCGCTAAATGCCCAGGCACCTGGCTGCCTGAGCTGAACTTTGCCAGGCTGAAGATGTCACAGCTCCTGTCGGCATGACCCTTTCAGCCTGGCAAAGCACCTCAATGCTCTACCCTCATAATGAGGGGGCGCTTCATTGGTAGCCTCAGACCTGGGTGCTTCAGTTTGAAGCCCTAAAGTGCCCAGGGTCGGTTGTCTATCACTGCACTTCGTCACAGAGTAGGGTGGGGTTAGCAACTCTCACTAGCTCCATCCTAATCCATTTACATGCTGCAAAGCATGTGTACTATGTAGATCATTGAATTGCATATTATTAAGTTAGCTCCATGGGTTACTGCTTCCTTCGGAGACATCCTTGTGTTACTTGCAGATTTTGAACTAAAATCCTAATATAGCACCGTGAGCTATGTACTATCATCATATAGCTGAACAAAGCAAACACAAGTATATGATGGATGGAGAGCTGAAACGTTTCAGACACTCTCCCCAGTCACAGATCTTCTTGGTTGAATCCATCATTGTTTTTTAACTCACTTCCCCACCCCAGTTCAGACCCAGCCATATGCAAATCAGTCTGACCCTGTTCTACATGGGAACGTTCGAGCCAGAACTGCCAAGCCAGGTCTTCCCTGTACCAGACACAAGCATCTTGGGCGCAGTTTCGGAGTAACACCCCTCATCAGCCAGGCTAGCTTGAATCCAGTGACAAAGTGGGCACAGGCTCAAAACTGATTTGCATATGGCTGGGTTCAAAATGGAATGGCACAGGGAGCAAAAAAACAATGGATTTAGGCCCAGATCTCTGTACCGGGGTGAATGTATAACATTGTTCTGCATTCTGTCCATCAATTGTTCTTTTTGCATTTATCAAATCGCTGAAGGCATACTGCAACCTATAAGTTAGAAAAGTATGTTGTTCGTTACGCTAATGTTGCTAAAAATGAGTTTAGATAGCAAGAAATCTGTTTTAGTAAAGCCATACATAACCCCTGTGTTAAGTTGTAAATCCTGAGTTCCTCCTTCTCCAGGCCAAGCACTCCCAAAATGTACTGCCTACCAGTATGGGTGACATGTGGCTCCTCACCTTGTAGTCTTCTTTGTCATATTTAACACTCCCTATACATTGATTTACATACTTGTATGATTGTCGCTGTATGATGTATGTGTGGAGAAATGTTCTCTGATGTCCTACAGTGGTATGAGTAGTGCTATAAAATAAAGGAAATATTTGTTTTTGATGGGATATAGAGAGTTGAACTTCTGAGGAGGACCAGACTGGCTTACCCAGCACCAGGTGTTTCAGTGGGATGGCAGGGTAGGAGCCAGATTCACTGAACGTGGGCGGCAGTTTTGTTGCTGAGGACATGCCGGCCATGTTGCAGCGCTTCTACATAAACAATGCAAAAACAAATGGTTTTAAAGTAAGTAATAAGCACCCTTTAAAACCACTTGCTTTTGCATTATTTATAAGCGCTGCAAGTACAAATGTGGCCGGCAGGTCCCTAGCAACAAAAATGGCCCCCATGGCAGTAAAAAAGGACACCACCCTGCCAGCCCCCGAAATGCCCAGTAGGCAATGTGGGAGGAAGGTATTCATTGAATCTGTGGAGAGGGAGGACATTGGGGGGTCGCCAACAAAGATTGTCAAACAGGATGCCAACAGCACTAAATCCAGCCCTGCATATTATGTATTGGTTATGGGTGCCACAAGGTTATATTTGTATCATATATGAATTTTATTGGGTACAATAAAAGCAGATACTCTAATTTAGGCCCATGTACATGTCTTACTTGGATAGTGATATATTTTTGAGGGTGCCTTTTCACTCAATGTAGAGATTTCTAACCTTGACTTTCCTTCTCTTAGAATTCAGTAAATTTTTCAAATGGGGTGAGAAATCCTTCTCCTCTGATCATACTCTGAGGGCGCAGCCCACCAGTCAAACCTATACACTAGGCTTTTTGTTCTATTATGAATTAATATTTTGCCATCCTCAGTTTCCCTTTTTCTTTCTTTCCTTTATCAGCACAGGGTCGCTAGTCCAAGTGGCTGACTCGTGCTAAATTGAATATAGTGGTTAGGTTTTCTGCAATGCCTTCACAGGTATCACCACTTTGAATTCTGGGATATGAAATCTCACTGTTCACAATACAGGTGCAACTTCAGCACTTACACTCGCTAAAAAGGCAAAACTCGTTGAAGGTGTCAAGCATTACACAGGCAGCTAAGTTTAGATTCGTACATTTATGTGCAACTATTTGTCAATAGTACTGAGTGTGCCCTCTGCCTACACTGAAAAAGATAAAAAGCCCCCCTTTCAAAGAGGAACAGCTGATGAAGAGTTGCCCACAGTGGCATAACGAAAGCTCCCGCGATGGGCGGGGGACAAGCTTGAGAGGCCCCCTTTGGCCCTGGCAGGTACCTGACCTGAGAGATCTGGACTGGGTCTAGAGCATGGGGGGCCCCCTGCATGTACTTTGCAGGGAGGCCCCCTCAAGTTTCGTTACGCCACTGCTAGTGGAGTAGTATATTTGATCACCTGCACTTGTAATTTACATGACATTGGAATGACCACACGCAAAATCAGTACGAGAATAGTGGAACATAGGAGTACCATCAGGTGCAAAAGGGCCACTACACGAATGACGAACCATTTCATTGAGATGAATCACACTCCCAATGATATGAGATGGGTAGTGTTAGAAACTGTCAAAACCAAGGAAAATCAAGAAAAGATACTTCACGAACGTGAACAAAGATGGGTGTTCAAACTACGCACGGATTCCCAAGGTCTCAACGATGATATCCCTTGGGGTGCGTTTATATAATAGATACTCTCCAGGCACAAAAGAAAACTTTAACACAGACCTGAAAAGTCATGACAAAATCGGGGAAATACCTGCCCTATTTAGAATGCTGATCAAGAATATAGACTGTACAATTACAATTGTTTTTCTATCTCGATCACAATTGTTTTTCTATCTCGATCACTTTGGTAATAATTTTCTTTTTGTCCCTATTTTGGTGAGCCATAGGGGGACTCTTACTGACTTACAACCATGGTATCAACTGCACGACTGTAGTCTCCTTACCCCACAATAATAATTTCAATGTTGTTTTTTTCGCAATAAATAGCTTAAAGGGGACCCTCACTGCCTTGAATATTAACCACCACCATATCAGTTGACAAATGATTCCTAAGCAAACTAACCACCTTCCGCATGGTGTCTACATGATATTATTAATTTTACAGATTTTTACCGTAGAATTAAGTGACCAGAGATCGGATAAAAATATAAGGACCCCATGAGACCCATCGTTTGCCTTTTTAATCGCTACATGTTAATATTCTTTTACAAACTCCTCGAATAATCACAGGCTTTTTCAATACTTTATTAAACCCTCCAATTGCATACTTCCAAGATGGCCGCCGCAACGGCACAGTCTAGCGGTCAGAGGAGGTTCCCGGAAGTCGTAGAGGATTAAAAACAGCACACGAGCAGCAGACGGGTAAGATGCGGTCCCGGGGAGGTGTCCGAGTAGGTACTTTCGAGCGATTTCACCAGCCAGGAAGTAAGTACACTGTTGGCGCCGATTACGGACGAAGCAGGTCCTTTATATGGCTAAACTAAAACGAGTTCGAACTTTATAACCATTTGACTATCGATCTAACCGGTAACACATCTGTGCATCATTTTACAGCAGTGAGTCCCATAAGTGAAATTGACCCCCCAGCGAGACCATGAAGTGTCATTTCGCACTTTACTAAGTAAATATTGGAAACCCTTTTCCATTTCGTATTTTTTGTGTACTTAATATATGTTATGTGTGTCTAACGTCTTGGTCACATTAAGTCCTGTCTTGTTTCTGTGTGTGAATTCACGAACATGCAGCACAAACTATATGGACAGAGATTGGCAAGCCTGCACTCGCCAATATGGTGCAACCATCAATCTAAGCACGGAATGCAAGCGGCATGAGAATACACTATGTGTCCCTTCCACTAGGGAAGGTATGTTACTAATGATATGCTTTATGTTTTCAGCACCATCTACTTAAGACAAACGTATCTATTTCCAATATGAATGCATGCTAAGATTATTATTTGTATTGTTGTATATTCACTGCTCCCATATCTTGGGACATAGGAGTGGCATATGCAGGGCTGGTCCCTGCATGGTCCCGAAGAAATGCTAGGGGTAGCATGAAACATGTCGGCCAAAATCGCTCACTGAATCAACCGCATTATTGGTTGACCCACAGTGACACTAACCCCACTTTTAACATACCTGCATAGGAGCTAAATAAATTGGATAGGCCCACTAAGCACGGTATTTTTAACTCACTCACACCCACTCCACCACTATATTTCTTTGCACCACACATAGTCTTTCACTCTTAAGTGCTCCTGCGAAGTTCGTGAGTCGCAGCACGCCCCTTTTCGTAGAGAACTGGGATGGCCCCAATGATGAAGCATGTCACCGTGGGGCAACCCCAGTGAGTGAGGGGACACTAGAAAGAAAATTTTCTTTCTCGAAGGGTACACTGATCCAGTAAGTCACATACCTACACTAGAGCTAGGTTCAAGGATCCTACATGTGGGATCCCCACTCTTGTACTGAACCCTTAAGGAGGTCGACCTAGTCTCTCTAATCCTCCTTCTCCTTCTGTTTCTCATACTATATCCTATTAAAACACAGAGTACAAAGTCAAGCAGTAAGCTCTGTAACAGGCACAGCACAGGGATTATTGATGCTCAAAAATTAATATAATAGTATTAAATAACCTTGTTGAGACTTCTGATAGTCTTGCTCTGGCAGAGCGATCTAAGGAGTACTGTCGGGGCCAGGGTTATGAGAGGCCGCAGGCGCCAAATATTCTCTGGCAGCTGTGTCCGGTCCAAACTCACACAACAAGATCATAACAGGCTGCAGGCACCAACCACAGTCTATCCAGAAGCCCATGAGGCGGTACTCACTCGAGAGACAGCAGGTACGCACCAATTACTGCCTATGGTACCGGCAAGGTGACTCCAGCCAGAATTTAACTTAAAGAAAATGTGATAACTGGTGTCCACTCCCGCTCCCCGTGTGGCCTGCACCATTTATAGTTTGCATCCTGGCCGGCATTACTGGGCAAAATAAACATGGACACATTGTTGCAATGACTTTTCATGACTCTTTATCATGTGAATGCAATGCTGAATGAAGCCAGCGAGCGCAGCTGAGGCAGCCCCCAGTTCCTGCAGCAGTCAAATTCGGTAAGAGCAGCGAAATGGGCTGTGCGCTGCTTTGGTCAGTTATAGTGCTTTGGCTTGACAGCTTCAGGAGCTGTTATAAAAGTGTGACTACGCATATTAGTGCGGTGATGCGAACCACCACACTATAATGCGTTAGTCCAACGCCTGATGCGTGGTACTTTGCAGGGCTGAGTCAGTCTCTGTGCCTCCCTTAGTATCAATTGCATCCGTAAACAAATCTATGTCTGCAATGCTGACAGAATGTATGAATATTGATGTGGTGCATGATAGTTTATACAACATTGTATTTCATAGGCATAGCAATTCTATATAATAGAGCAAAAAGATGACTACTCCGCAGCTACCCACATCTCACCAAACATACTGCAACCCACAAAACAGCAAATGGTTTGTATTGTCCCTACACATCACACCATGGATGTGTTCCTCACATAAACATATTGTCAACCAATATGTCAGCACAAGAAAGACATAAATCCACCCATAGGCACTATTTTTACAATGACAATGCAGCCATCTGATGATATCAAGCCTGTCAGGTGGGATGAGAGGAGAAAGGTAAGTGAGGCTCAAGCTGTGTTCACCTGCAATGTACAAATTACTAAACAGTGTATCGCAGACAATAGGCCAGTTGCGTGCGGGGCCAAAACTCAAACATTCATCCTTTTGTGCATTGCATTGCAAACGTAGTTTTGCTCGTAAGTCACACATCGGTGCCAATGCGCTGAAAAAGGCATTGCGGTTAATGCGTCGTGTGTCAAGCATGCCTTGTTTCAACTCTGCAGGGCTTAGATTGTTTCCTTCTTAATGTTAGGTCACTGCCTAAACATACGACAGAACTCTGCAAGCCTTCTGGAGGTAGGTTTCCTTACTGAAACTGGTTGACCCCAGCCTCGTCATCAGCTAAAACAACGGCCCTCCCACTAAATGACTCCATGTTTAGATTGGATAGGGAGCTCAGGATAGGGGGAGGTATTAATATTATTTTCAAAAACACGATTAAAATGTCTATTATAGATGCTGACACGGTTGATTGGGCAGAGATTTGCATATTCAAACTGGAACTTTTTCCCAAGGATCACTGGAGATGTGCCTTAGTATATCGATCACAGGGCCTAAAATGGAGTTTATTCAGCACCTAATTGAATACATGGCTCCTCATGTCCTGTCAGCAAAACTGTTTTTTTTATCAGGTGATTTTAATTGCTACCCGGAAGACCCAGACAACGAGGAGGCAAGCCTGTTTATTGCTGACATGGCCTCTCTCGGACTGCATCAAAGAGTAAACGGGTCCACGCAGGTCACAGGGCATATATTAGATCTAGTTTTCACCATCTCTATTCCTCTGGTTTGTGAACATCAACAATTTTTACTTTGGACGGACCACTCTTTGATCAATTTTAGGATTCCTACGACAACAGAAATGCATAAATCATCTAAAGTAGGTAAAAACCTAAGTAGACATTGGCGCAAAATCATTCCTGAGTCCTTTGCTTTAGCATTTAATCATCCCATCACGTACCCCAGATGTGGATCAAGCTCTTTCTAAATATCATAATGCTCTAAATTGTGCCTCTGATAAGATTACCCTTCTTCAAAGGGATCATATTCCTTCACATGGTGCCCAAGCCCCTTGGCATACGTTGGCTCTTAGAATGGAGAAATCATCTTGTAAAAAATTAGAAAGACAGTGGAGGTGCTCTAATAATACTTGTGACAGAGAGCTGTATAGAGCAGCACATACATGCTACCACCGCAAATGCTGCTCGGAAACTATACATCTCGGAAACTATACATCTCGGATCAATTTTCACAGGCAAAAAACTCATTCAAATGTTATTTAGAGTTCAAAATTATTCTGTAAACCCTAGAAAATGTACTCTAGTCACCCAGCCATCTCAGCCTCTTTGAGATTCTCTGGCTAATCACTGTGAAGAAAAACTAAACAAAATCTATCAGAAATTCCCCTACTATCTGGAGGTGACTTTTCCTTGCCTCCCCTCGCCCATGGGGTATCAAACTTGGAAAAGTTCAAGAAGCTTCCCTTGGATGAAATTCAGGTAACACTTGCTTCAGACAAATCCGGATCTCCTTTAGATATTTGTCCCGCCAATATCTCCGTTGTTATTCAATCTTTTGGTTAACACTGGAAAAATCCCTACCATATGGAAGGCTGCCTAGGTTAGGCCAATCCAAAAAAAGGCTAGTTTAACACATTTGAATCTCTCTAATTATTTCCCAATCTCATTGCTTTATTAATTAGGTGAGCTCTTGGAAGGATTAATTAACAAACAACTTTTAGAGTAACTTGAGGTTACCTACATCCTAGACCCATCACAGCGGGTTTCAGACCGTCTTACAGCACTGAGAAAGCCTTGGTAGTGGTCACAGACCATATCAGAGGTTCTCTAGATGGCAATATACCATCTATGCTAGTATTGCTCGACTTGTCCGCCATGTTCCATGCAGTGTCCCATCCCAAATTACTCTATAGGTTACAATAGATTGGCATTCATGGGACAGAGCTAAATTGGCTTGGCAGTTTCCTGTCCAACAGAACCCAAACCATTATTTGATGCTCTTTTAAATCTCGCACGATGTCGCTGGACAAGGGGGTGCCCCAGGGCTCTTGTCTTGACCCTCTGCTCTTCAACATATATTTTGCACCACTCACCAAGATTGTAAGAGCCTTTGGCTTTGAGATCATAATATATGCAGACTATACACAGCTTGTAATTTACTTTGAGAAAGATTTAGCCAAAACTAAACAAAGCTTTTTAGACAGATGACATCAATTGGCACATGGATTACAGAAAAAATTCTCAAGTTGAATGCAGAAAAAACGACTGTTTGGCAAGGCCCACCAACTATGGACTGTTAACTGGTGTCCATCAGAACTTGGGATTGTGCCAACACCCAAGCGGGTGGTCAAGAACTTGGGAGTCCACCTTGACCAACCTCTTACCATGAAAGAGCAGGTGATGTCAAATTCAGGTTCTTGTTTCCATATCAGGCACTTATTGAGAAGAGCGTTTCTCTTCCTTCCACTCATTGCAAGGAAAATGGCGGTCCAGGCCCTTGTGGTTAGCCACCTGGATTATTGCAACGTTTGTTTTGCAAATTAGACATTGCTATCAAAATTACAGGTGGTACAGAACACCGTGGATTGCCTTTGCAATTTGTCACCTGGGGCTGCCTCAGCTCCCCATCTGCAGACCTTGCATTGACTCCCGGTTCGGAAGAGAATAATTTTTTTAATGTGTTGTCTTACGCCTAAAGCTCTAACTAGAAACTGTCCTGGTTAAATAGCTACCAAACGTAGGCACTACAACCCGCTGAGATTTTTGAGACCGAGTGATAAAGCATTGTTACTCATTCCACGTGTCAAAAGCGCCCGTTCGGGCAGCATGTCTTATTCCTATCCGGCTCCTTATTATTAGAACAAACTGTCACACCATATTTGGATCTATTCAGATCATTCTCGATTTAGGAAAGTACTTAAGACAATGTTGTTCTTATCTAGCTGCTCTTGTTGCCCTGTCTCTTGGTTGCACCGAGATACCCCTTGGGGCGATTCGAGTGAGTCATACATTAAATTGGCATAACATTAAACCGTCTATTCCAGTACCAATGCATTAAAAAACCAATGCATTTGTAAAAAAGGGCGGGATACAGGCAGGAAGTGATGCATTGGGTGTGACAACCTGCTAACTAGGAAATGTGAATTTGCTTACGCCTTCACTTCTCTGTTAGTCAGTGCATTGTGGAGGAGGTTGCCTGAGGGTATCTGTTGGAGAAGTGTGTTAGTTGATATTGAGAGTGTGTGTTGTGTCCAGGGCCCTGTTGCTGTCATATATTGTGTAGTGTCATTGTTATGTATTTTGTATTGTCATTGTACTGTTGGTGTTTGTGTTTTGGGGTACTGTGGGTAGGTATAGTTGGTAGGGGTTTTAGATTTAGAGTAGACCATTTTTGGGGGATTGTTGAGGGTTGGGGTATGTCTGGGAGGGGAGGGGGTGGAACTTCAGTGAGCCACAGCTGGGATGGCTGGTCTGGCTCATACCACATTACCTCTCAAGGATGCTTGAGGCTGGTGGCAGGATGAGCAAGGGCTATGCTGCAAAGGACAAACATGACCGATGGGAGCAGGTGCGCTGGCACCACAAAAATATTTTCATGGTGTCCCTTACTACACAGTATTGGATATGGCCCTATACCTGTTACCTCAAAACATACACAATCCAAATCCGAATTAGAATATTATAAAATAATTTCTTTATTTAAAAAAATTTTTGTGTTGCATAATCTGCAGTTAAAAACATATATTTGTGAAAAAAACACAATTTATAATGCTCTCTACATATATCATAAAAAACACTTCATCATAAAATTACATAAAAATCAATATTCACATAAGAGGGAAATACAAATACATTTTTCAAATGTGTAGACTGAACACCCCACTATTACCCCTTCTGCTATTTAACCACACCACAATAAACAGAGAGACAAAAACACAGACAATTAAATTTGTCATCCTACGACACCAATCCTCTTAGCATATGCCTTTAGCTTGTGTTTAAGAATTGGTCACAGTCCCCAAAAAGATCGTGCCTGTTAATGGCGTCGACGCGTTTCGATGGCTTTCTCTTATTGTTCCATCTTTTTCAAGACCAGGATATGTCTCTCTTTTTTAGGCACTGATTGGTTGCCTGCTGGGGTTATGCCTGTTGGAGATACATCATATTAATTCTCTATTTTGTATTCCATTTAGCATCATTCAATTCCTGTAATGACTTAACATCTTAGACTAGCAACATTTTAGTCCAAAGATTAATTCTGCTCTATGGTTGAATACTTCTCACAATCTGATTCATTTACAACCCTGGTAAACACCCCGGTATAGTATTCTAAGTCATGTATTTTGATTTATGCATAGCCTATAGGTGATAATTTCACCATGCCCCATCGCTTTGTATCAAAAGTGTACATTTCTGCTTAATTTGCAACAAACAGTAGATGTATTACCTTATCTCATCTTACTGTTGTATTAGCACTCCTTTTTAATTGGACATACTCCTCTTTTTGGGGGGTTTACACGATTCTGGGGAATGTAATTAAATTTACAATAAGTAACCTAATTAACACACTTTCATGCTGCTCTTACTGCATGACTGAATATGAGGTTCTCCTTCTCACCTTCTTGTTGGAAACCCTTTTTTTCCCTCTCCTTTTTGTCGAGTCTTATCGCTTTGTCTGTTCCCTGGTTTAACTTCCTTTTAGTAAAAACATATTTTCTTCCACTTCTATCTGTTTGGGTAAAAGGGTCCCACATTACTTTTTACCCTTCATTAGTTCCTTTTTGAATGACAGACCCTCGTTAGTCCTACCCTTCATCTACCTTTAAAAGAAATCTTTTGAGGATCTCTTATACTTCCCTTTTCCGATTTTGCTCTCGCAATAGTACCCTACTCCCCTGGTTGCATGAAGGTGTCTCTCTCTTCTCTTTCTTAGTCCCTTAGTACACACCAGCTAAAGAAGTGTGAGCAGATATCGTCTCTGTGGAGACCGATCTAATAGACTTCCTGTGGCTGGAGATCGGTGGACCTGTCAGTATGTATGTATGTCATGTCTGTATATAGTGATGTACCTTTATCTGGAACACTAAACGGAAACATGATTAGTACTACATTTATCTTTTCCAACAATATAGGGACCATGGTGCATTCCTGTTCCTTCACCCTCCACTGGTGCTGTATTGGCAGACTGGCCCAAACACAGGCACCCTTGCACAATGGTGCAAGTGTGCCTGTGTTGTTACAAGGATTGTGTTTGCGCAGGAAGGCACAACTGCTTGCACAAATGTAAAACCTGAGACCCTTTCTCCTCTTTCTATATGTATTGCAGAATGCAGCATACATGCATACATGAGAAAACGAGGAGAACTCCAATCATGTCTCCTCCTTTTGCCTCCCCTGGGGAGCCATATGGTCTTTGCACATTCTCAGGTCAGCAATGTGTCATAAATCTGGGCAGCCATCAATCGACCTGGGTGTTGTGTGATTAAAGCCCCCACAAGGCCCATGGAATACCTACCTAGTGCTGAGTCTGGCAAGGGAGTGATTTTGCCTGCGTTGCCGTACTCCATATGTATTAGGCAATACTAACCCACCCAAAGTGGCTTTGCGTCACATCAAATTTATGTGACATATCAATTTGGCCCACTGGAGCATTTAAACAGGTTATGCTTGTGCGGTGCAAGGTGTTCATTAACTTGCTCCTTAGATACTTCCAGGGTAAATCGTGTCACCCATGTGCCTTGGCACACTGGACTCTACCGTTGTGCTGGCCAGCATTACTCAATCTAACCCATCCTGGACGCATGCTTCAGGCATGTCATCATCAGTACCCCTGAAATCCAGCATCCCAGATGTTCTGGTGTGCAAATGGACTCGATGCATGCAATGAGCTGGGCATATTGCCAAATGCGTTTCCCAAGGTGTGCACTTCATCAATACTGTTATCTTATGGTATAGTTTATAAATATGTTGACAGGCTAAAATGCAAAATTCACAATGCCATATCCTCTTTCATGTCTTTTAGTTGGCCATCTTCCATTCTCATGGGGAGAGGTGCAATTATTCCAGGACCCCAATGCTACTAGTAAGTGTCAATAGTAAATGGTACTATTTTGATGTATGTGTCTGATTGATGTAGGAATGAGCTATTGCAATATGTGGCGGGAGGTAACACCCAGCTACCATCAATGAGCTGTCAGTGATTCAGCGCATCACTGGGCGAAACTGTCTTTAGAAATTCTCACAGACAAAGACCACTGTTTTTACAGTAAGGTACATGTAAGCTGGCCACAGGAAATACACATCTCTAAATATGTACCTAGGCCCTTAGTAACAGGGAATTGGCTTAGCACAGCACAGCAAGTCACCTTACTGCACTGCCCTACACCAATGTGAAAGGGTGTGAATGCACCGTATTATGCAATACTGTCCATTCTCCCTCCACTGGCACAGTTTCAGCAAACTAGTGCAAATGCAAGCACACTTGCACCATGGTGCAAAGGTGCCTGTGCTGTCACCAGAATTGTTACTGTGCAGAAAGGTGTACCTTCCTGCACTGCAACAATCCCAGGAGGCCTTTTCCTCTTTCTATGAGTGCTGCAGAATACAGAGCACATAGAAAGAGATAAAGACGAGGAGAAATGAAGATACAGCACATAAATAATACTATTCCTAAGTCCAGTGCGCCCCCTACAGCAAGTCGCTGTAACGACTAGCGATGTACTGGTTCGCGTTGAAACGGAATGGAATGCGTGAAAAACGCATTAGTTGTAATGAGACATATTCCTATTTGGTCTGTATATATTTATGAGGCCACTCAAACGCACGCAGGATGGATTAGTGTTGGTTCATGAATTTTATTCAGAGTTCTGTGTCATGCATGTACCACTTTATGTGGGGCAAAAGTGTTGCAGGGCTCTCATCAATAAACCCCTGAGTGAGAGCTGCAACGTGTGCAGCCTTGTGAAAGCCCGAATGGGGTATGCCAAGATAGCCACATTGTCTGTACTGTATCACCTAATCCATGTACACTTATGTTTATGATCAATGATCTAAACTTATGCTGGCCGCCACTCCAACTCCCAATTTAGTGTAACCAGGCCCATGTGTCAAATTTGTCGATCTGGACATCTACATGAGTGTGAACAACTGGCCCATATGATATGGGTTCTATCTCATTGTGAGTTCTGTTACAGTCTGTGCAAATACACAGATGGCACTTGACTCAACTTAACTGGTACTAGTTGGTGATGTCTATGTAGTGACAACATATTTTATATATCTTCATCCCTATTGCTGGTGTTGTTATGGTCAGGTACAGAGTAATTGTCTTACAATGTCAGACTAATTATGTCAGACATCATGTACATGTCTAGACTATGTTAACAATGTATTTATATTTTCTCCCTAGCCAACATGACTGCTGATGAGACCTGCACCTTCAAGCTGTGCAAGGAAAGTCACCAGCATGTAGGGAATGTCCGCAAAGCATACCGGAAGATGCAGAAATTGTAGACATGTGCTAAAGTCTCTGGTACTTGGAACATTGCCAGACCCAGCACACAGTCAAACCCTAGTATGTCACAGGCCATGCCAGACTATGGTCAAACCAGGCCAGACTAGGGCCAAGCCAGGCCAGGGCCATGACATACATAGCAGGGGCGTAACAAATACCCCGCAGCTCCCGCAGTGCGGGGGAGGGCAGTGTCCAGTACATGAAGGGGGCCCCCTCAGCTCATCTGCAGAGCTGTGACAGAGACCGGCTCTAAAGCAGCAGCTGCAGTCTGAGCCTTCGCTGAGCTCCTCGCGCTGACTGAAGAGAAACAAAGTAAAGTTACAATATTTCTCTTCGGTCAGGGCCAGGCCCGAAGGAGGATGAGGGTGGGGGCCCCAGAGAGGGCAGGAGGCATGCACAGAGCTAACTTGGCCCAGAGACATTACCTCCTCATGGGTCCTCCCCGTCCCAGTCCTAACAATGTGAGGCAGTCCTGCCTCCACCCAGCCAATCACAACGCCAGTATTTCCATAGTACATAAGCCCCGCCCACCTCCTACCCCCATGCCTGTTTTTTTTCTGCTCCGACGGCTGTCGGAACGCTGGTGCTCCCGGTTCCGTTCCCTGGATCCAGTTTCCTTTGGTGGCGGTTCCGTGAGTTTTTCTTGTATGTTTGATTAATTCTGTTGTGTTTCTTGTAATGCACGGCTCGGCCGCTCCAGTTTTCCGGTCGGCCGAGCTCCTGTTCTGGGGTCAGGTGCGCTCCCCGCTCATGTGCTGGGCTGGGGCGGGAGTTTTGATGGTGTCCTGGCCTCGGGTCGTTCCGGCGCTGCTGCACTATCGCAGCGTCTGGCCCCCGTGGCCATTCTCTTTTGACCTGTGGCTGTGGGTGGAGACGTCAGGGCTGCCCTCTTTTTATTTCATTGTTCTACACACCTTTGCGTGATTGGTTGATTGGGGGCAGTATTTATTGGAGGTTGCTGGGCACTTCCTTTGTTGTGCTGATTTCCTGTTTGGTTACTTCTGGGTTTTTTCACCATCAGTGAGGGGGCTTCTTCTCCTGTGCCGGCTAAGGCTGTTTCCAAGCAGCATAATGTTCAGGATCTGCAGGAGGACGACGTCTTGCAGATTTGTAGGGCTGATTTACGGGACTTGATTGATTCTGCGGTCCAGTCTGCGCTGCTGGAGCCTGCGGCTAAGCGGGCTAAGGATGATGAGGAAGAACTGGACAATTCCCCTAAGGGAAAGTACATCCAGGGCAAGGGGTTTTCAGACATGCTGGTGCATATTCGAGAGGTTCTTGGATTTGACCCTAAATCCCTGACTGAAGATGGGTTTTCGGCACAGTATAGTTCCTCTGTGGTGGATGACCTCCACTTCCATGATGTCCTGAAGGATATCCTCACGAAAGAGTGGCTGGAGGTGGATAAGCGGGGTATTCCGCGATTCCTGGGGAAGCGATATCGCCTGGCGGACTTTGATTCCCAGTTTCCTGCGATTCCGAAGGTTAATTCTCTTTTGTCTTCTATGGCTTCCTCCTCTTCCTCTTTATCTTCGGAGGAGGCTTCCCTGTCTGATCCGGTGGAGCGTAAGGTGGAATCTGCTCTCAAGCGTTCTTACGCCGCTTCTCACTTTGGGGTGCGTGCTAGCACTTATGCGGCCTATGCGTCACAGGTCCTGCTCAAGGATTTTGAGAGGCTGTTTGACTGTCTTCAGGATCATGGGGACCCTACTCCTGTGTTGGCTCAAATGGAGGTTCTGGCGCAATTCCTGTCAGATGTCACTTTTGATTCCTTGTCTTCTTTCTCCACGGCTGCTGGGGGCGGCGGTGGCTGGTAGGAGGTCTCTGTGGACAAAGCCATGGCGTCTTGATGCTGCGCAGAAGTCTTTGGTCCATAAACTGCCTTTTGAGGGTCCTCGTCTCTTTGGGGATGCCTTGAATTCGATGGTGCAGCGCTCTGCGGAGGAGAAGAAGTTGTTGAAGCCTTTTTAGCCTGCTCCTAAGAATAGGTCTTTTTTCAGGGGGTTTTGTCCTCTCAGCCCTTTCGTGATCGGGCCCGTGGTCGGGGGGCCGCGTTCCATTATAAATCCCGGCCTCAGCAGCAACAGCAGCAGCAGCTGCCGCAGCCTCCCTCGGGTGCTGGACAAAAGTGACTATGTCGCTGTGGGGGCTCGTCTCCATTTGTTTCTGGACCTTTGGTCAGCTCTGATCTCCGATCAATGGGTCTTGGATATCATCAGGTAGGGTAACCCGATTCCCTTCCGAGGCCCTCCCCCTCTGGCTTGTCTTCTGGTTACCCCGTTGTCAAGCGACCCCGTGCGGCGGTCTGCCATGTTGTCCGGTGTCACCATGTTGTTCCAGAAAGGGGCGGTGGTGCCGGTTCCAGTGGAGGAAGTAGGCCTGGGGTTCTATTCCCGTCTGTTTCTGTTCCAAAGCCCGATGGTTCCTTCTGCCACATATTGAATCTCCGTTCCCTGAACAAGTTGGTGCGGTTGGATCATTTTCGGATGGTCACATTGCAGTCCGTCATTCTCCTCATCCAGGAGGGAGATTTTTTGGCTTCCCTAGACTTGGAGGACGCCTATTTTCACGTTCCGGTCCATCCTGCCAGTCAGCGGTTCCTGAGGTTTGTGGTCCAGGGGATGCATTTCCAGTTTCTGGTTCTGCTGCTCGGCCTCTCCACTGCTCCCAGGACTTTTACCAAGGTATTGGCTCCTGCTGTGGGGGTTTTGCAACATCAGGGTTTCTCCGTGTTTCCCTATATTGATGATTGTTTGGTCTCTGCTTCCTCTTTCCCTCAGGCTCTTCTGGCGGTGGAAGCTACGTTGTCCCTGTTCCAGGAGCTGGGGTTCAAGGTGAATTTGGCCAAGTCTCATCTGGATCCTGTTCAGAGACTTCAGTTCATCGGGGGTCTGTTCGACACCTCTCTGGGGGCGGTGTTTCTCCCTCCTGTTCGGATCCTTTCCTTACAGACTCTGCGGCGGGATCTGTTGAGTCGTCCCTCCGCCCCAGCTCGTGCTTGGTTGCGGGTCCAGGGGTTGATGGCTGCGACCACTGCTGTGGTTCCTTGGGCTCGCCTCCATCTCAAGCCCTTGGTGACTCATCTGTTAGCTCGGTGGGACCCCTCCCGGGCGGATTACGAGACTCTGATTCCTCTCTCTCCTGCTCTGATTCAGGACTTGGACTGGTGGCTTTGCACTCCCAACCTGGAGAAGGGGTGCGGTTTTGTCTTCCTCCTCCCCTTTTGTTGACGACGGATGCCAGTCTCTGGGGTTGGGGGGCCACTTTGGGCTCCTTGGAAGTCAAGGGTCGGTGGTCTCAGGGGGACAGCACCCGTTCCTCGAACTGGCGGGAGTTGGCGGCTGTCTGCGAGGCGGTGCAGTTCTTTCAGGTTCCTCTCCTGGGGGCGAATCTGTTGGTTCGTACCGACAACCAGGTGGCTCATTGTTACTTGAACCGTCAGGGGGGGACCAGGTGCGTGTCTATGAACATGTTGGCCTCCATGATTTGTGCGTGGGCGGAATCTCATCTGTTGGCCTTGAGGGCGGTGTAAATTCCGGGACGGTTGAATTTTCATGCGGACGCTTTGAGCCGCGACCTTCCATCTTCTGTTCTGTACCATCTCTCTCTTCCTCTGTTCCTGTCCCTTTGCCTTGACTCCTTGGATCATTCTTTTTGCATCCCCTCACAACTCTCTCCTGCCCCGGTTTTGTTCGGAGGTGCTGTGTCCTCAGGCTTGGGCGGTGGATGCTCTTTCGATTCCCTGGCCTTCGGGCCTTCTGTATGCATTCCTTCCCATTCCCCTTCTCCCGAGGGTGCAGCAGAAGATTCGGAGGGAGAAGGTTTCGGTCCTGTTGATTGCTCCTTTCTGGCCTCGCCGCATTTGGTTTCCTCTCCTGCTGATGCTGGCGGAGGGTCGGTTTGTCCGGCTTCCTTTGCGTCCGTCTCCTCTTCAGTTTCCACTCCTGTCTCTGCCTTGTCTTCGTCATTTGCAGCTGATGGCTTGGCTCTTGAGCGGTTGACTTTGGAGTCTTTGGGTTGTTCGTCGGTGGTGGCTCGTGACATCCAGTTGTCTCGCCGCCCTTCGACCCTTAAGTGCTATGGCCGCCATTGGGGTTAATTTGTTTTTTGGTGTTCTTCTCATGGGGTGGATCCTGTACTGGGGGTTCCTACTTCTGTGTTGGAGTTTCTCCGGGATGGTTTTTTGAAAGGCCTTTCCCCTTCCACATTGTCTGCTCAGTGGGCAGCGGTTCGTGCTTGTCGGGGTCCTGGGGCCTCCTTGGATGGTGTTGCCCCTTTGGCTAGTCGGCTTCTTCGGAGCTTTCGTCTTCGTCGGCCGGTTTCTCCTGTTCTCATTCCTTCTTGGGATTTGCCTACTGTTTTTCGTGGTCTGCAGTTGCCCCCTTTTGAGCCTTTGATGGAGGCGGATTTGTTGTGGCTGTCCGCTAAAGTGGCTTTCCTGTTGGCTATTACCTCCGCTCGCAGGTTGGGTGAGTTGGGTGCCTTGCTCGTTTCGTTTCCCTATTTACAGATCCTCCCGGATCGGGTCGTTTTGCTGCTTGATCCGGCTTTTATGCCTAAGGTTTCTTCAAGTTTTCATTTGCAGCAGGAGGTGATTCTTCCTGATTTGCCTGCTGAGGGGGATTCCCTTGTTCCCCATTCTTTGGATGTTCGCAGGGCTCTCCAGATTTACGTCCAATGTTCCCTGGGGTTCCGGAG
The DNA here is from genome assembly GCF_964261635.1 of Lissotriton helveticus. NCBI lineage: Eukaryota > Metazoa > Chordata > Amphibia > Caudata > Salamandridae > Lissotriton > Lissotriton helveticus. Next base: position 614,295,531 of record NC_136073.1, on the reverse strand, counting down.
TTCTCCTGCCCTGTTTGTCTCCTGTGGGGGTGTGGCTAAAAGGAAGAAGGTTTCCACTTCCAGGATCAGTCGGTGGGTCAGTTTGGCGGTCTCTCAATCTTACAAGTCTTTGGATTTGCCTCCTCCGACTCATGTACAGGGTCGGTCGATGCATTCTGTGTCTGCTTCCTGGGCTGAGGCGGCGGGGGTCTCTATCCAGGAGATTTGTAGAGCACCCACCTGGCAGTCTCATCACACATTTGTGCGACATTATCGGCTTGATGTTTTACATGCCTCTGCTGACAGTTTTTCTGCTGGCGTCTTGAACGCTGTTGTTCATTGATCTTTTATTGATTAAAGTTTTGTACTCTGCATGGATCCCTGGTGTCCTGCTTGTTTTCTTTATTGGTTCTCTGCTTGTGAGTTCCTCACGTTGTTAGGAATGGGACGGGGAGGACCCGTGAGGGGGTAATGTCTTATTACTTACCGGTAATCTTCATTACCCCGATTAGGGTCCTCCCCGTCCCAGTCCTCTTCCCTCCCACCCTCCCACTGTGTTTGTGTCGGAGTCTTGTTGATAACAGGCATGTGGGCGGGGCTTATGTACTATGGAAATACTGGCGTTGTGATTGGCTGGGTGGAGGCAGGACTGCCTCACGTTGTTAGGACTGGGACGGGGAGGACCCTAATCGGGGTAATGAAGATTACCGGTAGGTAATAAGACAGTTTGCAGCTGCAGGATTCTCTACACTTGACGGGCCCCCTCAGCCCCACACTGAAGAGAGTGCTGAAGCACAGGCCTGAGCAATGCATCAGTTCTGTTTAGCTTCAGCCTTTCTTTGGGCAGGTAGCTGTGTTCTGGAAGGTCTCCACACAAAAAATAAACAATTGCAATTTATAGCTTTTGTTTCTTTCTGCTGTACAGAGGCCTGGAATGAGAGGCACCCCAGGATTTATCAGTGAATCTGAGAACTGGGGAGGAGAAAGAAATAGTGGTCAGAGCAGCAAAGAAAAAGGTCAGAAGGAAGTTCAAATGAAGAAGCAATCCTGAGAGGGAGAGGCAGGTGATAGAACTCTGTGTGTAAATGTGTGTGCGCACAAAGGGGCTTACCCTGCCCACCCCTCCCCTGCAGGAGGCCCAGGGACCCCTCAGTCATGCACCTTGCTTGTCCTGATATTCAGCAGACAGCAACTTGCTCTTTTCTTTGTGCAGAGTGCAATAAGTTGACACTGCCCTGAAGAAATGTAAGTAACACTTTATTGTTACATTTTAGGAAGCCACTGATTCCACAGAAAGCCAGGCCAGGGGTTTTGTAATTGCAGGAGAGGGTGGAGGGCTCTTGCAGAAGGCCGGGATGGATGACTAAAGCAGGATTCAGTGATTGTCTGTGGACCCTCCCACATCCAGCCTTCAGCCTCAGTAAGAGTCCAGTATCGGAGTCAGACTACAGAGGTGGCAAGCAGCACAGAGCAGCAGGCTTTCACCCGGCCATGTTGGCATCCTTCAGCTGCTGAAGGGCTATGATTCCTGGGGGTTAAAGAAGCAGTGAGGCTAGCGCTGGACTAACTGGGGTCACCCAAACAGGTGAGTCCACCGACAGCCCTTTTCTTTCTACCGTGATGTAATAAAGGGAGGCATGGAGTAACTGACAGGCCCTGGGGGTACTGGGCCGATACCATAGCAATCATTATGCCTCACCACCTGGTCACACCAGACTTAACAAAAACCTCAGAAGCCCCCACTGGGGCCCCTGCAAGTACTGAACAAAGGCAACTGTTCTAACAATGCCTGATAGCGGGTGGAATCTGGGTATGAGTGACTTCTTGCATTGCTTGGTCTGCTTTTCAGCGATAGGTTCTGCCCCGCCCCCAAAAGTGAGATCTGACCAAGTAAATGCACCTGCATTAGGATTTCCAACCTCAAGCAGAATAACATTTACCACATATGTGGATTGCACATGTTGCTTTGGGAGGGAGACGAGAACCAAGCCAGGTTCGGATCCTGTGACTCTGGCAGTGGCGCTCTCAGCTCAGACTGTCAGTGTCTAGGTATTGTAGCAAGGTGGCCTTTTGGCTCAAAGCCCTGGCCTGCAGCTCTATCCCAATGATCCACTGAATAGTTGGCATTGCTCCTTCATAAATATTGAAAGCTGGGTGAAAAATAAGGGATAGCTTTTCTGTTTTTCAAGCGGCATTAAAATGAGTGCACTGCACTTTCTTAAAATGTTTGCTTTTCAAGTTGTAGGAAAGCACTGAAAACTTGTGTAAAAGCTCTTACAGCTCTGCTACTCAGAATAAAGCAAACATTTAAACTGCCATAGTCACGCTGCATTCAATGTACTTATTACTAGTGTCTTCCCATCACCTTGCAAATTTCTGCGCCCAACACAATATCTCTCTTTTTCCCTGTTGGTTGCCTCACTTTTTATTCTTTGGGTTACTTGATCTCCGCTATCTCCTAACGTGTAGTTTTCATCCTGCTTTCTTTCCTCCCCTCTGTCTAGCTTCTACTATGATGTCCTGTTCTTCTGTTCCTCATTCTTCCACATAGTCCCCTTCATGCACTGTGAATGACCCTCATTTCAGGCAATCTTACTCTCTAGTCAACATCTGCTCAGAGATGGTCACTCTTAACCCTCCATATTCCCATTCTCTTTCTAGCTCTTTTGTTTCTTTCTCTGTTTTTTTCCTTTCTTGTTTTCTTCTCTTTTTCATAAATGTCCCTCCTTTCTGCCCTTAGCTCTCTGACCTGTTTCTCGCACTCATTCCTTTATCTCTTTGCCAACATTCCTGACTTTCTAAGTATTCTTTCTCTCCCTTCATCCCTAACTCTTTCAGTTACTCTGTCTCATACACATTATTTAAGAGTTCTCCTCCATTACTCAGAATCTCTCTACCCACTTTTTGTTATGACTGTCCTTCTCGATCTCCTTTTCTTTCTCTTTCTTTGACTGTATCATCTTGCATCCTCTTTCAGTCTCTCTTTCCTCTTATACATCCATTATGGCCTGCTGTCTATCGCTGTTTGACTGCTCTTATTTTCTTGCTGCCTCTTTCCTCCTGTATTGTTTCTCGTCAATGACGATCACTCTCTCCACCTGTCTTACAGCAGCCTCCTCTTTATGAATGTGTTTGATCTAACTATGATTCTAACTCATGCGCTGCCATATATCTCTCATTATGTTACCTTGATTGTTCATTTTTGTCTCCCCTCCCCCACTCTATTCCCTTGTATTAGTTCCTTGGCTCATCTAATTGGTGTCTGGAGGGTTGCGGAATAAATGAGTGTGCCAGTTAACTGTCACTGTGCTTAATGGCAGGGGCGTTATAATAGCCCCTACAGCGCGGCAGGCTCCGAGCTCCAGGGGCCCACCTCTGGCACTGTGCATGTGCAGCAGGCCCTTGCCCTGAGACATGCCTAGACTGGCAGTACCTGGGGTTTTCCTGGGGCCGGTTTTGTTACGGGGCGATTTTCCTTTTGGGGATCTATATTACATCAGGCCACCCGACCCATCAAAGGTGTTTGGCGTGGCCTAAATGCCAGCTTTAGAAGTAGCAGCACTGGGGTTAAACTAAACGCCATTGTCCCTCTTTTATTTCCAAGTCAGTCATCACGGAAATAAAAGAAAGACAACGTCGCTCTGCGCTCACTCACGATAGCACATGGCACAACCTGTAGCGGAGTGGAGCGCCAGTCTAGCCCTGTAAAAGGTCATTGCGCTTGTTGGATTTGCAGGATGAAAGGTGTTTAGTAGGCTGCCGCAGTAGAAGGTCTTGCGGTGGGCTTAGTAAATGGGCACGCACTGCAAGGCAAGGTTGAGCACAAGGACGGCCAGGCCCTGTGTCATCATAACAGCAAAATGTAAGCAGTCCCAGTTATTTATATGAAGGAGTTTAGCGCGCATCTGTACCGAGTTAGACCGGATAAGCATTACAAGCAAACTTTTAAGGCCAGGGAGAAATCAGATGCAGCCTAATCACCTGCTGATTTCCTCCTTGAAATATTAATTAAACATGCTAATATGTACATCATTGTTTGGCAGAGGCCACACAAAGTTGGCCGGCGTCTTATGTTGTTGCAGCTGTTGGCATGCATGCTTCTTCCATAAAGACTTCATGCCTCTCAGGATAATAAAAGAGACTTGCAGCAAAGGGCAGCAGTATGAAGAAAGTCGTCTTAGTATGTTTTACTTTTTGAGCAACATTACTGTGTCATAGGCCATGATATTAAGTTGAATACAGATTCAGAAGAAACCACTACTCAATGAGTGCAACATGCACTGTATGAGTTGGATGTATTTGCTATTTCAGCCATTGATGTATGCTTGTAGTGGTGAGAGCCTGTATGCTACATCTTTTCACTGATCTGGCACTGGCTGGATCATCTAACTGTATATTCTATAGCTAAGGTGGAGGATGAACCTGGGGTAGAGTCCCCTGCTTCTGCACTTCTGCAGCTCTTCTGTACAGTATGAGACCATGAGCCTTAATCCGAGACCCAGCCGCACTATAACGAAGTGCCACCCCAGTGTTGACTCCTCAGTGTTAAGGAGCTGACTCCTGTGAGCCAGTCTACCTGTCCATGACAAGTTTCTGCGACTCTGCTCTCCTGCCTGTCCACACAACATGCCCTCAGCACCTTTGCTAATTGTTGTCTGCCTTCGTCAGACTGCAGGAACAATATTTTCTTAACAAAACTGTGGACATTATTTTGATTAAATAAAAAAATGAAAAACCTTTGGAACGTTGTTCAAGATAGATCTCCCCCCTCTCTTTGACTCTGAAATGAACAAATATACTTAGATTACACAAAAAGAGTGCATCTGCAGGCAGAAAAGCACCCCTTGTCCTTGCTAATGTGCTAAGGATTACAAAATACACAATGTAGCTATTTTGAGAACAAATGACTAAGGATACTATGGTTTGCTACCAAGTTAGTAACATGTCAGTTCAAATACGCAAGCCACCATTGACTGTGATATTTATTAGAAAGAAATACTTCTCCAGCATGTGTGTGTCCTTGACCCCACATTGCCAGTACTGCCCATGTCATTGACAGAAAGTGTGGGTGGGTATATTTATGATCTAGTTTTACACTGGCTAAAACTATTGAGAATGAGGTCATAATAGTAAGAAGCACAATAGTAAAATGAATTTTATTGACATCTTATTAGATAAAAAAAGTGACAATTTTTCAGAAAAGCTGTTTTTTCAAAATCCTGACTGTAATGCCCTGGGTTGCATGGGTGAGGCTGACTTATGTGTTAGTTAGCTTGGCAGGGCTTTTGGATGCTTGATTTCTTGGATGACCCTATAAGGGGCAGGACTCCTTATTTGAGTGCATGCCTTAGACCAGCCCTGTTTGATTTTGCACCATTAGTGTTTTTAACACGAGACAGAGTGTCGTGGATTGTTTGATGAACGTGTGACTCTAAAGATGATTTTGAAAATGTTAAAAATCTGTTATCCTGCTGTTTTAAATGAAAGGTTATAGTAAACATAAAACTACAAGAGCAACATTGTAAGAATTGCACCACCTTATAAGAGCTGCTTTGTCATGTATTTTGGCTTATGGAATAATTAAATTGCATGATATGTTATGTTATGTTGTTCAATAGTATGGTGTGCCACATTTCTCTATGTGTTATGTTGTCATGCTTTTACATTGTGTTTTGTTACCGGGCTGTGATACGCCATACCATTGCTGATTTAAAGAGTGCTGCAGGCAGATATAGGTCTCCTTAAGTGCACTAAGACACAAGAGGGAAGGGGGTGGGCGCAAGAAGGTTTATACAGCCAGCTCCCTTGCGTAGGTGAAGGGCACCATCCAGCAGTTTTAGAGTTGCATCGCCACAAACTTCGTGGGTAGTGCCAGCTCCTCTGAGGCATATTTTCACCTGAGCAGGGAGTAGACCCAGAACCTCTTTATATTCTTCCTCTTTCGTGGGTTCTGTATTTCTCTTATCAGGGAGAGGTGGTGGGAAAGCGTTCCTTCTATTGGGATGTTTACAGTGTCTGGCAACCCCCAGTTGCACAGGCTGCTTTCCAAATGAGGCTTGATGGGAGGTCGGCTCAGCCTGGCCTGTTTCCTTTCTCCTGATATCCTGCTTTCAGTTGGGTGAAGGGGCTTAACCAGCTCCGGCACAGCAGCTAGATCGGACCCTCCGTGCAGTTGATTACTCTGGGTCTTCTTGGTCGGAACCTCGAGACCAAAATGAGCCAGACTTCCGTGTGGCTTCTGTCTAACACCCACATTCTGCCCTCAGGTGCCAAACATTACAGACAAAGCAGTGACCTTTGATGGAAAACGTGCAAAAGAAAGAGATACAGATTTAGTGGTGCTCCTCTGGTTTATTTTCTATGTTCCCTGTAAGAACGTGGGTATGACTGGATATCCCGGTGCACTGTAAGGTCATAATTTACTATGTTTTAAAAGTTAATACATTTGAATATACAATGAAGAATATGTTGTATAATACACAACTTTTGCACCGCTCTTGCCTTTTAAAAAAACATTATTAGGGGAGGACCACCCCCTAACCCCCAAGCCCACTTGCAAGAGTCAAGCCAGCTTACTACGTACTATAGAGCATAGAGGGACTGCTCTGACAAACTATGCCAGGGCTGCTTTGGTTTCCCAGTCTGGCCCTGGCCTGAGAGCTCCTGACTGTGTCCAGAGCAAGGGGGGCCTCCTCATGTACTTTGCAGGGAGTCCCCTCAAGTTTTGTTACGTCACTGATACACAGTCACCCCTACGTGTAGCTCCGCCCACTTCCCCAGCAGCCCCATGTCAGCCCACATAGGCCAGGAGCCCACCTTCTCAGGACTAAGGGTTCCAATACATCATTATCCAGAAACTAAAAAAAGTCAACAGAAAAGTGGGCACTGTCCTTGAGAAGCATCACCAGCAGGAAACCCTGTTGACAAACCTCAAGATGGCTATTGAATAGATAGCTTGCACAGCTGATGTGAACATTTGTTGTTTTTTTTGACAGTTTTGTATTTTGCATAGTATTTTAGGTAGGTTTTAGATAGGGTTTGTTTATTTAAGGTAGCTTTTAGATTTTTATATATTTTGTAATAGGTTTTAGTTTTTACATTTTTATGAGGATTTAGTGGGTAGGGGAAATGTTTAGGCTTTAAGAAAAAATAAAGAAAGAAAGAACAGAAATACCCCCAAAAATTTCTTTGATTAGGATTTGATGTGTATGTAGTTTATTTATAGGTGTAGTTGAATTTTGCAATGTGTGACTATGTGTGTTAAAGGGGGTGGGGGTTGATGCTTAACATGTCTGTTGTAGTATATGTGTAGCATAGGTTAAGATGAGATTAGGTATGCTAAGGTAGAGTTAAGTTAGTGTAGGATAGGATAGTTTAAGTTAGGTAAGGCTTAGTTTAGTTTACTTAACAGTAGTTAGTGTAGGGTAGCTGTTTTTATTCATAGGTACTTTACATTTCTTTGATTTGAAATAATGGTTTCGGCTTCCACGAATGCTTGGTGTTTTACTGCGGAGGAGTTGTCATATTAGGTTATGTCAATTTGAGCACATGATGTAGGAATTCCCTGCTGTGTTTGTACATATGTGCAACTTTGAGATACCTATGTACAAGAGTCATCAAATTTGCAATGCAGCATTTCAAGGGATCTTCAACAATCTTTGCCCGCTGTAAGTGGGACTCTTTGTGTGAATGGATGCACTGCCCAACACAGGTAGTCACCTACTGTTGCACTGTGTGTGTACCTTTATGCTACATGTATTGTACGGATGAATTTCTCAACCAATAGTTACCATTGATTGCTATTTTGGGACACACACTGGTGCCTGCCACTTACGCACTCACCCTTGCACCATTTTACTATGACATCAGTTTTTATTGGTGACTAGTATCTATTGGAGTGGCCCCCACCTGGCCAGAAACTCCAATCATACTTGTCATCGACAACTTGCTAAGTGTGGCACTTCTTGCTTGTGATTTTATGCAACCACTTTCTAGGTTAGATGAACATTGGTCACACAATTCCTCTTCCCCTGGGCATGTGTAGCTTGTTCCATGGTTCTGTAACCTAGCTCCTAATATTTCATGTGTGTATATAGTAAAGTGTATGTCTTGTGTGGTTACACTCACACTCATTGCATGTGAGGGCTCTCAGGGACAGAGTAACACATTGACCATGTGTATGCCAGTGTGCCTTACTACACCATACATCATTTAACACAGGAACCACATTGCTAATAGTTGCAGGTGATGCTTAAAGACATCTAGGGGGTAATATGGAGCTTCCATATCCTTCAGTGGCACAGGTATGATACCAAATGATAAAGAGTCTGGCCATTGGTATCTTGTTGTTATCATTGCATGTATTAATATAGTAAATATGTGATATCTTTAATGGGCTGACATGTGTGCATTATTATATTGTCATGATTACTGAGCGAGTTATCTGTGGTTGTCTGGGAATGTATTAGTTGCTCATATGCCTCACAGGACCCAATTTGTGCATGTATTCAAATGCATAATTGGTTGGAATTATTAACTGTCCTTCTAGGTACTGATGCCTATTGTAATGCCAGGAAGTTCAGTAGTTCAAGAAGACTTTTAACTTGATGCCATGACATTGGAGGTACTTGATGCTTGGCTGTGTCCAAACAGACCATGTAATAGGGACTGTAGTGCAATTTCCTTCAAATGCTGAGAAGTGTGTTTTGTATTCACACATCCGCCATTGTCTAGTTAGTTGTACCTGCAAAATAAGTACAACACATGGGTTCATGTAAGTGCTTTTATATTCAAGTGTTTAACTGAGCAATTTGCAAGTACCATTCCTTGCAGCAACAACCCCAACATTGTTTGAGAGCCAGGGGATGTCCAGACAGAGTTAAAGGGGGAGACATGTCCTGTGCCATGCTGAGAAGAGAGTGTTTCAGTGAGGAGGAGGTCCATATTGCCATTAGGAAAGGTAGGCCACATCAGCAGTCCACCAATGGATTTGATCAACAGGAGGGCATTCAAAAAGGGGACAGAACCAGGTGAAAAGGGCGGTGGCATGATCCTAAACATGGGTCCAATGAGAAATGGGCCAAGTGGCACAGACAAATGTTAGCGGAAATTGCTCCATCGGAGAAGGTTGAAGTCCCCATCTTTGTCCAATGATGTTTGTGATGCCTCACCTGAGCCTTGTATTTGTAGTGCTAGAGGCATCTGAGGCACACATACATCAGGGGCAGAAGATGTGGTTACCCTGACTCCTGCAGCATTTACCTGTGCCAGCAAGGAAGGCAGTAGAGTGCAGAAAAGGGACTATTGACTTGTCAGCACAGCAACAATGCTGCGGTGGAAGGCACCCATTGTAACAATATAGGAGTCCTTCTTCTGCTCCAAAGATTCAAGGATGGTGCATATAGCCCCCAACTGGGTGCTAACACCACTGGTGTTACATCAGCAGATCTGTTGTTCTTATCTCATGACACCAGCGATGTCAGCCAGGGACTGTTCCAATCTGTCGAGTTGAAGGTAGATGCCTCTTATTGCCTCAGGGGTGTCCTTATCTGGACTGAGGCACTCACAAACCCCCTCTAGGCTGCCTGTGATGGTCTCCATACCCACTCGCACCTCATCCACCAGCTACTACTGAACTCCTACCGCCTGCTGTAAGAAGATAACAATGGGGTCCTTGGAGTCCAGGGCTGGCTTGGGTTGGCAGATGGGGTATGTCCAGATGTGGGCAGTTCCTCTGGATACCATGACCCTCTGTTATCCCCTCTCGCTACCAGAGAAGGTGTTCCAATGGCATAGAAGAGTTGCCGAAAGGTGTAATTGTCCATTGGGAGCAGGATGTCATCACCAACAGGCTGCTCATCCAGGACAGGCAACTGTTCAGGTTGTGTTGTTTCTCCCTCTGCAATGAAATAGAAATATGTTAATAGTGATCTATGCTAAATGTTGACATGAGTAATCTGGGTGACATACAGACTTTATTCTCATTAACTTCGATGTCTACATTGATGTGTAGGACATGTATGACTCTTAGGAAATATTGTCAAGTTGCACTCTAGTTGCCTTGCAGATGGCAGGATCTTAGCTTTGGTCACACTATCACTGTGTGACAAGGGTGACTTTTTAGACCAGACTTTGAAACATAGATAAACAGCTTGCTGGCCTGTCCTGTCTGTGCTGCTATGTTGATGTGAGATCCAAATCTGCCTTGCTGATTAGATTAGTATTTGTTTTTCTTGATGGCTATTCTGAATGCGGTTTCACATATTGACACCACCCCTGTGCACATTGCACCACGGCTCCCGGGTACCTGCATTTCCTCTAGGCACTACTCAGCCCACAGCTCCAGGGAAAGAGATGTGGGTTTGGTCATGTATTTGATTTGATCCTGCACTCTGCCTTTCACACACTACACCACTGCATTCTGCATTGTTCTACTGTCTTGCATGTACATTGTGCATACATGTGGCCCACGTCTCATATTTCAAGTGCGCACACACAACTCACTACACAGTTAGCAACCTTGCCATACTGCAGGGATGTGTTAGGGCATGCACTTACCATGGTTTTCCAATGTTTGTTTACTCATGTGATGTAATTACTAACACACTCCGCTCCATAGTTCAGAACAGTATGCAGTGTGTACGAACTCTGAAGTGTTAGGCCCAGTCAGACTAGGCAGGTTGCTAGCACTGATGCCCACCTATTTCATCATTACAAAATGTGGTTATCCGCAGAGTATTAAACATCATTTGACTGAGACCTGCTCACTTGTACATGTACAAAACTCCCCTGGCAACCCTCAGTTTGTCCCTGGGACTCCCTTTACTGTCACACACTGATGGCACCCATATCATACATTGACTCTCATGTGAATTCAACACCAACATAGTGAGTTAACATATCTAATTGACTGACAAGGCTGCCGATATTTGAGGGTTATGGGTCAAGCTGTACCCCACATGCTAGTAGTCATGATATTCTGTGAGATGTACCTACCCAGGGTTGCCACACAACTAGGCCCATACACCTCACCCTCCAACCATCCACAAATCCAGCCCCTAGTTGTGGCAACCTAGCTCATCCTGTCACTTCACAATTCCCATTTACACATGCTACTGCTTTGACATATGTAGCAAGGTAAGATATTTATTTTTTCAGCACCCTCCTGACACGTGCAATATCTTCACCCAGGTCCACATCACATTTAGGATGTAGAACACCAATGACCTCATCTTTGTAATTCATTTACAGCTGCGACACAAGTGTGACACTATCACACACAGCAGTGCATGTGTTTTGCTCAGGCAATCTTGCAGCACTCATGTCACTTCTAATCTCCTTGCCGTGCAATGTCTCTCCATTCAAACACTGTACCAGTTCAATGTACTCCAGGGGCACACCGGGCTCACACACCATCTATTCTTTAAAAAAAACACACACACACACACACATGGGGGCTTATTATTGAGAGCCTTGCATCATCTTTGTACCATGTGAAGAGGTACATCAGTGGCGCAGGGCTCTAAATCATATTTCCTAAACTAAGCAAAGTTACCCTGCATGGCTTTGAGTGTCTTCATAAATGTTGATTAAGGCAAAGCAGTGCCAATCGGTGCCTTGCCTTACTCTGTGGTTGGGATATCTTCCATGGGAGTTGGCAGTGGGTGTTTCCAACAGCACCCTTGGATTTTGACGCTGCCCCAGATTAACACATGATTGCAAAAAACCTGGGGAAGTGCAAAATCCTTATGCCTCCTGAGGTGAGGCCTAACAAGTAGTAATTTCTTTATTTCAGGTTCAGGTTTCATGTCTTTATTTCGATTTTTAACAAATCATAAAAGACACATTAAAATACGATAATAAATCACACATAAGACTTTAAGAAAAAAAAAAAATACAAAACATCAATAAACAGAAACTGGATACATTAAAAAAGCATTAAATATCAATAAGGAGGAAACCTGAGTAAATAAAAAACACATGGTGTTTTAGCAGTACATTACGAAACATATCGATTAACGGGAAACCATTTCTTGCCTGATGGATGCAGATGAAAAAATCTAAAAACAGATGGTTTCAACAATGTACAGGTTTGTCACTTTACGAGACACTATATGTGGGCTCTGGCAACTAAGACGTATGTTTTAACCTTAAAAGCCAGGCCCAGCCCAAATATTTAGCCAGACTTACAACAAAGAGCTCGGAAGTGTTGGTCTTTAGCGCCCAAATGGCTTCAGCAGATGTTTTAAATGGTAATCTCTGGAACAGTGGTTTTAGCCATTTCTTTCGGGGTACAGTATATCTAGGACAAGCAAAAAGAAAATGTCCCTCTGATTCTCTCTGTCCCGGGCAACCTTTACAATAGATCGATGTCCCTGTGGTCCATTTGTTAACAAAAGAGTTCAAAGGCAATGACCCCACTCTGAATTGGTGGTACAGTTTCTTGTCTAACGGTTTGGTTATTACATCCCAATAGAGCTCTCGGGATAGATCTAGCTTAAAAGTTAGAAACCTGCCTGTGAGGCTGATATTACTAGAGAATGAGACTCTTTTTAAACGAATCGAGGCCCAGTACAGGGATTTGAACTCTTGTTTGGAGGGGAAAACATTGGATGAGGGGGATGACCAGAGTTGTTCCAAGCCCATGTCAGTGAGAATGGTTTTCACAGCTAAGAACCATGGGATTTGTCCGGACCCGCTAATTGGCCGGACTTCAGCCAATTCTTTAGCGAAGAGAGACAGGTCAGGTGAGATCCATATTCGTTTCCACAGGGCCACCAACCTAATTCTAAACCATCTCGTTGATCGGAGGGCACCCTAGGTCCAGACATAGGGGGATTGAGGGAGTCGACTGTGGGAGACCTACTAAGTTCTGAAGGAACTTACATTGGGTTCTAAAAAGGTTAAGCAGGTCCATGTAGCCCCAAAGATCTGCGCCATAAAGAATAGCGGTGGTAATTTTGGCGTCATAAATCCTAAGGGCAGGGAGAACCCGCTTGGTGGAAAATCCTTTTTGCTCTTTTATAAGACAGCCAGACAAACGTGCAAGCTTGAGATGTTGGATGTTAGTTTGATCTTTCCATCTCAAGCGGCTGTCAAGGGTGACCCCCAGGTAGGTCATGGTCTCAACTTGCTCGAGATTAACTCCGTTCAACCTCACAGAACTCCGGACTGGATGGTTTCTAGTAAAAACCATAAATTTCGTTTTCCCCACATTTACCACCAAGTTGTTAATGGCACAAAACTCCTCAAAGCGGTCCAAGGCCCGCTGGAGCCCGCTGCGTGTTCTGGAGAGGAGTAAGGTGTCGTCGGCGAAGATGAGAAGCGGGAATCTCTTCCCCGCCAACATTGGGGCGTCGGTGGGGGTATCCATGAAGAATTTCACCACTTGGTCGATGAATAAAAGGAAAAGTGTGGGTGCCAGGACGCACCCCTGACGGACACCTCTGGTTACGGGAAATGTTTCCATCACTTGCCCCTGACCTCCCCACCTCACCCTCGCGTAGTTATCCTCATGGAATCTAATAATGAGGTCCAGAAGTTCTGGTGGACATCCTAAGTTTTCCAACACACCCCACAATTTGTCCCTTGGCACCAAGTCGAAGGCGGACTTTAGATCAATGAATGCAGCAAAGATGGTACCGCCGCCAAGCCAAACCACCTTCCAATAGATCAGGCAGAGTCTAAACACCTGATCTATGGTGCTTATTCCCGATCTAAAGCCCGCCTGCATGGGAGATAATATGGCCTCTGTTTCGATCCAGCCCTGGACCCGTCCCAAGACCATACGTGCGATTATTTTTTGTATGGAATTGATTAAGCTAATGGGACGGTAATTCCCTGGCTTAGACTTATCGTCCTTTTTGTATATCGGAATTATCTCAGCTCCCTTCCATGATTTTGGGATCGTGGCTCCATTAGCTAAGGAGTTAGCAATCATGGTTATGTATGGGAGCCATAAGGCTAGATTAGATTTAAATAGGTCCGCCGGTATCAGATCCATGCCAGGAGCTTTCCCTCGCAGGGTCAGGCCCAGGGCCAGCTCGGCCTCTGGAACTGAGAAAATGAGTTTCTCCCCGAGGGTGCTTAACGGGGATGACCTGCCCAGGGGTTTTATAGCTTTGGGGTCATCGGCTCTAAATTGGGCGGAGTAGAATATTACCCATTCATCAAGGGGTACATGGTTGGCCGGGGTGGATGAGTCCGGGTCCTTCCCCCATTTGACTAGATCCCAGAACTTTTTTTGGTTGTTTGAGGTGGACGCCTCCAGAAGATCTGTCCAGAACCTATCCTCCCACTCCCGTTTGGATTCCCAGAGGATTTTTCTGTACTGGAGCCTAGCCGCCTTAACTGCGACCATGTCCCTAGATTTAATAGTTGAGATAAGATCCGAGTGTGCCTCCCTACATTTTTTGTTGTACCATTTTTGGGGCAAGGGGATAGTTTTGGTAGAAGCACTTCGGCACGGGAGGGTGAGAAGGGACTTTAACTGGTCAAAACATCTAGTGTGAAGATTCATAACATGATTTGCCAATCCCGGGTTTGCCCCCAGCAGATCAATTTTCGACATCTCATTATACACATTGTAGGCCATTGTATTAACATTGTCCCATAGTGATTTGTCCTCCAAAACCCGGGACCATTTCAATCTCCTCCTATCATTGGTTAGCAAAACGTCCCCTGTATGTGAAGTGGTGGACTCCTCTTGTCTCTTTAGATCTGGCAGTTTCAATGATAGTAACAGCGGATTGTGGTCACTTTCCGGGCGCTGTATAACTACCATGTCAATTAATAAAGGCCAATATTCCAATTTTAACAAGAAGTAGTCAATGCGGCTCTGCCTTAGCCCATTATCGAAGGTACAATTGGCTAGTTTATCCGAGATTGTGCGGCCATTGCAAGCTCGGAAACCCCTATTTAGGCAGAATGCCATCCAATTCACTGCCGCCTCTGTTGCTTTAGCCCTTTTGTCAACAATTAGATCAGGGATATCCCAAGCAGTGTCAGTCAGTCAGTCAGTCAGTCAGAATATCTTTATTCGACTTATTCCAAGTCATACAAAGAAACACAGAACAATAAAACATGACATGCGATACATATACCTACATTTTCCTAAAAAGCATCAATCTAGATGCGCATATAAAAATACTATATACAGAATTAAAAAATAGATTTTACATTTCATGTCAAGAAAACCATAATAACCATTAAATTTTAAGGCGAAATTTGGCCAACAGCTTTCGCCCTAGCAGCGGCCACTAAGAAGTTAGCAATGCAAAAAGTTATGCGAGGATTTGACAGGAGCTGTAAATAGAGCAGCGCCGGACGCACCTGAGTGAATCCCGCTTCTTTCAGGATGGGGAGCAAATATTTTTTCCTCTGCTCATGATACAAGCTACAAAACATGACAAAGTGCATTGTGTCATGCACGGAAAAATGATCGCATCTGCAAGGAGGGGCTAGGTCTGGCTTCTGCCAGCACTTAAAAGAACCTAAATAAAAATGTAACAGGTTAAACCTGAACTTCGTTAATAAAAACCTGTGATAAGGGAATGTGACGAAACTAAGATAAGGTGCGAGAGAGGGTACGCTAACCAAAAGGCTGTGTGCCCTAACTGCTGGTTTCAACAGTTCGTCTTCCTCGCGGCGCGCTTCCTTCCTTTCCCTAAATGACTTTTTTATATAGTCTATGTCCTGAGCTCTGATTTTTTCTGGGCATGAAAAAAGTTCTGGACGACCCAGATCTGTAAATGATTTAACTAAATAGGCAAGCCATGGAATACTGCTGTGTTTGTCAAGGGATAAGACATCGTTTAAAATTTTGTGGTTCAAAGGGAGATCTTCATTCAGCCACATTTTCATCCACAGGGTCAAGGGGGCTAGGCTCAGTAAATCTGACAGGTAGGGTAGACCCACCTCTTTATGGATGGAATAGGTTGGGGTTGACTGGGGTACAGAGAGGAGAGATCTAATAAATCTATTTTCTGCTCTCTGAATAGGGTCAAGATTTACATACCCCCACAGAGGGGATCCATATAGTGCAATAGCCACAGGCTTACACTTATAGATTTTTAAAAGGGCTTCCATGGGCCTGGCTCCCAACTTGCCGGCAAAACCCAAGAGCGCTGAGGATGATCTGATTACCGCCAGCCTCTTTGCTCTTATCTGTGGCCCCCACGATCCTTTTTGATCAAACAGTACACCCAAGTAGGGGAATGTGGTTACCTTAGAGACAGGGACCCCTCTGCAAACGAATGATTTATGTCTTTTTTTAGTACACTCACGCCCCATTACCATCGTGTGTGACTTAGAGACATTAACCTAAGGTCCAAATTGTCCATGAAAGAACCAAAGGCGTCCAGAAGGAGCTGGAGACCAACGCCAGTACGAGCGATCAACACAGCGTCGTCCGCATACGCTTCCTGGCCTCGCAGGTGTGCCCCCAGGCCATTAATGTAGATGGTAAAAAGCGAGGGGGCTAAGATACAACCTTGCCGTACCCCCTTTAAAGATTTAAACAGTGGGGTACATCTGCCATTATTTGACACTCGGACGGCTGCAAAAAGCTCCTGATGCAAAGTGGCCATAAACGCGACCAAGGCTTCATCGATACCCATCTCCAACAGGATCAACCATAGTTTTGACCTATTGACCAGGTCGAAAGCCGAGGAGAGGTCCATAAATGCAAGAAACACGGAACCCTCCTTGGCCACCGTATATTTAGAGATGAGTAAATGCAGATTGATACATTGTTCAATGGTCCCTTTTCTTTCTCTAAAGCCATATTGCAATTCGGACAGCCCACCACAACCCTCAACGTTCTCCCTCAATCTGGATAAGAGGACTCTGCCCAAGATTTTTATGGTTGAGTCCAAAAGGGATATGGGCCTGTAAAACGCGGGATCGTCCCGCTGACCTTTATTTTTAAAAATAGGGACGATGGTGGATATGGCCCACGAGGCGGGGGGTGAATTGCCATTAACTGCGTTAAACACATTTGACATAACCTCCGCCCACAGTTTAGGTGAATACATAAAAAAGTCAGCGGGAACTCCATCGGGACCAGGTGCCTTATGTTTGGTAGTTGCCAAAAGAGCTTTTTCCACTTCTTGGGGGTTAAAGGTGATAGGATGTACAACTGCGTTGAGCAGTGGGACCTTTTTGATTCCCTCATCGTCACCCCCATAGACATTTTTGAAAAAAGACAGCAATTTTTCATCGGTAATCACGCAATCCATGGGTGCATTACTATCTTCAGAAATTAGGGGCTGTTTGATGATGTCCCAAAATCTCCTGCTGTCCCTCAGCACTGCCGCTGAAAGGAGATTATCCCAAGTTTCGCGTTTGATGGTATCTTTGCGATTCTTTATGGCTGCCTTATAAGTTTTCCTTAGTCTCGAGATATCCTCTTTGACCCTAGGAACATTTTTTAGGGCTGCCAACAGTTCTCTATGGGCTTTCGAACATGCAGAGTCGAACCATCGCTTGTGTCCTGGGGCTCCCTGGATGGGTTTGGCTAGAAGATCCTTTGAGACCTGGTCGCATATTGCCTCATAAGCTGATACTATTTGTTTCCCTTGGATGCCCGGTTTTTTACAGAGCTCTACCTGGTCTTTAATTTTAGGGAAGCATTTTTCATAAAAGTTTTCCGGGATCACTTTAGCCCACTTCACTCGTCTATCTTGATCAGTGGTCCTCAGGGGATGTGCAAGTTTTGCAGTTGTTGGTGGCGGCCCCATCTGAACTCCCCAGGCCACTTCAAGTAGTACGGGGTTATGATCGCTATAGTGTGTTGAAACTGTACGATAGACCGTGGTCCGATTTAGAATGCCTGGTGAGACAAAAATGTAATCGATCACCGTTCCATGTTTGGCGCCAGTAAAAGTTGACAATCTCAGGCCGCAGTCAGGCTCGTATAGGTCATAGTTAGCGAGTAGATCTTCAAGCTCCTGCCCCTCTGCGGAATGTTCGAAGTGAGGTCCCTGTAAGGCCGCGTCGTCGACCTCGTTAACACTTCTTCCCTTGCAGGCTAGGTTACATAAATGAATGTTAAAATCGCCTAATAAAATAAACTCAAAAGCTAACTTGATATTCTGAGATACTGTGTTTAAAATACTGTCCAGGCAGGCGATATTGCGACCTCTATAGTCGCTGTTCCCAGAATTATAAAAGTTAACATATAAGGTCCTGCTAGTTTTATTGATCACCCTTTCAACCATTAAGATGTTATCAGAATCAGTGCTGATCTGCCTATAACTTCCTTTTAAGTCCAAGGAAAACAGAATAACCAAACCACCTTTAGCTCTGCCCATTCTGCTAGGGACTGCAGGTTTGGTGAAACTGGTGAACCCATCCCACCAAAGATTGTCGTATGTGTCCCAAGTTTCTTGCAGGGCAATGATGTGATGGTTTGAGACAAAGCTCAACCAAGCATGATCCTGACGTTTTGCGTTTAAACCTGCTACGTTCCAGCTTATGATCTTGCAAGAGTCAGTGGGTGCCCTTGAATCGTTTACACCCTCTGAGTCCCCTTCAGATATTTGTTGCGTTAATGATCCCTCACTAGATTCCACATGAGGGAGGCTCTGTGTATCCTCACCAATCGTACTCGATTTAGCACAAGCCTCTGACCGATATAAAATCGGTAAATGGTCGGGATTTGTTGACGCTTAAGACTCTGGTGCTTCATTGGGAGTAGGATCACTAAAGTGTTCGACAATGTTATGACCACCACTTTTTAATATTGGGTTATTCAGCGCCTCCCTTTCTTGGTCGACTCCTACTTCAAGTCAATCACAGGTATTTAGATCAGATAAAGGACCAAACCTATTTCCTGTTCCAAAACCCCACTCAAAGGGAGTAGCTACCTGACCCTGTCCATATAGGGCTGAGTTCCACATAGGTTGTGGGGTGTTTGGGCGTGTCGGAAACTGATCATTTCTCAGCCAGTGAGTCGGCCTGTTGCCCCGCGCGCTATGATCGTAACCCAGGAGACCAGGACCCCAACCGTTTATTCTTGGCTCATGTGCCAGGGCAGGCCTGATGTTTAGCTCATTCGGATAGTTAAGTCTACCTGGCTCCCGGTTTGCTATGGGCTGAAAACAGTCATTAGAATATCGAGGTCTGGTGCCCCCTCCCCAGCTGCTGGTGTTAGTATATTTTTTATATCTGGGGATATTAGGTAAGGTTGCAAGCTGAGTCTCATTATAGAAAAACTTGAGAGTAAGGGGAATAATGGAACCACTGCGACGTTGGGGTGGGAAAACGTTACTCAAAATATCTGGGAGAACCTCCGCATTAGCAAAGTTTAGAATAACACAGTCCCCTTTAAACTTTTTTGGCTTACTTCCAATCCAAGATACCCTCCTGGTCATGACGATATCCCCTGCCAGTTTATCGAACCCTTGGTGTGCCATGTGCATGAGCGTTTTAAGAGCCAATACAAACTTGGGGAAAGCAGCTGTCCCACGCCACGCCGCATCCTTACCCGGAGGAACCAGCCCAGAGACCGCGAACACCAGGCACGCCACCGCCGCCCCGGGACTCCAGGTCCCGGCAGCCTTTGCGGCGGAGGCGCGTTCCCTGACGCCTGACCAAGGCGCCAGGAGGGGCGTATAAAACCATTAAGCCCTCGGTGGAGCGGGGGGGAGCATTTTTGTGATACTGTCTGGCGGAGCGTTTTAAGAGCCAATACAAACTTGGGGAAAGCAGCTGTCCCACGCCACGCCGCATCCTTACCCGGAGGAACCAGCCCAGAGACCGCGAACACCAGGCACGCCACCGCCGCCCCGGGACTCCAGGTCCCGGCAGCCTTTGCGGCAGAGGCGCGTTCCCTGACGCCTGACCAAGGCGCCAGGAGGGGCGTATAAAACCATTAAGCCCTCAGCTACGCGGGACGCGAGCGGGACGCCCGGGGCTAAGCCCGGGCAAAGGGCGGGCCCTCTGTGGCCCTCAGAGGCACAAAAAGGCCAGGCAAGGCCACCCCCCTGATACCTACCATACGGAGACTATAAGGTACTGTTCCCTGTTCGATATTTTTGCACATAATTCTGTATTGATGACATTGGCCTGCCATCTCGCCGCCGCTGATTGACATTTATATCACATCTCACAGTTAATATATATTGAACCCATTTGAGCTTAGTTCTGATAGACTGTCCAGCTTCAGCCTCAGACAACTTTCAATAGTCTGCAGTAAACATGGGGAAAAAACTGGTACCTGCCCCCACTGAGCCACTGAATACCTTAGACTCTTATTTAGTACAAGTGGTCAGTAACATTAACAACAAGAGAAGGCATTCCCTTGGCTTGAGCCAATCACCCATTCTGCCTCCAGAAAGCCCTTCTACAAGCGTACTAAGCGCAGCGACATCTGAAACATTGCTTGAAAATCCCCCGATAAACCTAGCAGATTCCATTCCTCAAGATAATGGTATTGAGGCTGCTGACGACTCTGACCCACTAATAGATCTAATAGACTTATCAGATAACACTGCCGCTGATTCAAACCATCAGATATCCGTCACGGACGAAGCCCTGCCACCCCTGCAGCCTGCTAGACGGGCTGTTAGAGCATGTAGAAAATTCCCAGCAAAGCGGGGGGGGGAAACAACTAGGTAGGAAAAAGCCCGCCACCCCACCCCCAAGACGGGAAGGGAAACATGCAGAGCTCGACATTGATGTAGAGTCAAGACGCATTATTGACGACGACCTATTCAATAGGATTCAAGACATGATAGACATTAAAATCAGGACCATAATTAAACCCCTGATCGGGAAACTGGATAAATTAACATCTGAGGTCAAAAAGTTGGGCGGGGTACACAGCAAGTTGGCTGACGAGGTAGAGAATTTATCTTCCCTTGTTACAAATCTAGCAGTCACGGACGTGGAGGTTATCCCAACCGAAAGCAATCCACAGTCCACCCAACAAGGGCCGCTGCTACCGCTACCATCTCCATTACTACCTGCACCTGGACAGGATGTAGAAGTCGGAGACTCCCACATCAGCACAACTGCTGCTACAGCGGAATTACATCAAGAGGATGTTTCAGCCCAATTCATTTTGGAAGCCTCACCAGTAGTACTGGTACTGGCAAACGTCCCTGTTCTATCACAAGATAAAATAGAGTCCAATCAGGGTCTGAAAGATAAAGCGTTACATTGGCTCACTAATAACATGCACATGGCACACCAAGGGTTCGATAAACTGGCAGGGGATATCGTCATGACCAGGAGGGTATCTTGGATTGGAAGTAAGCCAAAAAAGTTTAAAGGGGACTGTGTTATTCTAAACTTTGCTAATGCGGAGGTTCTCCCAGATATTTTGAGTAACGTTTTCCCACCCCAACGTCGCAGTGGTTCCATTATTCCCCTTACTCTCAAGTTTTTCTATAATGAGACTCAGCTTGCAACCTTACCTAATATCCCCAGATATAAAAAATATACTAACACCAGCAGCTGGGGAGGGGGCACCAGACCTCGATATTCTAATGACTGTTTTCAGCCCATAGCAAACCGGGAGCCAGGTAGACTTAACTATCCGAATGAGCTAAACATCAGGCCTGCCCTGGCACATGAGCCAAGAATAAACGGTTGGGGTCCTGGTCTCCTGGGTTACGATCATAGCGCGCGGGGCAACAGGCTGACTCACTGGCTGAGAAATGATCAGTTTCCGACACGCCCAAACACCCCACAACCTATGTGGAACTCAGCCCTATATGGACAGGGTCAGGTAGCTACTCCCTTTGAGTGGGGTTTTGGAACAGGAAATAGGTTTGGTCCTTTATCTGATCTAAATACCTGTGATTGACTTGAAGTAGGAGTCGACCAAGAAAGGGAGGCGCTGAATAACCCAATATTAAAAAGTGGTGGTCATAACATTGTCGAACACTTTAGTGATCCTACTCCCAATGAAGCACCAGAGTCTCAAGCGTCAACAAATCCCGACCATTTACCGATTTTATATCGGTCAGAGGCTTGTGCTAAATCGAGTACGATTGGTGAGGATACACAGAGCCTCCCTCATGTGGAATCTAGTGAGGGATCATTAACGCAACAAATATCTGAAGGGGACTCAGAAGGTGTAAACGATTCAAGGGCACCCACTGACTCTTGCAAGATCATAAGCTGGAACGTGGCAGGTTTAAACGCAAAACGTCAGGATCATGCTTGGTTGAGCTTTGTCTCAAACCATCACATCATTGCCCTGCAAGAAACTTGGGACACATCCGACAATCTTTGGTGGGATGGGTTCACCAGTTTCACCAAACCTGCAGTCCCTAGCAGAATGGACAGAGCTAAAGGTGGTTTGGTTATTCTGTTTTCCTTGGACTTAAAAGGAAGTTATAGGCAGATCAGCACTGATTCTGATAACATCTTAATGGTTGAAAGGGTGATCAATAAAACTAGCAGGACCTTATATGTTAACTTTTATAATTCTGGGAACAGCGACTATAGAGGTCGCAATATCGCCTGCCTGGACAGTATTTTAAACACAGTATCTCAGAATATCAAGTTAGCTTTTGAGTTTATTTTATTAGGCGATTTTAACATTCATTTATGTAACCTAGCCTGCAAGGGAAGAAGTGTTAACGAGGTCGACGACGCGGCCTTACAGGGACCTCACTTCGAACATTCCGCAGCGGGGCAGGAGCTTGAAGATCTACTCGCTAACTATGACCTATACGAGCCTGACTGCGGCCTGAGATTGCCAACTTTTACTGGCGCCCAACATGGAACGGTGATCGATTACATTTTTGTCTCACCAGGCATTCTAAATCGGACCACGGTCTATCGTACAGTTTCAACACACTATAGCGATCATAACCCCGTACTACTTGAAGTGGCCTGGGGAGTTCAGATGGGGCCGCCACCAACAACTGCAAAACTTGCACATCCCCTGAGGACCACTGATCAAGATAGACGAGTGAAGTGGGCTAAAGTGATCCCGGAAAACTTTTATGAAAAATGCTTCCCTAAAATTAAAGACCAGGTAGAGCTCTGTAAAAAACCGGGCATCCAAGGGAAACAAATAGTAGCAGCTTATGAGGCAATATGCGACCAGGTCTCAAAGGATCTTCTAGCCAAACCCATCCAGGGAGCCCCAGGACACAAGCGATGGTTCGACTCTGCATGTTCGAAAGCCCATAGAGAACTGTTGGCAGCCCTAAAAAATGTTCCTAGGGTCAAAGAGGATATCTCGAGACTAAGGAAAACTTATAAGGCAGCCATAAAGAATCGCAAAGATACCATCAAACGCGAAACTTGGGATAATCTCCTTTCAGCGGCAGTGCTGAGGGACAGCAGGAGATTTTGGGAGATCATCAAACAGCCCCTATTTTCTGAAGATAGTAATGCACCCATGGATTGCGTGATTACCGATGAAAAATGGCTGTCTTTTTTCAAAAATGTCTATGGGGGTGACGATGAGGGAATCAAAAAGGTCCCACTGCTCAACGCAGTTGTACATCCTATCACCTTTAACCCCCAAGAAGTGGAAAAAGCTCTTTTGGCAACTACCAAACATAAGGCACCTGGTCCCGATGGAGTTCCCGCTGACTTTTTTATGTATTCACCTAAACTGTGGGCGGAGGTTATGTCAAATGTGTTTAACGCAGTTAATGGCAATTCACCCCCCGCCTCGTGGGCCATATCCACCATCGTCCTTATTTTTAAAAATAAAGGTCAGCGGGACGATCCCGCGTTTTACAGGCCCATATCCCTTTTGGACTCAACCATAAAAATCTTGGGCAGAGTCCTCTTATCCAGATTGAGGGAGAACGTTGAGGGTTGTGGTGGGCTGTCCGAATTGCAATATGGCTTCAGAGAAAGAAAAGGGACCATTGAACAATGTATCAATCTGCATTTACTCATCTCTAAATATACGGTGGCCAAGGAGGGTTCCGTGTTTCTTGCATTTATGGACCTCTCCTCGGCTTTCGACCTGGTCAATAGGTCAAAACTATGGTTGATCCTGTTGGAGATGGGTATCGATGAAGCCTTGGTCGCGTTTATGGCCACTTTGCATCAGGAGCTTTTTGCAGCCGTCCGAGTGTCAAATAATGGCAGATGTACCCCACTGTTTAAATCTTTAAAGGGGGTACGGCAAGGTTGTATCTTAGCCCCCTCGCTTTTTACCATCTACATTAATGGCCTGGGGGCACACCTGCGAGGCCAGGAAGCGGACGTTCCGCGTGCAGGAGATGTCCAAATTCCGGCACTCCTGTATGCGGACGACGCTGTGTTGATCGCTCGTACTGGCGTTGGTCTCCAGCTCCTTCTGGACGCCTTTGGTTCTTTCATGGACAATTTGGACCTTAAGGTTAATGTCTCTAAGTCACACACGATGGTAATGGGGCGTGAGTGTACTAAAAAAAGACATAAATCATTCGTTTGCAGAGGGGTCCCTGTCTCTAAGGTAACCACATTCCCCTACTTGGGTGTACTGTTTGATCAAAAAGGATCGTGGGGGCCACAGATAAGAGCAAAGAGGCTGGCGGTAATCAGATCATCCTCAGCGCTCTTGGGTTTTGCCGGCAAGTTGGGAGCCAGGCCCATGGAAGCCCTTTTAAAAATCTATAAGTGTAAGCCCGTGGCTATTGCACTATATGGATCCCCTCTGTGGGGGTATGTAAATCTTGACCCTATTCAGAGAGCAGAAAATAGATTTATTAGATCTCTCCTCTCTGTACCCCAGTCAACCCCAACCTATTCCATCCATAAAGAGGTGGGTCTACCCTACCTGCCAGATTTACTGAGCCTAGCCCCCTTGACCCTGTGGATGAAAATGTGGCTGAATGAAGAGCTCCCTTTGAACCACAAAATTTTAAACAATGTCTTATCCCTTGACAAACACAGCCGTATTCCATGGCTTGCCTATTTAGTTAAATCATTTACAGATCTGGGTCGTCCAGAACTTTTTTCATGCCCAGAAAAAATCAGAGCTCAGGACATAGACTATATAAAAAAGTCATTTAGGGAAAGGAAGGAAGCGCGCCGCGAGGAAGACGAACTGTTGAAACCAGCAGTTAGGGCACACAGCCTTTTGGTTAGCGTACCCTCTCTCGCACCTTATCTTAGTTTCGTCACATTCCCTTATCACAGGTTTTTATTAACGAAGTTCAGGTTTAACCTCTTACATTTTTATTCAGGTTCTTTTAAGTGCTGGCAGAAGCCAGACCTAGCCCCTCCTTGCAGATGCGATCATTTTTCCGTGCAGGACACAATGCACTTTGTCATGTTTTGTAGCTTGTATCATGAGCAGAGGAAAAAATATTTGCTCCCCATCCTGAAAGAAGCGGGATTCACTCAGGTGCGTCCGGCGCTGCTCTATTTACAGCTCCTGTCAAATCCTCGCATAACTTTTTGCATTGCTAACTTCTTAGTGGCCGCTGCTAGGGCGAAAGCTGTTGGCCAAATTTCGCCTTAAAATTTAATGGTTATTATGGTTTTCTTGACATGAAATGTAAAATCTATTTTTTAATTCTGTATATAGTATTTTTATATGCGCATCTAGATTGATGCTTTTTAGGAAAATGTAGGTATATGTATTGCATGTCATGTTTTATTGTTCTGTGTTTCTTTGTATGACTTGGAATAAGTCGAATAAAGATATTCTGACTGACTAGTAACAATTCCTAGGCAACGGAGTACCTGTCTGAAATCAGGTGTAACACATGAAACTTTGATAAACAACAACTCAGTGTACTGACAAACAAGAAAAATATATATTAATATATTAAAAAATTGTTTGATTATTTTTATTATCACAGATAAAAATGATAAAACAGTGTCAGTATTAAATACATATCGTAAAGTGACAATACATAAAAGTGATTACATTAAGTCAAAATAACCACATTAATTAATAAAATCATACAAGGGTTTCAAGGAATGAAGTAGATGAGATGGCGTTCTCTACAAGCATTTTCGGCATGCATATGCCTTCTTCAGGAGCACCACTTTAATTTCTATACATAAAAAATATACATGCATAAGTTCACAAGTTCGATATAACAAAAAAGTACACTGAGGTTGTTAACAGATGTAACAAGATGCATGCTGTGGTAAGACATCAGAAACCATTCAACTAATACTGAGAACACGAAAGGGAGCTGCAAGAATTACATCAGCCTCTCAAGAGAGAATACATTTGAAATAGACTGACTCAGAAGGCATATAGAGAAAAAGTCATAGTTCCCAAATTGACCAATGCAAAGGAAGGGGTGCAGAATAGGAACCCGGATCAGTGATGCAAAGGTGGAATTGTGACAAGAAAACAACATAAGAGGAAGAACCCAGTGGTATCCCATGATTGAATGAAAATGTGTCCAAAGAATGGAGGGTTAGAGTGCCCCTTTATTCGAATATGTCTAAGCCTTACCTAAAAATGCAGGTAATTTGAAACAACTGGGGAACCTGGACATCAAATATAACAGAATGAAAACAGCTGTAGGATGAAATGAAAAAACAATTTAAGGCAACCTGGTCAGCTAAATTTCCAACTCCAAGGGCTGTGTAGATAGTTTTTAATCACCTATTTATTGCGTGGAGTATGCGGTATCGAGGATAAATGATAACGCAAACAAATACTCTCAGTGCTGCAACGACAAAAATCTGGAAGAGTATATATGATATGGTTAAATACCTAGGAATGCAAGAGTTACCTATATAAATATACTGAAAGCCATATAGAAACTACCTGATCGTGTGTGATGGTACGAACAGAAGTCAAGACAGTCCGCCAAGGGTAAAGGGCTAGGTCTGTCCAGTTTAAAAACTTTAAAAAGCCATGTAGAAAAGACAATGAGTCTGAAATGCAAAAACAAAGTAGATGGTGATCAATAGAAAATATATTGAATTAGGGCGAGTGATGTTATCTTACTCATGCACTGTTGCCACTATGTATGCAACATTACCTGTATTAGAAAGGGGCACTCGAGATCTTGAGTCTTGGATGTACTGTAAGATATATAGGTTTCAAATGGTAATTGATGTCGAAGGCATCTGCAGAGGATGATCTGGAACGGAAAACCACAAAGAACTATAAGGTGACAGCATGTGAGAGTCGATGTCACTATGAAAAATGAAAATAGTAAAAATATGAGGGCCAGGAAAAGGTGTACAGCTAATTTATTCATAGAAAAAACGAGATAAGGCAGGGCCAACGGTGGGAGGCAGCGCCAACGGTGGGTATGCAGTACCGAATGTGGGGGAAGTGATACAGAAATAGCGGGCCCCACAAGGGAAGGGAAAAGCTGTTCAAAATGGAGCAGACTTAAAAAATGTGGAATATATAGAGAGGTACCATGGTGAAGGGGCACTAGTCATGGAAATTGGAAACTAGATCCAAAGAAAATGGGGAACCGAGGGGTCCTGTACTCTGCAGACAATACAAAATACGAGGGCAAAAAGTGTCAACATACCGATAGCCTCGAGTCAATGGTTCTGCCCACGGTCCGCAGCCTGTAAATGAGACTCGAGAATGCTATGAACGCGGTGATTTAAAAGGCAAGCCGCCTCTCAAAACGTCACAACGCAGTGCGTAGGATGCCGGCGTTAGGTACTAACGTTGCTAGTGGGTGTAGCTGGAGGGGAACACAGCGAACAGTTGGTGCGCTAGCGCTACCTAGAACAAAGCCTATCTAGATCTGATGACTAATAGAGAATAAAGAAAGACTGCAAATCGCGGCGCGCGCAGTGGTAAGATTGCAAATGTGATATAAGAGAAGAGAGGAGCGATACACAGAGCTAATCTGTAACATGACAGAAAATAATGAACAAAGATTGCGGAAGGGCAAGGCGTGGGAGAGTCTGTCCGGGCCAAAGAATAATAAGGATGAGGAAAAGTTGCAACAATAATCACAAATGGAGATTATATGTGTGAAGTAGGATGAACCAGGGGAGGGAGCTCAATTCCATGAAGCAGCGAAAGGATAAAACATCCAGTGAAAAGGTAAAAAGGATGAAAAAGAAACAACAATGATAACAAATGGGGATTATATATGTAAAGTAAACTAGACTTGGGGATGAAACTAAAATTCTATGGCAGGACCGGAGGCTTCAGATTATGCTTCTCAATCTTTACTGCATAAAACACAGCAGCCAATGAAAATGTATATTTTCAGTAAACAATAACAATAAAACTTCATTACCCATGAACACCCATGAGTATAGGCACGCCCCCACAGTCCATAAGAACCCCTTGCGTGCTCCCATCATCCTCTTTCTTTGCTGCTCACAAGCCAGAGTTAAGTGTACCTTCCCTGTCCCCTCACTCTGCTTGTCGCTTTGGGGGTGTCTTGGGAGACGTGTATGTGTTGACTGACTGATGCGGGTGGTTCCGCTTATGGATTGAGGACTGGGGTGCTCTCTGGTGTGATTTTTATTTAATTTGTGTGCTTTAGCAGGTGCGAGCGCTCACCTTGCGCTCCCTCGATTGGGCCGTCTTTTCCCAGGGGCTGCTCCCGCGGTGGAGCGAGCGCCTGTCAGCGCGCGGCTTCCCTGGGGAGTGCGCGACTTTCAGCGCGTGTTTTCACGGTCTTTGACCGGCGAGGGGCATTCCGCTTACTCCACTGGGGCCCGGTACCGGCTGCCTGAGGGCGCGCGGAGGCTTCCCTAATGCGCCCTGCGTTCAGGCCGGGTGGCTCACGGCCGACGCGCGCGCCCAGAAACGCTGACCATTTGGGCTGGTTTTTAGTTGGATTTGGTCGCGTTTTGGGCGGCGCGCCTCGGCACGTCTCCCTGACTTTCTAGAACGCGCGTTTTGCGCGTTCTACAAACCGGTTTGCCTCACGTTTGATCGCCTGTGCTGGGTGTATTATTTTGAGCGTCCAGAGTGAGCACACGCTCTCTAGATTAAGGACTTTGGCCACTGGCTGCATTGACTACAGCTTTGCTGAGGGGGTTTGGGTACAGGTGGTGATATTATCTAGTTGTGTGCAGTGGGCTGACCCCCCCCACCACCCCCATATACTGCCAGGGTTGTTCCCTGTTATCTTAATTTTCAACACCATGGAAGAATGGGTTCAGTACCCTGAAGATGGTGAGGCAGATGGGGAGGTAACTAATGAGGGGCAGCAGGAGGCTGTCCTCGAGGATAACATTGTAGAAGCCTTGGATGCCTCGGTCCAAGCTTCTGTGGATAAGGCCTTGGACCGGAAGGTCCCCCAGACTGTGCAGCAGGCACTGGCAGTGGCCCTACGCCCCATTCAAAAGCAATTGAAAGGCTTTGCTAAGCGCCATGGGTATGGGAAGCGCAAGCAGCAGAAACGCGATGTTCCCTCTACCTCGGCTTCAGTTCCTGAGGAGCGGCAGATGTGGCCGCATGCGCAGTCCTTAGCTGCCCTGCCGGTCAAAGATGTCCCTAGCCAGCCAAGTTCTGGAGGCAAGGCTACTAGTAAGCGCCGGGTAGTGGTGGACACGGATACCACCACCACCACGACTACAGGTACCGATACGGATACTGATACTTCGGAGGAGCAACCTCCGCCCCCTAAGAAGGCCAGACCGGCTCCCAAAGTGGTGGAGGATAAGACCCCTAAGGCTTTTCACTTCGATCCTTCGAATATTGTTCACCCTCGGTCTTCGGACTGGGTTCCTCCACCGGATGTGTCGGATTATATTCATGACCACCTCCGGAAGAGCTTCACCCGGGAGGTGCGCAACCGGCTGCGGTCGGAATGCCCGCGTCCTGATATTCCGGACTGCGTCGCTGACACGCCGGAAATTGACGCAAGTATGCTGACATTCCTTAAAAAATTTTCAAAGGATCCTAAAAGAGGGCTCGACAGGGCCTGGCGGGGCTGTCAGGACAAGATGCTCGATGTCATAGGGCCCCTAGCGAAGATCCTAGAAATGGCCTTGGCGGCCAAACAAGGGGCGGATCCAGTAGATCCTGACATCCTGGCGGAATGGACTCAGCGCGCCATTTGTTTCCTGGGCAATGCGAATTGCGCTGTTTCTTCGGAGCGGCGCAAGTCCTTGCTGATGCGCATGGATAGCAATTTAACGGAGCTGGCGGAGGCAGAACCGGGCCCTCTGGCGGGGGGGTGTCTCTTTGGAGACAGGTTCGTGAAGGATGTCACCAAATATGTAGGCACCTTCACCGCATTGGATAAGGCCCAGAGTGGTATTAAACGAGCTCTAACGCAGGGTGTTTTCAACCGGGCCGGGCGAGGCGGGGGTCGCTCGTCAGGCCGAGGGTTCCAGAGAGGCTCCCAGAGAGGTGATTTCGGCCGTGGCCGCGGCGAGTGGGACTCTACCCGCGGAGGAACCTTCTACCCATCGAGAAGAGGCTTCAACAAGGGCCGTTTCCAGTCGGGAAACAACAGGGCGAATTTCAAGGCCCATCAAAGTTCCGGTGAGTCTGACAAATGTGTCTTTCCTTCCTTTGGGGGGTCGCACGCAACATTGCCTGCCTCAGTGGCGAGTGTTGACCCAGGATGTTTGGGTCTTGCAGACTGTTCAGGGATTCAGGCTGGATTTCTACTCCCAGCCGGCGCAAGCGTTTCCCCCGCCACCTCTCCATTTTTCCCAACTAGATCACAGTTTTATAGAGGCAGAGGTGGCAGACTTGCTGAGGAAGGGCGCGATCGCTTTTTGTCAAAGAAGTCCTCGCGGCTTCGCCAGCAATGTCTTTCTGGTCCAAAAGAAGGGAGGTGGCAACAGGCTTGTACTCAACCTCAGAGACTTCAACCAGCATCTGGTGTACAACCATTTCAAAATGGAGGGTATCCACATGTTAGCGGATTTGTTACAAGAAGGAGATTGGTTAGTGCGATTAGATCTGAAAGATGCTTATCTTTCTATTCCTATTTTTCCTCCACACCGCAGATTCCTGCAGTTTCAGTGGAACGGCCGGTGGTACGAGTATTTAGCTCTTCCTTTCGGTCTCTCCTCGGCTCCCTGGTGTTTCACCAAGGTAATGAAGCCAGTGGTAGCTTTCCTCAGGGAGAGGGGAGTGCGCATGATCATTTACCTAGACGACATTCTGATCATGGCGCAGGACAGGTCAGTGTTGCAGCAACACTTGACCATGACTATATCCTTGTTACAAA
Organism: Lissotriton helveticus; assembly: GCF_964261635.1. Lineage (NCBI taxonomy): Eukaryota > Metazoa > Chordata > Amphibia > Caudata > Salamandridae > Lissotriton > Lissotriton helveticus. The sequence continues at coordinate 614,264,494 of NC_136073.1, read as the reverse complement.
GCCTGGGGTTTGTGATAAATCTAGCAAAGTCAGTGGTGACCCCGGCTCAGGTGATAGATTTTCTGGGGTTCACGGTCAATTCCCTCACGGCGCAGCTGCTTCTTCCGCAAGCGAAGTTGAGGGACCTGAAGAAGGAGATCAGGAAACTACTGGACAGTCAATTGGTCTCGCTCAGAACCCTGGCCAGGATTGTAGGAGTCCTGGCGTCATCTATCCAGGCGATATTTCCAGGTCCTTTGCACTACAGAGCCCTCCAACGTCTGAAGATCAGACATCTTCAGAAGGGTCTCTCGTATACGGACTCGGTTCCGCTTACGGACGAGGTTCGGCACGAACTCCAATGGTGGCTAGGCCACGTGGATGCCTGGAACGGCAGAGCGATCTTCGGGTCGCGACCAGATGTGGTAATCGAGTCGGACGCCAGCAGATGGGGCTGGGGCGCGCGCTGTGGAGAGGTTTCCACAGGCGGCAGATGGTCATCTCAGGATCTGGAACTCCACATAAACTGTTTGGAATTGCTGGCAGGATCGTTCGCGGTCCGCACGTTATCCCCGAAGCAGACATCATGTTGCATCCTCCTGCGCCTGGACAATGTGTCCGCAGTGAGGTATATCAACAAGTTGGGCGGCACGAGGTCGTCTCTTCTGGTCCAGATAGCCAAAGAGTTTTGGCATTACTGTCTACAGAACCAGATATCAGTCTTAGCAGAGTACATCCCGGGTCAGGCCAACCAAGTGGCGGATTGGCATTCCAGACACTTGAGGGATTACAGCGACTGGAAGCTGCTTCCCCAGGTCTTCCTCTGGTTGCAGGCAGTTTGGGGTCCGTTTCAGACGGACCTGTTCGCGTCCAGGTTGACATATCAACTTCCCCGGTTCTTCAGCTGGAGACCGGATCCGATGGCGGCAGCGACGGACGCGTTTCTCCAGGATTGGTCGGTGGGGATCCAATATGCGTTTCCCCCCTTCCTGTTGATTCCCAGAGTTATGACTCATGTGATACGGCAAGCGGCGGAGATTGTCATGGTGACTCCGTGGTGGACATCACAAGCGTGGTTTCCCAAGTTGTTGCAGTGGAGCTGCGACCGCCCCCGGCTGCTGCCGGATTTGAAGTGGTTGTTGCAGGGCCCTCGTCAGGAACAGCACCCATTGCTGTTGGAGGGCAGGTTATCCCTGATGGCATGGAGGCTTTCAGGGAACAGTGGCAAATGCCTGGAATTTCGGACAAGACTGCAGACTTTATCAAGCAGGCTTGGGCACCTTCCACCAGGAAGCGATACTCCGCTGCCTGGAAGAACTGGGTGGATTGGTGCGTGGGACGACATCTGGATCCCGTGGGGGCAGAGTTATCCCAAGTGTTGAACTTTTTATCCGAGAAGGCGACAGGTGGCCTAGCGTATCGTTCGGTCAACAACTTTCGCTCAGCCATCTCAGCGGGGCATGCCCTGGTGGATGGTAAACCGGTGGGCATGCATCCGGTAGTTTGTAAGTTGTTGAAGGGCATCAGGGTGGCTAACCCTCCCAAACCCAAGTATACGGGTTTGTGGGATGTCTCAGTTGTGATTTCTTTGCTCGACAGATGGCCGGTTAATTCTCTCCTGTCCAGGAAGCAATTGTGGGCTAAATTGGCCATGTTGCTTTGTCTATCCTCTTGCAGAAGATCTTCAGACGTCAGAGCGCTCGACGTAACAGGTAGAGTGTTTACCCCGGAAGGGGTCTCCTTTCATATTACAGGTCGTACTAAAACAATGTCTAGACATATATCTTATAATGCTTTTCCTGACAATGAAAAACTATGTGTGGTCCATTGTTTGAAGACCTACGAGGAATGTACGAAGGCCTTGCGGCCGCAGGGCTGTTCACAATTATTGATTGCTATTCAGAAGCCCTTTAAACCAGTGGCGGCTGCCACTATTGCTAGATGGCTTCGGTTCATTATGAAGGAAGCAGGTGTTGATACAAATGTTTTTGGTGCTCATTCAGTTAGAGGCGCGATGGCGTCCAAGTCATATGGTTTAGGATCCAGTATCCAAGATATTATGCATTGTGCAGATTGGTCCTCTGATTCAACGTTTAAGACGTTTTATTACAAGCCGGTGGGAGACATTACTTCTGTGGTATTTAATCAGCGTTAAACTAGCATAATCTGAAGCCTCCGGTCCTGCCATAGAATCACAAATTTGCTAGCATTCGCGACAAGAATTTGCAATTCTATTAAGGACACGGAGGCGAGGATTATCCCACCCGGCTTAATGTACTGTATGTATTAAGCTTACCCACCCTTTTATGCAAGGATTACGGTGGTGTTGTTTCCTTTATTTCAGGTTCTGATAAGAAGTCGGACTAATCGACTCCGGAGGTCAGGATGTTCCGCCTGAAGCTGTTCTTCCACGTTGGAGGATTGTGATTGTTCAAGTTTTGTTGGACTTGTTTCGCCTCAAAGAAAGAGGATGATGGGAGCACGCAAGGGGTTCTTATGGACTGTGGGGGCGTGCCTATACTCATGGGTGTTCATGGGTAATGAAGTTTTATTGTTATTGTTTACTGAAAATATACATTTTCATTGGCTGCTGTGTTTTATGCAGTAAAGATTGAGAAGCATAATCCTCGCCTCCGTGTCCTTAATAGAATTGCAAATTCTTGTCGCGAATGCTAGCAAATTTGTGATACATGAAGCAGTGAGAGGATGGAATGAAAAGTGAAAAGGGACTAATTATAATTGGAAATTGCACCTAAATGAGAAATAGGGAATGACCCTGAAAACGTGGTATAGATATCGAGCAGCGAGGTGGGGGCCAGTCATCTGGTATTGTACTTGATGTCATTCTCCCACAGGATATCGTTATTAAGCCCTTTGGTGTTTGCTGCCAAGGAAAAAATCCAGAAGACCTCACATTTTTTTCGATGTCATTCGTATTGTTATTGCCATTGCTGTCCAAATTAATAGTGGCATTCAAGGTAATGTTTGACGAGGGGGGCATTCATTTTGGAGGTATGAATGGCTGAGCGATGTTCAGTCAGGCAGGTATAAAAGGATCTGGCTGCCTCACCCACATAACCAAGACCGCAAGGGCAAACAAAGAGGTAAATTACGTTTTTGGTCTGGCAATTAGAAAACTTGCGGGGCGATAGTATAGCCTCGGTATGTTAAATGCGTACCAACAATGCCGTTTCACACGCTTTGCAGGTATTACATTTATATGTGCCTGTGATGGGCGAGTTGCCATCGATTGTTTTTTGGACAAATGGAACACCTTCAACATATCTTGAGCGGGTAATATAATCCTTAATATTCTTGTTTCATCTGTGGGCGAAGATGGGTTTTGTCATTTTGTCATTTTCCTCTGAATTGCTGTTAAGGATGTGCCAGTTAGAATTAACAATCTTCCGAACCGTATTATTCATAGTTGAATGTCTGGTAATGCATACTAGTTGATTTTTGGTAAATTCGGATTTAGGCTGAAGGAGAGAGTCACGATCGTAGAAACGGGCATGTTTGAAAGATTCACAAACGAGTCTGTGGGGGTATCCCCGGGAGAGAAATTTAGCCTTCAATGAGCCTGGTTGGATATCAAAATCTTGAATATTAGAACAATTCCGTCGAAGGCGGAAAAATTGGCTAAAGGGAATCCCTTCTTTCTGGGTCCTAGGACTGTAACTGTCGAAATGAAGTAAAGTGTTCCGTGCGGTGGGTTTGATGAACAAATCTACTTCAAGGTCCCCATCATTGTGTCTGATAAGAATATCTAAAAACTCTACTTGATTTCTACTAGTGTGTGATGTGAAATGGAGATAACTATCACACATGTTCAGCCACTCCAAGCATTCAGTGAGTGCTTGCTCTGTATCGGTCCAAATAAAGAAAATATCGTCAATGTACCTTGACCAGGTGGAAATAGATTTGAAAAAAGGAGCCACTTCATTATGTATATGTGTCATCTCAAATGCGGCCATATAAATATTGGTCACTTATGGAGCAACAGAGGCTCCCATACTGACGCCCTTTGTCTGCTTATTTAAACTTTTACCAAACTCGAAGGTGTTTTCTGTTAGAACTATTTCTATACATTGGAGCAGGAATATTTTAGTGCAGGGAATCTGGGGGCATATTATCAACAAATAGCGATATTTATCGCTAAGTAGGCTTAGCAGCAATTTTTTATTGCCGCGCATCACCGGATTTTATCGCTGAGATAATGTGCTATTAGCAACGTTTATCTCAAAAGCGATAAAATTCCCGGCGATAGCGGCAAAGTCCGTGAATATCGCTGAGAATACAGCGATATTCACCCATTATCGCTAACAGGGTCTTAGCCATTACATCCACCTCCCATTGGATATAATGGCTAAGAACTGGTCTGAGCAGGCGTTAGTTTTTGGAGATATTCGCGCTTAGCGTGAATATTTCCATCGCTACGCCTGTGTTGGTGATAGGCGATAGCGATGTTAACGACTGCTTTCAGTCCCTAACAGGTTGGGTACGCCCACTTTGCATGTCATTAGCGCTAAATATCGCTGACATGCAAAGCGGGCCCCAAACCGCTCGCTATCGCCTACAAGCTCTCGCTAACTGCTGTTAACGACAGCTTGCTAATAGGGCGATAGAATTATTGCCGCTTAGCGGCCGAAAACGGCCACAAAAGCGGCAATAATTTCCTATCGCCCTCCTTGATAATATGCCCCACCGTATTTATCAATGAACCAAGCGATGGCTGTGAGAGCTTTATCTTGCGGTATGTTACTGTATAAAGCCGCAATGTCAAGAGTGACGAGGATACTCGTGGCCTGATTGAAAGGAAGGTATTCAATTTTGTTGATGATCGCAGTGGTGTCCATGATATATGATGGTATGTGAGATGTAAACTGTCTTAAATGGGCATCTGAGTATTTTGAAAGGGGTTCTGTAATAGAACCAATGGTGGACACTATCGGACGATACGGGGGATCTAAAACATCTTTATGAATCTTGGGAATTCCATATATGCATGGCATGGTGGATTGAGATTGATTAAGATAGTCATACTCTTTGTTACAGATATCTCCATCGTCAGGAGCTAGTTTTGTTAAAATCTGAATTCTGGACTTTACTAGAGGTGTGGGATCTTTTTGTAACAACGAGTAAATGTTGGTATCATTTAGAAGGGATTTCATTTTGTGTTCATAAATGAAGGTATCAATGACAACTATGCCGCCCCCTTTGTCACAACTTTTGATAGTGAGGGATAATTTTTGGGAGAGATTGGAATTCTTCACAGTTCAAATTGTACACAGGTTTGGGAACGAATATGGTCGCTTTCTTTAAGCAGTTGAGAACAGTGTGTTCGAACACCTGAACTTTCAGTCCTAATATATCTAAAGGCGGAGTGAACACAGACGGATTGGTCATGCCCGAAAGATTGGTGGTATCATTGGCGAACTCTTCTTTATCTTTAAAAACATTTTTTAAGTCTGACCTTACGAAAAAAAGTTATGATGTCTTGATACAATTCAAAAATATTAGCGGTGGAATGAGGAACGAAGGAAAGACCTTTAGAAAGTAAATTGGTGCTAGCAGTGTCCAGAGGTTGAGCAGAGAGGTTAAAGATCGGAATTATGTTCCTCTCCGCCAATATTGGGCATTGCGGGTTTCCAACATTTGATTGCTGTTCTGAGGGTGATAAGTATTCTGATAGTTGCCCCGAGTCGGGTTCTGGAATTTCACTCTGGGCCTTCCCCTTCGGGAGCTGCGCTTCCCTAAAAAAGGCTGTGGGGCATTATGGTTGGGATTAAAATGTCTATGTTGCCCTGGTTGTTCGTACTGGTGTGCAATATTCTCTATCGGAGTCAGAGGTATCAGAAAATGTATGCACTCGAGATTGTTTCGAATTGTCCTCATTCAAATAATGATTTTGTTTATAAAAGTCATCTGCTAAATAGGGATACGTTTTTTCTTTAGTATTGTATCTAATATCTTTTTGTAGTTTTTCAAGTTTACGTTTAAATAAATAGTCTTTGAAAGATAAAAGTTCTTTATCTGCTTGTTCGGTTTTCTTTTTTGCCTCTTCTAGAGCATTATTTTTTTTAACTTTTTCTTCTAATTCTAAAAGTTCATTTTTGAGGGCCGCTATGAGTTCTTTAGCTGTTTCCACGATGAGGATCATGAAGTCTCGTGAACACCGGTTCGCGATCAGACTCCATTTGAATAGGAACTGTTTGACATGTACAAAAAGTCCTGGAATGTTACGTATACGTAAGCCTTGTGGAATGACTCCAACTTTGAGGTATGCCAACATGAAGTCTCCATGGGCCTCCATTCTGACTAGTTTCTTTTTGAGAAAAATCAATTCATTTACCTCATCATTTCCACGTACGTTGGTTGCAGAACAATTTCTAAAAGTGGAACTGGGGGGGCGTGGCCAAGATGGCGACGTGAGCAGCCGGAGTTTTCCCGTGCTCCTGCCGACGGCCGTGAAAGCAGCTAACCCCGGTCTACCCGGGGTGCCTAGCTTGGGTGCCCGGGAGCCGCAGGGGCTCCGGAGGTCCGGTGGTGCCTCCGCTGCTGCCGGCGCAACGTTCCAGAGTCGCTAGACAGCAGAGTGCGGTGCGGTGGTACTGCGGCCTGTCTGGGGCAATCAGAGAGGAGAAAGAGGCGGTGGACGGAGCCGTTGAGAGGCGCCGGAGCGCCCAGAAGCCAAATCCAGTGTGTGCCCTCGATTGCGGTGCTTGGCGGAAGCCATTGTCGGTGGGTGCCTGCGCTGCGAGGTGGAGGACCGAGGTGTACGGGCCCGGGGACCGCGAGGAAAGTGCCGGACGCTATCTTGGATCGGGCGGAGCAGCGGTCCCAGCGGCGGGCGAGTGATGCAGGCCGGGGTGCCCCAGTGGACTCGGGGGGTCCCCTAGCAGCCGGGTTGGGCCCTGGGGGCCACGGAGGCTTTGGGGTGCCGAAGGGAAGTGGAGCTGGGAGCAGTGCTGCAGAGACCTGCTTCGGGGCTACACCACGTGGTGCAGAGAGCAGTGCAAGGCCTACGAGGGAGCAGGGCGGCATCCACGGGCCCAAGCCGGCCTGACCCCCCAGGCGCGGGGACAGAGGAGAGGAGGCGGTAGCGAGGCGCACCACTGCACCGCGAGGACAGCCGGAGACCCTTGGCGGCTGGGGACGCCGGAGTTACCACTGGCTGCCCTTCTGGACCGGCTGGAGCTTGTGGCGATAGCGAGGAGTTGGCTGGGGCCGCCCTGCCATGTTAGATGAGCGCCTGAGGCACGGTGAGGAGTAAGGGGGCCCCGTTGGCAGACTTTGAGCGGCGCGGCGGAGGGGAGTACATAGCGAAGACCGCCCGGGCTTGGAGACTTGCGGGGCAAGTGCCTGGTGCAGTGCTTTGGCGGTGGCAGGTGCGGACAGCTGGGACACTGAGGGGGCAGTGAATGACAGCCCATTGTAGTCTCCAATTTTGAGGTGGCTGAAAGGGGCTTGTATGACAAGGTGGATTTATAGAGGGGCCTCTGGCGGTCACGGCTGACTGACCCGGGGTGACTGTGCGCTCCTGGGGCCCCGGGACTCCGCAGAGCAGGCTCTCCCAGCAGACGATGATTGTGTGCCGCCAGGACTGAGGCACAGCGAGGCACGGCGCACCGGGCATTGAGTGGAGGCCCCGGCGGTCCAGAGAAGTCGGCGGGCGGTCCTACAGCCGCGGACGGCCGGAGTTTGGCAACGGAGGAAAGGGCAGCGGCGTGAGGCCTGGTGAGCGGAGGAGCTGGGCAGCGGAGCGGTGGCGGCTGAGTGGTGACCGGCTGCGGCGTTGCGGTTCCCCGGGGCCGGCCGGTGGAGCAGCGGTCTACGGGCTAGGTGGCTGGGTGGCTGGCGAAGGAGAGGCTAGGCTTGGTGGCAGAGTGTCTGGCGAAGGAGAGCCTCTCCGGTGTACAAGAACTGTCTGAGAACGACGAGCTGGTGAAGGAGACCGGGGACTGCGACCCGGCCGCCTGGTGAGGGCAGCGACGCCATCTTGATGGCGCCTGTGGGTCACCACGCTGCTGCCTGGCCTAGCGAACGGAGCCTGTGAGCCGCGATCCGGCAGAGAGGGAGCCAGACGACCAGCGGAAACGAGAGACAGGAGCGCGAGGGCCAAGCCCGGAGGCTATGAGGAGGTGAGGGGGACACTACTGGACTAGCGGCCGGGGCTGGGAAGGCGTGCAACCACGGCAGCGGGGAGACGAGGCCGTCTGCTGGACCCAACGGAGGCGACCGGAGGGCTGCTTGCATCACGGGGAGCGGAGGAGGCCCCTAACTAGAGGACTGTGCCGGCTTGGTGGCATAGGTGTCCGGGAAGAGGCTGTGCCAGCGTAAGTGGGACAGAGCTCGCGACGCCGCTGCAGTCCTGATCAGCACCACACAGACAGCAGGAAGGGGTCCCTGGCCTAGAGTACAGAGTCTGCCCGTGTCTGGCTGGCAGGGGGAACAGAGTGGTCTGCCGGACTCAGAGCGGATAATCGCCACGGGGAATGTCCACTACCAGAGCCCCCCGAGGCAAGACAGTGACGGAACCTTTTGCGAAAACGCAAGCCGCCCAGACCAAGGACACTGCGACGCCAAGTTCGAGGAAGATGGGGCCGGAAGCAGAGGGGGGCTCAGAGCCCATTACGAAGGCGTTTTTGGAGTCCCTCTTCACATCCTTAAGGGAAGACATTCAAACCTTAAAGGCTGATTTTGTTAGCTCAATCAAAGAGGTGTGGCGAGAGATGGACGCGATAGGGGAGCGAGTGGCGGACCTGGAGTCCAAAAGTGATAACAAAGACACTGAGCTGGCGGCCCTGCAGCAGGAAATCATCCGCCTCCATGATCAACAGGTGGATCTTCAGCTGCACATGGAGGATCTAGAGAACCGCTCTAGAAGACATAACATACAGAGGCCGCGGCGGGTGAAGAAACCCCCAGCGACGGAGATCGCAGCGGGCCAACGGGCGGCGGTGGAAGCTGTAGCCATAGATGGTGGTGCAGATCCTACGGGGTGAGGGGCCGGGAGCTTCAAGGTGGGCCTGATTGCCCGGATTGGATGCAAAGCCGTCGGCAGGAGGGAGCTCCCGGATAGACTCGTTGGATTACCCCGTGCTACTTTTTTCCTTTCGTCTCTGGATGAAGGACTACTTGTGTGTGGAGTTCAGGGGAGGGGTTGGGGGTTGGGCGGGGGGAGGTATGGTCCATGGTTCACTCGTTGTGTGGGATTGTGTTTGGCCCTGTGATTCGGAGCTTGTGGGGGTGGTGGGGTTAGGGTATGCTGGGGGAGGGGTCCTTTGGGATGCTGCGATGGATGGAACATGGTTACACCAGTTAGATGACGCCAGATGATTTGATTGTCCTCACACTAAACGTAAGGGGACTGAATAATCCAGTCAAACGTAAAGCGATCCTGCTTAGCTCAGAGCAGTCTCAAGCAGACATTTGCCTCCTCCAGGAGACACATCTCCTCACTAAAGATTGTCAGCGGCTTCGTTCCTGTAAGTTCCCCTTCCAATTTTTCTCCTCGTGCCCCACTAAAAAGGCAGGGGTGGCAATTTTGGTGGCTCAAAAGTTCAGGGACAAGGTATTAGGTAAAGCTGCTGAAATTAAGGGGAGGCTCCTGGTGTACAGGTTTGCAGTGGTAGACACTACTTACACGATTGGCACAATATATGGGCCCAATGAAGGTCAAGAAAAGTTTCTGCACAAGGCTCTCACTGAAATCACAGACACGACTGACCACTACATCCTGCTGGGTGGAGATTTGAACTTAGTTTTTGACAATGTACTGGACAGATCTTGTCAGCATACCTCGCAGGTGGGGGCTTTCACACCGGAGGGCTTGGCCCGCTTGACGGACCTGGGCCTCATGGATTCGTGGCGCATGTTCCACCCAGGGGAGAGGGACTACACATACTTTTCTGCTGCACATAAAACGTACGCGCGCTTAGACTACCTGCTTGTCTCTACACCCACTCAGGCACACGTCACTAGTGTTGACATAGGCACGGCCTCGCTTTCCAACCATGCACCAGTTACGGCGGTCCTCTCTGTGCCTGCAGCGCAGGGCTCACGTAGGGTCTGGCGGTTACGGGAGTTATTGCTGTACAGGAAGGAGGTGGTCTCTAAAATTCAGCGCGCAATAGCGGACTACCTTTCCCAAAATAGCAATGCTGAAACTACGCTGGCTATGCAGTGGGCCGCTCTGAAGACAGTTCTTAGGGGGGAGTTCATCTACATCTCGACGGCGGAGAATGTGGAACGTCGGGCTAAACGAGACGAGCTTACACAACAGACCAGGCAGCTGGAACAAATACATAGGAGGACAGGGGCCCCGAGGATATGGAGGCAACTGAAAGCGGTGTGCCAGCAACTCGCGGCATTAGACTTAGACCGGGCAGAATTCGCGGCCTTGCGGTTGCGTCATGCATACTATACCGGCGGGAACAGATGCGGGCGCCTATTGGCGCATAAACTACGAGAAGTCACAAGGCGACGGGAGGTTCAGGAGATCGGCAGGAAAGATGGCTCTCCGGTTACTGCAGATCATGCTATAGCAAGTGCCTTTAGCTCATTTTATGCAGAGCTATACTCTGCCGACCCCCCGGCGCCCGAGGCAGAGGCGGACTTTCTAGCTTCTGTTCCCCTGCCAGCACTGTCACAGGACCAGATGGAGTGTCTGGAGAGACATTCGAACGGAGGAGGTTATCTCTGCCATCTCTCGCCTCAAGATAGCTAAAAGCTCCTGGGCCGGACGGCTTTCCGGCAAGCTTCTACAAGACCTTCTGTGCCCAGGTGGCCCCGCTGCTTGCTCGACTTTTCACCTCCGTTTCGGAGGAGGGGGCGATAACGGGAGACCTGCTAGAGGCATCTATCGCCGTGATACCCAAACCGGGCAAGGATCATACCGAGTGTGGAGCGTACAGACCTATCTCTCTCCTAAACGTGGATCTTAAGCTTTATACCGGGATCCTCGCCTCACGTTTGGGCCCGTACATGGGGGGGCTGGTTGACCCGGACCAGTCCGGGTTCATCCCGGAACGCCAGACCTCTGATAATACCAAAAGAGCCTTCCACCTCCTCGAAAAGGCCGCGCGTACAGAGGGCGAATATATGATGCTGGCCATCGATGCCGAGAAGGCATTCGATAGGGTACACTGGCCCTACCTGGAGAGGGTTCTAGAGAAGGCGGGTGTGGGCCCGAAATTTCGGACCCGGGTGATGAATTGCTGTAAGTCCCCCTCGGCCACGGTCCAGGTCAACGGATGTACGTCGCCCCGAATTGCGATTGAACAGGGTACCAGACAGGGATGCCCGTTGTCCCCCCTACTGTTCGCCCTCTATATGGAACCCCTTGCACAGCTACTGAGGTTGGACTCGAATGTGCAGGGAATCAGGTTTGGGGGCGATATTCATACCATAAGTCTGTATGTCGATGACGTACTGATCTCGCTTCCCAACCCCAGGGACTCCCTCCCTGCATGCTTTGAAGACCTCGCGAAGCTTGGACGGGTCTCGGGCTTCAAAGTTAACATGACCAAATCGGTGGCCCTTGACTTGTCACTAGAGGCGACCATTGTGCCGGTCTGCAGGCGGCGTTTCCCATTCAGTGGGCCTCAGAGGCGGTGCCGTACCTTGGGATACAACTGGCTCCTTCCCTTGCGACCTCGGTAGATATCAACTATTCCAAATTGCAACAGAAAATTAGGCGCGAGTTGGGGCAGTGGAAATATTACCCGCTGTCCTGGCTGGGTAGGGTTGCGGCTGTCAAGATGACCGCCCTCCCTCAAATTTTATACCTCTTCCGCATGATTCCCCTTGGGCCCCTGCGGGGCGGGATAAAACTGATGCAATCTGAGTTGTCGCAGTTTATATGGAATGGGAGGATGCCACGCCTGAAGATGCGGATAGCGATGTTGGCCCCGGAGCAGGGCGGGATAGGGATCCCGGATCTGGCTACATATTTTCAAGCGACCCAACTGCACTTCCTGGTGGAGTGGACTAGGTGGCAGTCCGAGAAACACTGGTTGTTCCAGGACCAAGCCATCGCTGGGAGAACCTTGCAGGAGATCCCCTTCATGCGTCGGGAACACAGGCCCCCTAATCTCTATGCTTCCTTTATTACACGGGCGCCATTGGAGGTCTGGGACCCAGTGGGGGTTAGCCAGGACCTCACTACTCTCCCATCGCCCCTTACCCCCATTGTGGGGAACCCAGACTTCCAGCCGGGAATGGACGAACGGGCCTTTGCACACTGGAAGCCTGCAGGCTGCCGAGCTCTCTACCACATCTATGGCCCGGAGGGTGTCATCCCCTTCCTGCAGTTCCGTCAGGAGTTCGGACTGCCGGAATCCGAAAGACTCAGATATCTGCTGGTGAGGCACTGGGCGCTCAACGACGGGGTGAGGTCCTCGGCGGATAGACGCTTGACACCATTCGAACGGTGGTTGATTACCCGCACCACAGATAGACAGCTGATCTCGGATCTTTATAAAATGCTCATGCACACACACATGTACACCTATAACGCAGGCAGGGTGCGATGGGAGCGGGAGCTGGGGAGGTCCCTTACACAAAAGGAATGGGAGGGGATATACTATAGGGCGCGTCATTCGGCATACCACATGGGACTCACTGACACCCTCACGAAGGTAGCGACCTACTGGTACTATACCCCTGAGCGCCTGTATGAGATGGACCGTGCTAACGACCACCTGTGCTGGCGCGGCTGTGGTCAAGTTGGCAACGCTAGTTCATATACTCTGGGAGTGTAAGTTCCTACAGGAATACTGGAGTCAGATTCTAACGGATATAGACACCCACTTCGACACGGAGATCCCACGCTTTCCCTCCTATGTCCTCCTGGGGCTTCCTAATGCACTAACCTACCCATTGAGGTCTCGAAGGGGTCGCCTGCTTGCTATCGCGTTGGGGTCCGCAATGCAGAACATACTGGCACATTGGCGCTCGGCGCAGATTCCTACCTACCAGGGCTGGCTTCATCGCCTTTGGATGATACTTGGCATGGAAAAGCTTTCGTTGTCTAGAGTGGGAGAGGGAGCTAAATATGCAGAATTGTGGAGACCCTTCTTGTCCTTGCTGGCATCTGAGTTCATTGAGGTGACATGTCCTAAATACCTCCGATTATTGAGGTTGACGGAAGTGGGGGAGGAAGGGAGGGGGACAGGTGCAGCTCCGAAGGATGGGTAATGACATGGGGGGGTAGGCGAGGACCATGGACCATGGGGAAGGGAGAGGGGAGGGGGAGGGCGAGGGCTAAGGGTGCGGGTGGGGGTTTGTTGGGTTCCGGGCGGGATGGGGGTTTGATTGGGGGGTTCCTTTTCTTCGTTCACTTCAACAGGAGGAGGTGCAACTTAGCTCAGGCTGGTTGGAGGGTGGTGCAGCAGCAGTGCTGTTCCGAGGGGGCGGCTGGATAGCCCCTTGGGGTTTGGTGGGGGTGATTGGCCTGCACCTGCCCAGGGATGCTGGACCGATGACACACCTGTGGGGACTTCTAGTGTATTCAGCTTGCTTATGACGCGGCCGGCCCATGCTGGGTTGTAGGCGGCTTGCTGTGTTTAACAATGGTTCCCCCTGCTTTGTGAACTGTATGTGCATTGTCCCCTCCATGCCGGCCCGTTGGGTTGTAGGCGGAGTGGACAGCGGTCCTTTTTACAGCTCTCTTCCTTTTTGGTCAATAAAAACATTTAATACTAAAAGTGGAACTGGACCCAACAAGGGCAGCAAACTCCTCATCTGTGAAGCCAAACGTTTTAAGAGACTCCATCTAGAAAAAGACTAAGCCAACCAAATAGATATAGCTAACAAGAAAGAAAAGAGGAGAGGAGGTAAGAACAAAAAGAGTATAAGTGAGACTATCTCAGAGTGAATGATAACAAAGTCATATACAATTCAACCACAGAGCATGCATCAGAGACTGCTTCATGTATTTTAGTTTCATCCCCAAGTCTAGTTTACTTTACTTATATAATCCCCATTTGTTATCATTGTTGTTTCTTTTTCATCCTTTTTGCCTTTTCACTGGATGTTTTATCCTTTAGCTGATTCATGGAATTGAGCTCCCTCCCCAGGTTCATCCTACTTCACACAGAAATCTCCATTTGTGATTATTGTTGCAACTTTTCCTTATCCTTATAATTCTTTGGCCCGGACAGACTCTCCCACGCCTTGCCCGTCATTATTTTCTGCCATGTTACAGATTAGCTCTGTGTATCGCTCCTCTCTTCTCATATCACATTGGCAATCTTACCACTGCGCGCGCCGCGACTTGCAGTCTTTCTTTATTCTCTATTAGTCGTCAGATCTAGATAGGCTTTGTTCTAGGTAGCACACCAACTGTTCGCTGTGTTCCCCTCCGGCTACACCCACTAACAACGTTAGTACCTAACGCCGGGATCCTACGCACTGCGTCATGACGTTTTGAGGCGCGGCTTGCCTTTTAAATCACCGCGTTCGTAGCATTCTTGAGTCTCATTTACAGGCCGCGGACCGTGGGCAGAACCATTGACGCGAGGCTATCGGTAAGTTGACACTTTTTGCCCTCGTATTTTGTATTGTCTGCAGAGTACAGGACCCCTCGGTTCCCCGTTGGATCTAGTTTCCGTTTTCCATGAGTGGTGCCCCTTCACTATGGTACCTCTCTATAAATTCCACATTTTTAAGTCTGCTCCATTTTGAACAGATTTTCCCTTCCCTTGTGGGGCCCGCTATTTCTGTATCACTTCCCCCGCATTTGGTACTGCATATTTGCATACCCACCGTTGGCCCTGCATCCCACCGTGGGCCCTGCCTTATCTTGTTTTTTCTATGAATAGATTAGCTGCACACCTTTTCCTGGCCCTCATATTTTTACTATTTTCATTTTTCATCGTGACATCGACTCTCACATGCTGTCACATTATAGTTCTTTGTGGTTTTCCGTTCCAGATCATCCTTTGCAGATGCCTTCGACGTCACTTACCATTTGAAACCTATATATCTTACAGTCCATCCAAGACTTAAGATCTCGAGTGCCACTTTCTAATACAGGTAATGTTGCATACATAGTGGCAACAGTGCATGACTAAGATAACATCACTCACCCTAATTCAATATATTTTCTATTGATCACCATCTACGCTGTTTTTGCATTTCAGCCTCATTGTCTTTTCTACATGGCTTTTTAAAGTTTTTTAACTGGACAGACCTAGCCCTATACCCTTGGCGGACGGTCTTGACTTCTGTTCGTACCATCACACATGATCAGGTAGTTTCTATATGGCTTTCATTATATTTATATTAGGTAACTCTTGCATTCCTAGGTATTTAACCATATCATATATACTCTTACAGATTTTAGTCGTTGCAGCACTGAGAGTAGTTTTTTGCGTTATCATTTATCCCCGATACCGCATACTCCACTCAATAAATAGGTAATTAAAAACTATCTACACAGCCCTTGGTGTTGGAAATTTTGCTGATCAGGTTGCCTTAAATTGTTTTTTTCATTTCATCCTACAGCTGTTTTCATTCTGTTATATTTGATGTCCAGGTTCCCCAGTTGTTTCTAATTACCTACATTTTTAGGTAAGGCTTAGACATATTCGAATAAAGGGGCACTCTAACCCTCCATTCTTTGGACACATTTTCATTCAATCATGGGATACCACTGGGTTCTTTCCCTTATCATGTTCTTTTCTTGTCACAATTCCACCTTTGCATCACTGATCCGGGTTCCTATTCTGCACCCCTTCCTTTGCTTTGGTCAATTTGGGTACTATGACTTTTTCTTTATATGCCTTCTGAGTTAGTCTATTTCCAATGCATTCTCTCTTGAGAGGTTGATGTAATTCTTGCAGCTCCCTTTCGTGTTCTCAGTATTAGTTGAATGGTTTCAGATGGCTTACCACAGCATGCATCTTGTTACATCTGTTAATAACCTCAGTGTACTTTTTTGTTATATCGAACTTGTGAACTTATGCATGTATATTTTTTATGTATAGAAATTCAAGTGGTCTCCTGAAGAAGGCATATGTCATGCCGAAACGCACGTAGAGAACACCATCTCATCTCCTTCATTCTTTGAAACCCTTGTATTATTTTCTTAATTAATGTGGTTATTTTTGACTTTTGTAATCATTGTTATGTATTGTCACTTTACGATATATATTTAATACGGACATTGTTTTACAATTTCTATCTGTGATAATAAAAATCAAACAATTTTTTAATTTATAATGTTCTTGTTTGTGAGTACACTGAGTTGTTGTTTATCAAAGTTTCATGTGTTTTACCTGATTTCAGACAGGTACTCAGTTGCCTAGGAATTGTTACTATTTAAGTGTGATGTTTGTGGCTACACCCAGGGTGTGTGTTTGTTTGTGTGTGTATGGACTGGCAAGCCTTCAGTGTGTGTAGCACTGGTGTTGTGTGCTGCTGTTGTGAAGGGGGTATGTGTGTACATTCCTCCTGGTGTTTGTCAGTAATGGAGTATGCATATGGGCCCTGTGTGTTGTGCTCCTGGTGTACTCCTGTGAGGTGGTTGTATGCATGTGTGGCTGTTCCCAGTTAGACTTCCATGCCTTGCTTTCTTCCTTGTGCCTTTGCCTGGTATGCCTTGCTGTCTCACTGTGTTGTTGAACTGTGGTGACTGTGGTTTAACTTCACTGTCTGTACCACCCATGTGAGGTTTGATGGTCTGAGGGGGGTGTTCTGTGTTCCTTGCCTTGCATGTGAAGTGCCCATGCTTAGTGTGTGTCTACATGGCCTTCCATTTGTGTCCATCGCACTTTGGCTTGCAGATTTGTAGTGCTCAATTGCTGTTGGGATTTTGGGTGCCTGTGTGTGAGTGTGTGGTATGTATGTGTGACTATGCAGGCTGTGTATCCATTTGCATGTTTGTTCCTTGTATGTGTTAATTTGGTGCTTGTACTCATGTTTGTTTCCATGTGTGTGGTGGTGTTGTGGTGTGTGTGTTTGCCTGGCACTGTGCTGTGTGTTGTGTGTTCCTGTGCAGCCACTCCTGTAGTGGCTGTCTCCCTGTTTGTTTGTTGTGTGGTGCAGGGTGTGGATTGACCTGGCTTGTTGTTGGGCATGGGTGTGCACAGGATGGGCACATGGCCTGTGACTTCATGGGGTGTGCTGATGTGTGGTGGGAGGAGGTGTGTCCCTGGGGTCTTTGTGCCCCGTCCATGCTTTGGAGTGGCCCTGCCTTCTGCATTGTGCGCATGTGTTCACCGCTACAGTGACGTGACTGGGACATTGCAGCAAGTTTGCGGTCGATGTGTGTCCAGGATGCAGAGGGGTGACTTGGTGGCAGGTAGGTCATGTGTGGGTGCCCTTGTGAATGTGTTGTTGCCCCCAGCAGGGTGTCTGCAGTAGATTTAGACCCTGTGTCAGCTTGTATGTTGTGTGTTGTTTTTGTGTAGTTGCGTACCTGCGGCGGCGTCCGCGACAGCCCATTAGGTGATAGTGCTGTAGCAGGTACAGCACCAGGAACACTTGTAAAGCTGGGTCCATGGCGCTTGTGACAGGGTGATGTGGACCGGGACTCTGCTATTGCACGATGTCGAGTTTCCGCAGTGTCTGGTTAGGCGGTGTCTCCGCTGCAGTGCGTCTGATTATTTGGGCCATCCTAATTTGTGGAGCGGGGCGGACGTCATTCCGCACGACGGTGAGTCTCCATTGGCTCACACCGCCGCGGTGGCGGGCGCACTTTGATGCCGGTGCACATCGCACCGCGGCAGACGGGAATTGACCTATGTTTTGCTGTACTAATTTGGCGGACGTGTTTCCCGCTGGTCGCGGGCAGAAACATTTGTTTTTCCACACTGCTAGCACCGCGGTGGTGCCACTGCCCGACATCCTAATGGACCCCTTGGTATCCGGACTCTATAACAGCATGCGCACTCAACAAACTGAGGCTTCCAGTCCAGCCCGCACACACTGGAATGTGGACCCAGGGAGAGAGGTGACTGACGAACACTGGACATACTGTTGTCTTCAAACCTCACACATTTCCGCTAGCTGTAGAATGAGGGTCATACACTATAAATTCCTACATCGCCTGTATTATACACCTGCCAAAAAATACAGATTTAATCTATCTGATAATGATCGCTGTGAGAGATGTAGAAGGCCGGGGTCGGATTCCTTCATTTAGTACGGGAATGTCCTACAATACGGAAGTTCTCTGGGAGCAAGTTTTTGAGGTGCTTGAGAAGATGACAAATAACACATTGGAGAGAGATTCCTTGATGGCACCTCTAGGCTATACCGCACAGATACCCAAGTCACACCGCAAGTTCATTGCCATGTCGTTTCTACTGGCCAAGCGCAGAATAACGTGCAAATGGGGCAGGGGACAGGCTCTGAAATTTAAGGTATGGCTGGAAGATTTTATCTACTGTCAGGAGCAAGACTACTTATGCTGAAATGCTTCCATATGCCTCTAGGCCCAAGGATATATGGGGTACTCTCCAAGGCTACCTCCTCATGCAAGACTCAGGTGGGGCGGAAATTCCCCCCGTTTCGGGAAAAGATGCTTAACTGATGCATGACATATATTTCCCCTTATCTACCATGCTCCACCTCCTCTCTGCTAAGATTTATGACATATATTTCATTATCATTGTATCACGATATGGGTTCTTCTGCTGTGTCGCTGCTACTTGAAATTTTAGGCCGCACAACATACGAGACATGTAAGTAATATGGTGCCGCATGCTGCAGTAGTGTATCCCTGATGTTCCAAATGTACTTCTATTGTAACATTCACAAACTGTGTTGCTATGATGTAATTGTATGTTATCCAGGATATGTTCACCTGCTGTATTGTTATTACACGGAGATGAGAGAGATCACTAGGCCAGACAAATGCATGTCACTACTATGGTTATCAGAAGCTGTAATGTTTGTTACATATGAGGGAAAATCTTAAATAAAAGGTTTAAAAAAAGAGAAGATATATATAACCTTATTGAATGTAATCCAATTGAGTGCTTTGCACCGATAAGTCGACTAAGAATTGTAGGAATGTATGGTTGAATGGGTTATAATTAGTGGTGAATGTATTTTGTCATATGAGACAGACCTCTGCTGGGATGTTTAGAGTACTTATGGACCCCCAGAGCTAAATATAGTATATATAAAATGTTTAGCTCATGAAAAAATTGTTATGGTCAAAAAAATGTAATACATGCATGTAACTGTACAATACTTTTAAATAGTATGAAACAATTTGTTTTAGGTAGGGATTATCAACTATGTTAGATATAATCTTCTTTCAGAAATATCTATATGTTTTTTATTATATACATTTTTTTCAACCTAGGTATGTGTAACATTTAATTGTGGAAAGGAATGAACTAAACCCCTTGTCCTGAAGAAGGTGGCTTTAATGATGTTGTGCCACTGAAATGCGTTGACGCCTAAGAAATGTGCTAGATCTGTGGAAAGACAGCAGCAATACAAACATTTTACTCTTTTGGGTTGTGCTGTTTATTACTCCAGGACTAACACAAATATAAGTGTCCCACTATTTTCCTTTCCAGGAATCTTTGTAGAGTAATGAGTATATAAAATAAATTGTGTTACTAAAGTAATACTGATGGATTTTAATGTCTTGAAAAAACTTTTTAATTTAAATTGTTCATTTACACTTGTTTTAACGTATAGGTTATTGAGGAATAAAATATTATATCTTTGAATAAGTGCTTTAGCTTCCTGTGTAAAAATCTGTTAGTGACTCAGATGTGCAATACCTCCAAAGGGAACTATTATTTTTTACCTTTCGGTCTTTGGTGCTCTGTCCCTTTGGTACGTTAGAGCCCTCTCCTTGTTTTCAAGAAACCTACCTCAGCCAACTAGGGATCCCGGGTCTAACACGGGGTTACAATCAGATGATTGGGATGTTGAAACTGAATTCAATGCTTTCTGAACTAGAATATTATACTTTGTGTGAATCCGAAGATTTATATCTTAATTTAGCTAATTATGCTGAAATGTTCTGGACATCATTTTTTGTATAAGACAAGTAGATAGCGTCCGCATTAAAATTACACACTGTGGGAACACTGTCCAACTCCACCACAAGAAAGTTCGAAAACACAGACAGACAAGTACACATATTTCACGAGCTATGATATTTCAGACCCACTGTCATATTATTTCTAATTGGTCCCAACGCAACCTAAAAAATATATACTTTACTCAGACCAAGCTAATATATGTGGCTTCATCTGTCGACCAGCTGGCCCTGAAAGGCTAGGATTACTGGAAAGACAAAATTGACCTGAAATCTATTTGGGGTACAAAGTCCTGACAAGTCCAGGGCACATAAGTTTCATTTAGAGCTTGTCTGATTCCCACACAGATTATTTTCCTTAACAAACCAATTCAACAGACTACTTGTCTGGATTTAGCAAAAATTAAAGAATCAAGGGCCAGATGTACGAACATAGCATTTCGCGACTAGCAAATTGCGTTAAATTGCAAAATGCTATGTACAACAGTGTCTGAGACACTGCTTGTGATTCCCAATGGGATCGCAAATTGCATGCCTCATGAATATTAATGAGGCTGTTGCAATTTGCGTCTCCATTGGGAATGCATAGCATTCCCGGGGATGGTGGCCACTGGGGTCAGCAGACCGCCATGTCTGGGACTGCTTTTAAATGAAGCAGTATTTTTTTTTTTTTTAAATGCAGCCCGTTTTCTTTAACGTAAAACAGGATGCATTTATAAAATAAAAAGTAAACTTTTCAGTTTAATTTTTTAAGGGCAGGCAGTGGTCCCTGTGACCACTGCCTGCCCTTAAAATATATTTGCACATGCATTCCCAAAGAGGAGGGAGCCCCCTTGGGACCCCTTCCTGGTTGCGAGTACCTTACCACCCTTCTGAGAAGGGTAGTAAACAGCGAGTGTTTCGCGACAGCAATTGCGGTTGCAAAACATTCAAACATGGGGTTTGGAGTCCTATCAGGAAAGGATGCCCTTGGAACACCCTTTTGTAATAGTGAGTCACTAACCCTATTTTGTGAGTCGCTAATTGATTAGCGACTTGCAAAATAGGGTTGGTACATGGCCCACACTTTTTTTGCAGTTGCAAACGGGCTCAACACCCCATTGCGCCTGCAAAAAAACAGTTGTACATCTGGCCCCAGATTCCCCTGCTATTCCTGTATTTTCCTGCTTTGATGATTGGCAATTTTATACAAATTATACCGAAGCTCAGTTAAATGACATATTACAAAACGGTTCAGTTAACTCATCATTTTCTAATCCAGATGGGTGGTTATCGTGGCCAGTGGACACAAATGGGTTTCACACTCGTTTTTGTTAACTCCACATGAGTTCAAATCAAACAGACAAGATCCACGGTACTCACAGTCAGTCCACTCTAACATATTTACCACCTATTCAGTGGGGAAGCTATGCCAGCAATGGCTAGAACATTCTACAGTATCTGCAGTCAAACAACATCTTTCTCCCCTTCCCGAGGACATGAATCTATCTAATTTCAGTTAGGTCCAATGCGACCTCGTTCTAAAAGATTTTTGTATGCTGCTTATAATGAAATTTGGAAATTATTGCAGATGGAAGCTGCTGTACGTTTGGGACAAATTGATCAAGATAATCTGGATAAAGCGCTTCCTGTAGTAGGCAACAGTATTACTATGTTATCATCTTGTAGTTATAATTGGATTAGCATTGTTTCATCTGTTATTGAAGTGATGCAGAAAGATATGTCAAAACTGTATCATGGTCAGAATCAGCTCAGATCCATTATGCAGTTTAGTTGAACGCTACACATTTTTAAAAATGGATGCGTTCCTTGGTATTACCTCAACTGCAGGGCTTTGTTTCTGCCTTTTAATTTAACACAAAAGCAACAAACAATGGCTATGAAAGATGAAACATACACCATGCAACATTAGAGAAATTAGAAAGGCTCTCATTCACTATAGCCGAAACACCTTCGTCCGTATGGTTAATACATGGAGCTATTTCATTGCCCATATCGACTTTTCAATTTATAGCTTGCATGAAACATTCCCCAATAGGTAGAGAAGAACCTCTGGGAAGTAGCTACATACATGAGTTTTGGTCCCTGCCTTTTACCTATCGCTGTGAACATGCTGATAGGGGGGGGGTTTCTTACGGGAGAAGAGTGTGAGTCCACTGCCGGACATTCCCTTGCTATCCAGCACGTTAAGATACGCTTGTAATGCCTCTGCGCCTAATCTGGCTTGCTATTTGAAAGGAACTCCTGTTCCCTCTAATCTCCTTTTTATTATAGTACTTTTCAATAGAAGCTATCTCATGCTTAATAATCAAGACCGTTGTGGTATGCGGGCGGGAGTCCCATATATAGTCTCTGTTTCCCAGCTGGTCACTTGTTGCAAAAAAGTCTTGTTTCCCCCTCCACATGGAATTGCCACCTTCCATTCCAACTTTGAAGGCTGATTGTAACAGGCAAAGCAGACTCAAAGCATTATTGTTCCAACAAGAAGTCTGCCTGCTACTTTCAAATTGCAGGTGGCTAGAACGACTGTTGAAATACAGTCTTTGAAGAATACAAATCTTCCCCAGTATTTCGGGAAACTAATACATCAAATATTTAATGCTTCTGACACTGCGGATGTAGCCCATTTTTTAAAGCGTATAGGCTCTGGCCTGTGACATCTTTCCAAACTATCTTTGGAATAATTCAGGCTTTTATACCGTCCATTTTCCAGCGTGTTTGGTGGGTTCCCGCTTTTGCTTTTCCTAAACTGCGGCATTTCTCATCCTGTTGCTGCTGTTCCGTAATGGCTGTTCCTTCTGTGGCTGCCCTGGACCTGGCATTGCTCCAGAACTATTGTGAGAGTATGCATCAGCTATCTGGAATGGTCCCGTTACATGCATTAGATGTGTATTGGTGTCTAACCTTCTGCCATATTTACTTCACCTGCGTGCAACCTGTATTTCACTGCATCAGGTGCACCTTTCAATGGGCACTGAATGGTTTCCTGGCTCTACTGATGCCCGTTGCCCTGGATATCAACCTGTTGATGAGACCCTTAGTGACGCATTATCAGGACTGTTTCTTGGGTTTACAATCGTTACAAAATCAGAGTCTGGAGCAAATGGCCAACATTAGTTCCACAGCATCGGCACAGCATTTATTGGAGCACAATTTCATCAAAGTTCATGCAGGTTGCCCGGTGATAATGCCAGCATCTGCTGGAGCTGGAGATCATAGCTGCACTTTGGAGAGTCTTGATTGGGTCATGGATCAGACCCTCAACATTGAGTCGTACACCTCTATAATGAACAAGGACTCCTGAGGCGGAAGCCGGGAGTTTAGGGCTCTCATTTTTAAAATTCATCACTGTATTTTTTATTTAGCGCCGATATTCTCCCAACTTCACAGAATTGTTTTGTGCTGTTTTTAATCACCCCCCAGTGCCGCATCTTGCCGCATCTCACCTCCAGAGTCCCCTGTAACCTCAGGATGCCGATTTCGGGCTCCTGTTGATTATCGACCTCATTCCCTCCAGACGCAGACTTCGGGCGCCATCTTGGGGGTGGACGAGGACAGCGCTCTAGTGTTTGGGCGATTTGGGCCCAGACACTATAAAAGAGCACACTAATATCTGTCCACTACTTGAACAAGGACTCCTGAGGCGGAAGCCGGGAGTTTAGGGCTCTCATTTTTAAAATTCATCACTGTATTTTTTATTTAGCGCCGATATTCTCCCAACTTCACAGAATTGTTTTGTGCTGTTTTTAATCACCCCCCACTGCCGCATCTCACCTCCAGAGTCCCCTGTAACCTCAGGATGCCGATTTCGGGCTCCTGTTGATTATCGACCTCATTCCCTCCAGGCGCAGACTTCGGGCGCCATCTTGGGGGAGGACGAGGATAGCGCTCTAGTGTTTGGGCGATTTGGGCCCAGACACTACAAAAGAGTACACTAATATCTGTCCACTACTTGAACAAGGACTCCTGAGGCGGAAGCCAGGAGTTTAGGGCTCTCATTTTAAAAATTCGTCACTGTATTTTTTATTTAGCACCGATATTCTCCCAACTTCACAGAATTGTTTTGTGCTGTTTTTAATCACCCCCCACTGCCGCATCTTGCCGCATCTCACCTCCAGAGTCCCCTGTAACCTCAGGATGCCGATTTCGGGCTCCTGTTGATTATCGACCTCATTCCCTCCAGGCGCAGACTTCGGGCGCCATCTTGGGGGAGGACGAGGACAGCGCTCTAGAGTTTGGGCGATTTGGGCCCAGACACTATAAAAGAGCACACTAATATCTGTCCACTACTTGAACAAGGACTCCTGAGGTGGAAGCCGGGAGTTTAGGGCTCTCATTTTTAAAATTCATCACTGTATTTTTTATTTAGTGCCGATATTCTCCCAACTTCACAGAATTGTTTTGTGCTGTTTTTAATCACCCCCCACTGCCGCATCTTGCCGCATCTCACCTCCAGAGTCCCCTGTAACCTCAGGATGCCGATTTCGGGCTCCTGTTGATTATCGACCTCATTCCCTCCAGGCGCAGACTTCGGGCGCCATCTTGGGGGAGGACAGCGCTCTAGTGTTTGGGCGATTTGGGCCCAGACACTATAAAGGAGCACACTAATATCTGTCCACTACTTGAACAAGGACTCCTGAGGTGGAAGCCAGGAGTTTAGGGCTCTCATTTTTTTTTTTGGGATTAAAAACTTTTATTGAGCAATCAAATAAGAGTTACAAAGATGGGCCTACAACCACACGGGCTGGCCGCTAACAGCAAAGCACAACGTAAGAAGCATACGATCTCTCCCGTGGTCAGGCATAAGTCAAACTCCAACTGTTACTCAAATTATCGGATAGGTAGGCTGTCCTGTTTTCAGTTTCTATTTTTGGTAAATTCTGGTGGGGTTTTGTCAGTGTTTTCAATATCTTAAAAAACAGTTGTTATCAGTGGTTACACATTTTCCCGCCACTAAAAACAACAGAAAAAGTGTTTTTCCGGTGTTTATGGAACGTTTTGCTTTTATGATTGCTTGCTTTCTGTACTGAAAGAACATGGTATATAGACAGTGTACATATAGTGTTTATGAGGTCCAAAGAGATTTTTGCAAATTAATTTTATTGTAGTACACCATACAATACTTCTTCAGTGAGTCTTTAGTCATGTGCGCTCGCGCTTTGCTTCCCATGTAAACTTCTGTGAAAAGGCCCTCTCAGCATTCATAGCCCCTTGGGCTGAGAACCGTCAGCTAAGGGGCACAGTTGGGATGACTCTTTCTTTGATGCCACATAAAGCACAAAATGATAGATATTTGCGTTTTAGTTCCTGGGCATAAGAAAACAGTGCACCAGAATGGACTAAAAAGTCAATAGCATCCCTCATTAACTCTGAAGATTGTAAACATGCTTTCAGCATACCATCTAACAAGTGGAAAGGATCTCCTACAGGGAATCACTTCAGCTCGGGTATCAATTTTGACAGGTCATCACACAAGGTTTTTATATACGTAGCTGAATCACTACAAATACAAACAATATCACTCCAATCTTTGTTGAACTTGGAAAGAACCTTTTTTGCAGAGCATAACAAGTGACACTGCATTCCATGTTTTCCAAAAGTCTGGTGTCACGTTTTCACCACTATCCCAGATGCTTGGTGATATATATACTTGTCACTATACCTTGCATTTAATGTTTAAAGCCTGATGTGTTGGCAATTCACCTACTATCAATACTGACCCACTAGAAACTATGGTCTGATGTATTAAGGGTTTTTACCCATTCTCTGTGGGTAAATGTGATGACACATATTAGGAAAGATTTTTATGAAACTAGCCATTTTACCTATCAGTGAAAGAATCAAATGCAGCCAAAATATCAAATAGGAGCTTGATATGTCTTGATTCTCTACAGTTTATAAAATAATTAAACTAAACCTAAAACGTGAAACTAAACCCTGCATCTTTAGACCAAAGGCCATAAAACTGAAAAAAGTAAAAGAACAAAACTCAAGCAGAATAATGTTAGCCAGTCTTTCTTACTGCTAGCTTGTATAACACAGTTACATTTTATTGACCCCTTCAGTAAGAACAAAATGAATCTTTCACTTTCTTTTTCCTTTCTTTAAATGGCATTTAGTTTGTGGTTGTGCAGGTGTTTTTTCAGTGTTTATATGTTTTCACCGGTGAGGGCTATTTTTCTTTCAGTGGGGTTTTATCAGTTATTATAGGTTTAAACCTAAAACCCCACAGCCTACGGATAGGACACAACAATTTTCCATTTTATACATATAAAAACAACGAACTACAAAAAGGCGAATGCATACTAATCAAAGTCAGCCCAGAAGGCGGAGGGGAAGCTACCAATCAGGAACACAAAAGCACAATCAATGGGACTCGGCAAGGTGGGGGGGGGGGACAGCGGGGAGGATAGGAAAATCACAGAACAGCATGAGAGATTTCGGGAACATCAGCCTAGGGAGACAGGGTAATATCGGGTGCGTCAACCAAGGGAGGGGTACAAATATTCCCACGATAGTCGTTCCACTGACCCCAAATCTTCGTCCACGCCCTGGGCCTGCCCCTAGCTACATAGACGGTCTTCTCGCGGAACATGGACCAGTCCATGTTATCCTCCCACACCGAAGCATCGGGAGGTTTAGAGGCGCCCCAGAGTTGCGCAATGTCCCGCTTTGCGACCATGTATCCCAAGGTCGCCCATCTAGTTTGGGCCACAGAATAGTCGGTGGGTTCCCACACATTCAACAGACACCGTCGGGCCTCAGGCCGCAGGGCAATTCCAGTCACAACAGTCATCACCGCAAGCACATCAGTCCAGTAGGCCGCCACCGCAGGGCACTCCCAAATAATATGCAGAAATGTAGCACTCATCCCACAACCACGTTTGCATAAACCATCCGGGGAAAAACCCATCACTACCAGACGCGGACCAGTTACATACACCCGGTGGAGGATCTTAAGCTGAACCAAGCGGAGACGGGCGGGGATGGCGACCTCTTTCGGAGAAGAGAGTGCCGATTGCCAATCTTCGTCATCCAAGTCCAGCCCGTCACCGACCCAAACCTCCCTAAGTCGGACCAGTAAGTCAGCGCGATTATTAATCAGTTTCTTGTAAATCAGGGAGATAGTGCTATCGGGAAGGTGGCCATCCAGTATGCGATCCTCGAGGGGGAGGACTCGGGCAGGGTCACACCAGGAGTCAGAACAGAGGCCAGAGCATGTCGGACCTGCAGATATCGAAAAAATTCTCTATCACTCAAGTCATATTCCGCCTGAAGGGCCTCGAAGGACTTCACTTCACCTTTTACACAGACATCACCCACTTTACATATTCCAATCATATCCCAGCGGTCAAAGCCCTTAGTAGACCAGAGACATCCCAAACGTTCGGAAGCATAAAGCGGAGTCGCCATTGTCAGTCGATTCTCCCATCCCAGACTCACATTCGCGGCGCGCCACACACTGACTGCGATCCTGGACGGGCCCGTAAGATGGCGCCCGGCCGATCTGGAATAAAGCGCTCTATTAAAATCCCCTCCCGGCAGCTGGAGTCTATCCATCTCGAAGGCCGGATCCCGACCCGGGGAATACATTGCATGATTAATGGCAGACAGCTGGGTAGCCCAATAATATCTTTTGATATCAGGGAGCGCCATGCCCCCGTCATACCAAGGGATGGTAAGTTTCGCAAGGGCAATACGCGGACGCCCGTCCCAAATCAGTTGCCTTTGGAGACTCTCGATCTCTCGGAAATAGGTTGCGGGAACGTCGTCATAGGAATTCTGAAGGGCGTATAAGAATCGTGGCAAAGACATCATTTTAAAAAGGGCAGCCCTGCCCAGAGGAGACAGGGGTAACTTACGCCAGCGGGCCACATCCAGTGGCAGTCTAAGAAGCGGGGGGAGGAGATTACGCTCGAACCGGAGTGAAGAATCCAGCGTAATAAAGATCCCCAAATATTTGAAGCCAGACTGGACAACCTGAATAGGAAATCTATCCGGCAATGGGGGCAGAACACCCGAGAGAACATACACACAGGACTTAGCCCAATTAATAACCAGACCAGAGTTAGCGCCAAACGAAGTGAGAACGTCAAATAAGACGTGTAAAGATTTGCGTGGGGAAGTAAGGTAGAGAAGAATGTCATCCGCGTAAAGCGAGACGCGGTCCTCAAAATCTGGTGACCAACGGATCCCTTTGAGGGAAGGTTCCCATCGAAGCCACGCAGCTAACGGCTCCAAGGCAAGCGCAAAAAGCAACGGAGACAAGGGGCACCCCTGTCGGGTCCCCCTACCAAGACAAAAGGGGACAGAAACTCGACCATTGACCACAACCTGTGCCAAGGGTTCGGCATATAACAATTTCACCCAACCAATAAACCCAGGGCCGAAACCAAATTTCTCAAGAGCCGCCCAAAGATAGGGCCATTCTACTGTATCAAAGGCCATCGAGGCATCCAGCGAAGCCAAAATGGCTGGCTCCGTCAGAAGCCCCGCCCTCGCAATGGCTCCGTGGAGACGACGTAGGTTAAGAGCCGTGTTGCGATGCGGGATAAATCCGGATTGATCCGGATGAATCAAGCTGCTGATAACCGTCAGGAGGCGGGTAGCCAGGAGCTTAGCCAGAACCTTGGGTTCGACATTCAACAGGGAAATGGGCCTATAAGACGAACAAAGGTCCCGGGGTTTACCTTCTTTGGGAATAACAACGATCGTAGCCAGACGCTGATCATATGGGAGAATACCCCGATCCCGGGACTCCAAAAACATGGTACGAAGATAGGGCGCCACCTTATCAGGACGTAGCTTGTACAACTCAATTGGCAATCCATTCGGGCCCAAAGCCTTGCCCGAACGGAGTGAGCGAATGGCAGTCGCTATCTCGTCCGTAGAGAAAGGGGACTCCAAAGAGACTCGGTCTAAATCGGAGACACAGGGCAGAGCTATATCGCGCAACAAGAGGCGAGAGTCATCAACATCACGTTCAGACACAGGGGAATAAACCACACGAAAATAGTCCGCAAAACATTCCACAATCCCAACCGGGTCAGTCACTCTCACACCATTCAAAGTCTGAATCACTGGTACCACACGATTCGCCCTCTCCTTCTTGTCCAACCACGCCAGCAATTTACCCGCTTTGTCCCCCACATCATACAAACGACCCTGTTGTTCCCGAAACATCATTTTAGCCGCGTCCGTAACCAGAGACCTATAAGCAAATTGTTTCAGACCCAGGGCGTGGAGTTTACCAGGAGTAACATTCGACTCCAGGTCAGCCTCTATCTCAACAATTTCCCTCTCAAGGTCCACCACCTCCCGATTCCTCGCCTTCTTGGATTCAGCAATAAGGGAAAGGGCCTGCCCACGGATCACTGTCTTAAATGCCTCGCATAGGGACACCGCAGAGGAGACAGACCCCTCGTTGTCTAGAAAGTAATTGTCCAACGACTTGATCAAGAGACCACGGGTCTTGGGGGAGGTGAGGTACCATGGATTGATAGGAGCCACCCGGCCCGCCGCCTCCACCCCCACCTCAAAACAAAGCCAGAGCGGAGAATGGTCCGAGATGCCCCGGGGGAGGTGTCTAATCTCCCGAACAGCCGGTGACTGCGCCGCAGGCATCAGGAAATAATCCAGTCTAGACAGACTCCCATGGGCCCCGGAATGGAAAGTGTATTGAAGCTGAGTAGGGTGCATGAGTCTCCAACAATCCACCAAACCAAAAGTATCCAGAAACCCACCCAGCCATTGTTGGGCCGAAGGAGTGTCCCTAGGGGAGTGACGATCATGTAGACCGGAGAACACAGAATTAAAGTCACCTGCTATGAAGAGAGTACTATCAGGGAGGTTCAACAACACTCGACCCAAATCGGAAAAGGTAGAGGTCTGTAGACCGGGGGGCACATAAACGGCAAACAGGGAAAGGGTCCGACCCTCATAGCGTCCCACGAGGACGGCGT
The DNA here is from genome assembly GCF_964261635.1 of Lissotriton helveticus. NCBI lineage: Eukaryota > Metazoa > Chordata > Amphibia > Caudata > Salamandridae > Lissotriton > Lissotriton helveticus. The sequence goes on along the minus strand of NC_136073.1, from coordinate 614,234,539 downwards.
AACGCCCCCAATCATCAAGGATCACATCATCAATTGCCAGGGGGAGGGAAGCCCGAACAAGGATACCCACCCCCCTGGAACCCGTGGTAAACCCCGAATGTGCGACGAGGCGATAGCCCCACCTATTCATTGCACGACATGTATTGCCCACCAGATGGGTCTCCTGTAGAAAAACAATATCAGGAGACAAACGTCATAGACATCGCAACACCACACCCCGCTTTATACGATCCCCCAGACCATTGACATTCCACGAAATAAACCTCAACCCGCTACCCCCATCCCACACGGTAATGCCGAAACCCCCCCCCCAATGAGCATGACACAGAAAACATCATTAGCAAAATAGAATCGCCTTGAGAAAACAAAACATAAACATCAAACTTCCCAGCAACCCACCCCCCAACGAACAAGAAAACACCCCCCACCCTGCACCCCTGCAAGAAGCTAAAGAGCCACCCCAACATGCAGTGTGCCTGTCGCCCAAGAACCCCCATTCTACAAAAAGACCCCGGAGGAGGAAAGGCCCTGTCCCACCCGCCACCCCGATCAAGACAAATAACGAGGAGAACACACAGAAAACAGAGGCACTTAGGCATAAAATCCCAGAAGAAGTTACGCTGCAAGGAAACCCGGGCATAGACAAGTAGTTCAGCTCTCTATACCACCCTCGGCACCACCCGGGTGTTCAGCAGGCTCAGTCCCAGGAGGTCGGTCCGGCAGAGAGTCTAGCCAGTCATTCACTGACTCAGGCCGATCAAAGAAAAAGGTCCGGTCATTGTACTCAACTCGCAGCCTGGTCGGAAAAAGCATAGCGTAGCGCAGTCCCATGTCCCGGAGACGCTTCTTGACTCCACGGAAGCCCATACGCTGTTTCTGCACCAATTGAGAAAAGTCCGGGTAGAAGTTCACCGTGGCATTCTCAAAGGCCACCGGGCCCTTCACACGCGATGCCTGCAGGATAGCGTCCCGGTCCCTATAGTGAAAGAGTTTCGCAACAATAGGCCTCGGCGGGGCGCCCGGCTTGCCCTGGCCTCCCGGAACACGATGGGCACGTTCCACTGCGAAGAATTTACTCAACCCAGACGGAGAGAGGTAGTTCTGTATCAGGTCCTCGACCAGGAGATCAACAGAATGCGGGTCTGGATTTCCCGGAACGCCAACCACACGCACGTTACAACGACGTGCCCTGTTTTCAAAGTCCTCCAAGCGCCGGGTCATGAAATCGTTCACCCTTCGGAGATTGCCAATCTCCGTCTGTATCTCCGAGACGTCGGCCGTGAGGCTGGATGACTTGAGATCCAATGACTTCACCTTCTCATTGGTTTTAGATAGGTCGGCCCGAATCAAGTTCACATCAATGGCCACGGTGTCGATTTTGTGGGCCAAAGCTTCATACTGTTGGCCTATTGTTTCCTTCATGCCAGAAATGGCGCCTATGATGTCCTGCAAGGACGGCTCCGTCGACGAGTCCACAGTGTGGTCAACTGCACTCGGGCCAGGCAAGGCGGCTCCAGGGGACCCCTTCGAATGGGTGTACCGGTCCATAACGTTAGACTGGACCGGGCCCCCACGCAGGGGCGTTTTGGTCTTTCGTGTCTCTCGGTCCCCTCTGCCCGCCATGTTGGAGACCGCGTCACAAGGGACACACTCGACCCGATGGGAACGGCCGCAGGAGAGTAGGGCGTTGAGACCAAAAGGCAGCGGCGAGGGTACCACTAGGTGTGAACCAGCCCGGAATGACAATAAGCTAGCCAAAGGCACAACAGCAGTCTCGTGCGCTGGACCCAGCAAGGGCCAGACTCCTCTGCCAGATGTCTCAGTCTGAGGCAGAAACGAAACCGAAACTTAAGAGGGGGACCCACGAGTCGAATCCCCCTGCCGCTGTTGTTCAACTCAGAGTCGGCCACAGTGCCTCACCCAGACCCGGGCGCACCTCGAGGGCGGACCCCAAAAGTTTGAGTCGTCGTATCTTCGGCGCCCCTGGTCCAAATCAAATTCCAAAAACCACAGGAAGATCAGCCCGGTGTCCTCTATACAAATCCTCGTGAAGAATCAGGATATGTTCAGGATATCATGCCGGGAGTGGCGGGGGTCCGGAGAGCGCTGTGCTCACGCGGCCATCACGGATGCCCGCCAAGCTCCTCCAGGGCTCTCATTTTTAAAATTCATCACTGTATTTTTTATTTAGCACCGATATTCTCCCAACTTCACAGAATTGTTTTGTGCTGTTTTTAATCACCCCCCACTGCCGCATCTTGCAGCATCTCACCTCCAGAGTCCCCTGTAACCTCAGGATGCCGATTTCGGGCTCCTGTTGATTATCGACCTCATTCCCTCCAGGCGCAGACTTCGGGCGCCATCTTGGGGGAGGACGAGGACAGCGCTCTAGTGTTTGGGCGATTTGGGCCCAGACACTATAAAAGAGTACACTAATATCTGTCCACTACTTGAACAAGGACTCCTGAGGCGGAAGCCAGGAGTTTAGGGCTCTCATTTTTAAAATTCGTCACTGTATTTTGTATTTAGCACCGATATTCTCCCAACTTCACAGAATTGTTTTGTGCTGTTTTTAATCACCCCCACTGCCGCATCTTGCCGCATCTCACCTCCAGAGTCCCCTGTAACCTCAGGATGCCGATTTCGGGCTCCTGTTGATTATCGACCTCATTCCCTCCAGGCGCAGACTTTGGGCGCCATCTTGGGGGAGGACGAGGACAGCGCTCTAGTGTTTGGGCGATTTGGGCCCAGACACTATAAAAGAGCACACTAATATCTGTCCACTACTTGAACAAGGACTCCTGAGGCAGAAGCCGGGAGTTTAGGGTTCTCATTTTTAAAATTCATCACTGTATTTTTTATTTAGCGCCGATATTCTCCCAACTTCACAGAATTGTTTTGTGCTGTTTTTAATCACCCCCCACTGCCGCATCTTGCCGCATCTCACCTCCAGAGTCCCCTGTAACCTCAGGATGCCGATTTCGGGCTCCTGTTGATTATCGACCTCATTCCCTCCAGGCGCAGACTTCGGGTGCCATCTTGGGGGAGGACGAGGACAGCGCTCTAGTGTTTGGGCGATTTGGGCCCAGACACTATAAAAGAGCACACTAATATCTGTCCACTACTTGAACAAGGACTCCTGAGGCGGAAGCCGGGAGTTTAGGGCTCTCATTTTTAAAATTCATCACTGTATTTTTTATTTAGCGCCGATATTCTCCCAACTTCACAGAATTGTTTTGTGCTGTTTTTAATCACCTCCCACTGCCGCATCTTGCCGCATCTCACCTCCAGAGTCCCCTGTAACCTCAGGATGCCGATTTCGGGCTCCTGTTGATTATCGACCTCATTCCCTCCAGGCGCAGACTTCGGGCGCCATCTTGGGGGAGGACAGCGCTCTAGTGTTTGGGCGATTTGGGCCCAGACACTATAAAGGAGCACACTAATATCTGTCCACTACTTGAACAAGGACTCCTGAGGCGGAAGCCAGGAGTTTGGGGCTCTCATTTATTTTTTTTGGATTAAAAACTTTTATTGAGCAATCAAATAAGAGTTACAAAGATGGGCCTACAACCACACGGGCTGGCCGCTAACAGCAAAGCACAACGTAAGAAGCATACGATCTCTCCCGTGGTCAGGCATAAGTCAAACTCCAACTGTTACTCAAATTATCGGATAGGACACAACAATTTTCCATTTTATACATATAAAAACAACGAACTACAAAAAGGCGAATGCATACTAATCAAAGTCAGCCCAGAAGGCGGAGGGGAAGCTACCAATCAGGAACACAAAAGCACAATCAATGGGACTCGGCAAGGTGGGGGGGGGGACAGCGGGGAGGATAGGAAAATCACAGAACAGCATGAGAGATTTCGGGAACATCAGCCTAGGGAGACAGGGTATTATCGGGTGCGTCAACCAAGGGAGGGGTACAAATATTCCCACGATAGTCGTTCCACTGACCCCAAATCTTCGTCCACGCCCTGGGCCTGCCCCTAGCTACATAGACGGTCTTCTCGCGGAACATGGACCAGTCCATGTTATCCTCCCACACCGAAGCATCGGGAGGTTTAGAGGCGCCCCAGAGTTGCGCAATGTCCCGCTTTGCGACCATGTATCCCAAGGTCGCCCATCTAGTTTGGGCCACAGAATAGTCGGTGGGTTCCCACACATTCAACAGACACCGTCGGGCCTCAGGCCGCAGGGCAATTCCAGTCACAACAGTCATCACCGCAAGCACATCAGTCCAGTAGGCCGCCACCGCAGGGCACTCCGCAGGGCACTCCCAAATAATATGCAGAAATGTAGCACTCATCCCACAACCACGTTTGCATAAACCATCCGGGGAAAAACCCATCACTACCAGACGCGGACCAGTTACATACACCCGGTGGAGGATCTTAAGCTGAACCAAGCGGAGACGGGCGGGGATGGCGACCTCTTTCGGAGAAGAGAGTGCCGATTGCCAATCTTCGTCATCCAAGTCCAGCCCGTCACCGACCCAAACCTCCCTAAGTCGGACCAGTAAGTCAGCGCGATTATTAATCAGTTTCTTGTAAATCAGGGAGATAGTGCTATCGGGAAGGTGGCCATCCAGTATGCGATCCTCGAGGGGGGAGGACTCGGGCAGGGTCACACCAGGAGTCAGAACAGAGGCCAGAGCATGTCGGACCTGCAGATATCGAAAAAATTCTCTATCACTCAAGTCATATTCCGCCTGAAGGGCCTCGAAGGACTTCACTTCACCTTTTACACAGACATCACCCACTTTACATATTCCAATCATATCCCAGCGGTCAAAGCCCTTAGTAGACCAGAGACATCCCAAACGTTCGGAAGCATAAAGCGGAGTCGCCATTGTCAGTCGATTCTCCCATCCCAGACTCACATTCGCGGCGCGCCACACACTGACTGCGATCCTGGACGGGCCCGTAAGATGGCGCCCGGCCGATCTGGAATAAAGCGCTCTATTAAAATCCCCTCCCGGCAGCTGGAGTCTATCCATCTCGAAGGCCGGATCCCGACCCGGGGAATACATTGCATGATTAATGGCAGACAGCTGGGTAGCCCAATAATATCTTTTGATATCAGGGAGCGCCATGCCCCCGTCATACCAAGGGATGGTAAGTTTCGCAAGGGCAATACGCGGACGCCCGTCCCAAATCAGTTGCCTTTGGAGACTCTCGATCTCTCGGAAATAGGTTGCGGGAACGTCGTCATAGGAATTCTGAAGGGCGTATAAGAATCGTGGCAAAGACATCATTTTAAAAAGGGCAGCCCTGCCCAGAGGAGACAGGGGTAACTTACGCCAGCGGGCCACATCCAGTCGCAGTCTAAGAAGCGGGGGGAGGAGATTACGCTCGAACCGGAGTGAAGAATCCAGCGTAATAAAGATCCCCAAATATTTGAAGCCAGACTGGACAACCTGAATAGGAAATCTATCCGGCAATGGGGGCAGAACACCCGAGAGAACATACACACAGGACTTAGCCCAATTAATAACCAGACCAGAGTTAGCGCCAAACGAAGTGAGAACGTCAAATAAGACGTGTAAAGATTTGCGTGGGGAAGTAAGGTAGAGAAGAATGTCATCCGCGTAAAGCGAGACGCGGTCCTCAAAATCTGGTTCCCATCGAAGCCACGCAGCTAACGGCTCCAAGGCAAGCGCAAAAAGCAACGGAGACAAGGGGCACCCCTGTCGGGTCCCCCTACCAAGACAAAAGGGGACAGAAACTCGACCATTGACCACAACCTGTGCCAAGGGTTCGGCATATAACAATTTCACCCAACCAATAAACCCAGGGCCGAAACCAAATTTCTCAAGAGCCGCCCAAAGATAGGGCCATTCTACTGTATCAAAGGCCATCGAGGCATCCAGCGAAGCCAAAATGGCTGGCTCCGTCAGAAGCCCCGCCCTCGCAATGGCTCCGTGGAGACGACGTAGGTTAAGAGCCGTGTTGCGATGCGGGATAAATCCGGATTGATCCGGATGAATCAAGCTGCTGATAACCGTCAGGAGGCGGGTAGCCAGGAGCTTAGCCAGAACCTTGGGTTCGACATTCAACAGGGAAATGGGCCTATAAGACGAACAAAGGTCCCGGGGTTTACCTTCTTTGGGAATAACAACGATCATAGCCAGACGCTGATCATATGGGAGAATACCCCGATCCCGGGACTCCAAAAACATGGTACGAAGATAGGGCGCCACCTTATCAGGACGTAGCTTGTACAACTCAATTGGCAATCCATTCGGGCCCAAAGCCTTGCCCGAACGGAGTGAGCGAATGGCAGTCGCTATCTCGTCCGTAGAGAAAGGGGACTCCAAAGAGACTCGGTCTAAATCGGAGACACAGGGCAGAGCTATATCGCGCAACAAGAGGCGAGAGTCATCAACATCACGTTCAGACACAGGGGAATAAACCACACGAAAATAGTCCGCAAAACATTCCACAATCCCAACCGGGTCAGTCACTCTCACACCATTCAAAGTCTGAATCACTGGTACCACACGATTCGCCCTTTCCTTCTTGTCCAACCACGCCAGCAATTTACCCGCTTTGTCCCCCACATCATACAAACGACCCTGTTGTTCCCGAAACATCATTTTAGCCGCGTCCGTAACCAGAGACCTATAAGCAAATTGTTTCAGACCCAGGGCGTGGAGTTTACCAGGAGTAACATTAGACTCCAGGTCAGCCTCTATCTCAACAATTTCCCTCTCAAGGTCCACCACCTCCCGATTCCTCGCCTTCTTGGATTCAGCAATAAGGGAAAGGGCCTGCCCACGGATCACTGTCTTAAATGCCTCGCATAGGGACACCGCAGAGGAGACAGACCCCTCGTTGTCTAGAAAGTAATTGTCCAACGACTTGATCAAGAGACCACGGGTCTTGGGGGAGGTGAGGTACCATGGATTGATAGGAGCCACCCGGCCCGCCGCCTCCACCCCCACCTCAAAACAAAGCCAGAGCGGAGAATGGTCCGAGATGCCCCGGGGGAGGTGTCTAATCTCCCGAACAGCCGGCGACTGCGCCGCAGGCATCAGGAAATAATCCAGTCTAGACAGACTCCCATGGGCCCCGGAATGGAAAGTGTATTGAAGCTGAGTAGGGTGCATGAGTCTCCAACAATCCACCAAACCAAAAGTATCCAGAAACCCACCCAGCCATTGTTGGGCCGAAGGAGTGTCCCTAGGGGAGTGACGATCATGTAGACCGGAGAACACAGAATTAAAGTCACCTGCTATGAAGAGAGTACTATCAGGGAGGTTCAACAACACTCGACCCAAATCGGAAAAGGTAGAGGTCTGTAGACCGGGGGGCACATAAACGGCAAACAGGGAAAGGGTCCGACCCTCATAGCGTCCCACGAGGACGGCGTAACGCCCCCGATCATCAAGGATCACATCATCAATTGCCAGGGGGAGGGAAGCCCGAACAAGGATACCCACCCCCCTGGAACCCGTGGTAAACCCCGAATGTGCGACGAGGCGATAGCCCCACCTATTCATTGCACGACATGTATTGCCCACCAGATGGGTCTCCTGTAGAAAAACAATATCAGGAGACAAACGTCGTAGACATCGCAACACCACACCCCGCTTTATACGATCCCCCAGACCATTGACATTCCACGAAATAAACCTCAACCCGCTACCCCCCATCCCACACGGTAATGCCGAAACCCCCCCCCCCAATGAGCATGACACAGAAAACATCATTAGCAAAATAGAATCGCCTTGAGAAAACAAAACATAAACATCAAACTTCCCAGCAACCCACCCCCCAACGAACAACATAACACCCCCCACCCTGCACCCCTGCAAGAAGCTAAAGAGCCACCCCAACATGCAGTGTGCCTGTCGCCCAAGAACCCCCATTCTACAAAAAGACCCCGGAGGAGGAAAGGCCCTGTCCCACCCGCCACCCCGATCAAGACAAATAACGAGGAGAACACACAGAAAACAGAGGCACTTAGGCATAAAATCCCAGAAGAAGTTACGCTGCAAGGAAACCCGGGCATAGACAAGTAGTTCAGCTCTCTATACCACCCTCGGCACCACCCGGGTGTTCAGCAGGCTCAGTCCCAGGAGGTCGGTCCGGCAGAGAGTCTAGCCAGTCATTCACTGACTCAGGCCGATCAAAGAAAAAGGTCCGGTCATTGTACTCAACTCGCAGCCTGGTCGGAAAAAGCATAGCGTAGCGCAGTCCCATGTCCCGGAGACGCTTCTTGACTCCACGGAAGCCCATACGCTGTTTCTGCACCAATTGAGAAAAGTCCGGGTAGAAGTTCACTGTGGCATTCTCAAAGGCCACCGGGCCCTTCACACGCGATGCCTGCAGGATAGCGTCCCGGTCCCTATAGTGAAAGAGTTTCGCAACAATAGGCCTCGGCGGGGCGCCCGGCTTGCCCTGGCCTCCCGGAACACGATGGGCACGTTCCACTGCGAAGAATTTACTCAACCCAGACGGAGAGAGGTAGTTCTGTATCAGGTCCTCGACCAGGAGATCAACAGAATGCGGGTCTGGATTTTCCGGAACGCCAACCACACGCACGTTACAACGACGTGCCCTGTTTTCAAAGTCCTCCAAGCGCCGGGTCATGAAATCGTTCACCCTTCGGAGATTGCCAATCTCCGTCTGTATCTCCGAGACGTCGGCCGTGAGGCTGGATGACTTGAGATCCAATGACTTCACCTTCTCATTGGTTTTAGATAGGTTGGCCTGAATCAAGTTCACAACAATGGCCACGGTGTCGATTTTGTGGGCCAAAGCTTCATACTGTTGGCCTATTGTTTCCTTCATGCCAGAAATGGCGCCCATGATGTCCTGCAAGGACGGCTCCGTCGACGAGTCCACAGTGTGGTCAACTGCACTCGGGCCAGGCAAGGCGGCTCCAGGGGACCCCTTCGAATGGGTGTACCGGTCCATAACGTTAGACTGGACCGGGCCCCCACGCAGGGGCGTTTTGGTCTTTCGTGTTTCTCGGTCCCCTCTGCCCGCCATGTTGGAGACCGCGTCACAAGGGACACACTCGACCCGATGGGAACGGCCGCAGGAGAGTAGGGCGTTGAGACCAAAAGGCAGCGGCGAGGGTACCACTAGGTGTGAACCAGCCCGGAAGGACAATAAGCTAGCCAAAGGCACACCAGCAGTCTCGTGCGCTGGACCCAGCAAGGGCCAGACTCCTCTGCCAGATGTCTCAGTCTGAGGCAGAAACGAAACCGAAACTTAAGAGGGGGACCCACGAGTCGAATCCCCCTGCCGCTGTTGTTCAACTCAGAGTCGGCCACAGTGCCTCACCCAGACCCGGGCGCACCTCGAGGGCGGACCCCGAAAGTTTGAGTCGTCGTATCTTCGGCGCCCCTGGTCCAAATCAAATTCCAAAAACCACAGGAAGATCAGCCCGGTGTCCTCTATACAAATCCTCGTGAAGAATCAGGATATGTTCAGGATATCATGCCGGGAGTGGCGGGGGTCCGGAGAGCGCTGTGCTCACGCGGCCATCACGGATGCCCGCCAAGCTCCTCCAGGGCTCTCATTTTTAAAATTCATCACTGTATTTTTTATTTAGCACCGATATTCTCCCAACTTCACAGAATTGTTTTGTGCTGTTTTTAATCACCCCCCACTGCCGCATCTTGCAGCATCTCACCTCCAGAGTCCCCTGTAACCTCAGGATGCCGATTTCGGGCTCCTGTTGATTATCGACCTCATTCCCTCCAGGCGCAGACTTCGGGCGCCATCTTGGGGGAGGACGAGGACAGCGCTCTAGTGTTTGGGCGATTTGGGCCCAGACACTATAAAAGAGTACACTAATATCTGTCCACTACTTGAACAAGGACTCCTGAGGCGGAAGCCAGGAGTTTAGGGCTCTCATTTTTAAAATTCGTCACTGTATTTTGTATTTAGCACCGATATTCTCCCAACTTCACAGAATTGTTTTGTGCTGTTTTTAATCACCCCCACTGCCGCATCTTGCCGCATCTCACCTCCAGAGTCCCCTGTAACCTCAGGATGCCGATTTCGGGCTCCTGTTGATTATCGACCTCATTCCCTCCAGGCGCAGACTTTGGGCGCCATCTTGGGGGAGGACGAGGACAGCGCTCTAGTGTTTGGGCGATTTGGGCCCAGACACTATAAAAGAGCACACTAATATCTGTCCACTACTTGAACAAGGACTCCTGAGGCAGAAGCCGGGAGTTTAGGGTTCTCATTTTTAAAATTCATCACTGTATTTTTTATTTAGCGCCGATATTCTCCCAACTTCACAGAATTGTTTTGTGCTGTTTTTAATCACCCCCCACTGCCGCATCTTGCCGCATCTCACCTCCAGAGTCCCCTGTAACCTCAGGATGCCGATTTCGGGCTCCTGTTGATTATCGACCTCATTCCCTCCAGGCGCAGACTTCGGGTGCCATCTTGGGGGAGGACGAGGACAGCGCTCTAGTGTTTGGGCGATTTGGGCCCAGACACTATAAAAGAGCACACTAATATCTGTCCACTACTTGAACAAGGACTCCTGAGGCGGAAGCCGGGAGTTTAGGGCTCTCATTTTTAAAATTCATCACTGTATTTTTTATTTAGCGCCGATATTCTCCCAACTTCACAGAATTGTTTTGTGCTGTTTTTAATCACCTCCCACTGCCGCATCTTGCCGCATCTCACCTCCAGAGTCCCCTGTAACCTCAGGATGCCGATTTCGGGCTCCTGTTGATTATCGACCTCATTCCCTCCAGGCGCAGACTTCGGGCGCCATCTTGGGGGAGGACAGCGCTCTAGTGTTTGGGCGATTTGGGCCCAGACACTATAAAGGAGCACACTAATATCTGTCCACTACTTGAACAAGGACTCCTGAGGCGGAAGCCAGGAGTTTGGGGCTCTCATTTATTTTTTTTGGATTAAAAACTTTTATTGAGCAATCAAATAAGAGTTACAAAGATGGGCCTACAACCACACGGGCTGGCCGCTAACAGCAAAGCACAACGTAAGAAGCATACGATCTCTCCCGTGGTCAGGCATAAGTCAAACTCCAACTGTTACTCAAATTATCGGATAGGACACAACAATTTTCCATTTTATACATATAAAAACAACGAACTACAAAAAGGCGAATGCATACTAATCAAAGTCAGCCCAGAAGGCGGAGGGGAAGCTACCAATCAGGAACACAAAAGCACAATCAATGGGACTCGGCAAGGTGGGGGGGGGGACAGCGGGGAGGATAGGAAAATCACAGAACAGCATGAGAGATTTCGGGAACATCAGCCTAGGGAGACAGGGTATTATCGGGTGCGTCAACCAAGGGAGGGGTACAAATATTCCCACGATAGTCGTTCCACTGACCCCAAATCTTCGTCCACGCCCTGGGCCTGCCCCTAGCTACATAGACGGTCTTCTCGCGGAACATGGACCAGTCCATGTTATCCTCCCACACCGAAGCATCGGGAGGTTTAGAGGCGCCCCAGAGTTGCGCAATGTCCCGCTTTGCGACCATGTATCCCAAGGTCGCCCATCTAGTTTGGGCCACAGAATAGTCGGTGGGTTCCCACACATTCAACAGACACCGTCGGGCCTCAGGCCGCAGGGCAATTCCAGTCACAACAGTCATCACCGCAAGCACATCAGTCCAGTAGGCCGCCACCGCAGGGCACTCCGCAGGGCACTCCCAAATAATATGCAGAAATGTAGCACTCATCCCACAACCACGTTTGCATAAACCATCCGGGGAAAAACCCATCACTACCAGACGCGGACCAGTTACATACACCCGGTGGAGGATCTTAAGCTGAACCAAGCGGAGACGGGCGGGGATGGCGACCTCTTTCGGAGAAGAGAGTGCCGATTGCCAATCTTCGTCATCCAAGTCCAGCCCGTCACCGACCCAAACCTCCCTAAGTCGGACCAGTAAGTCAGCGCGATTATTAATCAGTTTCTTGTAAATCAGGGAGATAGTGCTATCGGGAAGGTGGCCATCCAGTATGCGATCCTCGAGGGGGGAGGACTCGGGCAGGGTCACACCAGGAGTCAGAACAGAGGCCAGAGCATGTCGGACCTGCAGATATCGAAAAAATTCTCTATCACTCAAGTCATATTCCGCCTGAAGGGCCTCGAAGGACTTCACTTCACCTTTTACACAGACATCACCCACTTTACATATTCCAATCATATCCCAGCGGTCAAAGCCCTTAGTAGACCAGAGACATCCCAAACGTTCGGAAGCATAAAGCGGAGTCGCCATTGTCAGTCGATTCTCCCATCCCAGACTCACATTCGCGGCGCGCCACACACTGACTGCGATCCTGGACGGGCCCGTAAGATGGCGCCCGGCCGATCTGGAATAAAGCGCTCTATTAAAATCCCCTCCCGGCAGCTGGAGTCTATCCATCTCGAAGGCCGGATCCCGACCCGGGGAATACATTGCATGATTAATGGCAGACAGCTGGGTAGCCCAATAATATCTTTTGATATCAGGGAGCGCCATGCCCCCGTCATACCAAGGGATGGTAAGTTTCGCAAGGGCAATACGCGGACGCCCGTCCCAAATCAGTTGCCTTTGGAGACTCTCGATCTCTCGGAAATAGGTTGCGGGAACGTCGTCATAGGAATTCTGAAGGGCGTATAAGAATCGTGGCAAAGACATCATTTTAAAAAGGGCAGCCCTGCCCAGAGGAGACAGGGGTAACTTACGCCAGCGGGCCACATCCAGTCGCAGTCTAAGAAGCGGGGGGAGGAGATTACGCTCGAACCGGAGTGAAGAATCCAGCGTAATAAAGATCCCCAAATATTTGAAGCCAGACTGGACAACCTGAATAGGAAATCTATCCGGCAATGGGGGCAGAACACCCGAGAGAACATACACACAGGACTTAGCCCAATTAATAACCAGACCAGAGTTAGCGCCAAACGAAGTGAGAACGTCAAATAAGACGTGTAAAGATTTGCGTGGGGAAGTAAGGTAGAGAAGAATGTCATCCGCGTAAAGCGAGACGCGGTCCTCAAAATCTGGTTCCCATCGAAGCCACGCAGCTAACGGCTCCAAGGCAAGCGCAAAAAGCAACGGAGACAAGGGGCACCCCTGTCGGGTCCCCCTACCAAGACAAAAGGGGACAGAAACTCGACCATTGACCACAACCTGTGCCAAGGGTTCGGCATATAACAATTTCACCCAACCAATAAACCCAGGGCCGAAACCAAATTTCTCAAGAGCCGCCCAAAGATAGGGCCATTCTACTGTATCAAAGGCCATCGAGGCATCCAGCGAAGCCAAAATGGCTGGCTCCGTCAGAAGCCCCGCCCTCGCAATGGCTCCGTGGAGACGACGTAGGTTAAGAGCCGTGTTGCGATGCGGGATAAATCCGGATTGATCCGGATGAATCAAGCTGCTGATAACCGTCAGGAGGCGGGTAGCCAGGAGCTTAGCCAGAACCTTGGGTTCGACATTCAACAGGGAAATGGGCCTATAAGACGAACAAAGGTCCCGGGGTTTACCTTCTTTGGGAATAACAACGATCATAGCCAGACGCTGATCATATGGGAGAATACCCCGATCCCGGGACTCCAAAAACATGGTACGAAGATAGGGCGCCACCTTATCAGGACGTAGCTTGTACAACTCAATTGGCAATCCATTCGGGCCCAAAGCCTTGCCCGAACGGAGTGAGCGAATGGCAGTCGCTATCTCGTCCGTAGAGAAAGGGGACTCCAAAGAGACTCGGTCTAAATCGGAGACACAGGGCAGAGCTATATCGCGCAACAAGAGGCGAGAGTCATCAACATCACGTTCAGACACAGGGGAATAAACCACACGAAAATAGTCCGCAAAACATTCCACAATCCCAACCGGGTCAGTCACTCTCACACCATTCAAAGTCTGAATCACTGGTACCACACGATTCGCCCTTTCCTTCTTGTCCAACCACGCCAGCAATTTACCCGCTTTGTCCCCCACATCATACAAACGACCCTGTTGTTCCCGAAACATCATTTTAGCCGCGTCCGTAACCAGAGACCTATAAGCAAATTGTTTCAGACCCAGGGCGTGGAGTTTACCAGGAGTAACATTAGACTCCAGGTCAGCCTCTATCTCAACAATTTCCCTCTCAAGGTCCACCACCTCCCGATTCCTCGCCTTCTTGGATTCAGCAATAAGGGAAAGGGCCTGCCCACGGATCACTGTCTTAAATGCCTCGCATAGGGACACCGCAGAGGAGACAGACCCCTCGTTGTCTAGAAAGTAATTGTCCAACGACTTGATCAAGAGACCACGGGTCTTGGGGGAGGTGAGGTACCATGGATTGATAGGAGCCACCCGGCCCGCCGCCTCCACCCCCACCTCAAAACAAAGCCAGAGCGGAGAATGGTCCGAGATGCCCCGGGGGAGGTGTCTAATCTCCCGAACAGCCGGCGACTGCGCCGCAGGCATCAGGAAATAATCCAGTCTAGACAGACTCCCATGGGCCCCGGAATGGAAAGTGTATTGAAGCTGAGTAGGGTGCATGAGTCTCCAACAATCCACCAAACCAAAAGTATCCAGAAACCCACCCAGCCATTGTTGGGCCGAAGGAGTGTCCCTAGGGGAGTGACGATCATGTAGACCGGAGAACACAGAATTAAAGTCACCTGCTATGAAGAGAGTACTATCAGGGAGGTTCAACAACACTCGACCCAAATCGGAAAAGGTAGAGGTCTGTAGACCGGGGGGCACATAAACGGCAAACAGGGAAAGGGTCCGACCCTCATAGCGTCCCACGAGGACGGCGTAACGCCCCCGATCATCAAGGATCACATCATCAATTGCCAGGGGGAGGGAAGCCCGAACAAGGATACCCACCCCCCTGGAACCCGTGGTAAACCCCGAATGTGCGACGAGGCGATAGCCCCACCTATTCATTGCACGACATGTATTGCCCACCAGATGGGTCTCCTGTAGAAAAACAATATCAGGAGACAAACGTCGTAGACATCGCAACACCACACCCCGCTTTATACGATCCCCCAGACCATTGACATTCCACGAAATAAACCTCAACCCGCTACCCCCCATCCCACACGGTAATGCCGAAACCCCCCCCCCCAATGAGCATGACACAGAAAACATCATTAGCAAAATAGAATCGCCTTGAGAAAACAAAACATAAACATCAAACTTCCCAGCAACCCACCCCCCAACGAACAAGAAAACACCCCCCACCCTGCACCCCTGCAAGAAGCTAAAGAGCCACCCCAACATGCAGTGTGCCTGTCGCCCAAGAACCCCCATTCTACAAAAAGACCCCGGAGGAGGAAAGGCCCTGTCCCACCCGCCACCCCGATCAAGACAAATAACGAGGAGAACACACAGAAAACAGAGGCACTTAGGCATAAAATCCCAGAAGAAGTTACGCTGCAAGGAAACCCGGGCATAGACAAGTAGTTCAGCTCTCTATACCACCCTCGGCACCACCCGGGTGTTCAGCAGGCTCAGTCCCAGGAGGTCGGTCCGGCAGAGAGTCTAGCCAGTCATTCACTGACTCAGGCCGATCAAAGAAAAAGGTCCGGTCATTGTACTCAACTCGCAGCCTGGTCGGAAAAAGCATAGCGTAGCGCAGTCCCATGTCCCGGAGACGCTTCTTGACTCCACGGAAGCCCATACGCTGTTTCTGCACCAATTGAGAAAAGTCCGGGTAGAAGTTCACCGTGGCATTCTCAAAGGCCACCGGGCCCTTCACACGCGATGCCTGCAGGATAGCGTCCCGGTCCCTATAGTGAAAGAGTTTCGCAACAATAGGCCTCGGCGGGGCGCCCGGCTTGCCCTGGCCTCCCGGAACACGATGGGCACGTTCCACTGCGAAGAATTTACTCAACCCAGACGGAGAGAGGTAGTTCTGTATCAGGTCCTCGACCAGGAGATCAACAGAATGCGGGTCTGGATTTTCCGGAACGCCAACCACACGCACGTTACAACGACGTGCCCTGTTTTCAAAGTCCTCCAAGCGCCGGGTCATGAAATCGTTCACCCTTCGGAGATTGCCAATCTCCGTCTGTATCTCCGAGACGTCGGCCGTGAGGCTGGATGACTTGAGATCCAATGACTTCACCTTCTCATTGGTTTTAGATAGGTTGGCCTGAATCAAGTTCACAACAATGGCCACGGTGTCGATTTTGTGGGCCAAAGCTTCATACTGTTGGCCTATTGTTTCCTTCATGCCAGAAATGGCGCCCATGATGTCCTGCAAGGACGGCTCCGTCGACGAGTCCACAGTGTGGTCAACTGCACTCGGGCCAGGCAAGGCGGCTCCAGGGGACCCCTTCGAATGGGTGTACCGGTCCATAACGTTAGACTGGACCGGGCCCCCACGCAGGGGCGTTTTGGTCTTTCGTGTTTCTCGGTCCCCTCTGCCCGCCATGTTGGAGACCGCGTCACAAGGGACACACTCGACCCGATGGGAACGGCCGCAGGAGAGTAGGGCGTTGAGACCAAAAGGCAGCGGCGAGGGTACCACTAGGTGTGAACCAGCCCGGAAGGACAATAAGCTAGCCAAAGGCACACCAGCAGTCTCGTGCGCTGGACCCAGCAAGGGCCAGACTCCTCTGCCAGATGTCTCAGTCTGAGGCAGAAACGAAACCGAAACTTAAGAGGGGGACCCACGAGTCGAATCCCCCTGCCGCTGTTGTTCAACTCAGAGTCGGCCACAGTGCCTCACCCAGACCCGGGCGCACCTCGAGGGCGGACCCCGAAAGTTTGAGTCGTCGTATCTTCGGCGCCCCTGGTCCAAATCAAATTCCAAAAACCACAGGAAGATCAGCCCGGTGTCCTCTATACAAATCCTCGTGAAGAATCAGGATATGTTCAGGATATCATGCCGGGAGTGGCGGGGGTCCGGAGAGCGCTGTGCTCACGCGGCCATCACGGATGCCCGCCAAGCTCCTCCAGGGCTCTCATTTTTAAAATTCATCACTGTATTTTTTATTTAGCACCGATATTCTCCCAACTTCACAGAATTGTTTTGTGCTGTTTTTAATCACCCCCCACTGCCGCATCTTGCAGCATCTCACCTCCAGAGTCCCCTGTAACCTCAGGATGCCGATTTCGGGCTCCTGTTGATTATCGACCTCATTCCCTCCAGGCGCAGACTTCGGGCGCCATCTTGGGGGAGGACGAGGACAGCGCTCTAGTGTTTGGGCGATTTGGGCCCAGACACTATAAAAGAGTACACTAATATCTGTCCACTACTTGAACAAGGACTCCTGAGGCGGAAGCCAGGAGTTTAGGGCTCTCATTTTAAAAATTCGTCACTGTATTTTGTATTTAGCACCGATATTCTCCCAACTTCACAGAATTGTTTTGTGCTGTTTTTAATCACCCCCACTGCCGCATCTTGCCGCATCTCACCTCCAGAGTCCCCTGTAACCTCAGGATGCCGATTTCGGGCTCCTGTTGATTATCGACCTCATTCCCTCCAGGCGCAGACTTTGGGCGCCATCTTGGGGGAGGACGAGGACAGCGCTCTAGTGTTTGGGTGATTTGGGCCCAGACACTATAAAAGAGCACACTAATATCTGTCCACTACTTGAACAAGGACTCCTGAGGCGGAAGCCGGGAGTTTAGGGCTCTCATTTTTAAAATTCATCACTGTATTTTTTATTTAGCGCCGATATTCTCCCAACTTCACAGAATTGTTTTGTGCTGTTTTTAATCACCCCCCACTGCCGCATCTTGCCGCATCTCACCTCCAGAGTCCCCTGTAACCTCAGGGTGCGGATTTCGGGCTCCTGTTGATTATCGACCGCATTCCCTCCAGGCGCAGACTTTGGGCGCCATCTTGGGGGAGGACGAGGACAGCGCTCTAGTGTTTGGGCGATTTGGGCCCAGACACTATAAAAGAGCACACTAATATCTGTCCACTACTTGAACAAGGACTCCTGAGGCAGAAGCCGGGAGTTTAGGGCTCTCATTTTTAAAATTCATCACTGTATTTTTTATTTAGCGCCGATATTCTCCCAACTTCACAGAATTGTTTTGTGCTGTTTTTAATCACCTCCCACTGCCGCATCTTGCCGCATCTCACCTCCAGAGTCCCCTGTAACCTCAGGATGCCGATTTCGGGCTCCTGTTGATTATCGACCTCATTCCCTCCAGGCGCAGACTTCGGGCGCCATCTTGGGGGAGGACAGCGCTCTAGTGTTTGGGCGATTTGGGCCCAGACACTATAAAGGAGCACACTAATATCTGTCCACTACTTGAACAAGGACTCCTGAGGCGGAAGCCAGGAGTTTAGGGCTCTCATTTTTTTTTTTTGGATTAAAAACTTTTATTGAGCAATCAAATAAGAGTTACAAAGATGGGCCTACAACCACACGGGCTGGCCGCTAACAGCAAAGCACAACGTAAGAAGCATACGATCTCTCCCATGGTCAGGCATAAGTCAAACTCCAACTGTTACTCAAATTATCGGATAGGACACAACAATTTTCCATTTTATACATATAAAAACAACGAACTACAAAAAGGCGAATGCATACTAATCAAAGTCAGCCCAGAAGGCGGAGGGGAAGCTACCAATCAGGAACACAAAAGCACAATCAATGGGACTCGGCAAGGTGGGGGGGGGGACAGCGGGGAGGATAGGAAAATCACAGAACAGCATGAGAGATTTCGGGAACATCAGCCTAGGGAGACAGGGTAATATCGGGTGCGTCAACCAAGGGAGGGGTACAAATATTCCCACGATAGTCGTTCCACTGACCCCAAATCTTCGTCCACGCCCTGGGCCTGCCCCTAGCTACATAGACGGTCTTCTCGCGGAACATGGACCAGTCCATGTTATCCTCCCACACCGAAGCATCGGGAGGTTTAGAGGCGCCCCAGAGTTGCGCAATGTCCCGCTTTGCGACCATGTATCCCAAGGTCGCCCATCTAGTTTGGGCCACAGAATAGTCGGTGGGTTCCCACACATTCAACAGACACCGTCGGGCCTCAGGCCGCAGGGCAATTCCAGTCACAACAGTCATCACCGCAAGCACATCAGTCCAGTAGGCCGCCACCGCAGGGCACTCCCAAATAATATGCAGAAATGTAGCACTCATCCCACAACCACGTTTGCATAAACCATCCGGGGAAAAACCCATCACTACCAGACGCGGACCAGTTACATACACCCGGTGGAGGATCTTAAGCTGAACCAAGCGGAGACGGGCGGGGATGGCGACCTCTTTCGGAGAAGAGAGTGCCGATTGCCAATCTTCGTCATCCAAGTCCAGCCCGTCACCGACCCAAACCTCCCTAAGTCGGACCAGTAAGTCAGCGCGATTATTAATCAGTTTCTTGTAAATCAGGGAGATAGTGCTATCGGGAAGGTGGCCATCCAGTATGCGATCCTCGAGGGGGAGGACTCGGGCAGGGTCACACCAGGAGTCAGAACAGAGGCCAGAGCATGTCGGACCTGCAGATATCGAAAAAATTCTCTATCACTCAAGTCATATTCCGCCTGAAGGGCCTCGAAGGACTTCACTTCACCTTTTACACAGACATCACCCACTTTACATATTCCAATCATATCCCAGCGGTCAAAGCCCTTAGTAGACCAGAGACATCCCAAACGTTCGGAAGCATAAAGCGGAGTCGCCATTGTCAGTCGATTCTCCCATCCCAGACTCACATTCGCGGCGCGCCACACACTGACTGCGATCCTGGACGGGCCCGTAAGATGGCGCCCGGCCGATCTGGAATAAAGCGCTCTATTAAAATCCCCTCCCGGCAGCTGGAGTCTATCCATCTCGAAGGCCGGATCCCGACCCGGGGAATACATTGCATGATTAATGGCAGACAGCTGGGTAGCCCAATAATATCTTTTGATATCAGGGAGCGCCATGCCCCCGTCATACCAAGGGATGGTAAGTTTCGCAAGGGCAATACGCGGACGCCCGTCCCAAATCAGTTGCCTTTGGAGACTCTCGATCTCTCGGAAATAGGTTGCGGGAACGTCGTCATAGGAATTCTGAAGGGCGTATAAGAATCGTGGCAAAGACATCATTTTAAAAAGGGCAGCCCTGCCCAGAGGAGACAGGGGTAACTTACGCCAGCGGGCCACATCCAGTGGCAGTCTAAGAAGCGGGGGGAGGAGATTACGCTCGAACCGGAGTGAAGAATCCAGCGTAATAAAGATCCCCAAATATTTGAAGCCAGACTGGACAACCTGAATAGGAAATCTATCCGGCAATGGGGGCAGAACACCCGAGAGAACATACACACAGGACTTAGCCCAATTAATAACCAGACCAGAGTTAGCGCCAAACGAAGTGAGAACGTCAAATAAGACGTGTAAAGATTTGCGTGGGGAAGTAAGGTAGAGAAGAATGTCATCCGCGTAAAGCGAGACGCGGTCCTCAAAATCTGGTGACCAACGGATCCCTTTGAGGGAAGGTTCCCATCGAAGCCACGCAGCTAACGGCTCCAAGGCAAGCGCAAAAAGCAACGGAGACAAGGGGCACCCCTGTCGGGTCCCCCTACCAAGACAAAAGGGGACAGAAACTCGACCATTGACCACAACCTGTGCCAAGGGTTCGGCATATAACAATTTCACCCAACCAATAAACCCAGGGCCGAAACCAAATTTCTCAAGAGCCGCCCAAAGATAGGGCCATTCTACTGTATCAAAGGCCATCGAGGCATCCAGCGAAGCCAAAATGGCTGGCTCCGTCAGAAGCCCCGCCCTCGCAATGGCTCCGTGGAGACGACGTAGGTTAAGAGCCGTGTTGCGATGCGGGATAAATCCGGATTGATCCGGATGAATCAAGCTGCTGATAACCGTCAGGAGGCGGGTAGCCAGGAGCTTAGCCAGAACCTTGGGTTCGACATTCAACAGGGAAATGGGCCTATAAGACGAACAAAGGTCCCGGGGTTTACCTTCTTTGGGAATAACAACGATCGTAGCCAGACGCTGATCATATGGGAGAATACCCCGATCCCGGGACTCCAAAAACATGGTACGAAGATAGGGCGCCACCTTATCAGGACGTAGCTTGTACAACTCAATTGGCAATCCATTCGGGCCCAAAGCCTTGCCCGAACGGAGTGAGCGAATGGCAGTCGCTATCTCGTCCGTAGAGAAAGGGGACTCCAAAGAGACTCGGTCTAAATCGGAGACACAGGGCAGAGCTATATCGCGCAACAAGAGGCGAGAGTCATCAACATCACGTTCAGACACAGGGGAATAAACCACACGAAAATAGTCCGCAAAACATTCCACAATCCCAACCGGGTCAGTCACTCTCACACCATTCAAAGTCTGAATCACTGGTACCACACGATTCGCCCTCTCCTTCTTGTCCAACCACGCCAGCAATTTACCCGCTTTGTCCCCCACATCATACAAACGACCCTGTTGTTCCCGAAACATCATTTTAGCCGCGTCCGTAACCAGAGACCTATAAGCAAATTGTTTCAGACCCAGGGCGTGGAGTTTACCAGGAGTAACATTCGACTCCAGGTCAGCCTCTATCTCAACAATTTCCCTCTCAAGGTCCACCACCTCCCGATTCCTCGCCTTCTTGGATTCAGCAATAAGGGAAAGGGCCTGCCCACGGATCACTGTCTTAAATGCCTCGCATAGGGACACCGCAGAGGAGACAGACCCCTCGTTGTCTAGAAAGTAATTGTCCAACGACTTGATCAAGAGACCACGGGTCTTGGGGGAGGTGAGGTACCATGGATTGATAGGAGCCACCCGGCCCGCCGCCTCCACCCCCACCTCAAAACAAAGCCAGAGCGGAGAATGGTCCGAGATGCCCCGGGGGAGGTGTCTAATCTCCCGAACAGCCGGCGACTGCGCCACAGGCATCAGGAAATAATCCAGTCTAGACAGACTCCCATGGGCCCCGGAATGGAAAGTGTATTGAAGCTGAGTAGGGTGCATGAGTCTCCAACAATCCACCAAACCAAAAGTATCCAGAAACCCACCCAGCCATTGTTGGGCCGAAGGAGTGTCCCTAGGGGAGTGACGATCATGTAGACCGGAGAACACAGAATTAAAGTCACCTGCTATGAAGAGAGTACTATCAGGGAGGTTCAACAACACTCGACCCAAATCGGAAAAGGTAGAGGTCTGTAGACCGGGGGGCACATAAACGGCAAACAGGGAAAGGGTCCGACCCTCATAGCGTCCCACGAGGACGGCGTAACGCCCCCAATCATCAAGGATCACATCATCAATTGCCAGGGGGAGGAAAGCCCGAACAAGGATACCCACCCCCCTGGAACCCGTGGTAAACCCCGAATGTGCGACGAGGCGATAGCCCCACCTATTCATTGCACGACATGTATTGCCCACCAGATGGGTCTCCTGTAGAAAAACAATATCAGGAGACAAACGTCGTAGACATCGCAACACCACACCCCGCTTTATACGATCCCCCAGACCATTGACATTCCACGAAATAAACCTCAACCCGCTACCCCCATCCCACACGGTAATGCCGAAACCCCCCCCCAATGAGCATGACACAGAAAACATCATTAGCAAAATAGAATCGCCTTGAGAAAACAAAACATAAACATCAAACTTCCCAGCAACCCACCCCCCAACGAACAAGAAAACACCCCCCACCCTGCACCCCTGCAAGAAGCTAAAGAGCCACCCCAACATGCAGTGTGCCTGTCGCCCAAGAGCCCCCATTCTACAAAAAGACCCCAGAGGAGGAAAGGCCCTGTCCCACCCGCCACCCCGATCAAGACAAATAACGAGGAGAACACACAGAAAACAGAGGCACTTAGGCATAAAATCCCAGAAGAAGTTACGCTGCAAGGAAACCCGGGCATAGACAAGTAGTTCAGCTCTCTATACCACCCTCGGCACCACCCGGGTGTTCAGCAGGCTCAGTCCCAGGAGGTCGGTCCGGCAGAGAGTCTAGCCAGTCATTCACTGACTCAGGCCGATCAAAGAAAAAGGTCCGGTCATTGTACTCAACTCGCAGCCTGGTCGGAAAAAGCATAGCGTAGCGCAGTCCCATGTCCCGGAGACGCTTCTTGACTCCACGGAAGCCCATACGCTGTTTCTGCACCAATTGAGAAAAGTCCGGGTAGAAGTTCACCGTGGCATTCTCAAAGGCCACCGGGCCCTTCACACGCGATGCCTGCAGGATAGCGTCCCGGTCCCTATAGTGAAAGAGTTTCGCAACAATAGGCCTCGGCGGGGCGCCCGGCTTGCCCTGGCCTCCCGGAACACGATGGGCACGTTCCACTGCGAAGAATTTACTCAACCCAGACGGAGAGAGGTAGTTCTGTATCAGGTCCTCGACCAGGAGATCAACAGAATGCGGGTCTGGATTTTCCGGAACGCCAACCACACGCACGTTACAACGACGTGCCCTGTTTTCAAAGTCCTCCAAGCGCCGGGTCATGAAATCGTTCACCCTTCGGAGATTGCCAATCTCCGTCTGTATCTCCGAGACGTCGGCCGTGAGGCTGGATGACTTGAGATCCAATGACTTCACCTTCTCATTGGTTTTAGATAGGTCGGCCCGAATCAAGTTCACATCAATGGCCACGGTGTCGATTTTGTGGGCCAAAGCTTCATACTGTTGGCCTATTGTTTCCTTCATGCCAGAAATGGCGCCCATGATGTCCTGCAAGGACGGCTCCGTCGACGAGTCCACAGTGTGGTCAACTGCACTCGGGCCAGGCAAGGCGGCTCCAGGGGACCCCTTCGAATGGGTGTACCGGTCCATAACGTTAGACTGGACCGGGCCCCCACGCAGGGGCGTTTTGGTCTTTCGTGTCTCTCGGTCCCCTCTGCCCGCCATGTTGGAGACCGCGTCACAAGGGACACACTCGACCCGATGGGAACGGCCGCAGGAGAGTAGGGCATTGAGACCAAAAGGCAGCGGCGAGGGTACCACTAGGTGTGAACCAGCCCGGAAGGACAATAAGCTAGCCAAAGGCACAACAGCAGTCTCGTGCGCTGGACCCAGCAAGGGCCAGACTCCTCTGCCAGATGTCTCAGTCTGAGGCAGAAACAAAACCGAAACTTAAGAGGGGGACCCACGAGTCGAATCCCCCTGCCGCTGTTGTTCAACTCAGAGTCGGCCACAGTGCCTCACCCAGACCCGGGCGCACCTCGAGGGCGGACCCCGAAAGTTTGAGTCGTCGTATCTTCGGCGCCCCTGGTCCAAATCAAATTCCAAAAACCACAGGAAGATCAGCCCGGTGTCCTCTATACAAATCCTCGTGAAGAATCAGGATATGTTCAGGATATCATGCCGGGAGTGGCGGGGGTCCGGAGAGCGCTGTGCTCACGCGGCCATCACGGATGCCCGCCAAGCTCCTCCAGGGCTCTCATTTTTAAAATTCATCACTGTATTTTTTATTTAGCACCGATATTCTCCCAACTTCACAGAATTGTTTTGTGCTGTTTTTAATCACCCCCCACTGCCGCATCTTGCAGCATCTCACCTCCAGAGTCCCCTGTAACCTCAGGATGCCGATTTCGGGCTCCTGTTGATTATCGACCTCATTCCCTCCAGGCGCAGACTTCGGGCGCCATCTTGGGGGAGGACGAGGACAGCGCTCTAGTGTTTGGGCGATTTGGGCCCAGACACTATAAAAGAGTACACTAATATCTGTCCACTACTTGAACAAGGACTCCTGAGGCGGAAGCCAGGAGTTTAGGGCTCTCATTTTTAAAATTCGTCACTGTATTTTGTATTTAGCACCGATATTCTCCCAACTTCACAGAATTGTTTTGTGCTGTTTTTAATCACCCCCACTGCCGCATCTTGCCGCATCTCACCTCCAGAGTCCCCTGTAACCTCAGGATGCCGATTTCGGGCTCCTGTTGATTATCGACCTCATTCCCTCCAGGCGCAGACTTTGGGCGCCATCTTGGGGGAGGACGAGGACAGCGCTCTAGTGTTTGGGTGATTTGGGCCCAGACACTATAAAAGAGCACACTAATATCTGTCCACTACTTGAACAAGGACTCCTGAGGCGGAAGCCGGGAGTTTAGGGCTCTCATTTTTAAAATTCATCACTGTATTTTTTATTTAGCGCCGATATTCTCCCAACTTCACAGAATTGTTTTGTGCTGTTTTTAATCACCCCCCACTGCCGCATCTTGCCGCATCTCACCTCCAGAGTCCCCTGTAACCTCAGGATGCCGATTTCGGGCTCCTGTTGATTATCGACCTCATTCCCTCCAGGCGCAGACTTTGGGCGCCATCTTGGGGGAGGACGAGGACAGCGCTCTAGTGTTTGGGCGATTTGGGCCCAGACACTATAAAAGAGCACACTAATATCTGTCCACTACTTGAACAAGGACTCCTGAGGCAGAAGCCGGGAGTTTAGGGTTCTCATTTTTAAAATTCATCACTGTATTTTTTATTTAGCGCCGATATTCTCCCAACTTCACAGAATTGTTTTGTGCTGTTTTTAATCACCCCCCACTGCCGCATCTTGCCGCATCTCACCTCCAGAGTCCCCTGTAACCTCAGGATGCCGATTTCGGGCTCCTGTTGATTATCGACCTCATTCCCTCCAGGCGCAGACTTCGGGTGCCATCTTGGGGGAGGACGAGGACAGCGCTCTAGTGTTTGGGCGATTTGGGCCCAGACACTATAAAAGAGCACACTAATATCTGTCCACTACTTGAACAAGGACTCCTGAGGCGGAAGCCGGGAGTTTAGGTCTCTCATTTTTAAAATTCATCACTGTATTTTTTATTTAGCGCCGATATTCTCCCAACTTCACAGAATTGTTTTGTGCTGTTTTTAATCACCTCCCACTGCCGCATCTTGCCGCATCTCACCTCCAGAGTCCCCTGTAACCTCAGGATGCCGATTTCGGGCTCCTGTTGATTATCGACCTCATTCCCTCCAGGCGCAGACTTCGGGCGCCATCTTGGGGGAGGACAGCGCTCTAGTGTTTGGGCGATTTGGGCCCAGACACTATAAAGGAGCACACTAATATCTGTCCACTACTTGAACAAGGACTCCTGAGGCGGAAGCCAGGAGTTTAGGGCTCTCATTTTTTTTTTGGGGATTAAAAACTTTTATTGAGCAATCAAATAAGAGTTACAAAGATGAGCCTACAACCACACGGGCTGGCCGCTAACAGCAAAGCACAACGTAAGAAGCATACGATCTCTCCCGTGGTCAGGCATAAGTCAAACTCCAACTGTTACTCAAATTATCGGATAGGACACAACAATTTTCCATTTTATACATATAAAAACAACGAACTACAAAAAGGCGAATGCATACTAATCAAAGTCAGCCCAGAAGGCGGAGGGGAAGCTACCAATCAGGAACACAAAAGCACAATCAATGGGACTCGGCAAGGTGGGGGGGGGGGACAGCGGGGAGGATAGGAAAATCACAGAACAGCATGAGAGATTTCGGGAACATCAGCCTAGGTAGACAGGGTAATATCGGGTGCGTCAACCAAGGGAGGGGTACAAATATTCCCACGATAGTCGTTCCACTGACCCCAAATCTTCGTCCACGCCCTGGGCCTGCCCCTAGCTACATAGACGGTCTTCTCGCGGAACATGGACCAGTCCATGTTATCCTCCCACACCGAAGCATCGGGAGGTTTAGAGGCGCCCCAGAGTTGCGCAATGTCCCGCTTTGCGACCATGTATCCCAAGGTCGCCCATCTAGTTTGGGCCACAGAATAGTCGGTGGGTTCCCACACATTCAACAGACACCGTCGGGCCTCAGGCCGCAGGGCAATTCCAGTCACAACAGTCATCACCGCAAGCACATCAGTCCAGTAGGCCGCCACCGCAGGGCACTCCCAAATAATATGCAGAAATGTAGCACTCATCCCACAACCACGTTTGCATAAACCATCCGGGGAAAAACCCATCACTACCAGACGCGGACCAGTTACATACACCCGGTGGAGGATCTTAAGCTGAACCAAGCGGAGACGGGCGGGGATGGCGACCTCTTTCGGAGAAGAGAGTGCCGATTGCCAATCTTCGTCATCCAAGTCCAGCCCGTCACCGACCCAAACCTCCCTAAGTCGGACCAGTAAGTCAGCGCGATTATTAATCAGTTTCTTGTAAATCAGGGAGATAGTGCTATCGGGAAGGTGGCCATCCAGTATGCGATCCTCGAGGGGGGAGGACTCGGGCAGGGTCACACCAGGAGTCAGAACAGAGGCCAGAGCATGTCGGACCTGCAGATATCGAAAAAATTCTCTATCACTCAAGTCATATTCCGCCTGAAGGGCCTCGAAGGACTTCTTCACCTTTTACACAGACATCACCCACTTTACATATTCCAATCATATCCCAGCGGTCAAAGCCCTTAGTAGACCAGAGACATCCCAAACGTTCGGAAGCATAAAGCGGAGTCGCCATTGTCAGTCGATTCTCCCATCCCAGACTCACATTCGCGGCGCGCCACATACTGACTGCGATCCTGGACGGGCCCGTAAGATGGCGCCCGGCCGATCTGGAATAAAGCGCTCTATTAAAATCCCCTCCCGGCAGCTGGAGTCTATCCATCTCGAAGGCCGGATCCCGACCCGGGGAATACATTGCATGATTAATGGCAGACAGCTGGGTAGCCCAATAATATCTTTTGATATCAGGGAGCGCCATGCCCCCGTCATACCAAGGGATGGTAAGTTTCGCAAGGGCAATACGCGGACGCCCGTCCCAAATCAGTTGCCTTTGGAGACTCTCGATCTCTCGGAAATAGGTTGCGGGAACGTCGTCATAGGAATTCTGAAGGGCGTATAAGAATCGTGGCAAAGACATCATTTTAAAAAGGGCAGCCCTGCCCAGAGGAGACAGGGGTAACTTACGCCAGCGGGCCACATCCAGTGGCAGTCTAAGAAGCGGGGGGAGGAGATTACGCTCGAACCGGAGTGAAGAATCCAGCGTAATAAAGATCCCCAAATATTTGAAGCCAGACTGGACAACCTGAATAGGAAATCTATCCGGCAATGGGGGCAGAACACCCGAGAGAACATACACACAGGACTTAGCCCAATTAATAACCAGACCAGAGTTAGCGCCAAACGAAGTGAGAACGTCAAATAAGACGTGTAAAGATTTGCGTGGGGAAGTAAGGTAGAGAAGAATGTCATCCGCGTAAAGGGAGACGCGGTCCTCAAAATCTGGTGACCAACGGATCCCTTTGAGGGAAGGTTCCCATCGAAGCCACGCAGCTAACGGCTCCAAGGCAAGCGCAAAAAGCAACGGAGACAAGGGGCACCCCTGTCGGGTCCCCCTACCAAGACAAAAGGGGACAGAAACTCGACCATTGACCACAACCTGTGCCAAGGGTTCGGCATATAACAATTTCACCCAACCAATAAACCCAGGGCCGAAACCAAATTTCTCAAGAGCCGCCCAAAGATAGGGCCATTCTACTGTATCAAAGGCCATCGAGGCATCCAGCGAAGCCAAAATGGCTGGCTCCGTCAGAAGCCCCGCCCTCGCAATGGCTCCGTGGAGACGACGTAGGTTAAGAGCCGTGTTGCGATGCGGGATAAATCCGGATTGATCCGGATGAATCAAGCTGCTGATAACCGTCAGGAGGCGGGTAGCCAGGAGCTTAGCCAGAACCTTGGGTTCGACATTCAACAGGGAAATGGGCCTATAAGACGAACAAAGGTCCCGGGGTTTACCTTCTTTGGGAATAACAACGATCGTAGCCAGACGCTGATCATATGGGAGAATACCCCGATCCCGGGACTCCAAAAACATGGTACGAAGATAGGGCGCCACCTTATCAGGACGTAGCTTGTACAACTCAATTGGCAATCCATTCGGGCCCAAAGCCTTGCCCGAACGGAGTGAGCGAATGGCAGTCGCTATCTCGTCCGTAGAGAAAGGGGACTCCAAAGAGACTCGGTCTAAATCGGAGACACAGGGCAGAGCTATATCGCGCAACAAGAGGCGAGAGTCATCAACATCACGTTCAGACACAGGGGAATAAACCACACGAAAATAGTCCGCAAAACATTCCACAATCCCAACCGGGTCAGTCACTCTCACACCATTCAAAGTCTGAATCACTGGTACCACACGATTCGCCCTTTCCTTCTTGTCCAACCACGCCAGCAATTTACCCGCTTTGTCCCCCACATCATACAAACGACCCTGTTGTTCCCGAAACATCATTTTAGCCGCGTCCGTAACCAGAGACCTATAAGCAAATTGTTTCAGACCCAGGGCGTGGAGTTTACCAGGAGTAACATTCGACTCCAGGTCAGCCTCTATCTCAACAAATTCCCTCTCAAGGTCCACCACCTCCCGATTCCTCGCCTTCTTGGATTCAGCAATAAGGGAAAGGGCCTGCCCACGGATCACTGTCTTAAATGCCTCGCATAGGGACACCGCAGAGGAGACAGACCCCTCGTTGTCTAGAAAGTAATTGTCCAACGACTTGATCAAGAGACCACGGGTCTTGGGGGAGGTGAGGTACCATGGATTGATAGGAGCCACCCGGCCCGCCGCCTCCACCCCCACCTCAAAACAAAGCCAGAGCGGAGAATGGTCCGAGATGCCCCGGGGGAGGTGTCTAATCTCCCGAACAGCCGGCGACTGCGCCGCAGGCATCAGGAAATAATCCAGTCTAGACAGACTCCCATGGGCCCCGGAATGGAAAGTGTATTGAAGCTGAGTAGGGTGCATGAGTCTCCAACAATCCACCAAACCAAAAGTATCCAGAAACCCACCCAGCCATTGTTGGGCCGAAGGAGTGTCCCTAGGGGAGTGACGATCATGTAGACCGGAGAACACAGAATTAAAGTCACCTGCTATGAAGAGAGTACTATCAGGGAGGTTCAACAACACTCGACCCAAATCGGAAAAGGTAGAGGTCTGTAGACCGGGGGGCACATAAACGGCAAACAGGGAAAGGGTCCGACCCTCATAGCGTCCCACGAGGACGGCGTAACGCCCCCGATCATCAAGGATCACATCATCAATTGCCAGGGGGAGGGAAGCACGAACAAGGATACCCACCCCCCTGGAACCCGTGGTAAACCCCGAATGTGCGACGAGGCGATAGCCCCACCTATTCATTGCACGACATGTATTGCCCACCAGATGGGTCTCCTGTAGAAAAACAATATCAGGAGACAAACGTCGTAGACATCGCAACACCACACCCCGCTTTATACGATCCCCCAGACCATTGACATTCCACGAAATAAACCTCAACCCGCTACCCCCCATCCCACACGGTAATGCCGAAACCCCCCCCCCAATGAGCATGACACAGAAAACATCATTAGCAAAATAGAATCGCCTTGAGAAAACAAAACATAAACATCAAACTTCCCAGCAACCCACCCCCCAACGAACAAGAAAACACCCCCCACCCTGCACCCCTGCAAGAAGCTAAAGAGCCACCCCAACATGCAGTGTGCCTGTCGCCCAAGAACCCCCATTCTACAAAAAGACCCCGGAGGAGGAAAGGCCCTGTCCCACCCGCCACCCCGATCAAGACAAATAACGAGGAGAACACACAGAAAACAGAGGCACTTAGGCATAAAATCCCAGAAGAAGTTACGCTGCAAGGAAACCCGGGCATAGACAAGTAGTTCAGCTCTCTATACCACCCTCGGCACCACCCGGGTGTTCAGCAGGCTCAGTCCCAGGAGGTCGGTCCGGCAGAGAGTCTAGCCAGTCATTCACTGACTCAGGCCGATCAAAGAAAAAGGTCCGGTCATTGTACTCAACTCGCAGCCTGGTCGGAAAAAGCATAGCGTAGCGCAGTCCCATGTCCCGGAGACGCTTCTTGACTCCACGGAAGCCCATACGCTGTTTCTGCACCAATTGAGAAAAGTCCGGGTAGAAGTTCACCGTGGCATTCTCAAAGGCCACCGGGCCCTTCACACGCGATGCCTGCAGGATAGCGTCCCGGTCCCTATAGTGAAAGAGTTT
The DNA here is from genome assembly GCF_964261635.1 of Lissotriton helveticus. NCBI lineage: Eukaryota > Metazoa > Chordata > Amphibia > Caudata > Salamandridae > Lissotriton > Lissotriton helveticus. Next base: position 614,203,656 of record NC_136073.1, on the reverse strand, counting down.
CGCAACAATAGGCCTCGGCGGGGCGCCCGGCTTGCCCTGGCCTCCCGGAACACGATGGGCACGTTCCACTGCGAAGAATTTACTCAACCCAGACGGAGAGAGGTAGTTCTGTATCAGGTCCTCGACCAGGAGATCAACAGAATGCGGGTCTGGATTTTCCGGAACGCCAACCACACGCACGTTACAACGACGTGCCCTGTTTTCAAAGTCCTCCAAGCGCCGGGTCATGAAATCGTTCACCCTTCGGAGATTGCCAATCTCCGTCTGTATCTCCGAGACGTCGGCCGTGAGGCTGGATGACTTGAGATCCAATGACTTCACCTTCTCATTGGTTTTAGATAGGTCGGCCCGAATCAAGTTCACATCAATGGCCACGGTGTCGATTTTGTGGGCCAAAGCTTCATACTGTTGGCCTATTGTTTCCTTCATGCCAGAAATGGCGCCCATGATGTCCTGCAAGGACGGCTCCGTCGACGAGTCCACAGTGTGGTCAACTGCACTCGGGCCAGGCAAGGCGGCTCCAGGGGACCCCTTCGAATGGGTGTACCGGTCCATAACGTTAGACTGGACCGGGCCCCCACGCAGGGGCGTTTTGGTCTTTCGTGTCTCTCGGTCCCCTCTGCCCGCCATGTTGGAGACCGCGTCACAAGGGACACACTCGACCCGATGGGAACGGCCGCAGGAGAGTAGGGCGTTGAGACCAAAAGGCAGCGGCGAGGGTACCACTAGGTGTGAACCAACCCGGAAGGACAATAAGCTAGCCAAAGGCACAACAGCAGTCTCGTGCGCTGGACCCAGCAAGGGCCAGACTCCTCTGCCAGATGTCTCAGTCTGAGGCAGAAACGAAACCGAAACTTAAGAGGGGGACCCACGAGTCGAATCCCCCTGCCGCTGTTGTTCAACTCAGAGTCGGCCACAGTGCCTCACCCAGACCCGGGCGCACCTCGAGGGCGGACCCTGAAAGTTTGAGTCGTCGTATCTTCGGCGCCCCTGGTCCAAATCAAATTCCAAAAACCACAGGAAGATCAGCCCGGTGTCCTCTATACAAATCCTCGTGAAGAATCAGGATATGTTCAGGATATCATGCCGGGAGTGGCGGGGGTCCGGAGAGCGCTGTGCTCACGCGGCCATCACGGATGCCCGCCAAGCTCCTCCAGGGCTCTCATTTTTAAAATTCATCACTGTATTTTTTATTTAGCACCGATATTCTCCCAACTTCACAGAATTGTTTTGTGCTGTTTTTAATCACCCCCCACTGCCGCATCTTGCAGCATCTCACCTCCAGAGTCCCCTGTAACCTCAGGATGCCGATTTCGGGCTCCTGTTGATTATCGACCTCATTCCCTCCAGGCGCAGACTTCGGGCGCCATCTTGGGGGAGGACGAGGACAGCGCTCTAGTGTTTGGGCGATTTGGGCCCAGACACTATAAAAGAGTACACTAATATCTGTCCACTACTTGAACAAGGACTCCTGAGGCGGAAGCCAGGAGTTTAGGGCTCTCATTTTTAAAATTCGTCACTGTATTTTGTATTTAGCACCGATATTCTCCCAACTTCACAGAATTGTTTTGTGCTGTTTTTAATCACCCCCACTGCCGCATCTTGCCGCATCTCACCTCCAGAGTCCCCTGTAACCTCAGGATGCCGATTTCGGGCTCCTGTTGATTATCGACCTCATTCCCTCCAGGCGCAGACTTTGGGCGCCATCTTGGGGGAGGACGAGGACAGCGCTCTAGTGTTTGGGTGATTTGGGCCCAGACACTATAAAAGAGCACACTAATATCTGTCCACTACTTGAACAAGGACTCCTGAGGCGGAAGCCGGGAGTTTAGAGCGCTCATTTTTAAAATTCATCACTGTATTTTTTATTTAGCGCCGATATTCTCCCAACTTCACAGAATTGTTTTGTGCTGTTTTTAATCACCCCCCACTGCCGCATCTTGCCGCATCTCACCTCCAGAGTCCCCTGTAACCTCAGGGTGCGGATTTCGGGCTCCTGTTGATTATCGACCGCATTCCCTCCAGGCGCAGACTTTGGGCGCCATCTTGGGGGAGGACGAGGACAGCGCTCTAGTGTTTGGGCGATTTGGGCCCAGACACTATAAAAGAGCACACTAATATCTGTCCACTACTTGAACAAGGACTCCTGAGGCAGAAGCCGGGAGTTTAGGGTTCTCATTTTTAAAATTCATCACTGTATTTTTTATTTAGCGCCGATATTCTCCCAACTTCACAGAATTGTTTTGTGCTGTTTTTAATCACCCCCCACTGCCGCATCTTGCCGCATCTCACCTCCAGAGTCCCCTGTAACCTCAGGATGCCGATTTCGGGCTCCTGTTGATTATCGACCTCATTCCCTCCAGGCGCAGACTTCGGGTGCCATCTTGGGGGAGGACGAGGACAGCGCTCTAGTGTTTGGGCGATTTGGGCCCAGACACTATAAAAGAGCACACTAATATCTGTCCACTACTTGAACAAGGACTCCTGAGGCAGAAGCCGGGAGTTTAGGGTTCTCATTTTTAAAATTCATCACTGTATTTTTTATTTAGCGCCGATATTCTCCCAACTTCACAGAATTGTTTTGTGCTGTTTTTAATCACCTCCCACTGCCGCATCTTGCCGCATCTCACCTCCAGAGTCCCCTGTAACCTCAGGATGCCGATATCGGGCTCCTGTTGATTATCGACCTCATTCCCTCCAGGCGCAGACTTTGGGCGCCATCTTGGGGGAGGACGAGGACAGCGCTCTAGTGTTTGGGCGATTTGGGCCCAGACACTATAAAAGAGCACACTAATATCTGTCCACTACTTGAACAAGGACTCCTGAGGCAGAAGCCGGGAGTTTAGGGCTCTCATTTTTAAAATTCATCACTGTATTTTTTATTTAGCGCCGATATTCTCCCAACTTCACAGAATTGTTTTATGCTGTTTTTAATCACCCCCCACTGCCGCATCTTGCCGCATCTCACCTCCAGAGTCCCCTGTAACCTCAGGATGCCGATTTCGGGCTCCTGTTGATTATCAACCTCATTCCCTCCAGGCGCAGACTTCGGGCGCCATCTTGGGGGAGGACGAGGACAGCGCTCTAGTGTTTGGGCGATTTGGGCCCAGACACTATAAAAGAGCACACTAATATCTGTCCACTACTTGAACAAGGACTCCTGAGGCAGAAGCCGGGAGTTTAGGGCTCTCATTTTTAAAATTCATCACTGTATTTTTTATTAAGTGCCGATATTCTCCCAACTTCAAAGAATTGTTTTGTGCTGTTTTTAATAACCCCCCACTGCCGCATCTTGCCGCATCTCACCTCCAGAGTCCCCTGTAACCTCAGGATGCCGATTACGGGCTCCTGTTGATTATCGACCTCATTCCCTCCAGGCGCAGACTTCGGGCGCCATCTTGGGGGAGGACAGCGCTCTAGTGTTTGGGCGATTTGGGCCCAGACACTATAAAGGAGCACACTAATATCTGTCCACTACTTGAACAAGGACTCCTGAGGCGGAAGCCGGGAGTTTAGGGCTCTCATTTTTAAAATTCATCACTGTATTTTTTATTTAGCACCGATATTCTCCCAACTTCACAGAATTGTTTTGTGCTGTTTTTAATCACCCCCCACTGCCGCATCTTGCAGCATCTCACCTCCAGAGTCCCCTGTAACCTCAGGATGCCGATTTCGGGCTCCTGTTGATTATCGACCTCATTCCCTCCAGGCGCAGACTTCGAGCGCCATCTTGGGGGAGGACGAGGACCGCGCTCTAGTGTTTGGGCGATTTGGGCCCAGACACTATAAAAGAGCACACTAATATCTGTCCACTACTTGAACAAGGACTCCTGAGGCGGAAGCCGGGAGTTTAGGGCTCTCATTTTTAAAATTTATCACTGTATTTTTTATTTAGCGCCGATATTCTCCCAACTTCACAGAATTGTTTTGTGCTGTTTTTAATCACCCCCCACTGCCGCATCTTACCTCCAGAGTCCCCTGTAACCTCAGGATGCCGATTTCGGGCTCCTGTTGATTATCGACCTCATTCCCTCCAGGCGCAGACTTCGGGCTCCATCTTGGGGGAGGACGAGGACAGCGCTCTAGTGTTTGGGCGATTTGGGCCCAGACACTATAAAAGAGCACACTAATATCTGTCCACTACTTGAACAAGGACTCCTGAGGCGGAAGCCGGGAGTTTAGGGCTCTCATTTTTAAAATTCATCACTGTATTTTATATTTAGCGCCGATATTCTCCCAACTTCACAGAATTGTTTTGTGCTGTTTTTAATCACCCCCCACTGCCGCATCTCACCTCCAGAGTCCCCTGAGTCCCCTGTAACCTCAGGATGCCGATTTCGGGCTCCTGTTGATTATCGACCTCATTCCCTCCAGGCGCAGACTTCGGGTGCCATCTTGGGGAAGGACGAGGACAGCGCTCTAGTGTTTGGACGATTTGGGCCCAGACACTATAAAATGAACACCCCTTCCCGCACGCGCAGCGGGCGCGCCGCTGGCGCGCCGTGGCCGACCGGGGACAGGGGCACAAACCCCTGCTCAAATTCCTCCAGACTCCCCAAGAATGATCACATATTCTAAAGAGCAGCTAGAAAGCCTCTGTCCACCTATCAGGAAAATATGCAGGCATTCATGGAAAGCGCAAATGATGCCCTTAAGTTGTAGGACCTGCTCTCAAAATCCTAAGAATAACAATGATTCCGAATACAAGACTAAATTTCTGACAATGTTTCAGATCAACTGTCGTTCACTAAGAAAACACAAATTTGAAATATTTGATCTATTAACAGAACAACAACCAGAAGTTCTTTTCTTGACTGAGACGTGGCTAGATGATGAATCCACCCCAGATATTCTAGAGGCTCTACCCGAAAACTATGGCATACTAAAATTGAACCGAGATAAACAGAGGGGAGGGGGTATTGCTATTATCCATAAACTCGAATTGACATGCACCCTGGAAATGGTTACGATTAAAGACTGCGAAGCCGCTTTCTTCGCGATTAAATACAGGCCTAATATAACCTTCAATGGCTACCTAATCTACCGCCCGCCGGGAGGGGCCACAAATTTTATAGAGAGTCTGACAGAGGTAATTACCCAGTCTCCTCTACGTTACAACAAACTCCTTATCCTAGGGGATCTAAACCTCCATCTTGAAGATGAAAATAATAAAGATGCCCAAGGATTACTTGCATCCTTAGAAATGTTTAATCTTAAATTACAATCCCTAAAATCTACCCATAAGGCGGGTCACCTTCTTGACCCAATCTTTGCGAACTGGGAGGGATTAGTGGCCCAACCTCCTATCCAGGTACTATGGTCAGACCACTTTTTGATTAAATTCACAATCCTAGGAGGACATAAACAACCCCAACAAACCAAGCAGATGACATCTAAGCGCAGACAATGAGGGAAACTTAGACAAGTTGATTTAGAACTCGCCCTTAAGGCAGGTACCCCCCCTTTGAAAGAAAATATAGAAGAAGCCTGGACAGACTACGAGAATTGGCTAACAAGAGCGTTGGACACAACTGCACCTTGGACTACCAAGACACCTGTAAGATGTCTTAAATCGGCACAATGTTTTGATGCTGACTTAAAAGCTATCAAATCAAAATGCAAAAAGCTAGAGCGCATCTGGCGAAGTAAATATGATGAAACAGCCAAACTTGACTACAAAATTAGTATAAAAAATTATCATAAAAGGATTAGAATAGCCAAAAGAAACTTTCTGCAAAAGAATTGAATCAGCTGATAACTCCACCAAAGAACTCTTTGTTATCTACAAAGAACTCACTTCATCTGATAGGACTATATCCCCAGATATTCACTCCACAGCAACTTGTGAAGCGATAGCGGATTTCTTCGTCCAAAAAGTAGAGAATATCTACAAATCCTTTCGGAAGATCATGGACGGCCCAATTACTAACCATGCTACTAATGCTGAATCAACTAACACCTGTCATCTAAATCAATTTTCAGTGCCAGATAACACTGAGGTGCTGAGAATCATCCGTGGCATCCAATCAGGCTCCCCCAAAGATGTAGCTCGCCCTAAGATCTTCAAAAACCAAGCTGAACTACTGGTAAATCATATAAGCCATATGGCTAAATTATCTTTCCAGACGAGCCATGTACCACAAGACTGGAAAACAGCGCAGGTTATTCCTATCAAGAAAAAGGCCAATCTTAGTATAACCCAACTGGACAACTATCGTCCTATATCGCTTCTACCATTCTGCGCTAAGGTGGTGGAAAAGATAGTCAATGCCCAGCTGATAAGGCATTTAGAAGAAGGTCACCACCTCCACCCCTCGCAGTCAGGATTCAGAGTGTATCATTCTACTGAATCAGCTCTTCTCTTTTCCACGGAGCAATTAAGAGGTAGAGTAGATGAGGGGATGACAGCTGCACTCCTCCTATTAGATCTGAGCGCGGCATTTGACACCGTCTCCCATCCCATACTACTCTCACGCCTTAGCGAGGCTGGAATTGATGGCCTGGCTCACGAATGGATGTGCGCGTTCCTGGCTAATAGGCAATTTCAAGTCCATTGCCCTCCTTTCAAATCCTAAGTTCGAGCACTCAGACATGGGGTGCCGCAGGGCTCAATCTTGAGCCCTACACTATTCAATCTGTACATGGCATCCCTGGCCAAGATTGTCGAGGCATATGGGGTCGAGATAGTGTCATATGCAGATGACACTCAGCTGGTGGTGACACAATCTCGACCGCCCGAGGAGGCCTCAGCTAGTTTCTCGGCATGCCTCAGTGACCTAGCTAGATGGATGAATACCAACTGTCTATGCCTTAACGCAAATAAAACAGAACTTCTCGTGTTGGGGAAAACTCCGTCCATCTGGTCGTCTGCATGGTGGCCATCAGAACTGGGCGCCATACCAAAGCCCTCCGAGCAGGTGAAAAACTTAGGGATCAGATTAGATTCTACCCTTTCCCTTGAACACCACACTAGAGGGATTGCAGGCAAATGTTACGGGATCCTTAAGACTCTACGCAAAACCCTGGATTCCCTCCCTGCAACCAATAGGAAAACTCTGATCCATGCTCTGGTAACACCCCATCTTGATTACAGTAACTGACTATTCACTATATATGGGCTTGAGCAAAAAAGGTCTTCAGCGTCTGCAATGCGTTCAAAACGCAGCTGCCCGACTGGCACTTAACCTATCTAGAAGGTCCTCCGGGAAACTTGCCTTAGCCACCCTCCACTGGCTGCCCATACGTGAGCGCATTGTTTCCAAAACAATGTGCATGACTCACCGCATTGCCCAAGAAAAAGGACCAATATACCTCCAAAAACTACTGACCAAGTATCAACCCAAACGATTCTTAAGATCCCAAGGCCGCATGCTCTTTCAAGTGCCCAGAATTTACCGGGCGCGTATGGGCGGTAGGTCTTTTAAATACTTGGCCAGCAAACAATGGAACTCACTTCCCACTGAACTCAGAATGGAACCATCAGAGAAACTTTTCCGCCAAAAACTAAAAACCTATCTGTTCCCGAAGATATGAGCCCCTTTTCTCTCCCCACATCAGTCTACTCCCTCTTCTCTCCCGGAAACAGCCCAGTCCATGTTCATAAAGCGCGGGGACACACTGTTCACTAGTGTAACCAGGCGCTATATAAGAAGCTTTTATTATTATTATTATTATAATGGCTAATTATATACTGGATTACTCTGACACACACTGGTTGGTTATTTTTGTTAAATTATCCAATTTCAACCCATCTGTGTAGCATGCTGATAGTAGTGATCTTTGAGTTTGCTTATCTTTCTATATTTACTATCCCTTTACATGCTATAATCCTGACCAAGGGGATGGTGTCATGTGTCTCCTCCATGGCCCATTGTTGTTTTCCCTCCATAAGCCTAACTGTTCACGACACAGGCTGCATTTGCTTTGCACACGTTACTATATAAACATGTTTGCTTTTGTGCCACAATCTACTTTCATACAGAACCTGCAATTGTTTTCTTGTTCTGTTCTTTCCTTGGATTTAGCCTGAACACAGCAGACAAGGCTCAACACAATGCTCCTTGTTATTCTGTTCCGGTCAGGCACTAGCACCTAGACACAACACAGAAATACAGCTGTTGTTTATGGATATGTGAGCGTGGTCATATAGGTACACACAGTAATGTAACAGAATTTTCTGAGAAGATCATGGCTGTATATGTGATGTAGAACGTCCATCTGTGTATGCTAAGGTAAGTGGTCTGATGCTACTCCCAGAGATCTTCATTATATAATCCGTTTGCTTCTGTAGGAAGGGGAGGGTGGATAGGCTGAACTGTCTTATTATAGGACAGGGCTTTTTATAATATACGGTTTGCTGACTATGTTAATGGTATTTTTGTTAGGCAGTTGTTTTCTAATTGTGGTACATATACGGCATTTTAGAGCACAATCGTTTAAATAAACATTTCAAACATCCTTCGTGTCTCTTTCATATTTTATGTGGAAGAGTAGGAGTGTGTGAGTGAAAGCGGTGTCCTTTCACCACGATCCCTGAGGGGGTTGGGAGTGTTGTGTTCTGGGGTGTCAATTCACTTGTCTCTCTGGTCTGGTTAGGAGAGCAAGTCAGACTCTTTTGCTAGTCTGACTCAGGCTCATGATACTGAGATTGTAAGGTGTCTCAGCTCTTGTCTACTAATGTTCCGTGGTTCCAAGCATAGTTCTGTTTCTGGGCAGAATCCTTACAGCAGTAAGCTGCTTCCATTTGTTAGTTCATATTGTTATATTGCTAAACATTACCATATTGTGTGAGACGAAATAGCATTTTGACATTGGGGAAATTCAAATATTAAGCAAATTCACAAGAGAGGGAAATTTCCTTTCTAGCTTGACAATAGCCACTAAGTGAGACATCACATATCATGTTCACAAACAGAGAGATCAAATATTCTTTTGCTCATTACCCTATGGCTACATTGTTGCCCATGTCCAAGTACATCATTACTCTGATGCGTAATCCATCAACCCATAAGGCCTAAGTTATACTACTGGGAATTGACTGACCTTTAATGTAAGGCATTACGCTTCTTTTCAGCATCCCCTGATATCACAAACAGTAGCCCATCCTACGGTTCTGTATCCAGCATGAGACCCTCGTGTATAGGCACGCTAGAATATACTACTTCCATATCACATAGCTTCTCCTAACTGAAGCAAAATAACAGGTTAGTATATGCACGCAGGCAACACAGAAAACGACGCAGGCATTTCTTACGCTTACCTCACAGCAGGCGTAAGACTGACACAGGCCTTTTCACATGGGGCTTGCCCCATGTTAAAGGACACATTGCTGGAGTTGCGTCACTTTTATGACACACTCCAGCAATGCGTCACTTTTGCGCTTACAGATACGTCAGAAATACTGACGTATCTGTAACTCCTTGCACAATGATGCGTCATATTGTAAATATGATGCATCATTGGTGTCGCAAGGAGGGCGCAATGAAAAGTGATGCATCGCTGTTTTGACGCAGCGATGCGTCACTTTTCATAAATGAGGCCCCTCGACTGCAAGATAGTAAAGTACAATCAAAAAATACAGATGAGGGTTTGAGTGTATTAGGAACCAAAGAGAGAACTGTAATAGTCTCAACCCAGAGGCAAGCACACATGCCTGAACCTGATGGCAGAAAGAAAACCATATAACAATGGTATTGATGCCCATGCACATCATCACTAAGAGGAGGAGTCACTCAAACTTGTGACTCATACGACTTCTACGGAAAAAAACAACTTGCACACATCCGGATCCAAAACTAGATGACGGGAGTATGCAAAGCATCTGCATCTAAAGCTACACATGCCTCGAACTCAGGGGTTCAGAGTTTCTTTTGAAGGTGAGATGATTAGTCTCAGTGTGGATGGTCTCGGCATGTGTGAGGAGGTGGGGGGTTATGGTCTAAGTGTTCGTCTTCTTTCAAGATGTAGCTAAAGCAGGTCACCAAATTCTTCTTTGCCGAGCAGATATACGCGCAAACATTACAGAGGCTGCTTACTCTACAAAACACACTGGGATTGGGGGCTAAATATTGCGGTATAGCTACCGAGCAGCTCAAACCTGCAGCACTGAACACTGTCGCACCTAAAAAGAAAAAAAGACAAATGTAATACTTACTGGAAGAGACACATCCTGAACTTTAATTTCACTCTTTTACACTAAATGATGCTCTTTAACACTAAATGATAGACCACAACAGAGAAGCACTATTTTCTTTAATCCTTAGTAACAGAAACTAATTCTTCTATTAAAAATAAAAACTAGGGCTAGAGATTGAAAACCACAATTGTGGTCATTTAAATGAAGTTAGGTGCTGTCTAGCCACATTGAAGAGAGTGACAATTTTGTTCCTGTATGCACAGGGCAGGAAGACACAAACTGCTATGAAGAGGTAAACCACACAGGGATGGTTGGTCAGGGATCATCACTGTAAGCCTGACTTCAGCATACACATGTCTACCAAAGTCATGTTGCAGGTGACACGGAGACAATGATTTGTATAGAGCCTGGAGAGACCATAGTCTTGGGACAAAGTCTTCATGTAGTTTCCCAATGTGTTCTTCCCCACAGGAGTGTTGCTGTACCAGGGACTTGAGTTGGAGGGAGTAGCCAGCTTTGGTCTTTGCCAAAAGGCATTATGCCCAGGGTGCAGCTTCATCACATACTTCTCAAAAGACAAGACTGGACATTTTGGATTTCCTGGGGGGAAAAAAACACGTATTAATTTGCTTGTAAAATAAGATGTTGCGATAAGATGCATTTTCCCACATTATAACGTTACTTCACTGAAAACTGAATAACTGGAACAGCATTTCATAGCAGTTTACAAACCAAGGCGTTGCAATACTTTATTAACAGAATTCCATTACAAACAAGCATGAACATACCACAATGTTAGGTCTCAACTTTGATTAGCTGCTCTCAGTAATGAGCTGGCATCACCATATCAAGCAGTAGCCCATGTAGGGAACAGGAAATGCCTGTTTAGAATTTGTATCATTCCCTTATTTTGAAATAGCTCTCCAAGCTGAACCGCCACTTTTTTATTTCACAAAATTTTTTATTGAGAGAGATGAGTAAGCATTACAGACGTGAGCAGAAATCATGCATGGTTCCGGTATCAACAAGAGCAAGTATGCAAGTGTAACGGGAACAAAGGAGGGGTAAATTAAATTAACATAAGAAACGAAAAACAATAATCAATTTAAACAAAAATAATAATGTAAAGCACAGGCATTGCATCAGTACATTTACAAGGTTACAGTCATAGGTGGAGCAAGGTAGCCATATAAGTCAATGAGGTTAGTCGCCTGGGCAGGTAGGCAGCCCGAACCATGGGCAGGGTGTATATGTGCATAATCATGGTGGTTTAAATAGGTCGAAGTGAGCGTCCAGCGAGGACCATAGGTTCCTATAGGGGGGGCGCCAAGGTGTAGCTGCCAGCGCAATATTGTCGGCTCCTCTGAGGTTCGAGACCCAGTTGAGCCAGTGGGGGAAAGAAGCTTTGCCAGTGTCCTTCCAGTTATTCAGTATGAGTTTGACCGCTGCTGTCAAAAGTAAGTCAAGTAGGGCTTTATCATTTTCATTGAGGTTAACAGCTTTGGTGAAACCCATGACTAAGGTTGCAAATTCCCTCGGGAGCGAGACATGCAGCACTTTGGTGATAAATTCGAAAATTCTATCCCAGTATTCGGATACACAGGGGCATTTGAATATTAGATGTTCAAGGTCCCCACCCTCTGCCATGCAGTTCCAGCAGGAGTCATCTTCCTTGATGTTGTGCAGGAAGAGTCTCCTAGGAGTCCAAAAAGCTTTGTGGAGAAGCCAGAATTTAGATTGGGATAATGTAGGGCTGATTTTGTGTCGTGAGGCAGATTCCCATATTCTGGCCCACTCTGCTTCCGAGGTTGGTGTGGAAGAGTATGAGTCCCAGAAGGACTGTGTGGATGTTGTCAGCTTTGTGGACTGTGGGCGGATCAGTTTGTATATTCTGGACACCTGATGACCCAGTCTATTAATCGTGTGTAGGTAGCCAGGAAGGGAGGGGGTGATGTTGGATAAGTCTGTTTTGGAGAGGGCCACTTTGATGTGTAAGAAGTAATAGAAGTCTATGTTCTGGAGTTGAAACTTGTTTTGTAGGTCGTTGAAAGTGAGTGGCAACGGACCATCAAACAGCTGATGAGGGAAGTGTATACCCTTCTCTATCCAAGTAGGATTATTCATTGGTTTCCCTTTGTATAGCAGTCTGGTGTTGTTCCACAGTGATTCCCATCTTGATTTACAAAATTGGTGCGGTAAAAATTTGCTTACGTGAAGAAGGGCAGCCTTCGTGTTTCTGAAGATGGTACCTGAGGATACAGTGGGTTGTGGTTTGGTAGTGAGGAGGGTGGAAGGGGGAAGGCCATGCAGAATGGATTTTTCCACCATCAGCCACACTGGGGTGTAGTCTGGGTGTGGAATGAGCCAAAAAGCCCCTTGTCTAGCTAAGAACGCGGTTTGATAGAGCTTAAAGTCGGCTAGATTGATGCCTCCTAGGGATTTATCCAGCCTTAGTTTTTTTATGCTAATTCTGGCTTTTTTCCCTTGCCAAAGGAAGGAGGAAATTAATTTATCAAGTTTGGAAAGGAAATCCTTTGAGAATGTGAGGGGCAGCATAGTGCTCAGGTAGTTGATTAGCGGTGATATCATCATTTTTATAGCTTCAATCCTTCCCCACCAAGTGATAAATCGTGGGGACCAGCCGTCAAGGATTCTTTTAACTTTTGTCAATGTCAACGTTTCGTTGTGTGTGATGGTGCTCATTAATTTGTCGGTAAACTCTATTCCTAGATATTTTATAGCTCCTGTCTGCCAAGCTAGACCTGAGGTACCAAGAACTTCTTTGGTGGTGAAGATGTTTAGTGGTTTAACTTCGGACTTATCTTTGTTTAACTTGTATCCCGACAGGTACGAGTACTTGCTGATTGAGGTCATGAGACCCTCGATCGATTTGGCCGGGTTTTCTGTTGCAATTAATATATCATCAGCATACGCTGCCAATTTTATCTGAGTATCTCCAAAGGAGACTCCCTGAATATCTTCATTCTTTTTGATGTCAGTTAGAAGGGGTTCAAGGGCCAAAAGGAAGAGTGCCGGAGAGAGTGGGCAGCCCTGTCTGGTACCTTGGTAGAGGCGAAATGGGTCAGAGAGGGTGCCATTAATTGCTATCCGAGCCGAGGGGGAGGCGTACAGGGCCATCACCATTGTGATGAACGATTGTCCGAGATTGAATGAGCGCATACAGTATTGAAGAAAAGACCACGAAACCTTATCGAAGGCCTTTTCAGCGTCCAGGGTGATCGCAACCATCGGGGATTGGGAGTTGTTAGCTTTCTCTAAAATGTGGCACAGAAGTCTGGTGTTGTCATTTGACATCCTATGTTTCAGAAAGCCAACTTGCGACGGGCTTATTAATTTGGGAAGAACAGCGTTTAGTCGGTTCGCTAGGATTTTGGCATATATCTTGCAATCAAGATTTATCAAAGAGATGGGGCGGTAGTTTTTGGTGTGGAGCGGGTCTTTTCCCTCTTTAGGGATCACGACTATGTTGGCTTCGCTCATAGAGGGTGAGATACATCCACTGGACGCCGTAGAGTTGAGAACAGTGTGGAGCGTGGGGGTAAGTTGGTTTTCAAAGGCTTTATAAAAAGAAGCAGTGAAGCCATCTGGGCCGGGGGCTTTGTTATTTTTTAGAGATTTGATGGCCTCTGCGATCTCTGTTTTACTGATGGTGGAACCTAATCGTGTTTTGTCAGATTCTGAAAGTTTAGGAAGGTCTAGAGACTCAAGGTATTCGGTGCAAGCTGCTATGTCCAGTGATTTGTCATTCTTGTAAAGCTCTTCGTAGAAGGATTTGAATGTATCAAGGATTTTAGTTTGATTTGTGTGGGTAGTGTTTGTGGCGTCTTTTATTGATGAAATGGTAGACAGCTTTTGCTTATGTTTGAGATACGAAGCCAGCAGTTTACCTGCTTTATTTCCTTCACAAAGTTTTAGGGCTTTGAAGCGGTTAATCCAAACGCCCGCTCTTTTACTAGTTATGGCATTGTACTCATACTTCTTTTTAGTGAGAAGGTCGAGGGGATTGAGGTCTTGAGGGTTGGTCTTCTAGGATTGTGATATCTCGTTCCAGTTGTTCCAGGTCTTTGTTTAATTTTTTATTGGTTTTAGCTCTAATATTTATAATGACTCCACGGATTGTGGCCTTAAGGGCGTCCCATAGAGTGTTAGGTTTGGTATCAGCGGTATCGTTTAGGAGTAAGTATTCCTCGATGGCATCCGCTATCTTGAGTTTGTCCTCTATGTTGGTAAGGATTTCGTCGTTAAAACGCCACCTTCTAGGCGGGCGAATCGAGCGGGAGCCTGCAAGTTTGGTGTGAATACATGCATGATCGGACACCAGTTTGGGGGCAATACCAGTTTCTTCAATCAGGTGTGCGAATGAGGTGGATAATAGGATGAAATCAATATGTGAATAGGAGTTATGTGGGGCAGAGTAGAAGGTGTAGTCTCTCCCATCGGGGTTCTGTAGTCGCCAAGAATCTTTGAGACAGTAGCGCTCACAGAGACGGAGAAGGGCCCCATGTGACCGTGAGGGGTGGAATGAGCACTTGGATTGTCGGTCTAGTAAGGGGTCTAGGGGTAGGTTAAAGTCGCCCCCCACTATTAGTAGTTCATCTTGGGAGATATGTTCAATGGACCGAGAGACTGAATCCCAGAATGTGGGATCGTCGGAATTAGGGCCATATATATTCACTACATGTATGGGATCGTCCTCTCTGCGTAGATGAGTCACTAGTAACCTACCATCTGTATCGTGAGTGTGTGACAGCAGTGTCAGATTGGCATTCTTAGACAAGAGTGTGATTACACCACCTTTCTTTTTTAGCGCAGGAGAGGACAGGACGTGGGATGACCAGTGTATGTTAAGGAATCGCAAGTCCCCCTCAGAAAGTTTTGTTTCCTGTAGAAGAACGATATCTCCTTTCGTTTTTGCTAGATAGTCGAACACTTTCCGCCTTTTTCACCGGGTGGTTAAGTCCTTTGACATTTAGTGAAATCACTTTAAGATCGTCTTTAATTGAGTTGGAGTTAGCCATCGGTGAAATGTTTCATCGCTCGTTGGGAAGCTGGCGGCGTGGTGTGCGACAAACGGGGTGTTGTGACGAGTTCGGGTGCCGTAATCTGACAAAATCGGATAAATTTCAGTACAACCTTTTTTGACAATATGCATAAATACAAGTGTTGTGATGCGTACCTGCAGCCTGGGTTGTGGAAACAATAAGGGATAAAGTGGATTTGGTGTGGCGAGTTGTGTGTGGCAACTCTGTGAAACATAAGTATTAGCATAAAAAACAGAATGTGATACAAAATGAGAAGGAACCTACTGAGACTCTGCCAAGTGACTGTTCCGCCACTTTTGACAAACTCTCAGAATATCACTAGAGCATATTTGACATTTTACTTTGAAAGGACCATCTGAGAAATTTGCTGCAATTTATTTACACTGGTGTGACCTTGCTGATCGACCTTCATCGGTGGACACATGCCAAGTGAAGGACCCATTCTGCACACACATCTCCACTCCCAGCTTGGAGAACAGACATGTATCACCGAGCTGTGAGGGAGGACGCTTGTCAGTGACAGAATCCACACCACATAACATCTTTCCACAAAACATATACATAGTTCATATCTGTCCATAATAGTGATGAGACTTTCGGTGGGGGGAATAGTTCTTTGAGTCAACAGTAAATGAGTGGCCAGAATGGTTGCCACTGAAGCAACATGATTGAAAGACGGTTACGACACATGAACGGGCAAAGGTGAAATGTCAGGAAGCGCATTTGGGGAGTGTAGGAAAGTGCTTCTTTTGACTTGGATAGCCCCCACTTTTTGCCTGATGTTATTTCGAACTGTAAGTGCGCTGAGCCCCTGCTAACCAGATCACCAGTGCCTGATCTTTCCCAAAACCTGTAACACGATTGGCACAACTTTAGTTACCCCTGTAGGTCCCTAGTAGTTGGTACCCCTGGTACTTAGGGCATGGGTACTGAGGAGGGTCGTCTGGGGCTGCAGCACTGGTTGGGCCACCCCAGCGACCCCTCACCAAGGCTCTGTTTCAGCCTTTGCAGGCTGTGTCTTGGTGCAGAGAAATCCAAAGAGTCGACATGGTGCACAGCCCTGTGTACCATGCCACCCATAACACTGCATAAGATATAGGTAAGTCACCCCTACTGCAGGCCTTTAGCCCTAAGGCAGGGTACACTATATCCTATATGTGAGCATAACAGCATGAGCAGATATGCCCCTACAATGTCCAGTCTATTCTGAGATGTTGTAAGTACACAGGGAAGTCAGAAAGGGCACATGGGCAAGATACTTGTCACCTCAAATTCCATAGCTCCATGATGGCTTCACGGATTCCTAAAGTGTTTAGTATCAAACAACTTGCCTTAGAAAATTCTCACTGATACCAGTGTTGGACTTATTAATACATTTACAAAGGAGACCCTTTTAGAGGGTACCCTGAAAACCTACCAAGCACTGGTGTTGTTCAAGACTTGTTTTTGCCAGCCTGCCACTACCAGATATGTGTCTGACCTCATGGGGTGAGAGCCTGCGCTCTCAGAGGACAGAGACAAAGCCTGCTCTGGGCGAAGGTGCTTCATACCTCTTACAGGACAGGATGGCCTTGTGGGTGCAAAGCTACAAAGGTGATGCCGTCTTTGAAATCCAAACCATGAACCTCCAGATAGTAGGTGACCCCAAGACCCCTTTCCTGCTCCACTTTATGCAGGAGGAAATGTGGAACAATGTGTTAGATTAGGATGAGGGTCCCCACTTAGTCTATACCACCCCTAGGACGGGCAGGCAATGGAACCCCTAGACTTAAATTCAAATAGCTTGAGATGGTGGGAAAATATCCTCATATGGCTGGGGTAGAGCCTCTTCATACAGGAAGTGGTCACTAGAGGATGTAGCCACCCTAAAGGTAGGCAGTCCATTGGCTGGTACCTGTCTCCCCTTGTAATGCCCCTTAATTCAGTATTTAGGTGGAATCCAAAGACCTGAAAATCAGATTTGATGGACAAGAGATGACCAGGACAAAGATGACGCACTGCATGGGAACTGAAGTGCTGCTACAAACGGAAAAGGCGCCAAACCCCTCCTGCTGCCTAAGGACTCGACAATCGCTGCAGCTGTGTAGTCCTGAAACCTGAGAGGACTCCAAGAACCCCGAAGCACCTCCAGCTCCCTTGGAGCACACCGCTGGCAACAATCCTGAGAAGTCCAGTTTGTCGACTTGCTGCTCCCCAACTACCCCAACGCAGCACTGAAACAAGAGAAGGTACAAGAGCTCCGGAGGGTCAGATCTATCTCCCCACCAAGTTTGGAGACACCAGGACCTACCGGAGCCGCATCGTATCAAAACCAAGAGTGTCGGACACTCAACAGCAAACATTGAGAAGAGTCCATTGCTGACTCCCAAAGCACCAGAAGCAAGCACCCATTGAGACTCCAGAGCTCCACTTCCTGAGTGGCCAGGCTGTCCCAAGATCGCCTCTCCAAGTTGCCTGCTCCTGACTGCGAGGACCTCAAGACAATCAACGCCCAGCTGACCTGTTCGCTCTGCACTTGGCTCCACTGGCCCAGCACCGACCAATCAGCAATGCTCCCATGGAGCCCAGGCACTTACAACCTCCTCTCTGTAAGGAGACCCACCGGACTTAGCTGTAAGTCCTCTGTGCACTACATTTTCAAGAGGCCCCCTTTGTCTTTGGGCACCAGCTTCCGGAATGTCTGTATTTTGCTCCCGGCTGAGCTGGAACAATCCTGAACTTCTCATGCTGGAACTTTTGACCTGTTCCAGACATCAACCTAAAAAAAGTAGGCGAACTTCGTGAAAGCCTTGCTTGAATTTCTATGCATTTTTATTCTTTTCCCTCATTGTTCTTCTATGGTGCCCAATTGCGCATAGAAGTGATATTTGTATCGAACTTTGCAAAATCGTATCTCTAAAAGTACTTGCCTTAGAACTGCATTCTTGGTCTTAAAAGTTATATAAAAATCGATATTATATTTACAAATTGGCCTTGTATATATTCTTGAGCATGTGTCTCATTTATTGCCACTGTGAGTACAACAAATGCTTAGCATTACCCTCTGATAGGCCGAACTGCTCGCCCACACTACCCCAAAAAGAGAGCTAGTATTATCTCCTCATACCTCTCCATACCCATTGGGGATTCCCCGGACTCTCTCCTTAGTGTACTTCATTTTTGTACACTGTTCAGCTAGTCAGTTTCCTAGATTGATGGTTCAGCGGTGGCATAAAAGACTTGGCATTTGCTGGGACCACTTTGTCAATAAGTGACTAAATTAATAAATCCCAAAATTGTGTTTAGACAGTCACATTTTTGATTGGTCTATTTTTTTCTAAATTTCTAAAAAATGAACCGCTAGGGTCTGGGTTAAGTCCCTGAAAGTAAGTGATTAGAAATGTTAAAGTTTGTGATTTAGTTAGGACAGAATATTCAGTGAATATTTATTGTTTTGTGACTTCAATAAAAAGGTCCACACTTAAGTAATATAATGCTGGCAGGCAGAAGGAAACGCAATTCATTTTATTGCTCGACACCAAAGTCCCCAATGGGTTAAACATCAATGAAGGGCTCAGCAATTTTCTGTAATAATTGTTTGTAAATCTGTGATGAGACTGAATGTCTTTCATTGGCTTGTTTAATTGATTTCTACATAGCTCGTGGCCTATGAAGTCTAATCAGTTTTTATGTGCACTATTTACAGTATACATTCATGATATCTTTCGGTAGGTTACCCACCTGGGTGCCTTTGCTAAACTGTTTTAGTGCCCTTTGTCAATATTATTTATACTCTCTTTTTCTTTTATTTTTCACTAATATTGCTTTGTACAGAATAATTTTTTTTAATATATGCAATGTTTATATTTATAATTGTTTTTGAGGTAGAGGTTATGAACTTTATATGATGAGCAAACGTTTTTTGGAAAATCAAGCATGGGTGGTACAATGAGTAATTGAAGATTTCTTCATTTCATTTATTATATGTGCCATTTATGCATTTATGTCCTGTTGTTTCTCCAACCATGGAGATGTTGAATAGTCATCCGTTTTTGAATTAATTAATCATGTTGAGATATCTGGCACTGGCCATCATTTCTTTATATAGTTTGACGTATTCAGCGTTGCACTGTACAATTTATTAAGCTCCATACGTGGTTTGCTATATCTTCATCTCGTTATTGGAGTTCATTGTTTAACCTCTCACTGTCTGTACATTGTTTATGTTTCACTTTTCACTTTATTATCGCCTCTCAGTCCATTTTCTTTGGCTGATAGGCTTTTATTGCACATAAAATGGCACAGCCTACAGTTCAAGTTCAAGTTCGGGCATTTGTATAGCGCGCTACTCACCCAGAGGGTCTCAAGGCGCTTGGGGAAGGGGTTCATTGTTTGTCGAATAGCCAGGTTTTCAGTTCTTTTCTGAAGGAGATGTGGTTTTGAGTAAGGCGGAGGTGTGTTGGGAGTGAGTTCCAGGTCTTGGCAGCCAGGAAGGAGAAGAACCTGCCACCCATGGGGGATTTCCGGATGCGTGGAACTGTGGCGAGGGCTTGATTGGACGATCTTAGTTGGCGGTTGGGTTTGTAGAAGGATAGTCGAGTGTTGAGGCATTCGGGTCCTATATTGTGGAGGGCTTTGTGTGCGGGGGTAAGAAGGCGGAAAGTAATTCTTTTGTTGACGGGGAGCCAATGAAGGTCTTTTAGATGTCCGGAGATATGATCTTGGCGCGGGATGTCTAGTATGAGTCTCGCTGATGCGTTTTGAATACGCTGGAGTTTTTTCTGTAATTTTGTTGTGATTCCGGCGTAAAGTGTGTTACCATAGTCCAGTCGGCTCGTGACCAGAGCATGGGTGACAGTCTTTCTTGTCTCGAGTGGGATCCAGCGGAAGATCTTTTTGAGAATGCGAAGAATGTTGAAGCAAGAGGACGAGACGGCGTTGACTTGTCTGGACATCGAGAGAGAGGAGTCCAACGCGTCATGTGATCAAGCTCCGCCCATGGAGCGAAACGCGTCATGGAGGGCAGCCGCCTGAACTTTCACAATAAATACTCTGCAACTGCTTAAACTTTCTGGTGTTTGATGGCTCGTCATTGAACGTTTTGATTCTGGGCAAGAGGTCGGTACCTACTTGGTGACGTTGTTCATGCAGCCGCCAGGACTTGCTCTTTGATATATATATATATATATATTTCACCACAGATGTCTCCACACAAGAAACAAAAGGTTGCGTACTTGGGCTCAATATACTTAGTTTACTTTATTTCCAGCTCCAGAAATGAGAAAGCTAACACACGCATTCCGGCCACCGGGCCTTCGCCAGGTGGCCGGAATGTGTGTGTTAGTTTTCTAATAACCCACCATGAACCCTTAAAATACCCTTGCTATCCCAAAACCGATACCCACCCTAAAACTTAAACTTACCCTAGGCACCCCAAAACCAAATCCACCGTGAACCCTAAAATTACCATGGGATCCCCAAAACCCAAACTAACCCTGAACCCTAAAATGACCCTTACTACCCTAAAACACATACCAACCCTAAAACTTAAAATTACCCTTGGCACCCCAAAACCCATTAAACCAAAATCCACCGTGAACCCTAAATTTAAACTTGGCACCCCAAAACCTATACCCCTACATCCCCAAAACCCATACCCACCCTAAACCCTATACATACATGTAAAATACATTTGCCTTTACCATTTATGCCTTTACAACAACATTCTATGTAAAGGCATGCATGGTAAAAGCATATGCATTGTAATCAGGGCTCCCGGTTTTCTTTTTTTTTTTCTTTTTTTACTTTTCCGTCTGTATTTATCCATATTTATTTTTTGCAAATTTTATCTGTATTTATCCATGTTTGTTTTAAGTTTTGTGAAAAAATTAATCTGAAATTAGTATATCTCTACATTTATGACGGATAAATATGCACTCATGCCTGAACGACTGACAGGTTTCAGGGATATAAACACACTCAGATGATAAACTATGCTCTTATAAGCAAACAGGCACATTTTAATATCAAGGTTGTGCATATCTATTGATTTTTAAGGCACTTTACTAAAATTCCTTTATTTTTTTAACCCCCTTACCTTTTGATCGACAGAGCTATTGGTCTGGTAGTCATGAATGACAACATTTAAAATGACTCAAAAAACAACCCAATTTCCATTTTTATCCACATTTAAAAATAAATACAGACAAGAAAATAAATGGTTTTCTGTCTGTATTTATCTGTAAAAATCAGTAAAAACGGAAAGGAGCCCTAATTACAATGCCATGCGATGTAATGGCAGTTGCGCTGTGTTGGCATGCATTGTAAAACTTTCATTGTAATGGCTATTTTCCCTCCCGAAGTAATGGTATGACCAACAGGCTGCCATGATGGAATTCCAACCAGGGCAGAAGGTGTGGGTTTTGGAGCCTGTGATCCGTAGGGCTCTACAAGATAAGTGGCGTCGGCACTACCCTACCCTAGAAAGATTAGAGGAGATCACCTATCTGGTGGACCTTGGCTCTTGCAGGAACCCCAAGAGGGTCAACATTGTAAACCGCCTTAAACCCTACTATGACCGGGCAGATGTTACCATGCTCATGGTTACAGATGAGGATCAGAAAGCAGAGAGTGAACTTCTCCCTGACCTCCTGTACAACAACCCAAAGAAGGGTCTGTGGAAGGAGTGGTCTTGTCAGACACCCTCACTGCCCAGCAGAAGACTCATTGCTGGCAAGTCTTGAATCAGTTTGATGAGCTTTTCTCTTTGACCCCTAGTCAGATTAGCTGCTGTACCCATGATGTGGACACTGGTAAAAGCATACCTGTCAAAAACAAAATCTACAGGCAGTTTGATCAAGTAAAAGAGAGCATCAAAGCTGAAGTAAGTAAGATATTGGAACTCATTGAGCCAACTGAGAGCCCCTGGGCCGGCCCAGTGGTGTTAGTCTACCAATCTCATACCCAGAGTGGTAAGAAAGAGAAGAGATCTATGTGGACTATAGGGGCATCAATGGTGTGAGCTAAACCAATGTACTCCCAATACCAAGGGCAGATAAATTAATTGGCAGGTTGAGAGAAGCCAAATATTTGAGTACCTTTGATCTCACATCTGGGTACTGGTAGATAGGTCTGACTACAGGAACAAAAGAAAGATCTGCATTTACAACCCCAGGTGGGCATTATCAGTTTACTGTGATTATTGTTGGGCTGAAAAATGAACCTGCCACTTTTTAAAGGTTGGTGGACAAAGTCCTTGCTAGCTTGGAATCCTACAGTGAATCTTATCTAGATGATACTGCAATCTTCAGCGCCACCGGCCAGGATAACCTGATCCACCTTGGGAAAGTATTAGTGGCTCTGAGAAGTGCAGGCCTCGCTATCAAGGCAAGCATGCACCAGATAGGGCAAGGAAAGGTTGTATACTTGGGCCACCTTGTTGGTGGAGGCTAGGTTCAACCCACTACAAGAACCAACAGGCCACGCGGGTGGCCACGCCCATATGGGTGGGGAATAAATCGTCTGATAATGCCGCCAAGAAACTGCCGTGTTCTTGTTTGAAGTCCAGAGCCCCATGAGGAAGTGCTGTCAGGGCATGAAACGCGTCGGGGAAGGACAAAGATTGCTGCAAGGCACCATGCCTTTTTCATGTGCAAACCTTCAATAAAATTGAACAAAATCAACTTATCTGTGTGGGCCACTCACTCGGAAGGCAACTTTCTTTTGGATGTTAAGCGGCATCGCCTTGACCGCGAGAAGAGCCCTGCTGCGCCGGTGGTGCAGCCCCGCTGAGATGTCAAGCGGCTCTCGGCATTGGGACAGAAAAGTGTCTTTGAAGGCGCATTGAGGCACAGAAAACGGCAGAAATGCTTTCTGCAGAACCCACTGGGGTAACATTTTTTTTCACATTATTTCATGCAAGGCACGTCAACTCACTGAAGGAAAAGTGACGGCACTACAAGAACCAACAGGCCACGTGGGTGGCCCCGCCCATATGGGTGGGGAATAAATCGTCTGGTAATGCCGCCAAGAAACGGCCGTGTTCTTGTTTGAAGTCCAGAGCCCCATGAGGAAGTGCTGTCAGGGCATGAAACGCGTCGGGGAAGGACGAAGATTGCTGCAAGGCACCATGCCTTTTTCATGTGCAAACCTTCAATAAAATTGAACGAAATCAACTTATCTGTGTGGGCCACTCACTCGGAAGGCAACTTTCTTTTGGATGTTAAGCGGCATCGCCTTGGCCGTGAGAAGAGCCCTGCTGCGCCGGTGGTGCAGCCCCGCTGAGATGTCAAGCGGCTCTCGGCATTGGGACAGAAAAGTGTCTTTGAAGGCGCATTGAGGCACAGAAAACGGCAGAAATGCTTTCTGCAGAACCCACTGGGGTAACATCTTTTTTGACATTATTTCATGCAAGGCACATCAACTCACTGAAGGAAAAGTGACGGCACTACAAGAACCAACAGCCCACGGGGGTGGCCACGCCCATATGGGTGGGGAATAAATCGTCTGGTAATGCCGCCAAGAAACTGCTGTGTTCTTGTTTGAAGTCCAGAGCCCCATGAGGAAGTGCTGTCAGGGCATGAAACGCGTCTGGGAAGGACGAAGAATGCTGCAAGGCACCATGCCCTTTTCATGTGCAAACCTTCAATAAAATTGAACGAAATCAACTTATCTGTGTGGGCCACTCACTCGGAAGGCAACTTTCTTTTGGATATATATATATATATATATATATATATTCCACAAAGTTTCTCCCCCTCGAGGTAAAAAACATGGAGTCGCACTCAGAAAACCAATTCCAGTACAGCACAGCGGTTATAATTCCATCATGGTTTTATTCATCCATGGGGTCAGAAAAACAAAAACCAACGCGTTTCGACAGCGTGATCAAGACAGCGGACGCTGTCGAAACGCGTTGGTTTTTGTTTTTCTGACCCCATGGATGAATAAAACCATGATGGAATTATAACCGCTGCGCTGTACTGGAATTGGTTTTCTGAGTGCGACTCCATGTTTTTTACCTCGAGGGGGAGAAACTTTGTGGAATAGATAGCAGTTGGGCTCAACTGCAGGAGCGACGCGACCACACTTGTAGCGCCGATTTGGGAAAGGAGGGAGCCATGAGGAGATGATATATATATATATATATATATATATATATATATATATATATAAAATCGCTCCAAATGACTACCTTGTATGCTCCCAAGAAGTCAAAAGCACTCAAGTCGGGTAGCATAGCAGATTGTTTATTTCGCCAGCAGTACTTCAAGACAGATGCGTTTCGTTTCCTTTGTCAGTGTCAAAAGTCAATACTGCGAGAGACGCCATTTTAAACACCTTCTCATGCCACACGAGCATCAAGCTCGATGACGGCTCAAGGAACACTCAGTTTGTGCCAAAAACTGGCAACCATCTTAACACATTAAAATTATACTACAGCATATAGTGAATTTCATGTCATAATGCCACAATCCAATCAAAATATGCCTCAATAAACAATTATTTCATAAATGAAAACGGGGGCAATCATCTGGGCCTTCAGTACGTAACTTATGTACATTACCGTGTAAGTTAAATTATAGACGAATATATCGTAAACATTGCAGACATATTAAAAGCAGAAGATATACAATTGCAATTGCGGTGTCCAAAACGTGGTATTCTATCTTAAAAATTCATACTCTGCCGGTCACAATGAATATTTACCATTTAGACTGCAGACACGGCTATAATGCTACGTAACCTGAATGCCGAGAATCAAGGGCACTGATTGGTGGATTTCAGGCCGGCCCTCAGAGAGTGTAAATAATGCCGTGAATCGGCTCACAAATTTCATACATTAAAGGCCCAAAAATTATATTCATAAAGTGGCGGTTCCCTAATAAGTGCACATATTTACAGTGAGGGGTATACATTATCAAGCTGGATAAAATATCCAAAAACGAATGTATAAAAAGACATTTTGTTACACACATCGTAAATTCATTTTCCTAAGTGTACTGCTAGTTTCTCCCCCCGATTCAATCCCCCGGGCATCTTGGTTTGTAAATCAATGATGGTGCGTGATTCTAGTCTACGTAGTCTTGATACTCTATCTCCCCCCCTCGGGTGTACTGGTGTAGAATCAAGCCCAAAGTACTGCAACAGATCCCTGTTGCTATGATGCTTTTGGGCAAAGTGCCTGGCCACTGGGTAGTTCGTATCCTTATTCATTATTGCTCTTTGATGTTCTAGAATGCGCACTTTTACACTGTGTATAGTGCTCCCTATGTACCTCAGTACACAGGGACACACTAGACAGTAGACCAGGTCAGTATAGCATAAACATAGATAAAATACTGACATGCTTCACAACATATATATCTATATTACCTACTGGCGGTCGCCCGTAGGTATATATAGTTAGGATTGTTTTCCATAGGGAAATCGCAACATTCTATTGGGAATAACTTTGGGGCCGGTTGAGGAATCTTCCTGAAATTTTCCTTAACTTTGCCTCGCGACGCTCCGGTCCTTCCCTGAAAGTTTGGGGGGGATTCGTCAAGCGGGTGCCGAGATAAAAGGGGGGTCCCAAAATGTGTTTTCTCAATGTTAATTTCCATAGGGCGGTCGAACTCACTTTTAGCCCGAACGGCTGAATGGATTTCCACCAAACTTGGCAAAATTGTAGGGACTGGTAGCCCGATGTGCCTTTGCTATGTCTCAAGATATGTGCTCCAGTGGATTTTGAGTAATTTAGGTTCAAAAAAATGTATATATCTATGGCAGCTTACCAGTGAGCTTACCGGTACGCTTACGGTACGCGTACGTGCGCGTACGGTACGCGTACCTCTAGTGCGCGAGCTGCATTCTGATTGGCTGCCAATGTCTGTCAACACTCCAAAACAGAAACTGTTGGCAGCCATCTTGTGCCTCGGTAGACTGAGGCACAGGAAAGCAGAAAAACAAACGTGTAGAACTCAAAAAGGGGGCAGGTTAGAAGCATCCTGACCCCCTAGGCCTGCTCAGGGGGTCCCACAAGGACCCCCAAGGCCCAAAAAAAAAAAGAAAATTCGGGAAATCGCGGGGTACGCTTACGGTACGCGTACCGGTACGCGCACGGTGTGCGTACCTAATTTTTTTACAAGAAAAAAAAAATATTTGGGGGCCTTGTAGAAACACTCTGACCCCCCTAGGGCTGTTCAGGTGGTCCCATACGGATATTAACATAAATAAATGTTATCCGCTAATAGAATTAGCATTTAAAAAACCTTGCGAGTTCACTGAAAAAAAACAAAGGTTTCAGGCCTTATATAGTTAGGAATTAGCATTTAAAAAACCTTTGAAATTCACTGAAAAAACCATAGGTTTCACACCAGTTATAGTTAGGAATTAGCATTTAAAAAACCTATGAAATTCTCTGAAAAAACCATAGGTTTCACACCAGTTATAGTTAGGAATTAGCATTTAAAAACCTATTAAATTCACTGAGAAAACCGTAGGTTTGACACCAGTTATAGTTAGCTGAACATTTTACTCATACACACACACACCCCACACACATACCCCCACATACACACACCTCACACCCACCCCTCCCACACACACCCCACACATACCTCACCCACCCACACCTCCACCCACACCCAAACACCCCACACACCCACACCCACGCACACACCTTACACACCCACACCCCCACCTACACCCACACACCCCTACCCACACACACCTCACTCCCCCCCCACACACACAGACACACACACCTCACAGACACACCCCACACATACCTCACCCCTCCCCCACACACACACACCTCTGACACACCCCCCCCCACACACACACCACACACACACCTCACACACACACACACACGCCCACACACTCCTCACACACACACACACACACACAGACACCCACACACACACCCCACACACACACCCACACATCCTACACACATACCCCCCACACACACACACCACACACACACACACTCATTATTTTTTTGTTCTTTTTTTGAGGGGGTGCCCCACACACATACCCCCCCACACACACACCCCACACTCACTCCCCCCACACATACCTCATACACCCACACCTCCACCCACACCCAAACACCCCACACACCCACACACACACCTTACACACCCACACCCCCACCTACACCCACACACCCCACACCCCCCCACCCACACACACCTCACTCCCCCCCCCACACACACACCTCACAGACACACCCCACACATCCCCGACACACACCTCACCCCTTCCCCACACACACACACCTCTGACACACACCCCCCCCACACACGCACACACACACACACACCACACACACACCTCACACCTCACACACACATGCACACACTCCTCTCACACACACACACACACCCACACACACACCCCACACACACACCCACACATCCTACACACACACACCCCACACACATACCCCCCACACACACACCCCACACCCACCCACCCCCCCACACACACACCACACACACACATACTCATTATTTTTTTTATTTTTTTGAGGGGGTGCCCCACACACATACCCCCCACACACACACCCACACCCACCCCCCTACACACACACCCCACACATACCTCATACACCCACACCTCCACCCACACCCAAACACCCCCCACACCCGCACCCACACACACACCATACACACCCACACCCCCACCTACACCCACACACCCCACACACCCCCACCCACACACACCTCACTCCTCCCCCCACACACACACACACACCTCACAGACACACCCCACACATCCCCCACACACACCTCTGACACACACCCCCCCCACACACACACACACACACACCACACACACCCTCACACACACACACACACCCTCCTCACCCCCACACACACCCACACACACCCACACACACCCCCACACACACACACCCACACACACACACACCCCACACACACACCCACACATCCTACACACACACCCCACACACATACCCCCCCACACCCCCCCCACACACACACACACCACACACACACACTCATTATTATTATTTTTTTTGAGGGGGTGCGCGCCCCGGTACACGTATCGGTACACGTACCAGTACGCGTACCCTGGAGAAAAAAAGAAATACAGAGTTTTTAAAAAATGTAGCATTTTTATATAAATTGGAGGTCGTTCTGAAAAAAAACTGTTTTTTATTCTTATTGTTGTTTTATATTTTTTTTGGTTTTTTGTACTCCGCAACTTTAAAAAAAAATATATATTTTTTTTGCCTTGGGGGTCCTTGTGGGACCCCCTGAGCAGGCCTAGGGGGTCAGGGTGTTTCTACTCTGGCCCCTTTGCGAGTTTCACACCTTTGTTTCACTGCTTTCTTGTGCCTTGGTTCTAACAAGGCACAAGATGGCTGCCAGGGACCCCCAGTATGCAAGGGGAATTAGTTCCCCCTCTTCAAACATGCACGGGGGCTGCGTTGCAGAGAGGTGTAAAAAAGGGTGTGGCCTCATTACACCTGTATGCAATGCAGCCATCTGGCGCATACTGGAGGCTCCTGGTGGGGTAGTTGGCCCCCCAGGGACCCCCATTATGCAAGGGGAATTAGTTCCCCCTCTGCAAACGCGCCAGGCGGCTGTGTTGCAGAGAGGTGTAACAAGGGGCATAGCCTCATGACACCTCTGCAATGCAGCCCCCTGGCGCATACTGGAGGTTCCAGGTGGGCTAGTTGGCCCCCAGGGGCCCCCAGTATGCAAGGGGAATGAGTTCCCCCTCTCCAAACATGCACGGGGGCTGCGTTGCAGAGAGGTGTAAAAAGGGCCGTGCCTTAATTACACCTCTCTGCAATGCAGTCCCCTGGTGCATACTGGAGATTCCTGGTGGGCTTTCAGGTCTTATATAGTTAGGAATTAGCATTTAAAAAACCTTTGAAATTCACTGAAAAAACCATAGGTTTCAGGCCTTATATAGTTAGGAATTAGCATTTAAAAAACCTTGCAAATTCACTGAAAAAAACATCGGTTTCAGGCCTTATATAGTTAGGAAATTAGCATTTAAAAAACCTTGCAAATTCTCTGAAAAAACCATAGGTTTCAGGCGTTATATAGTTAGAAATTAGCATTTAAAAAACCTTTGAAATTCACTGAAAAACCATAGGTTTCAGGCCTTATATAGTTAGGAATTAGCATTTAAAAAAACCTTTGAAATACACTGAAAAAACCATAGGTTTCAGGCCTTATATAGTTAGGAATTAGCATTTAAAAAAACCTTTGAAATTCACTGAAAAAAGCCATAGGTTTCAGGAGTTATATAGTTAGGAATTAGCTTTTACAAAACCTTTGAAATTCACTCAAAAAACTATAAGTTTTAGTGGTGTTATAGTTAGCTGGACATTTTACTCATACAAAACCATTGAAATTGCTCCTATATAGTTAGTTGTACTAACTATATATCGCGTACCCGCAATCCACTGCTGATGATGTTACATATTAGATCATTCATGACATGGTCAGTGACATCACTGATGACATTACTGATGACATCATCCACGTGACAATCACATACACCTTTTCATACACTATTACAATTTTTCATCACTCTTTGTAAAATACAGAGTATCATATTTAAATCTATTGTCACAGCAATACAAGTATCTAAAAATCCACTCAGTGATTCATAGATGTATACACACATCTAATTCCTTACCTATGGATTCACTCATATATGCTGTCAATGAACAATAGAAGACTATCAAAAATACTTATATATCTATATCGACATTAAACAACAGCACGCATCCTATTCACATATGAAGTCATCCTACTCACTTATGCAAACAATGGATCATACTTACATATTTACTTAGCAAAACACTTATACAAACACCACTTCTTCTATTCATTTAGATAGTAAGTCATACTTAGTGAATTATAAAATCATTATTACAAGTATACAGTTATCCATACAGTCACTCACACAATCATTGTGTCTTATGTATACTTATTTATATACAACAACTGACACATACACTGCCTTTTATTTTTCTAGTTTGTTGGACCTGTACCTTTGAGAAATATATTTGCTCATCACCATACCCATAAAGAGATTCCCTCACCCAAACTGTTAGAACATGTAGTTTTAACTTCATATATCTACTGAATCAACTATTCACACATCTTTGCACAGTCACACACCCCCCACCGAACCACACACACTTTCACACTCCCATACAAATACTCAGTAAACTAATCAATAACTAATATAGACTTTCACATAGCTAGTAACCAACTGTAGAATCAGTTTACACAACAGCTGACAAAGTGATACAGATATTCACACAGTTTAGTCACTATCCACTATATTTAGTGAGACATTATAAATTGGTCAAGTAAACAGTCAATTACACTGCTACTAAATCCTCCATCCAAATATTTATTTATATATATCCACTCATTCTTCAATGCAAATTGCTATATATATAATGCATATTTAAATAACGAAGCAAACCACATTCACTGGATGATGTCATCAGTGATGTCATCAGTGATGTCATTTGAGATGTCATCAGTGATGTCACTGACCATGTCATGAATGATCTAATATGTGACATCATCAGCAGTGGATTGCGGGTGCGCGATATATAGTTAGTACAACTAACTATATAGGAGCAATTTTAATGGTTTTGTATGAGTAAAATGTCCAGCTAACTATAACACCACTAAAACTTATAGTTTTTTGAGTGAATTTCAAAGGTTTTGTAAAAGCTAATTCCTAACTATATAACTCCTGAAACCTATGGTTTTTTCTGTGAATTTCAAAGGTTTTTTAAAATGCTAATTCCTAACTATATAAGGCCTTAAACCTATGGTTTTTTCAGTGAATTTCAAAGGTTTTTTTAAATGCTAATTCCTAACTATATAAGGCCTGAAACCTATGGTTTTTTCAGTGAATATATATATATATATATACACACACACACACTTAAAAAAATACTTCCATGTTTAAGACAGAAAAGGCACTCTAGACGTTGATTTCAGTGAATTTCAAAGGTTTTTTAAATGCTAATCCCTAACTATAACATGTCTGAAACCTATGGTTTTTTCAGTGAATATATATATTCACACACACCCTGGTGTCTAGGAACCCCCATCTGCCCCCAGAGGGGCAGAAATACCATCCCTTTTGTGGGCAGCCACCACCCCCACATATTAAAACAAAATGAAATAAGCACTAGTAACGAGTGTGTTTTCTGCCCCCCCAAAGGAGCAGATTGGGGGCAACTGCCCCCTAGTGAATGCAGTAAGAATGAATAGGCCCACAAATATTTTGGGGGAGCAAAAGCCCTTGCCCAAGGGGCCGCTCCCCCTCCCTGTTGTCTAGTGATGGATCCCTGTTCAGGGACCGCCCTCCTGAGGTGATCCATTAGAGAAGGGTACCATTTAAAAGGGGAGATGCTCTCCTTTCCAATGATACCTCTCTGTTTCGGTGCTCGGGCCGAGATAGCCCCACGAGAAACGAAGTAGTTAAGTGAAAATGAACCGATCGGCTCATCTCACTTTCAATATAATGACGTCAGCGCACCATGCACATCGATCGTCATTACATTGCATTAAAAAAAATGCCTCGCGTTTGTGGAAGCTCTTTTTCAGCTCCAGAGGCTGAAAAATAAAAAGGGAAATCCCGCTGCTGTAAACATCCTCAGCACATGACCACCGTGGTTGAGGACGGAATCGGTCTGTCCTCAGCATGAATCCAATACTAAAGCCTTAATCCCTTCTGGAGGACAAAGCTACTCAGGCTAGGGGCAGCCATGGATGTCAAACACTTAGCAACTGTACCAAAACAACATCCCTAAGCTATCCAGATGCACCCTTCAGTAATCGAATGAAGGAAAAGTTCCTAAAACACAGACTGGGAAAACTGCCTGTTCTAGAATTAAAGGCCATGGAAATTGCAGGTTATGTGGTCAAGGCTCTGGGGACATTTTCCACAAGTTAAATCTGTGCAAAGCTACCATGGAAGAACGCAACACACTCTTATGCAGGAAATTTAAAGAAATACGAATAAGACGATGCCGGGAGGGGGCGGTAGTCTGCTTCACCCCAACTGATCTTTGACTGAACTGTGCGTTGGTGAAATTCTACCAGAGGGTGGAAAAAAGGATGCTGGTCAAAAAACGGGATGAAGCTGCTAAGGACCCGTGAATTTGGCACAACCAACCTAGAGGGTTCTACTGTTGTAGCTGGGGGTAGTAAGCTGCAACTCATGTAAGAAGTGTAGGCCCAAGCCTGGCAGTGGCGGGTAAGCAGAGTTTATTTTGTCAAAATGCGTTATCTGGCCGCAACCAGAGCTTGGCCTGGGATCATCCCGGAAGCATTCAATTGATCACAGAATTTGTGGGAAACATTGTTAATATTGTATCTGGTGCTTATATAGACTCACTTATCTGTAATCATTTGTTTTTGAATAGCTATCTTGGCCTAGCACGAAAATACCACACTTTAGGTGTAATGGCTAGTAACCACACAAATGGCAAGCCATCCTTGTCCAGCTTGACCGGTCCGCGGCCTATGACACCATCTCCCATAGCATTTTAGAACATCGGCTCTGGGAGATTTCTGTCAGAGCAAACGTCCTAAAATGGTTCAAGAATTACCTAACAGACCGAGTTACAGCAGTACAGATGGGTAACATTGTCTCATGTAACAGACCGGTCAAGATGGGAGTGCCACAGTGCTCTATTCTGAGCCTGACTCTCTTCAATCTATATATGACACCTCTGGCCAAGGTGATCAGATAGTATGGTTTTGATGTCATGTCTTATGCTGACGACACGCAGATCTTGGTCACCCTTGGAACAGACCCATCAGAAACAAAGCAGCGTTTCAAAGAATGCATGTCCTATGTTGACAGGTGGATGAGTACCAACTAAACTTCAACTAAACTGAGGCAAGTCGGAGATCATGCTCTTTGGCAAGGCCCAGGAGCACTGGTCCGAGGACTGGTGGCCCCCAAACCTTGGGCCTTGTCAAACTCCCAAACCAACTGTACAGAACCTCGGCTTCCATATGAACAAACAATTGTCAATGAAAAGCCAGATTAACCATATAACCAGCTCCTGTTTCGGAATCATGCGTAGCTTACCAAAGGTCTTCAAATGGATTCCTATTGAGGCCAGGAAACCATTTGTACAGGGACTGATAATAAATCGCATAGACTACGGAAATGCCCTGCTGTACTCAATTAATGAAAACCTCCTCGCAAGACTTCAGATTCTGCAGAATACCGCGGCCAGGCTGGTCCTGAATCTTCCGCCAAGATCACCTTCGGCCTCCTGTTTGAGATCTCTACACTGGCTTCCGGTTAAAAAGCGAATCCTATTCAAGATTCTCTGTCTGACACACAAAAATATGTATGGAAAAAGCCTGGCGTACTGGTTCAAAAAATTATTTTGGTACCAGCCTCATAGGATGTTAAGATCTAACAACGAATCACTGCTTACACCTCTTAGAATTCATACTGCCAGAAAAGGAGGAAGGTCTTTTTTCCTTTCTTGCCCCTGCGTCCTGGAACAAAATCTCCTTAAACGTACGTACTATCACTGATCCCAACTACTTTCGCAAGAAGCTGAAGACATGGCTATTTGACAACTAATCGAGTAGTATCAGAGCAGTCTGCAAGCGCCATGAGACTTCCGAGTGATATGCGCGCTGTTTAAATGTCCCTGATTTGATTTGATTTGATGCGCGGTTTTAATGTTCTGTATTCGATTTGTTCTGTGTATTTTAGGTGCAGCAAGGTACATGTGCATCCCAATGGTTTTAATTAAAAAAACAATAAACAAATACATTTAAATTGACAGTATGTACAAAATAGCTCAGAAAATATCAACCATCATTAGTGACATCCATCACAGATACTGATCCCTTAGGTGTAGAAAACAAGCATTATGTGCAACATTGACCCTATACCATACACTTTACAGGTAGCATAGTTCACTTTAACAAACAACCAGAGATATATGGGAAACCCTCATTCAGTATGGTGTTCACTCTGTATCCAACTCTTCACAGAAAGTTAAGTACCTAAAAATAGTGAATGTCAGTTCCAAAACAAATTTACTACAACGGACAACTTTTATCTGTATCAAAACCCTGACACTTACAGAATGTATATTGACAAATTAAGCTGATACCAGGAGGGCTCGGTTCTGTAAACAGTGTTTACTCTAGAGAGAGAGTTTATTATATAACACACTGTTTCAATCAGTGAAACTCATGAGAAATATATGCCACAGAGTTTAAAAAAGAATCTAATAAGAACAGTGTATACTGTGTGCAACAGTTGTGAAAAAATACAGTATTTGCTAAAAATAACCATGATCTGAAGATGCTAAAAATAATACGACCTGCACCCTTCATACTTTATAACGTGTACACATCTCTACACACCATTGGTGCATTAGGAGCACATATTAGCTGAGCCCGTCTGTACAAAATTAGGTAGACAATTAACATGATACTTACCCACCACTATGCAAACTATACAACAAACTAACACGGTTATTGGAAGATGCCATCAGTGATGTCATCAATTATGTCATTTGCGATCTCATCAGTGATGTCATACAAGATGTCATATAACATGTCATGAGTGATATCATTTGTGAGTTCATAAGCAGTGCATGGCAGGGCGCAAGATATAGTTAACACTGCTACTTATAACTGGTAAATTTCAGTTTTTTTAGTTCGAAACTTTAATGTTACTGAGAAATTCACCTATCTAATATTACTTTAACCTTTGGCTTTTCCAGTGACTATAAATATATATACATATATATATATGCATAGCAGTACATATTTAAATGTGTGGGTATGTCGCTACATACACATATATATGTTAATGTCAGTTATTTGTTCAAAAAAGAAAATACAAAAATCCAATTTCCTTCATTGTTGGTCCGATCCCTCATCCCTCTATCTTGTGCCAAACCTTTTTAACTACTATAAACCCCCAAGCATCCTTTTAAAGCTCACCCCTCCTTTTTATCCAATTAATCCCACAAACAAGCACATATGTTCACTGCTCCCATAACAACTCACAACTTTCCTTTTCTAATCCACTTCCATTATTCTATCCTTACTAGAACACTACTAACCGCACGAGTACAAACATATAACAACTAATCCACAATGAAAAAACGGAAGCATATATTACAAATCTACTAACTATTTAACGCTAATCTTCGGTTCCGGACCAGTGAGATACTTGCTGCAAAGCGCTTCAATGCCCTGTCAGA
This sequence comes from Lissotriton helveticus, assembly GCF_964261635.1. Lineage (NCBI taxonomy): Eukaryota > Metazoa > Chordata > Amphibia > Caudata > Salamandridae > Lissotriton > Lissotriton helveticus. The sequence goes on along the minus strand of NC_136073.1, from coordinate 614,168,216 downwards.
GGGGTATCCACCATGTTAGATAGCCAGTGGTTGATCATTGATGAAAAAGAAACAAGGCAAGAATGCTAATATTTCTGATTGCAAAACAAAAGGTTTGTCTATTCTGCTACAGGTAATTCTTCAGTATAGAAAGCATGGAAGAAGTCTGAAAATCAAAAAGAGACATAAAAGTCAATCTAATCTGCACCAGGAGGCAGGGGAGATTTTGCAGAGCCATTGCAATATGGCAGTTTCGGGGAGGGGCATCTGGCAATTGTCTGCCTTCATTTTAAGCTTTTTGAAGCGTTGCTTAAGGCTTTATGTGAATGTCAGATATAGACTATTGAGACATTCAAGGCAAGCCCAGGGTGCTGCTGAAACTTTCAAGTGGCATGGGCACCCAAAGACAAAAAGCTCCCAATGTTTCAAGCTTTAAATCTGGCATTTAGGGTAAAAGTCCAAACATATATACGAAATCTAATCTCTCAGAAAGGTAGGTCTAATAGTGTTATAGGGATTGTATTTAGTCTCAAATTCAGTTTTCCTTTTTAACTTACCGCCTTTTTAACATGGTGGTCTGCACGTTTTTCATTAATATGAGAATATGCCATGCAAGCATTCATTTTTGGTAGGCATTGGTGTTCCGTAGTCTTTACTGTTTGCTCCAGGGACACACATACTAGAAGGTGATGTCTTTGTTTTATTATATGTTAATTGGAGAAGTCTCTTCGTCCAGACTAAGTAAAAATGTTATTCCGCATCTCTCTAGCAGAATCATATATGACTGGTGTTTTATTATTTAAACCACGTCCATTTTCACTTCAGTGAGAGGTACTGGAGTTATAATGAATGTTGTAGAGTGCTGTTAATGGCATAAAACCCCACAGGTACCAAAAATCAAAGTTAGAAGGAAGATAGCTGCTCAAGCAGAAATGGACAGCTTTCTGAGACATTAAACCAAGGTATGGGTTTAGATCATTTCAACTGGTTCTGGCAGATGTTTACTACGGCAACGCTCTCACTGGTGTAGGATTAATAGTTATAGATAGGAGTTATATTATGAACACTTAACATAGTTAAATTCTTAATGTTTTTCACCATTCTAATAATGCTTATAACGGGAAAAAACCTTTACAACGCAACTTTTACAACGCACTACCATTACAACGAAACTTTTACAACGCAACATCCATCACATCGCATACCATTACAACGCAACCATTACAACGCATGACACTACAACGCATACCACTACAGCACGTCATTACAACGCAGTCATTACAACGCATACCATTACAATGCATAACATTACCATCTAACACTTACCCTACTGTTGCACCCCCTGGAGTTAGAATAGTAATTTTTACCCCTACACTATCCAACACTTACCCTACTGTTGCACCCCCTGGAGTTAGAATAGTAATTTTTACCCCTACACTAGCCAATACTTACCATACATGCTATGTAATTTTATGCATTGTAATGGTATGCGTTGTAAAGGTAGTATGCATTGTAATGGAATGCGTTGTAAAGGTAGTTTTTCAAAATCCGTTGTAATGGCATGCGTTGTAATGGATGTTGTGTGGTAAAAAATGTGTTGTAAAGGTATGCATTGTAAAAGTATGCGTTGTAACGTCATACATCCGCTTATACCAATGAGCCCGTCCCAGGATGCTTGTTTCCAGTCCAGGGAGAACCTGGCTTGGCAGTTCGGTCTGGACTGTTCCCATGAGGCACAGGGTCAAGACTGATTTGCATATGGCTGGGTCTCAACTGGGGTGGCATGGTGAGCAAAAGAACTATGGATTTAACCCAGATCTCTTGACTGGGGGTGAATGTATGCTTAAATCAGCATTCCATCCATCATTTGTTTGCGTAACGTGTGTTTAGATCTGAAATAACCAGCCTGTGAGCCCTACAACAATTACGTGCCAGCATAATTCGGCTGAATGCAGTGATCTCCCTGTCAGGGTCTTCCGTCTAATAAGCCATGCATGACTATGGTACTTTGCCACACAACACGCAAAGAGAGGTCTGGGATCTAACCTAAGGATGCGCAGGGCGACCTGATAGTCCTGTGTGCCCAGTTCCCGGCAGATCGGTTTTAGCCACTTGGCCCTCGGAGTGTTGTATGCCGTGCAAGCAAACATAACGTGGGCAACACTTTCTATTGGGATCCTGCAACCTGGCAGTCCTTCGGTGTTTGATTCCATGGATGCCATTTTGCGGCTGTCTCGCTGACAGGAAGCGTGACAAACCTAAAGTGGATGTATAACATCCTATCCCACGGGATCTGAATTATATCTAAAAAGGGCTCTAAGTATCTGGTCTGTTTATGGAGGTACAATTCTGCTGTTAATCTGCCCACATTTGCTTTACAGGTTTCTTGTTGTTCCACCCATTTCCAATACAACTGTTTGAGCTCTTTTTTCCTCGGTGCGTCCTGCTTTCCCAATGCGCTTTAAGCCCCAATATTGACATAATTTTCCTAGCGTTGGCAATCCGACCTATTTTATTGCCGGTGTCTATCTGTATAACCTCTGTGAGGGCTTCAGCGTAAGGAAGGAGCTCTGGGGTCCGCCTGATACAAGCCCAATAAAGGAACGGGCACAACCTTGCTATGTCACCAATTGATCGCATACCCATATCAAGCATTAGGGGGTAAGGGGAATGCTTTGGGGCAACATCACTAAATCCCTATAAAACTTATACTCAGATCTACAAAGATCATGAGCCTTATCGAATCCAATCCCCATAGCTCTGCTCCGTACAGTGTTTTGCTAACTGCTTTGGCGTCATAAACCTGGGTGGCTGGGGCTACCCTTCTGCTATGTGAGCAACAGTGTCCCCTCCCAAATGCTCCAGCTTCTTGCATATGCCCCATCAGCCTCTTTGCTAGGTGGGTCTTCCATGACATTTTAGTCGGAAAACCAAGATAGTCAAAAGTGCCGACTCTTTCCAGAGATGTTCCACCTAGCAAAGGGTTTCCTTTATAGGACTAGTGAGGATTGAAGGACATAAATGTAGTTTTTAAGGTGTTAATACCCAGCCCCCGATTGTAGCAAAAGAGTTGGAACCTGTTGAGTAGTCGCTGCAACCCTGCTGGGGTCTTGAACACCAGCAGGATGCCTTCTGCGGACAAAAAGGGTCAGTACCTTATCACACCCCCCCCCCCCCCCCCCCCCCAGGGTTGGTGGGCCAGCTGGGTCTTCTTGCAAAAAGCTGACCACGCCATACATATAGAGAGAGAATAGAGTGGGAGCCAAAACACAACCCTGCCAGACTCCCCTATTGACAGGGATACGCTCTGTCAGTTGCCATTGCGACCCCCACTGACCACGCATGCAACCTGGGAATCATCCTCGACTCAACGCTCTCAACCACCAAGCAAGTCAAAGCAGTCTCCTCCTCCTGCTTCAACACCCTCCGCATGCTCCGCAAGATCTACAGATGGATCCCGACAGATACAAGAAAGACAGTCACCCAGGCCCTCGTCAGCGGCAGACTCGACTACGGAAACGCCCTCTACACGGGAGCCCCGGCCAAGCTCATCAATCGACTACAACGCATCCAAAACGCCTCGGCACGACTGATCCTCGATGTACCACGACACGGCCACATCACCCCCCACCTGAGAAACCTGCATTGGCTCCCCGTCAACAAGAGGATATCCTTCAAGCTCCTCATCCATGCACATAAGGCACTCCACAAGACCGGCCCAGCCTACCTCAACAGACGGCTCTCCTTCTACACCCCCAACCGCCAGCTCCGCTCCGCCGACCTCTCACTCGTCACCGTCCCGCGCATCCGAAGAACAACCACCGGCGGGAGATCCTTCTCCCACCTCGCCGCCAAGACATGGAACACCCTTCCACTGACCCCACAACAGACCCAAGACCTGCTGACCTTCAGGAGGATACTAAAGACCTGGCTGTTCGATCAGTAGCGGCCCCCACCTCCCCCCCCCAGCGCCTTGAGACCCTCGCGGGTATGTAGTGCGCTTAACAAATGACTGATTGATTGATTGAACCAGGGCATAGTTCTCTTTGTGTAGCCGGACCAGTAGGTTGAGAATAAATGGTGGGATGCCCATATCTTTAAGTGTCAGCTACAATTTGCTCCTTGGGACTGGGTCAAAGGCAGCCTTAAATCGATAAACACAAGATTGCCCTTGCCGCTCACCACTACTTTCCAATAGATAAGTAGTAACCAAAACATCTGGTCAATTGTTCCTGTCCTAACCCTAAAGCCGGCCTGGTACTGTGAAAGGATAGCACTGTCATCTGCCCATAGCTATATCCTCTGCAGAAGAACTCTACTGAAGGTCTTCTGCAGGGCATCTATCAGACTAATGGGCCTGTAGTTTGAGGGGTTGTCTCTAGCACCTCCTATTGTAGTGTAGTTCCTGTTATCCCAATAGGCTCTGCGCATTGGAATAATACCTTCAATAGTATAGGCCTAGACCAGACGTTAACTAGGTCTTCTATTGTCGATATTAGACTTAAAGTTTTGGGTTTGCCAGCTAGCTCAGAGTTCACTAGAAACTTTCTCGAATAGGCAAGGAGGAGTTGAACCTCCCTGGATAGACAAGAAGGGATTTAGTTTCTGACAACCATAGAACATGACAACTTTGCTCTCCCCTAATCAAGAGTGTATCTCTAGAGTCGTGTGAAAACAAAAGACAACTTATTTTACTCAGTCAGTACGTGCATTCTTAGTCTCACCAGATTGTAGAGAAAAGGAAGAGACGGGCGTGTTCAATAAAAGATGGTATTTATTGATCAGTCTCTTTTCTCGTACAAGAGAAATGGATCGATATTATCGCAATACTTATGGTTAAGTAAAGTGCATACAATAAAAGCAGAAGTATAAAATAATACTGTAAAAACATTTATATGGTTTCTAAGCCATAAGGTGGTTTAAAATGGATAAAATAGATACATACACATATACATTTGACTAATCGTACCTAACTGGTGCTTCTAACTACGCCTACCCCGGTGTACCTGACCTAAGCCTAATACGTGGGCGGGAATAGAAAGTAGCAGTTTAAGTTAAGTTTGTTTTGCCAAGTGACTGACTCAAGAATTCTCTGCAAGGGGTTATTCAGTTCTGTACCTGGAATTTAGGATGAATGAGGGATGGTATCTCTCGTCTCTGGTCTCGATATTCCAAGCTGCCTGCGAGGGCTGCTCGGAAGCGCCGGAGCTGGATTTCTCGGCAGGAGAAAGCAGCGTCTCGTTCTCAGCGCGTCAGGAAGGCGAGGCTGCGCCAGCGGGGTCTGCTCTGCTCTGGGCTTCGGCAAGTCTGGCTGCTCCGATCTCGTCACCACCGCGTGTGTTTGCTTAAGGCAAAACCGGTAATATTTATACCTGTAAGGTGCCGAGATTGACGTAAGGATGGACATAGATACGTCAATAAGGATGTCATACGAACTGGTCGTTAGCACATTCTATTGCTGAAGTTCTCGGTGAAATCAAAACAATGGCCGCAGGGTTTTTCCCAGGTTGTCATAGGTTTGATTTGTTTTGAGAACTCCTTATGCCTTATCAGGGGCTGGAGGAATATTGCTTGTCTAATTAGATGGCAAGCGTTATGACCTAATCAGATAACACGTTCCTGTGCCGTGGTGTGGCTTAATCAGATAACGGTTTCTGCATCATGGGATGGCTGCTAGTTAACTTGTTAACCAGAACAGGGTCAGGAATAGGGGGATCGATACAGAAACTATAGGAATACATCACACCCACTCCACGCTAACTATGGCATGTTTACGAATCTAGGCATAGTAAAACATACTGTAGAGTATCGTGTATACCTTACCACCCCAAAATACATATAATGCATTTCGAAAATAGTCACATGTACTATATGCACTCAAGCTGTAGAATAATGCTAAAGTAATCATGCACATGTATACATTATTACTATTTGAATATGAGAATAACACATGAAATGGCTCTTAATACAGAAGAAAAAGTTCGAGACCATTTCATCACAGAATAAAAATAATTATGAACATACCAGCGGGCAGCTAATGTCTATAAAGTATCTAAAAATAGAAATTTTAGTTCTCTAAGAATAGTTCTTACTTTAAGCAGAAGATAAGTGTCCCGAAAAATCGTAAAAATATTTTGGGGCTGCTCAAAAAAAAAAATCGCTGTCCGTGAACTGGAGGGAAAATTGTTCAAGCTACTTTATTATTAAAGTTGAAGGCCAAATTCAGGGTGTTGGGAACGCCGTGTGCTAGCTTGCTCAAAAGTCGTTATTTCTGCTCTGGTGAGAACATCATATCATTGAGACTTTCGAAAAAGTTGTCAACAGCTTCCTGTGAAAGTTCCACTAACTCGGAAAAAGGTGTAACCATGCATTCGTGTGCATGATTGTCTCCATTGACGTTTTGATTAGTATTGCTGACAGAAGGTCGTACCTGATCGATGCTGCTTTCATCTTGAACTTCACTACCCCTTAATCGTAGTGGTGAAGTTTCCACGAATGCCGTCATCAGGATTGGCAGCCGTTGAGGGCAGCACAAAGCATGAGCCGTTATCGGACCCAACAATGTTTCTGCATCCATAGGCGCATCCGATTGTAGCGTCAGACAGGTATCCAACACGCATTCTTCTCCGCACAGCAAGCACCTTAATACAGGTAAAACACATCGATGCCACATTGGTCGAAATGAAAGAAACCAAGTCATGTTCAGGTCTCTAAGCCGGGATAGTCCCAGGATTTTTGATATCCGGTCCCGGTATCCAATGGCTCGGATTGTTTCTTCCCTTGTCGCAGGTGTTTTGTCTGTGACATGGTTTGCCATAACGAAATATAAGGACCAAGAATAGGATTCCTGCAATTAGTCCCAAAATGAGGGGAGTCCGCCAAAAATCGAATGGACGAAATCTGGAAAAATACCCAGTATGGCTTTGAATGGTGTTAATGCCATCGAAAATACTGTCTTAAATACTTTTGAGACTCCACTGGTATCAGAAATATTTAAGATTTCATTCAGGATTTCTGCGAAATGTATGGGGGAATTAGTTGATAACAACGAGTGAATCTCTGCAGTCGTCCTTGCGACCAGGAGATCATACGTTTCTTTTGATGACGTGAGTCTGGTCGGCGTCTGAAGAAGCACTGTTTTCATTCTGCTTAAAGTATCTATTCGTATAGAAGTAATTTTCAAGTTAGGCCATGCCCTTGCCTCCCTGTCTGGAAAGGAGCTGGGGAACAATGAGTGTCCACAGCACATGACCTTCGCAGTCGTAGTTATGAGATAAGGAATCCCGGGTAGAAGACTACAACATCTGCGATCCACAATTAGAATGTAACTCCCATTATAGAGTCTTTTAAAGAATGGTTCTATCTCTGTTGCAGGTGCGCCTAGCTGGTGACATGAAAGGTTATTTGAGTTCCCTTCACAGGCTCCATGCAAACTAATTCCATTACACAGAAGTGTACCGCTTAGTGACATCGCACAATTATTGCCACTAAGAAACACTTTCTGTCCTTTATTACTGACACATGCATGTGAATAGGGCAAGTTCCAAGTTGACTTAATGTACCCTTTTCCCAATTTTTCGTACATGCCAGCCTGTATATATTTTTGGCAGTATTGAAACCTGAAGGTTGATATTGGAATATTAATTATCCCATGTATTATCCATTCACTGACAGGTCGTTCTGACATTGTCACTGGTAATCTCTTGAGTTTCTCAATGCTCAGGATTGTATAATCAGCACCCTTCTGTGCCATACTGATTTGTTTATCAGTAAGGTTAAAGATATTGAATAGTGACGTTGTGTTGATTAAACGCCAAGGCACATAGCCTGAACGCAGATTTTGTAACGTCCAGCCAAGCTGTACAATAGAACGCAATTGAGACTGACCGTGTTGTAACAACAGTAAGTCTTGCGATATTATGTCGATTGCTGAAGACACAATGCTGTCCAGAGAAAAAATTCTGGAGGACAGAGTCATTAACCCATTGTCCACTACAGAAAGTGATCTTTCCAAATTAATACGGTCAATTTCCCGTATACTTTCTGCTGTCTCAATTTGAGTCACCTTCCAGGCCTCGTTGTAAGCTGCATATACAGAGGCTGCTATGAAAAGTTTTTGACGCTGTTTGCGCGGTCCCATAATGAAATCACGCAAGTCAGCACCATCAGTAAGTAAAGTTAGGTGTTGCTTAATTTCTGCCAGTTTGGAAGTTTGTAGCCATTGAAGGCAGAGTTTGCCCACACTGTAGGTGGTGATTATCCCTGGGTGTTGTCTTTGGGAATATCTAGGGTCTGGCCTGGTCAATGTGAACCCCTGTGTTTTGTTCAGGAATCTGTCTTGACAGTTATTAGTATCTGTGGGCCAGATTAACCATTGTTTCCAATCAGGATGTGTTCTGTTTTGGTTTAATACATAGTTTACGTCTATCTCTTCATCTGTAGAGCTATTGCTGTTCATAGTTGGCTTTGGAATAGACGGTTTATTTAAGTCTTTGATTTTGGCTAGGCCAAGACAGGTAGTTTGTTGAACAGTCTCATTCAAAAATATAATTTGTTCTGGGATCATGCAGGCTCTAAACAATGATTCTATACCTTGTACTTGCCATTCTTTTGTACCCCAAACACTTTTTACTTCAACATTTTTGTCCCAATAATCAAAACCAAAAGTATTCATTTGTTCAAAAAATGAGTCTGAATATATCAATTTCGTGTTTGTTAGCATGTTCTTTGTCCCTGTCTTATTTGACAATTTGAAATAAAATGTTTCAGCATTACTTGTGTTGAACCCTGAAAAGTATGAATATTTGTTATAAAAGGTTCTTGAGCTTCCTTTTGGAGGGGTTGCACAATATTCCCATTGAATATAATTTAAAACATTTCTAGGTTGTGCCGATTTATGTAGAAAATGGTTACCATAGTGGTTGTAACAGTACATACTATCATAATTAGTCGAACCCTGCAAATAATCATGTTTGGTAAATTTAGCAGACATCACTAAGTCAGACATCATATTATTAACGTTTTCAAAGTCCCAATCATCAGCAAATGAGCTTGGTTTTACAAAGTCACTCAACGAGATCTTGATTTGGTGTGGATATTTCAGGATCTCAACCGGACCATAAATTTCGTAGTCAGTAGTGTCCCATGCTACCCCACCCGGTATAGGATTGGCTGTGAAGTTGACTGAAGAAAGTTCTCTTTTCTCGACGTGTGAAGATGTGTGTGGCTTGAGGATCAAGTTGATTTTCTGACTTGCTGTGTCCATTTTAGCATATTTTCCCTCAATGAAGCGTCCCAAGCATAGTACCATGATGAGCCAAAGTATGAGGATAAATGCACCAAAGGCCACCCAAAATTCAATCCATGGAGAAATCAGATAGGTTTCTTTAAGTTGTTTCAAAAGTTCTTTAGCTTTATCTTTAAAGGTTTTTGTTGATGGCTGTGTTTTTGATTCAATGAGGTCTTCAGAGGAATCATCGAAGTTTATGAAGTAGCCGGATGCAGTTCTGTCATTTGTTCCAATTGCTTCAGGATTACTGTTTCTTGCATATTCGTTTGTTACTTCATTGTAGGTTGGTGTGTCTGTACTAAATGTTTTTATTTGGGTTTTCAGAGGTTTAAGTTCCATTGCATTGTTGCACAGTCCTTGTTGTTCTTCTGTAGGCGTTTCGAATGTGATTAGCCTCTTAGTTAGGACCTCTGTATTGGTAGCAAACCTTGGTGTTCTACTACTTATCGGGAGTCCACTTGGCCTACTGTTTGTTATCGGCCACATGATTGTGGTTTTACCAGGTCGATGGATACACTCGGTTCTCCTTTTTACCAGCAAGCGGCGGTAGTACAACTGATCTTGTCCCGTTGATAGACAAGACAGGAATTGCTTTTCTGTAAGAAGGCCCAAATTCCTTCTTTACCGCGATCTTTTCTCTGACTAGATCCCCGACTTTTGGAATCCAGACAGGTCTTGCTGGGACAGGTGGTGGTTCTTCAGTGGTTGTTGGCTGCCGTTTCAACTTTATGTTGCTCAGGTCTTTTATTGTTTCGTTTAAGTCCTGCAAAATTGCCAAACGATCTTTGATATCAAAGCTTTTTTCCTTTACCACTGAAGTCTGACTGTCAAGATCTAAGACCAACATCCTAGTTCCAAACAATAATTCGTACGGACTGAATCCCTTCAGAGAATTTCTTGGCAGGTTGTTTAGACTACGTTGGACACTTATTAGATGTTTGACCCACCCAGCTCCTGAACCTAATACCTTTGCTGTTATAGATTGCTTTATGTCACGTTTTTTTCTTTCTACGATTCCGTTTCCCTCGGGATGAAATGGACAAGAGTACCGCAATGCAGTGCCCATGCTGGTCATGGCCTCCTTATAAGCTCGAGAGATAAAAGCAGGACCCTGGTCAGAATGCAGCATGCCAATTGCGTATGTGCCGATAAAGACTCGCAAATCTTTTATAACAGTTCTGGCGTCAGCCGATCGCTGGGGCCACATCCATATGAATCTCGTGCATGAATCCACTGCGACCAGGATATATTTATAGTTACCATCCCTTTGTAAGGGACCACAGTGGTCCAGATAAACACAGGCTAATGGTTTATCTGAGATTAGAAGGGGCGTCTGTGCTGGTCGTCTCACCGTTGATACTTTCATTCTTTGACATATTTCACATTCTAGAACATAGTTCTGTGTTTGTCTTCTCATTTGTGGCCACCAGTATCTCTGTTTTAATAACGATACTGTGGCTGAGACGCCAGCATGTACAGAAGCAAGCCCTTCATGTGCCGCTATGATTAGTCCTAACCTATGTTCCATGTTTGGAATTGCCCTATCCCCCACTCCAGGGATTCGAGCAAACGGAACATTGTTTGCATCAGTTATGTATGAGTACTTTACTGGAAAGCCTTTCGGGAGTGTTTCTATTGAATCCTTTTCTGTAGCGCTGACAGCTTGTAATATATCGCTGTCTATTTTTGTTTTTGACCGTGTGATGGCAGCTACGGAAGCCGTTTGCACAGCTGCCTTCGCGGCCTCATCAGCCAATGAATTCCCTGCAACGTGAACGCCATCACGTTGATGACTCAGTGTATGTATCACGTGAGTCTTTGGTAGTTCTTTTTGTAAAAGAGCTACTTGTTCCCAAAGCATTTTATGCTTGATTGTGCCTCCTTTTGCATCCTTAAAACCATTCTGAAGCCAGATCTGTAAGTATTCATTGTAAGACTGAACGCAATAATACGAATCGCACACTATGAGTGTGGGGAATTCTCGATCGATATTTTCAAGCGCCATCTTGAATGCTAGTAGTTCAGCTCGCTGAGCTGTACAATCTCCTAGAGATTGTGTTTTAGTGACCAGTGGTCTAAATTTTCCTTCGTGCCAATGACCTTTAACAATCGCGCACGCAGCACTGTAAGCTTGTTTACCCCCCACTGCGGGTTGTGCTGATCCATCTGTATATATTATACAGCCGTAATGTTCTAGAGGCAGAATTTCGGTCGGCGGAGGACATTCAAATTCATATTGGAGAAATTCTTGTGTTTTTAAGTTAGGATCAAATTCGTATGCCACGTCTGTTGCAGCAAGAGAATTAGCCCATTGTATCCATCTCGGATGGAGCGCTTTAGCATTCGGAATGCTTGCTTTTGTTACAGCCTCTAGGGCTGGTATCGGTGTCACGATTATTATTCGTTTACCTTGTGCCAGGGCTCGTTCTTTTGCTATAGCTGTCTGTGTTGCAGTTAGAATTTTTTCCGTTGGGCTAAATTTCATTTCCGCTTTAGTGTACAAGTGTGATTTGAATGCAATTGGTACCTTTTCTCCCTCATTAGAGGTCAGGTATGTGAATCCGCATCTTCCTGGGATGACTCGAATCACAAGGTTGCGTGTGTTATCACGTGTTTCTAATTTTGTTTTAATTAACATATCTGTTAGTAAAGATCTCAAAATTTCTGTGTGTTTTTGAGTCCAATTGGTTCTTTTAAAATCTGGTTTTATTAGATCATAAAGGGGTTTGACCCTTTCTGCGTAATTTGCAATGTATGTTCTTCCGAAATTTAGGAAGCCTAGAATTGACTGTAGGTTTTTTAGTGTTCTAGGTGCTTGGAGTACGGCACATTTCTCTAGGAAATTGTCAGCCAGGCTTTTGCCTTCACTTGATAATTCATATCCTAAGAACAGGACTGTTAGATGGGCAATTCTAGATTTTTTAAAGTTGAATTTGTAACCCTCTGCTGCGAACCCAAGTATTATGGTGTTCACTCTCTTCAAGTGAGTATCCAAGTCATCATCTGTTAGGTATATGTCGTCGACATAAGATAATGCTTCGTTATCATATGTTTGTAGTAACTCTGTTACCCTCGCTGAGAATAATCCTGGGCTGTTCTTGAACCCCTGGGGTAACCGACAGAATTGTTTTTGAGCGCCATTTATTGAGAACGCGGATAAATATCTGCTCTCTGGTGCTATTTTTTGACAAAAGAATCCATTAGAGATGTCTAATGTTGTTTTGTATTTTTTGCGCACTATGTTATTCATTAGTGCAGCACTATGCGAGTTTTGCACTGCAAAAGTTTTGCAACATGAGTTAAGGTGTCTGTAATCTAAAACTAGACGATATGAATTGTCTGGTTTGGAAACCGGAAACAAAGGGTTGTTCATTTGTGAGGTGCAAGTTTCAATCACCCCCTGGTATTCTAGTTGATCTAGGATTTCTTTTACCTGTTTTTTAGCTTCTTGCTTAATTGGGTACTGTCTTTGTGCAGTAGGTTGTGTTTTTAACTGGATTTTGTGAGGAGGAGAGTCCTCATCCCATCCTACGTGATTTTTATATAAAGCAGGAGCTTGAGCTACTGCCCACTTTCTAGCAAGTGTGTATTTTTTATGAATTGGGATATGATTTGAGAAGGCAGGCATAATTATTTCTTCGCCATGAGGGCAGTCCCTGACAAACTCTGGTGGCCAGTCTTTTTCAGCTAGAAGGATGTCATAGCCCTTGGAGAGATTATCCCAAAATAGTCCCCTTATTTTCCTAGTCTTATCCCCCTCTATACGTAATGTTATTTCATATATTTTGTGAGGTTTGCTAACTCTGGTGTCTGCAGTTTCCACTTGAAGGTATTCATTCGTGTCCACTGTCTCCAGATGATTCATAAGGACTTTGCGTGCTATGCTCACTTCTGCTGCGCTGTCTAGCATTGTCTGAGCCCACTCTCCGTTTTTCAGTTGTGTCCTCAGTATTCTCGGCATTGTTAAATACTTTAATACTGGCTACCTTCTTCTTTGGAAACTGTAATTTTTTATTTGGATGAGCAGGTTCCTTGTCTTTGGACTTGACGTGCCCTTCCCTGGGTTCCGATCGTCCTCTTCTTTCCGATTTCTGCGAGGAAGTCTGAAAAGATTGAGAGGGACGTGTATCAAAATCTTGATATCTATCCGGTTTCTTTATGTTATCCCTATTTCTAAGGTTGTATTTTTTCACAGAGGGCTCCCTTTGGGGAGACTTGGGTCCTTGGTCCGGAGATCTTTCTCTCCGCCGAGGAGACCTTCCTCTGGACTGGAATCTCTTTTCTTTTGGATTGTTTGTTTCCATCCCAGTTCTTCTTTTGACAGTTTAGATTATTTTTAATAAATATTTTTTCAGGACTTTCAATCAGTTGGGGTTTTACTGGTATTCCACCTAAACTATCTCTACCTAGTTCCTCATAGGATTTTTCTATAATTCTGGCAATTTCAGCTGGTTGGTCTGCTATATCTGTTTCTTTTAACCTTTGGCGGATCGCCACGTTTGCTGCTTCTCCCTTTATATTGGCTAGTAATATAGCCGAGACCTGCTTGAAGTTTTTCAGTAATTTCATACCAAGAGTTAAAGCGGGTTCTGGACCGTATTCATCTTGAATTTGTTTTAGCACATCTGGTATTACCGAGATGGATGGAACACCATGCGTTTTTGTGTAGATGGAAGCAAAGACTGTACCCCAAGTGTCACAGTCCTCCACGTGTGGTGCGATTACCATTGGAAGACAGATAGTCAGAATCCTTTGTTTTTCTAACGGGGTGGTGTCTGGAAACACCGCCTCTATTTGGGTGATTTTTTGTGCTAACCAGAATGGTATTTGTTCCCGTTTAGCTGGTACTTTACCTAGGCAGGATTGTATGTTCTGTGATGTAATTTTATTTGTGTTCCCCTGATGAGGGGTCAGCTGTGGAATTTTAACTGCTGGTTGGATTGTTGAAGTCCGCATTACATATTGGACTAATTGTCTATGTACTTTTATTAATTGTTTTAGTTGTATTAAAAGATCTGCTGCAGACATTATTTCGATGTCTGGATGTGGTGTGTATCCGGCTAGGACCGGCCACGTTGCTCCTGGTCTACCTAATGGACCGAGCCTGGTGATGTGATTATTGTGTTTTAGGGCGCCATTAAACAAGAGCACGTGCTCTTGAAATTTAAGTGGTACTTCCACTTCCTCGAAAGGAGTGTATTCATCAGGAGGTTCCTCTGTTTTGTAATAGTGGAAGTGCTTTGTTACAGCGTTAGCTGCTGGAAAGTTTATCCATGAATAGAATACCCCTGTCTGCCGATATTCGTGTGCCTCTATTATGAATATGACTGTGCCACCTCTAGGTGTCAGTCCATTTTCTATAAGTTTTAAAGTTATAGATTTCCTTTTGTTGACCGGGATGAGTATTATATCCGGGTCTGCTCCTTGCATAGTATTATCAGCTGCTACGAGTTCAGCTGCTAATCTAGCTGTCTCTCTTTCTTCATCACTGTCTACCATTTTACCGACAGGAAGGTTTTTCCGTTTGTTTGCAGATCAGGTTTCTTATGGAAACAAAGATTAGATGCACAATATTTTGGAACAGTGTATCCTTCAACGTTGACTAAACCAAGAACCATACATAGGAGTTTCCTCCTGCGAGGTTTGGCGGATATTACCTTTCACCCACTCCAGACGTCTTTGGAGTATTATGGGAAAAAAGGGGTCTGAGTGAAAAAGCACGACTGAGTTACTCTAATGTCTTGCGTTAGTTTTATCGCCTTTCCAAACGTTGGGCGCCATGTAGTGTAGTTCCTATTATCCCAATAGGCTCTGCGCATTGGAATAATACCTTCAATAGTATAGGCCTAGACCAGACGTTAACTAGGTCTTCTATTGTCGATATTAGACTTAAAGTTTTGGGTTTGCCAGCTAGCTCAGAGTTCACTAGAAACTTTCTCGAATAGGCAAGGAGGAGTTGAACCTCCCTGGATAGACAAGAAGGGATTTAGTTTCTGACAACCATAGAACATGACAACTTTGCTCTCCCCTAATCAAGAGTGTATCTCTAGAGTCGTGTGAAAACAAAAGACAACTTATTTTACTCAGTCAGTACGTGCATTATTAGTCTCACCAGATTGTAGAGAAAAGGAAGAGACGGGCGTGTTCAATAAAAGATGGTATTTATTGATCAGTCTCTTTTCTCGTACAAGAGAAATGGATCGATATTATCGCAATACTTATGGTTAAGTAAAGTGCATACAATAAAAGCAGAAGTATAAAATAATACTGTAAAAACATTTATATGGTTTCTAAGCCATAAGGTGGTTTAAAATGGATAAAATAGATACATACACATATACATTTGACTAATCGTACTCAACTGGTGCTTCTAACTACGCCTACCCCGGTGTACCTGACCTAAGCCTAATACGTGGGCGGGAATAGAAAGTAGCAGTTTAAGTTAAGTTTGTTTTGCCAAGTGACTGACTCAAGAATTCTCTGCAAGGGGTTATTCAGTTCTGTACCTGGAATTTAGGATGAATGAGGGATGGTATCTCTCGTCTCTGGTCTCGATATTCCAAGCTGCCTGCGAGGGCTGCTCGGAAGCGCCGGAGCTGGATTTCTCGGCAGGAGAAAGCAGCGTCTCATTCTCAGCGCGTCAGGAAGGCGGGGCTGCGCCAGCGGGGTCTGCTCTGCTCTGGGCTTCGGCAAGTCTGGCTGCTCCGATCTCGTCACCACAGCGTGTGTTTGCTTAAGGCAATACCGGTAATATTTATACCTGTAAGGTGCCGAGATTGACGTAAGGATGGTCATAGATACGTCAATAAGGATGTCATACGAACTGGTCGTTAGCACATTCTTTTGCTGAAGTTCTCGGTGAAATCAAAACAATGGCCGCAGGGTTTTTCCCAGGTTGTCATAGGTTTGATTTGTTTTGAGAACTCCGTATGCCTTATCAGGGGCTGGAGGAATATTGCTTGTCTAATTAGATGGCAAGCGTTATGACCTAATCAGATAACACGTTCCTGTGCCGTGGTGTGGCTTAATCAGATAACGGTTTCTGCATCATGGGATGGCTGCTAGTTAACTTGTTAACCAGAACAGGGTCAGGAATAGGGGGATCGATACAGAACCTATAGGAATACATCACACTATATAAATCAAACGACCTTTGCATCCTTCCAAGACCCAGCAACTGCTGCCACACTGGCAATTATTTACAACAAGGGGTGGTGATGGACAGAGTCTCTGAATTAAGCAGAGTACTCTCACCCAGTCAAGAGATCAGGGCTAGATCCAACACCGTTTTTTAGCTCATTGCACCATCCCAGTTTCAGAACCTGGCTGTATGCAAATTAGTCTGTCCCTGGCCCAGTGCATCATGGGAACAGGGCAGACCAGACTACAAAAGCCAATTCTTACACTGGGAAGGAAACAAGCTTCCGGGGACCGGTTTCTGGCATTACAGCCGTCTTCGGCCCGGCTTGCTTGAATCCTGATGGTGCAATGAGCAAGGGACTCACATCTGAGTATACCCTTCCACGCTTAGGGTGGACAAAATTATTTACAACAAGGGGTGGTGATGGACAGAGTCTCTGAATTAAGCAGAGTACTCTCACCCAGTCAAGAGATCAGGGCTAGATCCAACACCGTTTTTTAGCTCATTGCACCATCCCAGTTTCAGAACCTGGCTGTATGCAAATTAGTCTGTCCCTGGCCCAGTGCATCATGGGAACAGGGCAGACCAGACTACAAAAGCCAATTCTTACACTGGGAAGGAAACAAGCTTCCGGGGACCGGTTTCTGGCATTACAGCCGTCTTCGGCCCGGCTTGCTTGAATCCTGATGGTGCAATGAGCAAGGGACTCACATCTGAGTATACCCTTCCACGCTTAGGGTGGACAAAATTATTTACAACAAGGGGTGGTGATGGACAGAGTCTCTGAATTAAGCAGAGTACTCTCACCCAGTCAAGAGATCAGGGCTAGATCCAACACCGTTTTTTAGCTCATTGCACCATCCCAGTTTCAGAACCTGGCTGTATGCAAATTAGTCTGTCCCTGGCCCAGTGCATCATGGGAACAGGGCAGACCAGACTACAAAAGCCAATTCTTACACTGGGAAGGAAACAAGCTTCCGGGGACCGGTTTCTGGCATTACAGCCGTCTTCGGCCCGGCTTGCTTGAATCCTGATGGTGCAATGAGCAAGGGACTCACATCTGAGTATACCCTTCCACGCTTAGGGTGGACAAAATTATTTACAACAAGGGGTGGTGATGGACAGAGTCTCTGAATTAAGCAGAGTACTCTCACCCAGTCAAGAGATCAGGGCTAGATCCAACACCGTTTTTTAGCTCATTGCACCATCCCAGTTTCAGAACCTGGCTGTATGCAAATTAGTCTGTCCCTGGCCCAGTGCATCATGGGAACAGGGCAGACCAGACTACAAAAGCCAATTCTTACACTGGGAAGGAAACAAGCTTCCGGGGACCGGTTTCTGGCATTACAGCCGTCTTCGGCCCGGCTTGCTTGAATCCTGATGGTGCAATGAGCAAGGGACTCACATCTGATTATACCCTTCCACGCTTAGGGTGGACAAAATTATTTACAACAAGGGGTGGTGATGGACAGAGTCTCTGAATTAAGCAGAGTACTCTCACCCAGTCAAGAGATCAGGGCTAGATCCAACACCGTTTTTTAGCTCATTGCACCATCCCAGTTTCAGAGGTTTGCCCTGTTCCCATCATGCACTGGGACAGGAACAGACTAATTTGCATACAGCCAGGTTCTGAAACTGGGATGGTGCAGTGAGCTAAAAAACGGTGTTGGATCTAGCCCTGATCTCTTGACTGGGTGAGAGTATTCTGCTTAATTCAGAGACTCTGTCCCTCACCACCCCTTGTTGTAAATATTTTTGGCCACACTGGCAATAGCATTTACCAAAAGGAGAATATAACGTACCCAATTTGGAGTGTCTGCAAGAAATAGGTCACCTGCTAAGCCATGAGGTCCTGCTGCATGAGACAGCACTATTCTACCTATTGCAGTCTCTATCTCGGCCAGGTCAACAAGCTCATCCTCCTTGTGGTGCCCATAAAATACATCTAGCTCCACAGGGGGTATGGCCTTGTGAGTTGAATAAAGCCTCTGAAAATGGTTATACCATCCCTGGCCTGTGATGTGGTTGGGGGGCGAGCATGCTCCTGACTTACTACCTCAGGTAACTAGAGTCCAGAATAACTTGACGTCCTTTGCTGAACTTGCTTCCTCAAGTTGCCGCTAGCAGGATTCATCCCATGATATCTTTGCCTGGTGCAGAGCAGCTCTGTAGCCCTTCTTGTCAGCTTTGATCAGGGGGGCAATTCTTATCTTTGATTGCTGCGGCTAAAAGTAATCGTTCGCGCCTACAGTCTTTTGTGCACCACAAATAGGGCCCTTTTGAAGGAAAGCTAGGCTTATTGTCCAACTCAGGAGCTAGAAAATGTACATTAAGTCTGTCGATATTACGAGAGAGAACAATAGCTACATCAGCCAGCCCTCTTGCGCTAGTGGTTATGGCCTAGAGCTCAAATGTGCCTACAGCCAGGTCATGTCATATACCTAGAATCTTAGATTCTTGCAAGGATACCTTCCGCCATTTTAAAAATCTATTGCACTTCGAAGGGACGATCTCTCTAGTGGAAGTCAGGGGTAAGCTGCTCACAGGATAGTAGGGGCTTCCCACAGAAGGTTTGTACGTAAGCAGAGAGGATTGTGATCACTCTCTGTAGTGGTGCCCACACTCATATTGATCAAGTCTCCCCAGAGCCTCACATCGAGAAGTATATAGTCAATACGGGATGCGCATCTAGCTCAAATATACGTGTTTGCACCCTGTCTGTCCGAGGGTGTTCTGCCGTTAGCTGCCCTCAAACCAAACTCTACGATAAGGGCATTAAGTTTGAGCACCATCTGCGTCCACCTTTTGACTGGTGGTAGGTTATGTAAGGAGTCAGCTCATTTGGTGCTGTCATCCTCGATTCCCAACAGATCTTTATCCAGTGATTCAAAAGTGCAGTTAACTGCTTTAGAGTGGGGTGAACAGATAGCTAGGCTCTTTTCCAGTGCAGAAATGGTAAGCGAGGGTCTGCCCCTTTGGTCCACCTTGCATAGACATTTAACAGATCGATTATGACTCCCCTCCTGGCCCCCTAATGCTGACCCCCAAGATATCAGAGCTGGAGCTTGAAAGACAGTTAATTCGATAGTCCAGAGCGATATTCACCCCTGTGGTTGTTGGAGGTGAGCAGAAGGAAACAAAACCTGATTTGTGTAAGGGAACAAAACTCCAGGCCTCCTGAACGAAACAGGTGTCAAGAGTGCGGTGACTAACTGGGATCTGTGTAAATGATAGTACTGTGTTTTTATCTAGGAACCTAAATCGATATTTCTATTTTTATGCCCTTGTACGATTATAATCAATAATATCCCTATAAAGGCATAAGAATCATATCAATATTTAGTCGTAGCCCATGCAGTCACATTAAGCAAGGCTACTTCCCCGGACTCCTAGAAAGCCCAACGAGTTCTCTAAACAAAACAAACCTCCAGCAACCTGGGAAATCCCCCATGCTTTTGTTTTGATTTCATCCTAGAACTCCTGTTAAGCACTGTAAGAACTGGCAGTTCTTAATGACATCTTTATTGACGTCTTATGTCCAACCTTACGTCAAACCCGGCACCTTTCAGGTATAAATATACCAACGTTGCCTTAAGCAAACACACGGTGGTGGTTTTGGAGCAGCTATCTACTTGCCCGAGAGCCCAGCTGATGCGAGAGCCCACGGACGCTGCCCCTCCCCTTTGACGCACTGAGAGAGACGCTGTCTTTTCTCCTGCCGAGAAATCCAGCTCCGGTGTTTCCAGATACCTTCGTGGGTTACTGGGATGTCGGGTCCTGAGAGAGAGATACAAGACCTCCTGCTTTCTATTACCCAGGTACGAGCTGACTAAACCCTTAAAGAGAATTCTTGAGTCAGATTCTTGGCAAAACAAACTTAACTTAAACTGCTACTTACTTACTCCTTCCCACGTATTAGGCTTAGGTCAGGTACACCGGGGTAGGCGTATTTAGAAGCACCAGTTGAGTACGTTAGTCAATGTATATATGTATGTATATATTTTATCTATTTTAAAGTATCATATGGCTAAGAAACCATATCAATGCTTTTACAGTATTATTTTATAATCCTCCTTTTACTGTACGCACTTTACTTTACTATGAGTATTGCAATTGTGGCTATTCATTTCTCTTGCATGAGAAAGAAGACTGCTCAATAAATAACACCTTTTATTGAAAACGCCCGTCTCTCTTTTCTCTGCACTCTGGTGAAACTAAGTATGCACATTTGACTGAGTGAAATAGCTGTCTATTGTTTTCACACGACTCTAGAGATACACTCTTATTCTGAGGGAGCAAAGTTGTCATGTTTTATGGTTGTCAGAAGCTAATCCCTTCTTGTCTATCCAGGGAGGTTAAACTCCTCGTTTATTCGAGAAAGTTTCTAGTGACCTCTGAGCTAGCTGGCAAACCTTAAGTCTAATATAGTCAGTAGAGACCTAGATGACCTCAGTCCTGCGTCTACACTGCTGTTTATATTATTCCAATGCGCAGAGCCTATTGGGAATATAGGAACTACACTACAATAGGATATTTAGCCCGACTTCACCCACCGCCTCACAAGTGTTAATAAGTGAGCTGCTTATTTCTACTTCCCCCCCGGAGCTATCTTCCTTTGGTTGGAGCACAGTCTGCAAAACCAGAATAAGTGATTGGGGGGCAAATTGTCTGCTCTGGTCACAAGATATAAAGCACCTAAACTGGATTGCAGAGGCTTCACGGGGACAGGTTTGAAATTCCAGGGCAAGGAGGTTCTCTGCCAGATCAGACCCTTTAAGGGTAGTTTGATGCAATCAAAAGGTTGGGCAGGAAGAGAACACCTCTGAGACCTAGTAATGTCATCTCAGATTACTGAGCGACAACCCCTGATGTGAAGGATCCAATGGATCACTTTGTTGGTCAAAGAGTCTTCGCCCTCATTCCCCTTCTTTCTATTGAGTTTAGGAACATTGACCCTATACATTTTCTGGGCATGTAATACGTATAAAGTGGCTGGATGGGTAGGCTGGTGTTGGCCGTGGCATAGCAGTTGCTGACCCTGGGATAAGAGGGAGGGTCTAGGGTTGTTAAGGGGATCCTGCACAGCCACTATTTTATGAGTATTATTAGTTCGATTGGCAGTGTATTCAAGTGAAGCTGGACTGTGAGCCAGGGTAGCGGGGGGGCTGGGTCGGGCCGTAATGGACGGTACCCCTACCATGGGTGGTTGCCTGGTATGACGTGCAGTAATTACGAGGCGGCTACAAGTGAGTTCCTAACACAGGAGTGCCAAACTGTTGGCAGGGGGGTGGGGGGTGAGACGTTCTGCAGTAGTGTTTTAACTAACGTGGTTAGGCCTTCAATCATGGATATCATGGTCCCTATTTCTGCCCTAAGCATATTTTTAAGTTGGTGCGTGCCCTGGGGTTCCTAATTAAATGCTGGTGTAATCAAAGCAATACATGCAAGAGGGGGATGGGGAGTGTTTCCTTAGGGTCATCAGACAGGTCCAGTAGGGGAGTGAACCTGTTTGTGCAAGGAATAGTGGATTCTGGCTTCGAGGTGTTGTTACTAGAGGTGTTATGTGGTTGATGGTGGGTGAGCAGGCCCTCACAGTATCTAATGGTGACTCCTGGTTAGGTAAGGGGGTCCCTTTAAGGCATTTATTTTAAAATATTGCTGGGATGGTGGGTGAACGGCTTGGACTAGGAATTCGGGGAGGAAATTGGCCGAAAATGGTGCACGGCGCAGCGGCTGGTTCCTCCACTAAGATGCCTTCACACTCGCTAATCAGGCTGTCAAAGCGGTCAAGAACGCAATTGCTACCTAGATGTTTCAGCGATTTTCTGACCTTTTTCCCTTTCCCGACTTGTCCACCACCATTACCCTCCATGGTTTTCCTTTTCCTCTTCCCCATCCCGCGCATGGCAGGACACGCGGACCAAAGCGTATCAAACCTAGCGAGTAATAGTAATAATAATAATGAAACAAGTGCTTTAGTATAAAGGTTAGCCTGCTTGGTTGCACAGTTAGCATAAACTTAGCAAACCGCAGCCCGGTCGCTAAATAGCAAAAAAATTATATCTGGGTGATAAGATCTGTTCTCCAGGCTATTCAAATGGTATGTGCCAAGTGGCTCTTATGCCCACTAATTGGGCCAGTTGTAGGGCAGAGAAGGGAAACTGTCACATGGAGATGATAAATTTGCAGCGATAGCAGCAGCGGCCAGAGACAGGGTAGAAGTCAACAGGCAACTGTCAGGGTCTCAAATCAATTACTTAAGGTATCTTAGCAGGCAGGCGCGCAGTGTTATACAAACAGTACCCAGACAGTCCCAGATCGCTTGTGATCAGTGAGGTCCAGATCGCTTTCTGCACAGGGCAAACAGGAAAATAAAGAGGACAATGGACACAGTACCTCAAGGCGCAGGTTACGACCAACAATGTAGTCCGGCGGCCAGACGTAAGAGGGGTGGCCCTGTCCTGCATCCTCCTGGCAAGGACGGGCCCGCTCTTGGCCCTTGCTTTACCCGGGCGCGGCCCGCGCGCGTCAGGTGCAGTGGGAGCTCTCGAGTTGAGTTATGCGCCTCCAGATGCAGAAAGCAGCATCATCTGTGCCTGGGAGCGTGGGGAATGGACTACCTGGTCATGGCTCTTACCTTGGTGTGGCCAAAAGAGCGTTCCGCGCAGCGCGAGCTCTCAAGTTCATTTATGCGCCTCTGTGCAGGTACGCAGCATCAGGGGTGCGGGGGAGCCTGGGGAATGGAGTGCCTGGTCCTGGATTCCACCCGATGTGGCCAAAAGGCCATTCTTTATTGAGTTCAAGCAAAGGTCATGGAAGTCAGTGGTGTGAACTACAAGGGACTACGCTTTTTAGAACCATATAGTTAGGAGATGAAATTGGCCTCGGTCTAATCATATTTAACCAATAAAATAAAAATAAAATAGATCAGTTCAAAAAGTACCAGTTATAGCTCCCATCTGCGGCCCACAAAGAGCGTTAAGAATGAGGCATAAGGGGTGTAGGGAGAGAAAACACGTAAGTAAAATGCCAAGCAAAGGATTGATTAGATCAAACTTACCATTAATTGCAAGTGTCATTAGCTTCTGTACTCCAAGCAGTCATCCAGCCACAGTGATGTTAAAGCTTGAAATACAACACTAAAAATAAGAACTGCAAGACCTCAGGCATATGCCTCACGCGCTACAAGTTGTTTCCATGTCACAAGCACCTCTTACAAGTCAGTCTAACATGTCTGCTCACACAACAAACACTAAGGGCCATATGTATCAAAGCAAAATGGGTTCGTAAACGCCGAAATTCGCAGAATTCCGGCGTTTGCGAACCCATTTTCGCTAAATGGTATGTATGAAACATTTTTGGTGCAAAATAAGGAATCGCTAAATTTGCCATTCCTTATTTTACGATTGCATTTAAGGAATTGCAAATTTTGCGATTCCTTAAATGCAATGTATCAAGGAAAAAACATTCCAAAATGCCATTAAGGAATCGCAAATTACCACCAACTTCTAGTTGGTGGGAAGTTGCGAATTCTTTTAAAAAAGCAGTTTTTTAAACATCAAAAGGTGCCATGTGACGCTCATACATGCCCTTAGGGCATGTATAGGCGCCATATGCGCACACATGTCATTATCAGGGGTGCAGCAGGGTGTTCTTAAGACACCCCTGCACCCTTGAAAATATTCACAATTTGCGATTAGCAAATTGCGAATCGCAAATTTCCCCTTCATTCCTATGGGCCTCCTGGCCCATAGAAATGAATGGGAAATTATTCCTTAATTGCGATTAGCAATTTGCTAATCGCAATTAAGGAATTTAAGGAATCGCTAAAAAGAAGCGATTTCCTACATACATACCATTTTACGATTTCTAAATAGCGATTCCTTAAAAATCGCTATTTAGGAATCGCAAAACGGTATGTTGATACATATGGCCCTAAATTAAGAACTAGGAACGCAAAGCTTGAGTACATTTTCTAAATCATCTGGTAAGAAGGATACATTATTGGATAAATGCGTCCAGGCTATAAATATATGAAGTATTTTTACATAGCAATAACTCAACAGTAGACGATGGTTAGAAATGTACATTAAACAGCATTAGCAACAGGTTGAACGCTACCTCTCAATTCATACATGCGTGGTCCACGATCAAGTTCTACCGGCACCCCTTGGTTATTCTTGGGAAAACAAGACTTTCTGGCGGAAACATACTTGTGACCTCTGGCATCAACGGCAATTAGGAATTCATCCTTGTTGAATTCCCGCAGCTTCTCTCTCCCCCTGCTGCACAGATGAAGCATCACATCGATGAAGACTTTATGCTGGAGACCAGCTGGTGTGTTGATGTTGCAGCTATAGTACAGTTTTTTGAAGTCTTCTTTAGTTAAGGGTTCTTTGTGCTGAACGTCAGCCCAGCCTTCACTTTTCATCCTGGCAAACATTGCGGCCATAGTGGTGTTTGCATCCCGGAATGCTGGATCGTGAATGATATCGAAACCTTTTACCTGGGCAAAATGCCTTTGGAGGCCATATCGGAAGGAGGTAATTGATTTCTTCGCATAGTAGTCCCCATTTGGTTTACGCATTCCAGCATAAAACATACAAAGGAGGCGATTCAACTGATTTTTGTTGTACTGCTCCACTAGTCTTAAATCCATGTGACGGGCACTGAGGTAATATTTAAATATCGCCAAAGAGGTTTTGATGAGTATTTGGGTGTTTTTGGCGTCTTCAGTGGGAAGCCGTTCGCTTCCAAGCTTCAGTGGTAAGCTTGTTCCTGACACTATCCCTTGAAGGAAAAGAATAAGAACAAATCAGAAGTCATTGCATAAACTGGTCAAACTTGAATTGTATACAATTTAAAGAATTACTGGCGGGGCAAAGATGTAGCTACAACTATTCACACACTAGCAGACACAAATGGAAAGACAACAGTTTGCCTTAGCAATCGGTTCGTGGGCAACAACTCAAATTCAACAAGCCTTGCAATGGAATAGATCTCGCATTACTGAAAGTTTGAGGTATTGCCATTGCAAATAATAAGGCAACGCTAATAGCTCAAACTTTCAAAAATGCAAGACCTATTGCATTACAAATTGCTTGCGTAGTGAGCCAGACACCAGCACTGCATGTAAATGTAGTATACTTGTAAAGCGCACAGCTGCCCCAGCAACGGGGCGTCCCGGCGCTGTATAACTCTGGGGAACCCGTCCTGGCTTTCCCTGTGGGATGGTCCCTTGCTGGGAGTCCCCAAGGTGGAGCCAGGCATCCCCGGAATTGGTGGGGCCGTTGTGGAGATTAGGCAAGCTAATGCCCAGAGTTGCCGAGTGGAACCCCTGATTAGAGTAAGCACCGAAGCGAGAATTATCGAGTCCGCAGACCAAGGTCCACGACCCTGCCGCTTCGGGAATTGAACCCTGGTCCCAGGCTGACTTCTGCTCTCAGGCCTGCCGCCTCTAACCAGTGAGCCACACTACTCCACTGAGCCACACTACTCCACTGGGTGTAGTATGGCAAGCTGCTCCTAGAAGTCCCTAGTGAGCCAGGCACCAGCACTGTATGTTTCGGAGTAGTACCACAAGCTGCTCCTAGATGTCTCTAGTGAGCCAGGAACACAGCACTGCATGCCTGGGTGCAATACCGCAAGCTGCTCCTAGAGGTCTCTAGTGAGCTAGGCACTAGGACTGCATATCTCTGGCTGTCCGCAAGCTGCTACTAGCGGTCCCTACTGAGCTAGGAACCAGCACCTCATGGTGCAGAAAGGCAAGCTGCTATATAATAAGTTGTCTGGAAGCAGCACCGCATGCTGCCTGTACCCCACTTTGATAAAAAGAACCAGCATATTTAAGAGTTATAGCACGATGTCCATAAAGGGTGCGTCGTGCTGAGTTAGTAAAAGACACATAATAAATTTAAAATGCATTATGACGCCACAGAGGAAAAGCCGTTTTTCATTGTATCGTCTTTTAGTTTTGATTGCTTTTGGTGTGAATTGCATTGTAAATGTATTTATAGTGTTGTACTGTACTCTTGTTTGAGTGTTAACTATTTTGTTAAGTCTGCTGATTTTGAATTGGGCAACATGGGGAGGGAGGGGGAACAACGGCACACAGAGAAAGCGTCTGCAGATTTCAACACTGTGGCCGCTTCAGGAACCCTGAATATTGGCAACTATGAAGCAGGGGTTGGAGGGGGAGGAACATATTTAAAAGTTATAGCGCAAACTCTATAAAGTGTGACAGTAAAATAAGACAGGAGGAAGTGGTAAAGAGTTTGGCACGCTGTGCATACATGCGTGACCGCCGTGCTGGTTAAAAAGAGTATCTTGCAGGCAGGACACAGTAATTTAAGAAAATAGGGCTCACAGGCTATAATTAACACATGTAGCAAAATAACATTTGTAACAAGGGCAGCCAACATGGGAGGTTACAATAAGAGAAAAGGTGGTACTACAGAGGGACTACTAAGGGCCAAATGTATGAAACTTTGGTTTTGCGATTCTCAAATAGCAATTTTTAGAGAATTGCTATTTGAGAATCGCAAACTGCTATGTATGTAGGATTTGCAAATAATGTAGCGAATCCTACATATTCCTTAATTGCGAATCTCAAATTGCAATTCAAGGAATACCTCCCCATTCATTCCTATGGGCCTAGAGGCCCATATGAATGAAAGGGAAGACATTCTCAATTTGCAATTCGATTCTCAATTAGAGAATCGCAAATTGAGAATGCAATTTCAAGGGTGTCAAAAGGACACCCTGTTGCACCCCAGAAATTTACCTGTGTGCACAAGTGGCACACATACATGCCCTAAGCGCATGTATGTGCGCCACATGGCACTTTAAAAAATGCAAAAAAGGGCATTTTTCAAAGAAAGTTGGTGGTAATTTGCGATTCCTTAAGGCCAAATTGCACTTTTTCTGTGCTTCTTACATTGCATTTAAGGAAGAGCAATTTGCGATTTCTTAAATGCAATCGCAAAATAAGGAATTGCAAATTTAGCGATTCTTTATTTTGCGAGGAAGTTTTGCTTTCATACATATCACTTTTCATCATCTGCGATCACAATTTGGGGTGATACATATGGCCCTAAGCCTATTAACCAATGAAAAGCCACTATTTACAACAGACAGTAACAGGTGCCAATTAAAATTATGGGGTTTGCAAGAGGGGAAATGTTTTACTGATGTAGGGGTATCACAAGGTATTAGTTTAACAGTATTGGGAATCAGGGAGTACTGGCATGGGGAAGGACAGTATTGTATAGGAGTTTGGTTGAATCACACTAGTTTGTGTATTAGACGTCTCAGAAGTGAGTTTGGGGTAGAAGGGGTTGAGTAAGGTGGGGCTTAGGATGTGTATTTGGTTAGAACACAGGAGTTTTTTTAAGATCAGAGTGAGAGACTGCTGGTTAATGGGTGATGTGGGTGTCGGGCATGATCGATGGGACACAGTTTAGCATATTGAAGGTTTTATTTGCACAGTCAGTTAAATAGTCTCCTATATCTGTTCTAGAGACCCCTGACGAAGAGCCGTATGGCTTGAAATGCATTGGGTATGACCTTATGACCCTACTCTGTCGTATGGTTGACCCAGACATGTCACTGTTAAAAAGCCTGATGGACATGCAGTAGGCATGAGAAAAGTTTAATAACGAATCTTGGTGAAATCCCACTATCCCCCGCAGTGATTTAAAACACGAGGATAATTGTAGAAACAATGAATTATGAAAACATTGGTGTCACATGGTAAAAATGGACTACTCAGTAATGAGTGGTTTATTGTTAGGAACATTCCGCACACTGCAGGGCTACAGTTGGGTGCATGAGCAATATGCCCTTTTGGAACTTTTCTTTAAAAACTGTGACTGGGAAGCTTCACAGCAGCATATCGCACGCATCTACAAATTACTACAGTCTGTTCATTAACGATAATAGATAATAAGGGAAGGAGTGCAACGTTGTATGAAACTTTTTTTGCTTCGCAATTAATATCGTCCCAAAAAGGATTGCACCCCATGGAGAAAGTTGAGTTTTGTTAAAATGTTGAGTGAAAGTATCTCATCACCTCGGAGACAGTGAAAAACTGGAGTGGATTGTACGATCGAGATAACACTGAGCGGGAACAACAGCAGGTGATTCAAGTGACAGTTACTTTTATTTTGTTTGGTTTCTTTAAGTAGTCCGGATTTTGTTTATGTGTCAGTGGACATTTTTCTCTTTTCGGCGCAAACATTTATTTTTTCCGAGACAATATTGTGTTTTTTATTTTACAAAGATAACCTTATGGTTTCACGAATCAGAGCTAGTTTTGCGATTGTGTCATATGTCATTTGGGTTTTTTATGTTACATGGGGTTGAGCATGATAGGATGGATTATCATTTAAATGCTTTCGTTTAGGCAATGGGAAGTGCATTATGGGGAATTGAGTTCATCGACAGAATGTTTGAGACATGAAGCACGTTTATTGGGTGGATAGGTCACATGATGACAGTTAATTTGGGAAACCTCTGAGCATTCAATGGCCTTGGTCATATCCAGTACTTCAGATAAATAATTTATATTTAAATAATAAAAAACTTCAATAATAAATTAATACACTTAATATAATTACCAATTAATCAAATTTCCGGCAAAAGTCATTGAGAAGACTGCCAACAGACATCTGAACCACTTCCTGGAGAAGAACAACGTCCTGGACTCCTCCCAATTCGGGTCCCGCAGCGAACACAGCACGGAGGCCGCCCTCATCGCCGCCACTGACGACATTAGGACCATACTGGAAAAGGGCGAAACCGCGGCCCTCATCCTCCTGGACCTCTCGGCTGCCTTCGACACCGTCTGCCACCACACCCTGTGCACAGGCCTCCACGACGCCGGGATCTGAGGCAAAACCCTGGACTGGATAACCTATTTCCTCACAGGCATAACCGAGAGAGTCCGCCTCCACGTTCCAATCCGGATCCACCACGATCCCCTGCGGAGTACCCAAAGGATCATCCCTCAGCCCGACCCTGTTCACATTTACATGCCACCGCTCGCCAACATCGTCCGAGCACACCACCTTAACATCATCTCGAACGCCGACGACACCCAGCTGATCCTCTCCCTCACCAAAGACACAGATTGGATGAAGACCAGCCGAACGAAACTGAACTCAGACAAAACGGAGGTCCTCACCCTCGGCTCCACCCCCACCACATGGGATGACTCTTTTTGGCTGACCTCGCTGGGAGCTGCCCCGACACCCACAAACCACGCACGCAATCTGGGGTCCACTCTGGACTCAACGCTCTCTATGACCCAGCAAGTCAACACTGTTTTCTCCTCCTGCTTCAACACCTTCTGAATGCTCTGCAAGATCTACAGATGGATCCCCACCGAAACGGTCATCCAAGCACCCATCAGCAGCAGGCTGGACTACAGCAAAGCCCTCTTCACATGAACCATGACTACACTCCAGAAGAGACTCAAACGCATAAAGAATGCCTCTGCATGCCTCATCCTTGGACTCCCTCGCCACAGCCACATTACCACCCACCTAAGAGACTTGCACTGGCTCCCGATCAGCAAGAGGATCACCATCAAAATCCTCACCCACGCTCACAAAGCACTCCACAACGCCAGACCAGCATACCTCAATGAACGACTGTCCTTCTACGCCCCAAACCGCCAGCTTCGCTCCGCCGACCTCGCCCTCGCCACGACGCGCATCCACCAAACGACCACCGGCAGCAGATCATTCTCCCACCTCGCCGCAAAGATATGGAACACCCGGCCCTCCCACCTGCACCACACCCAGGACCTACTGACCTTCAGGAGACGCCTTAAGACCTGGCTGTTCGACTAGTAGCTGCCCCCCACTCCTCAGTGCCTTGAGACACTCATGGGTGAATAGTGCACTTTACAAATACTTGATTGATTGATTGATTGATAGCTGATTTTAAATCACTCAGTCCAATCTTCTAACACACCAACCAATATCGCTAACTTTCCAATCCTTCATTGGCGATTAAAAGATCTTCGGTAAAGTGCACTCTCGTGGGGCCCGTTGGGCATTGCAGAGCAAGCCCAATGATAAAGCCTGCCACCTTCGGGTGGATGAGGGCACTTGCTCCTATGGGCACACGCTTTCAGTGATTTTGACCAGACCCCAAGTGTGAGTCTGTCTAGTCAGTGCGGAACAGCTTACCTGAATTTTCACTATATGATTCCACAGGCGTCTGTATACTTGACCGGAACTCTCCTCATCCTCCCAAGTTTACAAGTAACAAATGATGTCCTGCACTGTAAGGGCAAGTGGATTGATGTTGTTTAGAGTACATTCATTGACAAATGCTTTCCACTTAGGAGTGCAGGAGGTGAGTGTGGTGGGTCTAAGGTCTTCTCTGAGTATGCTCTTATAGACTTGAGGCAACCCAAGGTAACCAAACTCTGACTTCAGGAGTCAAACCGCTTGGTTGAACTGTCTGGCTTCTGGGTGCCTGACCTTGCAGTGATCGTATGTAAAAACTTCTGGCCTTTTGGGTAGCTTCTCATGTGGGACAATAGACCTTTCGAGGTGGGTGAAGAACCATGGTTGGCCATGTCAGAATTATCAGGATGAGTATGAGGGATGTTTGCCTGAGCTTCCTGACCCATGTATGGAATCAGTAGGAGAGGTGGAAACGCTGGCAAAGGTCCCTGTCAAAGCTATCCACAGAGCACTGACCATGGAATGGTGGTGTGGAAGGCTGATGGCTAAGTTTTGTCATTTGGGGTTTTCTGCCATTGCGAACAGATCTATGTCTGGGTGCCCCACACGCGGAAGTAGGGAAGAATGAGTTGTGGATGAAGTTGCACTCGTGTATATGTTGCTGCATTCTGCTGAGCAGGTCTGAAAAGTTGTTGTCAACACCTGGCAGGTACTTTGCCAGTAGATGAAGCCGGTGATGGATGGCCCAGCTCCAAATCTGCTGTGCGAAGGTCAACTGGGAAGGAGAGTGAGTGTGTCATTACTTCTGCTGACAGAGCATGGCAGTTATGTTGTAGGTATGCACCAAGATTACCTTGCCTTGAATCTGAAAGAGAAATGCCTTGAGAGCTAGAGGCATGGCTAACAATTCCAAGTGGTTGATATAGAAACCCTGTAGATGAGCAATGAATAAAGCCATCATTCCGATGAGGCGCATAACAGTGCAAACTGCAAGGTGACTGAGTAGCTGAACACTGAGCTTTTCCAACTATGGAATTGAGGACTGCCCCTAGGAAGGGTTGGACCAAAAGTGGTTCAAAATGGGACTTTGTGGTTTTTACAATGAACTCCAAGCTATGAAAGAGGGAAATTGGCGTGGGTTTAAGCCAGGCATTCTTGTTTGCTTGCACTCTTGATCAGCCAGTCACTGAGGTAGGGCAACACGTGGATTACTTTCCTCCTTAAGTAAGCGCCCTCCATTGCTAAGCACCTGGTGAAGAACCTCAGATCTGTGATGACTCCAAAGATCACTCTTTGAACTGGTGGTATTGACCACATACCATGAATTGGAGGTAGCACCAATGTGCTGCTTGAATTGAGATGTGAAAGTAGGCGTCCTTCAGATTGAGAGCGGCCATGAAGTAGCCTTACTGCATGTGGAAATGCTCTGACAGGATGTATCTGTTGAGAGGACCGGGGACAAGGATTAATCCAAGAGATCTGTTATTCTTGGGGATAAGGAAGTATAGTGAACGCCCTGGCCATGACATTGCAGAGGTACTAGCTCTATGAACCCCTTTAACAGGAGCACCTCATCCTGCTCATGGAAAACTGAGAGATGAACGGGGGTGAGGATGTGAGTGCAGGGGGATGTTAGATGGGATGGCAAGGAGCTCCAGGCAGTAGCTGTTCTTGAGGATGGACAAGACCCAAAAGTCAGAGGTGGTTTCCTCCCTACAGGGAAGACATTTCTTAAGTCTTCCCCCAATGGGTGTTGTGTGATTAGGGGGATGTGTAGGAAGTCAGTTTTTGGAGACAGAGACTCCTTTACTGAGGGTGCATCTGCCTCTGCCCTTAGATCTGTTCCCTGCGAAAGACCCCTTGGTAAAACTTCAACTACCCTGCTGATGATCAGCTTGTAACTGGGGAAGTGTATTTTGGGCCCCTATGGACTGTTGTCTCTGAATGGAGCCCCTATCGGAGGATGGGGGAACCCATAAGAGATCCATCGCCTTTGCGGTCTCTGTGTCATTTTTGACTTTTTGAAGCATGGTGTCATCCTTCGGTCCGAAGAGGTGCTTTCCATTGAACAGCAGGTTAAAAAGATACTGTTGCACCTCTGGCTTGAATTCACACAAGCAGAGCTAAGAATGGCACCGCAGGATAACTGACGATTTAACAACCCTGGCTGCAGTGTCAGCTGCATCTACAGCACACCCAATGGTGGCATTGGAGATGCCTTTGTCTTCTTGAACCTGCTCTTCTCTCTTCCTGCAATGCTAGTAAGGGAGTTGATGCAAGAGCACCTCAATCTCTTCCCAGTGGGCCCATCGTATCAGAAGAGGAGGCCTATGGACTTGGCGATTTGTCAGTGTGTAGGCGCACACACCGCTACTCT
This sequence comes from Lissotriton helveticus, assembly GCF_964261635.1. NCBI lineage: Eukaryota > Metazoa > Chordata > Amphibia > Caudata > Salamandridae > Lissotriton > Lissotriton helveticus. Next base: position 614,135,232 of record NC_136073.1, on the reverse strand, counting down.
CCTCCCCACAGTGTTGACCCGCTTGCTCTCCTTGTCAAGAGGAGGTGCGTCCCCGGTGGCCAGGACTGCTGCTCTCTTCCTTGTGGTGGTGGCCCTGTGGCAGAGAGGGTCCGAAGGGGCCAGTTTGTACTTTTTCTTAATGAGTAGAGTGACCATGCAAGAATAGACTTTTTTTTAAATATCTCAGGGGCAGTCTTTATTATCCCTTTGAGCATCGGAAGATACTGGACAGATCACTCTGTCTTAGACATCTTCTCCACTAGAAAGTTGACCTCCTCAGGGGTAGCGTACAACTCCACTATATGGAAGACTGCTGCACATTGAATAACACTGTGGTAAGGTCCTAGTACCGTCTGGCGAGGAGTCAGGGTCAGTGTGGGTCACTTTATAATCCTCCCAGGGCTCACATGAAGCACCAGGGTACACTGGTGTAAAATTGTTAGCTTGCGAATAAGGGCTTGGGTAGCTAGTGTCGGTGTAAGACTCTAGGGACCTTGGAGGAGAGAGTATGACAGATGAGGGAGGAGGAGGTGGAGGCGGTGGAGGTGAATGTGGAGGAGGTGGTGATGGAGAAGGAAAATGTTTGTTCTTAGGGTTCTTTGGGAGGGGGGGGGCGATGATAATAGCATGGCTGGATGTCCTTGCCAGCCAGCTTGCGTTTCAAGGGCATACTCTTGTCGACCACCACAATCTTGCCAGTGCATGAATAGATGACAATCTTCCTTTGTTTCACATTCAGCTTGTGCTAAAGCTTCTTCAGGATGGGGAGTTTCTCTGCATCAAGGATGACAGGCTTCAGCGATGATTATGTGTTCGGCTAATAGGGTGGCTGAAGCCAGTAAGCCTTTGGCTTCGAAGGTGCCTCTGGAGTTTCGTGCGCCTTCGGGGTCGGTTGAGGGCTCTGACTGGGTCAGCCCTCAGCTCTGAGGCGTGTTTTAGTGTCAACCAGCACTGAAGGGCGGGGGCGCACCTGAAGATGGCTGCAGTTACCCCCAGGGGAGCGGTGTTCTGCTCTGGCTTGCGACCGCTTTTAAGAGGTGGTAGAGACGTCGACAGTACTCATGTGTGATCATTACCCATGGTCTGGAGCCGAAGGAAGAGGATTGAGCACCCGTAGGGGCATCTTCTTCCTCCTCCTGGACTATCTGTTTGCCATACTCCAAGGCGTCAGGGTTGATAGATTTAAGGCTGGGCTGATGGGTCGGTGCTTCAGGTGACTTGGCACCTCTTCTTACTCTTCATTGGCGTCCAGGGGATTGGCTTCACTGAAGATGTCAGGCGTCTTTGAATAAGACTGGGCCATCATTCTGTATGTTCACTGTCAATCTTCTTGCTGTGGAGCACCATATAGCAGTTGCAGTGGCTAGCATCCTGGTCCAGCGAGAGGCACAAGTTGCACACAGCAGAAAGGTTGGCCCAAGGATATCTATATAGAGACACTCAGGCATCTTTTAAAGATTGTCCATTCCATTACCTTGAGAGTGTCTTGATTCTCCGAAGGAAGGCCAGAGCACACAGTGGTCCAAAGGGCCAGATGATCGTCATCGATGGGACCGAAGGATGGAATCGGCGCCACAAGTGGATAATGTGTGTCGAAAGATCTTCTTGCAAAGGGAGTGGAAGAACGCAGACTCGAGGCCACAACAAAAACCAACAAATTTGTCTTGTGCCCTGCTCTGACTTGGTGAGTCCTTTTGACCTTGCTGGTCCCAACAACAGCATCTTTTCGCTCTCCACGCCGGCTGCGGCTCCACGGCTTTTGGTGCTTCTGCCGGACACTGACTGCCTAGATACCAACATTCGATGGGTCAGCTCGTGCACAGCTCCTGATCTTCCTCAGCATTACCTGGTCCTCACGGCTGCATCAACAAGGTCTCCGTTGTTTCTTATGAACCTCTCGACATTGGTAAGCATTGTGTTTCCATGCCTCCTGGTCACCTCCGAGTGGCATAAACTCTGTCCTCCCTGCTTGAAGGTTCTTGACTTCACAAATTCACCCTTGTATACCCCGGGATTCCTTCACAGTCTTCTTCAGAGGCATCTTCTCCGAAGTCTCGCATTGTCATCTACAACAGGTTCCTACGTCACTTCACACAAAATCACCTGGCTTCCCGGGTCACAACCACTCTGATCATAATTCCAAGCTCCTGGGCTTAGTTGGAACATAGGGCCCCCACCGATACCTACCTGGCGTCTCCAACCGGCGCCACTGGACGACCAAGCATTTCGAGGTTCACTGGGAGCGGCAATCTCAGGCTATATCACCCTTAATGTTGGTTGGGAGGCCTTCAAGGTTACCATTAGATGGCACTGTCTAGGCCACACTTGGAACATCAGTAAACAGCTGAATGCCTCTCTCAGTGCCATCGAGCACAAACTTCTTCCTTACCAAACTGCCTCAGTTACACAATCCGAGGCTGAGGTCCGCTTGGATGAGCTGTGTGGCGAACACGTTGGACTACTGGACAGAGTGCGTTGCCACAACTACCTGGCTCACTCAGCACATACGCATTCCACATCTGACAGGGAAGGTAGACTTTTAGCCTATCTATTGCGTAAGGAACACCCTCACAGGCCAATCCACACCATTAGCGATGACCGGGACTGCATACACCACACGCAGCTTGACATTCATACGCCATGACCAGACATTATGCAGCACTCTATAAGTCCACCAGCCAGATCAGCGCCTTCCTGGATTCGATAGAACTACCTGCGATATCCCTCGATCAATACATGGCGCTTGAATCCCCCATCACCATTGATAAAGTGCATGAAGCTTTAACAACACTAGCATCAGGGAAGGCACCGGGCCCTGACGGGCTTGCAGCGGAGTTCTTCAAGATGTACGCCGATACACTGATACCATAATTAAATGCCCTCTATACCTCTGCACTAAAACATTCTTTGTTGCCTGCTTCATTACCCTCAGCCAGTTTAGTCTCCTTATTGAAGCCTGGGCAAAGAGCGCATAGCCCTAGGCTCCTATTGACCTTTAGCCATTCCAAGCCCAGACTATAAAATCCTGGCGAAAATACTCCCAGACCGTCTCACGCCCCCATCCCTGCCTTGGCTCACCCAGACCAGAACGGGTTTGCCAGCATTCCCTCAATCTTCGTCGGTTTGAGTTGCAACGTATGACTTTTTGCAGTTTTGGTCAAGTACGGTTTTGGGTCCACATTCATCGGCATGGTCAGGTTGCTTTATAAACACCTGACTGTCCAAGTGAAAATAGGTCCTTATATCTTTGAACCCATTGCTGTAGGACGTGGGACTAGGCAGGACAGCCCCTTGCCCCCTCTTCTTTTCTCCCTATCAATGGAGCCGTTGGCGGTATGCGATCTCACCCAGGTAGCTGTAGGCATACCGCTAGGCGATTGAAAACACACAATATCGCTGTATGCAGATGATATTTTGATGTACGTGAGAGATGTTCACTCTATCCTATCCTCTTTAGCTCACACCCTGAAGTCCCTTGCCAATGTGTCTGGGCTGCTTATCAATGCGGCAAAATCCACTTGATAGCCTTTTTCAGACTCCACCAGGGACCCTATGTATGCCCTTAACAGGAACCAAGTAATGTGGTGTGCTGATTCCTTTCGATACCTGGGAATCCGCATTTATCGTCGAGAAGCTAACCTCTTCGACGGAAACGTAGGTACAGTGACGACTGCTATCCGTGCCAAGTTCACCTTTTGGGGTACCCTCCCGCTATCTGTCACTGGTAGGAACACACTCACCAAAATGGTGATCCGTCCTCGTATCCTCTATTACTTCACTAACCTGCCCCTCTATGCCCCCCGTTTATTTAAAATGTTGGAGAGAACGATCATAGATTTTATCTGGGGCACCATGTTTCTACCAAAAAGCTTTACTTATCTACAGATCGCGGTGGCCTTGCAGCTCCTAACTTAGAGCATTATTACCTCGCTGCACAATTACAATGGATTGCCAAATGGCTGGCCTCTCGCCAGCTCACTGACTCGGGCAGACTACACCCGCACCTACCACATCTTTCCCTACTTCACCTTTTCTACCCTTGCTTGAAGCCTGGGTCCATAGACTCCCTATTGCTCAAAGTAGCACACAAATACTACAGAAGAAGCCCTTTTATCACCCGATCCACAATACCATATGCCCACGCTATACCACTCCAGGGAACACCCAGAGGGCTGGAGGTCACCACAGCGCCGAGCTACAAAATTGGGAGGAGGCCGACATTCATGACACTGGAGATCTCTTCTGAGACGGGGTGCTCATAACTTACACTGTTCTTGTCTCGGAGGAGGGGCCACACCCGGGTCGCTTCCGGCTACACTGTTCCCTTAAAACAGCCCTAACGACTCGATGGGGCGACTTGACCATTGAGCTCCCCAGTACCTGCATGTAATGGGTACCAGTGGGCACCTGACTTGGTGGTTCGCCACCTTCATTAGACAACACGCTGCAACCTCGTTAGTACCTCTGAACCTTCATTGGGAGGGAGACGGACTTGGAACGTACCTTCACAGACTCTTAATGGGCGTCGGCCTTGGAGAGTCCCACTCGCATACACCACAATCAGCACTTCCGACAGATCCAATTTTATTATATAAGAAAAGTGTAGTGGTGGCATAAGGAGCCGCACATAAGAATACGGGTACTTTTTGTGGTGTGGGTAACAGAAAAAGTTCGGGTTCTATACAGCACTGGTTTTGTTGCCACTCGAGGTATCAGGACACCCCACTACCTAGGGTGTTGTTACAAGGAAATCTAAATAGATCCCCGTGCTAAAGCTTAAATTGACGGGTGTACCCCGGCACTCCTATTATTTAACATGTCAATTTTACTCAATTTAAGAGCCACAGTTATGCATACATTCCAAACAGCTCTAATCACAGGAAAGACAGATCTTTACATTCAAGATTTGCATACATTTTTAATAAAGTGAATCATTGCATGGAAGTTTATTCATTGAGATAAAGCATATATTTATAAACATTTGTACATGAAGAATAATATGGTCCGATGATGAAAAAATTAAGCAACACAACAGCAAACACGTGTTTCGTTAAGAAGGAAACTTTTTCAAGGTTTGAAACGTGTAAATATATAGGTCCTCCAAAATTAGATGGTCCATAGACGTTCAAAGAAATACAGTCTTATATGTTAATATAGTATCCGAAGACCTGGAAGAACTAAAAGATCAGCTAGGTCAATGCTGAAGTACAATCGTAAAGTGACCAATCGGTTCCAGGTACAAAGTGTAAATATAATTATTTCTTGATGTCTGATTGAAACAAATGTAAATCAGAACCGGGAAGTGGGCTGTTATTAGCCTGTATATATTCAACCGTCAAATATAGTAGCGGGTGTGACTGATGGGTCTGCCCATCACTAAGAGGAGCTGTAATAAGTCCTTGAAGATCCAAATTGTAACGTCAGTAAGAGACTATGTCTAAGCCACTGGCATAGTCTTGCCGTGGACCAAAAGAAACGCACTTCCATCTGGTCCACGTAAGGACCAGAGGGAGTGAGTAAAAATGAGATGTTAAATAATAAGAGTGCCGGGGTACAACCGTCAATTTAAGATCCAATTTTATGTCATACACAGAGTGTACCTTACCCCAGCTAAAATCAATAGGTAGTTTTGCCTCACAGGCACTGCCTGCCCTCGTTGCCAGTTGGTTGACGCAGACCTTTTACATATGCTGTGGCAAAGTCCTGCCCTTAGCGGATACTAGTACACGGTGGCCAGCACCTTGCCCGCTGCACCGAACGCGACATTCCCTTACATGGGGAAACCTATAATTTGCATCTCTTCATAAGAAGCAAAAGACACAAGGTTATATCCCCCTTTCTGGATCTGGGCTTAGCAACTGCCAAGCGACTGATCACTAGGAGATGGAAATCCCCTGAGTCCCCTCACGCACTGGTGTGGCATCGCTCTTTAGTGACATGGGCTAAAGCAGAGAGTATTGCCCTACACCAGGAAGATTTGCTAGGTCTCCACAAACTCCCACTGGCTGCCAGTTGGGACGCAATATTAATGGACCTGCAGAGACAGTGGCATGGATTCGGGAGGTTCATCCCTAGAAGGGAAACTGGCCATTGAGGCAACATACATTGGGGGTTTTAACTCATCCCTACAGAGCTAGGGTGTACGACCACTAATGGTCTCTTTCACAATCAGTCAGCTGTTACTCATATCACATGTAACACTTATTCGCTAACGTTGCTTACGTGGGGGATTTAATATGGGTGAGAATTGCGGCGGCATACCACTAACAATTAGTCCTATATTATGCTTTTTTGTCCTCATTTTGTTGTACCCCATTCCATCTGTGTAGAATCTGTTATAGATTAATCTCGCAATGTATGCGTTCACATGTGATATTGAAGGGTATTTACACTGTTGTCAGTACCCTTATCTCATCATAATACACTATTGTTCCTTAGGTCTACTGTATCTGTAATGTAATGTCCTGCAGATTCGAATCACCCCCTACTCCAGGGGCCATCCATGGTGTTACTCTGTATTTGTAAGTGTCTTCATTTGTTTCCTCATCTAAAAAATCAATAAACAGATTTTAACCCCCAAAAAATGAAGTCAGGAATGCGAAGGTTGTGGTGATGACGAAGGCAATATTGGTGAAGGTGGTGGTGGTAAAGAAAGTTGCGTTTGTATGGGAGAGAGGTCCTATGCTGAAGAATTATCAAAATAGGCAATATGCATGATGGTGTGTCATTAAACTACCTCTATTTCAAGCTTAGTATAACATACATACACAATTTTACTTGCACAATCTACATCCAAGAGTCACTTTTCCAAGACACCAGTCTGATTACAGTCTTATTCCTAGATTACTTCATAGTATGGCTTGTCCAAGAAGATTTAGCATCTCACCAGTATAACATTAACATGCCATACAGACACCAAGAGTGTAACTCTCACCTGCAAGTGGACCATGAAGCAATTCTACCTTCTTAGAGCCCTCAATTTTCACGGGGCAAAATTCTTCCTCTTGCTTTATACACAAAGAAAGGTCAGCACTGGTCTCTTTGTAGGCTGCTATTGAAATGCAAAGGTCATCTTAATTAATCAGATGCATAGTTTTTGCAACAAACATTTTATTTCAGCACAAACTGAGATGGAATGATATTGGGTGTGTACAGGAAACATGTGGGAATCATATACTCTGTCCAGGGCACTTCAAGAATATGAGTCAACCTGAAATTCATAACTACCATGACTCGCTAAAGCACAGGAGCACCAACGTGCTGACAAACACAATAATTAAATTTGCCACATCAATCTGAAATCAAACACCAAATGCAGAACACATTTTTTCCAGATGATCAAATCATCACAAATATTCAAATTGTGAGCCTGATGATGAATTTCAATGGCATTATCACATATGAAAAACAGAGGGAAGGGTCATTATGATGGTCCAGTAGAAACCTGGCCAACACTCATTATTAACATTTATTTAGCAGCTTGAAACCAGTTTCAATGAATCCCTTAAAACTTAAAAGAGTACAGCTATTATTCACAAATGATTGAAAATATGACTATAATAGTATAAAAAGTAAATATAATGTCGTTTACATCCTTTCAGCCATAGTCATACCTGATTCAAGGAAAATCTTTGTAATACAATACTCTTATTCAATCAAATGCAACAATGGTACAACTGTAGATTTTGGGAATAATTTTATGAAAACTCAGACTTTAGCAATGTGGGCACCTGAGTTTCCATGGTCCTGGTTTTGTAAATCTGCATGCTCTAAGTTTTCAAGTATCCAAGTTCCTGTTCATATATAGGGATATCAGTGACGGAGCCTGATCCTCCCACGGCCATGTTGAAATCCATGGATTATCATTACGTAATAAAGGAATCGTGTAATGTTAAATGGAATTAAAAACAGATTTTTTAAATAAAAAACATACATAATTACTCATCTAAGAGTGAAAGACACAAGTATGTATTGAAAAGCAGAGACATACTGTATCTGATTGTGCCACACTGCTTTTGAGCGCCCAAAATCATCTAGATTAACATCTTCAGACTTTAATTTGTTTGGGTATTATGTACCAGAATGAGGGCATGGACCTACTTAGTGAAACATGACTTACTTTAAAAAAGAAATTTAAAAAAAAGAGATTAGTTGGGCATAAAGGGAATCCAGAGATTATGCAGTACATAAGGGATCATTAAATGCGGACTTTCAATTTAATACCGTAAACCAACTGTTGCACACACAAAAATAAAGAGATATCTATCCTGGCTACTGTGTAAATTATGCTGATTTCTCTACAGAGTATGCCTACTAAAGTCTAATGCTCCCCTGTAGTGATAGCAAAGTACCAATCAAGTATCAACAAGTGATATTCACCGAGCCCATTTGATGTTCAACACAATCCTAATCGAACAAGTTACTTATCTTCGGAAATGCCCTATCTGGTAAAGACTCTATCTAGTCGCAAATTCTTCACCTCTGAATATTCTTCAGGCGTCAGGCTGGATCCGGAAAATCTTGAACAGTACCTCTGCGCATTGGTAGGTGGTGTTGATCGACTCCACAACGGCACCGTCCATACTGGATGTGACATGCATGGTGCATATATAGGCACCACCCTAGTTCGCTAACATCAGTTTCTTTTCGTGACATTTCTGTGCCAGAATCATGGAGCCACAACAGAATGCTGATGGACCAATATGCAGAGACTACGAACCCACAGGAGCCACACTAGTTGGAAATATCCAATCGCATAAGTGGAGAGTTTGGGAGGGTGGGTAAGGAATCTGCGGCTAGATATAGTCTTTACCAGATAAGGCATTACTGAAGGTAAGAAACTTTTTCATCTGATAGAGACTTCTAGCTGCAGATTCATCACCTTAGAATACATACCCAAGCAATACTTCCTCAGAGGTGGGTCTGCAATCAGATTCGGGACAGGAAGCCATGGAGGACCGAATGGGTCCTGACTGTCCAGGCAGTAGTGTTAGGTAAACGTGTGCAGAGATGCCCATGTCACAGCCTGGAAGATGTCCAGGATGGGGACTCCCAAGTTAACACAGTGGTCGCAGCCATGGCTCTGGTAAAATGAGCCTGCAAGCCTTCTTGGGGTTGCCTTATGGCCAGTGCATACCATGAATACAATCCATCTGGAGATGGTCTGTTTCTGCACAGCTTTCCCTTTCTTTGCTCTGGTGAACCCAATGCTGTGTGTATTGGTAATTAATAAGAACAAGGGAACCCAAGAATCGATAGGGGCCAAGGGCAGTAACTATTTTCAGGGGTAAACATAATAAATATCGAGTTTTTTATTTCGACCTACAAGAATATTATGTTGGAAATATCGTTGGGAAAGAATATCGAAATCAAGAATATCGATGACCAGAATATCGACCTGAAGGTAAGAAATATAATTTTTGTTAATATCGCAGTTAGTAATATCGATAGCAAAAATATTAATGTTACTAATATCGATATTAATATTAGTGTTATGTATTTTATTATGTATTTTATATGTTTATTTGTATAATTTGTTAATTATTGTACTAGTTTTATAATATATGTATTACATTTTAAAAGTTAGTAATATTTTTTTTTAGTAAATTATGCGTTTTAGTACCGTAGCGGGTTGTGGGTTTATAGGGGAATAGGGTGAGAAGTAATTTAATTAAAGTAAATTAATTTAAAAAAAAATAGGAATTAGTAAATATTTTTTAATACATTTTGCGTTTTAGTTCTGTATCTGGTTGTGGGTTTATAGGGGAATAGGGTGGGAAGTAATTTAATTGTAATTAAGTAATTATTTAATTTTTATCTATTGGTATTGATAATTAATTTTATGTTAAATAATTATTAATTGGTAATTATTTTTTATTAATTGGTAATTCATTTTTATTCATTGATTAATTGGTAATTATATTAATTTATTATTGAAGTGTGTTGTGAGGTTATAGGGCAATAGGGTGGGAAGTAATTTAATTGTAATTAAGTAATTATTTATTTTAGTGTTGAGTATTGATAATTGATTGTTAATCAATTATTAATTGGTAATAACTTTTTAATAATTAATCTTTTTGGGGGGACATTAATTTATTGGTAATTAATTATTAATTGGTCATTAAATTGGATTATTTATAATGTATTGATATTTATCAATAATGTATTGTTAATTAATTAATTGCTAAATGTTTTTGAATAATTATGATTTTTTTGTTATTGATTTTTTAATTTTTTTATTATTTGGTGATCCATTTATAATAATTATTATTTAATTGTATTTATAATCAATTTAATTATTTGATTATTTATTGGTAATTATTTTTAAATAATTATTTATTGGTATTGTTAATTAATTTATTGTAATTTAATAATTACATCATTATTTTTTACAAAAAAATATTTTAATTATCAGTAAGTTATTTTAACCCCTACGCTATCCAACACTTCCCTACTGTTGTACTCTCTGGAGTTAGAATAGTAATTGTAACTTTTACGCTATCCAACACTTTCCCTACTGTTGCACTCTCGAGTTGGAATAGTAATGTTACCCCTACGCTCCAACACTTTCCCTACTGTTGCACTCTCAGCAGTTGGAATAGTACTTTTTACCCCTACGCTATCCAACACTTTGCCTACTGGTGCACTCTTTGGAGTTGGAATAGTAATTTTTACCCCTACGCTCCAACACTTTCCCTACTGTTGCACTCTCTGCAGTTGGAATAGTATTTTTTCCCCTTACGCTATCCAACACTTTGCCTACTGGTGCACTCTTTGAAGTTGGAATAGTAATTTTTACCCCTACGCTATCCAATATTTACTGTTTTAGTTAATGTAGTGTATAATTTTTTTTTTTTTATAATTTGTTATATATAATTTTTATATTTATTTATATTTTTATTTATATTATTGTTGTATGTGTATGTATGTATTTATAAACGGTTTTGTAACAATTTATGACTTATTAGAATAATTAATTGCAAATATTATTAAGTATCTATATTATATTTTATATGTATATGTTTAATTTTGTTTACATTATATATATTACTGATAACTTTAAACATATTCTCAACTATTATTTATTTAATTTACATTATTTTTAAACATTTTGTAAAAAATGATATTTTTAACAACGATATTTTTGACAATATTTTTTTTCTCTATATTTTTGTACTTACCATAATGTCGCTAAAGAAACCGACGTACTGACAAGCCAAAATAAAACATCGCCTAGCACGACAAGCAACCAAAAATATTACCCTCAATCCTCTCAAACGCCTATTCTAAGGGCAGTAAAAACAGCCATCAATAGAACACTTCGCGAGCTGCGGAAAAATGGGAGTGACAACGACTCAGTGTCTAAATTGAGATCACTAAGTTGCAAAAAGAATAAAATCCTGTGGCGAATCAAACAAGAAGCCGCGGAAAAAACTTAGGCAAAACTTCTCTATGATTCAAAAAATAAAAACAGTGCAAGATTTTGGAAAACTGTCAATAAAATAGATAATCCGAATGCCCCTGGAGTGAACTCCCACATCACAGAGGCACCCTGGGTAAACTACCTGCTCAAACACTTTAATGATGAAGTACCAAGCATGGGCCATCGAAATCCGGAATTCTGTAAGCCAATTGCGACGCCCCTAAAGCCCCTAGCTGCGGACTCCAACTTCCCAAGTTCGATTGAACAACTGAAGGGACGAATTACGAAAGGACGGAAGGAGGGAGCCCCAGGCCCAAATGGAATCCCTCCCATTGTATACAAACAAGATCCAACCTATTGGGATGAACTCCTCCCGCTCTTCGTAAAAACCTGGAAAGCTGAACAATTTCCGTCCTTTTGGAGGGGTTCAATAATAGCTCCAATCTATAAAAAAGGCAACAAGAACGAGGCTAAGAACTACAGACTCATAGAACTTATAGATATAGATGCAAAATATTTTTCAGGGCTACTCTTGGAAGAACTAACCTCTCCTGGGCATTGTGGTAAATAAATAAATAATACCTCTATTTTTGAATGGATAAATGAATAACAGATAGCTCAATAAATAAGAGTCAAGATTCGAGGTAGTAGGAGTTTTGCAGGTTTAATACAGCATAAGGACAGGAACAGGACGACCTGCACAGGAATAGGATGGCAGCGCTGCCGGGGGCAGGGTCGGAAATCGGCGTAACATTAAATAACAAGACATGATCATATATACTAAAACAGTTGCATTACAATACATACGATAGGCGGAGCAGTGGGTGTGGTCAATAGCAGTCGCGAAAGATAAGGGTGAAAGTAGGTGTAACAGAGGCGTATACATAGACATGTGATGCAAACGTAACAGAATATGTCATGAATGGGGCGGAAACATGGAGGGGGCTACCTGAGGAGCCGGGACCTCTGACCTAATGGTGCGCGCAAACTGGCAATGACGTGTTACTAGGAGAAGCTGGGGGCTACGAACTCTGTGCTAGGAGCAGAGACTGAAGTCTGGAGAGTCAGGGCGACATGTACCTAAGCAGTATCTAGTATCTGATGTTTAGAGAACATGTTGATAGGATCCAAAAGTTATCGGGGTAAAGGCGAACAGACTCTAAGACTGGAGCATGCATTATTCTACATGTAGTGCGTGATGAAGAATATTAAATGACCATTAAATGCAGTATTTCTCTTACATGGAGACGTAAAGGCTAGACAATGACGGAAACTATTGATGCGATTCAGTAGCTTTAGGAATGCAGAGAAGGAGGACTGAACTGATAACTGGAATCATAACATACTCTTGGCAGACTCAGAGGCAGAGCCAGGCTGAGCCGGGCACTGCGAGGCAGGAAGTAAGTGAAGGGTCGAGGATACAGGTGGGGGCTGTATCGCTCCTCAGCGAGGCTTCAGGAGTCAGGAGCTGAATCTGGTGTCCAGGCCCTTTTGAGGCCTAGAAACGGGGACTTTACAATGGAATAACGTGCACACTGAGAAACGTGGCAACGTAACTTTACATAGGCCTGATATTCGTAGTATTCACGAGAACTGGAAACTGACATACTAGAGGTGGACACAACTGTAATTGCGTCTTTAATCGAACATAGGGAATACATATGCATATTAATCATGCACAGATAACATATGATGGAGGACGCGTAGGGACACAGAACATGGCAAAATTTACTTTTCCACATTCCCTCCTTGTCACTACGTTTCCATCAGGAAACATCAATATTCATGATACCATCTATCATTTCATACAGTATCATTTGCTCGTCTCGAATTTTCTTGGAACGGGATTTAGAACGGGGCTTGGGACTAGGAATACAAGAGGTAGCACAAATGCCGCAAATCGCAGGGCCACATTGTATACAGAGGCAGCAGCTGAATATGATCGCTACTGCAATACCTAGAAAGGACAAGACTTTCCATCCCCAAGCGGAAATTATATTCCAGAACCAACCGGACCATGTCCAGGTGCCTGGATCTTGGTGTAACAGATGGGCAATTTTATGGAGTCTGGTTATAGCTGAATAAACAGACGGCGCGTTATTTGGAATGAAAATGCAGCAACTAGATCCGATGACTCTACAGGCCCCGCCCCTATCGGCCAATATGACGTCAAGGACGAGACGATTCTGTAAAACGACAAATCTCATAGCAGATTGCTCTTCAGTTAAGTTACCTAGAGCAGAGGCAGTCTCATTAACTACAGCTTCAAGGGTTCTGGTTAACCTACGAATTAGCTTACTATTCTGGATAGGTCCTATAAAGAAGAAGAAACCTCTATTGAAATCTGTATACTGTTCTAGAGCAGTTTCAGTATAATCGACAATGGGGGACTCCCTTCTATGCCTAATGTGTACTAGATGTGTGTTTCTATGATAATCAGATGGGGCTAGGAAAACAGGTGGCAGTAGGAAGGCAATGTAACAGGTTCCCTCCCAATCGAGGGGCAGACGAACATATGCGGTCTGACCACAAATAAAATAAGAATGACGTGAAGCTTTGAAAATAGATTTCCCACTGTCACTATATTTGACAATAGTAGTACAATCACTATGGCCTACATGTACGGAACCATTATTTCTAACACATAATTCGCCTTTGACTGGTAGTACTGAAATAGCAGGTAAGTCTGGAGTGGAATCAGACTGAACATTCAGGACCATGAAATTCGAAGAATAATTACCTAAGTTGTAAACTTCGTTTTCTAGATCTAACCCTGTTCTGTGGGGAAGACCTTGCTTGTCTGGGAAACATGTACTGTTAAGAAAAGACATATCTGTTGAGGATGATGTTAACGTGGACCATGCTCCACACGAACCATTATGTGAAAATGGATAAGGAAAGAGTGGCAGAACTCCCTTCGGTGTCTGGAAAGGGGGGAGTCGACCACACACCCAGCAATTTGTGGCATTGCTGGTCTGGTGTGAATAATGTAACATGCGGATAAAAGAATTATTACGCATAGCGAGGCGGTAAGAGAGTTCATGAGGAGGCAGATCACTAAACGTGTGCTCTACTGTAGCATTAGAGGACTTATTTACATGAGAAACTGGAAAATACAGATAAAACGCATAACTGGTGCAGGAAATCATAACACTGAGAAATAATATGAAACTTAGAAAAACGATACATCGGATTGAGTTTTGACTAACTCTCTCACTATGGGGGTCTATTTTATACATGTCAGAAACCGGTCTAACCGTTTCACCTAGGGGAGGACTTAGACAATCAAACTGGCTGACTTATTTTACTAGACCTTAACTTGAGTTTATACTCCTGTTGCGGAGTTTTCTCTAACAGGGAGGGTGCAGTATCATTGTCTTTTGCGGGACAGTCCTTAAGAATAGTACTTTGGCAGTCTTTTAAATGTTCGGAAATGTTCTTTGAGACAGGTGCCAGTCCATAAAATTTTTTAATATGCGAAAGATGCACCCAGCCTTTGCGTCCCTCCAACTTCACGGCTGTACGGGTGGCCAAGAGGACCTGTCGGGGCTCCTTCCAGCGAGGCTCCAGCGGACTTGAGCGATCGAAATTTCGCACTAGGACCATGGATCCGGGAACAATTTCATGCGGTGCCACCTCGGTATTGTCTGGAAATGCGGCGGCAACCTGTGAACGACAAGAGTTGAGGGCAGACATCAAGGAAGCTAGGTAATCTGTCAGCATATTACTTGAAACATCGGTAATACTTCGGGGTCTAGGAGTACCCCACATGTTAGGGGGGCGGCCGAAAACGACCTCATACGGGGACAGACCTGATCTGGAATGTGCGACCATGCGCATATAAAACAAAGCGACCGGCAGAGCTATGAGCCAGTCCACACCTTTCTCTTGACAAACCTTTGCAATTCGGATTTTCAGGGTCTGATTATGTCTCTCTACGAGACCGGCTGCTTCAGGATGGCGTACACAATGGAACTTCCACTGGTACCCTAACAAAAGGGAAACATGCTTCATTAACTCGGATGAGAATGGCTGGCCGTTGTCAGAATATACGACCCTAGGGAGTCCGTAACGGGGGAAGAACTCACGAACCAACTGCTTGGCAGTGGTCGCGGCTGTGTAGTCTGGAACTGGATATGCTTCTGTCCACCTGGACAAAGCGCATACAACTACAAGGACATACTTGAAACCTCGACATCGCTCCATCTGAATGTAATCCATCTGGAGGACTTCAAAAGGGTGGTCAGGGGGCTGGAAACCACCTTGTTCCACCGGGACACTTTTACCTGGATTAAACTGACAACATATCATACAGGTACGGACTTTCTGCTTGGCTGCAGCTCGTAAATGCTTGTTGAACCAAATATTCTGGATACTGCCTAACATAGCTTTTTCTCCTAAATGTGCTGGACTATGTGCGGTATTAATAATGACTTGAACCATAGAGTCGGGGAGAAACCATGTGGCTCTACCCTTTGTTAACCATCCCTGATCTGTCTGGACCCCTCCTTGTTCGGACCATTTCTTGATTTCATCGGGAGTAGCATGTAACTGGATATCTATGACATCTTGAGTAGGGTCTTTAACTGTCATACAGGTAGTTGGATCTGGAGTGTATGTCGGTGTCTTATTTACTGGAACGTCTGGTGTCTGTGCTGTCAGCTTGGCTGTGCGATCTGCTAGATCATTACCCTGGGAAATAATGTCAGTAACTTTCGTATGTGCTTTGCACTTCATGATAGCAATGGATGTCGGTAAATGTATGGCATCTAACAGAGCTTGAATGAGGAGACCATGCTGAATCTTGGTTCCATGAGAAGTCATGAAACCTCTCTCTTGCCAGAGCACTCCGAAGTCGTGTACAACTCCAAATGCGTAACGTGAATCTGTGTAAATATTAACTTTCAGGTTCTTGGCGTGAATGCAGGCTTGTGTCAGAGCAACTAGCTCTGCTGCTTGAGCAGACAGGGTGTCAATGCGGTGTGTCTCTATAACGTCGGTGTCGGTAGTCACTGCATACGCGGCGACTAGTTCTCCTGTACTTGTTCTCATACATGAACCATCCACATAAAGTGTCAGGTCTGGATCTGGTAATGGAATATCTGTCAGATCTTGTCTTGGCTTTGTCATGATGTTAACTACTTCCACACAGTCGTGTGTGGCAGAATTCGAAGTAACTGATGGTAACAATGTAGCAGGATTTAAAACGTTGCAGCGTCTGATTTCTATGTGTGGCTGGAACAGTGTCAATTCATAACCTGTTAAACGTGCAATTGTCAAGTGCTGAGTTTGTGTTCGGTTTAAAAGAACTTCCACGGAGTGTGGGACTTGTACTGTCAAGGAATGTCCTAATACTATGGAATCACTTTGTCTGATAGCTAGTGCTGTGGCTGCAACTGACTTGAGGCACGCAGGCAGAGCCTGGGCTACAGGATCTAATGTGCTCGAAAAATAAGCACAAGGCTTGTATTGTCCTGCTTGATCTTGTGTGAGGACAGATAATGCTGTACCTTCGCGTTCAGTGACAAAAAGTGTAAAAGGCTTGCTGTAGTTCGGTGTTGCTAGAACTGGGGCTTGACATAGGGCTTTCTTTAACTCATTGAAACTAAGTGTATGTTCAGATGTCCAAGGGAGGACAGTCGATACGGCTGCCTCCTGTGTCGTTAACTGTATCAGTGGCTTGGCTAGAAATGCATACTGAGGAATCCATTGTCTACAATAAGAAGTAAGGCCGATAAAAGCACGTACCTCCTTCTGGGTCTTGGGCTGAGGAAGACTCGCTATTAACTGGATACGGTCTGGTGTCAACTGCCTACCCCTCTTGGACAGTAAGTGTCCTAAGTAGACCACTTGCTGGACACAGAATTGAAGCTTAGAAGGGGACACCTTGTGTCCCATCTCGGCTAGGAAATACAAGACTGTAAGGGATGCTCGCTCGCAAGCACGTTCAGAACGGGCTGTGATCAGGAGATCATCGACATACTGGAGCAGGGCAGTGTCAGTTGGCATGTGAATGTTGTCTAGTTGTCTCTTGAGTGCTTGACTGTAAATACTAGGACTTTCTGTGAAACCTTGAGGAGCGCGTGTGAACATATAGCTCCTTCCATTTAAACAAAATCCGAAAAGAAACTGGCTGTCTGGATGAATGGGGACACTGAAAAACGCGTTCTTGAGGTCTATGACAGTAAAAAATGAGGCTTTGGAATCAATGGCTGTCAATAGGGAAGAGATATCTGGGACAACTGGGTACTGGGGAATAATACATTTATTAAGCTCTCGGAGATCAATCACTAAACGATATACTGGAGGTGCATTTGGATCAGTACGTTTCATGACTGGAATGATCGGAGAATTACATACATTGGAGTCAGTTTCTACAACTACTCCTTGAGCCATGAGCTCGTCAATAATTTTGGATAAGGCTGCTACAGCCTCAGGTGGCAATCTGTACTGTCTGATTCGTGGCAGGACTACACCTGGCTTGAGAGTCACACGATGGGGTGTGATTTGCATAAAGCCAACATCAGTTGGACCTTGCGCCCATAGATGCTGCGGAACATTAGACAATCTGGGATCAAAATCTCGTAATACATAGTGACCCTTGAAGTCACGTAGGAACAATCGTATTCCCTCTGGGGAACAGCATATAACTGCACCTAACTCTTTCAGTGTTTTAATGCCTAATAGATTTTCTGGACATGACTTAGTAAGTAGCAGATCAGTAGTGCGGGACAATGGACCTACTTCTAGAGTAACTGGCTTTGATATTTCATTTACAATAGGTTTTCCTGAAAATCCAAGGGAAACATTTCTTGAGCCTGAGAGCGGAGCCCCTGGAACTTCGGCGTGACTGATGGTGGTCCTACTTGCCCCTGTATCAATCAAAAACTTTCTGTCTTTCCCTAGTACTTGACTGTGAACATAGGGACCTTCTTGATCTACAGGTATCTCGATGAGAGGCAAGCCTACCTCCCTCTCTAGGCTGTTTCATGAATATGGCTGATACTCTGGATACTCAGACTGTGCATACTGGTACATCTGCTGTGTAACATGCTGTGTTGCAGCAATAGGCTGCGGTGCTGGAACTGTCTGTTGTGCATTCTGTGACTGAGGAGTCTGTGTAACTTGTTCCTGTCTAGGCGGACGTGGTCTTTCTTTAGTCTTACCGGTAGCTATGTTGTGTTTCAGAACTGCACACTCGTTTATAAAATGACCTGGCTGTTTACAATAATTGCAGTTTCCTTTAACGGGAGCTGCAGGATGACTGGCTTGATTTGGACCCCTCTTCTGACTGTCTTGAGGAACAGATTGTGCAACTAGTACTTTCATTTTCGTGTCTTTCATACGTTTTCTCTCGTGATCTTGTTCTTCTCTGATTCTATTCTGGTGATATTGAAGCATCTGTAACATCTGGGACGGGGTATTAGCTTGCCAGGTACTTTCGACTTTCAAAACTCGATTCTTAACTTGTGGACTTGAATTCTCGACTAGTTTAGTAACAAAAAGATGAGGGTATGACTCGCTACTCGTCTTGAGGCCACTGTTTATAATAAAACATTTTTCAAATCTGGAATAGTAATCACTAATATCTTCATCTTGTTTCTGTTTACAGGCTGAGATTGCATCCCAGTCTTCCTTTTTAGTTGCTAATAGTCTGGGCAAAACTTGTATTAATAATTCTGGTAATTCTTTACATTTATCTCCAAGACCGGTACCTGGTACTCGTGCCTTATCTTCAGCTTCTAGAACTGCCCAATCGATCTTTTTCTCTCCCACCTCCCATTCTTTTTCTTTGAGTTTCTCATATACCCCTGCGGGCAACAAGACCTTTAACATTTTAATAATATCTGGATACGTGTATTCTCCCATACGGAGCATGTCTTTTAATTCTCGGTGGAACCCTGCTGGATCTTTATCATGACAGGGAATTAACTTTTTCATCTCTAAGAGTTCCATCTTTGTGATCGGGGTGTAAACAAACACTCGTTGCATTTCACCACCGTCTGTCTTAACTGGATGCACTTCTCGTAACGGATTCTGTCTGTCTATGTAAAAGGGTTTACTTTCTGGGGGTGAGACATGAACAAAATGCGGGTTCAAAAACATACTATATTTGTGGCGCTGTTCTAGAATGACACTAATTAAATCGGTACCTAAACCTTTCCATCTATACTGGAGTAACTCGTTCAGGACATCGTGTAACGGACCTGGATCAGAATGTTGACCCTCATACAATGTAATGAGGTGCTGGATCATATACATACCCACCAGTCGCTGCTCGGCTGGGGGCAATTTCAGAAACATTTGTGCCACTATTTCGTCTGGAAAAGTGGTAGAATCAGTAATCCATCGGACTGCTGATCGGACTAGTTCTTGTTCATGCATGGTACTTAACTCACTATAACCGATTCGTGATTTCAGAATGTGATCGGTAGCTTGAAATACTTGTTCCAGAGAACCTTGTTCTGGTGCTGGATGATGAAAAATTGACTTGTGTTCTAAGCGTAAATGGCGATCTGGAAATCTAGATTTTCCTACATACGCTATTCTGGCGGGATTCTCGTCCTCTACCTCTTCTGTAGAAGAGTCATTTTCTTTCTCGCTTACTTGTGCTTCTTTACGTTGTTCGTGTACCCTTATTATTTCTTTACGGATTTTCTTGTACATACTCTCTATACTACTGATAGTCTTGTGCTTACCCTCGGCTATATTATCACTCCACCTTGTCAGGATTTTCATTTCGGCTCGATCTTTGGTCGGATAATCTTGTTCCCTTATTAGACAATTAATCAGAAACTTTAATATCATGAGCTGGACTTCAACTTTTCTTTGGCTCATGACGTCACTAACACTTTCTGGATCATTCCCTGTACGGATGAAACGATATATTCTGTCTAGATCTTCTTTCATATCTGGTAGGGTGACTAGATACTCGGTCACCTTTCTTACGCGTAATGAATATAAAACCATATTATCCTCGCCTGGGACTGGATCATAGCCACATTCGGTAAGGGCTTTTCTTATTTCTGCAACAGACTGATACCTGGGCGTACGCTGTGACGCTTGTGCATGTAATTCGGCTAACGTTAAACGCTTGTGTGGCGGCGGGGTTTGAGGAGGACCTCCCCCTGCGGCCCCTAAACTAGAGTCGTCTACTGATGCTCTTCGTCCTGGCAGAGTGGGAAATGGAAATGTAGGCTGGACTTGTATGGCAGGCTGGACCGGGGGTACCGTAACAGGTACTCCGGTGTCTGGAGGAGCGGGAAGTGCCTGATTTACAGGGACTGGCGGAGCGGGATTCGCATATTCTGGGACTGTGTCGTCCAAATAGGACGAAATGAAAATATCAGCTGCGGTCGGTTTGTGACGTAGCTTGGTCGGAACTAATGGTGGCGGAAAATTACTGGATGCCTCTGGGGTCGCTTTTGGCAAGCCCTCGGCAAGAAGAGGATACATACCCTTAATGAGAGCATGCCTCTGTCTGTCTGACTGTTCGGTTTTGACTCGTTCACCTATCTCGATTAGTTCCCTTTCCTGGGCTCGTTCCAAGGATTCTCTACTTAGTTCTGACTTTCTGATTTCTTTTTCGGTTCTTTTATGAGATTCTTTGCGCCATAACTCAATGGCATCTTTCTGTGACTGTCTGGCTTTCTTTTTCCATAATGCTTCTTCTACTCTCATGATGCACTCGGCATCCCATGTACCCGATACGGGCCATCTATACTTTTCTTCTAACTGTTTGGTATACTCTACCCATAAATCTAGATATAGTATGGCACTTATGCCATGCTTTTGATACATAAAATGACCTGGACTGTCCCTAGGCGGAACAGGAACTGCTGCTTCTAGCAGACCTTTTCTGGTTTTTAACTGACGCAGTTTTGAAAATAGCGGCATGACTGAACTATAATCTGGACACAACACAATACACAATAAACACAATAATTACTTCACACTCATACCACGACATTAAAATACATGAATAACATTCAGAATACCAGTTCGAACAGAATACTACCTGGAATACGGAAAACAGAATACATGAATTTTCTCGAGAACAGAACTGACTAGAACAGAAACTAGATGCACTGCTGAAACAGTACGAAACTTACCGGTCCCATACAGAGACACGTCAGGACCCGCATCCACCGAAGTGGACACTTCGTTTTGTGGGTCTGTGTACCACCAACCCACGGACCAGAGTCAATTAGATTGACCCTGTCTAGATACTACCCCAGCAACGGTACTCACCGGGCAGCAAGAACGGAAGGCCTCAGACTGGACTGGACTGCTTCGACGCCGGACGGACGAACTTCGGACTTCTGTTACAGGTGGGCCTCCGGATACCTCGGACCTTGGACTCTCGGCTTGGGCTCTGGTCGGGACTCGCCGCGTTTCCTCCACCGTCTCGTCTGGATGCTGGACCGCCTCCTCCGTCTCCTCCGTGGGCCTGAGGGATACTTAAAGCAGAAATATCTGCCGGTGCGCAGAAGAGTTCCGTCACGACTGCAGAGGGTCAGGGGGTCGGCGTGGCTTCACCGACGCGTGGGGAAAGGGCAAGTCCCTGTTCGGGCGCCATTATGTGGTAAATAAATAAATAATACCTCTATTTTTGAATGGATAAATGAATAACAGATAGCTCAATAAATAAGAGTCAAGATTCGAGGTAGTAGGAGTTTTGCAGGTTTAATACAGCATAAGGACAGGAACAGGACGACCTGCACAGGAATAGGATGGCAGCGCTGCCGGGGGCAGGGTCGGAAATCGGCGTAACATTAAATAACAAGACATGATCATATATACTAAAACAGTTGCATTACAATACATACGATAGGCGGAGCAGTGGGTGTGGTCAATAGCAGTCGCGAAAGATAAGGGTGAAAGTAGGTGTAACAGAGGCGTATACATAGACATGTGATGCAAACGTAACAGAATATGTCATGAATGGGGCGGAAACATGGAGGGGGCTACCTGAGGAGCCGGGACCTCTGACCTAATGGTGCGCGCAAACTGGCAATGACGTGTTACTAGGAGAAGCTGGGGGCTACGAACTCTGTGCTAGGAGCAGAGACTGAAGTCTGGAGAGTCAGGGCGACATGTACCTAAGCAGTATCTAGTATCTGATGTTTAGAGAACATGTTGATAGGATCCAAAAGTTATCGGGGTAAAGGCGAACAGACTCTAAGACTGGAGCATGCATTATTCTACATGTAGTGCGTGATGAAGAATATTAAATGACCATTAAATGCAGTATTTCTCTTACATGGAGACGTAAAGGCTAGACAATGACGGAAACTATTGATGCGATTCAGTAGCTTTAGGAATGCAGAGAAGGAGGACTGAACTGATAACTGGAATCATAACATACTCTTGGCAGACTCAGAGGCAGAGCCAGGCTGAGCCGGGCACTGCGAGGCAGGAAGTAAGTGAAGGGTCGAGGATACAGGTGGGGGCTGTATCGCTCCTCAGCGAGGCTTCAGGAGTCAGGAGCTGAATCTGGTGTCCAGGCCCTTTTGAGGCCTAGAAACGGGGACTTTACAATGGAATAACGTGCACACTGAGAAACGTGGCAACGTAACTTTACATAGGCCTGATATTCGTAGTATTCACGAGAACTGGAAACTGACATACTAGAGGTGGACACAACTGTAATTGCGTCTTTAATCGAACATAGGGAATACATATGCATATTAATCATGCACAGATAACATATGATGGAGGACGCGTAGGGACACAGAACATGGCAAAATTTACTTTTCCACAGCATCAAATAAAAAATGTATCCCTATCAACCAGACTGGATTCCAAAAAAATCTAGGGACCTCGACTAACATCCTAGCCCTCTCCTTGCTGATAGATGCTGCCACTAAACATAAAAAACATTATATGCGTGCTACATCGACTTCTCAGCCGCTTTTGATAGCATTGATAGAGGGAAACTGTGGTCAAAACTTTCAAAGTGGGATGTGGACCCCAAATTGCTTAACTTACTGATCTTATTACATTCAGACACCTGGATCCAAATAGGGGCTCATTAGGATGGCGGACGGAAGTGCGACCGCAGCCCTGGAGTAAGCGGAAAATGCCTTTTCCGTGTCCGCCTGCCGCGGACACTCCGTCCGCCATATCAGGATAGGAAAGAGTGTCAAAATTCCGTCCGCGAGGGAAGAGCACGCACCGCCGCCCAACTACACCCGACCACGCGGCGGACGTAACCAATCCAGAGACTCCGCCGTACGGACTGACGTCTACGACCGTCCCCCAAAACAAGATGGCGGAAAATACACATAAAACCGCTGCGGAAAAACAACCTGTCTGAACACGGCGGATTCCCCACAGCGAAGATACCATACATAGCAGAGATACCCAACGCAAGCTGCTCGCCACCATGGACCCAGCGCAACACGCTTTCCCGATGCTCTTCGCGATCCACCACGTCCAAGTCTTGGCCCACTATCGACGACGACGCAGGTAAGGCACAAACCATTCGCTGTCTGGAGGGGAATACCTGCAAGGGTCGTGACGTTGGGAGGGGGAGTGTCATGTTACCGAAACCACTGATTAGAAGCAAATACAAATACACAATTGTAGCACGCAAGCAGGAATGACTACGACAAACCACGACACATGATTGACTACCTTTATTACACATAATAGGGGTATAATCACAGTGTATGCGTGAGCATGGGCAAAGTGGGCACCAGAGCATGAACATCAGAGGCAGCACATCGGAGGGCAGAATGCAGTATCAGAGCATCAACAGGGCATTGTTCGTAACAGAGCAGGTACATCAGAGGCAGCACATCAGAGGGCAGAATGCAGTATCAGAACAGCAACAGGGCATTGTGGACAACAGAGCAGGTACATCAGAGGCAGCACATCAGAGGGCAGAATGCAGTATCAGAGCATCAACAGGGCAGTGTTCGTAACAGAGCAGGTACATCAGAGGCAGCACATCAGAGGGCAGAATGCAGTATCAGAGCATCAACAGGGCATTGTGGACAACAGAGCAGGTACATCAGAGGCAGCACATCAGAGGGCAGAATGCAGTATCAGAGCATCAACAGGGCATTGTTCGTAACAGAGCAGGTACATCAGAGGCAGCACATCAGAGGGCAGAATGCAGTATCAGAGCATCAACAGGGCATTGTGCCCAACAGAGCAGGTACATCAGAGGCAGCACGTGAGAGGGGCTAAGTGCATCAACAGTCCATTGCACTGGACAGGTCCATCAGAGGCAGCACATGAGAGGGGCCAAGTGCATCAACAGTCCATTGCACTGAACATGTCCATCAGAGGCAGCACGTGAGAGGGGCTAAGTGCATCAACAGTCCATTGCACTGGACAGGTCCATCAGAGGCAGTAAACGAGAGGGCAGAATGCAGTATCAGAACAGCAACAGGGCATTGTGCCCAAAAAAGCAGGTACATCATTGGCAGCACGTCAGAGGCCAGAATGCAGTATCAGAACAGCAACAGGGCATTGTGGACAACACAGCAGGTATATCAGAGGCAGCACGGCAGAGGGCAGAATGCAGTATCAGAACAGCAACAAGGCATTGTGCCCAACAGAGCTGGTACATCAGAGGCAGCACAAGTACGTGTTCCAAGCAACCCGTCCCAAGGACCACAACAGTGCAAGGCTGTTATCAATGGACAATGTACACACCATGTGCAATAACATGTGAGTGAAGTGAACAGCACCTCACATCACAGAATCAGGTGGACTGCGTGAACTACCTGCCTCGGACACACTGCCAGCACCAGAAACAGGAGTGTGAGACACAGCCACAGATCTACTGACTGACACATGGGCCACAGACCCAGACACACTGCCAGCACCAGAAACAGGAATGTGAGACACAGTCACAGCCCGAGTGACTGACACATGGGCCACAGACCCAGACACACTGCCAGCACCAGAAACAGGAATGTGAGACACAGCCACAGCCCGAGTGACTGACACATGGGCCACAGACCCAGACACACTGCCAGCACCAGAAACAGGAATGTGAGACACAGCCACAGCCCGAGTGACTGACACATGGGCCACAGACCCAGACACACTGCCAGCACCAGAAACAGGAATGTGAGACACAGCCACAGCTCGAGTGACTGACACATGAGCCATAGACCCAGATACACTGCCAGCACATGAAACAGGAGTGTGAGACACAGCCACAGATGTAGTGACTGACACGTGAGCCACAGACCCAGACACACTGCCAGCACCAGAAACAGGAGTGTGAGACACAGCCACAGATCTACTGACTGACACATGAGCCATAGACCCAGATACACTGCCAGCACCTGAAACAGGAGAGGGCACAACTGAGACTGTGCTACTACATGATGCATGACAGCAAACAACAGACACAGTGCCACTATCTGATACATGAGAGTCAACTGCACCTGCGCCACTGGGACCACTGAAATGATGAGCCACAGGGCTGTATGGGCCAGGAGGCAGGGTGGCCCTGGGAGCTGGGGATAGCTGTACTTGAGCGACATCGGGGTGGGCAGGTGTCAATGGTGTGTGTCTGCGTTTCTTAGGGATATGTGAGTGCACCCTGGACAGGACAGGACTGGCAAGTGGTGGGGACTCAAATGAATTATCACCCACCATAGGTGGAGCATCTGCTGCCGGGGGTCGGCTTTCTGGGGACGTGCTGGAGCCTGCTTGTCGTTTGCTGTGTGCCTGCCGCCTGGACTCAGAATCATGTGCAATGGGGGATGCAACAACAGGGGACTCCCTCCTCTGCTTCTGACGGGCCTGGTTGGGAGTGGAGGTATGGGGGGACTCCGCCGCGGAGACATCTGTTTTCCGTTCCTTCGACAACATCAGCCTCAGTGCAGCCAGGGGTGATGTATGCCTGTCCTCGATTGCACCAGTGTCCATGGGAGAAGCCTTGTCCCTAGGATGTGCCTTATCCGTAGGAGGAGTGTTGTCTCTGGACTTTCCCTGTGCCCTGGACGGTGCCCTGTTCCTGGCAGCAGACTTGTCGTCTGTGGTGTACCTGTCTCCAGAAGACACCTTCTCCCTGTGTGTGTCCCTTCCCTTGGGAGATGGCCCTTGCTCTGTTGTGTGCCTGCCCTTGGCACTCTCCCTGCTTTTTGGAGGTGCCATTGTCTTTTGACTGTCCTTGTCCCTGCCCTTGGGAGATGGCCCTTCCTCCGTTGTGTGCCTGCCCTTGGCACTCTCCCTGCTCTTTGGAGGTGCCATTGTCTTTTGACTGTCCTTGTGCCTGCCCTTGGGAGATGGCCCTTCCTCCGTTGTGTGCCTGCCCTTGGCACTCTCCCTGCTCTTTGGAGGTGCCATTGTCTTTTGACTGTCCTTGTCCCTGCCCTTGGGAGATGGCCCTTCCTCTGTTGTGTGCCTGCCCTTGGCACTCTCCCTGCTCTTTGGAGGTGCCATTGTCTTTTGACTGTCCTTGTCCCTGCCCTTGGGAGTGGCCCCTTCCTTAGTATTGTCCTTGTCCTTGGGAGTGTCCATGGACTTGGGAGTATCCCTTGCCTTGGGAGTACCTTTTGTGTGGAATGCCTGTGTAGCATGTGAAGGCATGTCCCCCAACACCACTTGTGGATCCTGTGTGTGTACTCCAGTGTATCTGACGTCTTTGTGAACAGATTTTGCTGACCTAGGGGATGGTGTCTGTGCCCTCCGTGCCCTGACGTGCTGTCTGACGCTGCTTCTAGTGCAATAACCTGTATTAGAGTCCTGGTCAGAATATTCACTCCCCCCTGAGACATCCAGTGGTGTAGATGGGGAAACAGAAGTAGCACCCTGTCCATGCGACTGTACAATGGCAGACGACACACTGCTTGCCAATGACTGAACTGTCCTGTGTAGACCAGCAAGATCGCCATGCATCCCTTCCATGAATGCCACCACCTGCCCCAACTTCCTATCATGGTCTTGGAATGCATTTGTCATATTGGTTTGCCCCACACACAGCTGTCGCAGCAGATCAACAGCCTCAGTACAAAGTGCATTTTGGGTCACCGTGGCAGGGGCAGCGGTGCCTGCACCGAACGCCACTCTGCTCCCCCTACTCCTGCGTGCACGAACACTACATGGTGCAGTTGGCTGCAGTGTGGGCCCTGTGTGCTGTGTCCTGACCGAAGGTGTTGATTGCCCACTCCCAGTCTGTGACAACAGTGCTGGCTCACCAACACTGTCGGAAGATGAGGACGATGGTGCCTCCACATGCGAGTCCTCAGGGACGGTCCTGTCCCCCTCTCCGGCGCTGCCCTCCTCTGTGTCAGTCTGCGTGTGCGCGAAGTCTGATCCGGATGCATTGCCTCCACTCATCTCAGCCGTCTGTGGCTGAGTGCCCTCTGCCAAAGCTGAAATGCACAGAAAAGAGGTGTAAGTCATGGGCACACACACGTACAGAAGGA
This sequence comes from Lissotriton helveticus, assembly GCF_964261635.1. NCBI lineage: Eukaryota > Metazoa > Chordata > Amphibia > Caudata > Salamandridae > Lissotriton > Lissotriton helveticus. The sequence goes on along the minus strand of NC_136073.1, from coordinate 614,107,410 downwards.
CAAGGAATCCCTAATTCCATTGCTGACAAAGTTTATCTAGCCCCCATCCTGCACACGGCCCACCTCTACCAGTCATCCTCACATGACATAAGCGTTGTTGGCCGTGACACATGTACAGCATGCGGACAGGGCAGGAGCATGTACATCTGCACACATGTCTTGCCATGGGGCCACGGACCACTACGGCATGTGCTTCAACACTCAACTACTAAGCAAGTGGCGTGTCAACATGCCGGATCTGGATGTCAAATTACACTCACCCAATGGCACCAACATGGCATTGCAGCGATACATACGCACCACGGAAGTCACTACTGTGTCTGGGCACCAATACATGCATTGCACTCCCAAGTAACATACACAAACAGTCTGCTCACCGCTAGTTTGCTGTTGATCCACACTCAGCCGTTCGGACAGGTCAGGATGCGTCACAGCAATGATACGGTGCATGAGAGGGGTCATGGAGCGTCGGGCCAGACGTGGCGTCCTTGGAATCATCCCCAGTGTCACTTCCGCTACATTCTTGCTCAGCCTGGAAATGTCGTCCCAGCGTTTGTGGCAGTGTGTATGTCGTCTATTGCACACCCCCAATGCCCGTACATCACGTGCTATGCTCCTCCACACGTCCTTGCGAAGGTGCAGCTTGACCTACCATGATGGGAGACAAAAGGGTGCAAGTCAGTGGACAGTTGGCCTGTCACACAGATAGGGGCAACACGTATCTGTCAGCAGCCATGCACATTCCGACAAATATGTCGGGCCCACAGTACACAGCCAAGATTGCAGAAGCCAGGAGTCATTGACCACCTCATGCACACCAACATGTCCCACACTGCACTTACCACCTGTCCGGGTGCGCCGTAGAGACGTCCAAAGTTGCGGAGCACACCGTCCACGAAGACATCAAGCTCCGCGGCGGTGAAGGGACGAGACCGGATCTCTTTGACTCTCGACATGGCAAGATCACGGAGTATGGCACTAGAGCAGCAGTCGGTGGTCAGGTCGAGGTGATGGTCACAGGCAGCAGTCGGTGGTCAGCTCAGCAGCAGCAGGTTGAGGTGATGGTCACAGGCAGCAGTCGGTGGTCAGCTCAGCAGCAGCAGGTCGAGGTGATGGTCACAGGCAGCAGTCGGTGGTCAGCTCAGCAGCAGCAGGTCGAGGTGATGGTCACAGGCAGCAGTCGGTGGTCAGCTCAGCAGCAGCAGGTCGAGGTGAACAGGCAGCACTGGTTCCCAGGGTAGGATGTGTGCTTTTTGACATCACACACATATAGGGCCCTGAGCACATGTCAGTGGCATACGTCGCCAGCAATTGGTCAGCCCTGGATGCGTGTTTGTAAAAGGGCCAATGACTGGCCCTGGTGTTGCGGTGCACTGCTTCCGCTACTTTCGATTGGCCATACGCGGCCAGCGTTCCCTCTTCCCATTGGCTGCATGTGCACGGACCGTCACGGTCACACATCGGCAACCGCATGTGCAAGCTTCCGGGACGGATGCTTCTTTTGCAACAATGTTCTATCACTGGCGCCACCATGGCGGTGCACGTATTCGGCGGGGGAGGTGCAGGCCAACACACCCTTTAGATGTAGTCAATGGACATGGCAGTTCATGACCCCCCTTACAGTCACATTGCATCATCCACCGTACACAGGCCGGCCCGGCCCAGCCTAGGACCGCCGTGCCGGCCATGTCCACAACCGCCGTGCCAGGCCCGGCCTAGGACCGGCGTGCCGGCCATGTCAGCCACCGCCGTGCCCGACCCGGCCTAGGACCGCCGTGCCGGCCATGTCAGCTACCGCCGTGCCCGGCCCGGCCTAGGACCGCCGTGCCGGCCATGTCAGCCACCGACGGGTGTTCACTCGCCTGGCACGGCGGTGGCTGACATGGCCGGCACGGCGGTCCAAGGCCGGGCCGGGCACGGTGGTGGCTGACATGGCCGGCACGGCGGTCCTAGGCCGGGCCGGGCACGGCGGTGGCTGACATGGCCGGCACGCCGGTCCTAGGCCGGGCCTGGCATGGCGGTTGTGGACATGGCCGGCACGGCGGTTGTGGACATGGCCGGCACGGCGGTCCTAGGCCGGGCCTGGCACGGCGGTTGAGGACATGGCCGGCATGGCGGTCCTAGGCCGGGTCGGGCACGGCGGTGGCTGACATGGCCGGCACGGCGGTCCTAGGCCGGGCCTGGCACGGCGGTTGTGGACATGGCCGGCACGGCGGCCCTAGGCCGGGCCTGGCACGGCGGTTGTGGACATGGCCGGCACGGCGGTTCTAGGCTGGGCCGGGCACGGCGGTTGTGGACATGGCCGGCACGGCGGTCCTAGGCCGGGCGGGGCCGGCCGGTGTACGGTGGATGATGCAATGTGACTGTAAGGGGGGTCATGAACTGCCATGTCCATTGACTACATCTAAAGGATGTGTTGGCCTGCACCTCCCCTGCCGAATACGTGCGCCGCCATGGTGGCGCCAGTGATAGAACATTGTTGCAAAAGAAGCATCCGTCCCGGAAGCTTGCACATGCGGTTGCCGATGTGTGACTGTGACGGTCCGTGCACATGCAGACAATGGGGAGAGGGAACACGGCCCGCGTATGCCCATTCGAAAATAGCGGAAGCAGTTGCGTCATGAGGGTTGTGAGCGTGATAGGGAAACTTCATATGTCATGCACTATTCCATGTGTGTCCATACTATGCCCATCGGTGTGCACACAATGTGCAACACATGTGCATGTCGACGTGTTGACGTCGGGTGTTACCCTACAGACGTTTTAACTTCTTCACATCTACACAGTACATCACGGCTGTATCGCCACATTCTGAATCTGTTGTCAGTGTGTGGTTCATGTGAGGTCACTACAATGGTGGGGGTACACATGCATTCAGTGTATGTGTGTTGCCTGTTGTGTCACCATGCATGTAATGTCCGTATGCTCACCATCATTGGTGTTGGCATTGGTGCATGATTACATGGTGTGTGTGTATCATTATCGTTTGTGTGCATGCACTTGCATGTGTGTCTGTGATGTGGCTTCTACACATTAGGGTCATGACACACGTCTTGTCAGTAATGTTGACATGTGACTAAGTTGCGTTGTACGTCTTGACACACTTCCTGTTGCTAGGGGCTGAACATTGTTAATGGGGCACTCCGTATTGTAGTTACGTTCAGAGATGTCACACATATGACCATTGTCCACAACATTTATCTTCTTGCTAATGTTGGCTTACATGTGATGGAGTTGCACACCTATGCGTTGTTTGTAAGTTGACTCAAGTTACATCTCTCTCCCACACAGGAGGGCTCCAAATGTGCATCGGCCATACACTGTGCTGGAGGATATGGTTGACGAGGAGGTGATCAGGAAATTCCGGCTAGATCGACGTAGATTGATGGAGCTTGTTGCCCAATTGTCTCCTCATCTGCAGCCAAGAAGGACGTATCCTGGTTCCATTACACCCACAGCAAAGGTGATGGCGGCACTACACTTTTTTGCTACTGGCACCTTTCAGTACACAGTTGGACATGCCGGGGGGATGTCACAGTCCATGTTCAGCATGGTACTTCGGGATGTTCTAAAAGCTATGATGCTGTACAAGGATGACTACATCCATTTCCCACGGCCGGCAGAGTTGGCAGCAGTCAAAGCAGACTTCTATGCACTGGGCCAGATACCACACGTAGTGGGTTCCATTGATGGCACACATATCGCTCTCATTCCACCACGGGCACGTGAGCAGGTTTATAGGAATCGGAAGCACTTTCATTCGCTGAACGTGCAGGTGGTGTGCCTGGCCGACGACATCATCTCCCATGTTTGTGCAAGATTTCCAGGCTCCGCACATGACGCCCACATCATGCGGAGCAGCATTGTCCCCCAACTGATGGCAAATCTGCGTCCAGGTCATGCGTGGCTTGTTGGTGAGTATGCTGTGGGGACAATTGTGATTTCTGTGTGGCATGGGGTACCCACCAATTCTGGTTGTGATATTTGTGTCTGTCATCCCCCTACATAGGCGACTCGGCGTACCCAAACCGGCCCTGGCTCCTGAGTCCCATACGTAATCCTACTACAGCGGGTGAAATGCGCTACAATGATGCACATGGAAGGACACGTAGAGTGGTGGAACGTACTTTTGGACTGCTAAAGTCTAGGTTTCGGTGCCTGGATAAGACCGGAGGGGCCCTGCCTTACTCACCAGGCAAAGTATGCAGGATCGTGATTGCCTGCTGCATGCTCCACAACCTGGCCGTGCGCAATGACATTGAACTGCTCTTGGACCCTGAAGACCAACAAGTTCCTCGGCCTCCCATCCCACCCATGTCGACTGATGAGGATAGTGGTGAGGAGGAAGGTGTGGACCAGAGGCGCCAGCTCATTGATCGCTACTTCCCTTGAATGTGAGTAACTACCTCTTGTGCCGGTTGACAATGCCTTATGTATGTTTGCTGGTGTTGTGTGGATGTGGTGTGCATCAGCTGGGTGTTCTGCTATGTGATGGTTGCATATGTGTGTGTTCATTTATTTGGACATGCAAGTCTCCATGATGTGTGTCCTCTCATCCAATGATTTTGTGATGAGTGTGGTTTGTGGAATGTTGCTGTGCAGTGTGTTGTGATGGGTGTGAATCTGTTTCCTGACGTGTGTTTGCTGTCTCTGATTTTCCCTAGGTCACTCCCGCAGCGGCATGATTATGTACGACTTGGATCCCTGCACCTGGTTACGTCTGTTTCTGAGGCAATCATGTGATTAAACATGGAGGCAACACATCATTGAGTGTGTAAGTGGCATTTATTTACAGGTTGTGCATTGGTGCTGGTGAATATTTACAAGTAAGTGTGGGGTGGGGGAGTGTGAGTTGAAGGTAATGGCAGATGAAATGTCCGTGCTGACACCACATTGGGTGATGTCAGGCTAGTCCTGCAGACCTGTGCCAATGATTGGCTATGTGGGACAGGATAGTTGGCAGGGTGAATGGCTGGCTCAGGCAGTGTCAGAGTCATTGTCGGCCAATCTTGGAGCGTGTGGATGGAGCACCCCCACTGCTCTCACCCACTTCCAGCCTCGGACGGCCCCTCCGTCTTTGAGGTGGAACGGAGTCAGCTGGGGGGGCAGGTTGCTCAGGGGCCACATCCGTCGCCAGGGGCACAGGTGGCGGTGGGGTTGCTGGCCGTGGCGTCTGGACACTTGGTTGAGGGGGGGTGGGGTTGTTGCGGGCTATCCATTCCCTCCACATTGTTGTCTGCTGGCCCATGATGTCCACTATCTGGCCAAGGCGGCGGTCAATGGCCCGCAACATGTTAGTGTTGTCCACCGAGTCCTGGTGGCACGATCTGCCTGTTCCTGGCCACGCTCGTAGGAAGCCTGGCACCTGGCTAGGGCTTCAAGTGACTCTGCCACAGGATGGGGTGGGTGTCCTTCCTCAGCGCGACGGAGTGTGGATCTCCTGATTGGCTGATGTGGCCTCGCCTCTCTCCTTTCTGGCCTACTCTCCCTGCTTGGGTGGGAGGCCGATGGCCCTGCGTCGTGCGGTGGGTTAGGCAGGGTGGCACAGGCAGGAGTGGTGGTGGTGGTGGTGGTGGTGGTGGTGGTGGTGGGTCTGCAGCTCACTGTGGCCGGTGTTGCAGGAGTTACACAGGCGACGGTTGTCGGGGCCGGGATTTCCTGTGAGCCAGTTGGCCCTGGCAGTCTGCTTTGGCCCGCACCATCCTCCGCACCGGAGCTGGCTGTGGCATCGTCCCCAGAGAGTCCGGTATGGGTGTGAGGCGAGTCTTGCGGCCGGTTGCTGGTTTCACCAGTCAGATTACGATCACCTGAGGGACAAGATTGTGCTGATCAGTACTGTGGACATTACATGCTCATATCAATTTGATTACATTTCAGTGTCCTGTCGCACACACCCCACCCACCACCACCGCCCTCCCTGTGGACATAGGGGCCTGTTGGGAGTTATAGTAGTGACCTCTCACACACCCCACCCACCACCACCGCCCTCCCTGTGGACATGGGGGCCTGCTGGTAGCCATTTACATTTTGGTGAGTATGTGGCCCACGTGCATGGGTTGGGGCCTGGGAGATGTGTCTTCTCAGTTGTGTGAGGCTGACCATGTCGTTCTGATCGTGGTGCTTGGTTTGTACTTACCAGCCTCTTCTCCTTCCTCTAGTACTTCCAGGCTCTCTGGGTGCAGTATGCCCAGCACCTTTTCCTCCCAATCAGTGTAGGGTATGGGCTCCAGGGGTGTGCCGCCGCCAGTGTGATTTGCTCTCACATGGTTTCTGGCACGGATGCCTTTCACCCTGGTTTTCAGGTCATGCCACCGCCTCTGTATCTCGTGCTTTGTCCTTGACACGGTCCCTGACGCATTCACCCGACTGACGATCCTGTCCCACATGTGATTTTTTTTGCGCCACAGTGGTCTGCTGGACTTGGGCCCCGAATATGTGGGGCTCAACATGGATAATTTCATCCACCATTACCTTCAACCCGGTCTCCGTGAATTTAGGTTTTTTTTTGGGTGCCATGGTGTGTGGTGCTCAGGGTGTGGGTTGAGTGAGTTGGGGGGTGCAGGTGTGTGTTGTGTGGTGTGTAGGAATGGTGTGGTGGGTGTTTGTGTGGTGGGTGTGGTAGGGTGGTGGTTGTGTGTCTTCAATTGGTGTATGCTGTCGGTCGTATTGGGCCTCTTGCTAGCAGCTATGCTGTGATGCAAAGGATTGTGGTAGTGGGTGTGAGTCATTTTATAGTCGTGTCTCAATGGTTGTTGGCAGTCAGGTGGTAGGTGGGTGTGTTGACTAGTGTGCATTATTGGGTACTTGGGGGGGTGTCATTGTGGCTTGTGATTGGTGTTGGTGTTTCAGGTGGGGGGTAGTCCTTTTTCGTGTGTTTGCAATTTACTTCCGTCACACTTTTTTTTTTCATAACCGTAACTTCCGTCACACTTTTTAACATTGGTTTGACGGTAGGGATGTTGTTCGTGTTGGGCTTCCGCTGTGATGCACTGTTTCTCGTTGCATTCTTTCCGGCGCGGCCGTGGATGGCGGTGCGTACCGGGGTACAGGCGGCGTTATCCTAATCGCGGACACGGAGCCTTCGCAGGTATGGCGGTAGATGTGGCTGTTCCCGCGGTCATGTGCGTCCGCGGCGGACGGGGTTTCGTCGGTTCCGTCCGCTTGCGGCGGGCTCTGGTGTACTCCGTCCGCCGCGGACGGAGTTTGGTGTTCTCCGTCCGCCGCGGTCGAGGTTCGTTCCATTATTTTCCTAATCGCTACGGCGGTTTATCCGCGGAGCGGTCCGGAGTATCTTGCCCGCTTCCTTGGCGGATGGGACACGTTTCCGTCCGCGATCCTAATCGGCCTCAAAACTGGGGGCTGGCAATTGCTTATCAAAAGAAATTCCGACCTCAAAAGGGCTGAAACAGGGGTGCGTCCTCGCACCGACCCTGTTCAGCCTTTTTAAGTCTGACCTTTCTAAAGATCTGGACAACTGCAACCATCACGCCCCAAAGCTAGGGGGTCTTACACTGTCGAACGTATTATATGCAGACGACCTGATACTAATCAGCCACACCCCAGTAGGCCTGCAACATCTTATTAACGCAACAAGTACATTCTCTGATAAAAACGGCCTGACCATAAACATGGAAAAATCGAAGGTGATGCTTTTCAATCAAAAATCAAAAAAGCAAATATTTCGATGGTCTCTGCATGACCTCAAAATGGAAACAGTTAAAGAATATAAATATCTGGGGATAATTTTTGATTCCAACGGCTCATTCCAGCGACACGCAACAACAATAAAAACAGAGGGATTTCACTGGCCATCGCTTTAAAAAACATCAAGAATACCAGGTCAACTCCGCTGTGGGACACTGTAGCACTAGGAAACTTGCGGACATGTAAGGGGTTCGCGCGATGGGACACAATAGGAATCTCAGTGGTGGGGGATCTTTGGGACAAGGGGACGGTTATTCCTTTCCCGCAGCTCCAACAACAATACGGCCTGGCCCCCACGGAAACATACCGGTATGTGCAAATACGACATGCCCTGCTACACTCAATCCCACCTGACACCACACTCCCAGAATCGTCACCACTGGAAGACAGGTTACTGACCGAGTTTATGGAGCAAAAGGCAACCTCACTCACGTACAGGAAACTGATTAACAACCTGCCAGACCCCACACAGAAACTCAAAGAGAAGTGGGTGGGGGAAATGGGTGAGATGGATGATACGGAGTGGAACGAGGCGCTTGCTTCACCGCGTGAGGTGGGCATCTCAGCCAGATTCCGCCTAGTGCAGCTCAAGATTTTACATCGCACCTACTACACTCGTACACTACTTCACAGAATACAAAGGGCGACGCACCCATACTGCCTCAGGGGCTGCGGGGAGGAGGGAACTCTGCTCCATACGTTATGGGAGTGTCCTCAGATCCGGGAAGTATGGAGGCAGATTATGCGCACAGTCTCTCAGGCCATTAAAGTGTCTGTGCTGCCTGAACCACGTAAGTGCCTGTTGAACGTTTGGGACCCTACAGATCTAGACAGATATGGACAACTATGGGTCACACTGGCGGTGGTGGTGGCCAAAAGAGACATTGCACAGAGGTGGGGTGCTCCGGAGTTGCCAACGATAGCCGGGTGGATAAGGAATATGGACCTACTAATGGTAAAAGAGAGAGCAGTTTATGTGATGAGGGCGTGCCCCCGCAAGTGGAATAAGGTATGGACGCCGTGGAACAAATATAGGGGAGAACCATGTGAGCCCCTGCCGGAGGGTGAGGACTCAGACTCGGAGGAAGACGAGGACTAGCCGAAAAGGGTATGCGAGTACAATGATGGGGGAGGCCGGGGCCATGCGGGACCGCAACACTACCTTAGGCGCAATGTTAAACAAATGTACCTGCAGAGGACTGTCTGTGGATGAACACACACAATTGCTCAATGATGACCATAGTTGGGTTTTAATGTTTTAGTTTTTTCAAATGTTACACATTGTAGGTCTCAGATACATATATCGGATATGTAATGTCAGGGAATGTCCTCTGGGCAAGAAGCGGAATTGTGTCACGATCCGAATAGGCTTGTTACTACTGACTGCTCTAATACATGACCATGGCAGGCCGAGATAGTTAAGGACATATAATATGTTTTGTTCATTGCTCCTGCTTACGCATGCTACTGTCATGTAAATGCGACTAACGAATGAAAGTATGAATATTTCTTTTGAATTCCTGACAATAAAGAATTTAAAAAAAAAAAAAAAAACATCAAGAATAAAATAGCAGGCCCAAACTTAATCCCCTTGCTGGACATATTTTGCGCAAAACTGCTACCATCAATAACATATGGCAGTGAATGCATGAGAGGGAGAGACGAGGACACTCTAGACAATGTGGTCAGTAAAACGCTCCGAATACTCTTCTCACTCCCCCCCTACACCTCCCCAGCACAGTTAAGGCTGGAGTTTGGCTTACAGAAGCAGCAAATCGCACGTAAAGGCGCATATGCTAAATGCTGGCACAAAATAAAGAATGCTGAACCAGACTCCTTGAACGCCCACCTTTGGAAAGAGCAGCAGACAAACAAGGGACCCCCAGCAACGGTGTACCTTCAAGCAGCTATAAAATCCCTTGCATTAAAAGACCTTTGGCATTCGAGCTGTTCACACAAGTGCTTCAAGCGACTTGTCAACAAGTCCGTGAAAATTCTTTCCATGGAAGAAGACAAAGCTGCACTAACCAGGAGATCACACGGGTGGTTCGTGATCCAAGGCTACACTAGCGCCCTACCCCAGCCATACCTCAGAACCAGCTTCTCAAGGAAGGTGAAGGAAGATTTCCTGCGGCTAAGGATGGGGGTAATTCCGTCAAAAGTACATCTTCCCCCATGGAAATGCTTGGAAACGAACTCCAAGTGCAGGCTTTGCGAAAATCCAAAGGAGGACGTTCTGCACTTGTTCTGTAGCTGCAAAGCTCTAGACAGTGCCCGAAGGGGCCAACTAACACAGCTCTGGAATCAAAATGGTGTGCGAACTCGCAGACAAGCCCTGTTGATCAGCTTCAAGGGAGAAGACATCCAACTAGCCTGCAGTTTAGTGCGCTTCATGAAAACAGTTAACACGATCCAAAACCCAGAGGCCAGTGATCGAACTTGACTCAAAAAGACCTGCTTTTGCATCTTAAGAAAACTCTCTTTCGATTATCAAAGACTCAGTAAACCGTGAACTGCTCTTTTCTTTTCTTTCTCAACCACAATGTATTGGATCAGTTTGCACGGATTTTTCGCCCATATTTTTAACTCTCTTTTACTGTTTTTAACTGTTTTTGTAAAACTCTTGATCATGTATCTACTCCAATGTTTTTTCAAAGAGTCATTGCAAAGATTTTTATTAATCACGCAATAAAGTTATTATTATTATTATTATTCTTATTCTTAAAATGAGGATAGGACTTCGATATTCTTGACATCGATATCCAGACATTCATTTTCAGGAACAAAGGTCCTAAAGACAATAGATAGATAATAATGCTCTGGAGAGAAGGATAATATCCAGGAGTAATCAAAATGGATATATAGTACACTTTTAATCAAACATATATATATGGAAGATCAACCCTACTGGGGTAATCCTCAAAGGTTGTTAAAAACATGAAAACAAACAGGCACGACACGTTAAATGACCATCCACAATGGAGGGTCACTTATTTACAATAAGGAGAACACTTCTGTACCCAGAAATCATACCCACATATTTAGAGGGCCAGGGTTTAAGGTTAACCACGTTTCACTTAATGATTAATGCAGGATCATCATCAGGTTTTCAAACTACATGCTTGATTATCATTAGTGTGCAAATACATCTAGTGACGCACCACACACAGCGGAGCAGAGCAGAGCCTGGTGGAGTAGAGGAGCTAAGCCAAAGCCGGAGTCAAAGGTGTTGGCGTTTGGTCCCCTGGAGCCAAAGAACATCGAGTGGCAAAGGCTAAGCTGGCGGAGTCAGCTGGGGGTCTGCTGTGTTGTGCAGCGCTGCACAAGTGTGGTCCCCTGCCCCCCTCCCCCTGCTACTCCTCCGCATGCAAAAACCATTGCCAATTCCTGCAGCCGCAGCGGGCTGCTGTGAAAGAGCGTGCCCAGGAGTCCACGGAGACGGCTCAGTCAGCCCGAGTGCGGTTTGCAGTCCTCCAGTGAGTCCCCACTTTCCTTTCAGCATCACCGGTTCCGCCTGCATCTCAGCTGCACAGAACATGGGGGCCAGATCGGTGGCAATTAATAGTCGCCAGCATTTCTCTGCAATCTACCGCACCACAGCTCGACCAAGTCGTCAAGACCCCCAGGGCACCTCAAGGCACCCAGTGAGGGTGTACGTGTGTAGAGCTGAGATGGGGTGTGTGGTGTGGAGGAGGGGCACTCCACCAGTGAATACCAGTGGGGCACCACAGGGGTATTGCCCCTACCTCTCATTGTAGAGAATGCCCCTTCGCTCCCCCAATCACCTCCTAATCCTCTTACTGTAGGGGAAAGGTTGGGAAGCTGTTAAGGTGGACGGCACCTATCCTCTGGCCTTCTGTTACACCACAGAGGTGAAGCGTAATATCTACCCATCTCAACCGAATTCAACTCTGCAATGAGGTCAGGGAGAGTCAGGAAGGAGCAATCTAAAACTCATACCAAAAACGCAAGGACAGAGTCCCCCCGTGATAACCTGGACATGGAGTAAGCCCCACTTTTGGATACATCTCAGACCTGTGGGACACAGGGACATGCTCAGCTACCTTTAATACATCCCCAGACCTCCCATGGCACTTCAGCCTTAGAAACATCTTTGGGGGTGTCTTCCTCTATCAGTCCCAATCTCCCCGACTTAAAACCCGGCGTGTCAGTCTCAGTGGCGACTGCCTCCAAAGAGGTGACATTGAGGGACTTTTTCAAGAACGTTGCTGTAATACAAAAGCCAGGGTTAATCTCACATAGTGCAACGTTGGATACTACCCAGGCCTGCCCGCCATCAGACCGGAATTTAACACGAGTCGAGGCCATGATTCATGATGGCCCCAGTAGGCTAGGCTAAAGCCCACCTCCACTGAGCGCCCTAACAAAGGACGAACATCTTGTTCAAAATGTCACCGAGTGCTGTTCACCATCACAGGGATCTGATGAGTTACCCTACAACCTGCTACCAGTCGATGTAGCGACAGCATCAGTCACGCCTATAAATACCACTTCAAGGGAGGGCTCCCAGCCCTTCATCAACCCAAGCTTGCATCCGCCTTGAACACCTAATGTACAAATCACCACAGAAGACCTGGCAGGGAGCAAACCAGCATTAACCGCTCAAATCGAACAACTGATAAGGACATCTCCATGCAAGGTCCAATCGTCGACCACAAAAACCATATCAAACCCATTCGACCAGTGTAACTGTATGGTCTCACCAGATGGTGGCTGTAACATCAATAATTCACTTGATCTATCTTTTTTCAATGTTGATCATAATAAGCCTCCAAATCTGGTGAGTTGCTGTTCGAATAACGAGAACATACTTTGGTCTCAACTTTTGCAAACCCTCCAATCAACAGTCTCAGCGTTAAATTATCATTCTGATAAACTGGATTTGCAGGTTTATCTTTTAAACACACTTGCCGTGTACACCACTGGGTCAATCAAAAACTAGAGGGTCTCAACACACTGATTATAAAAGCACAATCTATAGCATATGTAGCACAGGCAGTATGCTGCTGCTCTCCAATAATCAACAGTCTTTCAGCGTTACCTGAATTACTCTCGTCAGTCTTAACTGAAGTCAAGAAACCTCCGTTATCAGGGCAGATCTGTATCCCACAACAGGCCCACCGTTCATCTGATGTAACCGACTTAGTTGCTCAGAAGTCAAACAACAGGAATCAAGGCCTTGTCAGCAACAAAGCCCTACCTGAATGTCTGATGTCAGTCAAGCAAATAGTCTCCGAAGCAGTTAATCCTATACTCGAAATCCAAAATGCCAACACAAAGAGCTCCTTTACCCGCCAACATTCACTAGCTAATGTGGATTTGAACACTTCAAGGCCAGCTCAGGCGATTGCGCAAAAGAGAACACCTTCAATAGGCAACAGGGCGTCTGAATGTACCTGCACGCAACCGGTAAAATAGCTAACACTGTGCAAATTCACAGGATGAGCAAGCGGGAAAAAAAAGGACTTCGAAAAAACCGTAACAGACAAGTAGACAAAGCTCGAAATACAATTAGCAATTACTTTTAAAAAAAATAGACCCATCACATCTCCGGGTACAACTAGTATCACCAGTAGTAAGTCCCCGCCTCATCAACTAACCACACACCAAAACGTACTACCAATAAGTAATTTACAACTAGCATCACATATTCGGTCCGAGCCAATTCAAGCACCTAAGTGTACTCCTCAAACAACGTAAAAAACCGGTCACCCTCAATCCAACATGGAGTACGAAGCAGATCAGGCACGATCCCCAGAGGAACTAGTCCATTTACCCTGACACCAGCACGCAAGCCGAGACCAGGGAAGTACTTGGTGGATCTAGAACACCCCATAGGTAATTCAAGTACCGACGTTGAGGCAAGGTCTCCATTGACACCAACCACGATACCGGACCCTGTGATCAAGCGTAAAACAATCTCTAATAAAGGGATTCTAAATTCCATCAGCGATCATGCAGCTCCTCTGCAACAAACATTTACAAATCAATGGAGACCAGACCATACTTTAAAGCCAAAAAATAAACTAATTCCCTTGAGACCTATACAGGATAAGCTAAGACTTAGCTATAAAACAACCAAGGATAAAATCACGAACTAATACAATTCTAAACATAAGATACACATAAATTTATTGAAATGACAGAAATAAAAACAGTTTACATTTATACATCATACAATTCCTAAAATGACAATTGAAATTTAAACTAATAAAACAATTTCTTGTGACCTGCACAATATACAATTGTTTTGTTAGTTTAAATTTCAATTGTCATTTTAGGAATTGTGTGATGTATAAATGTAAACTGTTTTTATTTCTGTCATTTCAATAAATTTATGTGTATCTTATGTTTAGAATTGTATTAGTTCGTGATTTTATCCTTGGTTGTTTTATAGCTAAGTCTTAGCTAAGTCTTAGCTTATCCTGTATATGTCTCAAGGGAATTAGTTTATTTTTTGGGTCCAATACCCTATTTCCCTTGACCAACTCAAGGGGTTCCTCTCTCTCTTTACAACATACTTTAAAGCCAACAGTTTTCCACTGCGCCTACAGAGAAAAACTTGTCTAGTGACAGCACTCAGACCAAATTGTTGATAGTACCGGAGTATATTTCCCAAGGCCCGCACGACATCTTAAACCACAGGAACGTCCTCAGACTTTTTAAATCAATACCAGAATTAAGTAATTTGGAATCCGAAGATATAATATCAATTGAATTTAAACCCAGTAACAGCAATCAATCAACTGAAACAACTCTGATAACTCTGGCTTCCAAGGCAATAAAGGAACTGGTACAATCGCAGAAAGATCAATTCAATAGCTGGGGCATTAAATTAGTAACACTCAGCGAACTCCGGTACCCCACAATTTTAGCAATAGCTCTGGCCCCTTCCATTCAATCAGGAAACCCACCATTTTCAATACTAAGATCAGCTCAAAACAGCTTCCCATCAGATCTCGATGAGCTCGCCACAGAGGGTCAATCCACTATAAGGCCCGGCTGGGCCTGGCTGCCAGCGGCCTTGTCCCGAGGTCTTATAGATTGAAATACTATTTATCCTAGTCTGGCAATATGCTCTTGGAACATTAATAATTAAACAAAACAAAAGCCAATCCTGGGACTTTATTCCAACAACACTAGAGTTTCTAAGACAAGCTGTTTTGATTCAAGCAAAAACAACCTATTTATATTTAAACAAATTTATTCATTTTTGTGAAAATGTCACTTTTCTTGTAAGCACCTTGTTTATCGTGCATGGAAAATACAAAATACAAAAAGCATACAATTATATATACATTATATACAAACAGTTAAATCAACAGTTTCAAACACACTTGGCCGTTCATTCATACACCATCCATTCACAACAATAAAACAAAAAATATTAGATAACAGTGCGTCCAAGCAACGGAAAGCAATTCAGTCCAAAATATTTCTTTTCATATTTTTGCAAACTTATTGAAGTTGAAGTTCTCACAAGGTCTCTTGTGAACCCAATTAAATGCAAAAAAAGGAATTGGCCAGATGCTGGACGCAAAAATGGTCGACGCGTTTCAAACCCCTATAATTAGGGTGGGGTTCTCCTCAGGACCGGGTAGGTTCTGAAACAATAAAAAATGCCTGGCTTTAGCGCATATGTATGGAGCATAGACAACTGCAAGAAAGAAGGGATCAACTCCCTGTGTTCAACTGGGGCTTCCTACCTTATTCCAAGATAAGCAACGGTATCAATGGTGAATAGTAAAGATTCCAATCAAGTTGTATTTTCCCAAAAGGATGTAATGCCAGCAACTGTGCGGAAAAAACAACAAACGCAACAGCATTTACTCCTGTGTCACACTTCGCAATCATACAAGACATTCATGTGCATTTGCGAGCTGATGCGGGCAGCCTTTGTACTTACCCGCTGTAGCTCAGTTCTTCGTCTGCCGCTTAGTCATTAGTGTTCAGGGCGTCGGCTCCTGTTCTGTGAACGTGGAACAAAATAAATGTTAGCTGTGTGACGCCTAAAGAGCTGGCTTCACAGTTAACAGCAGCGCGGTAACACGTACCAATGCGGGACGGAGGGAGCAGTCCTTCTCCTTAGGCGATTTCCATGTTTGGCACAACAGAAGTCCTCGGACTGAGGCGTGTCCTCAGTACTTCCTGGTTATTCACCACTGCCTGGGGTTTCTGGGACTTGTAGTTTCAAAGGCGGTTATAGCACAAAGGTGGAGGAAAACCCGGGTTCGGATAGAGGCGTGTCCTCAGTACTTCCTGGTTATTCACCACTGCTTGAGATTTGTAGTTTCAAAGGGGGTTATGGCACAAAAGTGAAGCAAAACCCGGGCTGGACTCAACAGTGTATTAGTCAGTGTGACTTTATACAGTAGGCTTGTAAATCTCAGAAATCTCATTTAAACCCCGCGTTGCGGTGTTGAACTTCATTATAAGCATTGCCTCACGTCGGGACAATTGGGCATCAATGTCCCCTCCTCTGGGGTCTTTTTCAATTTTAGACAGTACTGTCCAACGCAAGTCTGTATTTTCGTGCTTACACTTCGCCCAATGGTTGACTAATGGGGCATTTTCAACTTTCCTGCGGATGCGCGATTTATGTTGCGTAATCCTATTTCTGATTTCCTGTGATGTTTTTCCGATATAGACTAAAGGGCATGGGCACACAATTGCATAAACGACGTTTTTTTATTTGGAATTAGTGAAGATGTCGTGCTTCCAATGGATATTTTCGAATGAAAACACTGAGTCCTCAATAGTCTCAACACAACAAGTGCAAGTGCCGCACTTGTGGTGTCCTTTAGGAGGAGGTAATCCAAACAGGCTTTGTAATGTGGGGGCCTTCATAGTTGGTAATGCCGCCCTTACAACAAAATTGGCCACACTTTTGTCCTTTTTGTATGCAAATAGTGGTGGCACAGAGAAATCTTCATGCAGATTTTTTAGCAAATGCCAGTTAGATGTAATGAGCTTCCTGTGTAAGTTAGTTGCAGGACAGAAAGTGGTAACACACACCATCCTTTTAACATCTGGCTTGTTTCTTTTTTCAAGCAGAGTCTCACGAGGAGTCCACCAGGCTCGTTTGAGTGAGTTTTTCAATAGATTTTTTGGGGTACCCTCTCTGCATGAGTCGATGCTTCAATTGCTCTGCGTGTCTGAAATATTCTTCCTTGTTGGAACAATTTCTGTGAATTCTCAGAAATTGCCCAAACGGCAGATTTTGTTTCAGGCTGCGAGGGTGGTTGCTAGAGAAGTGCAACTATTGAAAAACTCACTCAAACGAGCCTGGTGGACTCCTCGTGAGACTCTGCTTGAAAAAAGAAACAAGCCAGATGTTAAAAGGATGGTGTGTGTTACCACTTTCTGTCCTGCAACTAACTTACACAGGAAGCTCATTACATCTAACTGGCATTTGCTAAAAAATCTGCATGAAGATTTCTCTGTGCCACCACTATTTGCATACAAAAAGGACAAAAGTGTGGCCAATTTTGTTGTAAGGGCGGCATTACCAACTATGAAGGCCCCCACATTACAAAGCCTGTTTGGATTACCTCCTCCTAAAGGACACCACAAGTGCGGCACTTGCACTTGTTGTGTTGAGACTATTGAGGACTCAGTGTTTTCATTCGAAAATATCCATTGGAAGCACGACATCTTCACTAATTCCAAATCAAAAAACGTCGTTTATGCAATTGTGTGCCCATGCCCTTTAGTCTATATCGGAAAAACATCACAGGAAATCAGAAATAGGATTACGCAACATAAATCGCGCATCCGCAGGAAAGTTGAAAATGCCCCATTAGTCAACCATTGGGCGAAGTGTAAGCACGAAAATACAGACTTGCGTTGGACAGTACTGTCTAAAATTGAAAAAGACCCCAGAGGAGGGGACATTGATGCCCAATTGTCCCGACGTGAGGCAATGCTTATAATGAAGTTCAACACCGCAACGCGGGGTTTAAATGAGATTTCTGAGATTTACAAGCCTACTGTATAAAGTCTCACTGACTAATACACTGTTGAGTCCAGCCCGGGTTTTGCTTCACTTTTGTGCCATAACCCCCTTTGAAACTACAAATCTCAAGCAGTGGTGAATAACCAGGAAGTACTGAGGACACGCCTCTATCCGAACCCGGGTTTTCCTCCACCTTTGTGCTATAACCGCCTTTGAAACTACAAGTCCCAGAAACCCCAGGCAGTGGTGAATAACCAGGAAGTACTGAGGACACGCCTCAGTCCGAGGACTTCTGTTGTGCCAAACATGGAAATCGCCTAAGGAGAAGGACTGCTCCCTCCGTCCCGCATTGGTACGTGTTACCGCGCTGCTGTTAACTGTGAAGCCAGCTCTTTAGGCGTCACACAGCTAACATTTATTTCGTTCCACGTTCACAGAACAGGAGCCGACGCCCTGAACACTAATGACTAAGCGGCAGACGAAGAACTGAGCTACAGCGGGTAAGTACAAAGGCTGCCCGCATCAGCTCGCAAATGCACATGAATGTCTCGTATGATTGCGAAGTGTGACACAGGAGTAAATGCTGTTGCGTTTGTTGTTTTTTCCGCACAGTTGCTGGCATTACATCCTTTTGGGAAATTACAACTTGATTGGAATCTTTACTATTCACCATTGATACCGTTGCTTATCTTGGAATAAGGTAGGAAGCCCCAGTTGAACACAGGGAGTTGATCCCTTCTTTCTTGCAGTTGTCTATGCTCCATACATATGCGCTAAAGCCAGGCATTTTTTATTGTTTCAGAACCTACCCGGTCCTGAGGAGAACCCCACCCTAATTATAGGGGTTTGAAACGCGTCGACCATTTTTGCGTCCAGCATCTGGCCAATTCCTTTTTTTGCATTTAATTGGGTTCACAAGAGACCTTGTGAGAACTTCAACTTCAATAAGTTTGCAAAAATATGAAAAGAAATATTTTGGACTGAATTGCTTTCCGTTGCTTGGACGCACTGTTATCTAATATTTTTTGTTTTATTGTTGTGAATGGATGGTGTATGAATGAACGGCCAAGTGTGTTTGAAACTGTTGATTTAACTGTTTGTATATAATGTATATATAATTGTATGCTTTTTGTATTTTGTATTTTCCATGCACGATAAACAAGGTGCTTACAAGAAAAGTGACATTTTCACAAAAATGAATAAATTTGTTTAAATATAAATAGGTTGTTTTTGCTTGAATCAAAACAGCTTGTCTTAGAAACTCTAGTGTTGTTGGAATAAAGTCCCAGGATTGGCTTTTGTTTTGTTTAATTAGTACAGCTGGACTCAGCCTTCCAGAGTAAGGAGTCAAGGCCCTCTTTGATTTTCGTACGCTTGGAACATTAATGGCCTTGCCACGAAACTTCAAACTCCCGATATTCTTGAATTCCTGAAAAGATACAACATCGTACTTCTTCAGGAAAATTGGTCTGCAACAAGTACCCCGATAGAAGGCTATCTTGAATTTAGGTCATCAGCAACAAGAGTGCACAAGTACGGCAGACCTCGAGGCGGCGTCTCGATCTATGTCGCCTGTAAATTATCTTTAAATATCAACGTCATAGAATTCGACGAAGATTGGATCACCGGTATCAGAGTCAGAAGTCCAAACACGGATGGACAATTACTTCTGCTTAATATTTACGTCTCACCTTATTCCACCGAGAAAAAGGCCAAATTTGATCGCCTGATTGAAATCACGTCCAACTTGATAAGTGAGCATGGTGCTGTTCCCTGCTTAATTTCTGTAGACTTTAATGCAAATATATTTTTAAGCACCTCAGCTGTCCCATTGCATCTAGCACCTCAATCCAAACCCTCAGGCAACAGGTTGAGCAAATTGGGAGAATACGTAGTCTTACAACTTAACAGCATGGGTTACATTGTATTGAACAGGCGTTTTCCTACAGACTCACCACCAGCTTTGACACGATCAAACGGTCATATCCACTCATTTCTAGATTTTACGCTAAGCAATAATGAAATGCTTCCCCTGATAGAGAATTTCTACATTGCACCACCGGGTGTCAGCGATCATTGCCCTCAAATAATAAGTATATCCTTCAACGTCGCCCATCACTCAGCAGTTATCCACACTGCAACTGTCACCTGTACAGAGAATCTTAAAAGATTGAAAATGACTGATCATTTAATCCCCTCAATAATGGATAAATGTAAAGTTCTCCTAGGTAAATGGCGCACAGTAGAGGTCGCGCCAACCAAATTATGGGATTCTCTTGTTCAACAATTATTTAGCCAATTCCCGTCCTCGGCACATAATTCACCAATACTCAATCAGTTCAGTTCATTAAGTCTTAATCAAATACGCTTTACAACCTAGCCAATAAACCTAAAGACCCAACGCAACTCTGCTCTACGCCTCGCTAGGAAATGCCCAGGAGATGTTCATGAATTTTACAACTATAAGCAAGCTCAAAAAGCATTTAGGATATCCATCAATAGTGGCAAACAAAGAGCAGTTGATCAGTTCTGGTTGAAACTAGAACATGGCAATAAAAATTCTAACCCAAAGGTTTTTTGGTCACTTGTGTATAGGAGGTCACTGGGTGTAAGCGGGCAATGCAGTGCAATCATAAGTGAAGTTGAATGAGCTCTTTTTTTTAACAGAGCATTTTAAAGCCCATAACAAAGGAGGGGATCAATTGAACATCTATTCACCACGGGATTCCATGCAGGTAACACTGGAAACAATGAGTAACAGTACACTAATCATGCAAAATAAACCTGTCACCTCCATTTTAGCCACCAACACTATAGAAAGCGTAAACCAGCAAGACGATCTTCTTCCAAAGTCCCGGATAGCCCAGGAAGGCCTGAGACAAAATATCGCTCGTACCATTAGCAATGTCCGGTCAGATGGGACTCCAGGTCCTAATGGGCTTCTGCAGGCCCTGTTTAAAGCTGACCCTAAGCTTTGGTCTGAACATCTGGCCCCTCTATTTTTGCATTGTCAGCTCACTCACAACAAACCAAAGTCGTGGAAAGGAGCTATAATTCACCCTGTCTTTAAAGGAGGTAGGAGAACTGATCCCAAAAACTACAGGATGATAGCTCTTTTAGATGTAGATTCTAAATATTATGCTAGCTTATTGCGGGAAGAGCTATCGCCCTGAGCATTAAAAGCTCAGCGTTTGACATTTAACTAGACTGGTTTTGTGGCTACATCAGGCACCACTAGTAACTTACTTGCCTTATCTGTACTTATGGAGAAAGCAGCATCTTCAAAAATGCCATTATACTGCTGCTTTGTCGATTTTAAAGCGGCCTTCGAAACGGATGCCCTGGGGCCTGTATGACACAAACTGCAAAAATGGGGAATACCCCGTGACCTGTTAAAGTCCATAATCCAACTTCACTCATATACTTGGTTCCGCATAAAGCTGGGTGAGGGGTCACACGTTTCAAGAAAAATAAAGCCCTCCTGTGGGGATAAACAAGGATGTGTGCTGGCCCCCCTCCTATTTAATCTATTTATTTCAGATTTATCTCACCTATTGGATAATGTCAATTCCTACTCCCTCAACTTGGTGGATCCCAAATTAGTAATCTGCTTGACCAGCTGCTTTCTTATACAACAAATAATGCCCTGGAATTATATTTTTCAAAAATGAAGGCCATCACCTTTGGGAAACAGAAGCAGCAGAACGGCGGGTGTTTTTTAAATGGTAAAAATATCGAAACAGTTACATCGTATAAAGAATTGAGCACCTATGTGGACTCTAAGGGATCCTTCCTAAAACAGAAGGAAGTGGTTAAAGCGAAAGCACTGTCTTTTTTGAAGCAGCATTAACGAAACTCTCAAGACAGCTACTCCGCCCTAGCCTAGACAGTTATGAAGGCTAAGGTCACAAACTATTTAACCTATGGTCAAGAGACAATGTTGGGGAGCAATTTTACAATGTTTAATAAAATTAACAACTAGAATTTTCAAACGAGCCTGGCATTTGCCAAAATCTGCATCACCAGCCCAGATCAGGCTTGAGTTTGGTCTCTTGAATCATCAGGGTGTCGGAGCCGGGGCATTCATTAAGTTGTGTCACAGATTGCGCAACTCGAGTGTGGCAAGAAATATCAGCTGGCCAAACTAGTCAAAAACATAAACTTTACCTTGAACACTCCTTGCAGCTGCTTGATGTTGTAGATTACTGGAACACCAACCCACCCCAGCAGGCATTAAATCTGTCCATCAAAAGAGGTGTCCGACTTTGGTCCTTCCATTTCGACAGGGCTCAATTGTCCAAAAGAAAACATGCCTGGACTATAATAGCAGTGCTCAGACCTAGATCTGAGGCCCCTTATTTTTCAAGCACTTATGCACTTTTTTGTAAGAAAAGATTTATGGCACTGAGGATGGGCAAATGGCCCTTTCTAAAACATCTGCCAGCATGGCACCGCCCACGTGACGACACCAAGTGCTGGAGGTGCGAGCACCACTCAGAATCAGTTGAGCATGTGGTGTGTGTTTGCCCCGCCTTTCATAATGATAGAAGGATCTTGATGCGGGGCGAATGGATTAAACACGGAGCCCGATCATGCCGGCAAGCCATCATAGCAGCTTTAAATCCCGAAAACACGATGCTCAACATCCGGTTTACTAAATTCATCATTAGAACGGCAAAAAAGCTCACAACGGAAGGTCTGCAAGTAACAGCGTCGTAACTTGTATGCCTACGAACATACCTGGTCTTATGTGTTCTCTAGTCGATGCTGCTCCCACCCGTCTTTCCTGAATGTCACTGCTGGGTTGTATATTTAACAATAAGGACATTACGCTCCAATATATATTTTTTTTAAACACAATTTTATTGAATTTTCAAATCTTTTAGGGCATTTGTAAAATATAGTTTGGCAATGAAGGATACAGTATTGAAAGAGCAATCCATCATACAAATGGTACAGCCAGGTTATGAGCATAATTATGGTTCCTTATACATAATGACTCCAAATGATATAGCGGTCAATGCGATGTAGGATTGTTGGATCGCTCATATAGATAAAACAGCCAAATATTGTAGGATTCATATCCACGTAGTTGTCTATAACTTATTACAATAAAACAAAAACTACCCCCCATCCCCCAGTTCCCTGGAGTCCTGATTACATATGACTGTAACAGCAAATTGTGCTTGCTTGTGTGAAATCAAATACATATACAAAGCATACACATTTATAATTCCCTAGGCATGAGAAAACAATAATATAATAATATAGAGGTTGAGTCAGATGAGCAACTAGGGACACACAAGGTGTGAGTACAATGGGCCTGACCAGAGATGCCGGCGGAGTCAAGGGATCAATGGCTTTAAATGCCTCCAACATTTGATCCCACTCCATAGAGATAGGGATCCTACGCAGACCACGAAATTCTTCTTGCCTAAGAATTGCACTCTCTGCAGTGCTCCGACGTGTCAGTTCTGTGTGCCAAGAAAGTGGTGTAGGCAGAGAAGTAGATTTCCATCTCATGGTGATGGCATGTTTTGCCAGTAGCACTGCCATGTCCGCAAATCTAAACTGGACATTCTGCCCCTTTGGGCTTTTATGCAGTCCCAACAGACAACTAACTGCCCTCGTCCAGACAACCGTGCCAGTAATCTCTTGTACTCTGTGACTGACTGTGTGCCAAAATAATCGCAGTCACGGGCACTCCCATAATATATGGAGCAGGTTCGCGTCTGCCTCCCGACATCTAGGACAAGAGAGTTGCGCATTCAGGTACATGCTGTTTACTCTCCAACGTATTTTAGTAATTCTCTCACCCATTTAAAAAATACTTTGTATTAATGTTTATCTCTTAAAACAGTTAGCCTTTTCTCTTTTGCATTTAAGATGAATTGTGTTGCCTTTCTTTTTGTATCCCAATTGTCATGATTAAGGTAATTAAACAATAGATACAAATAAATAAATGTCTTTACTGACATCTTCAGTATATTCAAGAACACCTATCACAATGTCTGGAAAACGTCATGAAGGGGGGTATGTCACGAAATCTTAAAGAGGCAATTTATCAAGGAAGTATTCAGAAAATCCACAATGAGGAGAAATACATAAACTTCATGGGGCGAAGGGATTAGGTCTTATGGACTTACTATTGCGGTTGAAGGCTCCTAGCATCCCGGCATTGATACTTGCTGACTATCCGACTTTGAAATTAAGGACTGGTCTTGTGGAACCTTGTCCATTGGCACCGAAATAGTTAGTCTGGAAAAAAGTTGGTGCATGGAGGGTGCACAGAGAGTACTTAAAGATCGCAAACCCTCCTGGCCGATGTAATGGCCACTAGAAAGGCTGTTTTGGTGGTCAAGAACTGCGAATGTTATGTTATGTTATTTAATTTTATAAGGCGCTCAGCTACCCAAGGGTTTCCCGGCACCACCTGAAAAAGGTCTGAAAACAACTAAAGGATGGAAGCCTATTGATTAAAAAGCCAGGTTTTCAACATCCTAGGAAAGTGCACAAAGCTAGGCTCATTGCTTAAAGGCAAAGGGAGAGAATTCCACAAAGTAGGCCCCAAATAAGAAAAGGATCGACCGCCTACCCTTGATAATCTATACCTTGGGACCACAAATTTTGTCTGATTGGCTGAGCGAAGAGGACGAGAAGGGACATACAATTGAGCAATGGATCTCACATATTGAGGGGCCTTACCTATTTTAATCGTATGCATAAAGGTTAAAGTCTTAAATTTAATGCGATTCTCCACTTTCAACCAGTGGAGATCGCGCAAGGAACTAGAAACAGACGTACATTTGGGAATCTGGCAGAGCAGGCGAGCAGCAGCATTTTGGACAATTTGCAACTTATGAATAACCTCCTTATTGGCTCCAAGAAAAAGGATGTTGCCGTAGTCCAGGCAAGAGGTGACCAAAGCCTGGATTACCGTTCTTTTTGTAGAATCTGGCAACATCCATAAAATCTTTTTGAGCCATCTAAGAATGGAAAAGCATGTTGCAGCCACCTTTATGGCTTGAGGCTTCATCGAGAGATGATCATCGATTATAAATCCGAAATTACGTGCTTGTTTAGTAGGCTTAGGGGGTGACACCCAATTCAGGAGGCCAGTGTCCCTAGGAGGAGCACCTCTGTCTTCTCCCCATTAAGCTTCAGTGAGTTGACTTGCATCCACTGCATGATTTTACTCAATCCAACTTGAAGAGAAGAGGGCCTGAAGGCTCCTTTGGCAAAAAGGGAGAAGACTATTTGACAGTCCTGCCTCCTCAGCAATGGCAGCCAATGGTTTAACATAAATGTTTGACAATAAAGGGCTAAGAATCGAGCCCTGTAGCACCCCGTAAGGGGAAGCATGGACTTTAGAAACTGCTTTAGAATAGGAAACCTGAAATGTACGACCAGACAAAAAATTAGCAATCCATCCCAAGGCAATTCCAGTCACACCAATGGATCGAAGCTTTGCATAGGCTCGAAGGGCGAGTACCTCAAAAATGTCAAATTTAAGTTCACGTCATAATGGGACATGATGAACGGCTTTGGAGGAAATATGTGTTGCAGTCCTTTTATAAAACACAACATGAAACTTGAACAGGGAGAGCTGATGGCCGAAAGATATCCTTTAACTTTGCCTGAAGCAATGCCTTGCGGTCTAACAATAGAACAAATTACAACACAGAGGAGAAAAGGGCAGAGAGAGAAATCATCATTTTTGGTAGTTCCTCAAGCCACAAACTTGTTTAACAGCAGACATATACTGTCTTGGTTGACGGACGCCTGGCTGCCAGAATGATACTGCAGACTTCTGAATGGAGGTTAAAGACTGTCAGTTGCCGCCTCTCAATCTCGATGCATGAAGGCTGAGTGTGATCAGGTTCGGGTGCAGGACCCTGCCCTGTTTCTGCACCAGGAAAGGGCAGCCTGATCAGAGGACCGATGCTCATGCTGAAGAGTTTGGGATACCATGCTCCCCATGTCCAATCTGGAGCAATAGAATGACTTGGGCCTGGTCATCCTAATCTTGAAAACTCTGGGAAGGAGTGGTATCAGCTGAAAGGCATTCAGGAGGCCTGAAGTTCACTCAAGACGAAGTACGTCTCTAAATAAGAGACGCCTTGGAAACTCCAATACACAGAAGTGCTTTCTCTGCAGTGGCGACTAGATCTAGCCAAGGCTATCCCCACTTGCAGAAGAGACTTTGCACCATCTCCTGGAGGAGATAAAATTTGTGATCCACACGGCATAGGCAGCTGAGTTTATCCACCCTTGCGTTCAGAGATACCGCCACGTGTTGTATGACCAAGAATATGTTCCATAGATGCATGGTCTCTTGGCATCGGTCCAGGACCTCACCCCGGACTTCTTGATGAAAGCCCACATAGCAGTGGTGTTGTCCGCGAACACCCAAACTAGAATTTCCTTGATGGAAGGAAGAAAGGGTTTCAATGCTAGGTGAATCGCTCACAAATCCGACAGGCTGATGTGAAACCGAGACTCTACCAGAGACCAGAATCCTTTGATCTCCCCACTCCCAGATGGCTGCCCCAAACCAGAAGTGACACATCAGTCACCACATTTATCTCTGGATGGGGAAGGGAGAGGGGTTTGATGCTGACCCAATCGCAGTTTGTCAGCCACCACAGCAGGTCTTCTGTTGTCCGTCTGATATGTCGACCAGGTGGAAGAGATTTCCCTGATGCTGCACCCACTGGGGCTTCTGCTTCTACTGCCGAGCCCACATATGACAGCAAGCATGTATTACCAGCAATAGGCTATGAGATGCACCATTCTCAGAGTTAGTCTCACCGAAGCCACAACAGAGGCTGAAAGATCAGAATCACAGCCTGAATGTCCTGGACTTGTCACTGTGGAAGATATGCTCAAAACTGCATTGTGTCCAGATTAGCTCAAATATAAGGGAGCACCTGAGAGGGGGTCAAGTGTGACTTTGGCACATTGATATTAAACCCCAGCGAATGCAGGAGGTCCGCTGTAGTCTGGAGGTAGGAGATGACGGCCTGGGGAGGGCACGCCTTCAACCGTCAGTCATCGAGGTAGGGGGAAGATTGGAACCCATGAACTCCCACAGATGCACTGCAACAACAGCCATCAACTTTGTGTAAACCCGAGGGGCGCTGGTAAAGCAGAAAGGAAGCACAGCGAACAGAAAGTGCTTGTGGCGCATTGTGAAACACGTCTATAGGCAGGCATGACAGGTATACAAAAAATAGGCGTCCTGCAAGTTCAATGCTAACATCCAGTCCCCATAGTCCAGGGCAGATAGGACCTGAGCTAACGTGATCATCTTGAATTTCTCCTTCTTGAGGAAGAAGTTGAGAGGGTGCAGACCTAGTATAGGGGGAGGTCTCCATCTTTTTGGTGCACCAGAAAGTAGTGGGAATAGCAACCATGATCCACTTCTGATGCAGGCACCATTCCAATGGCTTATTTGGGCAAAAGAAGCTGAAGTTCTGATGGGGCAGGGAGAAGTAATCCTCCATCAGCTGGTCTGAGGATGGTAGCATGGGCGCTGTGTTTCGGTGAATGGTAGGATGTAACCCTGCTGAATAGTTTGGAGCACCCATTTGTCCAATATTATGGACAGCCAGAGCTTGGAGGCTTCGGCTATTGAGGGTAGAGGGCTGGGCAGACTTCTGGCCTTGGGTCCCACTGGGCTTGTGGAAGCAGCAACCGAGAAAGGCTGCGAAGCCTGTTGGCGCTGGTGGCTGGGAGGGAATGGACACAAATGACAGCCCCTACCTTGACCATGGAAGGGACAAAAAGCAGAATGGAGCCGCTGTGGGGCAGTGTATAGTCCTAACAACCAGGCAGTGGCTCTGCTGTCCATAAAGCGCTTGAGCACTGAATCTATCTCATTTCTGTCGAAGGATATGTCAATACGGGATCCTGGGTATTCCCCAAAAAGCTGGTATATCTCAAGCAGGGGTGGTGTATGAGTGCCACTGGATACGCCATCACTCTGGATAACAATTCAGATGTATCCAGTCCGCAGTGCATGGTGAACTTTGCTTCCTCACTACCATCAGAAATAGCCTGAGTCAGGACTGTTCGGGCCTCCTCCGAGACCATGGGCAGCACCTGCACAGCTGAACTACAAACTGTGTGGGAATACCAGCACAAGAGGAATATGTAGTGCAAGGATGGCAGAAGAGAACATCCTCTTGCTAAAAGTGTCCAGCCTCCTGGCTCTCACTCAGAAGGCCAAGTTCCAGCTGGTGCCGCAGCCTAAGCCTAGCGACAATAATCCGGCTCCATATCAGAGTAAGGTATAACAATGGGGTCAGTGCCGACGTCTGCATCAGAGGGACCAGGAACAACATCACTGGAATGCGGACAGGGGAAGGTTGCTGTTTCGCAATTGGAGCCAAGCCGTGTCCAGAAACTGATACAAGGGGCACAACAGCCACTGAGGGGGGACCTGGCAGGAATCCAGTGGAGGCACCTGCCAAACCTGTGGTGCCCTAGGCGCTCTAGAGGTGTGGGACTGCCAAAATACGAGGTGCATGACCTTATAAAACTCTTATTTGAGCGGAGGTCGCTCTGCTTCCGGGAAATTCAGGGAAGCATGAAACAGACCCAGACTCAGCTGCTGCGACTGACATGTGGGAGTGGGACCTAAATTGGTCATTCTTGTGCCTCGTCTAAAGACTTGCACTGGTGCAGTGAAGTCGAACAGCACTTCGTCATCTTAGAGTTTTTAGATTTCTTGTGCGACTTACTTGACGACGACATGGAGCACAAAGATGAGCAACGGGAACGACTCAGCGAATGGGCCTGGTGTGAGAAGTTGGCTTGGTATCTGCTGTCCACTAATTAAAGTGAAATGCCAAAAGGGATGATGGACGGAGCGTTTGAACAAATCAAACACCGACCCCCAGTCAACTGATCTGGGTTTAATCCATCACCATTCTTTAGCTCACTCCACCACCCCAGTTCAGACATGGCCATATGCAAATCAGTCTGACCCTGTGCCTCATGGGAACAGTCCAGCCTGAACTGCCAAGCCATGTCTCTCCTGGACCGGAAAAAAGCATCCTGGGACCGGTTTCGTATTCATAATCCTCATCAGCCAGGCTATCGTGAATCCAGTGGTAGAGTTAGCAAGAGACCCACGTCTGGACATACCCTGCCAACTCAGGCGAACAAAGCGATACCAAAGGGGATGATGGACGGAGCATTTGAACAAATCAAACACTCACCTCCAGTCAACTGATCTGGGTTTAATCCATCACCATTCTTTAGCTCACTCCACCACCCCAGTTCAGACATGGCCTCTGATTTGCGTTCCTAATTCATTTAAGTCTATTATAAGTTGCACAAATACAATTCTGCCATAGGGGCCTCACGAACCATATACTAAGTAAGTGGGAGAAGGACCACTTCAGGAAAGGGGCTACACTGATCAACCAAAGGTTAGGAAGTAGGAGTCTCAGAGGATGCGTGTGCAGTGTCTAAACACACGCGAGTTACAATAGAGTTTCAATGGGAACGTAAAAGTTACAAGGTAGTAGATTTCGGACCCTTCCAGGTGGACTACGGGAAAACCCAGTTAAACTAGGACACTTGGATAGTTGTTACCCACGGGAGCACCGGAGTACTCGAGTTACCTCACCCAGGGAAGCCGGGTGCATAGGTGTTCTTTCGTGTCGGGTTTCGTCGATCACTCCTATGGAGAGCTGCAAGAAAGTGCTACAGGCGACCAGGAGGAAAGTGTCCGGATGGATCCAAGGGTGGATCGGAGCAGTGAAGAACCTGAAAGCAGAGGGGACAGAGTCTGGGTCACTAGTCAGTGACCAGGAAGGAACCAGGAAGGAACCAGGCGATGTCGAGATGCAATCAGGTGAAGAGGTGAAGCTTGTCTCTGCAGCCACGTGGACCAGGAGGCGTCGATGACGACCAGGAGCTGGATACTGACCGTCCCACGAAGGATCTAGCTGATGGGGGTGCCGGTATCCGGATTGGACCCAACAAGCCTTGGCAAAGGCGATCCACGCAGGAAGGGAAGATCGGCTTCAGTTCAGACCAGCAAGGTCTGGGGAGCTTCTCCTTCACAGGGAAGCTGCAGCAAGCCCAGAGCAACCAGGCAAGTGGTGTGGTATCAAAAGGATGTCTTCAGAGGGGCCACTAGCCAACGAGCTAGCAACCGCGAAGACGCGTCGAGGATAAATGCAGGCGCAGGCCACACACGGCACTCGTGGAGTGTGGAGGGCTGAGCTTCGGTGCACTTACTGCTCAGGGTTGGGGCTTCTCAAACCCCAATGCACAACTTCGAGGGAGCCTCAGAAGCTGCACAGGTAGCAAAAAGCAGGTACAGCAGGATGTCCGGTCCCACGTCTCTCGTGTCCGCCGCGGGTCTCAGCTTTGCTGTGGATGTGGGTCGGAGTCAGAAAAGTCTGGACGTCCAGATTCTGCGTCGCTGAGTCTTCGGGTTCCGGCGGGAGCGTCGACAAAGCAAACCGGCAAGTTACTGTTGGAACCTGTTTGCACAGGGTGGTCACTCCTTGACCACAAGGGAGATGTCTTCAGTCTTCCAGTCGAAATGGAAGGTCGAAGGTCCAAGAGTTCGTTTCAGAGTTTCTTTCCAGAATAATCGAATGTCTCTAGACACAGCTCCTAACTTAATACCAAACTAAGGGGCTGGATTACCTGCTAGGTCCCTCCTATGGGTGGAACCTGGGAAGGGGGTGGTTACACCCCTTTCCCTTTGTCTAGTTTCATGCCAGAGCTGGGGCTGGAGTGCCCCAGCAACTGGTTTGAACCGGGCTATGCATGGAGCACCTTGTGTGCCCTAGGCAGTGTCTCATTTCTCAGCCCTCCCTGCCCCAATACAGTAAAAGTATGTGTGGGGAGGTGCTAGCACCTCCCAAGGCAGGAAACCTATTGTCCAGGCCTCCCCTGCCAGAGTTTCGTCCAGCAGCAGGGGGTCTAACTCGTGTCTGTGGCAGCAGCATCCATTTTGTGATGCTGAGGCTCTGTTTAACTTTAACCGGGTAAAGCTACAACTACATGTCTTCTCCCTCTAGAAGGGTGGAATGCTACGCCCGTCGCCAGAACTGGCGAAGGGGTAGTATTCCAAAGTGTTTGACACCTTACACGACATGTTTCGATAAAGCCAAACCAAAGTTAGCATTAACCGCGAGGATTATAATGCACTTAAGAGTATATGGTATGGCTATATCATAGAACAGCTATAAGGACATGGTTCCGAAAGCTGCAGACAGGCTCAGCTCATGCTAGAGCACCATCTCACATAAAACCAAGCACTCTGCCTTCAGGATTGTCAAGGCCCGCCATAGGAGTGACTTATAGGTATATATGTGTCTATATATAAGGGTAGGTATAGGAATACTATACCTAAGCAAGGGGTGATTACAGGACCTTGCCCCAGCTGAGTGTTCAGCCAGTGGTGTCAGTTTGGATGGCCAGCCAGGGGTGGCATAATACATGCTGCAGCCCCTGGTAGGCCTTGGATGCACCTATGCCCTGGGTACCTATGGTACACTATACAGAAGCTCACAAAGGTGACCCAATACCGAATTTGGTATGTACCTAAAGTACATGGTATGAATTTAGAGAGAGCACAGCTGGGCTGTGGGTCTGATTATCAGGCCCACAGCCACACTAAAGTCGAAAAACCAGTGAATCACAGCAAAAAGTGGGGGTGACCGTAGGAAGCAGACCCTACTCTCCTACAGTGGTGACACACAATTTTGATTTGGTGTGCATGACAAAGTGCGAGAACCTAGGAGAGAAAGACCATACAAACAGCTGGGCAGAGAATGAAGGGATGCATATTCCCCTAGACTTACTTAGAACTGTGATTCCTATGTGTCAGTATGCACAGCGCAGACCAGTCCCACAGAAGGTGAGGGGCCAGTTGAAGAAAGGAAAATTACCAGAGCAGACAGAGCAGATGGAGTGCCTTGGGCTTATGCTGAATGATAAAGGGTGCACGTATTCAGCAGTGAGTGGAAAAAATTGTCAGGAAGGAGACTGCCCCAGCCCTTCTTACTGTGCAGGGAAAAAGAGAGTTTCACTCCAATACCAAGAATTCTCAGATACTTCCCCAGAGCCAGCAGAGAACCGTGCAGTCAGGAATGATAATATTTTGCCATCAGACCCGAAGCAGAGAAAGGAAAAAGTGCGCTTTTTGAAAAATATTTTTTGCCAGAAGAGTGATGCTTGTTTTTTTTCCAGATTACACTGCGACATGTTGGTGTACCTGATGTCCCTGTCCTGCGAGTGGGTGCCTGTGTCTGAGTGTGCCGGTGATGGTGTGTGACCTCTGCCCTCCCCCAAACCTGGAGTGATCACCGAACGGTGAAAGCGGACATCCTTTGGCTATACAAACCAGACAAACTAACCAATTGACTGATCATGGACTGATATCATAAAAATGAAGTAAAATGTTCAAAGTTGTAATTTTGAATGCAAGAAGGCTGTGTGTCTTTCACACAAAAGGACATTATTTGTTCTGCAATTGCTGGTCAATTTGAAGAGAAAAATAATTGTGCAATTGAAATTGAAGAAGATGTTTTTAGTTTAAAGCCTTTAAATTTCTAGCACAAAATATATGTTTGGCTGCTTCAACAGTAGAAGTTCCAGTATTAGCCATTTGTGACATTAGGGGCATTACTGAGCTCATATGCTTGATTCTTTTTGTGCATTCATTTGTGTATCCATCAAACATTTATTTTTGCTGAATATCCAGATATGCATGAGCTATGTTTACATGCTTTGAAATGATTATTACATGCTTTCATGATTTCACTGTTTTAATGTGTTTCAATTATATTTGTGCTTTCAGTTCAGCACATGAGTCTATAATGTCACTGTTTTAATATGTGCTTCAATCATAGTTGTGCATTCAGTTTTTTTTATATATGTATGTACTGATAGTCAAAGGTCATGGGATGGAATGTAGTGCTAGAGGCACTCTTGTGGTCTGACAGCCTGTGATGACCTTTGACTACCATTATTTTAATTGACTTTGGTGTGTTATTTTATCCTAGCCTAAATTTACGATGTCCTGCATATGCCTTGCTTCTCTTAAAGGTTTATTTCTTGTAAATACTTTCAGTGGGAGCTGTCACGGAGTGGAACAGACTTGCCAAGAACAGAACATGTGGGATGTGCATTTTGAAAGAATGAGAGAGAGAGGTGTGTGAAATGTACATTTAGGTCTCGAAATGCAGTGTTATGAGCAGTGGTGCAAAAGTGTGCACTGTGTTGTACATTGAGAGATGAAGTATGTGATGCTATAAGCAGTGGTGCATAAATGTGCAATGTGTTGTACATTGATAAGTTTTATAAAGTTCATACTATTTGCTTTCACATGGCCTCATGTCATCCTGAATTCTGACTCTGCCTGGCTTGAGCTTTATCTGCGTGCAGAGCCACACTTGCAAGTTGTTTGGGTTAATCACATTCAAGTATTGTTTTTGTGAGAGATTGTTTAATGTACCCTGAAGAGCTTTTGTGGGCTTTGTCACGATAAAGGCTGGAACAAGCAAGATTCTAGAGGGGACGTGGGAACTCCTTCCTGCCATGGAATGCTTGCTTGGAAGCTGGCCAGTCCTAGTAAAATTCCTTTGGCATGGGGAGGACATTCTCAAACCTTCTAGTGTGTGTTTTGAGATTATAAAGCTGAGGGTTGTTGACTTATAAAGTGGGATTTTGGAATCCGAATGGGGTCGACGCGTCTACTTCGGTACGGCGGAACCCTGTTTGCTGAGGGTCTTATCGCTGGCTGTTAATCCCCCGATCAGGAGTGGGCTAAGATGCAGTGTTTGCACCAGGTGAAGTGTTGAGTTTTGATTATTGCCATTGTGATGTGTGGTCAGTGGCTTTGGTCATTTGAAGAGTTTTCTTTGGGATGTGTGAGTGAGTCGAGGTGCACATCCAAAGTAATCATTAGATGTATTTAGTGTACATAAATATATTTCTGATCTCTTGCAGGACGTCTGATTATATTTGCTTGAGTCTTATCTCATATTATTTGCTGCTTGTTTATTCATGGTATTATTCATGCATTTAACTGTTGCATTTATCGAGTGTGTTATTATTGCATGCATATAAACATATATATCTCTATGTGTATTTGAATGTTATTTTGGCATCTGGGAAAGCCTTTCTGTTAGAGAGCATTTCGTAAAATAAAACCCCAAGCCTTATTCTAAAAAGAGAATCTTTGCATTTTGTAAAATAAAACCCTTTTCTAAAGGTGTTACTGTGTTTGCGTCACCTGCTTCGCAGGGTGTGTTTTGAGCCACCATGTGGGAGATTATGTATAATCTGGAAGGCGAAACAAGACACTGACAAATATAATGTCCTAAATATCATTTACTATAATACATACTCATAGGGTGCTGATTTTCAATTATTTACTCCAATAGGAAGTTATTTTTGCAAACGATATTTAGGACACAATATTTTTGTCAGATGAAATATTGACGATATTCTTGTACCATGCCTTAAAACTTAAAAGATCAGCACCTTCTGTAGACACTGACAAAAGATCATGATGCTTTAACTGAAATCCCCATTCTTCATATGAAAATGATGTAACACTACATCATAGTCAATATCTGGATGTGTAAAAAAACTGGAGAAAAAAGAAATCTCCATTTTAAAAGTCATCCTCTTTAACATCCAAATGCTGTCAAACACCAAGAATGGTATTGTGGAATTTTAGTTTGTGTACTAAACATTATCTACGCCATCTTGCAGACTCACGTATGAATATACACGACAGCCATTTTAGGTACCATGGTCTCCCTGTTCACGATCGCCCGTCAGCACACTTCCCTGAACCTTGCATGCCTTCCCCGCGCACCCTGGCTGCCCCCGCGCTCACATGCACAAGCCATGAAAACCCCCCCATGACTCCGTCCCAGGGAATCACCTGACCAACACCTCCTTTCCGTCCATGAATACCCCTCCTTCGATGACCCCTTCCTCTGAGCCCGACTGCCTGTACGAACCGCTGGTCATCCTTTAGCCCGAGGATACAGTTTATTGCCCACTACTGTATGCACTCGCCTCTCTTGAAAGGAGCCACTATTGATCACGACCTCCCCATCCCCTGAGATTCGATCAGGCGCACACATTCCAAAGGAATCGGCAGAACACTCAGCTGCGTGATAGCCTCTTCCAATCATATGAGGGGAGAGGGCCTCTACTGTTGTCATGTGTTGGAATGGGCCGGAACTGGGGGGGTGCCGGTGATGTCGTTCTCATACTTCACAATGTCCCTGTTGTAATAAAGGACGTTCACATGTCTTAAACCAGTGTATAAAAGACCAGGTCTCAGAGAGGTTAAGGGAGCACCTCGAGACGATACCTTGTTGTCTGATCTGATGTGTTCCACTCCGACGGAATAAACTTGTTTCCTGTCTTCCTGTCTCCAGCGCCTGCCTCTTTATTGAATAACTTCGTATGGTATTAGAGGCGTTTTACGCCGGGCAAATTTAACTTAGGAAACATCTACTGAAATCGCCTGACCATTTTGAATTGATCTTTAACAATTGGCGTCCCAAACGCGGGGCCCATCAGTGACACGTGGATCCAGTGGGAGAGGTCCCGACGACAGAGTGAACAACTGCAACGATCGGAAGAGCTCCTGTCCGATAGACCCTTGTCTGACAGCCGATCATCTGAACTTCACTGATTCCGAGCAGACCTCTCCCGAGTGATCTATGGTCCTGACTGGGAACCACCAGGAGTGCCGCGATAACAAGAGAATAGAGGACGATCGGGCGCTGGAAGCGGAAGACGAGAAACTGTCCATGCGGTCCGGGTAAGGTCGTGACACACGACAAATTGCGAAATTGATTGATTGATTGTTTGAAAATACTAGTATTACTTATTGACTGTTTCTGAGAAATTCTCTATTTGCAAACAAGCACAGAATCGCCATACTCTGTTTAATCTTTGCAGATAGTGAAGGGTAGGCAACGCAAGCTTTTAACACGTCGTGCCTACTTTTCTCCTCATTGATTGATTGATTGATTGAATCGAGCATTGAATTGTTCGAAGTTGGTTCTCTTAAGGATCTTCTCTGTCCGCAAACGGGGAAGAATAGGAATATTCTCTCTCCCTTTGCCGATAGTGAAGGGTAGGTAACGCAAACCTTTAACACGTCGTACCTATGTCGTTCCTCATTGATTGATTGTTTGCCCGAACATTGACTGTTTTGGGAATTGGTTCTTTTCGGAGGTATTCTCTATTTGCAAATAGCGTAGAATAGAATATTCTGTCCAGTCTTTGCAAGTAGTGAAAAGATAGGTAGTGCAGGCTTTTGCCCCCCATTGTAATCCGTCATGCCTATCTTCTCCCCATTGGTTCATAGTTGGGTCAACCCGGACCGCTTATTAGAGATGAACCATCCAGCTCCACTGGAATGCACCCCTAATAAGGACATGTTTACTAAGCAAGGACTAGTCGCTATAGCTTATAGTAAGTTATGGCATAAATATACAAAAAAGGATCCTAAAAATCAATGGCCACTGATAGGTTCATTTGATAAAAATAAAATAAAAACACTAGAAGCAGCTGTAAAAATAAACAAGGTAACGCCCACTATGCTTGATAGTATTGGCATGTGGCGCAAAGAAGCAGAACATCGCAGGAAAAGAGAGGAAGCGAAAATAGTGAAAGAGTTACGAAAAAACGCCCATCTGGCCGCAAAGGAACTAGATGAAGAAATAAGAAGGAGAGAGGAAGTTAGACAAACGCAAGAATCAGGACTGGCAGGCCAATGCCCTGTCAGGACCACCTCTGCGCTCTACCCGGAGATACCCTCCAAACAACGGGCGAATGACGAGTTACTGCTCGGACCTCCAATTATCCACATGCCTCCTCCTTATGCTCCCAGCCAGCCTCTAGCACAACCCTCACCAGCTCAAAGTGCAGGTATGGGTGACCCTAGCGCTAGTGCCCCGGCTCTTAAGGCCTTCGCACCAGCCGCATTAGTAACAACAGCAGATGAACATGAGACTAGCAGGCACCTAACAGCCAGACCAAATAGGTTGAGCAAAGATGAGCGGGATGGAATCGACAAGATAGCAAAAACATTGGTAGAACGGAAGGAGAGCGAAGAATATACGATGAATATGCACAATTCGCATGCCGGCAGTCATAGACGGCATTTCATTTTACGGTTCAGCTATCACACCCTGAACGCATATGAGGATAGGTACCAGAATAAGGGTCCAACTAAATTGACGGCTCTATATAGAAGGGTCGATGTTGGAGATGGAACTGAGAGCGATGTGACGGACCTCTTCATGCAAACGCTTGAGGTCTTCCGCCACCTCGCGGAACAGAAGCCAGAGGTCAAGATCACAGTCCCTGAGACGATTGAGCCCTCATTAGAAGCAGCCAACACGATGATGCCTATCAGAGAAGCCGCCCCCTATTGGGTTCCCCCAAGAGGTCAGGGAACAAACGATGATATCAACCACGCAGATGCAAAAGGGAGGGTTGTGTACAACTGGGTTTACCAACCATGGGATCGGCAAGATATTTTAACTTTTAGGCAAACCCTGCCCGATTTACGAAAAAACCCTACAGCATTTTATACAGAACTAGGCACAGCCTTGGGCTCAACCATAATGACTCTAGCGGACATGGATTTGTTTTTCGGGTTGTGTCTGCCGGCTGATGTGTGGAAGCAAATCCGGAAAGCCGACCACACGGACCTGTTCGGACACACCTGGAAACAACTCGATGACCTAGATAGGCAGCGAGAGCCCGGAAAGAAACCTGTAAAAGACATACTGGAACTCCCCGACAAAATAGTGCAGAAGCTAAAGACGTTGATCCCAGAAAAGAAGGTAGACTGGTCGATAGTCACGGCTTGTCGCCAGAAACCTCAGGAAGATGTATCAGAATACTTCTCACGATTCGAAACAGTGTTCTCCGACTACAGTGGCCAAGATATGACCACCGCAACCGGACACACCTATTCGTGCAAAACTACGTAAAGGGGCTAACGCAAGAGGTCTCCCAAAAGTTACAGACTAGCGAGAGTAGTTGGGGAGCCTCTAAACCTGCAGCTATCCTTCAGATGGCTCAGTATTACGAGCACCAAAAGAACGAGAACGAAAGGGCAACTGAGAAAAAGAAAAAGGACTTAAAGGAACGAGTAATGATTGCTCAATTGCAGGGAGTGACTACAGGAAGGGAACGGTATAGGGGGAACTACCAGTCAAATGCCCCTAGGAATTCGGCCCCTAGAGACCGCAACCCCACACCTGGCGCTCCACGAACCGACCTCGATGAGAACCAGTGTGCATTTTGCAAAGAATTTGGGCATTGGAAATCTCAATGCCTGGCCCTTCGGGAAATGATTAAAAATAAAGAAACAGGGGGCGTGGCTAGCGCTCGTTGATGGCGGCCGCAGACTAAAGAGGCTCCCGAGCAGAAGCGGCTTCCCGCACCCATCCGAATCACCTATCCTGCTCTGAATTGTGGCTGAAGGGGTGGAATAGTCCCGGAGTCCCAGAGGCGTTCAGCGCTGTACTCTTAAGACAGATCCGGCGAAGCGGCAGGCTCGGAGGACGGACACGGCCGGAGGAGAGGTGGGGCTTGACGACAGCCGGGAGGCGGCGGAGCTGTGGTGATCCCGTAGACCGGCCGGAAATTACCCCTCGCCGGCCGCATCTAGCCGGAAGTGCCGGCTCGCCGGGAGAGCTGCCGCAACATACGTGGCCTTCACCCTGGGATCCAAAGACTTGGACGGAGCCCCGCGACCCCCGGCGCCGACCGAGGGGACAGCAGCACCAGACCCACGGCTTCTGCCTTAGCCGCGGTCCGGAATGATCAAAACGGGCGCCGCCATTTCATTGCGCCGTTAATGCATCACGGTCCAGTGACGGCAGCCCCGGCTTGGCAGTGACCGGGCGGGTTCGCAGGCACCTACACAAGACTCTGCCACTACAATTACTGCACCTTGTCAGCGGGAATACGGCGGTGGACGCGGGCAGCGGGGGCAGAGCAAAACCCACCCCCCCCCCCCCCCACCCCCCTCCCTTCTACTGTGACTCTATCCGGGGCGCTGATTCCGAAGGCGGTGCAAACGCCAAGGGGTACACCTCCTACTAGCGACACCCCAGGTCCCTCGCCTACACCGGTTCAGATCCACTTCGTCCAGCTGGCCGCAGAAGCAGTAGATGACCGGGCCTTACCCGGGGGGGGAGAAAGAAACCGCGTCATTCGCGGTTGTAGACGCCCTGCATTGCCCAGGTTGGAGGCGGAGGACGGGGCCAGCAGCCACGGACAAGCGAGAGAGCACCAGACACCCTCAGACCAGGCCACACTACTCGAGGCATAATCGGGCTGCCCTGCCCAGGATACGCTCCAGAGGATGTCGAACAGAGGCCCCCGACAAACTGCCGCACAGGCCAAACTTGATAAATTCGCATATGAACGGCACTCTCCACCCCAGGATCAACGCAAGACAGCCGGGAAACTGACGGAGACGGAAGGAGCCAAGAAGGCCACTATCGTAGACGTCTTGGCGGCACTGGCACAAGTGCAAGCGACAGTGGGGGCTACAGCTACCGAAGTCACCCTGATCCGGGCGGACCTCCACAAAATGTCCGAAAGGGTCAAGCAGGTAGAAGTTGTGACTAAATCCCTGGTCGAGGATGTGTCGGAACTGCAGACAGCGATGGAACGTCTGCAGACGGACAATAAGTGGCTTCGTGACAAGCTGGATGACCAGGAAGGGCGCTCTCGGCGCAACAACGTCCGAATTTTGGGGGTACCGGAATCGGAAGACACTGGGGCCATGGACCTCTATGTGGAGGACTTAATTAAAACCAGGCTCCAACCTAAGGGCTCTCCCATTTCTTCTCAGTGGAACGGGCACACAGGGTGCCGGGGGGGAAGCCTAAGACTGGAGGGCCACCTCGGCCGATATTGGCTAGACTATTCAATTTCAGAGACCGCGATGCCATCCTTCAAGCCGCAAGAGTGGCACCGGCCATCCAAGTCCAAAACTCAAAGATAGCGTTCTTCCCAGACTACACGGCGGAGGTCGCTAGGAGGAGGAAGACATTTTTGGAGGTCAAAAAAACATTGCGGGACAAGGAGTTACAATACTCGATGCAATTTCCAGCCCGATTGCGAGTGGTGGCGGACAAAAAAGTGTGGTTTCTCGACACCCCCGAGGCTGCCCGGGACTGGTTGGAGGGATGGCATACTGTGGGCAAACAGAGGAAACCGCCAAGACAACAGCACGAACGTGGAGGGAACGCCGGATCGGGCTCACAGTCTTCCAGTCGAGGTGGAGCAGAAGGATCACCCTCACATGGATTTGCAGGGACTGGCGGTGAGGAATGGCCCCGGACGATAGGCACGGGTGAAGATTGCTGATCATCATCGACGCATCGCTCGGCGGCTGCAGTTGGACTCTGGCGACACTATCCCGGAAGCAAGCGGGGATGCCTTCTGCTCGGGGAGACACTCTCCCCCTTACACGCAAGTACTCTGGTTGCGGGAGGGGTAAAGCGCTCTGCTCAGTTGGGGAGGCGGGGAGTTGAAGGTCCGTTAGGCAGGGATGCAGGGAGGGGGAATTGGGGAGGGATGGGTTTTGTTACAGTTAGGAACACACTTTCACGGTCACGAGAAGTACCTAGACTCCCAGGCGAATCTGGATTAAGCAAAGGCTACGGACAGGAGGGTACGACTCCCAGCGGGATGTTAGAAAATGGATCTGCCCGGGGTGGAAAGAAGAATCGGGTGGATGACTATCTCATCTGGCCTTCAGAATCACTTGGGGACAGTTTGATACCCGACCCCCGCACCACACGTCCCCGTCACTACATTGTTTGCACAGGGATTTCCAATGGCGAATGCTTTGCTGCCGGAAAGGGATGAGGTGGATGTAGAGACACGCTGCCCTGCTTTGAGTATTATGTCCTGGAACGTGAGAGGGCTAGGGGACAAGGTTAAGCGGGGGTTGGTCCTTACCGCAATTAGGAGACAG
The DNA here is from genome assembly GCF_964261635.1 of Lissotriton helveticus. Classification (NCBI taxonomy): domain Eukaryota; kingdom Metazoa; phylum Chordata; class Amphibia; order Caudata; family Salamandridae; genus Lissotriton; species Lissotriton helveticus. The sequence continues at coordinate 614,066,710 of NC_136073.1, read as the reverse complement.
AAACCCACGGTGGTATTATTACAAGAAACACATTTGACTGGGGGTACGGTTAAAGCCTTAGACAGGCGAGGTTACAAGATGGTAGTCCATTCAGACTTCACATCGGGATCCAGGGGGACCGGTATCCTAATGCAAAAAAACACAAGCTTTATCCCCCTGCTTATGAAAACTGATGACCAAGGCTGTTTTGCAGCCCTTCAGGGGCAGTGGGAGGGGAAACTACTGAACTTGGTTTCAGTGTACATCCCACCAGCACTACACTCAGTACAACTCCCTAAATTAGGAGATTTTATTCTGGCCCTCCCCGAAGGGGATGTTATCTTGGGAGGAGATTTCAACGCGATTCTGGACGCCCAACTCGACAGGTTCCCCGTACCGGCCTCCACGGGAGGAATCCCCCGCCTCCAACAGTTCTTGACAGCCCTAGGCATGACGGATGTCTGGAGGCACCTCCACCCCAGCACCAAACAATACACTTTTCACTCTACGGCACACGGGAGTCTGTCGAGAATTGACCATTTTTTGACTCTGGGGGACGGTCTCCAACAGATTGATACAATGGTAATTCACCCAAGAGGGATCTCAGATCACGCCCCGCTTACACTTACACTCTCCTCACGGACACGGACACACAGGCGCATGTACCCCATACAGGCCTCCTACCTCAAGATTCCCCAGATCCGTAAGGCTCTGAAGAAGGCGACGACGCGGTACTTCGCTGAAAATGCAAACTCAGTAAGCTCAGCCGAGGTACTGTGGGAGGCATACAAGACAGTCCTGCGGGGGGAAGCCATACACGCGATCACAGGCCACCGGCGCGAACGTTCTCGGGAACTAGATGGAATAGACCTGACGTTGCAGGAGTTAACAAAGGTACACGAACAGGGCCCCACTCCTTCCACTCTACATGCACGGACTCTGCAAAAACAGCTTTATAATGACCACCTACGTATGCATGTTAGGGGGTGTCTGAATGCCACACAGAACAAGATCTATGAGGTGGGTGATAAGGCCGGGAAACTATTGGCGTGGCTCGACAAACGGGAAGGAAACTCTAGGGGAATCCCACATCTCAGGGACCAATATGGTACGCTATATACTGACCCGGACCAAATTGTGGGGCTGCTAGCAGACCACTTTGAACAGGTATATACCCCTGACCGGGTAGTCACCCCGGAAATGGCCAGAGAGGTGCTAGGTCGAGGTGCTAGGTCGAGGTGCTAGGTCGAGGTCCAAACATTGTCCCCGGAGGTGTCCAGTGAACTAGAGGCCGATATCACCGCAGAAGAAATCCAGTTGGCTATTCGTGCCTTGAACCCGGGTAAGGCGATGGGGCCTAACGGAATACCGATAGAATGGTATCAAGCACTGTCGGAGACTCTCAGTCCATTTCTGCTGGAAATGTTTCGGGAATGTCAGGAGAATGGCACGCTCCCGCCAGACCAGAGAATAGCGACCATAGTGACTATCCCCAAACCAGGCAAACCGCCGGATGACTGTTCATCGTACCGCCCCATTTCGCTGCTCAACGCAGAAGCGAAAATACTCGCTAAACTCCTGGCGATGAGACTCCTGCCTCATTTGGCCTCTCTGATACACCCGGACCAATCGGGGTTCATGCCACACAGAAACACCGCGCTGAATTTACGACGCCTACACGGGGTCCTAGCCAGAGCGGATTCGGTCCCGTCCCAGGCAGTGATATTAGCCCTTGATGCCAAAATGGCATTTGACCTGGTGGAATGGCCGTACCTGTTTGAGGCATTGTCCCGCCTGGGGTTTGGTCCCCGGTTTATTGCTTGGGTCAGACTGTTGTATGCTGGCCCGGTGGCTAGAGTAGTGGCTAATGGCCATACCTCGCGAATATTTCCGCTGGGAAGAGGCACGAGGCAAGGATGTCCCCTCTCCCCCTTGCTATTTGCGATCTCACTGGAACCACTCGCCACGCTCATTAGGACCTCCCCTTTGCTTAAGGGCATCTGCTGGAAGGAGGGCTGGGAGGATCGGCTGTCGCTGTACGCAGACGACATGCTGATCTATCTAACTAACCCCGAAGAAGGAGTGCCAGCCCTATTACAGCTCTGCGACGCTCATGGCAAGATCTCAGGATACACCCTGAATTGGACTAAATCGGAACTTTATGTTCTGAAGGGGCAGCCACCAGCCCTCGACCTGACTTGTCCTTTACGGATGGCAGGCTCATCATTTAAATATTTAGGCATCCACATCACTAGAAACCCTGCAGAATTTGTTGACAAAAATTTGAAACCCCACTTGGATAGACTCAGGCGTGATGTCAAATTCTGGGCGGAACTTCCACTGACACTCCTGGGACGGGCTGCACTTTACAAGATGATGGCTCTGCCCAGATTTTTATATGTCCTAGAAAACACGCCTTACCCGGTGGCCCCTAAATTCTTTCAGACGGTCGCGGCGTCAGTCTCCAACCTCCTATGGGGGACCCACCCGGCTCGCATCGCCCAATCGAAACTACATAGAGGATGGTTTGAGGGTGGCATTGCTCTGCCCAACCTAAAGCTATACTACTGGGCAGCGCACCTTAAGCCCATCAACCACTGGCTTCACGCCTCACAAGGCGAGCCAGCCTTTCAGGCCGACAGGGGACAACTGGGCATGGTCAACATGTTGACTCCGCTCTATGACCGCCGTAAAATTCGAGCTTTGGTGGGACCCACCAGGTTAACGGTCACAATCTGGCACACAGCGACCGCTGCACTGGGCTGGAAAGGGACAATCACCAAGTTAACTCCACTGTGGGACTCTCGAGTCCTCGGGCACCTACGAAACAGCCAAGGGTTTTCCCACTGGGACACTATAGGGATCTCCACAGTGGGAGATCTTTGGGAAAAGGGAGGGATACTACCCTTCAACAGACTGAAAGAGCTGTATGATCTCAATGAGAGGGAATTGTATAGATACATCCAGGTCAGGCATGCCCTACTAGCAGTTTTGCCCGCAGACACCGACCTGCCCGAAGCATCCCCACTGGAGGATCGCCTTCTTACAGAATTCATGGTCGAGCGCGCAACATCCCTCACATATCGCAAACTAATAAACAATTTCCCAGACCCTACATTGCCGTTAAAGTTGAAGTGGGAGGACGACACTAGCGAGATGGATGAAAATGAATGGAATGAGGCACTGGCATCGCCTAGAGAGGTAGGCATCACAGCGAGATTACGATTAGTGCAATTGAAAATACTGCATAGGGTATACTACACTAGAACACTGCTACACCGCATCCACAGGATAGAGCACCCTTACTGCCTGCGTGGATGTGGGGAAGAAGGCACATTCTTCCATACTATATGGGACTGCCCCAGGATCCAAGAATACTGGAAACAGATACTTCGCACGATCTCACAAACACTAGAAACTACACTGTTGCCTGACCCGAAGAGGTGCCTTATTAATGTGTGGGAACCTACAGATGTCTCCAGATCCGGACGAATTTGGGTTACGGTGGGGTTGATGGTGGCAAAGAGAGATATTGCGCAGCGCTGGGGGGTGCCAGAGATACCAACCATGTCACACTGGTGTGCAAATATGGACAAGGTGATGGTGACGGAAAGGGCGGTATATTCCAACCGTGCATGCCCGGGGAAGTGGAATAAGATCTGGTCTAAATGGAATGTGTATAGAGGTGAGATATGTGACCCGTTGCCAGAAACTGATCTGGATGACTCCGACGAAGACGGGGAGGAGTGACGTATGGTGACTAATTCCGGGAGGGCAAGAGGGATGGGATTTGGAGGAAGACGCCCTTCCTGGGTGGCCTTGCCAGGTTTTGAGGCCGGAAACACACGAGATGTTGATTTCAAAGCATACAGGTCTAGTTATGGGCTAAACCCTTACAGGGCTTAAGGTGCAGCCACCGGGTTATAGCATGGGAAACCTAGGGAAGTTAAATTATAGCTGATCACTATTCAAATGGAAATGACCACACTTGTGTTCCACGCAGTTAATTTGTTTGTTTTCTTGGTTACGAAAATGGGAAATCAAAAACCGCTTATCTCTTGTGAATTGCGATTCATTGCCACACCCTACCGTTGAGACGCATGTACTGTATTCTGCATTGAGGGATAACCCTTTGATTTCACTGTAATGTTATATTGATGACTCGAATGCACCATAGCGGCCGGCCCATCGGGTTGTAGGCACTCCGCAGTGTACTGTAAATGATGCAATAAAAGTTTTTGCTTCCCCAAAAAAAAAATATATATATATAAAAAATAAAGAAACAAGGGACATGACCAACGGCTCCAAAACTGGAGGGCAGGGACGAGGGCAGACCCGCGACACCACCAATGACCGATCTGACAGACCAAACACATTTGACCGCCCCCGACAGAATCAGTGCCAACAGTCCGACTGCAACAATGCTCACGACTCTGCATAGGACGGCCAGGGGCAAGGGAGGGATCCAGTTGAGCTCTGTGTTGACCAGCAAGGTCCTTACGTCACTGCTAAGGTCCTGGGTACAAAGTCTCCATTTTTGGTAGACACTGGAGCGACACGTAGTGTATTATCAAAGCGACTGATTCCAAGGGCACCCTTGTCTGGCTCACACATTACCTCGATAGGTTTCGATGGAACGCCTTCCACTAATCCCCTGTCTGTACCTATCTCCTTTGACCTAGGAAACAATCCCACTGACACAACATTTCTGCTCTCCTCCAACTCCCCTGACGCCATTATGGGTATTGATTTACTGAAACATTTCCGAGCTACTATTAGGTGTTCCCCGGATGGAGTCCGAGTCATCCTGTACGACAACCCGAGCATGTCCAGATCCTACCCCGCACGACATATGTACGCCATAACAGATGCTGACCTATCCTTGCTCGATACCCTACCCTTGTACCTATGGGCCAGAAACGACTCGGATGTAGGACGAATGATGATCGATCCTGTACACATAACTGTTCGACCAGATGCAATACTCCCGAAACTCCCACAGTACCGGATATCGCCCGAAGGCGAGAAGGCATTGGTAGCAATTATTCAGTCCTTGGTAGACGCAGGAGTGGTAGAGGAAGTGGTTAGTAATGTCTGCAACAGCCCTATCCTACCCATTGTCAAGAAACAAGGTGAGGGAGATGAGAAAGCGTACCGCTTCATCATCGACCTGCGAGAAGTCAACAAAGTGGTGGTGCCACAGTACCCCGTAGTCTCAGACATCGCCACCATTCTGACTCTCATCCCGTCCACTGCCACCACCTTCACCGTTATTGATCTTAAAAATGCATTTTTCTCTATCCCCATCCATCCAGACAGCCGTTATCTCTTCGGCTTCACTTTAAAAAACCATTCGTACCGATTTTGTAGAGCTCCCCAGGGCTACACTGAAAGTCCCAGCATTTACAGCCAGGCCCTCAAAAGACAGCTGGACGCTGTCCAGCTACCAGATGGAGTGGTGTTAATCCAATATGTTGACGATATCCTTTTGGCGGCCGACACCACTCCACTTGCAATCACAGCCACTATCCAACTCTTGCACTTTCTTGCGGAGAATGGCCACAAAGTCTCCAAAAAGAAACTGCAGTTCTGTCAGCCCCAAGTAACATACCTAGGCCACCTCCTGTCCAAAGAAGGGAGGAAACTTACGCCCGACCGAATCCAAACAATTCTAGACACCCCCATTCCAAAAACGCAGAAGCAAGTCCGGTCATTAGTGGGCCTTACTTCTTTCTGCCGACAATGGTTACCAAATTTCAGCCTCATTATAAAACCCCTACTTTCCTTGTTGGCCAAAGATGTTCCGTCCCCACTCCCTTGGACTCCCGAATGCCAAGCATCCTTTAAGGAGTTGCGGAATGCCCTTTGCTCGGCACCCGTTCTAGGAACACCAGATTACTCCAAGCCCTTCTCCCTCTTCACTCACGAAAGGGAGGGATGCGCATTGTCTGTTCTAACTCAGCCCATCGGCACCAAACAACGCCCTTGTGCCTACTTTTCTGCCACTCTTGATCCAGTCGCCAGAGCTCTACCTACCTGCCTTCGAGCAGTAGCCGCTGCTGCTGTCTCTATCCGCCAGAGTGAGGGAATTGTGCTTTCAAACTCCCTCACGGTATTAGTACCCCATGCAGTTGACACCCTTTTGAACCAGACTAAGACTCAACATCTGACTAGCGCACGACTAACAGGGTACGAATTGACTCTACTTGCACCCCACATCACCCTGAAGAGATGCACGACATTGAACCCTGCTACACTGTTACCCTTGCCCGAAAATGACCCCGATGTGCCCCCTATACACGACTGTGTGACCCTCACGGACGAACAGACCAGGAGTAGAGTTGACCTCCGAGACATTGCTTTTACAGATCCTGATGGAGAACTATGGGTAGATGGCTCTTGTATCAAACTCCCAGACGGCACCACTTCTGCTGCCTATGCGGTGACGACAGCTCGAACAGTAGTTGAAACCGCTCGCATCACACAACGATCCGCACAGGCAGCAGAACTAATTGCCCTCACACGAGCATGTATCATAGCAGCAGGAACCACGGCAAACATTTACACGGACAGCCAGTACGCCTTCGGGGTGGTTCATCATTTTGGGCTCCTGTGGAGGGAAAGGGGATTCCTGACGTCCCACGGTACGCCCATCCTCCACGGAGATTTAGTCTCCGCCCTGATTGAAGCAGTTCTTCTCCCCAAACGATTAGCAGTAATCAAATGCCAGGCACACAAGAAGGTAACAGATTTAGTTGGACAGGGAAACGCACTAGCCGACATCACTGCTCGAACCACAGCTGAGAATAGGACAGCAACACGCATGTATGTGACCAGGTCACAAGCAGAAAAATGGACTGACGCTAGGGAAACGATCAGGGACATCCAATCGGCCAGCACACCACACGAATTGACTGAGTGGGCACGGGTGGGTCTAAGGGACGATGAAGGCTGCTGGCGAACAAAAGACACGAACAAATGGTTGTTGCCTGATGCATATTTGATCCCCATACTGACAATGGCACATTCCCCTGCACACATAGGCTCTGCCCCCATGATTGAGCTCATTTCCAAAGTTTGGCACAACAACAAGATCCCCGACTCGGCCAAACGCCTAGTCCAGCAGTGCCTTATCTGCTTACAACACAACCCCGGGAAAGGAACTGTGGTACCCCGGGGAGGGTTTGGGATCCCCGACCACCCCTTTGAGGTCCTCCAGATGGATTACATCCAGCTGGAGAGATGCCAAGGCTTGAAGTACGTTTTAGTCATTGTATGTGCCTTCAGCAAATGGGTGGAAGCCTATCCGACCCGTGATAACACTGCCATGACTACTGCCAAAGTACTACTGAAAGAGTTTTTCCCTCGCTACGGCCTTTGTCGAATTTTATGGAGCGACAATGGCCCCCACTTCATAGCTGAAGTTATCCAGCTAATCCTGAAGGGGTTGGGGGTAAAACAAAGGTTCCATGCGGTCTTCCATCCCCAATCCGCTGGCCTGGTTGAACGACACAACGCTACACTGAAACTGAAACTGTCAAAAATAGTGGCCACCACAGGACTTAAGTGGCCAGATGCCCTTCCACTGGCCTTACTATCGATGCGCTCCACTCCCACTAAGCACCACTTGACCCCCTACGAAGTTGTGTTTGGGCGGCCTATGAACCTCTGGACTGCCCCCAAACCGACCTCCATTCACGACGTCCCCGACGTCCTGCTGTCAGATTATTTATGCAAATTAACTAAAACGTTGTCTGTCATTCATCAACAGGTGCAGCAGGCCATCCCCGATGCTTCCAGGGGTCCCGGTCACGATATCCAACCGGGGGACTACATCCTAATCCGGAACTTCCAACGAGCGAAGAGTCTGGAACCCCGGTGGACGGGCCCCTGGCAAGTACTGATCACCACTCGGACGGCTCTTCGAGTGGAGGGGAAAAAGAACTGGCTACATGCGCACCACTGCAAGAAGGTTTCCTCGACCCTGGCCACGACAGACAACGTCAGCACCCAAGAAGAGCTCCTGAACAAAGACCGACCATCACTGAACTGCTATCTTGATACTGAGGCACTTGAACTTGCAAAACACTCTGATCCCACTGTGCCATCTCGAGAAGGGTATTTCCTGCGTCGAAAGGAGGGAGCTTCGGCTAAGTAGGTCACTGACTAAGTTAAAAATCTCAGAAAGGTAACCCAAAGCAACCAAGGGTTACCCGGAGAGAAGCTAAACAAAGTCTGTGGTTCTGCCCACTACCGAGCACCTTGAAGATGAAGATGATGGAAGCGCCAGATAAGAAGATGATGGAAGCGCCAGATAAGAAGACGTCGGAAGCAACAGGAAATACCCACTACAGGAACCCAAAGACTGACAATTTGCACAAATCAAAGACAATCGCTTTCTTCATTGTCTTCCTCTTTTGCCTCCTCCTCATGACTTCCTTCTGGATCTTGGAGGAAAGCACACCCGCTCACCAGATGTTGCCAACCACTGTCCAGCCAACCACGAAAGAACACCACCTGATCACCCTTTCACCTCAGCTCCGAGAAAGGCGTAGGGAGTTCTGGAACAATTCCTTCGTACAACTGTTGCACCAGCACAACCTTGCTGCGAATGCCACGAACTGCTGGATCTGTGGGTTGCTCCCACATGCTACCGGACACTCCATCCCCTTCATCCCTTCTCCTTTCTCAGTTCACGGCTCCTGCCTCGCCTGGTTGATCCTCATGCAGGAAAGCCACAAGGACAACGCCACTTCTGGTCAGACCGTGTCACACTTCTACTATGGGTTCTGGCTGAACAAGACAGGAAAGCCCTTTTGTCCAGCAATTTCGGGTTCAACCTTCCTTACGAACATCCCTGCCAAAGAAAGGGTCGAAATGCAAGTGCTCCACAATACAGCCAGACCCACCTTCTCCCACCTGCGGAAACAAACGGCTGCTACCCTGACGTGGCCCTGTCTGTCATCAATGTCACAGGACTCATATGCCTCGAAGGACAAGGAACGCAGCTGGTGGGTCACAGCTCTTGTCGCATCACCAAAACATTGGTCTCAGCTGACCCCCCCTCCTTTGTTGCTTCCCCGAATATGTACTTTGTTTGTGGCACCAAAGCTTACACTTGGCTCCCAAGAGGCTGGAGGGGTACGTGCTACATCGCCTTCATTCTTCCTCCCACGTATGTGGCTCCAGCCAACCACCACCGGCAAAAGCGCGCCGGAGATGTTGAACAAGCCGACTCCACCGAAGCACAGTTCCTGGATGCAGCAAAGGGACTTGTTCCTCTGTGGGGACCAATGGCAAATAGCCGCGCTATCCGACACCTGACTCACGCATTAGAAACAACCATTAACATCATCGCTGGCATCCTTGCTAACAACACGGCTGAGCTTCAGGCCGTCCGCCTGGTGGCTCTCCAAAACCGTCTTGTTCTAGATGTGGTTCTGGCCGACCGCGGAGGTGCATGCCGCATCATCGGCTCCAGCTGTTGCACCTACGTGCCAGATAACTCACCTTCAGTCTACAAAGCAATCGAACACCTCCACAGACTGTCCTCGGAGGATCACCAGGAGCAGGAAGGATGGTCGCTTGGAGGCTGGTTCTGGGACACTTTGAAGAGCTGGGGGTGGAGATTGTTCACGTTTTTATTGATACCAATCATGATACGGTGTGGGTGTTGCTTAGGTATTCAATGTTTACCATCTTTATGTGCACTCATTTCCAACTGTATGTGCCCAAAGACTTTGAACTTTAAACCTGAGCACATGAGTCCCCTATATGAGATAGAGGTGCGTGGTCTCATGGGGATCGATCCGAACTGACAAGCTGGCGAGACATGTTAAAGGGAGGACTGTGGAATTTTAGTTCGTGTACTAAACATTATGTACGCCATCTTGCAGACTCACGTATGAATATACACGACAGCCATTTTAGGTACCATGGTCTCCCTGTTCACGATCGCCCGTCAGCACACTTCCCTGAACCTTGCATGCCTTCCCCGCGCACCCTGGCTGCCCCCGCGCTCACATGCACAAGCCATGAAACCCCCCCCATGACTCCGTCCCAGGGAATCACACCCCGCGCCTGACCAACACCTCCTTTCCGTCCATGAATACCCCTCCTTCGATGACCCCTTCCTCTGAGCCCGACTGCCTGTACGAACCGCTGGTCATCCTTTAGCCCGAGGATACAGTTTATTGCCCACTACTGTATGCACTCGCCTCTCTTGAAAGGAGCCACTATTGATCACGACCTCCCCATCCCCTGAGATTCGATCAGGCGCACACATTCCAAAGGAATCGGCAGAACACTCAGCTGCGTGATAGCCCCTTCCAATCATATGAGGGGAGAGGGCCTCTACTGTTGTCATGTGTTGGAATGGGCCGGAACTGGGGGGGTGCCGGTGATGTCGTTCTCATACTTCACAATGTCCCTGTTGTAATAAAGGACGTTCACATGTCTTAAACCAGTGTATAAAAGACCAGGTCTCAGAGAGGTTAAGGGAGCACCTCGAGACGATACCTTGTTGTCTGATCTGATGTGTTCCACTCCGACGGAATAAACTTGTTTCCTGTCTTCCTGTCTCCAGCGCCTGCCTCTTTATTGAATAACTTCGTATGGTATTAGAGGCGTTTTACGCCGGGCAAATTTAACTTAGGAAACATCTACTGAAATCGCCTGACCATTTTGAATTGATCTTTAACAGTATACTTACACATGAGTGGACCATAACTGACGCTTTGCCTTCCTTGTGTTGTGGTAGCAATGTCCATGGGCTCTTCCTCTGTCTTTATGCAAAATCTCTGGGCAGGTGCAACAACAGGATGTTCTATATGCAGAGATAAAAGGTTTCGAAATAAATATAACCATCATTAAAAGCTTTCTTCTAAAGAAGCTATTTATGTGTGAAAAATAACTCTGAAACTAAACAAGGAATACTTCCATTGGCTTCAAATATGATAAAGCATAAAAATACCAGTTCTGCCTATCTTTCCACACCGGAAACAGACCAGTAATCATGATCTAAAACAGTAGTGTAAGAGATGAGCTCTCTCAAATATAAACGGAAGCACTTGTGACAGCTGTCAGGGACCCTGTTTATTATTTTCATATGTTTGAAACAACATTGAGCAACTCCTTCCAATATAGTCTATACATACAATTTGCTAGTATTGTCTTTGATTACCGCAACTAAGGCTATGGCGCCAAAGAGACCTTTTTACTTCTTAGGTAATTATATCCACTCGTGAAAGGTGTAAGTTCAAAGCTAATGGATAAAATATGATCTTAGCTGTGTGATAATGTTTAGTAGTTGAAAGGATCATTTCATAATACCTGCAGTTCTTCTCATCGACTTAACAGGTGATTTGGAAATCCTGTAATAACAGTCAGCAGCAGGCACGTGTAAGAAAAAAATATTGTTTACATTTGTAGATTTTCTCATAGGTTATATAGGATTACTTGAAGGTCATAAACATGATCTGATTTGAAATGCTTCAGACTATTTGTATACAAAGGGCCAGATGTAGGAAGGGTATTACCGGTCGGTAACGGACGAAATTAACAAATTTCGGCCGTTACCGACCGGTAATAGGCTTTTCTGATGTAGGGGCCGAAATTAACGATTCGGTAATTTACCGAATTGGTAATTTAAGGAATCGGTAAATTACCGATTTCTTAAATACCGATTCGGTAAATTACCGAATTCCTAATGTAGGGAGCACTTAAATGAGTGCTTATCCCATGTTAGTATTCGTTATTTACCACCAACTACAAGTTGGTGGTAAATAACGAAAACACCCCAAAAAACTATTTTATGCAAATTGCTTCAGTGCCATGTTGCAGACATACATGCCCTTAGGGCATGTATGTCTGCAACATATGCACCCATACACAATTGAGGGGTGCAACAGGGTGTCAAAGTGACACCCTGCCACCCTCCAATGTTTTCCTCCTTTTACTGAATCGGTATTTACCGATTCGGTAATTGACATTCATTCCTATGGGCCTCCAGGCAAAATCAAAAAATGAATCCCCCAAATGGTGATGAGATTTATTTGCTTAGAAAACTATTTAAAGAACCAGGACCAGGAAGAGATAAGGGGAATGTTATCCAAAAACCAATATCTTTTTTTCCGATCTTCATAGCCAAAAAACAAAAAACAGGTCTCTCCCCTTCTCGACCAACTGAAAGAAAAGGGGAAGTGTCTCCTCGGATCAAACGAATTCCTCTGGAACCAATAAGAACGACCCAAGAAAAGGAGAAACATAAGTCCGGGAAAAAGAATAAACGAAAATTGTTGAAGAAAAGAGCAAAACTGAGAATATCGAAAAGAGCATCGCGAACAATAACATTTCTCCAAGTAAGTCAAGCAGGACATGTTGAGGAAGAAACTAACTTCCCCAAGAGTAATGGATCATACAATACTTGTCAGCAGACCTCTCCAAAAATCATCCTAATGGAAACAAAAGGCAGTAAAGCATTAAATCCGCTAGCTTTGAATTACTCTTCAAACTGCCCAAATCCAAAAGAACATATAACAGAGGGTAATGGTGACATCCTAGATTCTAAGGAGGATCTCGAGGTCTCACTCCAAAACGTACTAGATTTCACAGATATATTCCCCAGTGGTAAATGTCCATTAAATCGAGGAAGAATAGTTGAATTGTTAAATAAGATTGGACTGCTTCATTCGTTAACCTCAGGTGAAATAAAATCAGTCTCTTTTCCAGACAAAACAACCTGCTGGGTGGCCCGTGTTGAGTTTTGGTTTAATGTCGTCCCAGCTATCATAATTAAAGAACAAAGTACTCTTCATAAAAATGGTTTCGATATTGCTATGGTTAAAAAGGCCAGTTCCATATGTAAAGGGATAAGGGAAGCCAAAGGAATAAAAGGCACCTCTATTAATAACTTCAAACAACAGAGAACGGAAGAAAAAGAAAGGAAATATGCGCAAGATATTCCCTTGCAGATCTCTATAAAAGATGGTGTTCGGCAAATTTCAGACGGATCAGACTCACGACAAAAGCCGTACCTGGATGAAAATTCCTGGGCTTGGATTGCGGGTGCTCTAAACAGGAATAAGTTGGGCAAAGATTTGAAACTGCCTTTTTAGCCCTAGGCATGTTATTACGTCATGGGACATTGTGGGAAAGACAACTGAAAAATTGCTTTTTATTCTAGAACATCCGCCGTCTATCATATTACTCCAAGAAACGTGGTCTACGACAACTTTCGGGCAAAAAGATTACTTGGTGTTCGCTAAAGCAGCAGAGGCTGCCAGAAGAGGTCACGCAAAAGAAATGCTATTGAGAGGAGAGATAAATTGGGACCCGGAGGAAATCAAGCTATCACTCCCAAATGTTCAATGCATCAGCATTAAGTGCCGGAAATAAAGATTGGAGTCTCTATCCGACCTCTTACTTTTCAATATTTATTTTCCACCAGGTACCTCAAAAGATGAAATCCTGATTAAAGCATTCAAGGAATTTGAATCAATACTAGAAGTAAGGGGATACCCAATGATGATTATGGCTGGGGACTTCAATGGTAAGATCTCAAATTCACTAATCTATAACAGGGGGAAATCTCCATATGAAGAAGCCTGCCAGATCCCAACTCCTGTCCTCCCCGATGAATTAAAAGCAGACAAAAGGGGGAAAATGCTTTTGTCATCCATTGAAGCAATTAATGGCGTAATAATTAATGGGAGAAAAAATGGCGATATCCCGGGGGCATTTACCAGATTGGGCCCAACTAAGTCTTCAATTAAAGAATATTTCATCTGCAGTCTAGACTTATTCTCAAAGGTTCAATTGTTCTCTACTAGACATTCACATGAAAGCGATCATGCACTACTTACTGTGGAATCGAAATCTATACCCAGCACCCCTTTCTGCGGTCTCTCCACTCCTATGAAGGCCAGGCAGTTGTAAATCAGAAAACAGGAAGGATCCATTGGAACTCTAAAGCAATTAGTAAAATAAATCATATGATCTTACAAAATTTGTTAACATCAATGAGTAATATTGGTAATCCAATTAACAGATTCGAGGTAACCTCACAGACAGTAGTTGCCTCTCTCCAAGGTATCAGTCCGAGATGAGAACTTGTAAAACATGCCAGACGCGAAAAACTCTGGAGAATAATAATTCTCGACAATTAAATAAATTGACTAGAACGCAATTTCGTTCTTTTTGCGTACTAAGACGAAGAAAGAAGGAAATTGAAAAAACTACACCAACGGAAAAAGGCAAAAGAAAGACAAGCTCTGAGAGATTGTGTCGGAGTAGAGATCTAACAAGCAGTAAAACACAATAACAAAAAAGCATTCTGGAAAATAATCTCCGCGCAGATGGGGATACCAAAATCTGTTGAAGCTTCTCCTGTATCATCATCAGATTTGGAAAAGTATATCTTAAGACTCTATATATCCAACCATCAAGTCCCTATTTCCCCTGGACTGGATCAGGCATCGATGAAACTTCCCGAACAGAATACAATGGAAATCTCAGCCGTTCAGATCTCTACTTTGATTTCCTCTGCCAGGTCTTCAGCGGAAATGGGTCCAGATAAGATTCCTATTAAAGTTTTACAAAAAAACGCTGATGACTGGGGAAAATTTTTAGCCCCTCTTTTCCAATATTGCCTGGAAAGTGGTGAAATTCCTGAATATTGGCGAGGGAGCGTGGTTGTCCCCCTTTTAAAAAAAGGCGTCAGAACAAACCCTGCAAACTATAGACAAATAGCTCTCCTAGACGCCTCCGGTAAGATCTTCGCTGCTTGTATTTTGGAACACTTAAAAGACTGGGCTTTTTCCAGGAAAGTAATTCCTATGTATCAGGCTGGGTTTCGCCCAAAACATTCTACATTGGACAATATTGCTGTGTTCCAAACTGTGCTTGATAAGTTTGTGAAGTCAAACGGCCAAATTTTATATTGTGCTTTTATCGATTTTTAGACGGCGTTCGATAGTGTAGATCGTCCGACATTATGGAGAAAATTGGCTAAATTAGGGATACCCAAAGATCTCTTAACAATAATAATCTCCCTTCATACATCTACATGGTGCAGAGTTCAAATGGGGGGCGAAAAAGGCCTAACCAAATTCGCGGAATGGGCTAAGACAAGGATGCTTATTAGCTCCCTTATTATTTTTTATTTATATGAGCGATCTCCCAGGGCGTCTCTCTCAAAGTAAAAATTTTCCTCCAAAATTAGCTCAAGTAGATATAATTTGTTTAATGTATGCAGATGATATTGTAATTCTTGACCAGACCCCGATAGGTTTACAAAGATCTTTGAATGAACTAAATCTGCAACCGAAAAATTCCTAATGCCAAATATTAATAAAACTAAAGAACTCCCCTTTAGTGGCAGTAGGAAACCTTTAACCTATACTTGGTCTTTAGGAGACAAACCAATAGAGAATGTAAGAGAGTATGTGTATTTAGGTCGTACATTCACTTCTAACCTCCTAGATAAAGCCCACCTTCGCCACCTGAACCGGAAGGCAGATTCCCATGTTGGGGCTTTACAGAGATTGTACCTTTCCACAGGAAGTCGACACTTTACTTCAATGCTGGAGGTCTACAGTATGAAAATCCCTCCGATCTTATCGTATGCCATGGAATATTCACAAATTATAACATGGCAATCTCTAAAAGTAAAAGAAGGGACTGTGAGAAGTTGGCCTGATATGTGATGTCCACTATTCTAGTGGGCGCTCTGTATCAGTCCAAACAACCCTTATGGTGATGGTTGTAAAGTCAACCTTATAGACCAGCTATCCTAGTGGTAGCATGGACAAAGCAGTCTTAGGCTAACACTGCAGAGAGCATGTGAAGCCAATTGTTTTACCAACAATAATCCCTTGAATACCAAATGAAAGGACACCACACAAGGTATATATCAAATATATATGTATTTATTTCTAACACAACCCCTCTGCACTCTTTATGAGGTCAGAGTTCGAGATACAGCACAAGTTACTCAATAAGCATACTATAAGTTGCACAAATACAATTCTGCCCTAGGGGCCTCACAAACCATATACTAAGTAAGTGGTATAAGAGCCACTTCAGAAAAGGTGAGTAGGCCTAGGACCTTGGAAATCGTTGGGGCTACACTGAATAACCAAAGGTTAGGAAGAAGGAGTCCCACAGGATGCGTGTGCTGTGTTTAAACACACACGCGGGTTCTCATAGACTTTCAATGGGAACGTAGAGTTTACAAAGTAGTTAATTTCGGACACTTCCGGGTGGACTACGGGAAAACCCAGTTAAAGTAGGACACTTGGATAGTTATTACCCACGGGAGCACCGGAGTACTCGAGTTACCTCACCCAGGGAAGCCTGGTGCATAGGTGTTCTTTCGTGTATGGGTTTCGTCGTCGAATCCTATGGAGAGCTGCAAGAAGATGCTGCAGGCGACCAGGAGGAAGATGTCCGGGTGGATGCAAGGGTGGATCGGAGCAGTGAAGAACCTGAAAGCAGAGGGGACAGAGTCTGGGTCACTACCCAGTGACCAGGAAGGCACCAGGAAGGAACCAGGCGATGTCGAGATACAATCAGGTGAAGAAGTGAAGCTTGTCTCTGCAGCCACGTGGACCAGGAGGCGTCGACGATGACCACGAGCTGGATACGGACTGTACCACGAAGGATCTCGCTGTTGGCGGTGTCGGCTTCCGGACTTGAGTCAACAAGGCTTGGCAAAGGCAACCCACGCAGGAAGGGAAGATCGGCTTCTAGTTCAGACCAGCAAGGTCTGTGGAGCTTCCCCTTTACAGGAAAGGAGGAGCAAGCCCAGAGCAACCAGGCAAGCAGTGTTGATTCAATAGGGTATCTTCAGGAGGGCCACTAGCCAATGGGCTAGCAACCGCGAAGACGCGTCGGGCAGAAATGCAGGATGAGGCCCCAAGCGGCACTCGTGGAGGGCTGAGCTTCGGTGCACTTACTGCTCGGTGTTTGGGCTTCTCAGGTCCCAATGCACAACTTCGAGGACACCTCAGAAGCTGCACAGTTAGCAAAAAGCAGGTACTGCAGGTTGTCCGGTCCCACGTCTCTCATGTCGGCCACGGGTCTCAGCTTTGCTGTGGATGTGGGTCGGAGTCAGACAAGTCTGGAAGTCCAGAGGCTGCGTCGCTAAGTCTTCGGGTTCCAGCGGGAGCGTCAACAAAGCAAACCGGCAAGTCACTGATGGTGCCTGTTTACACAGGGTGGTCACTCCTTGACCAAAAGGGAGATTCTTCAGTTTTCTAGTTGCAGTAGAATGTCGAAGGTCTAGAGTTTTGTTTCAGAGTTTCAGTTCAGGATAACCTAAAGTCTCTAGACTCAGCTCCTAGCTTTATACTAATCTAAGGGGCTGGATTACCTGCTATGTCCCTCCTATGGGTGGAACCTGGGAAGGGGGTGGTTACACCCCTTTCCCTTTGTCCAGTTTCGCGCCAGAGCTGGGGCTGGAGTGCCCCAGCAACTGGTTTGAACCGGGCTATGCATGGAGCACCTTGTGTGCCCCAGGCAGTGTCTCATTTCATTCAACCCACCCTGCCCCAATACACTATAGCCTGTCTGGGGAGGTGCTAGCACCTCCCAAGGCAGGAAACCTATTGTCCAGGTCTCCCCTGCCGGAGTTTCGTCCAGCAGCAGGAGGTCAGACTCGTGTCTGTGGCAGCAGCATCCATTTTGTGATGCTGAGGCTCTGTTTAACTTTAACCGGGTAAAGCTACAACTACATGTCTTCTCCTTCTAGAAGGGTGGAATGCTACCCCTGCCGCCAGGACTGGCGGGGGGGGGGGGTAGTATTCCAAAGCGTATGACACCTTACATGACATGTTTTGATAAAGCCAAACCAAAGTTAGCATTAACCGTGAGGATTATAATGCCCTTAAGAGTATATGGTATGGCTAGATCATAGAACAGCTATAAGGACATGGTTCCGAACGCTGCAGACAGGCTCAGCTCATGCTTGAGCACCATCTCACCAAGCACTCTGCCTCCAGGATTGTTAAGGCCTGCCATAGGAGTGACTTATAGGTATATATGTGTCTATATGTAATGGTAGGTATAGGGATACTATACCTAAGCAAGGGGTGATTACACGACCTTGCCCCAGCTGAGTGATCAGCCAGTTGTGTCAGTTTAGATGGCCAGCCAGGGGTCTCATAATACATGCTGCAGCCCCTGGTAGGCCTTGGATGCACCTATGCCCTGGGTACCTATGGTACACTATACAAGGGCTCACAAAGGTGACCCAATACCCAATTGGATATGTACCTAAAGTACAGGATATGAATTTAGAGAGAGAACAGCTGGGCTGTGGGTCTGATTAGCAGGCCCACAGCCACACTACAGTCCAAAAACCAGTGTATCAGAGCAAAAAGTGGGGGTGACCATAGGAAGCAGACCCTACTCTCCTACACAACCCCCCCCCAAACGCAGGGACATTAAACTAACCTTGACCAGTTGAATCTTCATGTTCTAAGTCGAAATATCTGGAGAGTCCATCTGCATTGCCATGGTCAGTTCCAGGTCTATGTTCCACTGTAAAGTACATACCCTGTAGGGAAATGGACCACCTGAGTAGTTTGGTATTTTCACCCTTCATCTGATTTAGCCACAAGAGGGGCTTATGGTCTGTCTGAATCTTGAAGTGAGTACCAAACAAGTATGGCCTCAGATTCTTCAGGGCCCAAACCACAGCAAAGGCCTCCCTCTCAATAGCTGACCAACGTTTCTCTCTAGGGGTCAGCCTTCTGCTAATAAAAGCAATGGGCTGGTCTTGACCATCTTTATTCAATTGTGAAAGAACAGCTCTCACATCCAACTCAGAAGCATCTGTTTGAACAATGAATTCCTTGGAGTAATCTGGACTTTTCAGAATAGGTGCAGAGCACATGGCCTGCTTCAGGTCATCAAATGCCTTTTGACAGCTTACTGTCCACTGAACCTTTTTTGGCATTTTCTTTGAGGTTAAGTCATTAAGTGGTGTCACAATGGACCCATAGTTCTTAACAAACTTTCTGTAATAACCAGACAGGCCCAAGAAAGCTCTGACCTGCGTCTGGGTGGTTGGAGGAGTCCAGTCCTTGATGGTCTGGATCTTGCTCTACAGTGGTTGAAACTGACCCCCACCTACAAGGTGGCCCAGGTACACAACCTTACTCTGCCCTATCTGGCACTTAGTGGCCTAGATAGTTAGGCCTGCCTTTTGCAGGGCCTCCAAAACCTTCTTCAGGTGGATCAGGTGATCCTCCCAGGTGGAGCTAAAGACAGCAATATCATCCAGATAAGCTGCACAAAAGTCATCCAGCCCAGAAAGGACTTGGTTCACCAACCTTTGGAAAGTGGCAGGTGCATTCTTCAAGCCAAAGAGCATCACCACAAATTGGTAATGACCTCCTGGGGTTGAAAATGCTGTTTTGGCTTTTGCATCATCAGCTAGTCTGATTTGCCAGTAGCCTGCTGTCAGGTCAAATGTGCTCAAAAACTTGACAGAAGCCAATCTGTCAATGAGCTCATCTGCCCTGTGTATTGGAGGGGCATCTGTCCTAGTGACAGCATTGAGACCTGTAATACACACAAAACCTCATCTCTCTCTTACCATCTTGGGTGTGAGGCTTTGGCACAAGGACTACTGGACTGGCCCAGGGGCTCTCTGAGGGCTCAATAACTCCCAGTTCCAACATCTTTTGGACCTCTGTCCTTATACAGTCCCGGACATGGTCAGGTTGCCTGTAGATTTTACTCTTCACAGGCAGACTGTCACCAGTGTCCACCTCATGGGTGCACCAGCTTGTCTGACTTGGGGTCAGGGAAAACATATGCCTATAGGCCTGTAGAACTTGTCTGCAGTCCTGTTGCTGCTGGTCCGTGAGGCTGCCTGCCAAGGCCACTCCATCAACTGAACCATCATCAGGGTTCTGAGGAAGCAGGTCTGGGAGAGGGTCACTCTCCTCCTCCTGTCCCTCATCTGTAGCCATGAGCAAGCCTATGTTTGCCCTGTCAACATATGCCTTCAGTCTGTTGACATGAAGCACCCTGTGGGGGCTTCTGTGAGTCCCAAGATCAACCAAATAGGTTACCTCTCTCTTTTGCTCAACAATAGTGTGGGGTCCAGACCATTTGTCTTGGAGTGCTACTGGGGCCACTGGCTCCAACACCCACACTTTCTGTCCTGGCTGGTACACTGTCATTACAGCCTTTTGGTCATGCCAGGCTTTTTGAGGTTCCTGGCTAGCCTCAAGGTTTTTAGAAGCCTTTTTCATGAATTCGGCCATCCTGGTGCGGAGACCAAGTACATAGTCCACTATGTCTTGCTTAGGCTTTTTGAGCGGTAACTCCCATCCTTCCTTCACAAGACACAGAGGTCCTCTTATAGGATGCCCAAACAAATGTTCAAAAGGGCTGTAGCCAACCCCTTTTGTGGGACCTCTCTGTAGGTGAACAAAAGGCAGGGCAGAAGGATGTCTCATCTTCGCCTAAGCTTTTCAGGTAAACCCTTGATCATGCCCTTTAAGGTCTTGTTGAATCTTTCCACAAGGCCATTGCATTGTGGATGATAGGGTGTGGTGAACTTGTAGTTCACACCACACTCCTTCCACCTAGCAGTTAGGTACCCAGACATGAAGTTTGCATCTCTATCTGAGACAACCTGCTTAGGAAAGTCCACTCTTGAGAAAAACTCCCAGGAGGGCTCTTGCCACAACAGGTGCTGTTGTGGTCCTTGGGGGAATAGCTTCTGGGTATCTGGTGGCATGATCCACTACCACCAGAATAAACCTGTGCCCAGATGCTGTTTGGGGATCCATTGGTCCAACAATGTCTGTCCCAACTCTTTCAAAGGGAACCCCCACCACAGGTAGTGGTATAAGGGGGGGCCTTTGTGGTTCCACATGATTTGCCACTGGTTTGACAGGTGTCACAGGAGCGAAAAAACTACTTGGTATCTTCTGACATGTGGGGCCAGTGAAAGTGAGGGACAAGCCTGTCCCAATTCTTGTTCTGGCCAAGATGTCCTGCTAAGGGAATATCATGGGATAAGGTAAGAAGGAAGCCCCTGAATGCCAAAGGTATGACCAACCTCCTGGAAGCACCAGGCTTGGGGTCTCTAGCCTCTGAATAAAGGTGCCCTTCATCCCAATACACTTAATGGGTACCTGTAGCATTTCCAGCAGCCTCAGCAGCAGCTTGCTGTCTGAGGGGTTCAAGAGAGGGGCAATCTAATTGTGCCTGCCCCAGGTCTGCCCTTGAAGGTCCCCCTGTCCCAAGAAACTCAACCTGATCAGGTCCCAGTTCTTCTAGGACAGTTCCTTCTTGGGTCTCACACTTAGCTTCCGGGGAAGACTGATCCTCAACCTGAGGCAAGGGGGAAGACACTGCCTTAAGCCTTTTGCTCTTTCTCTTGGAAGGCAACTGGTCCATAGTATCAGGATCCAGTGCCTGTTCAGTTTGGCAATTTTTGGCCTGTCACCTGGTCACAGCAAGGACATGTGCTGATATGCCCAGCATCTCTGCATGAGTCCTATACTCCACTTCAGACCAGACTGAAGATTCTAAATCATTGCCCAACAAACATTCTACAGGGAGGTCTGAACTTACAACAACTCTTTTGAGGCCAGTTACCCCTCCCCAGGAGAAGTTAACAACTGCCACACTATGTGTAGTAGTGACATTGCTTGCATTGGTCACCAGGTAATTATCACCCAGTATAATCTGTCCAGGGTCCACAAAGCTAGGCGTCACCATGGTGACACTGGCACATGTGTCCTTGTAGGCCTGAGCCACTTTATCATTGATCAAAGGTGTTTGCCTGTACTTGCCCAGAGTACTGGGACTCACAGTAGAGGACATAGCCATGTCCACATCACAGACAAGAACAGCCTGAGTTGGAATCCTGACTAGGCAAGAATCCATCTCAGTACCCAATTGCCATACGATGGGTGGTAGTGGCATTGCTAGCATTGGTCCCTAGGTAATTCTCACCTAGTATGATCTGTCCAGGGTCCACAAAGTTAGGCGTCACCATGGTGACACTGGCACATGTGTCCCTGTAGGCCTGAGCCACTTTATTATTAATTAAAGGTGTCTGTCTGTACTTGAGCACATTATTGGGGCTCACAGTAGAGGACATAGCCATGTCCACATCACAGACAAGAACAGCTTGAGTTGGTACTTTGACTAGGCCAGAGTCCATCTCAGTTCCCAGGGTTAACCCTATTACACCCTTCTGTTGAGAACCACCACTATTATCTGCACTAGGGGGAACAGTTGCCTTAGGGGCAATGGTGGCTGGAGCTGTCTCCGTTTTGGTGCAATCACTGGTCCAGTGAGTATTACTTTTACAGATATTGCACAAGGGTTTTCTTTGGCCTTCTTTCTTCTTGGATTTCTTGGAAACCCCCTCAGTAGAAGCTTTTTCGGGACCTGTTGAAGACTTCTGGTCTTTTACTTTCTGATCCCCACCCTTTTGGTCTGGCTTCTTCTGATCACCACCTTGGTTCTGGTTTTTCTGCTTCACCCTGGTTCTGACCCATTTGTCTGCCTTCTTTCCAATTCTTGGGGAGAGGTCAGATCAGAGTCAATTAGGTGTTGATGCAACAACTGGTTCTGACAATTATTAAGTATTTGTTCTCTCATGATCAAATTATACAATCCTGTATAGCCCTTAACTTTACTGCCCAGTAACCAGCCTTCCAGAGCCTTAGTGGCACAATCAACAAAATCAGTCCAGTCCTGAGTCTGTGTCTTCTGGGTATCTCTGAACAGAAACCTATACTGTTCAGTGGTTAGGCCAAACCCATCAATCAGAGCACTCTTCAGGACTGTGTACTTGTTAGCATCCTCATCACTAACTGTGAGGAGCTTGTATCTACCTTTTTCTGAAAAGGAGAGCCATAAGATTGCTGCCCATTGACATTGGGGTACCTGCTGTACTTTGCAAGCCCTCTCCAAAGCAGTTATTCATTTGTGGATGTCATCCCCAACTTTGTAGGGAGGGACAATCTTGCTTAGGTTTCTAGTATCATAGGACCTATCCTTATCCTTAGGGATATTGCTGCCACCAGGGTGTTCTAACCCACTCAACATTTGTTCTTTTGCAAGAGCAAGTCTCTCTTTAGCTAGGGCAAGTTCTTGCCTCTCAATCCTCAGATTGACTTCTTTCTTGGGGAGACACTTGCTGTTTGCTGGCCGGAGGTGGGAGAGCCCTCTGCGTGCTGTTTGCCTTAAAGACTGCTCCCTCTTTCTTTCTTGGAGACCTCGCGGTACCCGCTGCGCGGGTCCCGCTTCGCCCGTGTGCCTGGGCGGCTGCTTTGCTTTCCGGTCTATCACCCCCTGGATTGAAGGCGGACAACAGGGCTGCGAGCGCCAGGTGAGGTACAGGGACTCCATTGCCCAGGAGTCCCTGCGCTGTCATCACCTGCACCTGGTCGCTCTCCCTGTTTGTCCCGCCCCTGAGCGCCTCTTCCCCATAACAGGAGTGGGAAGAGCCGCTGCGCGGGAGCGCGCGGGAGCGCGCCCGGGAGAAGCCCGGGACAAGGGCGGGACCGTCTGTGGCCGTCCGGGGCCGAAGGAGGCCGGGCTGGGCCCACTCTCTTGGATTGTGACTATTACCTTTTTAGCTCAATTATTGACTAAGAGCCCCTGGCTGAGCGGAACTTACTACGACCATCATGCCGTCCCCGGTAAGAGAGAGTACCCCATCGAAACCGGGTGTAGCTAAAAACAGGACTCTTGAAAACTATTTTACCCGGCAAGTAGGGGAGGGGGATAAAGAGTGTAATCTGTCCAGGCTAAGGGCCGAACGGAGACGCTCAATCGACAACATGAAAAACACCCTCCTTGGAGATCAAGTTCTCACACCCAGGGAAGAGTTGTCTAGAATTGATGATGTCCCAATATTACTGAGGGATTGCACCAATATCTCACCAGGGGCAGTTATGAGTTTAGCCCCAGCCAATAGCCCGAGTCCAACTAGGACGAGAATTGACTTAGTGTCTCAACTTCCCCCAGCGCCCAAACCTAGGAAAGCCACATCTAAGTCGTCTAACACTCAAGTAGTTTTTGGACCCCCCCCCCAATAAACGCAGGAGGAAATCTAAAGGTAATCAAGGAAAGAGTCAACCCAAGGTTCTACATTCGGACTTTGGCAAGTCCCTAAAAATCCCAACGCTAGTAGGAAAACCACCGGTGGTTTCACACCCAAAACCCACTGTTTATAAGGATCCAGCTCCTGGTACGATAAAGGATACAGGAGCAGTCATTGCTAATATCCCCTTGTCTGTTGTCCCGCTTGGAAATGTAGAATTCCTGCTAAGGTCCCTGTTATTGCCGATCAGCGAGAGTATTAAAAAGATAGAGATCAGACTAACTATTCTGGAGGCGACATTAGGTAGTCTGAAAACTCAAGCTGGTCGACAGGGAGTGCAATCAGATCCCACTCTCCCTATCGTAGTGCCCCAACTGACGGCAAATAGTGTTGTCAATCCAGTCCCTTCACAAGCCGCGAATGTGGCAACCTCACAACAACAACTCTTAAGGCCAAAGCCTGTTGCATCTAAACCCCCCCCTGCCAATATGCCCATCCAATCGCCAGGCCCTGTACCCCTGGTACACCCGGTAGGTAATACCATCCCAACCCCTTTAATGAAGCTCAACCTGAGACCACGCAGACCTAACCTACCCCCAGAGACTAACGCTCTTACGGTAGTCATGGCGGGTGTCCCCCCACTTGAGGTAGGGGAAAGGGAGGACTTTTGTGCCCTGAAAAGTAGGGTAATTAAGTGGTTAAATATAAACAGACCCCTTCCGACACATTTCAATAGTGAAATCATAATGGTAAGAAGGGTACCATGGGTGGGGAGAACACAAAAATCCATAAAAGGGGACTGTATATTAGTGAGTTTCAGGGATACAGGTACGGTGGAGTTTATATGTCAGGGCAAAAATAGCTCTAGGGAATCCACCATCCAAACCCTCCATGTGTCGTTCTTTTTCCCAATTAGCCCGGTCCCATTTCAGCAACCTCAAACTCATGACACTTGGGAGAGGGTTGGGAGGAGGGGGAGACATCAGGCCTCACACCCTAGACCGATAGTTGGTCGACCGGAACAACCCTTTTATACTCACAACCAGTTCAATTGTCTGTATGGACTAGAGGGGGTCGATTGACATACAGATAACACCCCCCAGGGCTGTACTGAAATGGGCGAGCTGGCAGAGATATTGGAGGAGCCAAGTTTAAAGGCTGCACATACCTTGGCGATTGGGGTGGGGGATTCAATGTGTGTTGAACCTGAGGCAATAGTTAAAAACAATATAGGAGGGGTACATGAACAGGCAATGCAAAGGCCATTGTTGGAAATAAGATCAAGGGACCAGGAGGGAGTCGAATGGAGGGGTGAGGGGGTGAGATTTATCTCATGGAACATAGCCGGTATAGTGGGCAAATTTTATAACAAGGAGTGGGCCGAGTACATTAGGAAATTTAATATTATATGTGTACAGGAGACATGGGCTGTGGAGAATAACTATCATCTGCAGGGTTACAAGTGTTTTTTTGTTCCCGCCCGGAAGTCTAGTTCTGGGAGAGCTATGGGTGGCCTGTCCCTTTATGTAGATTTAGCTCTTCCAGGCACTTGGTCCTTCCCAGACTGGTCCTCAAATGGGATCCAGGCAGTTCGGTTCCATGGAAAGGGGCTACGGTTTTCGGTTTTTAATTTGTATAATACCGAGTCAGCTAATAACCTCACCCCGGTATTGACTGAACTCGACCAAAGGCTGGGACAAGAAATCGGATCTCAGAACAAGGGCCCATCCCATGGGTTGGTGGTGGTGGGGGATTTTAATTGTCATCTCTGTCCGGCACTAATTAAAGCAAATACAGATTGGGAGCAATGCCCAATCCAGAAGGGGCCTCATTTTTCTCACTCATCGACTGGGGGCGCTCTCAGGTTGCTTCGGCTGAAGTATGACCTAGAGCATACCATCAATATGATAGGCCCACAGCCGGACGGCACACTCCCACCAACTTTTAAAGGCAGGGGCTGTTCATCTATTATAGATTACATTTTGGTCTCGAGATCCCTGGTTAACAAAGTAATTAGTGTAGGGATAGACTGGAACAGCTTCAGTGACCATAACCCGCTTGTTTTAACGCTTACATATAGGGCGGAACCAGGACCCAATGTACATCACTTAATAGGGGAAAGGGTCACTGACCAAGGCAGGAGACTGAAGTGGTCCAGAATAGATGGGGCAAAATTTTATAAAAACCTGAGCAATAAGGGCTTGCGGGCCATAAACGACTGCTTGGACCTGGAAGTACAGGGCGCAAGATTATTAGAAACGTTTGACCACATTGTAAATCTGATAGATGGGCTATTGAGGACCAATGTGCCCACACGTAACTTGGTCAATCCCCGGTGGTTTGATCAGAATTGCTCTAAAGCACTGAGGGAACTGAAATGCTCTCTTAAGTCAAAACCACGGGACCCACAAAAAATCAGGGCAAGCAGAGAGAAATACAGAATAGAGACCAAAAGGAGGAAACTCGCATTGCAGGCAGAGGCCTGGGCAGATCTGAGAGAGGCTGGGGAAAGAAGGGACCTAGCGGGGTTCTGGAGAATCATTAATAATCCAACCTTTTTAGAAAATGATTCCCCGGAAATAGGGGCCAATATCCTTC
The DNA here is from genome assembly GCF_964261635.1 of Lissotriton helveticus. Lineage (NCBI taxonomy): Eukaryota > Metazoa > Chordata > Amphibia > Caudata > Salamandridae > Lissotriton > Lissotriton helveticus. The sequence continues at coordinate 614,040,048 of NC_136073.1, read as the reverse complement.
CGGAGCAGTGGGTTACCCACTTTAGGAGTTTGTACAATCACGATCCTGGTACCTTTGCAGAGTTACCAGCAATTCAAAGCCATGCTCCCCCGGTAGCGTTTACTCTTAAAGAGATTATTGTAGGGATGGAAAGCCTAACCAAGAATAAAGCCCCGGGTCCGGATGGAATTCCCCCTGACCTCTTTCTTAGTAACATAGACCTATGGGCCCCCTTGATGACTAGGGTCCTAAATGCCGCTATTTCCTGTGGTCTCCCCCCATCATGGTCCAAAGCGATTATTGTGCCAATTTTTAAAAAGGGCAATAAGGACGAGCCTAGATGTTATCGGCCTATCTCCCTCATTGACGTTTCAGCTAAACTTTTGGGAAGGGCAATTTTGAACAGATTGTCAGAGTGGACCGAAGAGAATAACATCTTCTCGGACACCCAATATGGGTTCAGGGCAGGGAGGTCCACTAGCGATCAATGCCTGAACCTATATATGCTGACTGCCAAATACACTCTGGCCAGTGATGAACCCATCTATATGGGATTCATGGACCTGGCAGCAGCATTCGACCACGTCAATAGAGGGAAATTGTGGGACATGATGGCAGGTTTGGGGATCGAGAGTGGTCTAATTACTATTTTAAGAGAGCTGCACAGTGACACCACGGCTACAGTAAGATTTAACAGGGAGGGGGGATTGTCTGAGTCCTTTCCATGTAAAAGTGGAGTCAGACAGGGTTGTATCCTTGCCCCTTTTTTGTTCTCCCTTTATATTAATAATTTAGAACAGTCTCTCTTGGGTTTAAATGCAGATTCTCCAAGGGTCGGGTCGCGGCATATCCCCGTCCTGCTCTATGCAGATGACGCGGTCTTGCTTGCGCGTACACCCCGAAGTTTGCAAATTTTGATAGATGGGTTCGTTCAGTTTATGAGCGATCTGGACCTATCTGTCAACTTAAGCAAGTCTTATGTGCTCCTGGCAGGGAAAAAACCCTCCTCTAAATCCGTCTACACAATAGGTACCCATCGCTTAGAGGAGGTTAAAACGTTCTCCTATCTCGGAGTAACCTTCGATGGTGCTCTACAATTTAAGCCCTTGGTGGAAGAACGCTGCAATAAAATGATCGCCTCCAATGGGGCTATAGCCGGTTATGGCAGGAGGCTGGGCAGGTGGAGCCCGGAACAGATGATGATCCTGTACGGCTCCATAACATGTTCCAAAGTAAGCTATGGGGCAGAAGTCTGGGGCTTCGTGAACACCGCTAGAATTGAACAGGAAGAAAACAGACACATGAAATCTATTCTGAGGGTACCACCCAGTACTGCTGGATATATAGCTCATAGGGAGTTAGGGAGGCCACATTTGGTGGACTCGCTAAAACTAAGGCCAATTGTAGCATGGCTAAAAATTTGGGCAAATCCAGACGCACATTTAAGCAGAGAAATTTTATTGGACTGCTTAGGTAGGACTCACTGTATGCGCATCCCCTGGCTCAAATATGTGAGAAACACTCTTGAAGAGTTAGGGTTCGGAAATTTTTTCAGGAACCCCACAACCATCTTAGCACAGCACAAGAAACAAGTAGGGGAAATTTTCCTAGAGCGGAAAACCCAACGTCGTGCGGAGGTTGAAGGAGAGAAAAAGTCCGTGAGGGCTTATAACTTGGTCAAGAGTGTGGAGGGTATGGAGCCCTATCTGTATCTTGTACATAACGCACAGGATAGATTTCATATGTGTCGTTTCAGACTGAATTTACTTCCTTTTATTCTGGCTTCTCCATCAGGTTTCACCATGTCAATTGAGCAGAAGGGACCCTGCGGCTGCGACAATCGGTCTCCGCAGGACTCCCTTCATCTCATTTTGCTTTGCCCCTATTTTTCTATGCCTAGGCGTAGATTTCTAGTAGACATATTAAAAAAAGCCCAATTGGAACATGCCAGGGATGCTTTAATCTATTTGCAACAAGCTACCGATCCGCTAACCTTATGTTGTGTTATGAATTTTATCAAGGTGGCGGTTCGTTTAAGGATGACGAAGGGAGAGGAATGAACGACCTGGGATTTTATGTTTTAAATCTACGGCCCTGTATGTTGGGATTTTTACTGTATTATTCATGTACAAGGATCTTGACTAAGATTTAATGCTTTTCTTAGCTATGTATATATTTGTGTTTTTTTATGGTGTTATGATCTTGATTAAGATTTAATGTTTTTCCTATCTATGTATATATATGTGTGCTTTTATGGTGTTTTTTTATTCACCGAATAAAGATTCTTGAAATGAAATGAAATGACTTCTTTCATTCTGGCCTGATGTTTTCTCTTCTCTCAGGGGAAGACATTCTCCTGATAGCATCTGACCCTACTGAGATTCCAGAGTGGTGAGATTCCCTGGATAGGGATCTCCTCCTCCTGTGCCCAGAGTTAAACCTGCTTGGGGGTCTGTAAGGTACTAGGCCCTCTCCAGTCCCATGTAGGCTTAGGTTGGCCTGGCTAAGTACTCCCACTTGGACCTGGCCATTGTCATCCTCCACAGAGTCCTCCTCTACTTCACTCTCATCAATTAGATTGTGATCAGGGGAAGCCTCTGCTGAGGGCTGACCCTCATCTGCATTACCTGAAGGACCTGTGTTAGAGGCTTTCTGAGCATCATATTCTTCCATGAGCTCTATCGGGTGCTTGAGGGTAGGGTTTGAACCATGTTTTAACCTCCTAGATGTGCACAAGTGCCTCAAATCATGGAAGGTTAGGGTATCATATCTGGAAGATATCCTTGCAGGATCTACCTCCACTGGGAGAGATCCACTTGGTTCTGCTCTCAGAGACATGATCAAGTGAGGTGTGGTGTGTTCACCTACCTAAACTAAGTGTTATCTACTAAAACCTCTCTAGGAGTTGTAGTCAGGGTGTGCTAGGCCCTTTGCTCTACAACAACTAAGTTCAGTAGAACTTAAGCATTTTAAGACTTGATTTATATGTACCTCTAGGTACCTTACTGTGATCTTTCAAATGATATCTCAAGATATTATGGTAAAACAATCAGCAAGCTCTTATCCCAACCACTGCACACCAATGTGAGATGTTGGCCTGATATGTGATGTCCACTGTTCTAGTGGGCACCCTGTATCAGTCCAAGCAACCCTTATGGTGATGGTTGTAAAGTCAACCTTATCGACCAGCTATCCTAGTGGTAGCATGGACAAAGCAGTCTTAGGCTAACACTGCAGAGAGAATTTTAGGCCAATTGTTTTACCAACATTAATCCCTTGAATACCAAATGAAAGGACACCACACAAGGTATATATCAAATATATATGTATTTATTTCTAACACAACCTCTCTGCACTCTTTATGAGGTCAGAGTTCGAGATACAGCACAAGTTACTCAATAAGCATACTATAAGTTGCACAAATACAATTCCGTCCTAGGGGCCTCACGAACCATATACTAAGTAAGTGGTATAAGAGCCACTTCAGAAAAGGTGAGTAGGCCTAGGGCCTTGGAAATCGTTGGGGCTACACTGAATAACCAAAGGTTAGGAAGCAGGAGTCCCACAGGATGCGTGTGCTGTGTTTAAACACACACGCGGATTGTCATAGACTTTCAATGGGAACGTAAAGTTTACAAAGTAGTTGATTTCAGACACTTCCGGGTGGACTACGGGAAAACCCAATTAAAGTAGGACACTTGGATAGTTATTACCTACGGGAGCACCGGAGTACTCGAGTTACCTCACCCAGGAAAGCCGGGTGCATAGGTGTTCTTTCGTGTCGGGTTTCATCGTCGAATCCTATGGATAGCTGCAAGAAGATGCTGCAGGCGACCAGGAGGAAGATGTCCGGGTGGATCCAAGGGTGAATCGGAGCAGTGAAGAACCAGAAAGCAGGGGGGACAGAGTCTGGGTCACTAGCCAGTGACCAGGAAGGAACCAGGAAGGAACCAGGCGATGTCGAGATGCAATCAGGTGAAGAAGTGAAGGTTGTCTCTGCAGCTACATGGACCAGGAGGCGTACGACGACGATGACCAGGAGCTGGATTCGGACTGTCCCACGAAGGATCTCTCTGTTGGCGGTGTCGGCTTCCGGATTGGAGTAAACAAGCCTTGGCAAAGTCAACCCACGCAGGAAGGGAAGATCGGCTTCTAGTTCAGACCAGCAAGGTCTGTGGAGATTCCCCTTTACAGGAAAGCAGGAGCAAGCCCAGAGCAACCAGGCAAGCAGCGTTGATTCAATAGGGTGTCTTTAGGAGGGCCACAAGCCAACGGGCTAGCAACCGCGAAGACGCGTCGGGGAGAAATGCAGGCAGAGGCCCCATGCGGCACTCGTGGAGTGTGGAAGGCTGAGCTTCGGTGCACTTACTGCTCGGGGTTTGGGCTTCTCAGGTCCCAATGCACAACTTCAAGGACACCTCAGAAGCTGCACAGTTAGCAAAAAGCAGGTACTGCAGGTTGTCCGGTCCCATGTCTCTTGTGTCCGCCACGGGTCTCAGCTTTGCTGTGGATGTGGGACGTAGTCAGAGAAGTCTGGAAGTCCAGAGGCTGTGTCGCTAAGTCTTCGGGTTCCAGCGGGAGCTTCGACAAAGCAAACCGGCAAGTCACTGATAGTGCCTGTTTGCACAGGGTGTTCACTCCTTGACCACAAGGGAGATTCTTCAGTCTTCTAGTTGCAGTAGAATGTCGAAGGTTCAGAGTTTCGTTTCAGAGTTTCAGTTCAGGATAATCTAAAGTCTCTAGACTCAGCTCCTAGCTTTATACAAATTAAAGGGGCTGGATTACCTGCTAGGTCCCTCCTATGGGTGGAACCTGGGAAGGGGGTGGTTACACCCCTTTCTCTTTGTCCAGTTTTGCGCCAGAGCTAGGGCTGGAGTGCCCCAGCAACTGGTTTGAACCGGGCTATGCATGGAGCACCTTGTGTGCCCCAGGTAGTGTCTCATTCCTTTCAACCCACCCTGCCCCAATACACTATAGCCTGTCTGGGGAGGTGCTAGCACCTCACAAGGCAGGAAATCTGTTGTCCAAGCCTCCCTCGCTGGAAGGAATCCCAGCAGCAGGAGGTCAGACTTGTGTCTGTGGCAGCAGCATCCATTTTGTGATGCTGAGGCTCTGGTTAACTTTAACGGGATTAACAGGAACAACAGGTCTTCTCCCTCTAGAAGGGTGGAATGCTACCCCCATCGCCAGAACTGGCGAGGGGGTAGTATTCCAAAGCGTAAGACACCTTACACAACATGTTTTGATAAAGCCAAACCAAAGTTAGCATTCAACCACGAGGATTATAATGCACTTAAGAGTATATGGTATGGCTATATCATAGAACAGCTATAAGCACATGGTTCCGAAAGCTGCAGACAGGCTGAGCTCATGCTAGAGCATCATCTCACATAAAACTAAGCACTCTGCCTTCAGGATTGTTAAGGCCTGATATAGGAGTGACTTATAGGTGCATATGTGTCTGTGGAGGAGTGTGCCTCAATGGTTAGAGCGGCAGACCCTGTTGCAGAGTTCTCGCCAGGCACCAGGGTTCGATTCCTGCCTCGGAGGGGTCTCGGGCTCAATTTCCTCGGACCTGTTAATTCTCGCCTTGGTGCCTATTCTAATCACGGGCCCCACGCTGCAACTCTGGGCAATAGCCTGCTTAGCCTCCACACCAGCCCCAACAGCGCTAAGGATGCCTGGCTTCACCCTGGGGGTGCCCAGGAGTGGACACATCACAGGGAAAGCCAGGAGGGGTTCCACAGCGGTATGAGTATCAGTGCCAGGAAACCGCATAGGCGACACCGCAAGGTGACCGTCTGGTGACAGTGCGCTCTGTAAGTACCATGACATTTACATTTACATTTATATAAGGTTAGATATAGGAATACTATATCTAAGCAAGGGGTGATTACACGACCTTGCCCCAGCTGAGTGATCAGCCAGTTGTGTCAGTTTGGATGGCCAGCCAGGGGTGGCATAATATATGTTGCAGCCCCTGGTAGGCCTTGGATGCACCTATGCCCTGGGTGCCTATAGTACACTATACAGGGGCTCACGAAGGTGACCCATTTCCCAATTGGCTATGTACCTAAAGTACATGGTATGAATTTAGAGAGAGAACAGCTGGGCTGTGGGTCTGATTAGCAGGCCCACAGCCACATTAAGTCGAAAACCAGTAAAGCAAAAAGCAAAAAGTGGGGTGACCATAGGAAAGCAGACCCTACTCTTCTACACAACCCCCCCCCAAACGACATTAAACTAACCGTGACCAGTTGAGTCTTCATGTTCTAAGTGGAAATATCTGGAGAGGCCATCTGGATTGCCATGGTCAATCCCAGGTCTATGTTCCACTGTAAAGTCCATCCCCTGTAGGGACATGGACCACCTGCGTAGTTTGGGATGTTCACCCTTTGTCTGATTTAGCCACAAGAGGGGCTTATGGTCTGTCTGGATCTTGAAGTGAGTGCCAAACAAGTATGGCCTCAGCTTCTTCAGGGCCCAAACCACAGCAAAGGCATCCCTCTAAATAGCTGACCAACGTTTCTCTCTAGGGGTCAGCCTTCTGCTAATAAAAGCAATGGGCTGGTCTTGACCATCTACATTCAGTTGTGAAAGTACAGTTCCCACCCTCAACTCAGAAGAATCTGTTTGGACAATGAACTCTTTGGAGTAATCTGGACTCTTCAGAATAGGTGCAGAGCACATGGCCTTCTTTAGGTTATCAAATGCCTTCTGACAGCTTACTGTCCATTGAACTTTCTTTGGCATCTTCTTTGAGGTCAAGTCATTAAGTGGTGTCACAATGGACCCATAATTCTTAACAAACTTTCTGTAATAACCAGACAGGCCTCAGAAAGCTCTGACATGTGTCTGGATGGTTGGAGGAGCCCAGTCCTTTATGGTCTGGATCTTGCTCTCCAGTGGTTGAACCTGACCCCCACCTACACAACGTTACTCTGCCCTATCTGGCACTTAGTGGCCATGATAGTTAGCAATGCCTTCTGCAGGGCCTCCAAAACCTTTTTCAGGGGGATTAGGTGATACTCCCAGGTGGAGCTGAAGACTGCAATATCATCTAGATAAGCTGCACAAAAGTCATCCAACCCAGTGAGAACTTGGTTCACCAACCTTTGGAAAGTGGCAGGTGCATTCTTCAAGCCAAAGGGCATCACCACAAATTGGTAATGACCTCCTAGGGTTGAGAAAGCAGTTTGGGCTTTTGCATCCTCAGCTAGTCTGATCTGCCAGTAGCCTGCTGTCAGGTCAAATGTGCTCAAAAACTTGGCAGAAGCCAATCTGTCTATGAGCTCATCTGCCCTTGGAATTGGGTGGGCATCTGTCCTAGTGACAGCATTGAGACCTCTGTAGTCCACACAAAACCTCATCTCTCTCTTGCCATCTTGGGTGTGAGGCTTTGGCACAAGGACTACTGGACTGGCCCAGGGGCTCTCTGAGGGCTCAATAATTCCCAGCTCCAACATCTTCTGTACCTCGGTCTTAATGCAGTCCCTGAAGAGGTCAGGTTGCCTGTAGATTTTACTCTTCACAGGCAGACTGTCACCAGTGTCCACCTCATGGGTGCACCAGTTTGTCTGACTAGGTGTCAAGGAAAACATATGTCTGAAGGACTGGAGAACTTGTCTGCAGTCCTGTTGCTTCTGGCCAGTGAGGCTGCAGCTAAGGCAACACCGTCAACTGAACCATCATCAGGGTTCTGAGTCAGCAGGTCTGGGAGAGGGTCACTCTCTTCCTCCTGCCCCTCATCTGTAGCCATAAGCAAGCCCATGTCTGCCCTGTCAAAATATGCCTTGAGTCTGTTGACATGGAGCACCCTGTGGGGGCTTCTGGGAGTTCCAAGGTCCACCAGGTAGGTGACCTCTCCCTTTTGCTCAACAATTGTGTGGGGTCCAGACCATTTGTCTTGGAGTGCTGCTGGGGCCACTGGCTCCAACACCAACACTTTCTGTCCTGGCTGGTACACAGTCAGGACACACAAAAAAGATAAGAAAGGGTCAGAGGCCAAGGTTTAAAGACCAACTGAAATATGCAGCCCCAAAATGACATGTAAATACAAAATATATACCAGCGTCTATATGATAAGAGAACAGAAGAAGAATTCTTAACAAGACTCAAAAGTGTAATATGGCAAAGTGACATAAGAGTTTATGTGTGTGGATTCCCATCATTCACCAAGCCTGGTGATCAGCGTCATCATTTGGGTATCCTTTTGTATCAGATGACATTCAAGCTCTATAAATATCAGAGCTCACAAGTGTCAAAAGGTATGACTACCAAGATGAGCAAAATAGAATATGTGGGAACACGTTATTAAGTGCAGTGCAGAATGTGAAGTGAAAGAAATATATAAAATTGATGCGTGAACAGACTGTAAATTTTATTACAGTCTGTCGCGATCAAAGGTTAAAAACACAACTCAAGGACCAGTTTTAACAAATAGCTGTCCTCAACAGAAGTGGTCAACATGTTCCAGCACTTAAAGGCAAAAGGTTAAACCATGTGCTTTCATCAGGACCTCTAAAGATAATAAAGCTACTGCTATTTACAACATTACAAAAAGGATATAGTGTGAGTATTACGTCTCACATTCCAGAATTCTTCATGGGATCAACAATTTTCTGAAAGATAAAATAGCACAACACACAAATGAATCTTGAAAAAGAATAACTTGATAGTTCTCTAATTATATGTGGTAAGAAAGTATTAAACCATCACATACACACCCAATCAATGGGGCAATACTCCATCTTACCTTATTGATATGGAGGACAAAACCTCACCCCACCTGGCAACAGCTCAGGATAAAGGAGGCACTGCTCTAAAAAGAAAGATTCACCAAACTAAAATTTTTGTGGTGTATCAGACTTTAACGTTAAAAACAGAGACAACTGTCACAGGTACACGATACAGCAAGACCAACATGTACATCTATACACTCACTCTCACTAATTAGACATCACTAGTTGTGTCCAAATACAGGAAGGCAAAGCAGCCCTAAGTGTCAACGGTAATGGCCATCTTACTCGCAAGGATGCTATGACCCAACAATGAGATCGAATTTTAGTAAGATGCAGAAGCCATCATCTAATATACACGCTTAAGTATATGGAAGTTGTTTGTCAACATGCAAGAGAACTACTCCTGGCTTTACAACTATTCTGCTAGACACTGATGTAATACAACATACACTAGAATAAACGCCCAATAGAGTCCCGAGACTAGGAAAACAAGCCTCACTCGCACCAAGTCTAACAGACGTGTGCGTTGAAAATCACACTCTTACCTCTCCGTCGGTACCTCTGACGGTCTTCAGAGCCGTCGGGGAGGTACCGAACAGGGAGTCAAAGGTTGCTAAATACGCCCGAGTCTTCAATGGCAGTCTTCCGGGTTCCATGGTGAAGTCCCAGAGTACACAAAATAGCACGAGACTACGCCAGGAACTGTCGGGTGACCTGGGATATGTAGTTCAATACCTTCCCGCTCGTACCAGGATTTGTAGTTTTAACCATGTAAGCAAGCCATATGTATGAAAGCTATTATATCGTCAAGTGCTGAAATTCACGGGAAGTCAAAAATTGTTAAATACACTCGAGTAATCAGTGGCGGTAGTTCGGGCTCCCGAACCGGGTCCCGGAGTACACAAAATCTCGTCAGACTTCCACTGGGAACTACCGGTTGACATGAGAAGTGTAGTTCAATGTCTTCCCGCTGGTACAAAAAAAAATATATATATATTTTTTTTAAACTTTAATCATGTATGCAAACAGAGTGCATGTAAGCTATTGTGTCATCAAGTGCTGAAATTCACTCAGTAAAATTGAATAGGTCGAACATACCTTCCAGGTTATATCACATGGGTACAATACTTGCGTGAAGCCCATATTCGAGTAAGTATCAACAATGTTCCCACAGAAATATCGCACTATAACGGCGTGGGATTTCAAACTCACTAAGATCAGTTTCATGTTTGAAAAAAAGTGCCAAGATCAATCAGCGACAGATATGCTCATAGTGCGTGCTAAATACTCAATGAAGAATCATCACTCAGCTCACAATGCATAATAGTCATAATGAAAGATAGATAGAATATCGTCACTTAGCATAGACCCCAGACACTCATATCCATAAACCAAAGGGATTGTTGTCCATGGCTGGGTAACCAAGGGTTCTAGAGACATCACTCTGGACCACCAAACATGGACAACTATTATACAACTGAACAATAGACAAAAATCTAGTGAAGCTAGATGTAGGTATATAGGCTTACAAAGAGGACCAGGCAATAGAGTCATTAAGTCCTTGTGTGTCACTTTTAAGTCTAAAAACCCATCGCTGTTCTCTAAGGAGTAGGAATTTAGAGATATCAGTGACATGTTGTGGAATGTAAGGTTGTTCTAAAACAGTCCACAACATGTCCTCAGGTTTATGGTTCAACTCTAGGAAGTGGGTCGTCAGTCTCGTAGCTTGTTTCTTGCACCTCACGGTGCTCATATGTTCCATGATCCGTAACTTCACTTTGCGTGCCGTCATGCCCACATAGTTAAGTTTACATGGGCAGGAAATCAAGTAGACCACCCTTTCTCTGTTGCAATTGGTCATCCTCTTCTGTACCCATGGGCGGTCTGTGCCTATGTCTACTGTTTTAGATTTCTTCATCAGAGGGCACGCCTTACAGGTACCACAAGGAAAATGTCCTTGTAGAATGGATGTGCCCCAGATGGTGTCTTGGGTAGCTGCTTTAATAGCAAGTGGTCTAGTGTGCACCAATTTGTCGCGTAATTTGCTGTTTCTTTTAAAAGCAAAAAGAGGAGTAGGTAGGTTGTCACCTTCAATATTGAGAATTTTCCAATTCTTCAGAATAGACTTGGGCAGATGAATCAGAATCGCTAGAGTCAGCTTTGTCATCAGATGATGAGCCATAGCTAGACCCCAGTCTGCGTCCTTTATTGTTAAACTCAGGTGGAACAAACATCAGGTACGAGCATGGGAAGCATTTTTGCTCCAAGCATTGCTAATCTCTACGTTCACGTTTTTGAGCAGGAGCATGTCCTGAATTCCAATAACCCTCATCGTAATTCCATCCGCCTATGGAGGCGATATATCGATGATATTTTGGTTATTTGGACAGGGGTTTACCAATAGCGTGAACGAGTTCCTAGTGTGGCTAAACAGCAGGAACAATTTTTTGAAATTTACAGTAGAGATGGACAAACATAAGCTGCCTTTTCTGGATCTTCTGATCACTGCCTCGTCCAATGGCCTCGAAACTGAACTCTATATCAAACCTATGGCAAGAAACTCCCTGTTGAGCTACAATAGTCATCATCCGGTAGCTCTCAGGGACAACTTGCCCTATGGGCAGTTTCTTTGTATCCGAAGGAACTGCTCAACAAAAGAGAGTTTCCTGAAGCATGCAAAAACTCTTTCATCCAATCTGATTGATAGAAACTACCCGAGAAAAGTTGTGAGGCAAGCAGTCAAACGGGCCAGCAATAACAATCGAGAAAGTTTACTTGAAGATAATACCAAACAGACTTTGACCCCGAGATTGACATTTGTTAACACATACAGTACAGTGTCTAACAATGTTAAAAAGTCTATTCTGAAGAATTGGAAAATTCTCAGTATTGAAGGTGACAACCTACCTACTCCTCTTTTTGCTTTTAAAAGAAACAGCAATTTACGTGACAAATTGGTGCACACTAGACCACTTGCTATTAAAGCAGCTACCCAAGACACCATCTGGGGCACATCCATTCTACAAGGACATTTTCCTTGTGGTACCTGTAAGGCGTGCCCTCTGACGAAGAAATCTAAAACAGTAGACATAGGCACAGACCGCCCATGGGTACAGAAGAGGATGACCAATTGCAACAGCGAAAGGGTGGTCTACTTGATTTCCTGCCCATGTAAACTTAACTATGTGGGCATGACGGCACGCAAAGTGAAGTTACGGATCATGGAACATATGAGCACAGTGAGGTGCAAGAAACAAGCTACGAGACTGACGGCCCACTTCCTAGAGTTGAACCATAAACCTGAGGACATGTTGTGGACTGTTTTAGAACAACCTTACATTCCACAACATGTCACTGATATATCTAAATTACAACTCCTTAGAGAACAGCGGTGGGTTTTTAGACTTAAAAGTGACACACAAGGACTTAATGGCTCTATTCCCTGGTCCTCTTTGTAAGCCTATATACCTACATGTAGCTTGACTAGCTTTTTGTCTATTGTTCAGTTGTATAATAGTTGTCCATGTTTGGTGGTCCAGAGTGATGTCTCTAGAACCCTTGGTTACCCAGCCATGGACAACAATCCCTTTGGTTTATGGATATGAGTGTCTGGGGTCTATGCTAAGTGACGATATTCTATCTATCTTTCATTATGACTATTATGCATTGTGAGCTGAGTGATGATTCTTCATTGAATATTTAGCACGCACTATGAGCATATCTGTCGCTGATTGATCTTGGCACTTTTTTTCAAACATGAAACTGATCTTAGTGAGTTGGAAATCCCACGCCGGTATAGTGCGATATTTCTGTGGGAACATTGTTGATACTTACTCGAATATGGGCTTCACGCAAGTATTGTACCCATGTGATATAACCTGGAAGGTATGTTCGACCTATTCAATTTTACTGAGTGAATTTCAGCACTTGATGACACAATAGCTTACATGCACTCTGTGTGCATACATGATTAAAGTTTCAAAAATTATTATTATTATTTTTTTTTTTTGTACCAGCGGGAAGACATTGAACTACACTTCCCATGTCAACCGGTAGTTCCCAGTGGAAGTCTGATGAGATTTTGTGTACTCCGGGACCCGGTTCGGGAGCCCGAACTACCGCCACTGATTACTCGAGTGTATTTAACAATTTTTGACTTTCTGTGAATTTCAGCACTTGACGATATAATAGCTTTCATACATATGGCTTGCTTACATGGTTAAAACTACAAATCCTGGTACGAGCGGGAAGGTATTGAACTACATATCCCAGGTCACCCGACAGTTCCTGGTGTAGTCTCGTGATATTTTGCGTACTCTGGGACTTCACCATGGAACCCGGAAGACTGCCATTTAAGACTCGGGCATATTTAGCAACATTTGACTCCCCGTTCGGTACCTCCCCGACGGCTCTGAAGACCGGCAGAGGTACCGATGGAGAGGTAAGAGTGTGATTTTCAACGCACACGTCTGTTAGACTTGGGGCGAGTGCGGCTTGTCTCAGGACTCTATCGGGCGTTTATTCTAGTGTATGTTGTATTACATCAGTGTCTAGCAGAATAGTTGTAAAGCCAGGAGTAGTTCTCTTGCATGTTGACAAACAACTTCCATATACTTAAGCGTGTATATTAGATGATGGCTTCTGCATCTTACTAAAATTCGATCTCATTGTTGGGTCATAGCATCCTTGCGAGTAAGATGGCCATTACCGTTGACACTTAGGGCTGCTTTGCCTTCCTGTATTTGGACACAACTAGTGATGTCTAATTAGTGAGAGTGAGTGTATAGATGTACATGTTGGTCTTACTGTATCGTGTACCTGTGACAGTTGTCTCTGTTTTTAACGTTAAAGTCTGAACACCACAAAAGTTTTAGTTTGGTGAATCTTTCTTTTTAGAGCGGTGCCTCCTTTATCCTGAGCTGTTGCCAGGTGGGGTGAGGTTTTGTCCTCCATATCAATAAGGTAATATGGAGTATTGCCCCATTGATTGGGTGTGTATGTGATGGTTTAATACTTTCTTACCACATATAATTAGAGAACTATCAAGTTATTCTTTTTCAAGATTCATTTGTGTGTTGTGCTATTTTATCTTTCAGAAAATTGTTGATCCCATGAGGAATTCTGGAATGTGAGACGTAATACTCACACTATATCCTTTTTGTAATGTTGTAAATAGCAGTAGCTTTATTATTTTTAGAGGTCCTGATGAAAACACATGGTTTAACCTTTTGCCTTTAAGTGCTGAAACATGTTGATCACTTCTGTTGAGGACAGCTATTTGTTAAAACTGGTCCTTGAGTTGTGTTTTTAACCTTTGATCGCGACAGACACTAATAAAATTTACAGTCTGTTCACGCATCAATTTAATATATTTCTTTCACTTCACATTCTGCACTGCACTTAATAACGTGTTCCCACATATTCTATTTTGCTCATCTTGGTAGTCATACCTTTTGACACTCGTGAGCTCTGATATTTATAGAGCTTGAATGTCATCTGATACAAAAGGATACCCAAATGATGAAGCTTATCACCAGGCTTGGTGAATGATGGGAATCCACACACATAAACTCTTATGTCACTTTGCCATATTACACTTTTGAGTCTTGTTAAGAATTCTTCTTCTGGTACACAGTCAGCACAGCCTTTTGGGCATGCCAAGCTTTTTGAAGTTCTTGGCTAGCCTCAAGGTTTTTAGAAGCCTTCTTCATGTACTCCGCCATCCTGGAGCGGAGACCAAGTACATAGTCCACTATGTCTTGTTTAGGCTTTTTGAGAGGTAACTCCCATCCTTCCTTCACCAGACATAGGGGTCCCCTTACAGGATGCCCAAACAAAGGTTCAAAAGGGCTGTAGCCAACCCCCTTTTGTGGGACCTCTCTGTAAGCAAACAGAAGGCACGGTAGAAGGATGTCCCATCTTCGCCTAAGCTTTTCAGGTAAACCCTTAATCATACCCTTCACAGTCTTGTTAAATCTTTCAACAAGGCCACTGCTGCACGGTGGATGAAAGGTTGTAGTGAATTTGTAATTTACAACACACTCCTTCCACATTGCAGTTAGGTACCCAGACGTAAGGTTTGCACCTCTATCTGAGACAACCTCCTTCGGAAAGCCCACTCTTGAGAAAACTCCCAGGAGGGCTCTTGCCACAACAGGTGCTGTTGTGGTCCTTAGGGGAATTGCTTCTGGGTATCTGGTGGCATGATCCACTACCACCAGAATAAATCTGTGCCTCTAGGAAAGCAGACCCTACTCTCCTACACAGTGTAGTGTAGTTCCTATATTCCCAATAGGCTCTACGCATTGGGATAATATATCCTATAGATTAGACGTAGGACTAAGGTCGACTAGGTCTCTGTCGAATATACTAAACTTAAGAGTGAGTGCCAGCTAGCTCAGAGGTCACTAGAAACTTTCTCGAATTCACAAGAAGTGATTAGTTTCTGACAACCGCATAAAAATGACAACTTTGTTTCCCAAGAATAAGAAATATATCTCCAGAGTCGCGGAAACAATAGATAAGTATTTCACTCAGTCAATCGTGCAAGCTTCGTTTCTATAGAGTTGCAGAGAAATAGAGAGACAGGGTTTTCAATAAAAAGGTTTAATGAACAGTCTTCTTTCTCATGCAAGAGAAGTGAACTGCTACAATCTATAGGCAGACTGTAAAGTATAATGCGTACAGCGTAAACAGTAATATGAAATAATACTGTAAGAGCATTGTATGGTTTCTAAGCCATATAAAAATACATACATAAATAACAGACTAAAAATACTCAACTGGTGTTTCTAAAATATGCCTACCCCAATGTACCTAACCCAAGTCTAGTACGCGGGAAGAAGTATTGTGTAACATAGGCTTAGTTGTTTTTGTCAAGAATCTACCAAAGGTTTCTCTAGGTTCTAATCAGCTCCGTACCTTAGTTTACAATGAAGGAGGTCTGGTATCTCTGGCTCAGGACTCGATTTCCCAACACCCCGCAAGGGGAGCTTGGAAACACTGGAGCTGGATTCTCGGCAGTAGAAAGGGCAGCCTCTTGATCAGTGCGTCAGCTGGAGAGTCGGCTTCCTTCGGCACTTGCTGTAGCGAGCTCCGTCGGGCAAGTAGATAGTCGAACTGCTCCGAACCACTGTGTCTTTCTAAAGCAAGTGAAGGTATATTTATACCTTTAAGGTATCTAGGAATGCCATAGTTTGACATAAAGTCGGGCATAATAACATCAGGAAAGAACCCCAAGGGAATAGTTGTTCTTTGCAAAGTACATGAGTTCTTGGACAAATCAATATTCAAGCAAGGGGAAGTTCCCTAACTGCTTAAGCCAAAATCGTTGTGACGTTTGGTACGGGTGGAAGTAGCCATGCCTGTATTTGGTTCGCATGAACTATGCCCAAATAAGGGATTGATTTCTATGTCTATATTAGGGCAATGTGAATTGTACCTATATATGGGCATGAATCGGGAAAATTCACTCGGAGCCTAAAACGCCACACAACACCCACTCCACTTTATTATGTACAACATTACTAAGTTCAAAACACATTAAACATGTTTAAACGATGTGTTAAAAACCCACCTAAAATACATAAAAAACGCATTGGTACTGGTTGTACACGAAAAGAGTATTTGTGCTGTACGCATTTCAAAGCAATGTTTCAGTCAAAGCATATAGTTTGACATTTCCGAAATGCTAACCTGAATGAATCACGAAAATACATTTATGAAATGGCTCTTGAATACAGAAGAAAAGTCGAGACCATTTCATTGCAGATTATGTAAACTGGTTGAATGTGGACAAGGTCAAATATTGTCTCTTGGAAATGTATCAAAGAATTCTAGTTCTCTATGAATAGTTCTACTTTAAGCAGATTACTCTGTGCCAATAAGGATGAAAAAATAAAAATCTGGAAAACAAAAAATTAATCATAGAGAAAAAAAAATTCCAAAATTAGAAACTTTGTTTTTAAAAAATTCAGAGTCTCTCAGAACACTGCGTGCCAATTTCAAGTCAGCGTTATTGTTTGGAGAAAACATCTAGTCTTCTAAGTCTGTAAAGAATTTGTCTACCATTGTACCTCGTTCAGAAGATTAACTGCACATAGATGAGAAGCATCGTCGTCAGCGTTGGTCACGTTAGCAATGTTCAAATTGGAAGGAACCTGTGTGCCGCTTTCCTCTCGTACCTCACAGAAGCATTTTGAGTCTGTGAGGTACCTACCCCTCCCTGCTCTACTCCTCTTCTCTTCCCTGCTACTAACCTCTGCCCTCACCTGTCCTTGCACTAGTCCCAACCCTGTTTACCTGTGAATTTCCAGCATCATCTGAGAGCTAGCTATTTTGTCTGATGCCCGATGGAGCTACCTGGTTTAGCTATAGGGGAGACAGGTCGGGGATTCCCTCCTTGGACGTCACCTACCCAGTCGGTCTTTAGCCAGACTTCTTTTCGTCTCTCCTGTCGTCTCTTCCCGCTCCCTCCCTCTATTTATATCTCTACTTCTCTCCTCTCTCAATGTATTGAGACTGAACTATTCTGTCTGATGCCCGATGGAGCTACCTGGTTTAGCTATAGGGGAGATGGGCCGTGGATTCCCTCCTTGGTCATCACCTACCCAGTCGGCCTTTAGACAGATTTCATTTCATCTCTCTTTGTTTGTCTCTTCCCTTATCCTCCCTTTCTCAGTTTCCCTGTTCCCTCCCCTCTACGCTCCATTTATTTTGCCCTCCATGTTATTTAATTGTTTCCCATTTAGACCTAGCTATTTGGCCAAAGCCCGGTGGAGCTACCTTATAGTTATAGAGGAGATGGGCTTTGGGACTTCCCCCTCGACCGTCACCTACCCAGCCGGTCTTTGGGCAGACTTTCCTTCGTCTTTCTGCCGTTTCTCCCTCCCATCCTGTTTTTCTGCGAACCTCTTCCCTTGACACCCGAGACCGAACTACTTTGTCTGATGCCCGATGGAGCAACCTGGTTTAGCTATAGGGGAGATGGAATGTGGATTCCCTCCTTGGTCGTCACCTACCCAGTCGGTCTTTAGACAGACTTCCTCTCGTCTCTACGGTTGTCTCTTCCCTTATCCTCACGTTCTTACCTCACCTACCCCCACTTCTTTTCTCCTTTCTCTCCTCTCCTAATGTATTGCTGATTGTTTGATGTAACGAGTAATTGTTGATCTTTTTCTGGTATACTTTTAAACCACATTGTTACACTTCCTTTCGTCCCTCCTGTCGTCTCCTCCCGCATTCTCCCTCTATTTATGGCTCTCCTTCTCCCCGCTCTCATTGTATTGAGACTGAACTTTTCTGTCTAATACCCGATGGAGCTACCTAGTTTAGTTATAGGTGAGATGGGGCGTGGATTCCCTCCTTGGTCTTCACCTACCCAGTCGGTCTAAGACAGACTTCTCTTCGTCTCTCCGTACTGTCTCTTCCCTTATCCTCCCTTTCTCACCTCCCCTGCCCCTCCACTACTTTTCTCACTCCTTTCTCTCCTCTCCGAAGTGTATTGCCTATTTTCGGGGATTTATTGTGTAATTGTTGAACTTTTTCTGTTACATTGTTGATTCTCATGTAAAGTGCTCTGATACCTCCGGGTATAGCCAGCGCTATATAAAACTCTTTAAATAAATAAAAATAAATAAATAAACTGTGCATGAGCCGTTACTGGTCCAAGCAAAGTATCAACATCCGTTGGTAGGAATGAAGGTAGTGTAAGACAGACGTCTATCACGCATTCTTCTCCGCATAGCAGGCTTCGTAGAAAAGGTAAGATGCAATCTTGCCATATTGGTCTAAATGACATAAACCAAGTGACATTCAATTCTCTTAAACAAGTTAATCCCAAAATTTGCATTATGCGCTCACAACACTTCATCGCCAGAAGAGTGTTCTCTGCGGTGAATTGGGTATCGCTGGTGATTTGGCTTGCCATATCGGAGCAGTAGGAGTAAAAATAGTATCCCTGCTGCGAGTCCCAAAACGAGAGGCAGTCCGCCTAACACAGAGTGCACGAAGTTTGGAAATATGCCTAGGACTGCTTGGAAAGGTGCTAACAGTCCAGAAAAAAACTGTCTTAAATACCACTCGTATCAGACATGTTTAAGATACGACCTAACATGTATAGGGCAATTTGTGAATAAAAGGGCATGTATCTCTGCAGAAGTCCTTGCAACTTGCAGATCATACGTCTCTTTGGCCGAAGTCAGTGGCACAGTTTTCTGTAAAAGAATGGCTGTTAGTCTCCTTAAAGTATCAATTCATATAGAAGAGATGTTCAGTGAAGGCCATAACGGCGAATCCCTGTCTGACTTGGTTTTTGGAAACAATACTTGCATACAGCAAGTGACCCTGGCTGACACAGTTACGAGATAGGGTATTCCTGGCAACATGCCACAGCAGCTGTGATCATTCAACATAATGTAACTTCCATTAGAAAGTTGCCCAAAAAGTGGATCAATCACCGCAGCTGGTGAACCTTGCAGGTGGCAGGATAAGTTGTTCGAGGAACCATCACAGGCCCCGTGTAAGTTAATACCCTGACAAAGGAGAGAACCGCTAAGTGCGTTTTCACAATTTTTACCACTATGAAACACTTCTTTCTCCCCACTCCAACATCTGTGTGTGTAAGGTAATTCCCAGGATGTCTTGATGTAATCTTAACCCAAACTTTCATACACGCCTGCTGTTATACGTTTTAAGCAATACTGAAAATGGAAAATTGTAACGGGCAGAGTGATTGTACCGTGTATTATCCATTCTGTTGCTGGTTTCTCAGAAACAGTTAATGGCAATCTTTCCAGTATTTCAATGCTCAGCACCGTATAGTCTGCTCCCCTCTGTGCCAGTATGATTTGTTTATCTGTGAGATTGAATTCAGAAAACAATGACGTGGTGTTGATTAGACGCCAAGGCACATAGTCTGAACAAAGGTTTTGGTACGTCCAGCCTAATAGCATTATAGAACGTAGTTGCGACTGACCATGTTGCAACATGACCAAGTCCTGTTCCATTATGTCTATGGCAGAGGATACTATGCTGTCCAAAGAATATATTCTGGATGACAGAGTCATTAACCCATTGTCAACTACAGAGAGAGATTTCTCTAAATTAATACGATCAATTTCTCGTATACGTTCTGCAGTCTCTGCTTACGTAATCTTCCATGCTTCATTATAAGCAGCATAGATACCGGCGTATATAAAACGTTTATGACGTGGTTTAGTAGGTCCTTGTAGGAAGATCAACGCCTTCTTTAAGTAAAGATAAGTGCTGTTTTACTTCCTTCAATGTAGATTTTTGTAGCCACTCAAAGCACAGTTTCCCTACACTGTATGATGTTACTATTCCTGGATGTTGTCTCTGAACATATCTTGGATCTGGCCTGCTGAATTTGAAACCCTGGCTTTTGTTCAGGAATCGATCTTGACACTTGTTTGTGTCTGTGGGCCAGATTAACCATCTTTTCCAATCTGGATCTGTTCTGTTTTGTTCTAAAATAGTATGTACGTCGACCTCCCCCTCTGAAGTGTTGTTACTATCAGGTGTAGGTTTAAGTATAGACATATTGTTTAAATCTTTTATCTTGGTTAACCCAAGACAAGATGTTTGTTGAACAGTGTCATTCAAAAACATTATTTGCTCCGGGATGATGCAGGCTCTAAATAAAGCTTCTAATCCCTGCACCTGCCATTCTTTTGTGTCCCAGACAGTTTTTGTCTCAATGTTGTCTTTCCAAAAGTCAAAACCCAATGTAGACAGTTGAGCATGAAAGAATGCACTATAAATTTGCTTTGTATTTGTCAACATACTTTTCATTCCTGTCTTATTAACATTTTTAAAGTAAAATGATCCTGGACCAGAGACATTAAAACGTGAAAAGTATGGAAATTAGTCATAAAATGTTTTTGAGCTATCCTTTGGTGGCGTAGGACAATGTTCCCATTGGTTATAAGTTAATACATTTCTAGGATTTGCAGATTTGTGCAAAAAATGATGACCATAGTGATTATTACAATACATTTGTTCATAATGTGATGAACCCTCTAAGTATTCATGATTTGTTAATTTTGCAGACATTTCTAAGTCTGACATCATATTATTAACAGTCTTGAAGTCCCAATCATCAGAAAAGGTACTAGATGAAACAAAGTCACTCAAGAAAATCTTGAATTGGTATAGAATCTTTAACAGCTCTGCAGGACCAAAGATGTCATAATCAGTTCTGTTCCAAGCTATACCACCAGGTATAGGAATGGCTGTGATGTTCACTGATGACAAGTCTCTTTGTTCATGATGAGATGATTTGTGTGGCTTGAGGAGTAAGTTGATGTTCTTACTTGCTGTGTCCTTTTTAACATACCTTCCATTTATCAGCATTCCCAAAGTAAATACAAGAGTCAACCAAAGTAGAAGAAAAAGTACACCCAACACATTCCAAAGTTCAATCCATGGTGAAACCATAAAAGTATTTTCTAGTTGATGAAAAAGTTATTTTCCTTGTTCTTTAAAAGTTATTTTTGCTGGCGTCGTTTC
Source organism: Lissotriton helveticus (assembly GCF_964261635.1). NCBI lineage: Eukaryota > Metazoa > Chordata > Amphibia > Caudata > Salamandridae > Lissotriton > Lissotriton helveticus. Next base: position 614,018,800 of record NC_136073.1, on the reverse strand, counting down.
AGGTTCACTGGGATCCTCAGAAAACATATCAAAGTTATTGAAATAGCCAGAGGCAGTTCTGTAAATTGTTGGGATTGCTTCAGGATTTGCTGAAATCACTGGAACCACTTGATCACTTGTTACATTTGTATAGTCTGTTGCTATATCATTGTAGACAGGTGTTTCTTGAAGAACTGTTATTTGGTTCTCGAGAGGTTCAAGTTCCATGGCTTTGTTGCATAGTCCTTCTTTTCGCACTGTAGATTCCTCAAAGGTGATGAGTCTCTCAGTTTGAACGTCTTGGATAGTAGCTAGATTAGGGCGTCTGCTACATCTTTGGAGTCCACTTGGCCTACTACTTATGATCGGCCACATGATGTGGTTTGACCAGGTCGATGGACACAAACCTGTTCTCCTTTTTACCAGCAAGGGGCGGAAGTATCACTGTTCTTGATCCTTGAATGGCTAGGACATGTACTGCTTGTCTGGAAAAAGGCCCAAATTCTTTCTGGTCCGCAATCTTTTCTCTGACTAGATCCCCAATCTTTGGAATCCAGACAGGTCTTGTTGGGACAGATGGTTTCTCTTCAGTGTTTGTTTGCTTCAGGAACACGTTACTTTGTTTTTTTCTTATTTCATTTAAGTCTTGTAAAACAGCCAAATGGTCTTTGATATCAAAGGGTTTTGTTCTACCACTGAAGTGTGACAATCGAGGTCCTGCACAATCATTCTAGTTCCAAAAAGGATTTCATTTGGAGTGATTCCCCCTAGAGAACTTCTTGGCAGATTGCTAAGATTACGTTGGGCACTTATTAGATGTTTGACCCACCCGTCACCCAAGCCTAATACCTTAGCTGTTATAGATTGCTTTATGTCCTGTTTTTTTTCTCTCCACTACCGAATTTCCCTCAGGATGGAATGGACGAGAGTACCGCAATGCAACGCCCAGATTGGCCATGGCCTCCTTGTAAGCTTTTGAGCTAAACGCAGGACCCTGGTCAGAATGTAGCGTGCCGACTGCGTATGTGCCGATAAAGACTCGCAAATCTTTTATAACAGTTTGTGCGTCAGCCGAGCGCTGAGGCCACATCCAAATGAATCTTGAGCATAAATCCACTGCGACCATGATATATTTGTAGTTACCATCCCTCTGTAAGGGACCACAGTGGTCCAGGTAAACACAAGCTAATGGTTTATCTGAAATGAACAGGGGCATCTGCGCAGGACGTTTCACAGTAGAGACTTTCATCTTTTGGCAGATTTCACATTCCAAAACATAATTTCTGGTTTGTTTTCTCATGCTCGGCCACCAGTATCTTTATTTTAGTAATGACACTGTGGCGGAAACATCTGCGTGTGTAGAGGCAAGCCCTTTGTATGCTGCTAAAATTAGTCCTAATCTGTGTTCCATGTTTGAAATTACTCTAACCCCACTCCAGGGATTCGAGCAAAAGGAACATTATTTGCATCAGTTATGTATGAGTATTTGAGTGGCAAGCCTTTTGGTAATGTTTTACCACTGAATTTGCTTGAAGCATTCACAGCTTGCATTAGTTCTCCTTCTATTTTCGTTTTTGAACGAGTGATTGTAGCTACAGAAGCCGTTTGCACAGCTGCCTTTGCGGCTTCATCGGCCAATGAATTCCCGGCAACGTGAACGCCATCACATTGATGACTCAGTGTATGAATCACGTGAGTATTTTGTGGTTCTTTCTGTAACTAAACTACCTGTTCCCAAAGCAATTTACGCTTGATTATGCCACCTTTTGCATCTTTGAAACCGTTTTGAATCCAGTTCTGCAAGTATTCATTGTAAGATTGAACGTAATAATACAAATCGCACACTATGAGTGTGGGGAATTCGCGATCAGTATTCTCAAGCGACATCGTGAATGCTTGTAGTTCAGCTCGCTGAGCTGTGTAATCTCCTAGAGATTGAGTTTTAGTAACCATAGGTCGGAATTTGCCATCTCACCAGCGACCTTTAACGATCGCGCATGCAGCATTATAAGCTTGTTTACCCCCCAATAGCGGGTTGCGCTGATCCGTCAGTATAAATTATATATTCATATTTTTCTAGAGGCAGAATTTCAGTAGGCAGAGGACATTCTTGTTCGTATTGTAGAAATTCTTGTGTTTTTAAATAGGGGTCAAAAATGTATTCAACGTCTGTTGCAGCAAGAGAATTAACCCATTGTATCCATCTTGGATGCAGTGCTTTAGCATTCGGAATGCTTGCTTTTGTCACTGCCTCCAAAGCAGGTACAGGCGTAACATCCATTATGCGTTTACCCTGTGCAAATGCTCTCTCTTTTGCTACTGCAGTTTGAACCGCTGTCAGGATTTTTTCGGTAGAAGTAAATTTCATTTCTGCTGGTGTGTGCAAGTGTGATTTGTAAGCTATTGGTACTTTTTCTCCTTCATTAAAGGTTAAGTACGTGAATCCGCATCTTCCTGGAATGATTCTGGTGACTGAGTTGCGTACGTTTACGCAAGTTTGCAGATGTGTTGTTGCCAACATATCCGTTTGGACTGAACGCAAAATTTCTGTGTGTTTTTGAGTCCAATTAACTGTTTTGAAATCAGGTTTGATTAATTCGTAGAGAGGTTTAACCCTTTCTGTATAATTCAGAATGTAAGTTCTTCCGAAATGTAGGAAACCTAGAATTGACTACGTTTTTCAGCGTTTTTGGAGGTTGGAGCAGCGCACACTTCTAAAAAGTGGGCTGCCAGGCTTTTGCCTTCACTTGATAACTCGTATCCTAGAAAAAGGACGTAGAGGTGGGCAATTCTTGATTTCTTAAAATTGAATTTATACCCTTCAGAGGCAAATCCAAGTATACTGGTATTCACTCTGTTCAAGTGCCTAACCAAGTCATAGTCTGTTAGATAGATGTCATCTATATATGATAAAGCTTCGTCATCATACGTCTGTAGTTACTCTGTTACCCTGGCTGAAAATAACCGTGGACTATTCTTGAATCCCTGTGGGAGACGACAGAATTGATGCTGTTCCCCATAATTGAGAAAGCGGTCAAATACCTACTTTCATATGCGATGTTTTGACAGAAGAAACTGTTAGAAATATCTGTGGTTTTTTTATTTTTTACAATGTTATTCATTAGTGCTGTACTGTGTGCATTTTGTACTGCAAGTGTTTTGCAACGAGAGTTTAAATGTCTGTAATCCAATACTAGATGGTATGTATTGTCTGGTTTGGAGACAGGAAACAAAGGATTGTTCATAGACGAGGTGCATGTTTCAATCAACCCATGGTATTCAAGTTGATCTAAGATCTCCCTGACTTGTCTTTTAGCTTCTTGCTTAACTGGATACTGCCTTGTGCAGTCGGTTGGGTTTTTAATTAGATTTTGTGGTGAGGAGAATCCTCATCCCATCCTACATGATTTTTTTATATAATGCAGGAGCCTGGGCTACTGCCCATTTCCTGGCATAGGTATATTTTTTATGAATCAGAATATGATTAGAGAAGGCTGGCATAATGATGTCTTTGCCATGTGGGCACTCTCTGACAAATTCAGGTGGCCAGTCTTGTTCAGCTCGAAGAATGTCATAACCCTTAGAGAGCTTCTCCCAAAAGAGTGCTCTTATTTTTAGGTCTCGTATAAGGCAGCGCATGCGCTGCCTCTACGAGGCATAAAGTAATTAGTATTAAGGGTGAAACTCCACCCATTGCGTTTTATTTTATTTTGTCCCTTGCCATTGGCTTACATCTGGCATTGCTCTTTTTATCTACTTCCTTATTGCCTGGTTGGCCGATGCGTCACTTTAGTTTTCTTCCGTTTTCGGAGAAAGCAGCATCGACCAACCACAGTTACCTCACGCTGCCGGGCATCATCTTTCAATGTAGGGACTACTTTGTTGTTGCCTGGTGCCTCCTCTCACACCCGGACAGGACCAGGACGCACTTGGGCCCGCAGTACTTTTCTCTGGAGTCTGGAGTGTTCTTCGCTCCACCGGGCCGGGTCTCCGTGGGAGGGGCGAGCTGGCCTCAGTCAAGTGAGTCACTCCTGCAAGCAATGCGCCGGCCCGCCTCTGCTCTTTCCCGGGTGTGTGAGCGCTTCCAGCTCAGAATCGCTCCCTTTCAAGCCAACTTTGGGACAGTTTGCGGGCGCGGCGCCGAGGGGCCGAAGCAGGAGCAAGCTGCCGTTTTGGGGCTTCTGCTCTGAACCTGCAGTTGGGCATGCGGTCCAGTCTTGCACTGAGTGCCGGGCGTAGGATCCCTACCGCTGCTCGCACTGGGGCTAGTTTGGGACTGAGTGCTGGGGACCGGAAGCACTCAGGTGCAACAAACCTAGTCGAAAAGCAACCGAGCATACAACAACTCCCTCCCAGCTCTTCCCATTTTCGAGGCTGAGGGGCATGCTCTTGGCACCGGGTCGCACTGCCCAAAAGCCGGCCCTGGCTGTGCTCACGGCCCATGGCAGTTCTGCCTCTTGTACAGCTCTGTGATGACATGATAGAAAGTGCCTCACGTCAGTTCGGATAGTGGTTTGAATTGCCCCTCGACCTAAAATAAAACATTGAGCATTTAAAAAAATGATTATAAAATACGGTGCTGAACCGGTGTTTCACGACAGGAAGCCTGGATGCTGTTGTGCTCCTCGGAAATTGGAAAATCCACTGTTATTGTGCTGTTTGTAGTGGGAAATAGTTCAATTCCGTAAGAAAAGAAATATTACTGGTAAGAAAGCTCCGGAGTGCAAGTTCAGAGTGTTACAAGTAAGACCAGTGCGGCGTGGTTCTCGCTAGGAAACGCACCGGTGGCTGTGGGCATTTGTTCCATAAACCCTGACGCCTTGAAATGTCATCCTCAGTAAGGTCGTGCAGACTTGGTGCCCCGTGCCTATCCGAATGACAGTAAGAAATTGCTTTTTTTAGCCAGCATCCCATACCGTGTACTTCTTTCTCTTTGATTTAATGCGGCTCTTGAGGTCATCCGTCATTGCCTCTATCACATATTTAGATTTTAGATTGTGTCTCTCTGTGGAAAGCTCTGCTGGGTGCACTCTACAAGTCTAACCCCTGCAATGACCAGCTCGGGAACCCTGTTCAGCTTTACTGTAGAGCTCTACCGCACTCACCAGGCATGCTGTGCCCCCACGGGCCTTCCCAGACTGAAGGACCCAGGTTGCTTGCAGCCGTTATTCGGTAAATACAAGCGGTATTCACACGGTGCACGTGCGTCTATGCACAGGAGAGCGGAGGCCCTCTCATTACTCTGCCATTTGTTACCCATCGCACGCTCCGCGCAGCCCACCCCCGGACGCAGAGCATGGGTGCATGTCCCAGTAAACAACACGAAACACAAGTGGTGTGAGCAACGTCTGCTTATGTGCTGGCGGTTCGTGCTGGTACTGAGCACTGGCACAGTGGCCTCCCCCACTGCACGTGCGGTAACTTTGCTGAGAACGCTGCATAATCAAGCGATGCTGCGTCATTTTCGTGAGTCACACTCGCTTCACTCTCGCCAACCACAGGACATGGGGCACTTTAATCAGCCTTTGCTTCGCCCATTTCACGTCTGCACCTTCGCAAAGCCATTTCACAAGTCACTGTTGACAGCCACTTTCACTTCTATTGAAATGTACCTTTGTGTGTTTTTGTGCGCTTTCACCTCGCTGGCAATTGTCACTATTCACAGGCACGTTTACCTCCCTGTAGCGTGAGGACATTACACTTCCTTACCTGTCACTGTTCCGAGGCACTTTCAAACTCTCTCTGCTACTCTCTCCTTCCTCTCTCTTTGTGTCTCTTTTCTGTCTTTCAAATTATGGGCAAATATCGGTATTAGGTGGCCAATCGCCAACTTATGACTTTTGTGGAGGAAGCCAACCTTCTTCATCCTACGCAGTTTGGTTTTCGTGCACGTCACTCCACGGAGTCTGCGATGCTCCTGGCCACCGAAACCATTAGGCAAGGGGTAGATGAGGGGCATACTATGGCTCTTGTCCTACTCGACCTAAGTGCCGCATTTGACACTGTAGCACATTCCACCTTGCTACAGTGTCTCAACAGTGGTGGAGTGAAGGGGATGGCACTCAGCTGGATGCAATCCTTTCTGACTGAGAGGGGTTTTCAGGCTAGACAGAGAGAACACTACTCTCGTGTGTTCAATCTCGGTCAAGGGGTCCCTCAGGGCTCAGCCCTCAGCCCCACCCTGTTTAACCTTTACGCCTCCCCGGTAGCCACCATTGTTGAAAGGTACGGCATCTAACTGGTATCTTACGCCGACGACAGACAACTGGTCATCTCTCTATCGCGGGCACCCGAAATTGCGGCACTCAACTTCAGTGCTTGCATGCAGGAGCTTGTCTCCTGGATGTCTAACAACTGCCTGAAGTTGAACGGCTCCAAAACGGAAGTGCTTGTGATGGGGGGGGGGGCCCTTCTGTGTGGACCTCGGCATGGTGGCCGGACTGCCTCGGTCCTATTCCCGTACCAGGTCAACAGGCTAAAAACCTTGGGGTTCTATTTGATTCTGACCTGTCTTTTACCCCTCAAGTAAACAGGGTGGTTGGAATGTGTTTCGGGATACTTAAAAGCCTACGCAAAGTTCTTGATCTGCTTCCAGTTGGTGCCAGACAAACGCTTGTGCATGCCTTGGTCACATCGAGACTTGATTATGCCAACCTACTTTACCTGGGTAACACGGCCAAAAATCTCAATCGTCTCCAGGTACTGCAAAATGCCACAGCCCGCCTGGTGCTGAGGCTTCCCAGGAGAGCACCCTCCAAAGCTGCGCTAAGGTCCCTTCACTGGCTTCCAATCCGTGAAAGGATTACTTTCAAAGCTCTATGCATGTGCCATCGCATCTTTGGAGGTAGAGCACCCAGCCCTTTGAACAGCCTCATCACCCCTTACAGACCAGAGCGGATGCTCAGATCCTCTGGGACGGGTCTGGCTGTTGTCCCCAAAATACATAAAGCTCGAATGGGGGGCAGATCATTCAGGCTCCTTGCAGCCAAGAATTGGAATATGCTACCCTCCGAATTACGGCTTGAACCCTCTGAGACCAAATTCCGTCGAGCCCTTAAAACCCATCTCTTCCGCCTGGCATTGCTGTAAACTCATGTCTTCTCACTTGTATACTCTCAGCGCGGGGACACGCCGGTGTGCGTAACCATGCGCTTTACAAACCTCCTAAATAAAAAAATAAATAGGTGATGCAAACCAGACTCCTGCCCTTCCCTAATAGAGTTTGCACCTCAAGGCGCTGTCCCTGGGCCTGTCTTTGGGTGACTTGTTTACTGAGAACCCTGACCTTCCACGCTTCAAGGCTCTGTGTCCAGGGCGTGTGACTCTCGATGCTGCCTACTGCCCCCTCCCCCCCACACCAGCACCCTTGGGCTGAGGACTCACAATCACCTAAGCTAGTGCTCACAGGCAGGCGTGGATGTCTCGAGGCGCGTGGAATACGCAGTCACCCCTAGTGCCCAAAATAACAGGACAAGGTGACGCTATGCCCAGTGCGGACCCACAATATAGCTCAGGGGACTCATGTCCTCACTGCAGTGGGTGGGAAAGGAGCAATGTTGAATTCTTACAGCGCCTTGAGTCTTCGCTGATAACTGCACTCTTACGATACTAATGAGACATCCCAGTCACCTAAGAGGGTGAGTGTTTCTCCTAGCTACCTAACCCAATCAGTCGTATTCTTATTTCCTTGCAGGGCTATCTCAGTCCGTTTGCCTTCTAAGGTCGATAAAATAAACGCTAAATTCTGATAACACGCAACACTGAACATTATGATTATTTTTATTGTACGCTGGAGATGTCACACAGACTGTAAGACATTCGTTTACCAATGGGAAGGGGAAGTCCAGGACTCAATGCATCCACCATCATAGCTAACATGGCTTCACTGCATCACACTCCTCCCTGCAGGCCCAACTGCAACCCACGCCTCTGTAACTATACAACCATTCACTTGTTTTTACAAACACGCACACCAAAAAGAGCGGCAGTAACTGGTGTGAATTGGAGCGGCTCCTGCCTCCTGAGGCGAGATAAAGCGATATATACATTCTCCAGTCGAATATATGTGGGATTACTTCAAGAGCTAATAACAGACGTTTGATTATTTGGCGTTCTAAAGAACGAAAGAGGGCTTCTCTGCACGTTTTGAGAATGGGGAAGAACAGGATGAGCTGGTCTTGGTAGGGTGGGTTCAATGCCACTGTGCACCCATGCCTGAGAGGAGGCGCTAATGTAGGAGGCGAGTCTAAACGGTGCGTGGCTGACATTAGAATTAGGTGCCTATAAAACAAGCATTTACAGGGCAATAGGTCTCGCAACTGCGAGTTTTAGAGCTATTGCTATTGTAAATGGCAATGCCTTTTGAAACAAGCATTTGCAATGCAATAGGTATCGCATTATTAAAGTTTGAGCTATTGGTGTTGCATTATTTAGCAATGCCAATAGCTCAAACTTTAATAATGCGAGACCTATTGCACTGCAAATGCTTGTTCTAGTTATGTCCCCCTCCATCCGGAGTGTTACTTCATATAACTTATGTGGGACGCTAACCCTGGTATATGCAGTTTCAACTTGGATGTACTCATTCAAGTCCACTGTCTCCAGATGATCCTTCAAGTTCTTGCGAGCTATGGTGACTTCTGCTGCGCTGTCCAACATCGTTTGAGCCCATTCCCCGTTCTTGAGTTGTGTCCTCAAGATCCTCGGCATGTCTAATCTTTAGTCCTGCTACCTTCTTTTTGGTGAATTGAGTTTTCTTATTTTTCTGAACGTGTTGATCGTCTTTGGACTTCACGCGTTCTTACTTTTGTTATGACCGTCCTCTTCTTTCGATTTTCTGTGACGAAGTCTGAAAGGTACGAGAGGAACGTGTATCAGTATCATGATATCAGGTAGAACACTAAACAAACTCCTAAAGAGAAACGTTCTCAGTCCAGAGGTAGGTCTCCTCAAAAGGAGCCCTCTGAAAGGAGGTACAACCTCAGGAATAGGGATAATTTGAGAAAACCTGATAGGTTGGGATCAGGTTTTCACAAATTATCCATATTTCTGAGGTTGTACCTCCTTTCAGAGGGCTTCTTTTGAGGAGACCTACCTCTGGATTGAGAACGTTTCTCTTTAGGAGTTTGTTTAGTGTTCTCTCACTTCTTTTTAGGAAGAGTAAGAGTGTTTTTAATAAAGGCCTTTTCCGGACTTTCAGTCAGTTGGGGTTTTACGGGTTTGCCACCCAAACTGTCTCTACCTAGTTCTTCATAGGATTTTTCAATTATTCTGGCCAGTTCTTGTGGTTGCTCAGTTACATCAAATTCTCTTAACTTTCGGCGGATCGCCACGGATGCTGCTTCACCTTTAATATTAGCTAATATTATTGTTGAGACCTGTTTGAAATCCTTCAGTAATTTCATAGCTAGATTTAAAGCAGGCTCTGCCCCGTATTCATTTTAAATCTGTTTCAGGACGGCTTGTATTACTACCATAGACGAAACCCCATGTGTTTTAGTGTAGATTGCAACAAAGACTGTACCCCAAGTGTCGCAGTCCTCTAGGTGTGGTGCGATTCCCATTGGCAAACAGATTTTAGAATTCTGTGTTTCTCATGAGGAGTAGTATCAGGAAATACTGCCTCAATTTGAGTAATTTCTTGAGCTATCCAGAATGGAATTTGTTCCCGTTTTGCGGGTAATTTACCAATTACCAATTGTATAGTCTGTGGTGTAATTTTATTTGTGTTCCCCTGGTAAGGGATGTGTTGTGGAATCCTTATAGGAGGTTGGACTGTTAGAGTCCGCATGACATATTGAACCAATTGTCTGTGGATCCTGATTAGTTGTTTTAGTTGAACTAGTAGTTCAGCCCCTGACATTTCTTCAATGGCAGGATGTGGTGTATAGCTGGATAATACCGGCCATGCTGCTCCTGGTCTACCTAGTGGACCGAGCCTGGTAATGTTGTTTATATGTTGTAGGGCGCCTTTAAACCAGAGCGCATGCTCTTGGTATGTTAGTGGAATTTCAACATCCTCGAAAGGAATGCATTCCGTCGGAGGTTCCTCTTCTTTGTAGAAGTGAAACACATGGATTTGCTTCAGGGAAGATAATCCATGAATAGAATACCTCTGTCTGATGCTATTCGTGTGCCTCTATTACAAAAATTACCCTACCACCTCTTGATGATAGGCCATTTTTTATAAGTTTTATAGTGAAGGCTTTCCTTACATTTTCTGGGATGATTATAGCATCATCGTCAGCTTCATTAAAGCCTGTTACGTCAAAAGCTGCAACGAGTGGATCGGCTGCAGCTCCACCGGCCCCGGGGTTGTTATCCCAGTTTAGGGACATTTTGTTGACTGAAAGTTTGCAGAGCAAGTTTCAAGGAAACAAAGATAAGGTGCACAATATTTTGGAACACTGTATCCTTCAACGTTGAACAAACCAAAGCCTAATACATAGGATTTTCGTCCTACTCAGCTATGGTGGATATTTCATCCTTTTACCCACTCCAGACGTCTATTGGAGTATTTTTACAGGAAAAAGGGGTCTATGAGAAAAGCACGACTGAGTTACTTTAGTATCTAACGTTAAATTCGTGCCTACCAAACGTTGGGCACCATGTAGTGTAGTTCCTATATTCCCTGCCCATTGGAATAATATATCCTATAGATTAGACGTAGGACTGAGGTCGACTAGGTTTCTATCGAATATACTAAACTTAATAGTGAGTGCCAGCTAGCTCAGAGGTCACTAGAAACGTTCTCCAATTCACAAGAAGGGATTAGTTTCTGACAACCGCATAAACATGACAACTTTGTTTCCCAAGAATAAGAAATATATCTCTAGAGTCGCGGAAACAATAGATAAGTATTTCACTCAGTTAATCTTGTATGCTTTGTTTCTACAGAGTTGCAGAGAAATATAGAGACGGGCGTTTTCAATAAAAAGGTTTATTGAACAGTCTTCTTTCTCATGCAAGAGAAGTGAACTGCTACAATCAATAGGCAGACTGTAAAGTATAATGCGTACAGCGTAAACAGTAATATGAAATAATACTGTAAGAGCATTGTATGGTTTCTAAGCCATATAAAAATACATACATAAATAACATAGACTAAAAATACTCAACTGGTGTTTGTAAAATACGCCTACCCCAATGCAATGTACCTAACCTAAGTCTAGTACGCGGGAAGAAGTAAGTATTGTGTAACATAGGTTTAGTTGTTTTTGCCAAGAATCTACCAAAGGTTTCTCTAGGTTCTAATCAGCTCCATACATTAGTTTAGAATGAAAGAGGTCTGGTATCTCTGACTCAGGACTCGATTTCCCAACACCCCGCAAGGGGAGCTTGGAAACACTGGAGCTGGATTTTTGGCAGGAGAAAGGGCAGCCTCTTGATCAGTGCGTCAGCTGGAGAGTCGGCTTCCTTCTGCACTTGCTGTAGCGAACTCCGTCGGGCAAGTAGATAGTCGAACTGCTCCGAACCACTGTGTCTTGCTAGAGCAAGTGAAGGTATATTTATACCTTGAAGGTATCTAGGAATGCCAAAGTTTGACGTAAAGTCAGACATAATAATGTCAGGAAAGAACCATAAGGGAATAGTTGTTCTTTGCAAAGTACATGAGTTCTTGGACAAATCAATATTCAAGCAAGGGGAAGTTCCCTAACATCTTAAGCCGATTTTCCAAGAAATCGTTGTGACTTTGGTACGGGTGGAAGTAGCCATGCCTGTATTTGGTTCGCATTAACTATGCCTAAATAAAGGATTGATTTCTATGCCTATATTAGGGCAATGTGAATTGCACCTATATATGGGCATGAATCAGGAAAAATCCATCGGAGCCTAAAACGCAACACAACAACAGGCCCTGGATCGGTGCTTAATTTGACCCGGTGGTTTCCAGTGCCCGGCACCGGCACTTAATTGCCAGCACCGGTGTATGTGACAGCCTGCCACAAGATGGCATTGTCTAGCTAATTTAGAGATGACCACAACAAAAGTTAATTATAAATGCTATTTACATTAAAAATGACGGTTACCTGCCACCCGAGCAATTCTTATAGCTTTGGGTCCTGAAATATTCTGAACTGTCGCACTTGTAGGAATGTGATGGTTAGTACTTGTGTTGTTACTATCATTGGCAGCATAGCAGTGCAATGTGTGGTGGAAGCTGCAGTGGCCTCCTGACAAGAGCCCTCACACTTTTTTTTTTTTACACAAATTAAGCACTGCCCTGGATACATTTTGTCCCGTATATTAGGGACTTGTAGGTAAGTTAAATATGCCAAAAGGGGTATAATATTTTCATCAAGTTGAAAGGAAGGGCTCAGGCACTTTATCTCCAATTAATAGGGGTAAAGTGAACAGAGATCTACAGCCAGCAAAACAGTTAAGACAAAATTCTGGGGGTGCACAAGATAGTCATTTCTTACAGGTCCATAGACAGAGAAGAATGTAATCCGAGTGCAGTTTAAAAGTCTCTGGATGCCACATACGAGCCAGTTTTGTATGCAGCAAACATGTTAGAAATGTTATGTATAACACTTTATTTTCAACAATATAACAACCTTTAGTCTTGTTGACTTCTCAAGAGTGAAGCTGTAGTGAAAACCTCCGGCCTCAAATGGGATTCCCGGATCATGTCAGGATCACTTCTTTTGTGTAGAGCCAGTTTAACAAAGTCTTACTTTTAACCATAGAATTAAAACCCTGTATATTTAAGGTCACAGGCTTGAATGCTGTCATCCACTAGCAGAAAATGGTTGCACCTTAATATCCCTTTTAGAAAAGCAAACCAACAACTGAACTTGGATGCCTAATTGGGATATAAAATGCAATGGAATTTAAATCCCTAGATAATCTTAAAAGCCATGCCACTTCTGCACCCTCCTAGTAGCCCCGACACTCCAGTGTTTCATACATTATGACTGAGCCAAGAGTAATAGAAAATATTTAAAAATATACACAAAATGTGAGGGGCATCATATCTTCGAAAACCAACTGAAGGGTATGTCGAACCAAAATAATAATAAAAAAATAACATGCAATAAAGTGGAATGTCACTACAATAGCGAAATTCAGCACTGATAATTTTTCTGGGTCAACTTGGGAACTGCTCTAAATGCAAAATTTACTTTGCACGCTGGATAAGAATTGTACTGCTTGACAAAAAGTACAACAATACACAATATCACTTCTTATCAGCACATCTGGCATAATTGCAATACCACAATTCATGCGAAGAGCCGAACCTCAATTGATGCAAAGCAAGTGAACTGGCTAGTCTGCAGTTTGGAACTTCCCTTTTAAGGGGGTGAGTGAACGGGATTTGAGGCCCATGAGTGCTGCATTTCTCAATGAAATAGTGCCTTGTGGAGCATGCATTGACGCTTAAAAAACGGCTAGCAAGTGGCATCTCTGTTGAACTCCAACATGTTTCAAGTTTCCTGATTGAGGGGGAACAAGACACGATAAGCTATCCCTCCACCAATCCTTGAGGAAAAGACGTTTCTAGTTTTGCACATCAATTACTAATTTATGTTACCAGGCATTGAGGTCCCATATAACTTATTCTTCACATAGGGATTAGCGGTACGCCTTGCCACAACGTGATGATTGCTGAAATGTGGTTCTTCTACTTGTTTAATCCATATTGACATGTCCTTGTTGAAAACAGGATGGCCTTCAAAAGAAATAAAAATACACTTAGGTGTCCGCAGTACCTTTAAACTGGATAATTAAACACACTTTTTCTACTTCACTTCGAAACTGCAGAATTCTGTCAGGACTAGACGCTTCAGATTATGTTTTACTTTCTTAATTATTTTAGCACAGCAACCAACATCAAATAACCACAACTGCGAAGGTAGTCAACTCTCATGAGTCCAAGCAACTTGAGAAAAGAAGAAAAGAATCAACCAATCAGGCAGCTAAGGCACAGGAGAAAGCCATCTTCAAGGAAAATCACGTTCTCATTCTTCACTGCTCAGCAGCCAGATAAGTGTTTTTCCTTCATTATGGCTTGCTAATATGCTGACTCAAAAATCAATGAAGAGGGAAAAGAAATTAAAGTCCATTCTGCTTCCTTAGGCTAGAGCAAAAAATCAATGAGGGAGAATGAACCACTTGTCCTGTGTTTCCAGGGTCTATGATCACGTGGGACGGGCCATCGTTGTAAAAAACCCTCATATGCGAACAAAGGCGTAAGGCGGTATATCTTGGTTCCCCGCCATTCAGTGTCGCAACAGCATTATCATTGGGTCTTTTCCTTAGTATGTTATGCTGACCTCCACAAGGAGGAAGACCAACTGATGTGACAGTAGTGGCCAGAAATAAAAAAGAGGGTGTGCTGGTGCTCAGGTGAGTGTGAAATAAAATTCCTTATATCATGACTCTCATGTTTTATTCTGCAGATCGTTGGTATAGGAAGCTAAAAACAAAAACGTGCGTCTTCAGGCCTAGTTACTAGCCTTACGCACTGGTGAAAACAGTCAACATATGTCAGCTTCCTGGTATCTCTAGAGGCTTTCGTTAGGACCAATCTTTTAAGAGCCAATTGTGGTTCCTAATTGCATAAAAATGGTCTACTCACCACCTTTATAGTTTGTATGAAGATACATTTTATCTGTACCTAAAAGGAAAAGAGAAGTGTGAAGTAATATCAACATTTGTTAACATAGCTGTTGCAGTTTCAATTGTACTGATTTCAATTCACATTGTTCATTCTGCAAACATGGTGCGTGTTTTTACGTTGTCTAGCTGCAAAGGAGAGGAAATAGGGTTTAGCTGTGATATTCTAAAGGCAGATTGATAAAGTATGGAAGGCCTGATGAAGTTGAGTGGTTTTCTCAATAAGGTATATATACTGAATAAGAGGATACGGAAATAAATTAATAAATCCCTAGAACTATTCAGAGCCGTGTATATGAGATGTTTGCATTAAGATGATTGTGCGCCTCAATTCTGATGGTCGTTTAGTCTAAACATGAACTCATGCTTCAAGGAAAGGGTTGTTGGTAAATGAAAAAGCCGTGTGAAAGATGGCGGCTTATATTACAGTTGCCGTGCCTTCTGTGCGGTTTTATTCAGATATGACGCGTTTGTGCCGGCCTCATGGTGTTAAACAGTTGGGCCATATCTTAAGTCAGTGGTTTGAAAGAAGTAATCATAGCAAATGGGAGGGAACAGCATCGTTATGTATATGCGATCGGAAGTGGCTGTCTTACAAAGATTCACTTGCACGTTCTAAGTAAATCATAGTGCATTGTGTTTCTGAACTATCGAGGTTCGCAAGCCTGAGATCGCATTATCTAGGTCTCAATCGTAGTATATAATTATTTTGAGACATGAGACGCCATTGAGCTCCGCGGTCGGTAGCAAATTTTCTGTTAGAGGTAGACTCATAAGCACAGTGATTCTACAAATGGTGATGACGAACCTATTCCATTAAAGAAATGTTAAGTTTGTGGTTTCAAAAGCGCCTTTGGTCTGACTGAAAGGAGCGCTTGCATGTTAAATGAAGACGTAACAAATGCTCTCCGCTGTTATTACCTTAATTCATTTAGACTCTCGGCATCATCGGGGAATACAGCCAGCTTGGCAGACCTGTTTCGGATGTTTAGAAAAACAAATATAAAGCTATCAATCGGGCAGCGTTTACTTACAGTTTGTGTTGAAAGCGGACAGCCATTTCATGTCTTACCGATGCTGCCGTCACTGGGACTTGTGCTGGCTCTGGTTCCTCGGGTGACGCGCTCCCGTTTCAGACTGATTTTAACAACTCAGAGTTGACAGTAAAGAGAGACTATGCGTGATTAGTGGTTGGCATTATTGGTTGGCATAGAATTTTTCGAAAGATTTTGGATATGTTTAAATTGGTGAAATATTACTACAGTTACTGATATATTATTAGCAACGATATTGTTTATATTGAGAAATGGATGTTCCAATTATAGTGCGATGTGGAGCAAAATTAGAGGATTGAGTTTTGATCTATGTATTCGGCTCATGCTGTCTGTCAATAAAGTCATATTTGTGGAGCAAAATAAAAGGATCGAATTTTGATCTATGTATTCGTCTCATGCTGTCTGTCAATAAAGTCATAGGATCAAAAGTGATCATATACTTAAGTCAATGTGTCATAATCATTGTTGTTTATCAGGGTTGATTTTATGCAAGGGAATGCCAAGAGATGTTATTGTTCATGCCTTCCCTATCTGTTTTTAAACGGTGGACCCAGCGTTGTTCTTTCTCATATAGAACCCGTTCTGCGTTGTGGTTTTTGGCCGTAAGGGTCTCCAAAACAACCCAGGTGATGTCTTCAGTGAAGTGTCTGCTCATCTTCGTGGTGGCCTTTTTTGCACGCGATGTTGCTCCTGTGCTCGATGATGCGACAGGTCATCCCTATATATTTTAGGTTGCAGGGGCAAACGATCATATACACCACATGTGTGGTATTGCAGTTTGTGTGACTGCCTAATTCCCAATTCAAGTTGGGGAGGAGTTGGAGATTCTTGCTCACATGTGTGAGTTTACATACCGAGCAACCTCCACAAGGATAGTGTCCTTTTATTGGGTTTAAGTTCCATGTTGTCAAAATGGTGGTGTTCCTCTTTGTTGTGTTGGGTCTCGTATGTACTAGCATTTCTTTTAG
Organism: Lissotriton helveticus; assembly: GCF_964261635.1. Classification (NCBI taxonomy): domain Eukaryota; kingdom Metazoa; phylum Chordata; class Amphibia; order Caudata; family Salamandridae; genus Lissotriton; species Lissotriton helveticus. The sequence continues at coordinate 614,002,179 of NC_136073.1, read as the reverse complement.
GTTTTTGGTTCTCTTATGTGCAAACCTTGGTTTTGGCCATTTTAGGGTATGTGAGGTGAGTATTCTCCAGTTCTTATTGATGATTTTTTTCACCGTGTTGGATACTGTATTGTACATAGTTACGCAGGTTAGTAAATCCTCAGGGACCTCGCGAGTCGTTGTTTGTAACAGGTTTTCTCTACGTTGGTTCAGTGCTCTCTTTTGACATCTCTTTACAGTTTTGATAGGGTAGTCTCTCATCACTAGTCTGTCTTCCAGACCTCTTGCTTGTTGTTTCTAGTCTCTAAGGTTGCTACAGTTTCGTTTTATTTGTAGAAACTGACTGTAAGGTAAGTTGTCCCTCAGTGGTCGAGGGTGAAAGCTGTTGTATGAAAGTATACTGTTACGGGCTGTGGGCTTGTAGAAGGTTTTGGGATGCAAACAGCCTTCCTGTTCAAAGATGGTGATGTCAAGAAAATCTAAGTTGTTCTTATTAGCGGTGTAAGTAAATTTCAACCACTCATCCCTTGTGTTGGGTTAACCACTCCACTGAACACATCAACTGGGTCGTTTTGGAGACCCTAACTGCCAAAAACCACAACGCAGAACGGGTTCTATATGAGAAAGAACAACGCTGGGTCCACCGTTTAAAAACAGATAGGGAAGGCATGAACGATAACATCTCTTGGCATTCCCTTGCATAAAATCAACCCTGATAAACAACAATGATTATCACACATTGACTTAAGTATATGATCACTTTTGATCCTATGACTTTATTGACAGACAGCATGAGCCGAATACATAGATCAAAACTTGATCCTTTTATGTTGCTCCACAAATATAACTTTATTGACAGACAGCATGAGCCGAATACATAGATCAAAACTCGATCCTTTTATTTTGCTCCACATCGCACTATAATTGGAACATCCATTTCTCAATATAAACAATATGGTTGCTAATAATATACCACTAACTGTAGTAATATTTCACCAATTTAAACATATCCAAAATCTTTCGAAAACTTCTATGCCAACCACTAATCACGCATAGTCTCTCTTTACTGTCAACTCCGAGTTGTTAAAATCAGTCTGAAACGGGAGCGCGTCACCCGAGGAACCAGAGCCAGCACAAGTCCCAGTGAAGGCAGCACCGGTAAGACATGAAATGGCTGTCCGCTTTCAACACAAACTGTAAGTAAACGCTGCTTTATATTTGTTTTTCTGAACATCAGAAACAGGTCTGCCAAGCTGGCTGTATTCCCCGATGATGCCGAGAGTCTAAATGATTTAAGGTAATAACAGCGGCGAGCATTTGTTACGTCTTCATTTAACATGCAAGCGCTCCTTTCAGTCAGACCAAGGGCGCTTTTGAAACCACAAACTTAACATTTCTTTAATGGAATAGGTTCGTCATCACCATATGTAGAATCACTGTGCTTATGAGTCTATCTCTAACAGAAAATCCGCTACCGACCGCGGAGCTCAATGGTGTCTCATGTCTTAAAATAATTATATACTACGATTTAGACCTAGATAATGCGGTCTCAGGCTTGCGAACCTTGATTGTTCAGAAACACAATGCACGATGATTTACTTAGAACATGCACGTGAATTTTGTAAGACAGCCACTTCCGATCGCATATACATAACGATGCTGTTCCCTCGCATTTGCTATGATTACTTCTTTCAAACCACTGACTTAAGATATGGTCCAACTGTTTAACACCATGAGGCCAGCACAAACGCGTCATATCTGAATAAAACTGCACAGAAGGCACGGCAACGGTAATAAAAACCGCCATCTTTCACACGGCTTTTTCATTTACCAACAAACCTTCCCTTGAAGCATGAGTTCAAGTTTAGACTAAACGACCATCAGAATTGAGGCACACAATTATCTTAATGCAAACATCTCATATACACAGCTCTGAATAGTTCTAGGGATTTATTAATTTATTTCCGTATCCTCTTATTCAGTATATATACCTTGTTGAGAAAACCACTCGACTTCATTAGGGCTTCCATAATTTCTCAATCTGCCTTCAGAATACCACAGCTAAACCCTATTTCCTCTCCCATGCAGCTAGACAGCGTAAAAACACGCACCGTGTTCGCAGAATGAACAATGTGATTTGAAATCAGTACAATTGAAACTGCAACAGCTATGTTAACAAATGTTGATATTACTGCACACTTCTCTTTTCCTTTTAGGTACAGATAAAATGTATCTTCATACAAACTATAAAGGTGGTGAGTAGACCATTTTTATGCAATTAGGAACCACAATTGGCTCTTAAAAGATTGGTCTTAACGAAAGCCTCTAGAGATACCAGGAGGCTGAAACATGTTGACCGTTTTCACCAGTGCGTAAGGCTAGTAACTAGGCCTGAAGACGCACGTTTTTGTTTTTAGCTTCCTATACCAACGATCTGCAGAATAAAACACGAGAGTCATGGTATAAGGAATTTTATTTCACACTCACCTGAGCACCAGCACACCCACTTTTTTATTTCTGGCCACTACTATTACACCAGTTGGTCTTCCTCCTTGTGGAGGTCAGCATAACATACTAAGGAAAAAACCCAATGATAATGCTGTTGCGACACTGAATGGCGGAGAACCAAGATATACCGGCTTACGCCTGTGTTCGCATATGAGGGTTTTTTACAACGATGGCCCGTCCCACGTGATCATAGACCCTGGAACACATGACAAGTGGTTCATTCTCCCTCATTGATTTTTTAATACGGTGCTGCCCAGTTTAATGTGCATACTAGGTTTCATGGGCAATACTGCCCTTAGCGCTTGTCTTGGTCTAGGGCATAGGTACTCACAAAAATTTCTCTAGGGGCCACAAAGTATGGTGTATGAAGTGGCTAAGGGCCGCACTGATGCCAGCATGTGTGTAAGGTGGGTGTAGGGGAACCGAAGCATGCACATCTAGTGGCTGGATTGCTCAATGTTAAATCATAAAACCTGAGATCAATCCGGGCTTCCCCACTTGACCAACTTTTTTAAACTTTGAAGAGACTTCATCTTATTTTTTGCACATATGTTTTAAGATGTCTTTAAAAATGAAAGCAGTTCTGGACACCCTAGTTACACTCTTTTCTTATAACTGCAGGTAACATGTAAATGAATGTTTGCCAGTTTATTTAACATCATTCTGAATGTTAGTGCTCAGTAAACACCAGCCCACCGCTGCTTTTGACCAGGGGCTGCATGTAAAGGTCGGGAGGGCCGCTAGTGGGCCCCGGCCCATACTTTGAGTATCACTGGTCTAGGGTGACCAGATGTCCCGGATTTCCCCGGACAGTCCGAGTTTTTAGAGGACTGTCCTAGTGTCCCGACGCTTTCCTTAATTTTAAATACATCTTACGGTATTTGGGACAAAGGTTAATTCAGCCAGCAAAGGAGAACTGAAAGGTGTGTTTTTGTGAAATAATTTCTGTTTCAGAAAGCGCTGCATGTTGATGTCGGCTGAATGCATTTGATGCAGTAGAGGGGAGATAGAGAGTAGGGAAGGGGGACTCAGGGTAGAAGCTAGAAGTCTGGCCATTGCTATGTTGAGTGTACCTTGTATATATAAATATATATGTATATATATTTACATTCTTTTTTTTTAGAAGGCTACGTAAAAGCAAAAACCGGGATAGGCCAGATACAGAAGTAAGGTTGAAGGCTTAGTCCTACTTTTGAGACTGGCCGGTCCTGGTTTTTGCTTCTCAGCATCTGGTCACCCTAATTTGATCACGTCACATTGTTTTTTTAGGTTTCGCCTAGACAGCGCTTGCACTGTCTCTTCGAGACATGCTGTATTCAGGATATGGGCATAAATCTCTGACCACTTTCCACCCATCTTTTTATTTGTCTCCTGTCCCTGTCCTTTGTAAATGGTGGCTTTTCATTGGTCAATGGGCTTAGCAGTCCCTCCTTAGTACCACCTTGTCTCTTCTTGTAACCTCTCATGAGGAACCTCCCTGTTACATGTGTTGTTACTCCCTAGGTTTTAATTACAGCCACAAGGCACTATTTTCTTGAAAGGCTTCAGGCAGGACACACACGTGGTCCTAAGCTAGACTGGCAGTGGTTAATTCACTCACTAGAACATCCCACATTTATATTAGACCATCTATACATTTCCCTTCATTAGCTCCACACAGAGTACAACCTAATCCTAAATTAAAGCCACACAGTGGTCCAGCACACTTAGTTCAAGTTCATGCGTGTAATAGACGGTAATTTCACAAAGAAAAGCCTTTTTACAGTTTAAAAATTCATTTGACGTGATTAAATCTCATGATCAACAAAAGGGCAATTCAGCAGGTTTGTTCTCAATTTCTTTATTGATGACTTTTTTTTCACAAAGGTAAAACCGTAGCCAAAGCATTTCGTCCTTGCGGACTTCTTCAGGGCTACAAACAATGTACATATATACAAATTACTTATCAACAATTACATCTTTTCTTAACAAACATTATAAAAATATACACTCCATTTATTCTAAAAACGCACCCATTGTGTTATACAAACTTCATGTTACATTTCATTTCCTTTAGCACATCTCTATATCAGACAAAATCTTTCAGATGCAGTCCTCATTGCCATACTACATTCATTAGAAATTTCTTCTGAATTTACCACATTTCATATAGTCTTAAAAGTGAATATTATATCATGTAAACACTGTTCCCTTCTTATGTTCCTCAGCACTGTCAAGTGTCCCTGATGGGGAGGGGCACCAATACCTTTATTGTACACAAACTCATATTCCCATGAGATAATATGTGTCTTCACCTTATATCCCAAAGTGATACTCCCTAACATTACCAGTAATGTAACAGTTCTTACCAAAAAAGGTGTATACAGTCTCCTATCCTGGAAAAGATTTTAGCGTTGTTCAATTTCTCCTCCTATTGTGTAGTGATTTACGATTTTATCTATTAGACACAATTGGAAAAAGAGTCCCATGAGAATCTAAAGAAGTGGACAGGTAATCCAAAAAGAATGAAAGTGAGTGTGTTTATACCTGTAATGTCGGGTGATTGAAAGGCGATTTAGTCAAACACTTTTTAGTCATATAACAAGTCGTAAAAAGGTCACCATCAGATTTACGAAATCCATGGTGACATTGACATCCGTGTCACCCCATTTGTAGCTCTATAATAGAAAGAGAACCATTGCCCTTACTTATTTTAGCAAATTAGTTGTTCTCTGGGAAAATTGAAAGGCAATTACAAAACACTTATTGCTATGCCAAATTGAGAGAACATCCGATAGACAATATAGAAAAAAGTATTAATGCCAGACTACGAGACTGCCATGGATCATGTCTAATTACAGATCAGGAGTATAAATATTTGCAGGCACATGACTCTAGATACCCATGTATCTTTATACTCCCCAAGATCAACAAAGGGGGGACATTTCCCCCCCGGAAGACCTATCATATCAGGGAACGGGGGCCCTACAGAACATCTCTCTCAATATGTGGTTGGCTTCCTGCAGCCCTTTGAAAAACACACACTTGCCATCATACCTGAAGGACAGTGGGGATGTTTTATGTAAACTGGAGGATTTTGTTTGGGACAGCAGTGATTAAATGTCTGTCAGCATGGATGTGAAGAGGTTATATACGTGCATCCATACAGAATGTGGCCTGGCTGGGTGCCTTAAAACACTTTCTGTACAAGCGCAGTGCACAGCACTTGGAACACACACTTATGTTACTTGAGATGGCCCGCATGATCTTGACCATGAATGTTTTTCTATATGATGACATGTGGTTTTTGCAGAAGCAAGGGACAGACATGGGATCCAGGTCTGCTCCGTCTTATGTAAACTTTATTATGGGTTTGTATGAGACGGAGCTTGCCTGGGGACCAGGTTCACAAGATTGGAGTGACAACATCTTATTCTATGGAAGATACATAGACAATGTTTTGTTGATTTGGAATGGAGGGGTTGATGAGTTGCTCGCATACCATAGATAACTCAATCTGAACAGGTTCAATGTTAAAATGTCCATTAACTATTCTAGGGAGTCTATAGATCTCCTGGATCCAAAGCTGTACATATCTAAGAACACCATACAGAGTGACATCTATAAACAAGCATTTACAAAGGAATGGTCTCGGCATTATTAAAGGTAGAGCTATTGGCATTGCTCATGATATTTCTTTTTTTTTTTTTAAATCATAAATAAATGGCATTGTCATTTATATTGCCAATAGCTTAATCGCTTGCATATGCGAGACCTATTGCATTAGCACCCACACACAGAGTAAGTAGTAGAGTAGTAGAGTGAGTAGTTGATAGTGAGTAGGAGAGAGTTATTAGTAAAGGGAGTATTAGAGAGCGAGTAGTAAAAAGCAAAAGAGTGAGTATTAAATAGAGAGAGAGTGAGTAGTAAAGAGTCCTACAGCCACACACATTTACATGCACAGCCACACCCTTACATATACAAAGTGTATTTTTAGTTTCAGTAGTAAAGAGTAAGTAGTACTGTGTCTCTAATGGAGCGTGCAGCATGGCAGGACAAACAAATCACAAGTGCCCAGGACATTGAGCATCAAACACCCCATAAAATGTATATAGGAGATTCAGACTCACAAATTCTTTCATCGTGTCGCAAACCCTGCTCTGCACCCTAGCATATGGTACATGTGCTTCCCAGGTAAATAAACTCTCCACGGACTGGGTCCAACCCTGCGCAAGGCCTCGAACATTCCTTTTTCTACCAAACTGTAACTTTGTCCCAGAAGGCATAGAGGCAGCATAGCATGGCTAATGAACCCAAGGCCAACTGGCATCAAGATGACAATTAGGCAATCAACGGCTTTAATTTCATAGTTTCATCTAACATGCTCTTTTTTGCCTTATGCACAGTGTTCTGGAGAAACTTAGGCCATGCGTGTGACGAACAAAAAAAACCTAATAAATAATTAAATAGTTCATACACAACACATTCTGGTGCTTCCTGATTAATCCATGACACTGGCCATTAGCTAAACCGAGCGGAGGGATAAAAACTCTTTCAGGATGACACATTAACCAGGCTGTTTGCAAGAGAATAAAATGTCTCCTAAGGACCTTACAGGGGGCAATAATCTTAGCCCCACCTAAATTAATATGGTGCTACGCGCAGTCGTGCATGCCGTTTCTGTGGAAACCATGCAAAATAAAACAACAGGATTCAGCCTACTGCAAACACTGAAGCGTATGCTAGATAGCTTTTAACAACACTTCACTTGTGGATTCCCATCTGTTGGGCTCTGTTAGAACTGGGGGTCTCTAGTGGCAGAGGTAGGTAACACTGTCCAAATAGGGACCCTTGCTTCTAGTCAGGGCAAGGGGGAAACCCTCTGAGATAACCCCTGCTCACCCTCTAGGTAGCTTGGCACGAGCAGTCTAGGCTAACCAGAGGCAATGTGTAAAGTATTTGTACCAACACTCACAGTAACACAGTGAAAACACCACAAACTGAGTCCACAACAGTTTTAGAAAAATAAAGATAATTAATCTAAACTACACAAGACCAAAATGACAAAAATCCAACATACACAGTTCAAGAATAGGGTTTCCAAAGAGTTCTTAAGGTTGCGCTAAAAATTCTTCAGGTTGCGTTAAAATTCTTTAGGTTGCGATAAAATAATCCACAGTTACGTGAAAACTTCACAGTTGCGTCACGTTTAGCTCACAGTACCTTTAGTTGCGAGAAAGTTCCAAAAGCAGAAGCTGGCGCGGTGGAAAACAAGCGATGCGTTGCTCCTGAGACCCTGGGGAGGCGTTTGCGACAGCCCCGCTGCAGCAGCGGGCGTGTTGCGAGGAATCCGGTCTGTATGGGGAGGAAGGCCACTTGTATGGATTCCGGTGCGTAGGTTACGTAGGAAGTTTGTTCTCGCAAAGGCACGATGTGACGATCTTTGGAGGTGCGACGATCTCCGGGGCGACGATGCGCGGACCAGCGGTGATCTTCTCTCTCGCAGCTCCTCGATGCGTTGGCTTCGGCGATGACTCTTGCAGCGACGTGATGCAGTCCGCAAGCAGGCGGTGCCGCGATCTCACCCAGCGACGACAGGCTCTGCGACGACACTCGCAGCGATGTTAGACTTCCCGCACCGATCGGGTGCGTCCCGCAAACGAAGGATGCGACGGTTCTGACAGCGGCAACAGGCGCTGCGACGATCTCGACCTTCGTAGAGGCGGGAATCTTCTCGCACTGTCGGGGATGCGCTCCGCAGCGAGCGATGCGATAACTTTTCTTTAGCAAAGTCTCTCAAGCTTAGTTTCCAGCTTCCCAACACAGGTACAACTTCCAGAGGCACCACACATGGGCCAAGCACTCCAGGAAGGACAGAACTCTCTCAGTAGAGCTCAGGGGATGCTGGGGGTGAAGTCCTTTTGTTCCTGGGACTTCAGAACAGGGAGCCAGCTCTTCTCAGGCTCTTGGAGATTCATTCAAGCAAGTCTTTGTTCTCTTTGTGCAAGTGGGCCCTGGGCCCGGTCTGAACCAGTTCTGGGTGTTGCTTGAGCACTTTGTTTGCCTGGCTTCTCCTTTCCTTTCAGAGTGAGGGGCAGGGTCGTCAGCCGCCCAGCAGGAGGTGGAGCCAGCATTGTGGAAGGCAGGCACAGCCCTATTCCGGCCCAGGTGCTAACTCCTCCCACCACTCAAGTTGCAAATGCAGTCATTCAGCCTAGGGCTGACTCAGCCAGCCTCCTGGGGAATCCCAGCCCCTGTCACTCTCAAACCAGACAGTCAATACACAAACAGGCCAAGGCACACAGAAGGGTCAGACAAGAGAACAGCAACTTTCTAAAAGTGCTGTTCTCAAACACAGGACTTAAAAACAACCTTTCCTAAAAGATGTGTTATTAAATTCTGAGTTCAGGGATACTAGACTCTTATGTCCTATCTTGTTCCTATGAGAAGAAATGCTGGTAGCCACTGTAGCCAGCCTCCCCCATGTTAATCTATGGAGCAAGATAGCCTTACAATAGTGAAAAACGAAAATGGCTGCCATTCACTACCAGAGCATGTCACCTGCACCAGTACATGCTCTACCTTTCACATACACTGCACCCTGCCCAGGGGAGTACCTTGGGCCTTCCATAGGGGTGACTAATGTGCACAAAAAGGGAAGGGTTAGGCCTGGTCAGTGGAGACACTGACCAGGAGGACATGGCAGTTCACAGACTGCACACAAGCACTGCGGTGGCAGGCCTGAGACACCATCTTAGGGCTACTCCTGTGTGGGTGGCACAATCAGTGCTGCAGGCCCACTAGTAGCATTTGTCATCACCAGCCCTGGCACACCCAGTGCACCTTACTAGGGACTTCATGGTGATACAAATATGCCAATCATGTACATCCAATCATCATAACGATTTACATAGGGAGCACTTACACTCTGGCACTGATCAGCAGTGGCAGAGTGTCCAAAGCATCTAAACCAGCAAAAACGAAATCCAGCACAGCATCAAAAATACAGGAGGTAGAGGCAAAAATATAGGGGAAGAGGCAAAAAGATAGGGGACAACCACGCCAAAGATGCCAGGTCTAACATGTGTCCCCTCCAGCTGAAAGTGGGGAGAACTACCCACCCACTTGGGAGTCCTCTTCACTAAGGCGGAGAAATCTGGACAGACCATCAGCATTGGCATGTTCTGTACCAGGGCGATGTTCCACCGTAAAGTCCATTCCCTGTAGGGGGATGGACCACCTCAACTGTTTTGGGTTCTCACCCCTCATCTGCATTAACCACCTGAGGGGCCTGTGGTTTGTCTGAACACGGAAGTGGGTCCCAAACAGGTAGGGCTTCAGCTTCTTCAGAGCCCAGACCACAGCAAAAGCTTCCCTTTCAATCGCATTCCACTTCTGTTCCCTGGGGAGTAGCCTCCTACTAATGAAAGCTACTGGCTGGTCTCCACCATCCTCAGTGACCTGTTAGAGTACTGCTCCCACACCATGCTCTGAAGCGTCTGTCTGCACTATGAACTCACTGAAAAAGTCAGGTGCCTTGAGCACCGGTGCTGTGCACATGGCAGTTTTCAGGGCCTCAAAAGCAGTTTGGCAGGCTTCAGTCCAGTCAACTCTTTTGGGCAACTTCTTGGAAGTGAGTTCTGTCAAGGGGGCGACAATGGTGCCATATCCCTTGACAAACCGTCTGTAATACCCGGTGAGTCCTAAGAAGGCTCTCACCTCTGTCAGGGTATTGGGGGGCTCCCAAGCCAGAATGGTATCAATCTTTGCTCGGAGGGGCACCACCTGGCCGCTCCCCACCTGGTGTCCCAAATACACCACAGATCCCTGCCCTATCTAGCACTTGCTGGCCTTGATAGTGAGGCCTGCCTTTTCAACACTTCACAGAGGTGTTGCAAGTGTTCCTCCCACGTGGAGCTGAACACAGCAATGTCATCCAGGAATGCGGCGCTGAATTCCTCCAGCCCAGACACTACCTGATTAACCAGTCTCTGGAAGGTGGCAGGGGCGTTCTTCAACCCAAAGGGCACGACTCGGAACTGGAAGTGCCCCTTTGGCGTTGAGAACGCAGACCTCTCTTTGGCCCCATCAGTTAAGGCAATCTGCCAGTACCCAGAAGTCAAATCAAAGGTACTGAGGTACTGGGCAGCTCCTAACCGATCCACGAGCTCATCAGCTCTGGGGATGGGGTGTGCGTCAGTCTTCGTGACCGCATTGAGCCCACGGTAGTCCACGCAAAACCGGAGTTCTGGAGTGGCACCGGGCGCAGCAGCTTTGGGTACCAAGACCACTGGGCTAGCCCAGGGGCTGCTGGAGGGCTCAATCACCCGTAGCGCCAACATCTTGGAAACTTCTTCCTTAATTCTGGCCCTGACCTTATCAGCTACCCTGTAAAATTTCTGTTTCACAGGAAGACTGTCTCCAGTGTCCACATCATGGACGCACCAATTGGTGACACTTGGGGTCAGGGAGAACAGAGAGGAGAACTGACCCAACACCTGGCGACAGTTCCTTTGCTGTTCTGGGGTCAGGGTGGGCGAGAGGACCACACCATCCACTGACCCGTTTTGCTCCTTAGCTGCCAGGAGGTCAGGGAGAGGATCACTATCCTCCTCCCCTCCTGCATCTGTAGCCAGAAGCATTGTCACTTCAGACCTCTCAAAGTGTGGTTTGATGCGGTTCACATGCAAGACTCGCAGGGGTTGCCTGGGAGTCCTCAGGTTAACCAGGTAGGTTACTTCACTTTTCCTTTCCACCACCTCATATGGCCCAGTCCACTTGTCCTGGAACGCACAAGGCTCCACTGGCGCCATCACCCACACTTTCTGCCCAGGTTGAAATTCGACCAGAGTGGTATTCTGGTCGTACCATCTTTTCATTTCTTCCTGGCTAGCTTCTAGGTTCTCCTGAGCGAGCTTCCTGAAGCGTTGCGTCTGGTTGCGAATGGCTAGCACATAGCTGAACACATCCTGGGGGGTTTTCCCACGGGATTTCTCCCACCCCTCCTTCACCAGTGTGAGAGGTCCTCTAACAGGGTGGCCATACAGGAGTTCAAAGGGACTGAACCCTAAGGACTTCTGAGGCACCTCCCTGTAGGCAAACAACAGGCATGGTAACAAGACGTCCCACATCCGCCTCATGGGCTCCGCTAGGCCCATAATCATACCTTTTAGGGTCCGGTTGAACCTTTCAACCAACCCATTTCCTTGAGGGTGGTAAGGAGTGGTGAACTTATAAGTTACCCCACACTCCTCCCACAGAGGAGTACCTAGAGATGAAGTTGGTACCCCGGTTGGAGACCACCTCTCTGGGGAACCCCACACGGGAAAAGATCCCCATCAATGCACGGCCCACCACGGGTGCTGTGATTGTCCTGAGGGGGACTGCTTCCGGGTACCGGGTGGCATGGTCCACCAAGACCAGGATGAACCTGTTGCCTAAGGCTGTCTTGGGGTCCAGGGGCCCTACAATGTCTATGCCCACCGGCTCGAAAGGGGTGCTCACCACTGGGAAGGGTTGGAGGGGTGCCTTCAACTTCATTCCAGTCTTGCCACTGGCTTGACAGGTTTGGCAAGACCTACAAAAGGAAGCAACGTGTTTCTTTATCTGGGGCCAGTGGAAATGGGCGACAAGCCTGTTTAGGGTCTTGTCTTGCCCCAGATGTCCTGTGAGAGGCACGTCATGAGCCAGACCCATAAGGAAGTTTCTGAAGCGCTCGGGTACCACCAGCACACGGGCTGCACCGGGCTCAGCAAACTTAGGCTCACTATACAATAAGTCATCTTCCCAGTAGATAAAGTGATCTCTGGCTGCTCCTCCTGCTGCCTGGTCTGCAGCCTGTTGCCGCAGACCCACGAGGGAAGGGCACTCTTTCTGCTCCTGGCAGAATTCCTCCCTGGAGGGCCCACCTTCTTGCTGCCAATGGGTCAGCTCAGGTAGGTCGCCCAGTTCGGCTTCCTGCTCCCCTGTAGGTTCCAGGGCATCCACCTCAGGGTCTGCTCCCTCCTGGACCGTGGGAATGGCTGGGGCTGGTTTCCCGCGCCCTCTGCCCTGTCCTCTCCTGGCAGGTCTCTGGGCCACTGTTTCAGGCTCCAGTTCTGCTGAATCACCCCTACTGGCTGCCATTGCACGCGTGGTCACACAGATCCACGCAGGCAATCCCAACATCTCCAAATGAGTTTTGTGTTCTACATCTTTCCATGGAGAACTCTCCAGGTCATTACCTAGCAGACAGTCTACAGGCAAGGTATCACTGACAACAACTTCCAAAAGACCAGAGACTCCCCCCACTCAAACGGAACACGTGCCACTTTGCAGAGGCGCACTGAACTGTCAGCTGCTATTACAGGGCGGAGTACATTAGGGAGACACTGCTCTTCAGACACCCACTGACACCTCACAGATGTGACGCTGGCCCCTGTGTCTCTCAGAGCCTCTATCTCCCTCCCATTGACAGTCACCTTCTGCCCATATTTCTTAATGTTCATGGGCAGTAAGGTTTCCTGGACCATCTCTTGGTCTCCTAGAGAGACAAGGGATATAACTGCTAGCCCCACCTCCCCACTAGAAACCAAATCCCCTCCCAAAGCTACACTTGCTAACCCTGGGGCTGGAGCACCAGTGGGTGCTGGGGGTCTCTTGGGGCACCGGCTGATAACATGTCCCACCTCATTGCAGTGAAAGGAGGTAGGTGGGCCCCTGTTGTCCCTGGGATCTCTGTAGTCCCGCCTGCCCCTAGGGGGCTACGGCTGCCTAGCTTTGGGGGGTTGGGATTCCTTCTCCTGGGAATTATTTTGGGGCCCAGGTGTGGACTCCTTTTGATTGCCCTTGCCCCCCCCCTCTTCTGCTGGGGACCCTGCCCACCTTTGGCTGCGGTACCCACAATTCCTCAGTGGACCCTGGTACTTGTCCAGCGGTCCGCCTCCTTAGCAAGCTCAATTGGGGTCTGTCAGCTTGCTGTCTAAAAGATGCTGGCGCAGCTCTGGAACACAAAGACTACTGAAGTGCTCCCAACTGATCAAATGCAAGAACCCCTTAAAATCAGTTACTTTGCTGCCCTTCATCCAACCCTCCAGTGCACGCGAGTACAAATTCACACACTCAATCCAAGTCTCAGATTCCTTCTTCTTAGAATTTATAAACTGCAGTCTGTACTGCTCTGGAGTAAGTCCATACCTGAGACATAGGGCCACCTTCATATTGGGGTAGGTCATGGCACCTGCTAATTCTAAGGGCTCTAGAGCACTCCTCCCAGAAGCCTCAAAATGTTTCCACAGGCCCGCCCCCCAATGTTGTTCAGGCACACCATTCATCCTCAATGCAATCTCATAGGAAGTAAACCAGGCATAAATATCCTCACTCCTATTGTAATTCTGTACCAGATCCTTGGGAATGTATACTTTACCCCCATGCACTGGCTGCGCGCTGCCACCATTTGAACTGGCATCCACCTCCTTGGCTTTAAGATCCAGTTCTCTCATGCTAAACTCATGAGCCAAAAGCAATTTCTTCTCCTCTAAGGCACGGGCATTTTTGCTCTCCTCCGCCGCCTTCTCTACGTCTAATTGCTTCATTTTCATTTTCATGACTTCCAAGTCATATTCTCTCACTCTCTGATTTTCTTGTAACTCTTCTGGGTTGAGGCCCCTACCAGAATGGTTGCTGCAAGCTCCTGAGCCTACTCTGCCCACTGGCAGATCTGTGACTTGAAAACCATTCCCTGCATCCACATAATCATTTCCCTCTTGTGCCTTTCAATGAGCCTTCAAGCTTCTCTGTAGTTCCTCCTTCCTGTAGGCGGTTTTTATGGGGCACTCAAACTTGTGGCAGAATTTCCTAAGGTCATCAACTTTGTAGGAATACAAATCCTCAATGACAAATTCCAACTCTACTTCTGCCTCCTTACTGGGTGCCTTTCCATTCACAGACATGATGCTTGGAAGAGTTTACTCAAAAATAGAATCAAAAATCAAAAACCAGTAGTATGCGGTGGCGTAGTGGTCACTAGTGATGTACACCAATCACTGTGGGTCTAGTACAAATACAAGTTCAATTTCCCACCGCTGACCAACAATGTTAGAACTGGGGGTCTCTAGTTGGCAGAGGTAGGTACCATTGTCCAAATAGGGACCCTTGCTTCTAGTCAGGGCAAGGAGGAAACCCTCTGAGATAACCCCTGGTCACCCTCTAGGTAGCTTGGCACGAGCAGTCTAGGCTAACCAGAGGCAATGTGTAAAGTATTTGTACCAACACTCACAGTAACACAGTGAAAACACCACAAACTGATTCCACAACAGTTTTAGAAAAATAAAGATATTTAATCTAAACTACACAAGACCAAAACGACAAAAATCCAACATACACAGTTCAAGAATATGGTTTCCAAAGAGTTCTTAAGGTTGCGATAAAAATTCTTCAGGTTGCGTTAAAATTCTTTAGGTTGCGATAAAATAATCCACAGTTACGTGAAAAGTTCACAGTTGCGTCACGTTTAGCTCAAAGTACCTTTAGTTGCGAGAAAGTTCCAAAAGCAGAAGCTGGTGCGGTGGAAAACAAGCGATGCGTTGCTCCTGAGACCCTGGGGAGGCGTTTGCGACAGCCCCGCTGCTGCAGCGGGCGTGTGGTGACGAATCCGGTCTGTATGGGGAGGAAGGCCACTTGTATGGATTCCGGTGCGTAGGTTCCGTAGGAAGTTTGTTCTCGCAAAGGCACGATGTGACGATCTTTGGAGGTGCGACGATCTCCGGGGCGACGATGCGCGGACCAGCGGTGATCTTCTCTCTCGCAGCTCCTCGATGCGTTGGCTTCGGCGATGACTCTCGCAGCGACGTGATGCAGTCCGCAAGCAGGCGGTGCGGCGATCTCACCCAGCGACGACAGGCTCTCGACGACACTCACAGCGATGTTAGACTTCCCGCACCAATCGGGTGCGTCCCGCAAATGAAGGATGCGACGGCTCTGACAGCGGCAACAGGCGCTGCGACGATCTCGACCTTCGTAGCAGCGGGAATCTTCTCGCACTGTCGCGGATGCGCTCCACAGCGAGCGAGGTGATAACTTTTCTTTAGCAAAGTCTCTCAAGCTTAGTTTCCAGCTTTCCAACACAGGTACAACTTCCAGAGGCACCACACATGGGCCAAGCACTCCAGGAAGGACAGAACTCTCTCAGTAGAGCTCAGGGGAAGCTGGGGGTGAAGTCCTTTTGTTCCTGGGACTTCAGAACAGGGAGCCAGCTCTTCTCAGGCTCTTGGAGATTCCTTCAAGCAAGGGGACACAGCACAAAGCGAAGTCCTTCCCCTCTCCTTGGCAGCAAAGCAACAGCAGGGCAATCCAGCAGAGCAACAGCTGGACAATCTTCCTTCTTCAGTTTCAGCTTTCTCCTTGGCAGAGGTTCCTTCTTGATTCCAGGATGATCTAATTTTCTGTTGTATGGGGTCCTGTACTTATACCCCTAAAAGTCTTTGTTCTCTTTGTGCAAGTGGGCCCTGGGCCCGGTCTGAACCAGTTCTGGGTGTTGCTTGAGCACTTTGTTTGCCTGGCTTCTCCTTTCCTTTCAGATTGAGGGGCAGGGTCGTCAGCCGCCCAGCAGGAGGTGGAGCCAGCATTGTGAAAGGCAGGCACAGCCCTATTCAGGCCCAGGTGCTAACTCCTCCCACCATTCAAGTTGCAAATCCAGTCATTCAGCCTAGGGATGACTCAGCCAGCCTCCTGGGGAATCCCCTGCCCCTGTCACTCTCAAACCAGACAGTCAATACACAAACAGGCCAAAGCACACAGAAGGGTCAGACAAGAGAACAACAACTTTCTAAAAGTGCTGTTCTCAAACACAGGACTTTAAAACAACCTTTCCTAAAGGATGTGTTATTAAATTCTGAGTTCAGGGATACTAGACTCTTATGTCCTATCTTGTTCCTATGAGAAGAAATGCTGGTAGCCACTGTAGCCAGCATCCCCCACGTTAATCTATAGAGCAAGATAGCCTTACAATAGTGAAAAACGAAAATGCCTTCCATTCACTACCAGAGCATGTCACCTGCACCAGTACATGCTCTACCTTTCACATACACTGCACCCTGCCGAGGGGGGTACCTTGGGCCTTCCATAGGGGTGACTAATGTGCACAAAAAGAGAAGGGTTAGGCCTGGTCAGTGGGGACACTGACCAGGAGGACATGGCAGTTCACAGACTGCACACAGGCACTGCGGTGGCAGGCCTGAGACACCATCTTAGGGCTACTCCTGTGTGGGTGGCACAATCAGTGCTGCAGGCCCACTAGTAGCATTTATCATCACCAGCCCTGGCACACCCAGTGCACTTTACTAGGGACTTCATGGTGATACAAATATGCCAATCATGTATATCCAATCATCATAACAATTTACATAGGGAGCACTTACACTCTGGCACTGATCAGCAGTGGCAGAGTGTCCAAAGCATCTAAACCAGCAAAAACGAAATCCAGCACAGCATCAAAAATACAGGAGGTACAGGCAAAAAGATAGGGGAAGAGGCAAAAAGATAGGGGACAACCACGCCAAAGATGCCTGGTCTAACAGGCTCAAGCCTGTTTTTCTGATTATTTCAGCACCCCCACCCCAATCAAAACCCAGAAACGATAAACTGATGAATGGCAGAAACTGCTCCCACGTGTGTTCTTATTATGTCTTGTGGCTTGGCAAGGGACTCTCCTGCGCTGGGGACAAACAGCTAGAAAAGGCAACTAGCATAAATTAACTAAAATAAAACAGAGTAAGATTGAACGCGAGTGTTGCCTACCTTGGTGGAACCTGCTGTGCTGACTGACCATCGAGAGATTCTAGAAACAGGAAAAGGCCACGCCATCTCACCTGACGAATCTGAGGGTGTCTTCCAGGACAAAACGATCCGTGAAGTATCCCGGTACCAACTGAGACCACGGAAAGAGTCTGCATTGTTGAAAAAGACTGGTTGAGCTACAGTCCTGGGTTTGTGAAATGGAGCTGATTTGGCAAGGGGGGATCAGTCCTACATAGTGACACCCATCTTGACCCTCGGTGAAGAAACCAACGGCTGCCCAGGACTTTAGAGCTCCAACGATTAATCCAACGACGAAGTGATCATGTCTGCAGGGAGATCAACTGTTGCTAAGATCTGTAATAAAAAGGCCATATGTGCTGTAGGATTTGTTGTTGCTATGGTAGTTGTAGCAGTGATAACCTGGTTTGTTGAGAAAGTGGCTCCTGCTCGGCAGCTTCTGATCGCCACTACCCTTGTACCAGCTGAACATCATTACTTTACACTTTCATACCATGATCAAAAGCATCGACAATCCTACCTGAACAACATGTTTATTCAGATGTTACATCATACTCACAAGGCCACAAATACTACTGACTGTTGGGTGTGTGGGACGATACCTGCTCACCAGAAGAAGGGAGGAACACCTTTTATTCCTCTTCTTTTCTCTCACAATGGTTCTTGGTGGGAGAGGTGTGGCGCCGCGGCCAGGGCGACTGACGCTGGAATCTGGGGACCACGGTTCGATCCCCGGCTCCGGCGGCAGGTTAGCCCAGCACCATGTGACTCTGGGCAATAGCTCGCTTAATCTTCCCGACGGCCCCCAGCGCCTAGAGACCCTTACAGGTGATTGTGCGCTTTACAAATGTGGACTTTACTTTACTTTACTTTTGCCAAGCCTGGTTTGCGCTTTTGTTTGTCTCTGGCCTCGTGCTCTGGAGAAAGGCAGAGGTTACACACCTCATGAAGATCTGTGTGTAGAAATTTGGATCCACATTGAGGACACCTCTTAAATGGAGTCCTTTCCATGAGCCAGATATGTTGGCCTAGGTAGGCCCGAAGGTCTTCGCCGACGACCGGAAACAAAGTCTTCGGCTTCTAGAGATACGCGTCGACTAGGAATCGCGTTTGAAAACAATACCGGAGTTGGATCGGTAACGGCACTGAACTGGAGCGCAATAAACAAATCCGAGCCCGATGGTGGAAAAAAACAATCCGAAGATGGAGCCGATGCCCATGCGCACTATGGTCCAAAGGAGGAGTCACCTATCTCGTGACTTCTAAAGACCTTTCCAGGACAACAATAAAGTGCAAACATCCGGGCCCAACACCAAATGGCGATCTATGCACAGAGTGTGATCTGCAGCTCATATGCCTCGAACGGAAAATGTATGCATCAGTTCTTGGCATGTAGAGCTGCAGATTCTCACACTTAGCATTAGATCGCCATCTGGTGTTGGGCTTGGATGCTTGCAGGTTGTTGTTGTCTAGGAAGAAGTCTTTAGTCATCAGATAGGTGACTCATCCCTTGGAAGATAGTGCGCATGGGCATCGACTCCATCCTTAGATTGTTTTTCGCCATGATGGGAAATGATGGAGTTAATAGAAAGAAGAAAGATGTCCATGTATGTATATCTAATTAAGATAGAACTGGAACAGATACAGGTCCCGGGGAGGCAGGTGGGCTTGTGAGAATCTGCAGCTCTACATGCCAAGAACAGATGCATACTGGTAAGTAGCATTTTCCATTCGAGGCATATGAGCTGCAGATCTCACACTTAGCATAGACTATACAGCAGTAACTCCCCTAGCAGTGATCACCTGTATCAGTTGCAGTAGTTTGGAAAGAGAGTTTTAAGAACAGCTTGGCCTACAGCAGCTTGCTGCTTTGCTTGCACGTCAACACAATAGTGTTTAGTGAAGGTGTGAGTTGTAGACCATGTTGCTGCTTTACAGATGTCTTCTAGGGGAATGTTTCCTAAGAAAGCCATAGAGGCTCCTAGTTTGCGTGTGGAGTGCACTCTAGGAGGAATTGTTAAAGTGCGTTTTGCTTTTTGGTAGCATATTTGGATACATTTAACGATCCACCTTGCAATGCCAGCTTTAGAGACGGGATTTCCCTTATGCGGTGGGGAGAAAGCTACAAACAATTGTTTTGTCTTCCGAAAGGATTTAGTTCTGTAAATGTAATAAAGTAGGGCTCTCTTAACATCTAGGGTATGTAGAGCTCTCTCTGCTACGGAGTCTGGGTTTTGAAAAAAGACTGGTAACTCCACTGATTGAGTAAGATGAAATGGAGATATGACTTTAGGAAGGAATTTTGGGTTTGTTCTGAGGACCACTTTGTTACGATGTAATTGTAAGAATGGTTCCTGTATAGTGAAAGCTTGGATTTCACTTACTCTTCTAAGAGAGGTAATGGCAACAAGGAAAGCTACTTTCCATGTGAGGAACTGTAGTACGCATTTGTGTAAAGGCTCAAATGGGGGTTCCATGTGCCTGGTAAAAACGATATTTAGGTTCCAATCTGGAGAGGGTGGTAACCTAAGAGGAATGATTCTTTTTAGGCCCTCCATAAAGGCTTTAATTGTAGGGACTCTAAATAGTGACAAATGTCTGTTTTGTAAATAAGCAGCGAGTGCTGCTAGATGTAAACGTATGGATGAATATGCTAGATTACATCTTTGCAAGTGCAGAAGATAGCAAATGATATTCTGGATGGAAACATCTAGTGGGTCAATTTGATTATTGGTGCAGTAAATGGCAAACCTTTTCAATTTTGCAGCATAGCAAGCTCTAGTAGTAGGTCGTCTGGCTTCTTTAATAATGTTCATACAGTCCGGTGGTAGGTTAAGATAACCGAACTCTAGGACTTCAGGAGCCAGATCGCCATATTCAGCTGACTTGGATCTGGATGTCTGATCTCTCCATGGTTCTGCATTAGCAGTTATGGGGAGAGGTGTCGTTTTTGGTGTGGAACTAGTGAGAGTTCCAGCAGTGTTGTGAGCTACCAAGCTTAGTTTGAGAGACTGTTGTCAAAGCTTGCGTACCACTAGTGGAATCAGTGGGAGTGATGGAAAAGCGTAAGCAAATCTGCCTGACCAGTTCATCCATATCGCATTGCCCTTGGACAACGGGTGTGGGAACCTGGTGGCGAAAGTTGGGCTTTTTGCATTGTCGTGTGTGGCGAACAGATCTATGTCTGGTTGGCACCACATGCAGAAAAATGGTAGAAGGGCTTGGGGATGTAGTTCCCATTCATGAACCTGTTGTGTCTGTTGACTTAAAAGATCTGCAATCTGATTGTGAACTCCTGGAAGGTGTTCGGCTAGCTGATATATATTTATTGGGATGGCCCATCTCCAAATGTTCTGTGCAAGCTGGGACAGCTGCAGAAAATGTGTGCCTCCTTGTTTTTGTATGTAGTACATGGCTGTCATGTTGTCTGTCCGGATTAAGACAGCTTTGTTCTGTACATGTACTAGGAAAGCTTTTAGTGCTAGGACAATTGCTAGTAGCAGGTGATTGATGTGGAACACTTTTTGTTGATTGGTCCATTTGCCCTGAGTTGTATGTCCGAGGAGATGGTCTCCCCATCCTGTGAGTGATGCATCTGTTGTGAGTACTATCTGTGGAACAGGTTCGAGGAACGGCCACCCTTTGGACAAGTTTTTTGTGTTCTACCATTGCAGAGAGCGATGTGTGCGGCTGTCCACCAAAACCAGATCTTAGTTGTCCTTGAGCCCGATTCCACTGATATGCTAGACATTCCTGTAATAGACGCATTTGAAGTCTTGCCGCTCACAGCGATTTGTTTCTGCTCCTTTGCCTGCCACGGACATACTCTACTCCGCCTGTAACAGTTTTGGGAACCGAGCCTCCCCGCAGCAGCGGACTCGCTGGTGTGAGCGCGTCTTGCAATCGGCAAGACTGGTCATCGCTCCCAGCTGGAGTCCGGTGGGTTGAGGCTTAGAGGCAATCTCTACCGCGGAGCGCACCGACCGGGGGACTGCGAGGACCAGCATTCCAGAGTCAGCCCAGCTGGTGCCTCTTCCCCCGGCGGCCGCGCCCACCGCTTTCCACCTCATTACCTTTCGCGACACCCGCTCCGCGGGTGCCGCTCACAGCGATTTGTTTCTGCTCCTTTGCCTGCCACGGACATACTCTACTCCGCCTGTAACAGTTTTGGGAACCGAGCCTCCCCGCAGCAGCGGACTCGCTGGTGTGAGCGCGTCTTGCAATCGGCAAGACTGGTCATCGCTCCCAGCTGGAGTCCGGTGGGTTGAGGCTTAGAGGCAATCTCTACCGCGGAGCGCACCGACCGGGGGACTGCGAGGACCAGCATTCCAGAGTCAGCCCAGCTGGTGCCTCTTCCCCCGGCGGCCGCGCCCACCGCCTACACGTATTTCACTGCTATCACTTCCTCCGCGAAGCGGGACGCGCGCGGGTCGGAGCCCGGGGCGAAGCCCGGGCAAAGGGCGGGCCCGTTCAAGCCTGGGCAAGTCTGGTCTGGGCCAACCCATTTACACCCCCACTTACACACCGCTATCCATCTTGTAACTTGGTCCCGGGTAGATCATAATACCTACAACTACATCTGTGCTATAGTGCCACTATGACAACTAGGGCAATGAGGAATAAAACAGCACAAGGAGCGGGTCCCATAATTGGGCCGATTGACCAATTCATCAATAAAGCTAACGACGCGATCAATCAGGGGATAGTGCTCCTAGAGAGACGCGTCTCCCAGGACCTCGCAGCAGCACGTAGATCTTCAATGGGCCTTTTGGCCCTAGCTAAAACACCCACTCAACAGGAAACAAATGTCCCATTATTGCGCGAAATCCGTGCAGAACTCCACACTATACCAACAAGCGTTGACCTATCTGTTACCCATATATCACTTGGAGAAGATACCCTGGATGATCTTGAAAAAACACCAACTTTGGTGATTAGTCCCACCCAAATAACCCAAACTCCCCAACTAACCCTGACCGGGTCACAATCTTTAACCCAGTCCCCACTTCTAATAGCAGCTCCTCCAACAATAATTGACAAGGAGATAAGGGAGGGTCCTTTTCTTAATCAAGATAGTACAAGACCAGCAGTTAAGAACAAGATTAAGCAAAAAAATATACCAAGGCGCACAAGGTCCAAAAAGACGTCCCGCAATAATTTCCGGAATAATGTAAGCTACTCATCATCGGTAAACGCGGATGACCCCTCTGTTCCAGATGTACCGTCTGATGACGATCATAGGGGTCATGGCGCTACCAACTCAAACTATCTTGAGCTTAACTCACAAGTACTAGATATAATTAAGGACCTTATAAAAACCCAATTAACACCAATAGAGCGAACCCTAAACAACATCGAAAAACAGATGGCAAGACTAATCAACAATACTAGCCATCTTACACCATCCACTACCACCTTAGCTCCTTTGGCTCCCACGACTGCCACCCATTCTAAGACAGCCACAGTCAAGAAATCCATACCGACGCCAATAACTCTCCCGAAACAAAATCCCCACAGCAACAGTACAATCGCTGCAAGCAAACCTTCCACGCTCAATACTATATCACCTACTACTAACATAAACACCCAATCAACTAACCTACAACCGGTGAGCACTCGCAAACCATCTCAGAAAGGATCACAGAAATCAATACAAAAACCCACACAACTCAATCAGCCTAACGCAAAATCTCAGCAACCAAAGACACCATACGAACAACCATATAAGTTTAGACAGATACCGGCACGCATCACCCTTCCACCCGAATGCGGAGCCTACGTCCTTGTATTGGTAAACGTCCCAACACTTAAACAAGAACAGAGTGAAACAACAACATCTCTGAAAAACAAGGTACTTCATTGGTTAAGCTTGAATTCTAACTTCCCAATAGAATGTGCAGGGGAAATTTCCCATACGCA
Organism: Lissotriton helveticus; assembly: GCF_964261635.1. Taxonomy (NCBI): domain Eukaryota; kingdom Metazoa; phylum Chordata; class Amphibia; order Caudata; family Salamandridae; genus Lissotriton; species Lissotriton helveticus. The sequence goes on along the minus strand of NC_136073.1, from coordinate 613,979,001 downwards.
AAGAGTAGGTTGGATAGGCCCCTTACGTAAAAAATTTGAGGGGGATTGTGTAGCTATCACTTTTAAAAACCCCCAGTGGGCCGAAAAGACATTAGCTAAGGCACCACCACCCTCTACATGGGAATTTAACACAACCCTTCTTCCGTTAGGCTATTTCTATAGACATTTATTAAATACAACCTCCAACATCCCGCCTGCCCCTACGAATCCTTTCTCAGAAAGACCTTATCCTACTATCTCTTATCCTTCCATCCCCTACCAGAACACTAAGTTCCTATACCCAATAGGCTCGGTACAGTGGCATCAGAGCCAAACGTCCATACCGCCACCCACCCATCCTTATCTCGCTGAAACCCCCCGTCAAGAGAATGGAGACAATCGATGGAGACAACCAGTTCCCCCGCTAGCTACTCCTTTTAACATTCCAACATATAACAGATTTAATGCCTTTTCTGGCCTAGATTTTAACGATTGACTTCCCAATACCTATACCACCAGGGAACTCTCACAATTACCCAAAACGGACCCTACCTCATCACCTAACTCATATCCTATCCTTGCAACAACTCCAACGCATCTCCCTCTTTCTCCTATTAAACCCGAGTGTCCAAAAATCAATCACGAAGTCATCACAACTATAACAGCGACCCAAACCAATCAGGAAATCATTGACCGGAGGGCTAATAAAGGCAATCCTGTTGACTCCATCTCAGAAATTTTGCAGATCCATTTTACTTTCTGGAACATCGCAGGTCTTTCCGCAAAGAAGACTGACCCCGATTTCCTAAGCCAGATCAATTTGAGCGGTTGTACCTGTCTTCAGGAGACGTGGGCCATAAGGCCTATACACATACTAGGCTTTAAAACTTTTTGGTCACCTGCGACGAAATCAACCTCTGGCAGAAATAGCGGAGGCTTAGTTACTTACATCAAAAATACCCTTCCGGTGGAGGAGATAATCCCCATAAGTTTAGATACAAATTTCCAGATCATAGCGGTAAAGGTCACTAAACAAAGACTATACTTTATTACAAACTTTTATAACAATCTCTCCAACTCCGATATGAGTACGCTACTCCCAGAGATATCCGCAATAATACAAGAGCAACGAACTAATCACATCAAAAAGACATGCACAACAATCTGGGGCGGAGATTTCAATCTACATCTATGCAGCAATAGTGATAACAATAAATGCGGTATTAGTGACGAGCCCGACACAAACCTCACGCATTTTACACATTCTAATGGGGGGGAAATAATGAATGAAATCATGGCTGAACTAGAACTAAGTTTCGCTAATGAAATAAAGAATCCACCTGTTCAATTTCAGCCCACATTTAACGGAAGAGGTCTAACAAGCCTAATTGACTTCATATTGATCTCATCACCCATAGGATTTACCGTAGAAGATTTCAAGGTCATTAACAATCCTCTAAGCGACCACTTTCCCATTACTATGGTCCTTGCTGAAATAACAAAGAATAAACCATATGATATTTTGACCGCTCTAAATCAAAGTGATCTAGAACTAGGCTCTTTGAATGGCTTTACATTAAAGTGGGGCAATATTGACAAAGAAATAATAACAAAAAAAATAGTCACAAATAACCAAACGGATATTATAAATTGCTTGGACCCCACCATCCACCCCACTGAAACTATAGTAAGCTTCCTCTCAATTACAACAACCATACAAAAAGAACTAACCAAAAAGCACAAACAAAGGCCCCAATCAAAGAAAGGATGGTTTGATTCAGCATGCACCAAAGCATCTACACGCCTAAAGGAAGCTCTGAATAGTGATCACAGGGACAGAGTCGAAATCATCAGACTCAGAAAAGAGTATACAGCTACCATAAATAACAGGAAAAAGGAAGTAAAAGCTGAATTATGGTCAAAACTGACCCAAAGCTCGGAACTAAATAACAGTGCCTTGTTCTGGCAGATAGTCCGTTCCCCATTCCTAACAGAGAAAGCCAACTCTCCATCAATTGATGTAGCCATAAGTCAACATGAATGGGTGAGCCATTTTACCAAAGTCTTTGCGAAAGATCCGACTAAAGAGACAGACCAGCTTGAACTTCTGCCACACATTGCCTATCCGTTAAACCTTCAGTTTTCCCACGAAGAGGTCCAAAAAGCTCTAAATTCCTCAAAATCAGCGAAAGCACCAGGACCGGACGGCGTTCAGTTTGACGTTTTTAAACACCTCCCAGTTCTCTGGACCCCGTTATTAACCAACGTCCTGAATGCTACCATCGAAGTAGGCATTTTGGAGTCTTGGAAAACATCAACGTTGGTACCTATTTTTAAGAAAGGAGATAGAAATAGCCCAACATGCTACAGGCCGATCTCCCTCTTGGACTCACTAGGCAAAATGGCAGGACGAATACTCCTTGACCGCCTCCAGGAATGGGCCACCGATCACAAAATTATTTCAGACCTACAATATGGCTTCCGGGAGGGACTAGGAACAGTTGATCAGGCCCTAAACCTGTCCCTACTGGCGAGCAAATATCTGGATGTCAAAGGGTCCCCATTTCACATGGCCTATGTTGATCTTTCCGCAGCGTTTGACTGCGTGGCACACTCAACGCTGTGGATTACAATCTTGAAAATGGGTGTTCCCACGCCAATTGTGGATTTCCTCCGTGAACTATATACAGGTACCACAGGCAGGGTAAGATTCGGGACAAAGGGTGAGCTCACTAACTCTTTTAGGGTGGAAAAGGGGGTCAGGCAGGGGTGCGTACTGGCCCCCTTTCTATTCACCCTCTATACGAATGGCTTAGAGGCTGCCATGCTACAAGGCAGCAAGGACCTCCCGTTAACAGCTCGTCGGCAGATACCAGCACTCTTATATGCCGACGATGCTGTTATTTTAGCAAGAACACCAAATGAACTACAAAGGGCCCTGAACAGATCCTGTGATTTTATGGCAAGTCTAAACCTGAAACTAAACGCAAAAAAAACGTATACTATGTACGCAGGGGAGAAAAGAAATGCAAGATATAGGAAGATAATGGTGCTGGGCGAATGCCTGGACAGGACTAAAACCTATCCCTATTTAGGGATCGTCATTGACGATAAATTCAAATGGACCCCAGCCATTAACGCAAGAAAACTGGTTTTCCTCCGAGAGACATCGTCGCTAAAAACCTTCTCGCAGAGATTGGGGCAGAGACCAATTAAAGAACTAGTGCAAATATATAATGCAAAATGTGTAAGCACTGCAACATACGGGGCGGGGATCTGGGGTTTTTTAAATGTGGACTCAATACAAACAATAGAGAACTCTTTTTTGAGATATTTGCTGGCGGTGCCCAAAACCTGTTCCACCTATGCCTGCCACATTGAGCTGGGCATTGATTACATCACAGACATCATAAAACTACAACCAATAATGTTGTGGCGCAGAATATGGGCTACCGAGCAATGCCATTTGACTAGGACGATTATTCAAGACATTTTAACGCTAGACCATGCTAAGAAAATCAAATGGCTGTCATACGTCAAAGCGTTATTAACAGATCTTGGATATAGAAAGTACTTTGACCACCCATCGCTGATAGAGGAAATCCCAAAAAAGAACTTAAAAAGGGAGTGTTTAATTCATCTACGTCAGCTACGTATATTATCCGAGGTCCATAAGCCATCAGTCCAACACTCCTTGCTAGTTCAAACTGTGCTCTCTGCTGAACCCTACCTGAATTTTAAAATAACACAGTTCGAAAGAATGCTGCTTACCCGCTTTAGACTCGACTTGTTTCATTTATTAGTTGCATTTCCTGAGCAAAATGTCAGGACATCTACCGCTTCTATGTGCCCTTGTGATTTGGTGTCCCCACAATCAACGATACACACAATGCTATTTTGCAAATTCTTTACTGAGCCCCGGAAGCGCTGGATACTCCCCATTTTGAAGTTCTGGGGTTTTCGTCAATGTCGCCCAGCGTATCTGGCACTACAGTACCTTGAAAATGAAAATTATGCCAAAGCGATTGTATCTTACCTTAAATTTTGTATACGCCATCGCACAAATTTATAACCTCGAACGACATCGCTCTTACATATTAACGAAGGGACTGAGATAACAGAAAAACTGAATGTCTTCGCACATGTGGTAAAAATCTGCGCTAATGAAACTGAGATGCACTTGTCACTTTTATGTATCTTTTTTAACAAAATGTACATTCAACAACTTTTTAATTTTTTCTGATAAAATTGTAACTGTGTTTTTATCTTTACTGAACTTTTATGGTGTTTTACAAAACTACCGAATAAAGTTGATATTGAATTGAATTGAATTGAATTGAAGTCTTGCATATGGTACAATAAAAATGCAAGATGACATCATGCCTATGAGTTGCATGAACACTCTGGTTGGGAGAGAGTGTTGGACTTGAAATGTTGTGACCAGGGCTTGTATGCTGGCTATCCTGGCTGGACTGGGATATGCCAGAGCTGTGGAGGTGTTTATCGTGGCCCCCAGATATTGGTGTATATTAGAGGGCTGGAGATGCCACTTGGTGTAGTTGATTGTGAACCCCAAGTTGTGTAATGTCCGAATGGTTTGATGAGTGTGTTGAACACACTGATAGAGTGACGTGGCTTTTATCAGCCAGTCGTCTAGATATGGGAAGACATGAATGTGTTGTCTTCTGAGATGTGCTGCTACTACTGCAAGACACTTTGTGAACACTCTGGGTGCCGTTGTGACTCCGAATGCAATACTTTGAACTGATAGTGTTGTCCATCCACTACAAACCTTAGATACTTCCTGTGAGAAGGATGTATGGGAATGTGGAAGTAGGCGTCCTTGAGATCTAGTGTGGCAAGGAAATCACCTCCAGAGGGTCCAGTCTATAGCGGCCAAGCTGGCACTAAAAAGACCACGTAGTTCCTCCACTACGCTGGCGCTCAGAGACCTACATTGGCTGCCAATTGGGAGTAGAGTCGCTTTTAAGTCCCTATGTATTGTATATAGAGCCCTGCACAATACGGGACCCATTCCTTTACAGGAAAGGCTTTCATGGTATAAGCCCATCAGGTCCCTGCGTTCCTCTAGTCAGGGTCTGGCAGTAACTACCAGGATCAAGAGATCGAGGATGGGAGGCAGAGCCTTTTGCACCTCTGCATCTAGGCTGTGGAACGAGCTTCCTCAGAACATCAGGCAAATTGACACCCTACTGGGATTCAGAAAGAGCCTGAAAACATGGCTGTTCGCCAAAGTCTAACCCCCGTGATTCTATCTAATAGTTCCGGCGGCTGTTTTATATAAGCTATAACAGCTAGTGTATTGTCGTACCATCTGACTACTTCCTGTTTGGGCGCCAGGATACCCGTAGGGTGACAGTTGCGCGTTACAAATAATAAATACAATACAATACAATACAATACAATACAGGAGCACTTGTTGGAGAGTGATCATATGAAAATTATCTGAGTGCATATAAAGGTTGAGGGGTCTGAGGTCCAGTATTGGTCTTAGAGTCCTGTCCTTTTTGGGTATTAGGAAGTACAGCGAGTAAACCCCTGTTCCTTGATGTTGTGAGGGAACAGGCTCTATTGTGTGCTTTTGAAGCAGTGATAGAACCTCTTGTTTGAGGAGTGTGAGATGATCTGTGGACATTGGATGCTGCTTGGGTGGTATGTGTGTGGGATAGCTGTAGGTTCTAGGCAGTAACCATACTGGATAATTGGTCTTACCCACTTGTCTATTGTGATGGAATCCCAGAGAGGTAGGAACTGTGATAATCTCTCCCCGACTGGAGTGGAATGGCCTTGGGGCAGTGGAGGGAATGCATTGTTTTGTGGTGGGGGAGGTACGAGTGTTGTTATTAGCTCGACCTCTTCCTTTATTGTTATTTCCTCTAGATCCGCCTCCAAAGTATCCTCTATTGGGGGATGTTTGTGTAGCGGTTTTAAATGAAGATCAGTTGTCTGCTCCCATGTTTTTGGAGGCCCCTCTATAGAAGGAGCGACAAAAGGAGCCCCGTGTTTGTGGAGACTGTAAAGCTCCCATGGACTTAGCAGTCTCAGTGTCTTTTTGCATTTTTTCAAGTGCAGTGTCCACAGCCAGGGCCGGACTGGCAATGCCGGGCACCGGGCAATCCCCCGGTAGGCAGCCAGGGGTGGGGGGCCGGTTTTTGGGCCGGGGGCCGGTTTTGTTGCTGGGTGGAGCGGGGGGACGATTTTTTGTACTGCACTCTCAGTACAGTAGTCACTGCTCATTGCTGCACTGGCTGCAGCAATGAGCACTCATTATTAGACCTGCTGCTGCTGACCAGCCGGCACGGCATTCACGTGACATGGTGGGGTCACGTGAATGCAACCAGTGTATCCATTACTCATGCTGAGTGAGGGGCAGGTATGTTGCTTAAATAACGCTCCTTTTTGTCAAAATAATAACTGGCGCCCGCTGTGAATCCAATCTTGCCGCCTGCCGAGGGAGAGTGCAGTGGTCGTCGTGGGAGTCACCTGTCATTCACATTCATTTACCAAACAGGAGACTGACACGACCGGCGGCTCAGCTGACCCCCGAACGCTCAGCGACAGCAGTTGGAGTTGCTGAGCCACCCCACCATACCCAGACCAATGTTTGCTGCGGCGGGAGTCGTTAAAGTAAGATGCGGCCCGTATCTCAAAGTTACTAAGTAGTACCTTGTGATGATTCTTTATTCTCTCTCTGCAGTCTTATTAATTATAGCGTGCCGCAGTGCTGCTGGTCCGACTGCCTGCTTTTTACGATGATTAAGCATGGATAACTGCATGCAGCAATAGAGCAGGTCTAGGAAAAATGAGGCCGTGAGCGATGATCAGTTGACGTGATGGGGCGGCTCTGCAAGAGTGACTGTTCACCCTCTGCCTCCAGCATGCAGCAGTAGGGGGTAAGAAGGTCTGTATTGAGCAGGGGTTGCTACAGTCAGACAACAGAGAGACGCTTTGAACATACCGATGATCGAAACGGAATGTACAGTTCGTGAAGTTCACAGAATAGTGGGCAATTCTGGATGGAGATTTGTTTCGCTTTCAGTCATGCAATCCGTCGTAAAGGGACTAAGCACAGGTGTAAATAAAACATAACTAATTTGGGAGCGTGCGGCACTGACAAAGGGTTACAACAGGGGCGTAGGAGACACTAAAATTCTGGGGGGGACAGGGACAACCTTGTGGACTTCCCAGTGACACTATACAAATCACCGCTCGTTAAACAAATACAATCGCATACTTTCGAAGTGAAATATCGAGAAAAGCAGGCATGTTGTCACAGTTTGCATGTATGCTTGTTTGTTATTTCATATAGTAATCAGACCAAATGTTAAAAAAACAATGTATATGAATCTTGCATCTTCATGCACCAAGAAAACAAAGGTCACGGACTTAGGGTGGGGCGTCGTGTTTGCAAGTGCATTATGGTTTGAAAAATACCTGCTGCTGCATTCCTGGTCTCCAGCAATTTTCAGGCAACAATAAAAATGTGAAGATAACTTTGGTGATTAATGTCCTTTATTGAGAGAGATCGGAGGTTTGTGTAGTGGAAGTTTTGACTCATGGTAAGGTAGCCACTGTGGGGTGATATACCTGCTGCAAAGAACGTGTACCACGCAGATCACAAAATGCATATCATGTAAATAGGTCAGTGAGTTACTGCTTTTGTCTGAGAGATTCTTTTTGTATTTGCAGTTTATAAGTTAAAATCCTAACATAGAACAGTGAGCTATTAACCATCATCAAAGAACTGCACGAAAACTTCAAGGTATAGATTAGAACGTTATGATTTTTCCCCAGTCTTTCCTTATCCTAATGTTAGAAAATGGGTTCATTAGGATAGAAATCAATTCTGATTATTAAGGAGAATCCCACAACCATGGTGTTATGTTTTAAATTCTGAGTTTGTGTTTCTTTAGTGTTGCAAAGCCATCCTCTGCCCTGGGCCCTCTCCAACGTTTTGCTGACTGGTACTGGTGGTACCTGATTGACCCTGGCCTCTGCCTGAACAGTGTTATTCTGAAAGAGACCTAAAGATACTGTGAAAACACCTACATACACTAGGGTGCACTATGGGTTAGGGTACCCCTATGATTGGCATGGCCTCTCCTATAAGGCCCTAGTACATAATAGGGCAGGGGGATTAGAACTACCTTTATGTCCCTAGAATATAATAGGGCATGGCAGTTTTGAGGCCAGTAGCCCTTTCTGCATTTGCATGTGTGCACTGCTGAAGCCTGGGGTCAGTTTAAAAGTAGCCCTGTGTTGTAGGACTGCTTTTAACATGAAAATTGTGCCCAAACTCGACTTTTCGGTTTGGGGAACTTGCAAATTGATCAACTACAATGCTGGGGCAAAAATCAGTTACGTGGAAAAATGTTTTCCACTTAAATATGGCTGTGTCATATTTGCCACATAATACATCATCTGCTGCATAATCTAACGATTTGACCAAAAACAATTTTGTTGCTCAAACGGATCAAAAATTACTAAGAGAAATGTGACTTATGTTGCTGTGAAGTGTAGGGCCCTTTGCAAAGGTTGACTGGTCACCTTTCCCACTGCTGCATTTGTATGTTACACAGGTACTAATGAGGCAAAAGCTTTGCAGAGGCTGTTAGTATGTATAAATATGTCAAAATAATAAAGTATCATAAAATGCACTGCATTACGCTGCAGCCTTTTTATTGTTGCATAATTTAATCAACACTGCAACATCTTTTTGGCCTCCATTGCTGCATAATTCCAGTGGCCCGAAAGAAGGCTGCACATGTTAAAAGTGTTTGTGCATGAAGCAGAGACCATGAAGTTTGCACACTTAGAAGCTGATTACGATGGCAGGAGGACTTCAGTCCATCCGCCATCGAATCGGGGAATGGGACCACTGGCCTTCAAGGTGGCGGCCCCACGATAGGCATTACAATGTGACCGCCACTATGGCATTCGCAGTGCCTATCTTTTACAGTGCAGCAGGTGCTGCTGGCTGCATCATCCGCCGCAATGTGAAAAAGGACATGTTACATATATCACTGCACTACATGGCAGGCACAATCAGGTGCCTGCCACATGTTGCAGTGATATGTAGGGGTGCATCTTAGATATCCCCTGGGTCCCATGTCTGGGGGCTGAGGGGACAGGGGCCTGCTGCGGGCCCCCAATGTCCCTTTCCACCAACTTTTCCATGGCGGGTGAATGGCCATGGATAGGCTGGCGGGTAAGGGGTATCGTAATCCCTACTGTGGTGGCTGGTAGGCACCACCAGCATTGTAGGAACCACGAGCTCCTCCGCCGCACTGGCGGGCTCAAGGCGCCAGTTGGGTGTGTGGCGGTGGTCTTTCCGACTGCCAGGGAAACACCCGCCTTTGTAATATTGCTGGCGGTAATGCAGTCAACGATGGCGGTGAAACTGCCAATGACGGGGTGACGGGGTGGTCCCACCTCCATTATAATCACCGCATAAGTTTGGTGTGCATGCAAATCCTTCATTACTGATCGCTGGTGAGTTGCACCACTACTGCTAAAAAAGGCGAATAGAGGTACCAATGGGTGCGGTGGACTGGCCTCAAGGATCTTGTGACTTCAGTGACAGTCACTATCGATGGTGTGTCTAGGGTGTGCTTCTTTGTATGCCTGCTCGCAAGACTGGAGGTGAACTGCAGTATGGATTGTGGTTGACAGGCCTTCAAGGTTAACTCACACTTGCCGCCATTAGGGTCCACCTATGGGTGCTAAGACACCAGGGCTTCTAAGGTCTATCGGGCCTTCTAAGGTGTAGCATCGGAATGAGCTCTGTCAGGAGTGCGGTCTGGTGGACTGGTCATGAAGGCTGAAAATGGTGCTCAAGTTCCAAATTCAGCAGCTCTGGCCAGAGTACCACATCCTCTCCCACATTGAACACCATACTGCCCCACTGAGAGAAACTTGCACTGCCTTAAGCCACAACTCAATTGTGCTGCAACTAAATTTAAAGTATGCACTAGACAACAGTAAAATGCTGCCTGAAAAAAAACCCTGGAAAAAGCAAACACTCATAAGGAATGCAAGAATAAGCAAAGCATGTGAAATGTAATCAGGAACAACATGGTTACCTTAACAGTTTTAAACTCATTATTCAGAAATCAGTAAGTGATTTTGCCTGTAAATTTCAGGACATGGCTACAGGACCAGTCAGGAAGGGACCCGTTTCAATATCCATTGCTTATATCCTTTTACAATGTAAGCAGTTTGGTTTAAAAAGAGACCACATCCCCGAACACAGAGCTGCAGTACACATTTTATACGCTAAAATTATTAAAACAGTTGAAAACGATCATATTAAACCTTTCTACTCCACTCATCAACCAGGTATTGCAGTCCCTATAGGGATGGTGCACTTCCCCACCCTGGGAAAACAATGTTCTTCAAAGAAAGAAGAAAAAAAGAAAGTAGCGCTTTCACTGGCAAACTCTGTAAAGTGGTGCTAATGTGTGTGGGTGTGAATAACAATCTGGCCTGTCTGCTGACCACTCTGTATCGCTTTATTTAGGTATTTAATAATTTTTTCTCTCCGTCCTAAGGTTTTTCTTTAGAATTATAAAACCATCAGCAAATGGGGAGATTTCCAGCCAAAGTGTTCTTCCTATTTTGGATCCATTTCACAGGGAAACAAATAAAGACAAAGAGAGGCAAGAGAGAGAACGTAAGAGCTGTCTCGGAATCAGAACTTAACGAGGAGGAAGACAGAGATAGAAAGAGATAGAGGAAAAAGAAAGAGAGAGGGGGAGGAGGGCCGCTGCCAGAGGCAGATCAGGACTCGGGAGAAGTTGACACTGTGCTTGCCTTCTCTGGGCATGAAAGAAAAGAGACAGAGGTGTCTTCCTTCTCTGCCCTTCCCAGGACGCCCAGCCTTCCTGCAGCATAACAAAGGGCAGAGGGCAGGGGTCCTCTTTGACTCCGGGCAGGTCAAGTACAGGGCCATTAGGTAGCGCTTTCGCGCGCTAATGGCTCTGTCAATAACAGAAGGGAGAGGGGAAATTATTTTGTCCCCCGTGTCCCCCCCACTTTAAAATCTGGGGGGGGTATATCCCCCTCGTCCCCCACACTTCCTACGCCCATGGCGTTACAACTGACCTTCATAAAAATGAAGGAGAACCAGAAGGTTGGAGAGGGGATAGAGCCCATTATATATCTAAAAACAAATGTGTGCAAGGGCCTCTGTTCATCTGGGCAGTGTGCAGGCTGTATTCACATCACGTTATGAATGCAAGTTATCTCATAACGTGGTGCAGAGGCCTCCAAGGGACTCGTTGAGCAACTCTTTCCTGAGAAGTTTGCATGAAGTGCATTTTTCAACTTTTGGGCCGAATTTCACTGCCGATCTTCATTTTTCTTGTCATATTTCATTTGCGCAGGCCTCCTTGATAACACCCCTGATTGTTTTGTTTTTCTTGTGCCACAGTCATGATTATCTTCTGAGCAGCCCGTGTGCCCTGTTACAGCTGCGAACTGTACATCACACAGCAGTCTGTCTTCTCACTGACTGTAGGCTGTGTTAGTAGTCACTCGCACTACCTCGTTTTGGGTCAGGTGACTGTGAGAGCCACTGTGGTGCTTACCAATGTAACTTATCAGCGCGCCAAGCATCATTGAGTCAGAAGAGCCTGTTGTGTAGCTCTGTGTGACAGGCTGCGACTGGTGTGATGGTGGCACCAGCATGGCTTCGCTGGTAGTGGGCAGCATGCAGGACTGGGGCGCACAACAAAGTAATGCAGGTTGTGGCTTATGATGTGACTTGTCTTAGAGTTCCTTGTTGCTCACATGGGTTTAATTTCTTATATTTATGTTTCCCTCATCTTCACTGCTTGAGTTTGCGTGCGAGAAAGTCTCTCATAGTCCTTGAAATGTCACTCATAATTACACTGAAATTAAGAAGATGTCACACACAGCAATCCGATACCTTGGCAGCTATGCATAAATGTTATGTTAATGAAACAGGTACCACATTTACTAACACACAGGAGATTACTGTGTCCTAAAATGCCAGCTACAATTTGAACTGCTGCCATCAGAAAAACACCGAAACCCTTAATCCAACACTAACCCTTGTTTACGTGTGCTTGAAAGATAAAAGGCAAGTATTTCGCCTGAGCCAGATTCTGCAGTCCCCTATATTAGGTCTTTGTTCTGTGTTTTGGGGATGCTGCCTCTGTGGGAATAACACCAGTTTCATAGTTGTGGAAATTATCTGTGCTCAGACAGGCTGTCACAGTTCTGTTTAGTAAATTTCTAACTCCGCAGGAGTCGGTTGGGTCCTGCAGGCAGATGGTTGTTGGTCTGTTGGGAAACATACCCAGGGTGACGATTTATTAAATTAAATTGAGTGCTTATGCATCGTCGCCAATGAAGTTCTTCTAAACCCATTATCTTCACCAGCTTTAGGGCGTCCTCTAGTGCAACAATTTAAGTGCACACATTACAAGGGTGTAGCCAGGATTCCTTTTTCAAATATTTTTTTTTCATTTATGTTGAATTACCTTTATTGAATTGTTTTTTTTAACGTTCTCTCTGTTACAGCTGCCTACTGCTTGTAATAAATTAAATATTGATTTTCTCTGCACAGACTAATGGGCTTGTTATTATGAACCACTATTATATACATCAGAAATAGGCAAGAGAAGTGCATACAAGCAATACTTACAGAGGTGAAAATACAGTTACAAATTCTAAATCTAATGCTTTACTGTTGGGAGGTTGAATTTCTTGCTGCTCAGATTATAAAAACTTGGTTTAGAATTGATACACTGCCTGGGTACTTCAAATGTCCAGGCTTTGGCAAACATTTCTTGAGGAAATTTATAGTGATAGAAACATGTTCAACTATAAGCACAGGCCTGATCTCTGTTTGCTCTGCGTTCTGTTTTATAGCTCCATTGCTGTGATTGGTCGGATGCTGATATGAGCCTTGGCTCTCTGTTGGATGAGCAGTCCTGGAAGCTAGTGAGGTAGCACAGCAGGTTAGGTGCTCGCAGCAGAGTTCTGTGTTTAACCCGTAGGTCCCAGTCTCAAATCCTGGCAGTTCCAACTAATCTTGCTTTTGTTTCAAAGTCGATATATTTAGTATCATGATAGGCATCTACATATTATCTTCCTCACTGTAAACAATCTTGAGTCATATCCTGGGTTGACATCAGACTGTGCATACAACTCATTTCTCATTATAGCACGGGCATAGAGTGAAAAGAGTGCAAAGTTTATGCTGCTGTTGTGCACCATTCAACAATAGTGAAGTCATTATTATTTTGTTTTTTACAGTAAGCATTTACTTTTTAAACAGGTGGCCCTGCTGAAGGTTTTTAGGTGATCTGAAATTTGAAGGGTTGATAGTCACAGCCCGCTTCTGCAGAGGTTAAGATAATCAACATTTGCAACTTTCTGTGTGTTTTTTCTTCATAAAATATCAGTAGTCCCTACAGATTCTAATGCTTCCCATTGCGATGATGAAGTTATGTAAGCACAGTCTGGCCTCGTTAACAGGTGTGTGTGAATTCTGATTGTATTGTTGTAAATGCTTACTTTTACAGTCAGCCTGATTCTGTAACTCTCAGCTGTGCTCTCAGCTGGTGCAGCGGAAATGTTAGTTAAATATTGGTTAAAAGGCAGCAACTGAGATCTGCGCTGGTGCCTCTCAGCCTACTTAGTCGGTCACACGTGGACAGAGGCTACCTGGTCGGACGCAGTGATGCATGGATTAATTGATTGTGACTCCTGCAAGGCGCCTCACACCAAGGAGCTGTGCATTTAAGTAGCCAGCGTGCGCGCTCCATCTGTTACAAATGCCGGTATCTCAAATAGGCGGCAACAACATTATTTTAGTTTTGGGCCTGGGCTGGGCGGTTCAGCCGAACCCTGCATCGGTTTTTGTTCCAGCCTCCACTGACTGTAACACGTAGTTTCACAGCCTGGCGCGTGGTAAATATAACTAATACAGGACGTGGCTGCATCTGTTATATATTCAAATTAGAGCGTCACTTACTGCCTGACTGACAGGGCAAGCTGCTCTGGGCTGCCCTCTAGTCTTTCATGTCAGTTGGAGCATTGCCCTGCATACCGCAACTGCCCCCGGTTCAGACTCAGAGCACAGACGTGTGGATATCCCTGCACCTCACATGCACTAGTTTGTATGGGCCTGGGCCCGAACTGACCCTTGTGCCCGTTCTCGTGCCTCTGCAGCAAATCTTAGGCCTCGTCTAGCCCCGGCGTCTCATTCTGGCACCAACAATTGCCTTCAGAATCCTGACACCCTCTCCATCTGGACACGCCATGATTAATTTGAGACCTCACCAGAGACTACTGTCCGGCCCTGCACACAAGCAGATTCACTCTGCTTATTGCACGGTACGACTTAATCCTCCCTGTGCCGCACATGTGCTCCACAGACTGTGGTACCAGCAATTAACAAGGGACGCCAGATGCTTGACTTCAACTGCTAAATCATTACAGCAGCCATTTAGCACCGTTGTGTAACATTCTACCTGTCTGTTCCTCTTCAGAAGCCTGTAGGGTCCTTTTTACAACTATAGGTAAGATTTTAACATTGGTAAATGTATTTTGTACCACCGGGTGCCACTACTTGTGATTCTTTTTCACACAACCTGTATCATAGCCTTCCAACTGAATGATATTTCCTTCAAGTGTGTAAATCCTTAGCTCCTCGCCGATCTTCACAGGCAGCCCTCTGCTTTTAGTCTACGGTGCCATAGTGACTGTTTGCGTCCTCCCTCGTTTTCAAGGAGATCCATGAAAGTTGTTCCCGAGGGTTGAAATGCATAAATAAATAAATGCAATCCACTGACTTCCACTGTCCCACACCGAGGAAGATCCCTACAAACAATCACAAGGAAATACTGGGAACAGAAAACGGATACTGGACAATAAATTAGCCAACTTTGAACCTACACCCGTCTCCTAGAGATCGACTGACCAGACTTACTTACTATATCAAACACCAAGTACTCAAAGGACCACGGTGCAGTCTGGAATTCTGAGCTTGTGTTTGGCCATTATGAGCACATGGTACTAGCGTCTGTATCCTGTGTACCTCTGCTCTTTCAACAATCTCAGTCCAAAGGGGGTGGTGGCCTTATAGTCCAGTTTTTGTGTCACTGATGTTGATGCGGTCAATTTTACAGAAGTAATGAGAAGAGTCGTTGGCGCGTGTACGCCACGCCTGGACCTAAAACAAATGTGCGTTCTGTCGGCGGATGGCATAGTGGTGGAAAGTCACGCCCCTCGGCCGATGGTGCACCTTTGCCCTACAATTAGCCCAGTCCAAGGAGTGCTCTGCTGTTGTGTGCTGGTGCTCCGTTGCAGAACCACCATGAGCAAGCTCCCCCCCATCAGACTGCTGGCTTCAACCCCCACAGGACCAATGAGTTGCTACTGCTAAGAGGAACAACCCAACACCATGTAGCTTCCCTGTGAATGTGCTAGTAAGTTTGTTTAACAGGACGTAGGTAACGCTATACTTGTTGGTTTGAAGAGGGACATAGCTCTGCAGAGGGCAGGCGTTAGATATTGTGGATAAGAAATGAGGAAGGATCATTGGGTAAAGAGTGTCCTAAAATGCACAGAGACAAGGAGGGATGCGCTGTTGCAAGTGAGTGGTTATCGCCCGTCTATAGTAACCAAGGTTCCTTCCATGCATCATGTGGTGAGAAGTTTCTCCAGTGAATCAGTGTACAAGCAAACCCACACCCTTAGTGTGATGAGGTGAGGTTAGTTGAAGGGAAGGCCTTAAAATATTGCAACATCCAAAGTAGCTTGCACCAAAGGGAGAGTTTTTACTAGTGCTCAAAATGGAAATATAGAATTGTAGGTACTCCTCGTCTCAGAATGCCTGTTTGCTGCTGAGATGTGCTGGTACTCTCCCATTAAAAGAATTGAGGGCAGTGCTGAGAAGTGCCCGTACTATTCCTTCATAATTAAAGTGCAGGTAGCAAGTACCTGATAGTCCCTGCACAATTAATGCACTCTTGTTTAGATCTAGCTACAGAAAAAGTTCCAGCACCATTAGCACTTGTAAAATGTTTTTTAGATACATATTGTACATACTGACTGCTGAGACAAGGTTAGATAAGTCCCTGTTGGCCTCCGATTCCTCCAAATTAAAATCCAGTTTCATCTGCTTTAATACATCAAGAAAGACCATTTTCGTTGGCTCTTAGGGCTCAGAGCACTTTACCACCACTAACCAGTGCTAAAGTGCTTGCGCTCTTTCCTTTCAAACATGGTAAAAGTGGCTTACACCGAATTGGCAATTTTAATTTACTTGTAAGTCCCTAGAAATGTGGTTCTACATGTACCCAGGGACTGTACATTAAATGCTGCTAGTGGGCCTGCAACACTTATTGTGCCACCCACTTAAGTAGGCTATTTAAAGAGGTGTCATGTCAAGGCCAGGGCCTTTGTGTTAATTTTTCATGCTTTCTGGCCAGGGTGAGATTTGAGACATTTCCATTCCTTCTTTCAGCCTGGGTGGTTATGTGTGACGTTTCCATGCTATCTGGCCTGGGTGCTAATTATGTGTGCTATTTCCATAGTTTCTGGCCTCAGTGACCTGGAGCTGGAGGCTCATGTGTGACATTTCCATGCTTACTGGCCTGGGTGCTTATGTGTGACGTGTGCATGCTTACTGGCCTGGTGGTGTTTCTAGGCTTGGGTCAGTGCCTAGGTGCTTATGTGTGACATTTCCACAGTATTCTGGCCTCAGTCAGTGGCCTGTGTGCTCATGTGTGACATCACGTCAGTGTTTAACATGTGATAACATGAGTGACAATTTAATATGCTTTAAAAGTTAATACAATCTAATATGTAAAAAAAAATGTTTGAAAAATGCTTTGTTTTGGCCTTTCTGTCTCTCAAATTTTCTTGGGGGGACAAGTTCAACCCCCCAGACTCCCCCTAGTAGTGGTTGCTCACTGCGCTTGCTCGCTACACACCATGTGGAGGGCTGGTCTCACTTTTACTTTGTTCTCTCTGATTCACTACTTGTGTCTATGTTTGTTGCTCTCTGAAATAATGTCTATGGGTACATATGACTGGGTGGGTAACCTGGTGCTCTTTAAGGTCATCATCTACTATTTACTGTGCTTTGAAAGTTGATACAATTGAATATGTAATGAAATATGTGCTGTAGCATTCACCATATTGGTCTGTCGTTTTCCAAAATTTTCTTGGGGGGAGAACGCCCCCAAATCCCCCTAGTAGCGGTCGGGCTTGCTCGCTGCGCTCGCTCGCTCGCTACGTGCCGGACGGGGGCTGGCCTGCAGAAATTTGACAGGGCTGCTTTCAGTTCCCAGTCCGGCCCTGTCCACAGCCGGGCCAAAAGGTTGTTGTTAGTTGAACGGCTGGTTGAGGATACTAGTCTGGACTTCCTGCTTAAAGTCTGAGATGCGCAGCCAGGCATGTCGCCTCAGTAGCACACTGCTATTGATGGATGTAGAGGCAGTGTCTGCTGCGTCAAGTGTGCATTTTATTGACACATTTGAAATTAGCTTGCCCTCTTGGATGAGATCATTTGCTTGGGTTTTATATCGGTCAGGCAAATGTTGTAGTAGGGTTTCCAAGTGGTCGTAGTGAGCCCTATCATATCTTGCGAGCAGTGCTTGCGTGTTGGCTATGTGCCAGTGATTGGCTGCTTTTGCAGCTACCCTTTTGCCAGAAGCGTCTAGCAATTTTGATTCTTTATTAGGAGGTAGCGCTTCCTGGAGGTTTGGGAGTTGACGCGCTTTCTAGCGTTGTAAACTACTAGAGAATCCAAAGGCAGTTGTCCTTTAATGTAAGCAGGATCTGCAGGGGCAGGTTTATACTTTTTTTCTATTCTAGGGTTAGGAATTCTGGCACGTACAGGATCTTTAAACACTTCTGGAGCCTGTTTAATGACTCCCTTAATCATTGATAAGATTTGCACTGTCTTTTGGGACTGTTCAAATGTATCCAACAGAAAATCTTCCTCTGCTGCATCTGAGTGCATTGTGACGTCATGATAAATGGCAGCCCTATTAATTAACTGCCCAAAACCAATATTATCTGCTGGGGGAGATGGTTTCCAGGGGTATATGTGTGGGCTTTGGACGTCTGGTATATTTGTTGGGATAGGGTACTCCCAATCATGTGGGTCAGTTGGATATGTGAAAGGGTCCTCTGGGTCATCCCCCAACCCTAGGTCCTCATCATCATCCTCATCTGGGGATGTATGAGGTGGAGAAGTCTCAATTTGAGGTGATGTAATAGATTTAGGGAGAGGAAGTGGGTTAGAAGGAAGTATAGAAGAAGGATGCATAGGTGATGTGGCAGAGTCCTTCTTCTTTATAGGCACTGGAGGAGTAGGTGCTGTGTCTGACTTCCTCTTCTTATATGGCACAGTGGTGACATGTCCTGTTTCTGGATTAATAAAAATCATTTTTTGTGTATGATCGACAGGATCTGGATGAAAAAGTTCCTCTTCCTCAGGAACCGCTTTAGGCGCCGATTTGTTTCGGTTCCGAGCAGGGTTGGTGTTGACTTTTATTGTCTTTGGCCTCAGGAGTAGTGGTAGAGTCCTTAGGCTTAGCTTTTGGTTCGAGGCTCTTGGTTTCGGAGCCGAAGCGGGATTTTTAGGCTTGGAAGCGTTCGAAGCCGGCTTATCCACGGGCTTTGAGGTTTTCAGTGCCGATTTATCTTTGGAGGTGGAAGGCATCGGAACCGATTTCGGAGCAGAGAGTTTTTTTGGTTTCGGTGCCAAAGGTGCCGGTGGGATTAGTACATGCGGTTTGCTCAGTCCCGAGCTACTGTAAGGCTTTTCTTTTTTCTTCGGAGCCGGGCCTGGAGACGGGGCTTTTGAAGAGTGTTTTCGGTCACGACAGGGGCCAGCCGGCGAAGTCTTGACCATTGCCTTTGGTTTTGGTGGGAGGGTTGGGGTAGGGGCAGTAGTACTCACTGTTTGACCAGGAGTGATGGAGTCGTCTGAGTCTTCTGCCTCCGATAGGATTTGGAGATCTTCGGAATCTTCTTCTGGGACATCTGGGCCCTTGTCGAAGATGTCCACTGGTTCCGGAGCTGATCTCTGCATGATATGTCGACAAGCTCTTCGATCTCGAATGGTCTTCTTCGATCAAAAGGATGCGTTTGAAAAGTCCCACTGTAAAACCTACTAATAAGACAAGTCCATAACTTGTTGAGGGATTCAGCAATTTTTTTCTAATTTGCCCCAGTTAGACACCGTTCACCACTAGCCACTCTTGACTTCATTGAAGAATCTTTAAAGGAGCATGCTTACTTTACCAGTGTTTAGACCTTGCTCTTTAGGTGGTGGAATTTGGAACTTAGTGAATTTGTGTTGGACAAGTTGCATTTTTCATGGGTACTTGGAGGTTAAGGAACTGAGGCTTTATGTTCAATGAGTTGTCTACTGTGGTAATAAAGGTTGGATCAGTCTCAGATCTGGGTATAGAGTGCAGCAAGAGTCCCTAACACAAACTTCAATCCCTTGAATGGAAAAGCTCTCGGAAAAGGCTTCAGACCTGAACATTTCTAAAGATCTCCCACTCAACCATTGTGTAGTTCCAAACTAAATAAGTATAGGGTCAATTGTATAGGAAACTATGCTTAGTGAGTTGTAGCAAGAAAAACATTTGAGGTTGTGTCCCAACCCCAGAAGGTAAGCACCTCCTGTTTTTTATGTGTAGCCTTACCATAATTAATTCATTTAACTAACTGGTAAAATAAACTGTGTTTTTATAAACTCTATTTTTATTTCCATTGTACAACATCAGCAGGGAAGGGGCACCCTAAAAACCTTCCATACATAATATGCCATCATGAGAGGTTTATAACCACAAAATCATTATTTAAAAAAACATTACCCTAACACCCACAGTCACCTGGTATCTATACACACACACACACACACACACACACACACACAACACATACATACACACACACCTCTCTCATTATCTGCTCAAAAACCATAGTCTGATCTTATCGTTTCATTGAAAGAGTCCTGGTGCTCTAAGTATTGGGGAGCATACAAAGTGTGGCATGCCAACACATAAATGATCTAACATTGGTCTCCACATTAGGTTGAATCAGGCAATACCCCGCCTCTGACATTACTGGCTGTTTTATATAATAATAATAATAATAATAATAATATTAATAATAATAAATTAGCTTGTAAAGCGCCTGGTTACACTAACTAGTGTGTCCCCACGCTGCGGCTATTGATGCTGTCAGTGGCAACCTGATCAGGGCAGGTAGTTTGGCTTTATATCTGAAAGAACCATGTCTTTAATTTATTCCGGAATCGATTTTCGGATTGTTCTATCCGGGAGTCCTGTGGAAGAGCGTTCCAGTGTTTAGCGGCTAGGAAGCAAAAGGATCGACCTCCCATTCTTGCTCTTTTATTTTACTGGGATATGAACCTGTCCCGAACCCTGGGATCATAAGGCCCTGTTAGGAGTGTAGGGGGACAATAGGTTGTGTACGTACTTTGGACCCTTTCCCCGCAGGATACATTGACGGATGCATAGAGCCTTAAAGAGAATTCTCTCCTTCACCAGGAGCCAGTGAGAGTGGCTTGGGCGTTCTTGGAGGAGGCTCTACTGGGAAGCAACAGAACTAGACGGGCTGCCGCGTTCTGGATACATTGTAGTCTCTGGATGCTCTTACCACTGGCTCCTATGTATAGCGCATTCCCATAGTCCAGGCGGAAGGTTACCAGTGCATGGACTAAAGTTCTCCTGGCCGCTACAGGGAGCACATCTAAAAATTTTCTAAGGTCTTTCATTATACCGAAGCACTTCCCTGCCACCGTCCTAGTGTGGTGGTTATAAGAGAGCTTACGGTCTAGCCACATCCCTAAGTTCTTCACCTGATCACTAGGAGTGGGGGTGGTGCCAAGAGTCTGCGGCCACCATCTCGGAGACCACATCTAGGGAGCCCTACCTACAAACCTACAATCAGGACCTGTGTCTTGCATCCATGCAGCATTAGGCAGTTGTTCGACATCCAAACTGCCAGCTCCTGAAGACATGTCGAGAAGTTGGTGACTGCCTCTTCATGAGATTGAGATAGGGATACCACTAGTTGCACATAAAAGAGAGAAGTATCTTAGCAACGGAAACAACTGAACTGAGAGAATGGGCCGGCAAGCGAAAATCTGAAGAAAGAAAGATAAGGAATAACGAAGATAGAGTGGCTATAGGATGGTGGATAATTAGGGTGAGTAGGAGATTAGATGTGGGAAAAGGTATACTATAAGCCAAGGTATGGGTGTTAGGTGCTTAACATGGAATGTGTGTGGTTTGAATGATGCTCAAAAAAGATCAAAAATATCAGTAGCCTTAAAACAAATGAATGTGGATTTTGTATGTATTCAAGAAACACATGTTATGACAACACAAATACACTTTCTTAAACATCTAGGATTTCATTTATTAGTAGATTCTAGTCAAGGGGTAAAAAAAAGAGGGGTAGCTATTCTAGCTAGAAATAAAAATACCTTGATTAGGAAGAAAGCACAGGATAAATGGGGAAGATGGGCTATGGTCGAGTGTCTGATAGATGGGGAGTGGACAACGCTCGTAAGCGTTTATGGCTCAACGGAAGATGACCCCGAAATTTTTAAATTTTTAGATGTGGAGTTAGCCACCTGGGCACCGAAAATTATACTGGCTGGAGATTTCAATATAAATGGTGCAGACGGATTAGGATTGGGCTCTTTTGGAAAATATAAAGGCCGGAAAAGGAGGGTTAACCAGGCACTACATAGTTTAATCTTGAACAATGCTCTCTCAGATGTATGGGGGAAAAAAAGACCGGACAATAAAGGTTTCACATATTATTCAGCCCCCCACCAAATTTGTGTAAGATTAGATTATTTTTTTGTTTCAAGTACCAACATATCGAATGTAAATATTGAAAGGCTGCCACGTATTCTTAGCGACCATAATCCTTTAATACTCACAATAGCAACAAATACTAATGCTAGACAATACACGAACTGGACTTTCGAAAGAGATCTACTAAAAGAGGAGAAATATATAGAACACATGAATAAGTGGGTTAGTGATTTTTTCGTCATTAACAGGGATAGTGCTGAACAGGGAGTGGTATGGGACGCTTTTAAAGCAGGGGTACGGGGGGAAACAAAGAGCTTTAATTCTTATAAACGGAAGCAGGAGCAACTGAGGAACGCAGAGTTATATGAAAAGGTATTCAAAGCAGAGGAGGATTTAGAAAAATGTGTATTAACTGGGGCTCCATTGGATAATGCCTTGATAAAATTGGTGAAAGTAAAAGGCGAGGCAGAGAGTCACATAGCTAGCAAAGCAGCAAAAATTTACACTACTAAAAGAGAGAAGTGTCATGAACTGAGTGAGTCAGTAGGGAGAATTTTGGCTACACGGACAAGACAGGAAGAAGCAATGGGAATAGTGAGAGAAATTAGAGACACATCGGGCAGAGGTCATACAGATTCGAATGAAATAAGGGAAGTGTTTAGGACTTTCTATGAGAAGCTATATGATGACAAATTATCGGGGTGAGACACAGAGAGAATTACAGAGGATATACAGGAGTACTTACAGCAGATCCGGGCAGATATACTGGATGAGGATGATGCAGATGGCTTAGAGGGGGCATTGTTGACAGAAGAAATTAAGGAGGCAGTATGGAAACTTCCCTCAGGGAAATCAGCGGGCCCTGACCAAATACCTATAGAGTTCTATAAAGTATCTTGGGATATCTTGGAGAAAGGCTTAATGAAGACCATGCAGTGCGCACAGTTGGGTGACTCAGTACCCAAATCATGGGGGAGTGCTGAGGTGGTAGTAATATTAAAAAAAGAGAAAAATCCGGAGGAACCAGGCTCTTACAGGCCCATCGCCTTAATGAATGCAGATGTAAAAGTATTCTCCAAGGCACTAGCGTCAAGACTCGCCAGAGTAATACATAAAATAGTTAGCTGTGTTCAACATGGATTTATACCTGGAAGAGGGACTACTCATCACATACGCAAAGTAATAACTCTATTTGATGTTACAACAGTCACAGGAGACCCGATGGCAGTAATGTTACTTGATGCTGAAAAAGCATTTGATCGGGTCTCCTGGGAGTACCTTTGGTGTGTATTAGAGAGAACAGGTGTAAAACAGGGATACCTTAAAGCAATAAAGACCTTATATTTAAACCCGGTAGCAACTGTACGTGTGAATGCTGGTAATACGCGACAATTCCGAATAAAAAGGGGTACAAGACAGGGGTGTACCTGCTCACCGCTATTGTTCGCTATATATATGGATCCATTAATCCGCAGAATAGAGGCGTCTGAGATGATTACACCTCTAACCACTCTCATTGGGCACTGTAAAATTTTAGCCTATGCAGACGACCTTGCTGTAATCACTCCTAATCCTACTGAATCTATAGTACACGTTGAAAGCGAGGCGGAAAAATTTGGAAAGATATCGGGCTATAAATTAAACATATCAAAAACACAGATAATTAAAAATTCCTATACTATTTGCACAGATAACCGAGTGGTGCAGTCAGGCATATATTTAGGGGTAACTATCTTGGCAGATCTGGAATCGTTAGTAGTTAAGAATACTTCCTCATTAATTAAGAAAGTGGAGAGAGATTTAGACAGATGGGATAATCTACACATGTCAATTGTAGGGAGGACGAATATAATAAAAATGTTGATCCTTCCAAAATTTTTATATTTATTTAGAGCCATACCTTTGTTATTTGATGTCAAATTTTTTAAAAAACTAGAGTATATTATAAATAGATTTATTTGGGCTAAGGGGAAAACTAGAAGAGCCCTTAGATTTATGACACTTTCGAGAGAGAGGGGAGGCTGGGCAGTACCAGAATTAAAGCTCTATTACTGGGCGGCAGCTCTTCAAAACCTGACCGGCTTGTTGGGAGGGGCAGAATTAGAAGGTTGGTGTGAATTTGGAACATTGGCAATATATGGACTAACCCTTGGAATAGAAGTGGAGAATGTATTGTTGAAATTTACAGAGTCAAGTTACTACAAAAAGACAAAATTCAAGACGCTTATAACAGCAAATATAATTTGGAAAAGCTTCAGTAAAAGAGTTGGTTTGGGGAAATATAATCTATATACTAGACTTATAGATAATCCAAATCTCTCACAAGAGATTTTTTCGGGTTTTACATTTGGTGAGTGGGCAAGAACGGGAATTACAAGCATAGGGGACGTAATGGGACCTCAGGGGGTACCTCAATTTTCAGAACTGCAGAGCAGATTCAACCTACACACCAGGCAATTTTTTAAATACTTACAAATTAGGAGTTTCTTGCAGACCAAAAAGGGAGGTCCACTGGGATTTATGCAAGATCCGATTATGGAATTGATTCAATTGGGGGAAGATTGTACTATCAAGAGGCTCTACGCTGAATTGATAAAATCAAAACAGGATGATTATGATAAATGGAATGGAAAATGGAAACAAAACCTTAATATTATTGGGGAAAGCTTTGGCACCTCTTTGCAATATGGATATTCTCTTTTATGCTCGGCACCATTGCAGGCGCAACATTATAAAACGCTATATCATTTATACTATACTCCTGCTAAAATAGCACAATGGGGGGGCACTGTGGGTATCACTTGCTATAGGTGTGGAAGCTTGGATGCAGATTTAAAACATGTATTTGCAACATGCCCTAATCTAGATACACTGAAAAAAGAAATAGAAGGTTTTATAAATAGCATATTAGGAACTGAAATTGTGCTAACTCCCGGAACTATATTACTAGGAGTGATTATGGAGGAGGAACAACAACTATCAACCGGGAGGGAATTCTTATTTGTAGCACTATCAGTTATGAGACTATGCATAGCCTCTGCATGGATCGATCCTATTCCCCCTACTTTTCATAACTGGTTGGCCAAATTAATAACAACATACAATGTGGAGAAAGAGATATATGCACGGAAAGGGAAAAGGGGTAGGAAGCTGGGTGAGTTAATCTGGGGCCCTATTACAAGATGGAAAGAGGGTGAAATAGATTAAAAACCTCATCTGAATGAAATGAGACTCAGCAAGGACATCATATAGGGTATTAAAGAATATTATTGTATTATTATGAGGGACATAAAAGAGTGAGACTAAATAGATGAGCCTGAATAAATGGTGTATAAGTAAGAGTATGGAACATTGTAGAACAGAATTTTTTTTTTATTTCTGTGATTATTCTTTAATTAGGAGATTACTCTACTTGTACTTTTGTTTTCTCTCTCAATGTGTTATAAGTTGTTTTTTGTAATAATGCCGTGTCCTGTATGCAACAACCAAAATTTTTAATAAAAAGAATAAAAAAAAGAAAAAAAAAGGGATACCACTAGTTGCGTGTCATCAGCATATGACACAACACTAATGCCATATTTCTCAACGAGTCTGCCAGAGAGGCCATATAAAGATTGAAATGAGTGGGGCTCAATATCGAGCCCTGCGGGACTCCTTGAGCCAGCCTAATGCTCTTCGAAAAGTATGGCCTTTGAGACACTTGGAAGCTTCTGTCCTGTAAGAAAGATCTTAACCAATTAAGGGCCAGCTTGGTTAATCCTCCTTCCTTGAGAAGTTGTAAGAGAAGTGGATGGGTGACGGTGTCGAAGGCCACACTGAGATCTAACAGGATCAGTGCCACCATCTGCCCCTCATCTGCAAGTCTACGAATGGTTTCTGTGGACAGGAGCAACGCCGATTCTGTGGAATATGTTGCCCGAAAACCCGATTGCGTGGGGTGGAGTAGACTGAGCTGGTTCATATGTGTTGTTAATTGAATGTTGACCGTTTTCTCTGCAATTTTAGCAAAGTACGGCAGAAGCGAAACCGGTAGCTTTCCAGCTGACTTATGTTCACCTCCGGCTTTTTCTTGATGGGGATAACCACTGCTTCTTTCCACCTTTGGGGAACCACCCCTGATTCAAATAAAAGTTTGAGGAGGGGACTGATATATGGGGCGATGATGTCCATGCTCTCCCTCATATTTTTAGGTTTCTGGGATCCCTCGGTGAACCTGACTTGATGCTTAGGGCCATAGCTTTAAGATCGTCCAAGAGGGGAGGTTAAATCTGGAGATGCAGAGTGCCAAGATGCTCAGCACCCTTTAAAACTACTCCATTAGGGGGTATTATTCATACCCAAAAGGCTCACACCTAGGTCAGAGTACTTCCCTGTGATAGCCAAAAGCAATTCCCCCTAAAAACTATCTGGGAAAGATCCCCCAGATGTGTAGCAAACTCCTATTTGACAACACTCTTACCAACATCTGGGAGTAACATTAGGGTACAAGCAGTATAGTTTCAGAATTACAAAGTACTTGTCATAGAGCAGTCTGAAATGGATGTCTTTATTCTGTACAGTTGTTGAGCTTTTGACAATGTCTATGTGTATCATGACTGAGTCTTTGTTAGAAATCAGTTTACCAAGATAACGTTTATATTTCATCCTACACAACCAAGTGGAGGTTGTCTTAGACTCCAATAATATGGTATACAGCTTAGAGATAGCCACTCTAGGTCCGGGTTTTTATTTGTATTATTATTTTCAACCATAAAGGCAATAATCAAATTTGTTTTATTGAACGGGGCCTTAGAAAAATGGCACATACATTTATCAATAAAAACTACAACTGTCAGTAACTTTAATCTATTTTTAAATGTTGCATCTGTTTTTGGGTGAACATTCATTTTGAAAGCAAATAAATTGGACAGTCATTTAGCACATTTGTCCACACCTATGATCCGTTTTTTTTCAAATTGCAAATATTTGTGTGTGCATTTTATTTTGAGCTCAAACAACATCAATCTTGGTTCCATCCTTCATCATGTGTCTGCATACTATACAGAAACATTATAAACAGCCACAAATAGTTACATTAGGCAAACATTTTCATATTGGACTGGTATCAGATGAGCAAGATGAACTTACAATTTACTGTGTTTCCTAAGAGCGTTAACCCTAACAGTAAAGGTTTTGCGTTAACTATTAATCGTATATACACGTTTGAACACTTTATGTATTGGGATATATATAACTTGCCTCAGCAGCAACAAGCAATACTCTTTCCCACAACCACGCTGTGGCACTAACCTGGCAGCTAAGCGGTTTGTGCTGCAGAGAGTTGGGGCTACTTACAAACAGCACAACATTAATATGAACCAGTTGTCATTGAACACCAAAAACAACGTGAAATTCCTCACCCCGTCCACATTCAGGAGGTTTAGCTATTATCCCTTGATTAAGAACAGCCCACATTTGCAATGCAGTTCCCTAATAGAAGTCTTCATACTTACTTGCTGTAGGAACCTTTCGAGCTTTGCGTTCCCCGGAGTTTGAAGGGTTCATTATATACATTTTATGAGCCTCCTTAATTCTAAATAGAATGTCAGGCTTCACTTCCTGTGAACCTGTAACAAAACAAAAAATCATTTATATTATTTATTCATCAATTTGGATATGCATTTATCCTTCAGAGAAACTTGGTCAACTGAAGAATTGCATAGGGTAGGGAGAGAGGTCTAGGAAAGAAAAATAGTAAGTACACCTAAAGGATGCTTTGAAGGCCCAACTGGTTGCGGACATGTTGTTTTAAATCTCCAGTAATTGTTCATAGTCTGACCCGCACACAAAATGCATTACAACGTGACGGAAAGCAGCCATGTAGCTGCTGGGTAAGTGGCTATGAGAGAAGCAGGTAGGCGTTCCCTGCCCGCCCCGTCAACATCAACAAGTCATGTTGCCCTATCACAATGGACCCAGCTATTCCATCAGACAGTGTGTTTTGAAGTCCATCATAGGTCATTTGTGCAAATGACTGATGCATGTTTTGTGGAAGAAACAGGCGCTTCCCTGGACAGCACTCTAAGAACAGAATAATAGCATAGTAAGTGGCGTAAACCAATGAAAAGCAGGAGGAGGAACGTTTTGAGATTGGTGAATGTGGAAGTTGTGATGTTGGTGAGTGGTACACAGTATAAGTGGGCGACTGATCAAACATATACCATTTCTCCAACTTTAAAAGTACAGCTTTTGATCCATGCCTTCTGTCAAAAACTGCCTTTTAAACTCCTTGAGCTTTAAAAAATATTCTTACACTACACAAGGTGTAGTGTAGTTCCTATATTCCCAATAGGCTCTGCGCATTGGAATAATATATCCTATAGATATGACGTAGGACTTAGGTCAGTAGGTCTCTATCGAATATGTTAAACTTAATAGTGAGTGCCAGCTAGCTCAGAGGTCACTCGAAACTTTCTCGAATACACAAGAAGGGATTCGTTTCTGACAACCGCATATACATGACATCTTTGTTTCCCTAGGACTGGAATAACTATCTTCAGAGTCGTGGAAACAATAGATAACTATTTTACTCCATCAATCGTGCATGCTTCGTTTCTACAGAGTTGCAGAGAAAAATAGAGAAACGAGCGTTTCAATAAAAGGATTTATTGAACAGTCTTCGTACTCATGCAAGAGAGGTGAACTGCTACAATCGTTAAACAGAATGCAAAGTATAATGTGTACAGCGTGAACAGTAATATGAAATAATACTGTAATAGCATTGTATGGTTTCTAAACCATATAAAAATACATACTTAAATAACACAGGCTAAAATACTCAACTGGTGCTTCTAAAATACGCCTACCCCAACGTACCTAACCTAAGTCTAGTACGAGGGAAGAAGTAAGTATGGTCTTTAGCATAGGTTTAGTTTTGCCAAGAATTTGCCAAAGGTTTCTCTAGGTCCTAATCAGCTCCATACCTTAGAATGAAGGAGGTCTGGTACCTCTGTCTCGGGACTCGATTTCCTAACACCCCACAAGGGGAGTCAGAAACACTGGAGCTGGATCTCTCTGCAGAGGAGAACAGCTTCCTGATCAGTGCTTCAGCTGGACAGTCTGCTTCCTTCGGCACTTGCTGTAGCGAGCTGCGTCGGGCAAGTAGGTCATCAAACTGCACCGAACCACACCGTGCTTTGCCATAGCAAGTGAAGGTATATTCATACCTTGAAGGTGTTTAGGAATGCCATATTTGACGTAAAGTCGGGCATATGAACGTCATGAATGAACCCCTAAGGAATAGATGTTCATGCATAATAAATGAGTTATTGGAGAAATCAATATCCAGGCTGGGGGAAGTCCCTTCTGCTTAAGAGTCTGGTTTTCCAAGAAATCGTTGTGACGTTTGGTGAACGGATGGAAGGAGCCATGCCTGTATTTGGGTAGCGTGGGCTATGCCTAAATAAGGGCTTGATTTCTATGCCTATATAAGGGCAATGTGAATTGTACCTATATAAGGGCATGAATCGGGAAAATTCATTCGGAATCTAAAACGCCATACAACACCCACTCCACTTTCTTATGTAAGACTTCTACTGAATACTAAGTTCTAAACATGTATACACGTATCTAAAAACTATCTATACAAAAAGTGTTTAAAAAACCACCCAAAATACATAATAAATGCATTGGTACTGGTTTGTATACAAAAGAGAATTGGTGCTGTACGCATATAAAGCAAGGTTTCATTCTAAGCATATAGTTGACATTTGAAATGCTAACTGGATGAATCATGAAAATATACATTTATGAAAAAGGCTCGTAAATACAGAATAAAAAGGTGCCTAAACCATTTCATGTCAGATTACATAAAACTGTTTGTATGTGGACGAGGTCAAATATTGTCTCTGGAAGTTTTTCAAAGAATTCTAGTTCTCTATGAATAGTTCTACTTTAAGAAGAATGCTCTGTGCCCAAAACAAAAAATACAAATTTGGGAAAAAAATAATAATCATAGAAAAAAAGGATTTCCAAAGTTAGAACTTTGTTTTGAAAAAATGAAGGTCGAATTCACAGTCTCTCAGAACACTGTGTGCCAAATCAAAAGTCAGTGTTAGTGTTTGGAGAAACATTAAATCTTCTAAGTCTGTAAAAAATGTGGTCTACCATTGTAGGTGAAAGTTGGATTACCTCGTTAAGAAGATCAACCGCACATAGATGTGAAGCATCCCCGTCAGCATTGGTCGCATTAGCAATGTTCGAATCAGATGGTACCTGTGCGCCTGTTGTTTCTCGAACCTCAGCAGTAGCATTTTGCATCTGTGAGATCTCAATGAAGGCCGTCATCAGAATTGGTAGCCGCTGGGAACAACACAGTGAATGGGCCGTTACTGGTTCAAGCAAAGTATCAACATCCGTTGGCATGACTGATGGGAGTGTGAGACATGTGTCTAACACGCATTCTTCTCCACATAGCAGGCAGCGTAGAACAGGTAAGATGTAATCTTGCTAAATTGGTCTGAATGAAAGAAACCATGTGGTATTTCATTCTCTTAGACGAGGGAGTCCCAAAATGTGGACAATGCGCTCACGACACTTCATCACCAGTAGAGTTGTCTCCATGGAGAACTGGGTGTCGCTTGTGAAATGACTTGCCATATCACAGCAGTAGGAGCAATAATAGTATCCCTGCAGCGAGTCCCAACATGAGAGGCAATCCACCAAACAGAGTGCACAAAGTTTGGAAGTATTCCTAGGACTGCTTCAAAAGGTGCTAACAGTCCAGAAAAGAACTTGCCCTCGCCAAGGAGAAACTTGCCCTTGCCAGAGAGCAAAAGTTGAGTGGGTTAGAACCCACTGGTGGCAGCACTATCCCTAAGGATAAAGATAGGTCCTATGATAATAGAAACCTAAGAAAGATTGTCCCACCCTACAAAGTTGGGGATGACATCCACAAGTGGATTACTGCTTTGGAGAGAGCTTGCAAAGTACAGCAGGTACCCCAAAGGAGTGGGCAGCAATCTTATGGCTCTCCTTTTCAGAAAAAGGCAGAGATACGCTCCTCACAGTTCGTGATGAGGATGCTAACAACTACACAGCCCTGAAGAGTGCTCTGATTGATGGGTTTGGCTTTAACCACTGAACAGTACAGGTTGCTGTTCAGAGACACGCAGAAGACACAGACTCAGGACTGGACTGACTTTGTAGATTATTCTACTAAGGCTCTGGAAGGCTGGTTACTGGGCAGTAAAGTAAGTGACTATACAGGATTGTATAATCTTATTATGAGAGAACAGATTCTTAACAATTGTCAAAACCAGTTATTGCATCAGCACTTGGTTGACTCTGATTTGGCCTCTCCCCAAGAATTGGGTAAGAAGGCAGACACATGGGTCAGAACCATGGTGAAGCAGAAGGTATAGAACCAAGTTGGTGATCAGAAGAAGCAAGACCAAAAGGTTGGGGAGAATGCAAAAGAACAGTAGTATTCTCAAGGTCCCCAAAAAGCTTCTAATGGTGGGGGTTCCCAACAATCCAAAAAGAAAGAAGGTCCTAAGAAACCATGGTGCAAAGTTTGTAAAGTAAATACTCACTGGACCAGTGATTGCACCAAAAAGGAGACAGCTCCAGCCATCATTGCCCCTAACGCAACTGTTCCCCCTAGTTCAGCTACAAGTGGTGGTTCTCAACAGAAGGGTGTAGTAGGGTTAACCCTGGGAACTGAGATAGATTCTGGCCTAGTCAGAATACCAACTCAAGCTGTTTTGATCTGTGATGGGGACATAGCCATGTCCTCTACTGTGAGTCCCAATACCTTGGGCAAGTACAGACAAACTCCTTTAATTAATGATAAAGTGGCTCAGGCCTACAGGGACACGTGCTAGTGTCACAATGGTGACACCCAGCTATGTGAGCCCTGGAAGGATCATAATAGGTAAAAATTACCTAGTGACCAAAGCTAGCAATGTCACTACCACTCATGAGATGGGAGTTGTTAATTTCTCCTGGGGAGGGGTAACTGCCCTAAAGAAGGTTGTGGTTAGCTCAGACCTCCCTGTAGAATGTTTGCTTGGCAATGACCTAGAGACTTCAGCCTGGCCTGAAGTGGAGTATAGGACCCATGCAGAAATGTTAGGAATCTCAGCACATGTCCTTGCTATGACTAGGTCACAGGTCAGAAATTGCAACACTGAAAAGGCACTGGATTCTGGAATAATGGACCAGTTGCCTACCAGGAGGAGAAGCAGTAGGGCTAAGGCAGCGCCTTCCCCCTTGCCTCAGGATGAGGATCAGCCTTCTGAGGAAGCTGATTGTGGGCCTGAAGAAAGAACTGTCATAGAAGAGCTTGAACCTGATCAGGTTGAGTTTCTTGGGACAGGGGGACCTTCCAGGGCAGATCTGAGGAAGGCCCAGTTGGACTGCCCTTCTCTTGAACCCCTCAGACAGCTAGCTGCTGCTGAGGCTGCAGGGAATGCTAGTGGAACCCATAAGGTTTACTGGGATGAAGGGCTCCTGTATTCAGAGGCTAGAGACCCCAAGCCTGGAGCATCCAGGAAGTTGATCATACCGTTGGCATTCAGGGGCTTCCTTTTGACACTAGCCCATGATATTCCCCTTGTAGGACATCTTGGCCAGAACAAGACTTGGGACAGACACTTTCACTGGCCCCACATGTCAGAAGACACCAAGGAGTTTTGTCGCTCCTGTGTCACCTGCCAAGCCAGTGGCAAATCAGGTGGCACTACAAAGGCCCCCTTTATACCACTACCTGTGGTGGAGGTTCCCTTTGAAAGAGTAGGAATTGACATTGTTGGACCAATGGATCCCCAAACAGCATCTGGGCACAGGTTTTTTTCTGGTGGTAGTGGGCCATGCCACCAGATACCCAGAGGCTATTCCCCCTAGGACCACTACAGCACCTGAGGTGGCAAGAGCTCTTTTGGGAGTGTTCTCAAGAGTGGGTTTCCCTAAGGAGGTTGTATCAGACAGAGGTGCAAACTTCATGTCTAGTTACTTGACTGCAATGTGGAAGGAGTGTGGAGTAAACTATACGTTTACCACACCCTATAACCCACAATGCAATGGTCTAGTTGAAAGGTTCAACAAGACCTCAAAGGGCATGATCAAGGGCCTCCCTGAAAAGCTCAGGCGGAGATTGGACATCCTGCTGCCCTGCCTTTTGTTTGCTTACAGAGAAGTCCCACAAAAGGGGGTTGGTTACACCACTTTTGAACATTTGTTTGGGCATCCTGTAAGAGGACCCCTTTGTCTGGTGAAGGAAGGATGGGAGTTACCTCTCAAACTTGCCAAACAAGACATTGTGGACTATGTACTTGGTCTCAGCTCCAGGATGTCTGAGTACATGAAAAAGGCATCCAAACACCTTGAGGCAAGTCAGGAATTACAAAAGGCCTGGCATGACCAAAAGACTGTACTGACTGTTTACCAGGAAGGACAGAAAGTGTGGGTGTTGGAGCCTGTGGCCCCAGCAGCTCTCCAAGACAAGTGGAGTGGACCCCACACTATTGTTGAACAGAAGGGAGAAGTCACCTATTTGGTTGACCTTGGAACTCCCAGGAGCCCCCACAGTGTGCTTCATGTCAAAAAGACTGAAACCATATGTTGGCAGGGCAGACATGGGCTTGCACATGGCTACTGATGAAGGACAGGAGAAAGAGAGTGATCCTCTCCCAGACCTGCTCTCTCAGAACCCTGATGATGGTTCAGTTGATGGTGTAGCCTTGACAGGCAGCCTCACTGACCAACAGGAGAGAGACTGCAGACAAGTTCTGCAGACCTACAGAAATATGTTTTCACTGACTCTAAGTCAGACTACCTGGTGCAAGCATGAAGTGGACACTGGGGATAGTCGGCCTGTTAAAAGTAAGATTTACAGGCAACCTGATCATGTAAAGCACTGTATCAGGACAGAGGTCCAAAAGATGTTGGAATTGGGAGTCATTGAGCCCTCAGAGAGCCCTTAGGCCAGTCCAGTAGTCCTGGTGCCTAAACCTCACACCCAAGATGGTAAGAGAGAGATGAGGTTTTGCATGGATTACAGAGGTCTCAATGCTGTCACTAGGACAGATGCCCACCCAATACCCAGGGCAGATGAGCTCATAGACAGATTGGCATCTGCCAAGTTTTTGAGCACATTTGACCTGACAGCTGGCTACTGGCAGATCAGACTAGCTGATGATGCAAAGCCAAAGACAGCATTTTCATCCCCTGGTGGACATTATCAGTTTGTGGTTGTGGTAATGCCCTTTGGTCTGAAAAATGCACTTGCATTATTTCAATGGTTAGTGAACCAAGTCCTCTCAGGCCTGGATGACTACTGTGCAGCTTATCTAGATGATATTGCTGTCTTAAGTTCTACCTGGGAAGATCACCTGATCGACCTGAAAAGTGTTTTGGAGGCCCTGCAAAAGGCAGGCCTAACTATCAAGGCTACCAAGTGCCAGATAGGGCAGAGCCAGGTTGTATACCTGGGCCACCGTGTAGGTGGGGGCCAGGTTTAACCATTGCAGAGCAAGATCCAGGCCATAATGGACTGGACTGCTCCAACCACCCCGACTCAGGTCAGAGCTTTCTTGGGTCTGACTGGGTACTACAGGAAATTTGTCAAGGGGTATGGTTCCATTGTGACACCCCTTAATGACTTAACTTCCAAGAAAATGCCAAAGAAAGTTCAGTGGACAGTCAGCTGTCAAAAGGCATTTGATGACCTGAAGCAGGCCATGTGCACTGCACCAATTCTTCAAAGTCCAGACAACTCCAAAGAATTCATTGTTCAAACAGATGCTTCTGAGTTGGGGGTAGGGGCTGTGCTATCACAATTGAATAAAGATGGCAAAGACCAGCCAGTAGCTTTTATTAGCAGAAGGCTGACCCCTAGAGAGAAACGTTGGTCAGCTATTGAGAGGGAGGCCTTTGCTGTGGTGTGGGCACTGAAGAAGCTGAGGCCATACTTGTTTGGCACTCACTTCAAAGTTCAGATAGACCATAAGCTCCTCTTGTGGCTAAAACAGATGAAGGGTGAAAATCCCAAACTGCTCAGGTGGTCCATTTCCCTACAGGGGATGGACTATACCGTGGAACATAGACTTGGGAGTAACCATGCCAATGCAGATGGACTCTTCAGATATTTCCACTTAGAACATGAAGACTCAACTGGTCAAGGTTAGTTTGATGTCCCTGCGTTTTTTTGGGGGGGGGGGCTTTGTGTAGGAGAGTAGGGTCTGCTTCCTACGGTTACCCACACTTTTTGCTGTGATTCTCTGTTTTTTTTACTTTAGACTGGCGGTGGCCCTGCTAAACAGGACCACAGCCTAGCTGTTCTCTCTCTAAATTGTAACCATGTACTTTAGGTATATACCAGATTGGGTATTGGGTCACCTCTGTGAGACCCTGTATAGTGTACCATAGATACCCAGGGCATAGGTGCCCCCATGGCCTACCAGGGGCTGCAGCATGTATTATGCCACCCCTGGCTGGCCCTCCAAACTGACACCACAGGTCTGTTCACACAGCCTGAGTGAGGTGGTGTAATCACCCCTTACTTAGATATAGTATACCAATATCTACATATACATATATATATATATATATATATATACATATACATATACATATATATATATATATATATATATATATATATATATACACATATATATATATATATATATATATATATATATATATATATATATATAGACACATATACACCTATAAGCTACTCCTATGGTAGGCCTCTGCAAACCTTCTAGAGGGAGAAGACATGTAGTTACTGTTAAACCCGGTAAAAGTTTAACAGAGCCCCAGCATCACAAAATGGATGCTGCTGCCACAGACACGAGTCTGACCTCCTGCTGCTGGACGAAACTCCGGCAGGGGAGGCTTAGACAATAGGTTTCCTGTCCAGGGAGGTGCTACCTCCTCCCCAGACAGGCTGTAGTGTATTGAAGCAGGGAGGGCTGCATTCAGTGAATGCTTTCCAGACACTGCCTGGGGCACACAAGGTGCTCCATGCATAGTCCAGTCCAAACCGGATGCTGGGGCACTCAGCCCCAGCTCTGGCGCGAAACTGGACAAAGGAAAGGGGGTGTAACCACCCCCTCTCCTGGTCCACCCATAGGAGGGACCTTTTCAGGTAATCCAGCCCACAACCTTAGTATAAGTATAGGAGCTGTGTCCCTAGGACTTAAGATTATCCTGGACGAATCTTTGCAAGACATATCCTGGACCTTCGACATTCCATTTCGACTGGAAGACGGAAGACAACTCCCTAGTGGTCAAGGAGTGACCACCCTTTTCAAACAGGCACCAACAGCAACTTTGCCGGTCTGGATTTTCAAGGCTCCCGCCGGATCCCGAAGGATCTGCGACACAGGACATGGACTTCCAGACATCTCTGACCCGACCCACATCCACAGCAAAGCTGAGATAAGTGGCGGACACGAGAGACGCTGGACCGGAACTCCTGAACATCCTGCATTTGGTAACTGCATCGACTCCTGAGGTATCTCGCAGTTGTGCATTGGGGTATGAGAAGCCCCAGTCCCAAGCCCCATTTGCACCAAAGCACAGGCCCCCACACTCCACGAGTGTCCCGTGGGCTCCGCTTTTGCATTTGAGCTCGACGCGTCTTTCCGGTTCCTTCCCCGTTGGCTAGTGAGCCCCCTGAAGACTTTTCTTTACAACAAACTTGCTTTCCTGGTTGCTCCAGGCTTGCTCAAGCTTCCCTACAAAGGAGAAGCACCACAGACCTTGCTGGTCTACAACAGAGCCAATCTCGACATCCTGCGTGGGTTGCGATTGTCAAGGCTTGTTGGGTCCAATCCGGATACCGACACCGCAGTCAACTAGATCCTTTGTGGGACAGCTCGAATCCAGCGCCTGGTCATCGTCGATGCCTCCTGGACCTCGTGGCTGAAGAGACAAGCTTCACTTCTTCACCTGCAAGCACCCGACATCGCCTGGTTCCTTCCTGGTTCCATCCTGGTCACTGGCAAGTGACCCAGACTCTGTCCCCTCTGCTTTCAGGTTCTTCAGATCTTCGATCCACCCTTGGATCCACATGGACACTTTTCCTCTGGTCGCCTGCAGCACTTCTTTGCAGCTCTCCATTGAAAACAATGATGAAACCCGACACGAAAAGGCACCTATGCACCCGGCTTCCCTGGGTGAGGTAACACGAGTACTCCGGTGATCCTGTGGGTCTTGACTCTCTTAGTGTCCTAGTTTAAAAGGGTTCCATCCTAGTCCATCCGGAAGTGTCCTTAAATTGTACTTTTGTAACTTCTTCGTTTCCCATAGAAAGTCAATAGTAAATCGCGGCTGTGTTTAGACACTGCACGTGTCTCCCGTGGGCCTCCTACTTCCTAACCTTTGGTTGTTTAGAGTAGCCCCAGCGATTCCACAGGCCCCAGGCCCGCTTTCTATTCCACACCATGTTCTTATACCACTATTTTAGTATATGGTTTGTGAGGCCCCCAGGGCATACTGTATATTGTGCAACTTATCGTATGCTAATTGAGATTCTTCGAATGTACTTTGACCTCTGACCTCATAAAGAGTACAGAGGGGTTGTGTTTAGATTAAATACATATATATATTTGATATATACCTTGTGTGGTGTCCTTTCATTTGGCACTCAAGGGACTATAATTGGTAAAAACAACTTGCTTAATACGCTCTCTGAAGTCTTAGCCTGATGACTGCTGGTCCATGCTACCACTAGGATAGCTTTCTATAAGGTGTACTTTACAACCACCATCAATAAGGGTCGATTAGACTGGTGCAAGGTGCCCACTAGAACTAGTGGACATCATATGCCAGGCTAACTTCTCACACCGGTGAGAGTGGGTCCCGCCACGAGAGATGAGTCTACAGCCGTTTTTCCACAGGACCCAGGAAGAGGAAGATCTTGTGCGAAGTGGCAGGAGTAAACAACTACCCTTCAGGTGGAGATAGGGACTTGAAGGTGGGACTCGTAGTGGTTCCTCCACACACCTAAGGAGTGGCGTTGAAGTGACATGGCGAAGAACACCCAGTCCAGTGAAAGCCTGGTTAATAGGGCCTTCAGGACATCCAGTCAGAGGGGAATACCCAGGAGAGGGGCATCCTAGTGAGCGAGGGATGTTTGCATGTACTCCACCATTGCGTAGCGAGGAACAATGCTGCCTTTGTGAAGATGCAACAACAATTAGGACTGATTGGTGAAAATGTGACATCTACCAGATCCACCATCACTACCTGCATCGTCACAGAGAAGTGGACATAGAGAGACTTTGGTGTCAACTTCCATGTTTGGAATCTAAGGAGTACCGGACCCACAGGGCAACACTGAACTGTGCCAAGCAGAACTGGTGATCCTAGCTGCAGTTGTACCATTGTCTTGTTTCTGCAAGCAGCTGAACAGACTCAGTGGAAGTACATATTTATTGTTTTATTTTTTCCAACAGGTTGGACTTTGTTGTTCCATTTTGAATAATGTTTTGGAGGGATGTAGTGACCTGCTGGTCACTGTTCTAGTTGTTATCAGCATCAGCCACTCCTAGAGGGATGACTTACACCCCACCCCACACCCATCCAACACAGGTTTCACAGGACATGTGACCCTGCCAATAAAAGGGTCGGGCGCACGTTCCCTGGGCCAGTTCTACACACTAAGATACAGTGTCCATGTGATTACTAATAGTGTATGGGGCCTAGGGCCGAGCACCATTACAACAGCTAGGCTGCAATGGCGAACTTCAGGACTGCCTCTGTGTGGGAGGGGGTGGACTCATAGAGTTTGACACAGATTTGGAGACAGCGAGCTCTTTCGTGACCAACCCTGACTTCCTCTTCACTTGTCTTTACAGTTTTTGTGTTGTACAAGAGCCACTGGTGCATTAAACTGGATTTCCATATTTGGGAGTCGTAGTCTCTCCAACATATTATTTATTAATTTCTGAAATTCCTTTCTCACTGTATGTATTGCTATTTGGTTAAAGAGTGAGGTTTTAGACTTGTGAACAGAACTTGGTATCTGCCTTTACAACAGTTTTCAACATTGCTGGTTAGTATGATACCGGATTATCTTAAAGCTATTGTCCAGATCATGCTTAACCTTTCATACTTTTATCATTTTAAATTTGTACTCCCGTATTTTACTCTCATAATCAAAAAAGCAGGATGGAAATGGTGATG
The DNA here is from genome assembly GCF_964261635.1 of Lissotriton helveticus. Lineage (NCBI taxonomy): Eukaryota > Metazoa > Chordata > Amphibia > Caudata > Salamandridae > Lissotriton > Lissotriton helveticus. The sequence continues at coordinate 613,939,969 of NC_136073.1, read as the reverse complement.
ACCTCCAACAAGGGCCGGCCTGGTCTGTAGTGGGCACCGAGCAGTTACCGGGTGGGCTGCCAGGGTGGGGGATGGTTTTGGACCCCTGGGGGCCGTTTTTAGGTCTCGCTAGAGCCAGCGCATGCGCCGGTCAGGAAAGACATTTAGTAACTGGCTTTTTGAAGTGCTACCAAAAGGCTTTCTCCGGCCACCAGCGAGCGGTTTCACACACGGGCGTGTGCTTACGAACACAGGCGCCATCTCGCGGGCACCCTTACAGCCGTGATTACTTTCTCTTTCGCGGCGCCGCCATCTGCCTTTTCTCACTCCGCTTCTCCCACACCACAGAACGAGTCCCCTTTCACGGCCGCGCGGGCCGTTACTTTTATGGCCACACGGCCTATGCCTTTTTCAATATATTCTGCAATACTTGCATTTCTCGCTGATTTACCTTTCTCGGCAACCGCCCATCTCTCACTCTTCTACGACTCACTTCTCACTCTTTTTTGATATTTCACTGATTTTTCTTTTATCTCTCTAGCACCCTCGCCCTTTATCCTACACACACACTTGTTAAAACGCTTGTTTTTCTCCTACACGCTCAGTTGTACTCTCCTATCTCTAAAAGCATAATTTGTGGTTCCCTTTCCCTGGATTGTTCTTGGTTTTAGCCTCTACCACAAGTAAAATGAAGTAACGAAGGTGAAATACCTCACAAGTGAGATATGACAGGGAATCCTTCAAATCAGCCTTTGGATAAATATCAGAATTAATGACTGATGTCTGTTTCTTATTACTCCCTCCAACTCAGACTCATACACGCCCACCTTAAAAAGGCTCAAGGAAGAGCACTGTGCCATTTGTAAAAAGAGGGAAACTGTCCCAAGTGAGTTTTGTTTACATTCTCAATCTAAAAAGAACTAAAGCTCTAGTTACTGCAGAAATAGAGGAACAAGCTTTTGGACAAGGAAAGGATTCAGTTTACGCAGCGTCTCGTAAGGCTGCCCTTGAGACCCATATAGCTTTGTGGGAATATAGACCCTCGTGGGCAAAATGAATGTATACCCACCTGTTTAAATTTTACATTGACTAGTCCATGCACCTGCTGTCTGTCAACTCATGTGCCTTTTCTCTCTTTTCCTTTCCGTTAGGATCTCATGCCGCTCTACTACCCATCCTGCCATGCCTGCAGTTTACCAAATTCTCCCATCTCTTGGAGTCTAAACCTTTTTCACCTTTTGCTGTTACTCATCTCACACCTCTCTCTTCTCTTCCTAGCATCAGTATCCTCAGAACTTCTTGATCCCTGAATTCTGCGAGTCTATGCCTCTCCTTATCATAACATGAAGTTTAACCCCATATATTCCGCTGTATTTTGTAGCTTGTTTAATCATTTCACTCCCTGGATTTCCGGATGCTTGCCCATATCCACATGTCAGTTCCTTTTATAACGGATGTTTTATGGCCTGATTTTCTGTAAGTGATGCTACACGTGGTTAGAGTTGTTTCAGAGTACAGCACCTTAACATCTTTCTGTTAAAGTATTGTTTTGTAAAAAAACAACAGCAAACAACACATAAATAAAATTATTCAATACCGCCGCAAATTAATTTTGCTTGAAGCGGTGTTGCGTCACATATGAATGTATTGGAATACCTTACTATATAATTTGATAAATATAACTAGCATCAGACGTTTTTTCAGCCCCAAAGCATCAGCTCTTCTGAATGCACTCTGCACGGTGTAAACCTGTTTAAATCCCAGGATTTGAACAACAAACACCGAGTCCTCTGGCTGAAAGGCGTGACATACACTTACTTAAACATCAGGTAAACTTGCCCAGAAATGAGCAACCTGAGAACATGAAGTTGAGATCTCTTTCCTTGTTTCTCTTAAACTAGGACAGTAAAGACCTCTACTGAAACACCCTCCCTGTTTGAGTACTAAAAATCAGTAGAGCGAGAGAACTTTAAATCCCTCTCTCCTTAAGCGATTTACTTGGTCTCAGTAGTTCTGCTGAATTATTTACAATATATATGGCCACAGTGGCATAAACAGACAGACTTATAAAGATCACAGTTATATGCATGTCGATGTGTGGCATGAGTATTACGCAGCAGTGGCCAGGTGTAGCAAACGATAATGACAGTTACATCCCTGTTGCTTAAAACTCTTACTGAAATATCCCATCTTGCTGAATTTAAAATACGCAACAGACTCTTGAAGACTTGAAAAACAAGCATTGGCATAGCCAATAGGTCTAGCTTTTGTGACCTTATAAAAGTCTAGCCATGCAACAGTTGATGTTGTTGCACCAAGCATATTGTGCTGCATAACTAAATACTTATAAGGTCCCGAAAGCGAGAACTATTGGCTATGCCAATGCTTGTTGTTACCAGGGGCCAGTTTTGCAGCATACAGGCCCCCTGTAACAAGAGCAGCTGCAGTGTTTTCCATGCAAGCAACGCCTCCCCCCCATCCCCATCCCACTCCCTGGCCGATCTGACTCAATTGCAAGGGCCAGTTTGCGTTCCCAGTGCAGCCCTGCCTCCAACATGAAGTGACAACGATTGTTAAAGTAATCTGCGAATGTAGGTCACAAGTAGGAGCTAGGCTATACTAAGATTGCAAAGTGTTATTTTTTCTACTTCTGTGACAGAAAATTGAGCAGGTATTCTCTGTGCGGAGTATAGCGAGCATCTTCTGGGGTGTTGATGAAGTATGCGGTTTTCTCGTAATGACCGAGTTGCCTACACAAACATTTGGTATTGGAAGGTTTGTGTTTTTATTTTGTTATTTTTTTAGGAGTTGCAGATATGCATTTGCACAGTTCATGCAACACTGACAGCAGGTATATATGTTTAAAAAAATGGTGTTGCAAATTAGTACATAATGATGAAGTGTATAGTACTATTCATAACCATAATAATAAGATTTTATAAATCACATATAAAAGTAAATATCGCATTCAGGCCAGTATACTTTACAGTTCATGTAGCATTTGGCAGCAAGCATAATTGATATGAATTATACAGTAATAAAGTTTCTGGTCTCAGTTATTACCAAAGTAAATCAGATAAAGTAATATATAAGAGCGCAATTAGCTGTGCCTAGATTGTGCGTGATAATAAAGTGTTAAGTCTAATTAATACCACAGTTGCAATATTTATATGAAAAATAATAACTAGCAAATGCCATTTCCTACCCTAGAGAGGAATTGAACAATAGAAAAAACATTCAAACCCCCTTTGCCTTATATTCATTGTAATATTGGCATCACATATATATGAAGATAAATAAGTAAAACAAAAATAGCTATTCATTGACACTCCAATTGAGAGCCTCTGTTCCCGGTCTGCCGTCTGCTGATTGCGCGCACAGCCCCAGCGCTACCCGAGAACCACTGGAGACGTCAGACGCCTAGTTGGACGTGGTCACGCAGGCACACATGCACGCGCGCACCCGAGGATCATGTCGAGAATCAACCTGAGGATCACCACTGAACGCCCGAGGTGCCCTGCGGGAGGTTAGCGGGAGGCCCAGATGAGCCCCCGATGAGCAGAAGAGGGCAGTGTGGTGAAAGCAGGAGAAGGTGCAGCCTGGGAGCTTGGTGAAAGCAGGATTTTACCGGCAGAGCCTGAGAGCCTGTGAGGCCTAGCTCCGAGAGGAGCATTCATAATCGCGCAATAAACAGACCACGCAGTGTGTAAGCGTAAAAGGCCATTTTATTAGACCAGGCTGCGTGATCTGTACATAACAATAAACATCAACAAGTAAATAACATCATACCCCCACTCACACTTCCCCCTCATTCGTTTCACCCGTTCCACCTCCTCACAAACCCCTACAAACTCCATACCATGCCTTATTCCTGCCCATCAATCACTTGTCATCCAGCCCGCTCCTTGCATCCTTCCAATCATGCCTCTATCCGCCATTCGAACTCCCCCCCCCCAAGGGATGGGTGTGCCCGCTCTTGACCCCCCTGTCCCTTCAAAGTACCGCCTAAAGCAGCTCTGGCCTAAACTGGCAACGCCAAGGACCTACCCAAAAACCACCTCCAACTGCCGGGTGGGTGGGTGGCCTTTCTTTTTCCCCTCCCGATGGGGCCAGACGCAGGAAGAGGCAGTTCCCCATCTCCCCTGCACCTATATACCCACCCCCTAACTCCTCCCCTTCCCCTGCCTGTCCTATCCTGCGCGAAAGACCCCGGGGGAAGACTAGTCTGAGACTGTGCTTCCCCGGGGCCCGGCATCGCGCAATAAACAGACCACGCAGTGTGTAAGCGTAAAAGGCCATTTTATTAGACCAGGCTGCGTGATCTGTACATAACAATAAACATCAACAAGTAAATAACATCATACCCCCACTCACACTTCCCCCTCATTCGTTTCACCCGTTCCACCTCATCACAAACCCCTACAAGCTCCATACCATGCCTTATTCCTGCCCATCAATCACTTGTCATCCAGCCCGCTCCTTGCGTCCTTCCAATCATGCCTCTATCCGCCATTCGAACTCCCCCCCCAAGGTATGGGTGTGCCTGCTCTTGACCCCCCTGTCCCTTCAAAGTACCGCCAACCAGGGAAACCCCTTGTAGGGCGGTTCCCAGCCCCACCCCTCCTACCCAGGTCAGATCGCCCGCTCCAGCACACCCGCAATCACTCCCTGACACACCAGATATTCTCATTCCATAATTTGCTCACAACATCACGCATCTCCATCATGTACCAAGCATTGCCCAGCCGTGACAAGTGTACTCCGTCGTCCCTAAAAGCTAAAGGTTCCTCCAGTCGAATCCCTCCATGAGCAATCACTTTAATGTCCTTGTCAGCACAGTATAGTCTCATTGCCCTGTTGAGCTTCCGTCGTGCCTTTTCGATCGCCCCATGCTTCATCGCCCCTCTCCACACTTTCCTGGGGACCAACTCTGTCCAGGCAATGCAGGTCCCTGCAAGCCTAGATTTCAGCACCTCCAAGTCCCTCTGCATGAGCTGTAAAAGCGCCAAACCTGACAGCTGCACCAGATAATTTTCACCAAGATGTATTATTAGCAAATCAGGGCATCCCCTCTGCGGGACCATCTTCGCGAGCCAGGGCAGTAGTGCCCCCCATCGCATGGCGCCTTTGCCCCACCATTGTACCTCGTGCAAGTGTCCTTTCAGTCCCAGGTTACGGCCGTAAACCTGTTGCTCCGCATATTTGGATGCCCAAAGCACGAAGGAGTGCCCAACAATCCATGTCACCGTCTTTTTTCCCGGTCCACCCACGCAACCTACGAAGAAAAAGATGTTAGAACAAGAAACAACAACAATGAATCAACCAACACCCTGCCTGGGACCATCTCATTTCCTCACATATCTCTCACAACAACGGGACTTCCAGCGCCCAATCCGCCGAATCCTATCCCAAGACCTCCCCAACCGGGCCGCAGCTGTCGCAGCCCCGATTCTGAAAGAGTGAGTCCCGAAACCAGACGCATCCATCCCCAATCGTCGCAAAGCCTTGCGCAACACCGCCAACAACTGGCCCGCCGTCAACCTCGCGCCTGAAGCGTGACAAAAGATTTCCCCACGCGCCACTCACGCCGTTCCCAGGAAAGTCCTCCATTCAATCAGAGGGCACACGGGCCCACCCTCCGTCTCATTCAGCCATACCCATTTACCCCTGCCCAACTGATCAGTCTTCGAGCACCGCAACCAAATACCCAGGCGACCACCATCCACCCGAACTTCCTCAAACAACCTGCCAGCCATGCCCCTGGTACCCAGCAGCTCAGACACCCTGAACGCCCCGAAAAACATCCACACCATACACAAACGGAAAAGGCCCACCTCAAACAGGTCATAACAACATTCCGGCAACTCCCCAACCAGCCGGACCAATAACTCAAAAGTAACTGCTTCCCGTAGCCTGCCCCCCCCCCCACTCCTACATTCCCTGCCCCAACCCCGCAACATCCTGCTCACAATCACATCTTTGGTCGGATCAAAACCCAAAAACAAAGCACAGTAAAAGGATATCCCCGCCAATTTACCAGAAATCGTAGCCGCAGTCAAGCCCCTGTCAATACAATCCAGCACAAAATGCCTCAGTCCCTGTTCCACCACAGACTCAACACCAACGACACCATTCAGACTCCAACCCATGAAAGCACTAAATTCAGACCATGCCAAGCGATACGTCCTCCTCGTTGTTTCTGCAACAGACCCTTCCACCAGGCCAATCATCCTCACTCCCCCAAGGCCCAGATGCCGGCCGGCAGCTCGGTCTTGCACGCATCCGCTCCCGGTGCCAGGTGCCGGAACCGCTGCCACTGTGAACGAGACAAAGCATCCGCAATGTCATTATTCGCCCCAGGGACATGCTTCGCCCGAAACACCACATTCAGCTGCAGACAAGCCAACATGAACCTCCGCAAAAGCCGCAGCACTCTCAGGTCCCTCGCCCTCTGACGATTCACCAGCTCCACCACCGTCATGTTGTCCACATGGAAAAGCACTGACCTGTTCCGAAATTCCCCCCCACACCTCCAAAGCCACCAGCAGAGGAAAAAAATCCAAGAAAGCAATGCTTCTCCCCTGTTTGAGCCAGTGAGCCCGCCAGCTCTCCGCGCACCACCTCCCGTCCCAGAAAACACCAAACCCCGCTGACCCAGCTGCATCAGAGAAAATTTGGCATTGCCAGACCGCCCTTTCCTCATCAAATTCCAGGGGCACACCATTGAACTCCTTCAGGAATGCAATCCAGGTCCTCAAATCAGCACGCACCCCCATGGAAACCCTGACCCTGTGATGTGGGAGTACCGCCCCCGACATGGCCATGCCGAGCCGCCTACAGAACGTCCGCCCTGCTCTCACCACTCTACATGCAAAGTTAAGGAAACCAAGGAGCTTCTGAACCGCTCTCAAAGGGATCCGCTTTTCTTCAATCGCCCACTCCAAACAAGCCAGTATTTCCGCCACTTTGGCATCAGGAAGGCGCGCTAGCCACTGTACTGAGTCCAGCTCGATCCCCAGGAATGTCAAGCAACAGCTGGGACCAGCCGTCTTCTCCGGTGCCAGAGGCACCCCAAAATGAAGGGCCAGTTCTTGGAACCGCGACAGGGCCCTGCCGCAATCCCCAGAATCCGCCCTCCCCAGGAAGAGGAAATCATCCAAGTAATGAGTGACCTCTCGGCACCCACTGACTCGCACCATGACCCACTGCAGGAAGGTGCTGAATAGCTCAAACAGAGCGCAGGAGATGGCGCACCCCATGGGCAAAACCTTGTCCACGTAGACGGCCCCCCCAAACTGCATTCCCAAGAGCGAGAAATCCGCCGGATGAATGGGCAGTAGACGGAAAGCTGACTTGATGTCACATTTCGCCAATTCAGCCCCCGCCCCACACAACCTCGCCAGACGGATCGCATCGTCCACCGAGCACCCTAGAATCTTCCTCCGCAATGAAATCGTTCACTGACTGGCCCTTCGGCCACGACAGATGGTGTATCATCCTAAACTCCCCTTCCTCCTTCTTCGGTACCACACCCAACGGAGAGATGATCAGATCGTCCAAAGGCCAGTCAGTAAACGGGCCAGCCACCCTTCCTTCCTCAACCTCCTTCCTCAAATTAGCGGCCACCACACCAGGCAATTCTTTAGCAGATCGCAAGTTGTCGGCCCATCGGCGCTCCCTGGGGCCCTGATAGCCCACTCTAAAACCCTCTGTGAAACCCCAGAAAAGCCGCGCCGCCGCCTCCTGATCCGGGTAGCACGAGAGCCAGGGGGCCATCGCCTCCACCCTAACCGGTGTAGGCGCCCTTCTGTCCAGGGTGGCCCCGCCCTCGGGCGTTCCTCCACTGTTCTGAGGGCGTGGCAAGTGTGAGACACTGAGTGAGTGCATGCTTCCCTCCGCACTTCGAGCACTCATGTTTGAACTTACAGGGGTACCGGGAACAGTACCCCCTATTGTAGCTCCAACAGGCCCCTGTGGAATATCCCCCAGGCTTAGTCTGTTGCCCCGATACGATGGTGCTGGGCACTGCGCCTCCTCCCGCCCCGCTTTGGGCGGGACGCGGCGGAAAGGACCGATACACTACCGGCAAACCGCTGGCCGTGTGTGTGGATGCAGTGGAGTGCGTGGACGCCATCCACTGCACCCAGAGCTCCTGATCCACCTCCCCCCAGCTTTTTTCCGGATTCGCACTGACCCTGGCCCTAAACTCCTCGTCATAACTCAGCCATGCAAATCCCCCAAACTGCATCTGAGCCTTGCGAATGATGTCCATGTACTTGAACAACGCAATCGCCCGGTCCAGATACTTTTCACAGTAGATACTGGCATAAATCAACAAGCATTTACAATGCAATGGTTTTGCCTTTGTTAAAGTTAGAGCTATTGGCATTGCTCTTGACATTATTTTTATTTATGTTTTTTTTAACATAAATAAATGGCATTGTCAGGCCCTTGTCAATACATTGAGTTGCTCCCCATCATTTAAAGCTGCCCTAGTAAGGGTGCTTGTTCTGGCGGAGCCCCAAACTCTGAATCCAAAGTGTAATGCGAGGGGGCACGCAGTTCGTTGCTTGTTAATCGCTACTAACATGAAGACGGATCTGTCTGCATGTTACCTGTTCTTTGCAGCAGGCATCTTAACCCTCACTGCTGCATACCACGAATAGAAACTTCCAGAGTCAAAGTCTTTATTAGACAAACCTCTGCTCTAGACAGGCGTAATGTTAATCACTGTTCCCTGAACATTGTTCCCCACAAATTTCTGGATATGGAAGTGGCAGCAGGGCCTTTTGTTCCCATATATAGTGGCAGAACAGGCACCCCCATGACAGATCAGTACCCGGTGCGGTCGGCCCCCCCCCAGAGCCGGCCCTGAGCTGAGCAGCAGCATGCGTGAAGCCAGGGCGTGTTCGGTCTCAACTGATAGGAATGTCACTTTCGTTATTTACTAGGCCTCAAGATTCCGTAGCGCTTTACATGAGCCCCGGTTGTGTTACATGCTGGGGGCCTTCTACGTTAGGCACTGGGGATAGTGATTTGACCATAGTTTTTCTTTAGGGTGTCGGTGGCATCTGTGCATTTTTTCCCTTTGTCTGCGCTCTATAGTGGGAAACGGGTACTAACAACTGCCTCCTCATCTGCTTCCGAATCGCACATCTTTCACGCTATAGCGGTTTTTAAAATTCTGCCTTCTGTCCTCGTGCCCCTCATATTCCCGCTTTAAGCTATAGGAACTCCCAAACTGTCATTCAAGGCACAAACATTCACAAAGTATCATCATAGAAGTAATACAATAGAAACCAACGAACGAAAATGCGTTAATTTCCGTCTCTGAGCATGCTCTATTTAGGTCAGATGAAAGGCTTATTTATATCAGGCAGCGCACTAAAACCACCTTTTTTCCACAGGGCACTTTAATCTTTTGTAGGCAGGGAGAGATTGCGATGCACTCAGAATCACCGGATGTTGCGCCGACTCTGCCCCTGGAGCCGAGAGTCAAGCATTGGCCTTGCGTTTCTAAAGCTCGGAGCGCTGCATGCAAGGCTATAACTTCTACCCCTTGGTCACCTTTCATCACGTGTAGAAACAATCTATTTCTACCTTTCATCACGTGCACTCCCTGACGACCAAAACCAAGCTAGTTGATTCTTTGCATGGTCTGTTGTCGTTTATGGCTTTGCAAGGTGCCGTTTCAGTGAATGCCTAAGCACACATTCTTCCGCCTTAGCCACCTGCACTGCAGTGGGGTTCTTAGGCATGCGAGGCTGTGAATAGTTTATTCAGAGGGAACAACTGTGGTGCAGTACAACACTTGCTGCTTGCACAACTACGGGAAAGAGGCCAAGAGAGAAACCAACCTCATCTGGCCTTTGAGAGGGACGAAAGGGACAATGAAGGATATTTGCATGCAATGACATGAGTGGGGCAGTTGGAATCTGCGCACAGGACCGCTGTGTGACACAGTTACCATTAACTTCGCTTTTCTTGTTCCAGACAGGAATTTAATGGCCTCAATGAGATGGGGAAAAATTAAAGAATTTTCTTTGTTAAATGTTTAACTGCCTGGCTTGGTCCCTCTTTTGATGTTTACTTGAATGCCAGGTCAGCTGCCTAGAGGAAGATGTTGTCACACAGATTTGATAACGCCGAGGCACTCGTTTACAATTCAAACACTTCTTGAAAATTTGCCTCACATAACCACCTTATGCGCTCACTAAAGTAAGTCTGTGAGATATCTCGCAACTAGAACAGGAAATCTGAGTCACCGTAAGAGAAATAAGCGACACTTAAATGAAAGAGCACGAGCTTCCGAGAAATTAAATCTCCGTGTTTTATACACCAGTGTCGCGAATTAACAGAACATATTTACAAGCATTATTCTATTTCATGCTTTCCTAGTCCGTTATCTGTTGCATTCAGTAGCGTCAGAGTGACACGATCCCTGAAAATAAGACATTCTTAAAACACCAGGGATATTCTGTCCTGCACCAGGGAAGCAATTAAATTAAAACTTCAAGCTGGCTATCAATATTTGCAAACGCTGGAGCCCTGCCAAGAACATAAATGCAGATCATTGGAGGCTGGGGGGAGGAGTGCCGTGGCGGGCCCGGTGAACTCGGCTGCTTACAGACACGCTTAGAATCAAATCTCATCACAGATCTTCCTGGCCACAATAATTCCGAATTGCCTCAAACCTACTTGTGTACAGAGGCCTTTCAGGGGTCCTCTTAGAATACCAATGGCGGCAGCGACATTTAAGTAGCCTCTAGCTATTAGGAATAGCTGTAACTATTTCCGCACCATAACCTCACTCTCCCACACAGTTCTAGGAGAAAGTGGCATGCCACGCTGCCCCATCTCGCTCTTGGAGACCGTACCTTATCGCTGCGTTCGGCGCCGGCTGCCGGTGGCCTTCTCCTTCACATGCTGGCTGGGGGTCATGCCTGCCTCTCTCAACCTCGGCCTCCGTCCGACATGTTCCGACTTTCCCTGCCCCGGCAATGGCGGCAGCGACATTTAAGTAGCCTCTAGCTATTAGGAATAGCTGTAACTATTTCCGCACCATAACCTCACTCTCCCACACAGTTCTAGGAGAAAGTGGCATGCCACGCCGCCCCATCTCGCTCTTGGAGACCGTACCTTATCGCTGCGTTCGGCGCCGGCTGCCGGTGGCCTTCTCCTTCACATGCTGGCTGGGGGTCATGCCTGCCTCTCTCAACCTCGGCCTCCGTCCGACATGTTCCGACTTTCCCTGCCCCGGCAATGGCGGCAGCGACATTTAAGTAGCCTCTAGCTATTAGGAATAGCTGTAACTATTTCCGCACCATAACCTCGCTCTCCCACACAGTTCTAGGAGAAAGTGGCATGCCACGCCGCCCCATCTCGCTCTTGGAGACCGTACCTTATCGCTGCGTTCGGCGCCGGCTGCCGGTGGCCTTCTCCTTCACATGCTGGCTGGGGGTCATGCCTGCCTCTCTCAACCTCGGCCTCCGTCCGACATGTTCCGACTTTCCCTGCCCCGGCAGGGGCCAGCTTTCCTCTCCTGGGCACTCTTCGATGGCGGCAAGACGGTAGATGGGGTAATTAAAACGGCATTCTTACACGGTTTTAGGGCAAAACCTCTTCCTCGGCCGGCGGTCGGCCGCCAAATGGCATAAACAAACCTCGACGAGCCCAAAAAAAAGCCCCGCCCACCGCCGCATGACGTTGACAAAAGGGAAAAATTCTCGGGAACGCCCCCGAATCTGGTCCGGCCTTGACGGACAGATCCGGCTCCCAATGGCTAGCCTCCATTTATGGAGCTAGCCAATGGGAGCAGGGGGCGAGGAGGGGGCGGATACCCGACCCAACAGAGAAACATAAGGATTTTGCTAGCGCATGCGTACTTCGTACGCATTGCCAGCAAAACCTAAAAACGCTGATGTCCAGTTCTCCATTGTCACTGGCACCCTGGGTCGCCTAGTCAGCTCCCACTCTTCCTCTTTCGAGCCCTCCTTAGCCTGCACCTCCCTATGGAGTAACTTAAACACATCCACGAACTCGTGCCTCCAAATCCGAGCCCTGAGTTTCTCAGAGAGATGTGAGCCCAATGGCATCGCCAACCTCATGTATGGCAGTTTCTTCGGGACCTTCACCCTTTTTCCTCCTTACCATCCCCTTTGTCCATCTGCACCCCCGTAGTCACCGACTTACCGTCCACCTTCTCACCATCCTCAAGTGTACTGCCCGATGGCTTCTCCGGCTCCCGGACTGACCCGTCTCCCACTCCCACTGACCTGCAAGTCCTCTTACGCCCCTCCCCCCCCCGGGAACCGTCTTCCCAGGCCGCCCACCAGGAACCCTCACCTGTGAGTGCCGAAGTCCGCTCCCTGGGCCTTCCTCTGGGCGCCGCCACCAGGACCGCTGCCGTCCTAGCTTTGGACTTTGTCACCGCCGGGGCCTGTAAAACACCAATGTCGACGTTGTCCGCAGCACTCCCAAAGCCCGCTGCGTCATCCCGCACCTCTCCGTCTTCCAACTCGTCACTCTCATCACCATAATCCAGCTCAAGCACCAGTTCCGGATTCAGACGCACACTCTCCACCTCTTTCACCGCTCTCTTCACACCCTTCTGCACACCCCCACGGCCACGCATCCCAGTCACCACACGCGCCGCAGGAGACCGAGCCCTCGGCGGAGGGACAGCCGCCGCAGACTGCCCTGCTGCTTCAGGCCTGCGTTTTGGAGCCGTCTTGCGCCCCGCCAGGCACCCCCGGGCTCTGCCGACAGCCGCCGGCTTGGATCCCCACCCGCCCCTCATGTCGCTCCAACCTGAGCGGGCCCAAGCACCATCGGGCCTCAGAGCCGTCCTGGCCGTCCCTACACCTGCCATCACTCTCTGGGGGGTGGAGGGGTCCTCCACGGCCTTCTTGGCCCTGACTCGCCTCTGCTCTTCCTCCCGCTCCGCCTCCCGTTCCTCCTCAGAAGTCGGGGTAGGGGGCCCCTCAATCTCATGGCTCCACACCGCCCCCACTCTGGCCCCAGCCTGTTCTGCCCATCTAGCCTCCCGAATCTGCTCAAGGATCCGCTCCTGTCTGGCCCTATCCTCCCAGGACAGGGAGCCCCAGATCATAGGGGGCGGGGGCGGGCAGTAGCCAAAAAATTCAGCCCCCGGGGGGGCGAAGCCCACCTGGCCAGGCCCCGGGGTCCAACCCCCCCCCCACCACCCAGGGGAACAGGTAACGCAGATCCACCGGGGACCCCAGGCGACCCCCGCCCAACCAGGGCAGGTGTGGGCGCCTTGGAGCTTGTGGACAGGTCGATGGGAGCATCATCCCCTTGCTCCGCGTCCACGGACACAGCCCCCTCCCCACAGATCCTCCCGGCCGAGAGGTCCTCCGGTTGCCTCCCGTCCCCGGTGACCCCAGGCACCCCACCGGCACCCACAGACACCCCAGGGGCCAAAACCTGACTCACCCCCCGGCTCACCCCACCTGCCCCCACCTCCTCCGCCACTACCTGCTGCAGCAAATAGCCAGAGGGGGCCTCGCCCCCCACAGCAGTCCCAGAAGCCCCTGGCACGAAGTCGAGCGGGGGGAAGGCTCGCGGGGGCAGGCTCTTGCGCTTCCCGCCCCTCGCCGAGTCTCTGGGCGCTCCGCCCCTCCCTCCGCTCCCCGCATGTCCCCGTGTGCCAGGCTCATCGTCCTGGCACGCGATCACAGCAGCCATGACCCCCGCCGAGGCCGCGCGTGTGCCCCTCGTGGCCCCCACCCACGCCTGTCCCAACACACCCGGTTGGAGAAGATCTTCCCGACCGGCCCTGGCCAGCAGCAGCAAGGCCGCCCGGACCTCCTCGGCCGAGACGCCCGACATTGTGCTGGAACTCACGCTTCCGGCGTGAAACTATGAAACCGGCTGCCGTGAAACAGCCCTCGACGATACCCAGCAGAAACCAAACTCGACCAAAACTACACCTATCACTATCCCTACACTAACCTCCTTTCTTTTTCCCCTCCCGATGGTGCCAGGCGCAGGAAGAGGAAGTTCCCTTCCTCCCCTGCGCCTATATACCCACCCCCTAACTCCTCCCCTTCCCCTGCCTGTCCTATCCTGCGCGAAAGACCCCGGGGGAAGACTAGTCTGCGACTGTGCTTCCCCCGAAGCCCGGCAATTCAAAATGGCCAAACTTTAAACCTAAAAAAAAAACAATGCTGACCTAAAAGAGTGCTGTCGGTACTAGCAGTCTCAGAGCTTGTGACAGCACCTTATCAACAGGTGAGTAGCAATGGGCTGGGAGAGTGAAGAGCACAGCGGTAACCGTGGAACAGAGGTAAGTGAGGAGTAGTTGAGCGCGTGTAAGAAATTCTGAGTGAGGGATGTTCTTGCTCTTTAAATAATCAAGGTCATCAAATCCAAAAAGTGACCTAAAAGTGACTGTGGCAGCCATAAGCTACTGAGTTGGTAAAGGGGGCCCGGAAAATCCCTGTGGAGGCTTTAACAGGGAGGAAGCTTTGAATAGGCTACATATAGGATTGGTGAACGGAGGGCGAGTAACAAAGAAAGGAGCAAAAAGATGGCACCAGCCAAAGCAAGAGCCTGTAAGGCTCCAAAAAATGGGAAAAAGAATTAAATGAACGTTCAAGCGGTAGGCGAAGTGAGCAGTGTCTGTAAGCCAAAGGGGGCGACAAGCGAGCCAACCGGAAAGAAAAAATTAGTATCAAGAAATACCCAATCCTTGACGTTAACACCACAGTCAGCAAAATCGAAAATAAAGATTTTTTGGGAAGACATTTTAAGGGGAAGGATATGACGGAAAAGGAGACAAGTGCCGTGGTGCATCCAATTTCAGAGTCCATAGGCGTGGTGGAGCTAGCCTCTTCAATTCAGACCAGCTTTAATATCGCTGGAGTTTCCTTGAACCCCCAGCTGTCCTCCTCACCAAGACTGTTTCAGCAGTCGCTTCAGCACAAACCTGAGAGCGAGGGCGAAGATGGAACCCTAAGCAGCAAGGATCTGAGTAATAAAGGCAAAGATGGAACAATCGCCCAAACCAAGGCGAATGATGGCGCAGAGTGCTCTTTTGGTATAGGGAGTGAACTATTGCACTCTCCACTGCATGGGCTGGAGGTCACAGGAGCCTCGCGCACTTCCATGCTTGAGGTTATGTGGATCCTCCAAAAAACCCTGCAAGGCTTATTGGAGGTATCTGTAGTAAATAATGAACCTTTAAAACACAAGGGGAGCAGTTTAAAGCTATGTTGGGTGAGTTGACACAAATTAAAGGATTAATGCCAGCATTAGTTAGACCAGTTGGTGAAGAACAGGATGGAGTAGGTGGTATAGAGGAAGAGGAAGATGTGCTTAGGGCTCCGAACCTACAGAAAGAGGCTTAGGGCTCCGAACCTACAGAAAGAGGAACCAAGTGTTTACATATCACGACAGCCTATGATTGTGAGAAAATGAGGAACCAAGTGTTTACATATCACGACAGCCTATGATTGTGAGAAAATTGGACGAAAGAAGATATAATACGAAGGGCCTCCTGAGGTCTAGGGGGGAGGTGGTCGCCCCTGGAAATAGACAGCATTTAAAACAACTAGAAAGGAAGGAGAGAAGAGGGAAAGTAGAAAGGAACAGAAAAGAAGATCAAGAGAGACAAGCGATGCAAAGAGCAAAGGAGAATAAGGCAAAGCCCCAAGTTAAATAAAAAGAATACTGGAATCCGCTAGAAAGAAAAAAGATTAGTAAAAGTAACTTGGTAACAACATCGAAAGGAAAGGAGGGGACGGACATAGAAAAGAGGATAACTTATGGTGCAATGTCAGATAGACCAGTGTTAAAAGCTTACTCTCCATGGCACCTCCGCAGTTTCTGTATGGTGCGGAACTTTTATGCTTGAGTGGCAAAAACGGTTGGGATGTTGAGGAAGGTAAAAATCAAAAAAATCTATTCTCACTCCCCTCGTCAGCTATGGTACAGGCCATAATACTTGAACTAGGACTGACCGCATGGGGCATCTTAGCCAGTATGGCCCTTCTTCGTTTTTGGCATAGCCTAGGAGTAGGCGAGAACACCAAAATATCACAATGGTGTAAAAACGAAATTTGGATTAGTGAATTAGAATGGGCAAAAGAGACTAGAGCTATCATGACGAAGCTATGTAGCACAATGAAGGTTAAATTGTGTCCCATTACTTACATGATTAATTGTGATAAGAAGGTATTAAGGGCATTGGGAAATAAAATATTGCAGGCACAGGATCAAAAGTACCTTGCAAATAAAACCTTAGTACACTTTATGACTGTGGCATGGAAAAATGAACAATGTTTTCCCTATGTTGATAGGTTACCCGATTGTTGGTTGAGAAGAGAGGTTCTAAGGACAAGAATTGGGGTAAACCCGTGTTATGTAAATAATGTGGTAAAAAGCTCAATGATTGATAAGATGGGAAGATGTATTTGCACTTTGAGCTCTTCATGTGATTTGTTACATATTTTAATAGATTGCCAGAAGTTTCTTGATATTCGAATCATGTTTTTAAGAACGATTTTTAGTAAATATGAGATTAAGTCTAGGGCCCAGGCTGTAATTTTGGTAACTCAAATGAGCCACTTAGATATTGTTGTTGCTATTGGGAAGTTCATGCAAAGAGTGAAGGCACTTCTTCTTAATGGTTTTAAATGAGTTTTTAACCCACCCAGATTTAATTAATTAATGGAGGGTGTTTTAATTGTATCGTATTTTAAGATGTGTTAAGTGTATTTAAGATTATGTAACTTTAGATGTATTTTATTATATGTAATGTTTGAGGACCAAAGGTCTAAATAAACGTAAATTAACTTGAACTTGAGCTATCCATAGTCCTCTACATCTTGAATTTCAAACAATATTATCAGCAAGAATATGAAGGTGGATGCTTAAAGTTTCAACAATAAAAATGAAGTCCATAGAAATCGGAGTAAAATACAGGTCAGTGATTAAAAAACAAGAGAAGAGAGAAATTGCGAATACAACCCCCCACCCGGTGGGTGGGGGGGGGTGAGGGGGGGGCAGGGGAGAAAATCATTAAGATCTGCCCACAATACCACCAAATTCTCTTCGTAACCAATGCCCTCAATCCAGTAAGACAATGGAGACCACATCAGAGCTCCACGTTTTCATGCATTCCTGCCTTTACATCTCCATATTATATATTGCTAAAATCCATCTTCCATTCTGGAAAAGTTGGGGGGGTCGAACTCAGCTAACCTATACGGGCCACTGCCATGGCAACAAATACAAACTATGAATGCTCTTTCGAGTATCCATAGCCTTCCTCAATCCCTAACAGCATCAGCTGGGGAGTGATCTCAATCTGAACCTTTAGTATCATGCAAATAAAGGACCAGATGTTCCCTACATATGAGCATAGCCCAGGGCATGTGCATAACATATGCATAATTTCAGCATAAGTAGCTCCACATCGCTTGCATTTAGCATCAGGCTTCCGACTCCATCTATATAGCTTGGCTCAGGCTGGAGTGTAATATAAATCAAATACTGATTTGAAATGCTAACTCCTAAATCCTGCGGTTAGCAGTGTCTCAGCCCTAGCCTCAAATGACCTCTGTAGTATCAGCTTCTGACCCTAGCCGTTTCTCCTAGTTCGTATTCTGAGCCTGTAGGACTTCGGGCATAGCCTATATTATATTATAGATTTGTGGTCCACTGATTTTGATTTCACCAAGCTCCAATTTTTTTTATTGACTTTATCATATTTTTACATGTTTGATGAATGACTTACATGCCAAATATTCTCATGTCTATGCTTGAGGACAGCCTCTTAGCGCCAAACCAATTCCTTGACTCTGCTTGTACAGTTACGTTTTTTGCTTGCTCACCTCTATATGTGAGCCTCTTTCGGAATAGGCAGAGCACCCATAAAGTAGTATAAATTGTATCAGGATGTATAGTTATTCATGAGAAACATCAGTTATTGCATGACAAAATACGCAACAAATATGAACACCATTTTGGTGGTACTAGAGAGTGTGATATTCTATTTGAGGCTGTCATAGCATAGTTGGTGAGTCTTAGTCGTACCCATCTGATCATGGTGGAATGAGTCGTGAGTGTGTACCTTCCATGTTAATAGAACTCAGTGTGTATTATTTTACCAGCAATGTCAAATGTAGTGAATAAGTACTAGGTTAATCTTGACAGAATGGATTGAAAAATCTTCTGTGCGAGGTTGCTATTTTGGAGATAGTCAGTGTTAGGTTGGTGAATTATAGTTATTAGTCTGCTGTTTTGTACGATGTCATGGTGTGGAATTGACTAGAGTAGATTTTGAACATTGGCCAATCTGATAACAAAATCATTGACCTTCTCCCAGGCAAGTGTTTATTTCTGGGCCCGGGAAGGGAAGGATCCCACCCCGGGGGTCCAGAAACTTGTCTTGTGGTGTCAGGCTGGTGTTCACCAGTCAGGAACCCATCAGCGGTTGGTTTGGTTCAGGGGTTCCCTTTAGAAGGGACCTATGAGTGCATGGAATAATAAATATGACACTGGAATCGGTGCAGGTTTATTATTCTCAGATGTTTGATACCAAACATCCCAGGATTCAGTTAAGCCATTTTGGTGCTAGGAAACTAGTAATGACCAGTTTCTGGCACATATACTCGGGATGGCTTTACTGGGCACTTATATTATCTTAGAATGGCCTTAGATATTAAAGAGACCTGTCTGCTTATGCAGAAATGTGTGCCATGTTGACTCTTCACTTTTAGCTGCACCACAACAAGCAGGCTACACTGGCAGGTGTGCTTGTTTGTTGAGAGAGGTCTGAGGCTGGAATAATACATGCCTCAGTGGCCTTTTCCTGGGTACCATGCCCTTGGTACCATAGGTACCCCTTACTAGGGACTTGCAGGTAGGCCAGACAGAGTTGTGCCAATTGGGGAAACAATGGTACAGGTTAGGGAAAGAACACATGCCTTGGGGAACTGATTGGCAGGGAACCAAGGCACACTCAGTCAAATTTGATCACGTAACTAGCAAAAAGTTAGGGGGCAACCATGCAGAAAGGGCACTTTCCTACACATGGTGATTCATTATCCAGGGACAGTGGTGTACCAGATAGTCATTATTTGCCATTAGTTCCCTTTTAGCTATACAAAACTACATTCTAAACATGCGTCATTTTAAAACTGTGCTTGTCCTTGCTACTCAGATTTGGTAGTGAGTCTGTCTCAAGCTTCTCATCAAAAGGTAAAGGAGCAAAGGCATTGGGATGACTAAAGGTCAGGTGTACTATTACACTGCATAACGTAGCCTCAATTTGCGACCAATATTTTTCCTACCTGTGTGGACCCAAACTATGTACAAATTCCAAATCTGAATGAGTCACAATTAATATTCACGAGGTAGGTCGCAAATAGCGACACAATCACAGGGATAATGATCTACAAGGGTCAGCAGACCACCATGTCGCTGATAGCTTTTCAAATGAAGATTATGATTTTTTTTTAAATCAATATGGAGTCCAAACCCATTTTGGAAGCTGTTAAAATATTACTGATTCCTAAAATGGGTTTAGTAGATAGCAGAAAACATTTCTGCAGGTGTACACAGCTATTTGGACCGTTTGCGACCATAAAAGCATTTATACAACTTGCTTCATATCTGCACAAGGTCAGATAGTTTGGTGAAGCTAAAGAACCAAAACTATAATTGTTACTTGTTCCCAGGATCTTGGTTTTCCTACTTCATTTTGATGAGTGAACCAAAAGACTGGGTTCAGTCTTCAAATACATAATATCCAATGAACAGGTGTTGGGTTCCAATCCATTTTTATTATCACACACTACTACAAACTCTAAGCAAATTCTAAATTTGTCCAATCTTGTGAAGATAACCAAAGACAGAAAATGAATGTCTAAGATTTCACAACTTAGTCCTATTCAGAGACCAGGATCACACACCATTCCCCCTGGTTCCACAGTTTCCAAAATGCCCACTAGATTCCTGATGTGGGTGTTGTTCTGATAGTGAGATGCAAAGAAGGCTGTCCCCAGGGGTATGACACTGTTGGCGGCCAAGACCAGATTTTAATGCAGGGTTTATTATCAGCATATTTTGTTAAAGTGGTAAAGGTGTGGTTAAACGTAAATAAAAAAAAAAATTGAGTTCCTTCCCTCTTCTATCCCTCTACTATCCTTTTCAAACCAAATAACAGACTAACATGTCCACAGCTCAAATTAATTTCATATTTCCCCAGACTAATTCACCAATAATTATTTTTTAGTTCCGGAGTGGCATGCTACTCGCCTAAAAGCGCTTCAACCCCTGATTAGGTTTAGCAAGCGCCATATAAATGCAAACCTAGTCCCTCTTCTATCCCTCCACTATCCTTCTCAATCCAAATAACACACTAACATATCCACCGCTTAAATTAATTTCATATTTCATTATAATATTTCACCACTAATTCTTTATGGGTTCCCGAGTAGCATGCTACTCACTGAAAAAGCACTTCAACGCCTTGTCAGTGGTCCTAAACAATATATAAATGAAATTACAATACAATACAGTTCATATTATTGCCTACTTACTCAACTTGTTACTGTGAAGACACTTTTTTTTTTCAGGGATGTGACCCGTAGTGAAATAGGATTCTTCGTCATCTTTAATTCTCAACAGAATGTCAGAGTTCACAATTTTGTAACCTGTAAATAAAATGTATGGTCGAAATTAAAATAATAACCATTTAACAACTAATACAACCTATTTAGCTACAGTGCGTGAAAGAAGTTTCGATAGGGTATGAACATATCAACTTTGTACTTTAAAATAAAATAAATCATTCTTCATCAAGTAAGTAAGCGGCTGAAAAACAATTTAATTACGGTAATCTAATATTGATTCACAAGCGCCAATATCTTTTAGATTCAAATGAATTTCGAAAATCCCAACCAAGACAAGAATTCTAAACTTGAATTTATTAGCATGTAAATAACTGCTGAACTCGTACTTGACCCAAATTAGTTCCTTCTGCATGTTTCAATATCGGACTTCCTCTGAAAAGCTGTTGGCTGATTCCCTGATAGATTTGCAATTGTAAATATCAATACAAATATGGCGTGATTCACGACTTGGCAGTCTTTCAATATGGTTTAACAAACTGTTTGATATCTTAGGAAGCAATGTTCATGTGTATAGTGCATATATACACCTATACTTCAGAGCAGAAGTAATATCACAAAATTGCAATTGCAACTCTATCCAATAGATAAGGGGTATGGTACTTACCCTGCAAACATCTATTCATAGTGTAGTTGTGGTATCTTATAGGTTGGTGTATGTACAAACCAGCCTTGGTGGGTTCCATGGTAGAGCAAGACGTCTGACCTCACAGCCAGAGACCTGCTCTCTCCCTCTGCAGCTCCGCTGCTGTGCTATGCCGCTGCCCTGCGCAGTGCTCAGGTCAGGTAGGGGTTGACTGTATTGTTGCCTTGCCTTATTGTGCCATTCTGTTTTGCCTTATTGTGCCATTCTCTGTTTGTTGCGCTCTATGCCTATTTCCCGCTTCATTTCCCACCTCAGCTGCCCCCACGGCCCATCCGCCCTGCCGATTCCTGCTCCCACCTCCGCCTCCCTTCCCTATTTAACCCCTCCCACGCTCATGGCGAGCTCAGCTCGTCATGAGCCACGGTTCTCGTGTGCTCATGACGAGCTGAGCTCGTCATGACCGTTAGAACGCTCACACGCGGGGCTAATTCCCCCGTTGTGCTGGGCGTTCTAAGGAACGGGCGTGGTCATGACAAGCTCAGCTCGTCATGAGCACACGAGAACCGTGGCTCATGACGAGCTGAGCTCGTCATGAGCACCGGGGCGCTGTGCGCGCCCCCCTCCCCCCCAGCACAGCGGGAAAATGAAGGCTGCTGCGAGGGAGCGCGAGCAAGACCTCTGACCTCACGTCCAGAGACCTGCTCTCTCCCTCTGCAGCTCTGCTGCTGTGCTGTGCCGCTGCCCTGTGCAGTGCTCGGTGCAGGTAGGGGTTCGAGCTTCTGTCTAGATCGTATTGTGCTCGTTTTTGGTCCCTCTGCAATCGTGCCCTTAACCTTACTTAATATTTGTTGCCTTACATTTACTGTGCCCTTTATTTTTTGACTATATTGTTTCCCTGCCTTATTGTGCCATTCTCTGTTTTGCCTTATTGTGCCATTCTCTGTTTATTGTGCTCTCTGCCTGTTTCCTGCTTCCCTTTTCTGTCGCTGCTGCCCCGGTGGCCACTCCCCCCTGCCAATTCCCGCTCCCGCCTCCCAGCTGCACCTTCCCTATTTAATGGCGGCCACTGTGCGGCCCCTAAACGACCACACAGCGGACGTGCAAATGACGCGCCAAAGGCAAGCCCGTCTGCCCCCGTTCGCGACCAGACGGTGACCAGCACCAGGGACCCTGGCTCTCCAACCATCCACCGCTATGACCCAGCTGCCCTCCTCGCACTCAACCCCGGAAAGAACAACAACTGCCTGGTGTCGACGCCGAACACCACCCACGGCCAGTTTTCCTACAGACACTCCTTCACCATCCACTGCACCCCCAAGACCGCTGCACCACTCTGAACGCCCACACCACCGAAGCCCTAAAGTGCATCCTCCTCAACGTGCACTCCCTGCACGGACACGCCGTAGATATTTGGGACCTCCTCACCAACCTCTCGCCAGACGTCGCCTTCTTTACGGAAACCTGGACAAACGCCTCTTCTGCCCCCGACATCGCCACCGCCGTTCCGGATGGCTACAAGATCCAGTGGAAAGACCGCCCCCACCGCCCAGGAGGAGGACTCGCCATCGCACACAAGAGTTCCCTCCATCTCTCCACCTCCAGCACGAGTGATTCCCTCTCCAACACCACCACTTCCAGATCCAGACCAGCCATAGACCCACGCTTCGCGGCACCCTCGCCTACAGACCCCCCAGGGCCTCGCTCTCCTTTCACCACTGCCATTGCCGACTACATTGCACCCCACCCCATTCACCTCCACAGACTACATACTCATCAGACACCTGAACTTCCACCTCGACAACCACAGCGACCCCGACTCCACCGCCCGCCTGGACAACCGCGCAAACCTGTGAGTGAAGAAGCTCGTCACCACCCCCACCCACAAGGCTGGACACATCCTCAATCCCATTATTGCAGGGGGGACCAACATCCACTCCAGCCACACCTTGCAGTCCCTCTGGACAGACCACCACTGCATACACTTCTCCTTCAGCACCACCACCGCACACAAGTCAGCCCCTCACCCTCCACGGAGGAATTGGAGCAAGGTCACAGAGGAGCACCTCAACTCCACCCTCTTCCACAACCCACCCTCTGCCATGACTGATGCCAACTCTGCAGCCACTGAACCACACCACTGGATCACCAGCTGCGCAGACAAGCTCGCCTCCCTCCGCCACCCCGTCAGAAAATGCCCCCTGAAGGCCGCCTGATTCACCACCGACCTCCAAGAAGCCAGACACTTATGCAGACGTCTCGAGTAACAATAGAGAAACAGTAAAACCACCAAAGACCAGACAACCTACAAGCATGCCATGACAGAATTTAAGCAACTCATTGGAGACACTACGAGGACCTTCACCCGGAACAAAATCCTCACCGATGCCACAACTCAAAGGAGTTCTTCAACATCATCCAGCAGTTCACCAAACCCCCCCTGGGAAGCCACTGACATCACACCCTCCCAGGACCTCTGCAACAAGCTTGGCTCCTGAAAATCAAGGCCCTCTATAACAACTTCAGCGAAAAGACTCCAGAAACCACCCTCCCTTCCAGCAATTACAGCAAGCCCACCATCACCACCTGGACACCGGTCACCACCGAAGACACCACCACGACCATGAAGAGCACCCACTCAGGAGCCCCCAAGCACCCCTGCCCGCCTCACATCTTCCACAGAGCCTTCGCCACCATTGTGTCCAAAATACGCCGCACCATTAATGTCACCTTCGAATCCAGCCACTTCCCGGATGACTGGAAGCGGGCAGAGGTCAAACCCCGTCTCAAGAGACCCTTGGCTGACCTGACGGACCATCTCCCTCCTTCCCTTCGCAGCCAAAGTCACCGAGAAATTCGTCAACGCCCAGCTGATCAAAGAGAACACCATCCTCGACTCCTCCCAGTCTGGATTTCGCAGCAACCACAGCACTGAGCCCGCTCTCCTCACCGCCACCGACGACATCCGCGTACTACTCGACCAGGGCCACACCGCAATCCTCATACTAGACCTCTCCGCAGCCTGCGACACCGTCTCCCACTGCACTCTAACAGCCAGACTCCATGGCGCTGGCATACGGGGAACTGTCCTCGACTGAATCCGCTCCTTTCTTGCCGGCAGAACCCAAAGGATCAGACTCCCACCTTTCCTCTCTGAACCCACAGAGATCAACTGTGGAGTACCCCAAGGATCATCGCCCACTCAGCCCTACACTCTTCAACATCTACATGGCCCCCCTCGCCGCCATCGTCAGACAGCACCCAGCTCCTCCTCTCCCTCACGAAAAACCCCGAAGACACCAGGAATGAATAATAGACGGCATAGCCTGGATGAACAACAGCTGCCTAAAACATAACTCTGAGAAGACAGAGGCCCTCATCCTTGGACCCTCCCCTACCCCTTGGAACAACACCTGGTGGCCCACTGTCCTCGAAAACCCACCCAACCCGATGAACCATGCCCATAACTTCAGCATCATCTTAGACTCCTCACGAACCATGATCCGCCAAATCAACGTCTCCGCCTCCACCTGTTTAAACTCCCTCCGCATACTTCGTAAGTCCTTCAAGTGGATCCCCCAGAGGCCATGAAGACCATCACACACGCACTCATAACTAGCAGTCTGGACTACGGAAACACCCTCTATGCTGGAATCAACAAATCTCTGCTACACAAACTCCAGACCATCCAGAACACTGCAGCCAGACTCGTCCTCGGCATCCCACCGCATGAGCACATGACCCAATACCTGCAAGACCTCCACTGGCTACCCGTCAAGAAGCGAGTAACCTTCAAGCTACTCACCCATCCCTACAAATCCCTCCACAACATCCGATCCAAATACCTCAATACCTCAATGAGCGAATCTCTTTCCAGGTACCCAAAAGAAACCTCCACTCCGCAAACCTCGCCCTAGCAGAGACCCTATGCATCCGCAGAACCTTCTCCTACTTTGCAGCTAAGGCCTTGAACAAGCTCCCAGTCAACATCAGACACTCCCCTACCCTGCACACCTTCAGGAAGAGCCTCAAAACCTGGCTTTTCGGCTGACCTGGAGCTGTAACCCCCCAGCACCTTGAGACCCTCACGGGTGAGTAACGCGCTTTAAAAAGCCCGATTGAGTGATTGATTGATGGAATGAGTGTGAGGTCATAGTCTGGAAGGAGAGGTAGGGTTTTTGAAGAGCAGTTGCTGTAGATGGATGGGACCTTTATTTGAGGAACTCTCCTTTGGACTCCTGGAAATAATATCAGTTACACTGGCGATGAGTAAGGGATACCTCAAACACTTTAAGAGAGAACATTTTATTCAAAGGTCTCAACATTTTACTTACACAGTCAATATTTTTGTGAGGAAAGGATTTTTTTTTATTCTTCTTCGGTTCAACCTCAAGAAACTAAAGAGAAGTAAACAAGAGGAGGAACACAGAAAGCGATCTTGACAGTCTACTTTCATAATCCATGTTTTGCCTTTGATTTTAATGATCTTGAACATTTAATAACGGGAGACTTTACTGGTCCTACAGCAAGTTGGTGCTCGTGAGTACATTGTGACACAGCTTGGAGCAAATCTTAAAGTTTATTGAAATATTTGCATTTCATTTCTTACACGGCTCGAGCGTACCGGGAGCTGTTTGTGTGGCCTTGATGTAGGAAACCGGTTCTGTTTATATTATACCAAAATGAGGTATAGTGTGCACAGAGTCCAGTGGAACCCCAAAGGTAGGAAGAGGTAAAAGTAGATAGCACCTTACGCTCTATTTGTGGTAGTGTGGGCGAGCAGTAAGGTTTTATCAAAGGGTAGTGTTAAGCATTTGTTGTACACACTCAATCAGCAAATGATGTCACACTCAAAGACTGAACTCAGACCAATTTGATTTGCATAAAAATGTCTTTAGTTGTTTTATTTCTAGAACTAAGCCAAGCCTGGTGCAGGTAAGTGAAATAAATGTTTTGCAAAATCTTAGGCAGTGTTTTACAATTGAATGCAGGTTAAAATGCAGTTGATTGAAATACAGATAAGTCAGTCAGTCAAAATAACTTTAGTCGATTCTTAAGAATCATAAAAGTTAACATGAATACATATTATAGTTCTTAAAAGAAAACCTATACAAAAAGACAGTCACAAAATACATGATCAAGCTTTACAAATTTAAGATTTCAACACATATCTCATCCTCCAGCATCATTCTAACTCACCCTGCAAAAATGTCATCATTAATAAAATTAATGAATCATATTAGTGTTCCACACATGAATAATAAATAGATAATGCTATAAAATCATTTAAAAGTGTAATTTCATATTACGATTCATACCGTTTCCTAATTGATAAGGCAGTTCAAGTAAAGTTAAGCATGGCAATATAAATAGCAGCAGTAGATACAGAACGTAAGAAATTAAAACCCTCCTGATAGGAACAGGGTCTAATATCACGCAAAACAGGTTTGATAAAACGTGTCCTTGGATCTTTGTAGAGATTGCAGAACAATACAAAGTGCATGGTGCTTTGTTCGGCTAAATTGTTGCACGGACAGGGAGTTAGTATCTCACACCAACTCATCTGTTTAGGGAAAGCCACAAAAAGGTGCAATGTGCAGAGTCGAAATCTGGTCAAAAGGAAACGTGAATGAACTTGGAGAGTAAAGGACAGATAAAATTGCGGATGGCTTGGGCGTCCATCTACACAGTTGCGTATTTCACAATCCCAACTAGACATACTTAATTCAGCATAATAGGCATTTTTTATCATCAATTTCATATTAGGTTGAATACAGTCGGGATTATCATAATAATGCCCTAACCTGATCTTAAAAAGATTTTCTTTGACATATCGGAGCCAGGGAATGGCAAGAGCCTTTTCGAGGGACATGGAGTCTCCAAGAACAATCCTTGAAAATGATAAGTCCTCTGATGTCCACACTTTTCCCCAGAGGATCAACGGTGCAATATTTATTCTATCCCTTACAAAGTCCAACCCCACTTCTAGATGACTAAAAACATTGGCGGAACTAACAGGGATCATTAACAATCTTTAAAAAAATCTATTTTCAAGGATTTGTAGCTGGTTGCTTTTGTGATGTCCCCATACTCCTGCCCCGAAAGTGGCTACTGATAAACATTTAGATTTGTATAGGGTTATCATCTCCGCTACTGGCTTATGTCCTAGTTTACAAGCAAAGCGGAACAGTCACTCCACTGTTCTGCTAGTGTGTTGGACACTGGTCACAATCAGTTGCTCCCAATTTAATTTGTTATTAAAAACATTCCCTAAATAAGTAAAATCGGGCATCTTGTCTATTATCTTACCCTTCACCACAAATGTCCTTGTTTTTGTTTGTTTAGGACCACACACCATAATAAAAGATTTCCTAAAATTTACTCTCAAGTCTAGTACCAACATAAAGTCAGTAAAGGCATTCAAGGCTTTTTGAAGGCTATTGGCCGTCAAGGCCATCAGGACAGTGCTGTCTGCATATGACAGCAGGGGTACTGATTTACCTCCTATGCTGGGAAAGTCTAGTTGTTACTCCAAAAGAAAAGCCTCCAGACCATTTGTATATAAAAGGAATAAAAAAGGGGCCAAGATGCACCCTTGATGAACCCCCTCTGTTGAAACAATTGACCTGGTCTTCTCACCCCGGGACCATAACGGACAGAAACAGTAGTAGAGGCCTGCAACCTCCGCAACAGGGTTACAAGGGGCTCCACGCAGCACACTGTTTCCATTAAATTTCATAACTTCCCCCTGTTCACTGTAACAAATGCGCTGGATAAGTCCATGAAGTCAAGGTGGATTGACCCCCTCCTCGCCTTCATGTACTTACCCATGATCAGGGACAGGCTGAAGCACTATTCGTTTTTCCCATGCCCCTTCTGAAGCTATATTGAGTGTTGGATATGAGACCAGAGTCATTAGCCCAAGATTCCAAGCGTGCTAGAATTACCCTCCCAAGACTTTACACGTCGCATCCATTTGGGATATGGGCCTGTAGCATGCTGGATCGTTTCTATTACCATTTTTGTAGATCTGCACCACTACAGCCTCTTTCCATGATGAGGGGATCTGTCCCACTATTACAGCTTTAAAAACATTAACCAATAAGGAGCCCATAGTTTGTGGTTACTTTTAAATAAGTCGAGGGGCACCCCATCTGGGCCTGGTGCTTTCGAGGAAATACCCTTTGTTAGAGAGTATTTAACCTCATTAACTGTCAGGGAGGAGCTACGGTGATATACTGTATCTAAATTAATTACTAGTCCATCCCTTTGTTCATCAGGAGAGACACAGTTTGGGTTAAAAAAAATTGTAAAATTAAGTTCCCAGGCTTCCACTAGTATTGTTGACTCCATGCTCTTCACCTCGTTAGTGAAAAGGGGGCGATTGATAACCTCCCAGTAACGTAAAGAATCCCTGAGAGCACTAGCTCTTTCAAGATCTTCCCATGCTTGTCTTTTCAGATCATTCTTTCTCTGCTTAATTACTCGTTTATAAGTTTGCCTTGCTTTCTTGATTAAAGTTCGGTCACACGGGATTGCATGCAAGGCATTCTTAAGATCCTTATGCGCACTCGGCATCAAACCATCTTGTTTCTTAAGGGGCCCTCCTTTTCACGAGCTTGGTCAAGACTTTAGCAACATTTTTACAAATGAATTCAAAATCCCGTATAACTACATCTCGGTGGGAATCATGAGTTAAACATGATATCATTGGTTTTAACAATGTTCTCTTCAAACTGAGAGGGATTTATTTTACTCCATTTTAGTCTTACTCCCTGGTTACGGTTATACTTAAGTAGAAACTCATCGCCCTTGCCCTCCTGTGCCGTTACATACACAGAAATAGTGAGGGGATTGTGGTCAATAGCTGGGTTTGGTTCAACCTTAAACCTCACTACAAGGCTGACGAATTTTCTAGATATTAACAGAAAATCAATTGTACTAGTATTACCCCACCCTGGTAAGTTGGATATTGTATTGACAGGGTACTAACCAAAGTATCAGCTAGACATAAATCATTAACCACATTAATAGAGTTAAACGCTTCTCCCTGCGCGGTGTGCTTATAATGTGGCAAGGGCTGATTCTCAGTATAAGTGAGCCCGCAAACATTGGTTGAACTACAGCCACATAATGTGCAATTATAATCACCTGCCCAAATTATACATAAAGGATGATATTTCCCTGCAACCTTATTGATTTCCTCTTTGAGGGTGTTAATGAACTCACAGTTATTTGGATCAGAAATATTATAGTATCAGTGCACCAAAAGTATTGTGGCATCAATCAAATTTGAAATCATAATGAGCTGGTACCAGGGGGGACAATTATATTCCCTACCGTTAGGGACCCATATTTAACAGAAATCCATGTTACCAGTCTTCCCTTTGCTTTCCCTGCAATTGAAGGTGTTGCCTGGACATTGAAAGAACAGTATCCATATATATCAATATCATTCATACTCCAAGTTTCTTGGACACACTTATGACAAATGTCTTAATATATTGAACCCACGTCTCATCAGTTAATTTTAATGAAATACCTGCAAAATTCCAAGACATAAGTCTAAGAGGGCAGATATTAACATCATACTCTACTTTGACTTCCCCAATAATATCAGTAATTACTGGCACTGGTAAAGGGCATGAGCTATTAGCAGGGTCATAATCATATATAGAAGTGGAGGCGACAACACTTTCTGCTGAATCTTGGGCTTTATCTACATCATTCAAGGGAATATCCGATTTCCCTACATTTCTCTGAGCGGAGGTTTGTCAATCCATATATGCAAGCCCACTCAGTAGCTCAAAGCGATTTGGGTGATGCCAGACAGGTTGCAGAAGATGCTTGTTTTCCGGAATAAGCCTATCTTCCTCTACAACTTGCCATGGAAGTCTGGGCGGTTGGTAAAAGAACCCCAGGGGTAGAAGGGATATTCCCCTTGTATCTACAGACCAGTTATCCATTCTGTCTAGTATCATCTTAACCAGAGCTAGGTATCTGAATGATAAAACTATACAATCTCCCGGGAGGTTCTTAGTAAATCGGCCCACCCACCCAATTCGACGCACCATCTTAAATTCTGAAAATAGCACATTATTGGTTTTCCCTGTCCTCTTATTTAAAAAGTGCAACGATTTATTCTTCAACGATGGCCAGTGTACTGACTCATCGGGCGATAATGGGGGGACGTTGGCTAATACCAGGGTATATGGAGTTGCTTCTGGGGGTAAGTGTAGATTAGTATGGGGGACAGTAAGGCATCTTTGATCAGGGATCTGACCTTCTATTACACTTGTGAGCTGGGATCTCCCACCCTGGGTACGGCTAGGCTTATCAGTGTAGGCGCTACCAGGTGCATGCGTATTCAGACACTGCTTGGTAGTCAGACCTTGTGTCTGCTGTGTAATATCAATGCCATTTAGCAAGGTGCATGTTACCCCGGGGGTTTGTGAATCAGGGGGGTACACATCTCCTCTCACTGCAGTACTCTTAGAAGCAGCAATGGGGGAATGGCATCTGCTCTTTTTTGGGAATAAACATGCAAGGGTGCATAGGTGCTATTAGTCTCTTTCTTTTCCAGTTTACTTAATCTCTCTTCAATTCCAATTAGCTTTTGCAATATTGGTTTAATAAAACTGACATTGATAGCTCCAGTTTTTTCCAAAAGACTTCCCCCTCTTGAAGAACCCCTTTGGATGTAGTTTTTTTTAGGTTTGGGGTAGGCCCCGGGTTGCACTCTTTATCGGCTGGTTTGCTCCTACACCCCAATGGTTTAGGCAAGAGGTAATTTTGTTTATTAGAGGCCTGCCCTTTCCTTTTCTTAGCCGGAGCTGCCTGGCTATTTCCATATGTGGATTTTGTTTTCTGACCCCCCATCTGACCCCATGTCACCACGTTTGGCACAATTGACACACTGGATTTTACAGGATTGTCAATTACATCAACAATATCAGAGGCATTAGATACATTAAAGACATTTGAAGCATTGGTACCTTCTAAATCCGAAACTGTTGCATGCAGTGAGCTAGTATGCAATGAATTCATTTCTACATTAAGTCGTGGCTCTGGGTAGTGGGAGTGAGTCGATTACGTGGGTGTTGGGGTTCCAGGGACAGTCTGCACTTTTTTTTTCATGAATGAATGCAGACTCAGCCCTGAGTAAAAAAAGCGTCTAAAGTCCCCACGACCCCTTGCCCATTTCCACGTCTCTGCCTGCTCATTTTCAACACTCTACAGCTAATGTCAATGTTAGTGTCAATATCAATGTTCAAATATGACAGTGTTTCACTACCTTATCCTTAAATAGCCAGGACCAGGAAGCTCCAGAACCATGATATATTTCAGTGGTGTGGCCCAGCCCGGCCTCCTTCAGCCTCTGACGGGTGCAGACGGGCCCGTCCGCGCTGCGGGAGGCCGGTGGAGCTCTTATCGCGCCGAAAACAGGTAGTCAATATGTCGAAATTACTTTTCAGTTACTTTGTAGATTACTATGTATGTTACTTTTGAAATTACTTTTCAGACCACTTTTGCTAATCAATTTGATATTCCAAGACATCACACTTAGACATCTCCTAGACAAAAGGTAAGTAATTCACTTTTTGTACATATGCAGTTTTTTAATGTTTCATACAAACCAACTCCAACTCCACACTTTTCAAGGATAAACAGTCAATGTATTCCTATGGAGAGAAATTAAGTTAACAGTTTGCAGGTAAGTGCAAGGTAAGTACACGTGTGTGGGGGTTGGTATTCTGGGGTTAGAACCAGGGTTCCCCCAGGATCAATGGTCCACTCCTGAAACACCCTCAGCTGCACTGGGGCGATCGGGTGCAGAGTGCTAAGGCCTAAATGTTATCCAATGGGGGATAGGGGGCCTCTGGCAGGTAGCTGCTCATGAGTAAGCCACAGGGTTCTGGGAGCAAAGCTCCCGGTGTTAGGCTCAAGGAAAAGCGGGATCTAAGTTAGCACCCAAAGTACAACCGCAGCGGCGCAAGGGCGGCTGGGTGCAGGATGCTGTTTTGGCGTCAGGTGCCCTATTGTTTTCAATGTTGATTCTCCGGTTGCAGAAAGACTGCAGGCTCGGGGACGAAGATCTTCTGGAGGGGATCACCAGTTGGAGAGGTAAGTTGGGATGCCTTGGGATGCTGAGAAACAGTCGGTTGGGCCACCCAAGGCGGTGGGACGTCGGGTGCAGGGGTATCTTCAGGCAACAGGTTTTCTTACCAGCTCCGGTTGCGTTTGTGGGGGTCCCCCAGAAAGAGACTGCAAGCGTTGTTTGGAGTGTCGAGGCAGGCCAGATCTCAGGTAAGAATTGCTGGGTAGACCTCCTTGTGGTGTTGGTCCACTCGAACTCAGGCCATAGGTATCAGGTGCAGAGTGTTGCAGACTCTGGGTTTTGGCCAGAGTCTGTTTAGTGAGCAAATCCTGTGTTCATGGGAGACAAAGTCTTGGGTTTGGAAGGAAGGGCAGGTCCATCGGGTTCTTGAGGTTGCTGACTGCTGGACTCACCGGGATTTCGCTGTTGCAGGTTCAAGGTGGGAACAGGTCTGTAGGGCTGGGGCCTGGTCAGTGGGTGTTGTCTTCTTAGCTTCAGCACAGCTTCTTCGGTCCTTCTTCTTTCCTTCTTGGTCGGTTCTGGTCTGGGGAGGCAAGGTTCAGGGGTGCCCTAAATACTAGATTTAGGGGTGTTACAGGTAAGTAAAGGTTAGGGCCAATGGGTCCCTTCCTTGGGGTGGGTACACCCCCTATTATGCCATCCTCCAGTGGGAGGGGGCATATGCCTTCACCTCGCCTCCCCACCTGAGGGGTGGGATTGGCAAAGGTGGGCACACCTCCCTTCCTCACTTGGTTTTCCTGCTGATTCTTCCTCCCTTAGTGGGGGTAAGAACCGGTGGGAACCAGTTGCTGGAAGCAGCAAAGGGCTGGAGTAGCTCACAAAGGCAGCAGGCCTTTGAAGCTTCCCCTTCGTGGACCCCGCCCATCCTAGGGGAGGAGGCTTGGCACCTCATCCCGGGATGTGCATTGTTCCGGACCCCCGAGAGCAGCAGGCTCTGGACCCGGGGGGTTGAAAAAACATGTCTGGTGATGGCAGCTGGCAAGCAGCCACTCAGCCAGGACACTAGTGTTAGGTAATTTTTCAGGGGGCATCTCTAAGATGCCGCCCTCTGTGTGCATTTTTCATAAAATACCACACTGGCATCAGTGCGGATTTAATGTGCTGAGAAGTTTGATACCAAACTTCCCAGTTTTCAGTAAAGCTATTGTGGTGCTGTGGAGTTCATAATGACAAACTCCCAGCACCATATAATCGTAATGGCATCACTGCACTTACAATGTGTAGGGCTACAGGGCTATAATCACAAAGAAGGGGCGAGGGTTAAGGACAATTTATACTCTGCCACCCCGAACCCCCCGAGATAACACTAGTATACACACGAAAGGGGTGGGAAGAGTAAATAATAATACCATATGTACTAATGTGGTAAAAGATAGAGCCAGCCCCAATAGGGCAAATCACTCTATTTGGAAAAACTGCCCTCACTCACACACCGAGGTATGTGACATGCTTCATCATTGGGCCTGCTTACAATACGCCCTGGTGTACCCCACACAGGACGGAGCATAAGGGAGGGGGAAAAAATAATAAATTCCACTTAACACAACATATAGTCAAACAAACTAAACAGACACAACACTTAACACATCCACTGTGGTGAAAATAGTGCAAACACCATGTGTTTCAAACCGAAAAGTGCGACAAAGAAATTGTGCAGTATGAGGAGTGATTTAAGACTGATTAAAGGTGTCAACTAGAAAACCAACTTTATTAAACGTTATTTGGCACCTCTACCAGGATTAAAAAGATGAAAGAACAGAGGATGGGAAAATGCCTTCAGGAGATAATTAGTAACCTCAAGGCTTCCCTCCTACCACTGCCAGAGTCAACATGTTTCGACCGCTCTTGATGCGCCTGTATGGTCACTCCGGTCTTCGTCAGGACCGTCGCATTCGGTTTCTATCGGGGTCCCCCCGTGATCTGCGCGAAAGTTATTACCCCTACAGGGAGGTAGGTCCAAGAAATCCTTACCAATCCTGTGTAATCTCTGGAGAGTGTCCCCCTAAGTGCGGGAAAACAATCACTGTGGCAAAGAAAGAAGAACAGAGGGGGCGGATAAGGACCCTTATGTATATCCACCCCTTCCAACTTTCAAAAATATACTTAGTTTGATTTTTAGCCACTAAGTGGTGTGTCTGATAAGTTTTAGAAAGCTCCAGATGCATTGTCGTGCATGGGCTACTTTAATAACAACCTTAAGAGTCCCTATGTAGTCTGAGAATCTTAGGCATGCATCCCTTATAATAAGCCATTTATCTGTCTTGATGCAGACAGCAGTCCCAAGTACTTAGAAACACTATATACAGTCCAAAAACCGATTCCAACCAACAGTATCCAAAACTGTTGTAATGTACCCACTGTAGGTGTAACACAAAGTCGTTTCACTTACCGAGTTTATGTATTACAAACACTCGCACTGGTGTCCGGTGTACAGGACGCCAGAGAACACAATCTGCAAATAAACATATAGAGGGAACAATGAGGTGAAAAGTATATGTCCCTCGTATATGTCAAAACACTCTTGTGTTCTATTCCACTATAGTTGTCCTCTTTTAACGAGTGGAGAAATCGCCTATGCCAGGAGCGATCCCCACTCACAAATTAGCGCTCAGATTGCCCTCGTCAAACCGTGAAAACCGCTTACGCCAGAAGCGTTCACCCCTTCATAAACGTGCACTCAGAATTGCCCTCGTCAGTGAATAAGCAGCCGCTTATGCCTGAAGCGATTCTCCCCTTCCTACTAGTGAGGCCCCCATGATACCGTTCTGAAGGCTTGTCCTCCGCAATTCTGGTACAAGCCGTGGCACCGCGTAGATGGAATACGCGGTGGTGCACCCGCCTTCTTGTTGTTCTGGGATGCACCCGCGTCCCACGTGACCACGTCTAAGGACGTCATCGCGTCTCCCGTGTGTGACCCGAGGATCCTGGGAAGTGTGGTTTAACGCGCCCATAGCACACCGTCCCCAGGGTTCAAGGCTGCTGTGGGAACAAAAAATACCTTATTGCTAAAATAGCGTGATAGTATGGAAAAATTCCCTGATATTACCCTTAATAATATGGCATGATTATTCTCAGATAATATGATGTTGTTTACCAACATTCCCCAAATAATGGCGTATGAGATGTTAGAGAAAATACAAAATACTTGTAAGAAAATCAGGAAAAGTCAGAAAATTAACCAAATGAGTCCCTAAGGAAGAGGTTATAGTTATTACGTGCACAATTAGTTAGGCGCACTTTATGTACCATATTCCTCCTTGAATATGCAAGAAGGCGAGTAACGTGGGGAAATGAACAAAAGGGATCAAAAAATTCCCCCTTAGTGGTAACCCATGCCTCCGCTCTTATACATCTGGATAAACCTATATAGAGGTTCCAATCAGGGAAAATACACACGATGATAGAACCCTTTGGTCAGATCAAACTCCCTCTTCGTCTTTCATGGTTAAACATTGGTCTCAGTGCAGAAGCTATAGTCAGTTCTAAAGAGTGCTTTAACATATTCCGAGAGCCCTATGTGGATTTTTCTAGGATATCTAGGCCCCTCTGGTTCTAAAGCCAACCCTATTGCTGGAATTGGCAGATTCATATGTTGGGGCATCAGTAGCTTAATCACTGTATTCGGAGCTATTGCCTACTCAGCGCTTGCCATGGGATATCATCATTCAGTCCTACCAGGTGACTTTTTAATCGATATACCCATCTTTGCTCCCTCCGGAGCAATAGATTCTGATCGTCTACTTGGTACCTCCCCAATTGGATTTTTTCTATAACAGTCCACTCCAGGTCATCTATCCCATGTCCTTTTTCCTGGAAGTGGGCTGTAAGGCGGGTATTGGTCTTCCCGCACCTGATGGTACTGCGATGTTCAGTGATTCTCACACGTACCTTCCTACTTGTCATCCCTACATACATTAAATGACAAGGGCATGTGATCAAGTATATTACCCCCTGGGAATTACAGTTGGTATGAGTTCGTTGTTCCCAGGGGGTACGGAGGCCTAGATCTATGGTTTTGGAGTTACGTGTGAGATGGCAAACGCTACATGACCCACACCTCGTGTGGCCAGTCAGTTTTGGTAGACCTGGTAGTGTGTTGGTCTCCTTTGCTCCCCCCAGCTCCCTGGGTCTGGTGTGTACCAGTAAATCTTTTAGATTCTGGCTCCGTCTGAATGAAAAAAAGAGGTGGTGGAATGTTCATTCCCCCTGTGTTCAAGATTTTCCAATTTTGCATTACCAGGCGTTTAATATGATGTGAGGCCGTATTAAAGGTTGATACAAAAACTGGTTTGTTCATTTCTGGTTTCACCGTTTTCACAAGTAATACCTCTCGGTTCGTATTGAGGGCTCTTTTCTTAGCTTTTTTGATTATTTTGGGTGGGTATCCTCTCTGTTGGAGTTTTTTAGTCAATATCTCTGATTCAGATTGGAAATCTTCTATTTCTGAACAATTTCTCCGGATCCGGAAAAATTGTCCCACGGGTAAGTTCTCCCGCAGGGAGCGGGGGTGGAAGCTCCCAAATTCCAATAGGGAATTCTTATCCGTGGGTTTGTGAAACACCTTTGTCTTAAGTGTCCCATTGGAGGCTTCAATCATAAGATCTAGGAAAGGTAATTGTGTTGTAGTGATGGTAGAGGTAAAATGTAAGAAAGGATTTTGGGCATTGAGCCATTCCAAAAAGCGATCTACTGATGATTTATCACCCCTCCAGATTATAAGGACGTCATCGATGTAACGACACCATAGTCGGAGGTTGTCACACCAAGGTCCATTAATGTCCAAGACGGTTAGATGTTCAAACGCGCCTACATATAGCCCTGCCAGGCTGGGGGCGAAAACACTCCCCATTGAGGTACCATGGGTTTGGAGGTAGATGGACCCCTCAAATTCAAAAAAGTTCCTAGTTAAGGCAATTTCAGCCAAATGTAGGATGAAGGTTTGTGGTGTTTCATACGGCCACTCACATTCAAAAAGTAATGTTTCCAATACCCTGAGGGTTTCCCGCTGCGGAATGTTCGTATATAGGGCTTCGATGTCAAGCCCTATTAGGAATTCCTCCTCAGGGTTGAACTGAGTTTCCTTCAATAGATTAAGGACATCTAGGGTATCCCTCAAGTAAGTGAGTAATTTCTGGACCATGGGTTTCAGGTAGAAATCGCAAAACTCCGAAAGGGGTTCTAGCAGGGACCCCATCCCGGAGACAATAGGTCTCCCAGGAGGGGGTCGCACTGCTTTATGGATTTTGGGCAAAATGTAGAAGTACGGAGTCCTTGGTGATTTTTGTACAAGGAACTCCGCTTCTTGTTGGGTGATCCAATCATTAACCCTCGCTTCCTCTACCATGATACCAATCGCTGTGGTGATCTCCTCTGTAGGATCCTGTCTTAATTTTTGATACGTTCGTGGGTCTGCCAGCAAGCGTAAACATTCTCCGCGGTAGGCCTCGGTATCCATGATTACGGTGGCCCCGCCTTTGTCTGCAGGCTTCAGAATGATATTTTTGTTAGACGCCAGAGTCTTTAGAGATTCCTTTTCTTTATTTGAGAGGTTGGAAAAATTGCCAAAATTTGCCAAATTGGCCGCTTCCAAATCATGGATCACTGCTGCCTCAAAAGCCGCAATCTGTGGCGGGAGGGCTGCTAATTGTGGTGTGAAGGATGATTTTAGACGGAAGGGTGTATCGTCCCTATGTCTCTCGAGAGGGTCTTGCTGTTCAAAGAAAACTCTCAATCTCACATTCCTGAAAAATATGGCCAAATCCTGTCGCAATTTAAATAAATCAGGATAATTCGTAGGAACAAAGCCCAGACCCTTATTTAGGATCTGTTCCTGGAGGTCTGTCAACTGGTGGGAAGACAAATTGACCACTAATGATTGTCGCTACTGGTGCTCGGTGTGGTTCCCTGTGCCATGCTCCTGGTGATGCGTTGGGTAATTTCCGGATCCTGATCTGACCAGTTGACCCTCGCGGGTGTCTTCTGCTTGCCTCGACCCCTTCCGCGGCCTCCCCCTAAAAAAGGTCCCTGAAAGTTTTGGAACTGCGGATTCTGAAAATCGGAGTTCTGGAACAGTGGATTACCAAATCCTTGATTTGGATATTGTCCTGTTGTGGGAAAACCCATCATAGGCCAATTGAATGCTTGGGTGGGAAATTGCTGGAAAGGTTGTTGGAAAAATTGGGGTCTTGGACCCCTCCAGTTTCCACGTCCTCGACCCCTTCTCCTGGGGTAGGATTCATTATCACTCCCTTCACTGGAACTGCTGGTGGTATACTGGCGAGGTCGGCCTTGTTGGTTGGTCTTATTCCCTTCCGCCATTTTTTGTTTCGCATACTCATCTGAAGTATATGGGTAAGCCTTCTCCCGTGAGAAATTCTTCAAATCTTTTTGTAGTTTGGAGATCTTCGAATGTATCAAATGATCCCTATACTCCGCAAGTTGAGTATTGATCTGGTCTAATTTATGGTCGAATGTTGCCATGACGATATCAGTTTGTAAACCCCTTTCAGTCGTCTGGATTTTGATTAGCAAAGCATCCGCCAATCTCTTGGCAGTTCGGATGATTAGTACGAGCCAGTCTCTGGTGCATTTCCATGACACCAGAGTCCAGTCCCGTCTAAATTCTTCATCATCCAAGAAGATTAGAGGCTCATTGGTCACAAGTAAGCCCCTGGGAGTGGCATTTACCCTCAAATATTCAGTGAGTATTGCACCATGAAGAATAGTTTTAACCTGATTCTTCTTTAGTTCCAATAAGGTGTCCCATCCCTCCTCTTGAGCTAGTACTGCAGTGACTGTACTATCGCCCAATAGAGAGGGTCCTGCTAGAATGTCGGTGACAATATCATCCCCAAAGGAGAGGCCAGGGATTAGTGCCATTTACAAAACCTTGTTCAGAGGGGCCAAATGGTGCCCCCACGTAAGTGTATTGGTGTTTCCGGGTATTCAGACAAGTAAGAACACTGTGGATCACCCCAGATATATATAGAGGGAGGACTAGGCTACTGTGAATGTAGGGCTACAGGGCTCAGGCACCTGTACCCTCACCCGTGGTATAGTGCACCCAGCTAGAGGGGTGACTCACCTATGCCAGGGCAGTGGGTTGTAGGCATGGCACACAGGGATGTGTGCCATGTCGACTCTTCCCTTTGTTCTGTACTAAAACACGCAGCCTGCAAGGGCAGTGTGTGTGTGTAAAGGTGCAGGGCCTCTAAGGGTGGCACAATAAGTGCTGCAGCCCTTAGAGACCTTCCCTGGCCACAGTGCCCTTGGTGCCTAGGGTACCTTTTTTACAAGGGACTGACCTGTGGCCAAAGAGTGCCAATTGGGTTTTCTTTTTAATACAGTTTTAAGGAAAAAGAACATAGGCCCTGGATACCTGTTTAGCAGGGACCCAGGGCACACTCAGTCAGAGTACATCAACAGTTTGGCGAAACGTGGGGGTGACCATGCAAAAAAGAGGGCAGTTTCTTACACTCTATGTAGGAAGGTAGAATCTGACTGCATGGTTACCCCCACTTTTTTCCTGGTGTTTAGCTGGTTTTTGACTAGTCTGACAGGGATCCTGCAAATCTGGACCCCGTTTATCTGCTTTCTCCCTAAATTGATTGCATCTACTTTAGGTAAACTCCATATTGGATTCTGGGATACCCTTATAAGTCCCTAGTATATGGTATACTATATATCTAGGGCATAGGTACCCCAGTGGCCTCCCAGGGGCTGCAGCATGTATTGTGCCACCCCTCAGAGACCATTCAAACTGACACCCCAGGTCTACTACTGCAGCCTGTGTAAGGTGGTGCTTGCACCCCTTACTTAGATATAGGTTCACTATATCTATTCTAAATCATTGCACATATAAACCTATCAGTCAGCCCTATGGCAGGCCTCATCAATCATGAAGGCAGGGTGCTGGATTTTATGTGAAAGGGTGCACCTGCATGAGCAGAGCCCCTCTGCAGCCTTCGGAACCTATTTTCCGGGGTTGTTTGTGATGCAGCCAACCATATATATTTAAGTGCATTATAACCCCCCGGTAAATGCGAACTTTAAAACGGATGCTTAGAAACATGTCGTGTTTGGTGTCAAACACCTTAGAATCATACCTTCACACCAGTAACTGGTGTGGGAGGTATGATTCCTCCCTTGTAGATTGGGAAGGCTTGACAATATGTTTAGTGTATTGGGGTAGGGTGGGTGCACTCTGAGAGTGTTTGAAGTCTGCACTGGGAGCACACTTGGTGTCCCTGTGCATTGTCTAGTTCAAATCGGTTGCAGGAGCCATTTGCTCCTGCTCTGGCGTGAAACTGGACAAAAGACATGGGTGTAGCCACCCCTCTGTCCTGCGCCTCCCGTAGGCGGGTCCCCAGAGTTTGTCCCACCCCTTCTTTGGGTATAAAGTAGGAACCCTGACTACAGGACTTTAGATTTTACCTGGACTAAATTCTGCTACAGAAACCAAGTACTTCGACGATCTGCACAAATGAAGAATCTCCCTTGGAGTAAAGGAGTTACTACTCTGCTAAACAGGCACCTAAAGGCATCTGGCTGGTTTGCTTCTCCGAAGCTCCTGAGGACTCCAAAGATTTATG
Organism: Lissotriton helveticus; assembly: GCF_964261635.1. Classification (NCBI taxonomy): domain Eukaryota; kingdom Metazoa; phylum Chordata; class Amphibia; order Caudata; family Salamandridae; genus Lissotriton; species Lissotriton helveticus. The sequence goes on along the minus strand of NC_136073.1, from coordinate 613,899,037 downwards.
CAACACAGGAGGTGGGTTCCTGAGGTCTCCAAGGTTGATTTGCGCTCTCAGCAATTCTGAGGCCTGTATCCCTCATGGGGACCGAGCAACCTGAACCCCTGTGCACTGTGCTCATTTGCAGCAGATATGCTTTCCGGTGACCCCTGAGGCTGTGCTCTGAGCTACTTGTAGTCCTGAAACCGAGCAGTGTTTCCACCGAAGATTTCCGGCCTACAATCCACGAGTGTTCCCTGGGCTGGTATTTTGTGATTCCTCTCGAGGTCCCTTCGCGATCTCTGGTCCGTTGGCCTGTGTGTCCCTGTGAAGGTAACTTTATCTTTCCATGGGCTTTCCTGGTTGCTCCAGATGTGCCCTGACTCTCCATTGCTTGGAGAGTCCCCAGGACCTTGCTGGTCCTCACCGAAGCCGATTTCCTCTGACCGCGTGGGTTGCAGCTGCCAAGGCTTGTTGGTGTACCATCCAAACACTGACCCCCCAGCACTTGACATCCTTCGTGGGGCAGTTCACCTCTAGACTTTGGTCATCGTCGACGTCTCCTGGTCCCCGTGGCTGCAGAGTCAAGCATCACATCAACTCACCGGAAGCACCCGGCATTGGTGGGCATTCGTCTACAGAGCCCCTGATCACCCTGAAGTGACCCAGACTCTGTCCCCTCTGCTTTCAGGTTCTTCTCATCTCTGATCCATGCTTGGATCACACCGGACACTTTTCATCTTCCCGGCAGCAGCACTTTTCAGCACCACGCCATTGAAAACGATGAAGATTCCCGACATCACTTGACACCTATGCACCCGGCTTCCCTGGGTTAGGTAACACGGGTACTCCGGTACTCACAAGGGTGCTGGCATTAGACCATTCTATGTTTGAAAGGGTTTGCTCAAAGTCCTCTCCGAAGTGTCCTTAATCCTTAAAATTCCAACGGCGACTTTCCCATAGAATTGTACAGAGCTCGCGCCTGTGTTCAGTGTGTGTCACTACCTCGGGTGGGTTCCTTGGGGTCCCAGCGATTCTACGTGCTCTAGGCACTGTGTCTAGTCAAGTCGTGGTTGTTATACCACTTTCTTAGTATATGGTTAGGTCTACCCCGGAGCCCGCTGTGTATTGTGCTATTTACTGTCATTCTAGTGATTTAATATTGCGTGCTTTGTTCTCTAATCTCATAAAGAGGTTAGTAGAGAGTGTTTAGTAATAAATACATATATTGTATATATTCCTTGTGTGGTTCTCCTTTCATTTGGTCATTCAGGAGGTTATGATCTGGTAGAACAAGCTGCTTTACAGTCCTTCAAGACTTAGCCTGAAGGCTGCTCTCCAAGGCTACCACTAGGGTAGCTTTCAATAAAGGTTGTCTTTAACCTAATCATCAATAAGGGTGTTTGGACTGGTACAAGGTGCCTACTATAATTAGTGGTCAGCATATACCAGGCCAACTTCTCACACTCTAGACCAAGTTGCACAGGAATCTACCGGTGCTTCCTCTTGTGGGTCTCTGGAGCTCTTGTGCACCACCAGCTGTTTCTCCTCCTGACATGGAAGTCGAGAGAGCCCTGTGAAGAGGAGTGACGCTATGTCAACGTGTCTTCGTTGGATGTGACATGACCTGGATGCCATTTTTGATTGGGATGTCGGTGTTGGTGCGTGTACTTCCAGCACTTGATACGCACACTTGAAGCCGTCACGTCACATGTTTTCATTTAACATGTAGCAACGTGGATGCCATTTTGTCCTAAAATGCCCTGTACTGCGTAAGCCTGCAACAATGATACGCACACATGAAACAGCTGTGCTGTTCAGCGCGTACACTTAGAGCAGTCATCACATCTTCATCTGAAGTGACGCGACGTGAGTGCCTCTAATGCGTACACTTACGGCAGTGAAACGCTCACTTGAGATTGCTGTGAGTTCGGAGTATTGGTGAGGATTGCGCTTCTGCACTTCAAGCTGCTACAAGGCACAGTGTCACATACGCATGCGGTGAGGAGCAATTGACTGGGTACTTAGCAGAGTCACACACTCTTGTCCTTGCCAGGAGTGTGTGTGCTCTGGATTTCGCCAGTGACACACGATCTTCATGTACTGGCAGCGTGTCATTAAGATAGTCAGTGATACGCACCTATCTAACTTGTTGCCCTGAACAGTTACTCTGTCCTATTTTAAAGGTTTATACACATCCAGAGTTGGGCATGATCACTCCGACTAGGAAACTTATCTATCGGAGATTGCGCTTGTCTACCTCGAGAAGTATATGCAAGACTTTCTGGTGGAACCGATCTCGGAGGCAGACATTATCTAAGCCATAGACGGCTTCACGGGTGAATTTTACAAGGCCTTTAAGGACTTATTGATACCGCAGCTCCTGGAGGTGTATGCGGAGGCCTTGGAAAGGCAAGTTTTGCCTCCCACTCTACCTGAAGCAGTTATAATTCTCCTTCCCAAACCGGGTAAGGATCCCCGGCTTTGTGACTCGTATCGTCCCCTTTCCCTGATGAACCTAGACTATAAAATTCTGGCCAAGGTTCTCGCACGTTGTCTCTCCCTCTTAATGGAATCCATAGTATCCCCGGCACAATCCGATTTCATTCCACATTGCTCCACAGCTTTCAATCTGCGAACCCTGTTCTCTGCCTTACACTGGATAAGTCCTGAGGTGCCTGCGGCCGCGATTTTACTCGACATTGAAAAAGCTTTTGAATACCTGGAATGGCCATTCTTTTTATCCATTATGCAACGCATGGGAATGCTGATTGGTTTTATTGCTACCACAGCACTGCTGTATAGCCAGCCAACCGCTCGGTTCAGACTGAATGGTACCCTGTCTACTCCCTTTACCCTATTGCGTGGCACAAGGCAGGGCTGCCCACTTTCGCCTTTATTATTTATTTTGGCCATGGACCTTCTGATTCGGCATTTTCAAGACAAACACCTTCACAGAGGCCTACAATTTACCACAGGTCCGTTATTAGTATCGTTACATGCAGATGATACAATCCTCAATGTACGCAATCCGCATATTAATTTAGATCACCTCATCCCCGAAATTCTCAGTTTTTGCATATATTCCGCCCTTGGCATCAATTGGCAAAAGTCCGTGATTTTTCCCCTTACAACCAGCACAGAAAAGTGGGACCTTGAGTTCCCGCTGGAGTGGTGCACGGCCTCTGTAAAATATTTAGGCATACACATACACCTCAACACTGAACAGATTATTCGCCTTAACTACAGGCAGTCGATCCACGCATTAGAGGCTCAGATAGACAAATGGCTCAAACCTCCACTTTCCATAGCAGGCCGTGTGGCTCTTGTCAAGATGGTCGTTCTCCCTAAGTTCTTATATTTATTTCATAACATTCCGATCCCCCTTCCAAACAGGTTCTTTTGACTTTCTATACCCATTTACTACGATTGGTGTGGGGTGATAAACCGGCCCGAGTCCGCTGGCGCGTTATGACATTATCCTATGGCAGAGGGGGATATGGTGTCCCTGATCTACAGCTGTATTATTTGGTTGCCCAGTGCAGCTACGCACAGGCATGGTATCACTCAGATACCAGAATCCCTCATTTACGTCCGGGGTCAGATCTAGTTTTCCCTGGGACACTAGCTACCGTCTTGCCCAAAGGCCTTCCCAGGGACCCTAAAGACATCCAAACGGTTTCCACTACCAGTTGGGCATGGGAGAAACTAAGACTGCTCACTAACACGCCCGTATATGCTGCATCCCTTCCACTCCCAAATCCAGATGGCTACCGATTACGGGTGAGAAACTCATACAACGTACATGCACTAAATTTAACATTGTCAAAATGGGCGATCTGTTTCCGGATGGCCATGCATTCGACCCAGATGACATGACCTGATTCCCCGATGCAACGTTCATGGATAAATTTGTGCTATTGCGAATTTGTTCGGTGTTACGAACCACTTTCACTGATTTTCCCCGTGAACCCCCGTCCCTCTCCGCACTATCCATGGTTATTGAGAGCACTCAGGGTGTGCACCTTAACTCCAAGCTCTACAAGGCGTGCGCAGATATTATCCCATTTACTGATGACAAGGTCCTCAGGGATTGGGAGAGCGATTTAGGTAACCCAATAACAGATGAACAATGAGCAGCATGCTGCGCAGTTACTAAGAATGTCTCCCTTAGCCGCCACAAATTGATACATTTCAAATTTCTTCGTATAATATATGTTACTCCAGCCACAGTCCATCAAATAGATCCCTCCAAACCACACAACTGCCGCAGATGCAATGCCCCACATGCAGACTTCTCCCACCTTGCTTGGACCTGCCCACGCATTCACTCATACTGGGTACAGATACATAGGACACTGAGCAGTATGGTTAAGTTGTCAATAGATGCCCTGCCCGAGATTGCCCTCCTAGGGTACGTGGTACAGTTTCCCCTAAAAGTTCATACATTTGCAGCCATTGGTCTGTTGTTAGCCAAAAGAGAAGTTGCCTTCCACTAGGGTGGCAGGTCTGCACCCTTGGTGAAGGGATGGTTGGGTAGCCTGGCCCTTTGCAACACGAGAAGTGAAATATATGCGACCACGCTCCCTCCCACCTCTAGACCCAGGGTCATATGGGACCCTTTCCAAGCCTACCTTGAAACACGACAGCGCGACCCCCCACACAAATGTGCGCACCGGAGTGGGGTAAATAATTCCAGCAAATATACAGGATACCACTACAACACCTCTTTGTCATTTAAATCACCTATGTGGTACACTATGCATATAGTCAATAACGCCATGGGTCGTATTTGTATAATATGGACAACAGTATACACCCAGGGATTTGCCACTGCATTTTGAAAACAGATTCCTATTCAAAGCATACTAACGTTGTGTTTCCTGACTAGGGGCCAGATGTAGGTAATCCCTGATTACCAATTCTTAAATACCGAATCATACCGATTCGGTATTTAAGAACTGGCAATCGGGATGTAGGTATATTTACCGAATTAATTACCGAATCTGTAGGATTCGGTAATTAATGAATCGGTATTTACCGAGTCTATAACTGCCATTGTTTCCTATGGGCCTTGAGGCCCATAGGAATCAATGTCAATTACCGAATCGGTAAATACCGATTCGGTAATTGGGGGAAATAGTGAAGGGTGGCAGGGTGTCACTTTGACACCCTGTTGCACCCTTCAATTGTGCATGGGTGCACATGTTGCTGACATACATGCCCTTAGGGCATGTAAGTCTGCAACATGGCACTGTTTAAAAAGCAAAAAAAATGCTTTTTAAATGGTTTTCTTAATTTACCACCAACTACTAGTTGGTGGTAAATTAAGAATTCTTAAACCCTTGTAGCACTGAAAACAGTGCTACCTACATCTGAAATTACAGAATCGGTAATTTTACCAATTCGGTATTTTACCGAATCGGTAAAATTACAGATTCGGTAAAATTACCGATTCTGTAATTTTACATGCCCCTACATACCAATGTCCAAATACCGGTCGGAAACGGCCGAAAATCGGTATTTTCGGCCGTTTCCGACCGGTATTTGGACATCTACATCTGGCCCTAGATCAACTGAAGCATGTATAATCTTCTTCAATGATACCTGACAATGACTGCATTCATGAATATGTATCACATTGTTATATGTAAAATGCTAAATAAAGTTTTAAAAAAAAGGAAGTTAGCCTCTTCCTGTAGGTTTGGGCGTTGGTTGAAGAAAGAATACATGACCAATTTGTGTTTGGTTGCAATACTGAGAGAGTGAGGAATGATTTGTGGCAGAAAGAAAGAAGAACCCTCTTTGAACGAGGTCCTTGCATTTGCTAAACAAATAGAACATTCTCGTAAGCGTGTAGAAGTCATTAAAAAGGATGAGGTGAAAGGTGAGACTGTTCACTTAATAGGATACACTTCAAGGGATAGAGACAAGAGATAAGAGGTAAAAGGAAGGAGTCAAAAAGAACGGTTAATTTCAGGCTAAATACTAAGGTGTGGAATAACTGTAACAAAATGGGGCATTTTGCCACTGTCTGTAAGGCTAAAATATTTTTATTAAAAAGTGAGTGAAATCAATGACGGATGTGATGATGACAGTGATGTGGAAAAGGATTTTGACTGTGGTCAAATTGTGTTGCAAGTGACAGGAAGTAGAATTAAGTGTGCATTGGATGACTGAAGGTCAAAATATGGAGGTTTTGTTTTATTCAAGTGCCAAAATCCCAATAGGCTCTAAGGAGTTCGAAATGAACAAACTTGAAAACAAGACATGGATAACATAAAGTGATTTAAAATCAGTTTAAAAACATTTAATGTTTAAATAACCTAAATTATTTACATAGTTCAGATATCAACCCATAACTCTTCTACTTTCATATTTACATTGATTTCAAAACAGTCAGTTGGTACTGAGGTCATGATCTTTTTTGTAAACTCAACCTCATATATTCGTATATACAATATAAAATCATAAATGAAACAGTTCATATTTATAATTTTAAGTCATCTGGTGCTAAATTTGTGCTAGATTCACAAGAGAAAGACAGTATGGGAGGCTTATTATAAAAGCACTATCTTGTGCTTGCAACATGACTCTTAATGTAGCATCTTTAAACAAATGTGTTAATGCTACCTAATAAGACCCAATACAAAATAAACAAAGTTTATTAAAAATAACAACATTTGGAGAGAAGTATGCCTGATGTAATCAATTATAATGAGACAGTCTATTGACACATAGGGTGATACACAATCCTATATATACTATCATTATGAGATCAGAGAACTGACTTCAGTGCCTGCAAGGCACCTAAGGAGAATAAGCAATACATTGAACCAAAGCTTTTTGTCATTTTTTGGTTACCTCATCAATTATCTGTTTAGTCGTGTGAGCGTCTCTTCTTCTCAACCGATCATTTAATCTTTATTCTAGGAAATAATCAGATATTTTGATCACTTGACCATCATTGTATTAGTTGATGCGTCTTATTTTTAAACTTAAGAGAATTATTAACGACAGAACCATACCTGTAGCCCTACGGTATTAGGCAAAAACAACAGTTGATGGACAGAATGCAGAACAATGTTATACATTCACCCCAGTACAGAGATCTGGGCCTAAATCCATCGTTTTTTTGCACTCCACACCACCCCAGTTCAGACATGGCCATATGCAAATCAGCCTTGACCCTGTGCCTCATGGGAACAGTCCAGCCCGAACTGCCAAGCCATGTCTTTCTTGGACCGGAATCAAGCATCCTAGGACCGGTTTCTGGCTATCAGCCGTCTTCAGCCAGGATAGCTTGACTCCAGTGGTGTGGAGAGCATGGGACTCACGTCTGAGCATACCCATCCCACTCAGGGTGACAAATGCAAAAACAACAGTTGATGGACAGAATGCAAAACAATATCATACATTTACCCCAGTACAGAGATCTGGGCCTAAATCCATCGTTTTTTGCACTCCACACCACCCCAGTTCAGACATGGCCATATGCAAATCAGCCTTGACCCTGTGCCTCATGGGAACAGTCCAGCCCGAACTGCCAAGCAATGTCTTTCCTGGACCGGAATCAAGCATTTTTTTTTTACTACAATTTTTTTTTATTATTCCTCATATACCAATGATGGGTATTCTAGATAGGGTATCTCCTCCTCTCGCCATTACGATGTACCGGCCACCAGGATTACATTTGAATAATTCAATCCAAAAATAGGAGAGAAAAGAGAATCCCCCTCCAGGCTGGACTGTTTGCTATGTCCACTCCATACCCTTTAATCTGGAAGACCCTTGGTTGGGTAGGAGACAAAGCACCGACAAAGCACCGACAGTACCCAGGTAAAATCATAGGAATACTCTCATCTGTTCCGCCAAGCCACCAGGGCCGCCCAGATCTTAACAAGGCTTGAGCCATCACAAGCAATATCAGACTCGCTGACATATATAATATAACTTAGGCAATCAGCAAAGGTGGGAGCATTCTCTGATTGCCAGGACTTACATATTTCCCGTCTAGCTAATACCATTATATAAAATAAGAATTTGGTCCTCATCTCATTAAGCTGGTACTCTTCCCCTAGGCCAAAAAGGATAATCATAGTTGTAATGACTATATGTGTACCCAAAACTTCTGTTATAAATTCTTCGATTTTAGTCCAGAAAAGCGATAGTGTTGGGCACTCAACAAACATATGCAAATCGTCCGCAGCAGAAGCCTTACAACGCGGGCAGCAATGTTCAAGATTCGTAAACTTAACCAGTTTCTTAGGGGATATATACACTCTGTACAGGGTGAACAGATGATTTCGTTTTAAGGGGGCTGATTTCACGACTGTATGTAGTAATTTAAAAGAATCTCCCCATAGAGCTGGTAATTTATCACCCTGCAAAGCTGCTGCTTCTCCCCATAGTTTATTAAGTTCAAGTTCTGTGACCTCATCCTTCTCATTTAAAGCCTCGTACCAGAAGGAGATCTCTTTTTTCCAGCTCCCTTTTTTCTTTACCAGATCAAACTTAGGATTAGCTGTTAAACCCCAAGCTTTAGTACTCCACCAGCTAGATAACTGATTAAATTTGAACCTGGTAAGAGTTCAGTTTGTCAGACGGGAGAGTGAATCCCACCCCAGTAACTCTGAGTCATCAAGGAGATCCTTCCACTGCATGATACCAGCTGTTCTGAGGGGGAGTGATAATTGATCCCTGAGACATTCGGGTGTTCCCTGAGAGTCCCATATAGGGGCCAGAGGTGTATAATAAGGGATATCTAGTTTTTTCTCAGAAACACCCAATTTCTCAGGGCCGTGCCCAATACCTTAAGTCTGACCTTCTTGTAGAATTTTGGGTCTCCAAACTTAAATAAAAAGGATTCATGCCCTAGGGGGATACTATGTAATAGCGCCTGAAATAGCCGACCCAAGCAAGATGTATCAGCTTTATCGGCCATTAGTCTAAAATTTTTAAAGTGAAAAGCATGGCAATAATGAAGGATGTCAGGCATAGCAAGTCCACCTGTCTTCAGCTTTCTTCTCAGTTTTTTCAGGGAAATTCTGGGCGATTTAGAGTTCCAGATGAAAGATCCTATTCGTCCCTGCAATTTGGCAATATCCTTGGGATTAAATGACAGAGGTATCGAGTTAAAAAGGAATGTGATCTTTGGCAAAATAACCATTTTAATTAGGTTTACCCTCCCGAAAATGTTTAATGGCAGTCCCGACCATCGATGTAAAAGTACACTTATATCCTTGTACACTCTGTCCAAGTTGACTTTGGAAATCTAGGAGACCAAAATATTTTTATGATTGCTCCGCTAACGTTGTGTGGCACCTTTTTCTTAAACCGCAAGATTAGTAAGACTTCATATTTACGACACACTGCTTAACTGGGTTACTGCATAACCGAGTAGTATTACTCTTTCCTATTAATGACAGGAGCGCTGTTTTTTTGGCTCCATGCCGTGCGATTATTCGATGACGCATTTGGAAAACTGGACATAAGGGTGAAATGTAATACTCTCTTAATTATGGCGTTGGTTAAGGGAGAGACCCATCAAAATATTACTGAGATTGCTCCGCGCATGTTGCGTGGCACCCTTTTTTTAAACTGCGATAAAAATATGGCGTTTCATGTATAATAGCTGTGCGACTGAGCTGGGACGTATTCCCAAAAGTCTGCTACTGGCCCTTACTTTGAATTATATTCACAAGGGTAATTTTGAAAAAGGTTGCTTATCTTGTCTGAAGCTTGGTGGCTATTAGATAAGAGTATCCAGGCATTATAGTATTTTGGAGGTACATTAAGCATAGCTTAGGATTAATATATAAAAAGAATTGATGGTGAGAAAATCTTGATTAAAAGTTGATGTAAAATAACCTTGTAACCAAATATGTTTATACCTATGTTCTGGATGAACAATTACAAACTGTGCTCTTATGTTTTGTTATAGCTATGGGTCTACATTGACCGTATACTGTTCAAGGATTTTTATCTTGTAACATTCTCCTGACTAAAGTCCCCACACAAGGATGAAAAGATATGATTGGGATCACCTATAAACTTTCGACCTGATATGTCATTATACAGACTAGTCGGGGGCAGTTCTGATGAAACTGATGAGACATATAAAGATTTGAGTATCTACAGAATTGTCTCTATGAATTTTATAAAGACCGATCAGGGATGTTTTTGATGAAATCGATGAGACTTATCGAATCCAGTTCTCCATAGACATTGCTTTATGAACTTTGAAGGTACTAATAGTTCTTGTATGTATAGGAACAAAAATATATACATTTATTCTATATTGTAGCGCCTGTGGCTGTTACTGCACCAACTGAACTTTTTAGGGGTACAAAATAACCATACAAAAAAAAGAGAACAGTGTTCCTCCATCTGTGGGTCCTAATACCGTAGCGCTACAGGTATGGTTCTGTCGTTAATAATTCCCTTAAGTTTAAAAATAAGACGCATCAACTAATACAATGATGGTCAAGTGATCAAAATATCTGATTATTTCCTAGAATAAAGATTAAATGATCGGTTGAGAGGAAGAGACGCTCATACGACTAAACGGATAACTGATGAGGTAACCACATAATGGCAAAAGGTTTGGTTCAATTTATTGCTTATTATCCTAAGGGGCCTTGCAGGCACTGAAGTAAGTTCTCTGATCTCATAATGATAGTATATATAAGATTGTGCATCACCCTATGTGTCAATAGACTGTCTCATTATAAATGATTACATCAGGCATAGTTCTCTCCAAATGTTGATATTTTTTATAAACTTTGCTTATTTTGTATGTATGTATGTATGTATGTATGTTTGGATTTATATAGCGCTTATAACCCAGGGGTCTCTAAGTGCTTTGCCTTGGGAACCCGTCCTGGCTTTTCCCTGTGAGATAGCCCCTACAGGGCATCCCCAAGGTGAAAGCCAGGCATCCCGCCGCGGGGGGCCGTTGTGGAGATTAAGCAAGCTTAATGCCCAGAGTTGCAGAGTGTGAACCCATGATTAGGTCAGGCACCAAAGCGAGAATTATCGAGTCCGTGGACATTTGAGCTCGAGACCCTGCCGCGTCGGGAATTGAACCCTGGTCCTGGGTCTGACCTCTGCTTCAGGGTCTGCCTGCTCTAACCAGTGAGCCACACTTCTCCACAATATTGGGTGTTATTAGGTAGCATTAGCACATTTGTTTAAAGATTCTACATTAAGAGTCATTTTGCAAGCACAAGACAGTGCATATATAATAAGCCTAATTATACACAAAAGAATATCTAGGAGTCTAAAAGTGAAATCAAATCACAACCAACTGTTGACGTGACAACTAAGAGAGGGGTGACAGCTACATTAACCAATTGCACCACGTGATATAATATCACCACATTCACGTGAGGCACATACTCAAAGTGAGAATTTTCCCATCAGTTGTCTACCTGTACCACTTTTACATCATTTGGGTTCTCCTTACCCAGGAGTCAGTGCAATCACAGTCACACAAAACGGAAAAGAGGACTGTGAGAGTAAGAAGACCCACCGTTCTTATCTGGTGAGCGGTATCAGTGTGATAGGACAACTGAAAAAAGCAGTGCAAGTGAGAGATTAGTGAGAATATAAAATTAGGTGAGACTGAGTAGAGGAAAGACTTTTAATGTTTTCTCTCAGCTCCCTAACTCTAAAAGCAAAAGTGTGATAACAGATTTGACAGAATATCTGCTCAGCGAGTGGTCGACATGTTTCTGCATCCAAAGGAAGTGCCTATGCATTCATCAGGACCTAGTTGGTGCTACTGCTGTAAAATTAGTGACAAGAGTAAAAAGGAATCATATCACCTGATTGTCAGGTTCAGATGCTCCACCACAATCTACAAAATAAAATCACATCAACAGAAGGGGAGAGTGAAAAGAGACACATAGTGTTATAAGAAAATACACTCATCAGTAGTGTTGTTTAGGTGACTTGTCAATACATATTTCATGACATGTTCACACTCACCCAATTAGTGTGTGAGAATTATTTCAAATTTGAAGACACTACCTATCTCCAAACATCTGGCACGAGCATGGGTAGTGTCTTTGCTCCTAGTTTAGCTAATCTTTACGTTCATGTATTTGAACAGGCGAAGGTGCTCAACCATGACAATCCTTACTATGTATCGCTCCGAGTCTGGAAGCGATACATAGATGACATCTTCGTAGTCTGGAGAGGTTCAGAATCAGATCTTATGGACTTCCATCGCTGGCTAAATTCTTGTAATATCTATTTGAAATTCACAATTGAATTCAGCAGAACCCACCTACCTTTTTTAGACCTCATGATATTGGCCACCACAGATGGTCTAATTTCAGAACTATACAGGAAGCCCATGGCAAGGAATGCGCTCCTTAACTATGAGAGTTGCCACCCTAGAGCACTCAGAAACAACTTGCCCTTTGGACAGTTCCTCAGGCTTAAAAGGAACTGTTCTACCAAAGAGGCTTTCTAGGCCCATTCGGCCAAATTGTCAGAACAACTGCGTGAGAAGAATTATCCTTCTACAATTATACGCCAATCTAAGAAAAGGGCGTCGAACAACAACCGCGAAGCCCTCCTAGATATAGCGGTCCCGAAAGAGAAATCAGACAGGATGACTTTTGTGACCACTTTCCACACCAGATCGAATCATGTTCAAAAGATCATAAAAAACACTGGTCTATTCTGAATACCGGCGGGGATACACTGCCTTTACCACTTTTTGCCTTCAAGAGAGGCCAAAATATAAAAGATCAGCTGGTACATACCAGGCCAAAAAACAGGATGACTCGACAGTTGGGGACCCTATGGGATCTCCCACCTGTACAAGGACATCATCCCTACGGAAACTGTTCTGTCTGTCCGCAGACAACTAAATCGACCACAGTTGAGATAGGAACAGGCCGTCCGTGGCAACAGCTAAAATTCACAAATTGCAACAGTGAGAATACCATCTATCTCATTACTTGCCCATGCTCTAAAAGATATGTGGGCATGACGACAAGAAAAACAAGAACTCGCATTTGTGAACATAAAAGCACAGTTCGATGCCGCAAACAAGCGACGCGCCTAACAGCCCACTTCCTAGAAGTGGGACATGGCCCCAATGATTTCATGTGGACTATACTAGAACAGCCAACCATACCTGACCATTGCCCAGATGTAAGCAAATTTTTGTTAAAAAAAGAACAGAAATGGGTATACAAGCTTAATAGCGACAAGGAGGGCCTAAACGAACCAATTCCCTGGATGTCGCTATGATCTGAAAAATAGGCTGTGGGGTATCATCATAAAAAATGATCAAGTTTTTTGAGCAATAGTTACCATAATGATACCAAGACTGTTATCCTCTCAAATATACACACTGCTGATATAGAGACAGAGATTGGTATCAGTTGTATGGCATAGTGGATCGCTGTATATTGTTTATATTTCTTGTATGTATTGCTTCCATATATCTCTCTTGTGATAATATCGTAGTTATGGAAGGTTACTGGAGTTTAGAGATCAAGCCTACTATTTTACAACGACAGTTTCATTTGTGTAGTCTAGAGGGTCGCTTTAAATATTACTGTCTAAATGGCTTCTAGCGAGGGCCACATCAGGTATACACAAAGTGGCGCGTTGGCAAATGTGCATGAGCATATTCCATCATAGCCATTGCATTTAAGAGAGTGTAGTTTTCCAAGATCAAGCGTCAGTACGTTGCATGTACTACAATAACCATCATCCCTTGCGCTATCACGTGAGCGCATCGAGAACACGAGTCATCAAATAGACGGCGCCTCCTCCGTTCGGTGCCTCCCCAAGTCCAGCGCAGAGGAACGCCTGGAGACACCGACGGAGAGGTGAGCGCCTACTGCTCCGTATGCTCACGCACGGAGTTTGACTGAATATAGCTAAGTTTTTTCGTGGCGTACTAATATCGGCCATACTTGAGTTAATGTGGAGTGCCTGATCACGGCATTTCTGTGAGTTTGATTGTATGTAGCCAAGTCTTCATGGCGTACTAAGATCGGCCATACTTGAGCTAATGTAGAGTGCCTGATCACGGCATTTCTGAATACTTGGGGGTCACGCGTGGAACATTTCCCAGCCTACAAACTTCTGCATTCTTCGAGCTACTGTGGTAGGCGTAGTTACGGGTACTGGGTCCCGTGCTGGCGATACATTGGGGGGGTGTGTGCAATTCATCTGGCGATTCCCAAATGCGGATATCTTAACATCACCGGCATTCTTGAGGGCACGCAATGTATAGATCACGGGTAACTTGAAATCAGGGATAATGAGCAGTGACTTCAGAACTGCCGACACAAGCATGCGGCACAATAAGTTACTATATATACCATCGATAGTCTTGAGTGCATGCAATGCATAGATCATTTGTAACTCGAAACCAGGGTCACTGGACAGTGTCTCCAGAATTGTCGAAGCTATCACGCGGCATAATAAGATACCTTGTACCTTTGATAGCGCCTGTGACTCTGGTCAGTGATGTCATTTTCGGTACCTTACGGGATTAACAGTTGAATGCTTATGTTTACTTGTGTTTTTTCTAAACAGAGCGGTGCTCCTCATTTACCTGAGATGCAGCCAGGTGAGGTGAGGCGCGATCCCCACATTAATTGGGTGAGTGTGAACATGTCATGAAATATGTATTGACAAGTCACCTAAATAACACTACTGATGAGTGTATTTTCTTATAACACTATGTGTCTCTTTTCACTCTCCCCTTCTGTTGATGTGATTTTATTTTGTAGATTGTGGTGGAGCATCTGAACCTGACAATCAGGTGATATGATTCCTTTTTACTCTTGTCACTAATTTTACAGCAGTAGCACTAACTAGGTCCTGATGAATGCATAGGCACTTCCTTTTGATGCAGAAACATGTCGACCACTCGCTGAGCAGATATTCCGTCAAATCTGTTAACACACTTTTGCTTTTAGAGTTAGGGAGCTGAGAGAAAACATTAAAAGTCTTTCCTCTACTCAGTCTCACCTAATTTTATATTCTCACTAATCTCTCACTTGCACTGCTTTTTGTCAGTTGTCCTATCACACTGATACCGCTCACCAGATAAGAACGGTGGGTCTTCTTACTCTCACAGTCCTCTTTTCCGTTTTGTGTGACTGTGATTGCACTGACTCCTGGGTAAGGAGAACCCAAATGATGTAAAAGTGGCGGTACAGGTAGACAACTGATGGGAAAATTCTCACCTTGAGTATGTGCCTCACGTGAATGTGGTGATATTATATCACGTGGTGCAATTGGTTAATGTAGCTGTCA
Source organism: Lissotriton helveticus (assembly GCF_964261635.1). Lineage (NCBI taxonomy): Eukaryota > Metazoa > Chordata > Amphibia > Caudata > Salamandridae > Lissotriton > Lissotriton helveticus. The sequence continues at coordinate 613,883,767 of NC_136073.1, read as the reverse complement.
CCCCTCTCTTAGTTGTCACGTCAACAGTTGGTTGTGATTTGATTTCACTTTTAGACTCCTAGATGTTCTTTTGTGTATAATTAGGTTACTGTTAGGGGCATGTATCTAGTATGAGTCGGTAAACTAGCCCTTAGACCTCCTTCTATGTAGTTTGTTAAATATATAATAAGCCTCCCATACTGTCTTTCTCTTGTGAATCTAGCGCAAATTTAGCACCAGATGACTTAATATTGTAAATATGAACTGTTACATTTATGATTTTATGTTGTATATACGAATATATGGGGTTGAGTTTCCAAAAATGAACATGGCCTCAATACCAGCTGACTATTTTGAAATAAATGTAAATATGAAAGTAGAAGAGGTATGGATTGATATCTAAACTGTGTAAATAATTTAGGTTATTTAAACATTAAATGTTTTAAAACAGATTTTAAATTACTTTATTTTATCCATGTCTTGTAGCCCTGAAGAAGTCCTTCAATAGGACGAAACGCGTTGGCTACTGGCTTTGAAGAAAAGAAAATACAGATTTAAAGAATAAAACAACTGTATCAGATATTTTATTTGTTGGAATTGACTTCTTGTCCTTAATGAGTGCGGATCAAATCATTAATGTAAATGCCTGTTGTGGAAAGCTTTTTCTACATCATAGGAAACTAAAAGCGCCTTGTTTTCTTTGATCAGTGCACCATATGTAACAATATTCTCACAGTATAAATAAGTGCGGCATCATACCTTAGACCCTTCTTTATAAATCATTTGCTGTTTTTGGTTCACCTGGCCCTATTTTGGGATTACATTTTATAATACACCATCATGAACTTTAAAGATAATCGGGAGGCCATACTTGGCGATCTATTTAGCAAAAACCCGGTGGCAGCCAATATTATGGACTCACGGGTCCAGAGAAGTGAGGGACTAAAAGAAAAATTCATTAAACTCGAGCACCTAAGAAAGCAAGAGCTTAGCAAGTGGTGGGATGGGAACACCATGTGCAAGTACTTGGAGAATAGAAGGATCCCTAGGGGACTTCGTATAATTATATTCCCCTACTTTGAGGTTCTTGATGCAGATTTACTCAAAGATTGGGAGGAAGGGATATACGATGTATCATATAAAATTATGGAGCTTTTAGTTAAAAATGCTGAGGAAAGTTGACAAATTAAGAGATGAGATTGATAAACTGGAAAGAGAGATCAGAGAAATGAAGTTGGATGACGAAAAAGAACTATGAAATTTTAAAATATGAACTAGCAACCACCAGATCAATATAGGAAATAAAAAGCAAAAGAAGATCTTGAGAGACGAAGGTGACTACAAGAAGGGAAGGATCTTCACCTTCGCCAAGAAATATGACGATATTCCAGTTAGACAAGCAACTAGTGTTTTGAATAGATCTATGGATCAAAGTGTGTTTTCCAGCAGTATCTCCCTCTCCTCAGTTGAGAGTGAGCAAGGAGGTGTGTCAGGCTCAGATACCTTGGAACAACCAGCTTCCCATTTTTTAAAAGAGGTTCAAAGATATCGCCTGGACAACAAAAAGAAACCAATGGAAATCGGGGAGGACAAGGAGGGGTGGATGCAAACACAAAATCAGGCGTTCAAACCAAATTCAATCTGAACAGGAGATAGATCTCCAGAATCAAATAGGCATTCTAAGGACAGCAAATTATGACAATAACACCACCAGCCTCAAGACTGTAAACTTGTCTAAACGCACTTTGTCCACCATTGAAGAAAATGTACTAAGCAATGGTTTGAATTTTGTCCATCTGAATCATGTGATTTCTCAAGTGCACTTATTGATTTGTTTAAATTTGTCCGTAAATTAAAATTAAAACAATTTTTCAAAGACTTACAGACCACCATTGTTAATACACCTAATGCATGTCTACAATCCTCGCTGTCCATAAAAGATGAGAATGCGATACACACACTCACCACGATAGAAGAGGAAGATACATATGGTAATTTAAGGGAGTTGGTGAAAGATTTGGACATAGAAGAAGATCTATCCTTGGACAGCGGTTTAAGACCTTCGTCCAAGTTTATTCCACCCTCACATAATGACACTGCTATTGAAACATTTTATAGAAAGGTAACAGCAGATCTTCATCTGTTAGAGGATAAATATTTGCAAAATAAACTCTATACACGCCAGTCTAACCTTTCTAAAAAGGAAATAGATGCCCTCACAGGTCTGAAAAATGATACAAATATCGTTATACGTGAAGCACACAAAGGGGGTCATGTTGTCATTTTAAACACTGAGGATTACTTGGGGGGACTGAATAGACAACTAAATAACGAAATATATTATGAGAAATTGAGAGGGAACCCCATTCCCGAAATAGAATGCAATATCAATGCACATTTGAGGGAATGGCATGAAATTTGTCTTTTATCTGATAAAGAGTATATGTATTTAAAAGCAGAAAACTTGCGGTTCCCATGTATCTACTCGCTCCCGAAAATCCATAAAACCCTAACAAATGCCCCTGGTAGGCCCATAATATTGGGTAATGGGGGACCAACTGAGTGTCTGGCAGAGTACATAGATGAATTTCTCGAACCACATGTAAAAAACCTTCCATCCTATATAAAGGATAGCCATGACGTCTTGGATAAGTTAGAGCATTTTATTTGGGACAGTGAAGATATGTTTTTCGTATCCATGGACGTTGAAAGTCTGTATAAGTGTATTCAATTAAGGAATGGTCTAGAAGCACCAAGATGCTTCCTATATAGAAGAAGTGCTAGTAATCATGATCACACTCACATGTTGATAGAAATTGCAGAAATGGTATTGACCAATAATGTATTCTTACATGATGGAACTTGGTTCCTTCAAATACAGGGAACTGCTATGGGCTCAAGGTTTGCTCCATCTTATGCAAACCTGTTCATGGGTTTGTATGAGGTGGAGCAGACCTATGGCAAAGGAGTCCAAAAATGAATTGATAAAATAATCTTTTATGGTTGTTATATTGACAACATTCTAATGATCTGGAATGGTAGTGTTGAGATTCTCAGGGAATATCATGCCTATCTCAACATGAATAGATTTAATGTAAATCTAACAATGACTAACAACAAAAGAGAAATTGATTTCCTTGACCTTAGGCTATATGTTAAAGAAGGCAAAATTGAAAGTAAGATCTTTAGGAAACCAACTGCATGCAATAGTGTGCTGCATGCTTCGAGTTTCCATCCCCGGAGCACCATTAACACCATACCTTATGGCGAAATGGTAGGTGCACGAAGAAACTGCAGAGAGGAAATGCAGTTTCTCCAGACCATTTAGGACATCAAAATCAACTTTAAGGATTGTGGCTATGATACGAATTGTCTAGATAAAGCAGAGACAAAAGCTAAAGGACTAGACAGGAAACAGACCCTGACTGCCAATAAGGCTAAGCCACAGAAAAACAAGGTGGGCACTGACTTAACAAATAATGTGTTGTTTATCACACAGTATAACCAACACAGTAATCACATTTACAATGCATTGAGAAAAATGTGGCCAATTTTAAGTACAGATGCACACCTTTCAGATATAGCTACGAGCAAACCGAAGGTCATGTATTGTAAGGGTAACACTATCAAACAAAAGCTCTGTCCAAGCTATGTAAAAAATAAGGACACTATTCAGACAGGGAAAACCTGGCTACCAACTAAACCTAATGGTTTTCATGTTTGTGGTAATTTCTCTGTGTGTCGATTAGGAAAGAACAAAACCAAAGAGTTTATGTATAACACCAACAAAACTCACTTGCATTAATTGCAACACCACGTATACAATATATGTCATTGGCTGTGCGTGTGGGAAAATCTATGTGGGAAGTAGCATAAGCTGTAGAAAGGTAAGGATACAAGAACATGTTCGTGCAATAAAAAATCTGAATGAAAGATATCCGATTGCAGGGCATTTAAAGGAAGAGCATTCTGAAAACCGAGATGTTTGGTTCCATGCTATAGAACACATTGTCAGCAGTGAGAGAGGAGGTAACAGGGAACTTGCTCTACGTCAGAGGGAGGCGAAATGGATATGCAAGTTACGTACAATGTAGCAGGGACTAAATAGTCATTCGGATATGCATTACTTACTATAAACTGCAGTTGTGTAATATAAGCCTGGACATGCATTACTTCCTGTAAAATGGTATTATGTAATCTAAGCCTGGACATGCGTTATTGCTTTATAGAATATCACCATAAACATTTGAGAAATTGGCCAAGAAAGAAAAATGAATTGTGATTTGTGAAAACTCATAATGTAATTTGCTTGGTATAAGTCACTGTTAGACTTCATATTCCACTCTGACTGAAACATTATGTGGATGGGAATGATTATTGACTTGTATACACCATGATATATTATAAGAAGCATGTACAGAGTCATGCCATCTGCACATTGTATTTTATTGGATTTTCTCATGGGTATCTTGTAATTCTAGCAGGCATGGTTGTGGTCATTACTTTTGTCAACTGATTAGATTTTTTATAAGAAATATACATGATATATATGCATTGCTGTGGTTACATTACCATTGTCAACTGATTAGACTTTTAATAAGATAATCCCGCTAATGTTCAAGACACGAATCATCACGGTAGCCCTTGTGTGTCTATAGCTGCTTTTAAGCGTCGCTCTTGGTGCAGACTTTTCTGGTGCCATAAAGCAGTTTGATTTATGTATATAACAGGCTGCTTTGTGACAGCCGAGAAGTTATTACATTCTGATGCGAATTACACAAGTGCAAGATACAATATATTCTTGCGCCGGTTATAATAGAATTTAGAAATTGTTTCGATCCGATTATCGATTGTTCTCTTCAAAGGATCATTCACTGCCTTTTTTATCCTGTTTATTCACTAGGATCTTAGAGATGGAATATGGGGCAACTTTACATTGATATCAGGAACTGATTATTTGTAAGATTGACTATTTATATAACAGGCCACTTTACAAGATGGATGCTTCCTTATTATGTTCTTGTGACAGCTACGCATGCGCCGGAGAAGATACATGTGAGCAAGTCATTGAAAAAACGAAGAAATTGCTTCGATCTGATTTTCCTTGTCTTTCCTGAAAGGATCACACATTGGTTTTTTGTGTTTTTTCACTGATTAAGCCTTTAGAGACCTAATGTAGAGTCTCTTAGAGTCTCCGTACATCAGGAACTATGTGATTCCTTTATAAAAGCTACATTACAAGATGGCGGAGCGCTGGCTCTCATAGCCAGTGAAACTGAGCATGCACGGATATGGCGGGTACATTTACAAGCCGGCCTCGTGTGAGACTCGGCTTGATGGTGCTGGACGAGAAGAGAGGATCGTTTACTGGGGTCACGGTTCCTAAGGTGAGCAGAGCGGGTACATTATGGAAATGTTCATAGTAGACTGTAAGTCCACATATCGATATGCGCCTGCGCCTTTTGTGGGTCACTGTTGTACAGCAATATGTAGACAATTGCGTTTATTATGTGAGGACATTTATAATACATCCTTACGAGGTATGGCAATGTGACTTAGATGCTGCACTGCTGTTTAATGGCACTTATTTTATAAAGCAACTAGCAGCCCGTCCCGACGTTGTTCGGGTATGAAATAGAATGTGTGTAATGTGTGTATTTGGCAAGGGCAATTTATTTTAAAATCTCGGGGTAGACAACATTTTTTGTTTTATTAGAATAGTGACAGGAGAAGGGCCAGCTGCAGCCCTGGTTGATGTTAGTAGGCGCGTGAAATTGGTGAGGGTGATCCGCCGCCTGAGTCCGGCTACAGCCCTGGTTGATGTTAGCAGGCGCGTGTAATGTCGTTGAATGAGAGAGTTATCAGCCGCGGATAAATACGTTTAATGAGAGAGTTCAGTGACAGCGAGTAGGAGAGGCTGCAGTAATTGTCCCCGCAGACACGCTCATTTGCATGTTCCCCCGCTTGAGGCCCAGATGCAGCCCTGGTTGATGTTATCAGGCCCGTGTAATTAGTGTACTGATCCGCCGCCTGAGCCCGGCTAGAGCCCTGGTTGATGGTAGCAGGCGCATCTAATTTCGTTGAATGAGAGAGTTCAGCAACAGCACGCAGGAGAGGCTGCAGTGATGTTACTTACCAGGCCTCCAGCTGAGCGCGTTTGTCATGCCCCCAGCATACGGCCACAGCAGACGATCTTCTGATTAATGTACGACCCACATGGCATGAAGGGCGGAACGTAGCACACGCCCCAGGCGTTTCTCACGCCCCCAGCGTGCCCCTTGATGCGGCGCAATTGCGTTCACATGGCATGAAGGCCGGACACACGCCCCCAGCATTTCTCACGCCCCCAGCGTGCCACTTGATGCTGCGCAGCAACGTAATTGGCGCTTGTATGTACGACTCACATGGCATGACGGGCGGACACACGCCCCCAGCGTTTGTCACGCCGCCAGCATTTGTTACGCCCCCAGCACACGCCCACAGCCCACGATGTGATGGCCGTACCACACTCCCCCAGCGTTAGTCACGCCCCCAGCCCACGCCCACAGCGCAACGCAGACACGCCCACAAGGGACTACTTTGCTGGCACGGTTCTTTTACCTTTTAAATGTATATGGTGTCCTACGGTACAATTGTATGTCTTGCACTGTATGATTGTGATGAACACCACTGTTTCTTGAAAATGTAATAAAAACAATATAAAACAAGCATTTACAATGCAATAGGTCTCGCATTGACGCGAGTTTGAGCTATTGGCATTGCAAAAAACAATGCCTTTTATTTTTGTTTTCTTTTTAAGAACATTAATAAAAGTCATTGTATTTTACAATGCCAAAAGCTTAAACTTGTGTAAACTGCGAGACCTCTTGCATTGCAAAGGCTTGTTTGGTCTTTCTTGCGATGTCTGAGTAGAGAACCCGCCTCCTTTTGTGCATTACTAAATGCGTGGTAGTGCCATTCTTCCCCTGTCATGGAGTCTTCATTACTCCTGACAGACCGCTGGAATAAGCAGCAGCATCCCTGCATGGCTTTCTTGCCTCTTATCCAGGCTAATAGACCAAGAGGTCTTGTAATCTCAGACCCCACCTGGTGTTTTCTCATCCTTCACAGTATGGTGGCGCGACAACAGGAGTATGTTCTCAGAGCAGCAAGGGCCAGGACTGTCTATGGCAGAGTAAATGATGGCTGCCTTTTTTGGTCTTTTGTGATATCCGTGACAATGTGTCTTTTGTGGGTTTTGTCACATGGACAATACTTACTTCCCTGGCAGTTCCCATCTCAGGGCGTGTACCTGTGGTATGAATCTCAAGGCTAGAAGAGAGTCCCTAGAAGCAGACCTGTGTCTGGAGCCGCCCCAAAGCTAAACCACTCTGGACAAACTCCAAGTCCAGATACCCTACAATCAAGAAATAACTTTTTTATCCAAGCACCTTCATCCATATTGCAAAATGTTATACATCCCATCACCCTGAGCGCTGGGACACGCCTTGGAGAACATATTCACCCTGTACAAATTATTCATTCATTCCTTCATTCATTCCAGTATACCAACTGTTAGCTTGTATCACGCCCGTAATTGATTCTAGAATCAGAAAAAAACACTGTGTACAACATCACAAAAACACATTGCGAAAGCCAATAATAGCTCTTGTATAGGCGAGACCTGTTGGCTTTGCCAATGCTGGTTTATCTGTATATGGTTCTAATGGAGCAACTCAAGGAACAAGCATAACGTGATTCTGGGCAAATCTCTTAATGTCCCGGCCCTAAACAAAACCAGACATACATGGGCTGATTAGCAGAAGCAGCTGCAGCAATAAGAGTGTGCACATCGGTTGGCTCCTGCCCCTCCCCATCACACTAGGGGCGCGGCTTGTTTTCAAGCTATTTCACCCTGCGGTTGCGCTTGTTTCGGCGTGCGCCAGGAGCCCGTACCCACCGTGCTTCGTCAGAGGCTCGCGCTCCTGGGATCGGCGACCGGGCCTGGACACGTAGCCGCTCCCTCGGCGACCGGGGCTGGACACGTAGCCGCTCCCTCCTGCCATGATGCTGGACGGCACGCTGCTTTTGGATCCCCAGCTGCTGCTCGGCTGCTGTTGCTGGTAGGTTCTTTATGTGGGGATGCGTGGCGTCCGCCCGGCTGGAAGACCTGGACACGCTGGCCACAGTGGTGCGAGCCTGGTAAGGGGGGGGGGGGGGGGTGTTTGCCTGTATGTCAGTGTGCCTGCGTGTGTGTGTGCCTGCCTGCGCCCGTGTGTGTGTGTGCGTGCCTGTTCACCAACGCGAAAGCGTGCGCGTTCACGCACCCAAATCCAGCAAAATCGGCAACAGAAGCGCGTGGCACCCTCCTGTCCCTAATTCCCCCGAGACGGCTGACTAAAGTTGTCGAACTGGAGCATCCTATCGGATGCAACTCCAGCTCGACCTAAAAGAATGTATATGGTGGCTGTCTTTATAGACTATGTCCTTCTGTTGCAACTGCCCTTTCCAACGCTGTATTGGGTGTTGTGATTGGTGCTGTGGTTACTGAGATTACCCGCCTCAAAGGTTTGGGCTCTCTCTTTATAATATTAGTATGGATAGAAGTGTTTCGTTTTAAACCAATGTCGGTTTCACAATTCCAACATGGGTTCATTCCCGGGCGTGATACTGCAGATCATGTTCGGCGTCTAATATCATTTGTGGATTGGGCACAAGCAACCAATTCCACAATGGGGATAACCCTGTTGGATGCCGAGAAGGCATTCGACAGGGTTTCCCGGCCATACATGTGGGAGGTTTTAAGACTGAAGGGATTTGGCCCCACGATTCAGCAGGTGCGGAAGTCATTATACTTGTTCCCAGTTGCTTGTATTCGAATAGCTGGCCAAGAGTCGGGTTTGTTCACAATTAGTCGCGGTACATGGCAAGGATGCCCGTGCTCACCCTTATTAAAAAAAAAAATCTCTATATAAAGCAAATAATAAGTTAAATCAGGCTATTGACATCACACCTGTCCAATTGCGGTACATAGATTATAGAGCTCTGGCATATGCGGACGACATTGTTGTTGTTACTAGTGATATTGTCACCGCATTACCGGCAATAGACGAAATGGCATTTAAGTTTGGGTCCTTTTTGGGGTATAAGCTAAATATTTCCAAAACACAGATCTTTTTTTTGTCAAAAGTATTTTTATTGACAGTTTAATAAAAAAAAGTAGAAATAAACATGCGACAATCCCGCACTTCATCCCACACAGGGGGTAGCCAGAGTAATCGCCTGCAGACAACCTGGGAGACTGGGGAAGGGACCCCGTGGTCAAGCTTCTTACACATAGCGTAGTGTCCTAGGATGTGCCGGTCAACCAGCATGTGAGCCATCAATCGGTATGGAGGAAGAGGCCAGCTAAAAGTCTCGGTTATACAGAGTCATTACAATGCATTCAAACGGCTCATCCTCCCGGAAAGTTGATCACAAAGAGTTTGCAATAGTGCTATTAGCCTCTTCCGCAAGCAGGTGACCTGACATGCAGTACTATAATTGAGCATTAAGAGAGATGTCATAACGAACAAAGAAACAAGCAGAAAACACCCTCCCCCTCCCTCCCCCTCCCCCCCACCACCCACCGCTCTCCCCAGTGGTGGTAGCACTAAGCACAGGGCAGGGAACCTGATGTGTAGCGGCAGGGATTCAGAGTTGAAACAAGTGGAGAGCTCGAACGCTAGGTGGACAGACCGCGGATGGCAGGCCCTTGGAGAGGAATGTGACCAGCGGGCCCCAACGAAACTCAAAATTCTCCCACCTCCCTCACCTGGGGGGAGAGCGCCCAGTGTAGCAGTTGTGCGTGATGGTATCGCTCACTCTCCGGCACCCCGTAATCCCTCCTACAGTTTCCAAAGGTAAGCGGATCAGAATTGTGAAATAGGTTTGTGAGCGCTAGGCAGCCTCCTTCCTTCCAAGCCCTGAAGGGGCCCTCGAGTGACGCCGGGGGGAAAGCGGAGTTGAAGTGTATGGGCGTGAAGGGGGAGGGGAAGGTGGTCCACCTGTCATCATTAGAGACAGAGTCCCAAACCTTCAGAGTGGTGCTAGTAGGGGTACTAACAAACATTTCTGGGTCCATCGCACTTGGGCCGCCACGCCAAGTCCCAAATCGTTCTCCCAGCCACGCTCCTATCCATATGTAGCCAGTGTTTTTCCGATTCTTGTTGTGACCACTCAACTAGTATACGGAGTTGTGCAGCTTTATAATACAGATGAATGTCAGGCAGCCCCAGGCCTCCCTCTTTCCTTGGTTTGCGAAGGACGGCGAAGGAGAAGCGTGCACGGCCTCCCTGCCAGACGAAGCGCAGCATCATGGACTTCACTCGCCTGAAGAATTCTCCGTCAAGATCTATAGGAAGGGCCTGGAACAGGTATAGGAGCTTGGGGAGGAGGGTCATTTTGATCTCATGGATCCTCCCTAGCCAGGAAATGAACATAGGTTTCCATCGGGCCAGGTCGGACTGGATCCTAGCAAGGAGTGGAGAGAAGTTAGCAGAATACAGTTTCCCCAGCGTGGGTGTCAGATGGATCCCCAGGTATTGAATAGAGGAATCTGTCCACGGTAAAGGAGTTAGCGACTTAATATGGGGAAGTTCCACCGGGGGGATCGTGAGGTTGAGGACATAAGATTTGTCGTAGTTAATTTTTTTAGCCCCGCCACCACCTCATAGCGCTCCAGCGTGGCTTGCACATGGGGAAGAGAGTGGGCCGGATCAGAAAGGGAGAGGAGTACGTCGTCCGCAAAGAGCTGGGGACAAAGATCGTAGAGACTGGAGAAAGTTAGGGTTGGGGGAGAGAGACATGAGTGAAACGAGAAAATGCATTGGGTTTAGAAGGTAGTAGAACCTGAGGATAAAGGTTTGAGGATGATAGTTATCTTGAGAGGTTTTATCAAATTCACAATTTTGAGTTGACAGTGTAATAATGTATTACATTATGTGTTAGGGTCATTTCTTCAGTAGCCTTGACATAACTATTGCTCAGAACAGTCTGTAGTCTGGCATATTTCAGACTGGTAACTGTGTTCTCATCAACTGTTAGAAAAACATTGGTATAGTACAACGTATTTTTTTTTCGTATACGTGGATGTAGCATATTCAGCTCATCTATCACTGTGAATATTTGGTCACTTATTTTACTCATGCTATAATTCTAGATCCGGACACAAATGAGATGCGTGGTGTTTTTGGTAAAAATCCAGGCATACCTTTAATGCATACTGCTTCTGACTTATATATTGTAAGCTCATACCGTGTATGTGGTCTGACATAATGACAACAGATACTGTGCATGTAGATGTACATAGCTGTGCCACACACTGTGCAAGCTCCCTCATACAATGGACAGCCACTGTACCTTATGACTGATAAAACAGTGCCACACGCTTTCTGTTTAAGGTCCTCCAGTCTAAAGTCACTGTGATGCACTGTACATGTGGTTGACCTATCGCATACCATTCATGCTACCAAATGCCACTGTAAAAGATGCCTAATACAACTGTGACTCTGCTCCCAGTGTTACTTTTTAATGCTGTGCTGTCTGACATACCTTTTTTTCCCACATTTTCAAGTACAAAAACACAAGCAGTATGGGGTATCGCATTACTATCTACATATCATATCACAAATAATACATAGTATGACAGCATTATTGTATAGGTAGAGGCAGGTGACAGGTCGAACATATAGCACAACAAATAGGTCTGCCTCTAAAGAGCATCGATATATAAAACGAGCATCATAGTTCTACTTTCGCGAAGCTCCCTGAAGTCCCCAGCGGAGCCCCTGGTGTAGTAAAGTTAGCAATTTCAGAGGTTGGGAGGTGCCCGAACCCCGTCCTTATTGGAGAGTTAGTCTCCAACCATAATAACAATGATCAGTAACTGTCATGTGCAAGTACAGTTAGGTTCCTGCAGTCCCGCTGCCACCGGCCTGCACCCCTCCACAATTTTGGTCATCATCCCCGCTCCCGCGAGAAAGCAAATATGTGGTCAATGGTCCCCAGATGTCCCTAGGTCTACTGGATATCGGCTGCGTCTCAGCAAAAATAGCAGACTGCTCCTGACAGTAAATTACATCCGTGAGCCAGTCCTTAAACTTTGGAGCTCTGCCGCGACCCCAGCGGCATGCCACTCATCGTTTTGCGAGGAGTAACGCTACATCGATGAGTTTTCTGCAAGTCTTAGGGATGCGCGGCGTGTACCCCAGAAGCATCAATATGGGGTCAAGATCTATAGTCTCTCCAACCATGGTCTCCAGAGCACCATGTACCTGATGCCAGTAATCTTGAACTGAGGGGCATTCCCAGGACAGGTGAAGGAAACCAGCATGCTCAGCGTGACAGGTTTCACATCTGTCGTCATCAGATAAGCAAAATCTATATTTCTTAACCGGCGTATAGTATAATCTCTGTAAGAACTTGTAATGAATCATCTTGAGCCTACAGCTGGCAGATATCCTAGCAGTAATGTCACAGCAGTAAAACCACTGCTCATCGGTGATCTCTGACGCCAGGTTGTCAGCCCATTGTGAGCGGGCCGAGTGTTCTAGCCCCCGTCTTGTCGCCCTGACTTGACGATACATACCCGACACTAGGTGTGAGCCATCTTGTGAGCATAGCATAAAGTGCAGTGGGGTCAGAGCTTCGGGTTCCCCAGGGAATTCCGGCTAAATCGCTTTCATCCCTTGGCACAATCGCATATAGTAAAACGTATCAAGCAGAGTGGGGCTATAGGTTTTAAAAAAACAGATCGACAGTGTTGAATTGGCCATCGGTAAAGAGGTCTCCCCACCTAGCCACTTGCAGATGCCGACAAAGCAGCTGAAATCCCTTTTCCTGTAGGAGTGTCAATTTAGGGTGGTATGTCAGAGGCATCTGCGCTGAATATGGCAAAGCACACCTCAGCATCTTAGCTATACGACGCCAGGCGTCGATGGTACATGTGACCGTTGTAGGCGGCGTTTCTATGGCCGTCACAGGGCAGTGTATGAGGCCACTCAGAGGGAGAGGATTTGCAATCCAATCCTCAACTGCCAGCTGAGGCATAAAAGGTGTGGGAGTCATCCAATGATAAGCGTAGTGCGCTTGGGCACATATATAGTAAACTTCAAAATCAGGTGGGGTATTTAGGGTTTTCTGTTTAGACATTTTTGACACCAGCAGCAAGATCTAATATGTTTTAAAAAAACAAAGACTTTCATGAATTGTTAAGTACTATGAAAATAAAATCAGCTCATAATCTTATGGCTTAAAAGAATTAATAAGAATAGTGGACAGTCACAGTCATGGGAATCAAAAGTCTCACTTTACAGGTATAAATACCCTCTGATACAACGGATCAAAGTCTGTGGCCCAGCCCAGCCTCGTCCTGCCCCGGACTGCCACAGACTGTCCCGCCCTTGTCCCAGGCTTCTCCCGCGCCGCCCGCGCACGTCCCACGACGCGGAGGGAGCTGCAGATCTTTATGCGCCTCCGGGCGCTCTGCGTTGCGGAAATAGGTGGTGCGGCCGCTAAGCAGCCTGGGAGCTGTAGTCTCCCCCCTCTGCGGCCGTGCGGTGATGGCAGCGTCGGCGGCAGGGGAGACCAACAGCGCCAGGGCGCCAGGGCCCCAGGAGCGGCTGGCCGGTATTGCAGGTATGGCGGTTTTCAATGCCTGGTCCGGTGTTCCCTGGTGTAGCGTCTGCTTCCCCTGACTCTGGAGTCTCAGTTACCCTTCTGAGAGAGTCCACAGCGTCAAGGGAGCCACTCACAGTTGAGGTTATGGTATGGCCACCCTTGCCAAAGCACTCCCTCTCCCCTTGTTGGGAAAGGATACAGTTAGGCTTTGGCATCTGAGAGACCCCTCTGAGAGAGTCCACTGAGTCAAGGGAGCCTCATGCAACGGAGATGTGGGAATGATTCCACTTCCCCTGGGATCACAGCTTACCGGACTCTGCATGCAGCTTTTACTTGTCCTCCGGTTTGTGCCCCCTTCACCCTCCCCTCCTCCTTCATACTCTGTCTCTCTCCCTCCCCACCTCTCACCCTCCTTCATTCTTTGTCTACTTCCCTGCTCCTACCCCCTCTCCCCTGAATCTCCCCCATGCCTGAACTTTCCCTTACGTATATGTCCTTATAGTTTTTCTTGTTCTAACATGTAACTATGCTCTGAAACTGTGTAATTTTATAATGATGTAACCTGAAACTATGGTCTGATACTCATGTAAAGCGCTCTGATACCTTCGGGTCTAGCCAGCGCCATATAAAACCTTTCAAATAAATCAAATAAATAAATATCTAGGAATCTTAGAAACTCCAAAACAAAAAATATTAGCAACTTGACATGTACATGTTAATGCTCAGAATTTGTAAGGGAAAAGATGAACAGAAGGGATGAGCTGAGAGATTAGTTTTATAAGCTTATGCAAAGTTTTGTTTTTCGTTAACTTAGATGCACAAATTGGGGGGGGGGGGGTCTGATATTAAAACCTTCTGCAGCTATGGAATACTTACCCTCCTTTCTGTACTGTTTATGGTACGAATGAAACTATTCTGATACAAAAAAAAGATAATTTATATGCTGCACAAAATCGAACAAGCAGTAAAATATGGTAGTTTGTGGTGAAAGATTTATTTTATGATGCTCTATGAACTGAGTGTATTTATAAACATATTATACTAAAAGAAATTCAGGTATGTTTTTATATTTAGGAATTTCTATGAAAAATATAAATGGAATTGATACTGTATGTACAGAATGACCAGTGCCATGAGTGAATCTAATTTGAGTGCAAATAGTACACAAGGGGCCTGATGTAGGTGGCCCAAACACTAGTTGGTAACTGTGAAATTTGGTAAATTTCACCATTACCGACTGGTATTTAGCCATCCCTGATGTAGGGAAGGAATCGGAAATAAGGAATCGGTAAATACCGATTTCTTAATACCGATTCCTTATTGGCCTTGCATTTAAGGAATCGATAATACTGATCCCTTAAATGCAATGTAGAAGGCACATAAAAGAGTGCTTTTGTCTCTTAAGGAATCGGTAATTACCACCAACTTCAAGTTGATGGTAATTACCGAATTCCTTTAAAAAAGCACTTTCTTGCTTTTTTTTAAGTGCCATGTGGCACACATCCATGCCTTTAGGGCATGCATGTGTGCCACATGTGCACACATGCACATTTCAGGGGTGCAACAGCACCCTTGAAATACCTCCCAGTATTACCGGTTCGGTAATACCGAATCGGTAATACCGAATGTCTTCACATTCATTCCTATGGGCTTTCAAGCCCATAGGAATGAATGGGTAGGTATTCGTTATTACCTAATCTCAATTACAGATTCGGTAATAACGTATATTAAGGATTCAGTATTTTTTACCGAATTCTTACCTACATCTGTAATACCGATTTCTAAATACCGAATCAGCAAAATTCGGTATTTAGAATTCGGTATTTCCCTATTACCTACATTAGGCCCAAGATGAAAATTAGCCTATTATGCAAATAATGAGGAATTCATTTCAGAACCCTTAGTCCATGGAACAGCAAAGGTTGTGGGCCAAGCCTGGGGACAAAAAAAAAACTTTGATATCAGAACTGGGTATTTTTTTGTTTCTTAAATACGGGTTTCAGTGCTAGGATGGGCCTTTTCTATGGGTCTATTTCGAGCAGTGCGCCTATTCTCCAGATAAAATGAGGATCACACACAGGCTGAGAACGTTCGGTTGATAAAGAGAGGAAGTGGTAGGGCGATTAAACCCAGTGGTTATGGTTCTGCCCTTCGAACCTGGGGCCTAGGTTCGAATTCTAGCTGTGGCACTATAGCAATAGTCATGTAATTATCTTCAAATCAATTTATCTCCTGTGCCTCAAAATGTAAAATATGTCATGTAATTATGGAGAAAAAAAAACGAACGCTACTTAGAGGCATCTATCTGTTTCTTTATGCACCAATTACGTTGCCCATTTACACACTGCTTCCTGAAATCCGGCCACAATTCCAGAAACTATTCTAACATGGGCTGTGCCAATTCTATACAGCAACATTGCAATTAATATCAGCAATGGGCCTGATACTTGCATAAGTGTCTAGGTCTGGGCCGATTGTGTATAAACAGAAACAGATGGCAAGAGCTGGGGCACTTATGTATGAAGCACAAATAACTTATTTCAAGACAACCATTCACTTCTACGTTTGCTACAAAGTACTTAAAGAACAAGTAAAGGATGGAGACGATGACTGCTCCTTGTCCTTACCCATTGAAAAGATAGTTTTGTGAATTTCCTTCATGACATCCTTGTAAAGCTGTTTCTGCCAGGTTTCCAATCTCTTCCACTCTTCTTCATAAAAGTAGGCAGCAACATCGCTGAATGTAATTGATACCTGAAATCAATGCAATCAAAGCATTATCTTTAAATCTCTTACCAGGAAACTCAAGGCATATGCTGAGGTGGTTAATAGTAATTGGAAAAAAACCTGAATTATCTGTGGATTTTAAATCCTGCAAAGATACCATACAGCCTGCTGTTATCATAAACACCCCTACACAAACTAGTAGAATATCTGTCCGATGAGAATTTCATTTTACAACTTGTTCCAAATTTCAAGCAAGAGAAGCTGTTGTGTAGTTCCTATAGTACCCAATCAGGACCTGCACATTTGGATAACATAAACTGTGTTTATGGGCGAGACCTAAAAACACATAAAGGATGCCATCAACATCCTATGTGAAGTATTCTCACCTTTTGCCCCTTGCATTAAAGGAAAAGAAATAAACACAGACACTGCAGGTTAAAAAAAACTTCATTCTAACACTTACACACATCTGAAAACAAGCATTTACAATGCAATGGCCTCGGCTTTGTTAAAGTTAGAGCTATTGGCATTGCAAATGGCATTTTTTTCATTTTTTGTTTTTTTTAAACATAAATAAATGGTATTGTCATTTACAATGGCAATAGGTGAGCATTAGAGTACACACAGAGAGCCACACAAACACACACACACAGAGCCCCACACAAACACACACACAGAGAGCCACACACACAGAGAACCACACACACACACAGCCACACACACAGACAGCCACACACACACAGAGCCACACACACACAGATGCACACACACACACACACACAGAGCCACACACACAGAGCCACACACACACAGAGCCACACACACACAGAGCCACACACACACAGAGCCACACACACACACAGACACACACATACACACAGAGACACACACACAGAGTCCCACACACAAAGAGAGCCCCCCCCCACACACACACACAGCCCCCCCACACACACAGAGCCCCCCCCACACACACACAGAGCCCCACACACACACACAGAGCCACACAGAGCCACACTCACACACAGAAAGCCACACACACACACACACACAGAGAGCCACACACACGGCTGCACGGTATGATCACCAAAGACTTGAGCAATAATCTGGGTTACTAACTTCCTGAAAATGGAGGGGCACGGTTAACACAGTATTCCCAATCTAAAATCAACATGATCTGCACCCTGCTAGAAAGAAAAATTAAGTGCATGGGGAACACATTACAAGTGAGTGGACACATTCAAAAGGCTATTTATACAGTTAGTAATACAGTGGCGAAACAATGTTCTATTTGAATTATGAATAAAAGACTTAAGTAGATGTTTCGGGGCAAGCTTGTTAATTCTTCATTTAGGTTACACGCCCTTCTAAAATAAATCGTGTTTACTTGATACCAAATTATTTTCAAACATTAACATAAGGACCAGGTCATCGAGTACGTAAATAAAATGTAATGCTGATGGTACACTTCTCAGACTTTAAAAAATAAAAATAAAAACTATCCTGGGTATCAGGAGCGAATTTTCTATGGCCATACTTAAGTACAGACACCTTTTTTTAATATAAGTACCCTGTAAACTGGTCTGTCCTTGGACATTGGTTTCACCAAACCACCAAGGATGACTGAAGTAATATCAGCGATCCCTACACTGAGGGTGCGATCACAGGATTGACTCCTGTTCCACCACCAGCCTACCCCTCAACAGCCTACCCTGTGAAGCTTAAGAGTTAGGGGATATGCAAAACGCGTAAAGTGCGTAAAGTAAACAGAAATCTTGGAGCTCTATGTAATTGTGCTGCTGTTTACTTTCTGCTCCTCAATTTTCCTTTGTTACTCTCGAAGCCAGCGGTAGCACACACAGTGTCAGAGGTACAAAAGAGCATGGCAGGGGTAGCAGATGCTATCCCTGGTTGAAGTCCATGGCGCCTGCCGCCGAAGGCAGGCAGCTGCCCGGGGGCTGCTGAGGAGGCACTGTGGGGCCACGGGATAGATACCTGGAGGAGGCACGGCGGAAGACCAGCATTTCCTGAACCCTTAACAACACTGTCACACTGTGCAGACTATTGAGAGGCGGAGACGGGGGAGGTTTGAAGACCCGCAGCGAGAGAGCTCAGCCGGGGGTGGCGGGGGCAGTCCCAAGTGTAGGCAGGGCTGAAGTTCATGCTGGGAACCGTGAGGGTGTGCAGTCGAGAGAGAGAGACGACGTTACTGCCGCCCCAGAAGCAAGAGTTGAGGGCGCAGGAAGACAGACCAGCAGGCCTCGGAAAGCCCCTCAGCTGCTGCCGGCCCCTCCCAGAGAGGACAACCGCGGGGATAGAGCAGAAGCCGCCCCCAGCTCCACCTGAAGGAGCTCGGAAGCCTGTTTACAGCGCAGCTCCCACACCATCCTCACCCACGGAGGAGAGCTTGTGCGGCGATCTCCCACCCTGGGCGACTGCAGACATCCCATCCCCAGAGCGCGGTGTGCGGCTCCGGAGCCCAGTTTTATCATCTCACTGCGCTGCACAGCACGCCGAGCACGGCCTCAAACATGCCATCACCACAGCGCATGGGCCCCCCCCCCCCCCCCGCGCACACCACCTCAAACAAAAACGCGGCGCAAGCGCAGGGTGACCAGGGAGGCAGCACCCACGGAGCAGACTCCCTCCGCGCGTGACCAAGGCGGCTCCGTTCTCTCAAGTTGGGCTGCAACCTTGAGCAACGCATCTCTCTCACTCATGCCAAGCGTGGCCCTGTCACACCAAAGCAGGACTCCACCCACCTCAGGATGGCTTCGACGTCCAAAGTATTGCTGTCACCTCAAAGCACATTCTTTCCCTCAACCACAAAATGGAAACACCACCACGTTTCTCCGAGGCGAGGCAGAAATGCCTCGGAGAAACGCACGGTCATTTTGGGATTCAGGGGCGTGCTTTTCTTTCTCTCCTCTTCCCATTGGCTGGAAGGTAAAATTCCAGCCAATGGGAAGAGGAGAGAAAGAAGAAAACAAGTTACTTACCTGTAGTTCTCCAGTATTGGAAGCTTTCATAGACTCACATACCTGAATCATTTCCCCGTCGCCGAGACGGGAGTCTCCGGTACATAAAAAAGCAATGGTTAGCACTATAGCTAACTGTAAAAAAGGCCCATTTTTCTTTTGCAACCCATAACTTTCGTTATGTAAAAAAGGACCAAACTTTTCTCTTGGCCAATCAGAAGCACTCACCCTCTAGAAACCTCCTGAGAGAACCTCTTGCCCCTCAGATTTTCGGGCACTTGTGCTATAATACTTTCCGTACCCAATCCGAGGTGAGCCTCTCAGGGCAGGAGGGTGGGCGTATGTGAATCTATGAAAGCTTCCAATACTGGAGAACTACAGTTACAGGTAAGTAACTTGTTTCTTACTCCAGTATTGGAGCTTTCATAGATTCACAATACCTGAATCAGAATAGCGAGCAGTAAATTATAGCACATTTTGTCTTTGTCACCTTGTTTACATTAACAGGCAACACATGATACTTGCACATAGTAGTAACAGTATCAATATATACATAGACATATTGCCTCTCAATGACATATCCAATATCAATCAACAATAAAATGTGCTTTCCTTACCCAAGAAAGGAAGGAGGGATGAGAAAGAGGCTCACCGTTATTGGAAAAGGTTCCGCAGCACTGCTTGTCCCACTGCTACATCGCTTCTTGCATGAGCATCTAGGCAGTAATGCCTGGTGAAGGTATGCGTACTCCTCCAGGTGGCTGCTCTGCAGATGTCCTGTATGGAAACGCCTGAAAATAGAGCAGTTGAGGTTGATACCGCTCTTGTGGAATGCGCACGAACACGTGCAGTCAATGGCTTTCCCGCTGCTTGGTAACAGAACTGGATAGCACTTGAGATCCATCTTGAGATGCCTCGTTTTGACAACGGTAAACCTTTTCTGGGGGCACTAAACGCCACAAACAATTGTGTAGACTTTCTAAACGGCTTTGTCCTTTGCAAATAGAACTTCAGGCAACGCTGGACATCCAGAGTGTGGAGAGTCCTCTCTGCCGCCGTCGATGGTTGAGGAAAAACTCTTTTCAAGATTAAGGGCTCATTTAAATGGAAACCTGTTGGTACTTTCGGAATGAATCTTGGATTCGTTCTGAGGACTAATCGGTCTTCCCTGAATTGGAGAAATGACTCTTGCATTGTAAGGGCTTGTATTTCTCCTACCCTTCTGGCTGATGTTAGAGCTATTAAAAGAGCCACCTTCCAGGAGAGGAATTTTAAATCCGCTTTGTGTATTGGCTCAAATGGTGGTTTCATAAGTTGTGACAAGACAACGTTCAGTTGCGATACAGGTGGTGGAGGCCTGATGGGTGGGTAAACTCGAAATAACCCCTTCATGAATTGCTTCACAATTCTCTCCGACCACAGAGAAGGACGTGCTGAATTTCTCCTGTATCGTGAAATTGCCGCCAAATGCACCTTAATAGATGCATGGGCTAATCCCGATTTCGCTAGTTTTAGCAAATATGGGATAATCTGATGTGCCTCTGCCCACAGAGGATGTAAGGCATTCTTCTGACACCATAAGCAGAATCTCTTCCATTTCATCCTGTATGTTCTATCAGTGCTTTCCGCTTTTGCTTTTGACAGAATTTCCCTGCATTTTGCTGGAATGTTCAAGCACTGAAATTCTCCATAGTCAGGAGCCAGGCCGCTAATTGCAATGATGGCGGGTCTGGATGCCGCACTTGTCCCTTCTCCATAGTCAGTAGTGTTGGAATTGGTCGAAGACGTATTGGGTTGGTCTCCGATAAAAGGAGCAACTCTGTGAACCAATGCTGCCTGGGTCACCAAGGAGCTATCAGTATTATCCTGCATGGTTCTTTCTTCATCTTCGTGAGTACTCGTGGCAGGAGGGGAATCGGCTGAAATGCCATCGAAAACGCATTCCCCCATGATCCCCTTTGGTGACGCCAACTTGCAAAGAATCAACATTTCTTGTTCTGGGCTGTGGCAAATACATCCACCGTTGGTATTCCCCACTTGGCAAAGATGGTCATCAGTGTGTCCTGATCCAGCTCCCACTCGTGACAGGTCGTCTTCTGCCTGCTGAGGGTGTCCACTGTTGTGTTTTGATTTCCTGGAAGATGTATGGCTTTCAGAGTCACTCCGTGATCTATCGCCCATTTCCATATTTTCTGTGCCTCTTTTGACAGAGAGAGAACTTGTTCCTCCCTGTTTGTTTATGTAGTGCATTGCAGTTGTGTTGTCTGTCCGCACTAACACTGATCTTCCTTCTATTCTTGGCAGGAATGCTAACAACGCTAATCCTATTGTCCTTAACTCCAATAGGTTTATGTGAAGTTGTTGTTCTTGTCTGCGCCATCGGCCACTGACCTGTAACTCCTGTAGGACGGCTCTCCATCCCTCGAGAGAGGCATCCGTGGTGACCACCAACTGAGCTGGTTCGGTCAGGTAGGTGAGACCCACAGAGATATTGTTCCTGCGAGTCCACCACTTTGCTGCCTGCAACATTGGACGCGTGATTTTTATCTTGTCCTCAAAGGATCCCTTTGCTTGGCACCACTGAAGATCCAGTTCTTCTTGTAACGGTCGCATTCGTAAGCGACATAGGGGAATGAGTGGTATGCATGAGGACATTGTTCCCAGAAGCGACTTGTATCTTCTGACTGAAAGAGACTTTCTTTTGCCGAATCCCTTGGCTAGATGTACGAGTCCCAACTGTCTCTCCACTGACTGGAATGCTTTGTTTTGTGCTGTATCCAGGATTGCACCTAGAAACTTGATCGTCCTGGATGGCTGTAGAGATGATATTTCTACATTCAAGGTCAGGTCCAGATCCGCAAACAGCTCCATGCATGCTACGGTGGAAGCGTGAGCTGCTTCCTGCGACGGTGCCTTTATCAACCAGTCGTCCAGGTATGGAAATATCTGGTGTTTTTGTCTTCTTAGATAGGCCGCCACCGGCGCAAGACATTTTGTAAATATTCTCGGTGCAGACTTTAGGCCGAATGGTAGCACCTTGAATTGGTAATGGTCTTTCGCCACTGCAAAACGAAGGAACTTTCTGTGGGACTGATGGATGGGGATATGGAAATATGCATCTTGTAAATCGAGGGAGGTCATCTGATCCCCTGGGTTTAAGAGCAGCAGAATATCCTGCAGGGTTACCATTCTGAATGACTGGGTTTCTTGAGGTAGGTATTTAGGGACCTTAAGTCCAAGATCGGACGCCACCTGAGGGCATCTTTTCTGATCAAGAAGAAACGGGAATAAAATCCTCTTCCTCTTTGGGAGTTCGGCACCGGTTCTATTGCTCCCTTTCGGAGCATTGCCCGAATCTCCCGACGCATCTGGGGTAGGTGTTTTGCTTCTTGATATGTCGGTGGCGTGGGAGGAGGGAAGTGGAGGAATTCTAATGTATGTCTGAATTGTATTACGTGGAGAACCCATTTGTCCGATGTTATCTTCTGCCACTGTGGTAAATAATGAGTCACTCTTCCACCCAGGGGAATATTTGACAGGATAGGAGGAGAAGGATCCGCAATCTGTAGGTTGTCATTGTCTTTTATTATTATCTCTTCCCGAACGACCTCCTCGTCCTCTGGGAGTGGACTTAGAGTAGCCTCCCGATT
Organism: Lissotriton helveticus; assembly: GCF_964261635.1. NCBI lineage: Eukaryota > Metazoa > Chordata > Amphibia > Caudata > Salamandridae > Lissotriton > Lissotriton helveticus. Next base: position 613,860,798 of record NC_136073.1, on the reverse strand, counting down.
GTTTCTGCCCATATTGCTACCTATTGGGCTGCGAAGAGGAAGGATAGGATGTATATCTTCCTTGCTGGTATCCACCTCTATACGAGGGTTGTCCTCTGCCACGGGGGCCTCGAAAGGGCCCCTTCCGGTACTGTAATGCACCTAAGGATCTCGCTGTATCCGTGTCTTTTTTAATATTTTGAAGGGTGTCATCCACCATGCGCCGAAAGAGATCCTCCCCATCAAAGGGTAGGTCCAGAATCTTATTTGGGACCTCTGGTCTAAAGGAAGTGGCCCTCAGCCAACCTTGGCGCCTCAAAACTGCTGCTCCTCTGAGGGAACGAAACGCTGTGGTAGCTATGTCCATAGCGCAATCAATAACTTCAGCCGAAGTCTCTCTCCTTCCTGTAAAACCTTCTTCGCCTCCTGCTTAGAGTCTTCCGGGAGGAGGTCGATATAGGGTGCTACATCGCACCACACCTGTCTGTCATATCTGCCCAGGATGGCAAGGGCATTAGCAGCTCTGACCAGGAGCGCTGACATGGAGGAGAATCTTTTCCTGCGTTATCTAAACGCCGTCCCTCCCTGTCCGGAGGTGCCGAAATAGGTGCTGCTGGATTTTTTTGCAACTGCTGCGCTGCTTGCGAGATGATTGAGTCCGGTTTAGGATGGCCCAGTAAACACACTGGAGCGTCCGCAGGTGCCTTATATTTTGTATCCAGCCTCGCTAGTACCGGTGTAACCGTTGCTGGAGCTGTCATGACCTGCAATCCTTCCTTCCATATGTGGTCAATAATTGGTATAGACCTGATTGATCTTTGATATGGCTCTTTAAAGTCATAAAGAAAACATTCTGCTTGAGTTGTTTTCATTGGCAGTTGGAATCTTTTCGCCGCCCTCTCCATTAAGTTGTGGAATCCACCAATATCCACCGGTGGAGAATCTGCTGGTACTTGGGTGGGCGAAGGCGGAGAAGGAATCAGATAATCATTCCATTCTCTGTGGGGTTCTGGTAGCTCCCCTTCTTCGTGGTCATCATCCTCATCTGTTGTCACAGGATCCTGCTGCTATCGGACCTGAGATGTCAGCGGAGCAGTGTCCAGCAGGTTTTCTGTACTGCGGACTGGAGTGCCGAAATTGAACGAGGACGTGAAGGTGAAATGTCTTGAGAAACTCCTGACGTAGGAAATCTCCGTTTATAATCCGCCAACATAGATTGCAAATCCGTCAACATGGATGATGGCATTGCTACCATCTGTTCCTGAGTTTCTTGTTGGTAGCGGTGGTATGTGATACTGTGGTATTCTTCATACCCTTCCTCATCATCCTCATCTTGACATTTTACATGGAGCTCCGATGGGCATGTGGCATACCCAAAGGGCCCATCATCCTCCTCATCTTCTGATTCTTCTTCCTCCAAAAGGTGCGACGGGACCAATGGAGTAATTTTACTTGGAGAAGTTACTGCTGGCGTGATCTTCTTCCTGCTCTTTTCCGGGGTTTGTCTTGTCGACAAGCACGTCGACGAGATCGTAGTCAATACCACCGTCGACAAAGCTGTTGTCAACGCCATTGATCCACTCCTCGCCGACGACATAGTAATAGTCGTCGACGTTCCCGTCGACGACCTCATTGTCATCACCGTCGACGACGATCCCGTCGTCGACACTGCCGTCGTCGTCCTCACCGTCGTCGACAATGTCACCGGCGTCGACACTGTCGTCGTCGACGCTCCCATTGTCCACACTCCCGTCATCGACGCCTTCGCAGTCGACGCCTCCGCCGTCGACGATCTCATCGCAATACCACTAATGGTAACTCTTGTACCTTAGTCGTCGCCGTAGTCGATGATTTCTACATCGACGGTCTCGTCGACGCTCCCGTCGACGATGTGGATTTTTTCACCTTCTCCTCAGGAATACTAGAGGATGGCTGCTTGAAAGATGCCAGAGCCAATGGTGGTGTATTTCAAGGCTCAGAAGAAGCTCTTTTGGATTCTTTCTCTTTTAAAGTGAGTCCTTTACTCTCTTTTGATTTTTTCTGAGGAGATTTTGAAGGACTACGCCCGGAAGACCCTTGGTTGGTCTTTTTTAGGGCCTTCTCAGGACGGTTCCCTGAGGAATGAGCCTGAGGAGATCTTGATCTTTTTTGAGATCTCCTGGAAGAAGTGGAGGATTCCTGGTCACTATCGCTAGAAACCACCTCCTTTCTGGCCTTGATCTTCTGAAGCCAAATTAGAAGGCGTCCTTCACGATCTCTAAGGGTCTTACTAGAGAAAGTGCGACATACCTTGCAATCCTTTGCTTGGTGGTCTGGGTAAAGACAATATATACAGTCTTCATGTGGGTCATCTGTGTAGAGTCTCTTTTTAGAGCAGGTGGCACAGGCTCTAAACAGACCCTTTTTCTCCTTTCCAGTCATTTTCAGGAATGTAGATGAGAAATAGATTATAATTTCTCTAATCCAGAAGAAATAGCCTGAATATGAAGCTTCAACACAGTTGGAAATCCAGATTTTGAGCAGAGCTCAAAGTAGACTCCCTAGCACAACGTGCCGGTAGAAAATCTGAGGGGCAAGAGGTTCTCTCAGGAGGGTTCTAGAGGGTGAGTGCTTCTGATTGGCTAAGAGAAAAGTTTGGTCCTTTTTTACATAACGAAAGGTATGGGTTGCAAAAGAAAAATGGGTCTAGCCCTTTTTTACAGTTAGCTATACTGCTAACCATTGCTTTTTTATGTACCGGAGACTCCCGTCTCGACGACGGGGAAATGATTCAGGGATGTGAATCTATGAAAGCTCCAATACTGGAGTAACCTAAAAAACACCCCCCGAATCCGGGCTTGAACGGAATGACGCCTCTCTCCTCCAATGACTGGCCTCCGTTTAGGAAGCCAGCCAATGGAGAAGAGGGGCGGGTTCAAGCCCCCATACTGAAAAACAAAATTTCTCGCCAGCGAGACTGCAGGCCGAAACCTAAAAAAGGCATAAAACAAGGGTTGGCCATTACATAACCATTGTGAGGAGGACGCTGCTGACTGGAGAGAAATAACTTAAAAGATAACCTCATAAGACCAAACTCAGGCATGAAAAAGCAGTACACAGCTCCTGCTGCCACAGTAATCTAATGAGAAAGTATGAAGGGGCAAACAAGGAAATAACTTGCAAGTTAAAATTATAGGTCAAGGGTCCTTTAAATCACTCGACAAAACTACTAGCCAAGCTTGGGTGTGAGCACCATGTGTCAACGTCTAAGCATCATAAGAAACACAAAAAGCATGTAACCAGAGAAGGGACAGGAAAAACAACGTAAGCTCTATTAATTACCATTGTGTAAATGTGCTTGACTTGCTACTGCTGTCACAAGACTTCCCCATTCTAGCATGCCATAATAGCGTTTCCATGCCCTGTCTATTGTGTCTTAGGGACAATTAGACAGGAATTTGACATTTTAAGTTTCACTTTAACTGACTGTCTTGGGACGGTTATGAAGTAAAAATGAACAAGCATTGGCGAAGCCAATATGTCTCGCTTAAGCAAGATCTATTGGCTTCGTGAGTGTTTGACTACACATGTTGCACCGCACATCTGCTGTGCAATATGATTGAAAGCACAGAAAATAATAGCACTATGACACGGTTGCGTCATAGGCGCTTTTATTTTCTCTTATAGAAGCAGTGCTGTTCAAAATGCCTACAATAAAATCTAGAACAAGCCAACAGAGATCGTATAGGAGAGACCTATAGGCTTTGCTAATTGCTTGTTTTAGTCTTGCTGATCATTCAACCCTCACAACCACATTGAAACCGCAAATGCTAACCCCGGAGCTAGAAAATGAGGCTGCCTGCGGCCCACGCAGGAGGCCCCCATAGGAGGGAGGCTTGGAGGCCACCTTAGTGCTACATTAGGGCACTACTGAGTCATTTACAGCACGTCAGTGGGCGGGGGGCAGGTGTATCTACCTCCCCCGCCCATCTAGCGATCCTTTTCACGCCGAGGATCATGCCTGTTGATCGCACAGTTCCTACAGGGTTTCCACGCACACTCAGAGTACGTCATGAACCGATGACACGTGGACCCTAAGCAGAGCACTGAGAAAATGTTGCAACATAAAACAGAACACCAACATAGAAGAAAGACCATCGCAGATATGGAAAATTGGAAAGCACGTCAAATCATTTTAAAGCAAATTCATTACAGTTAAATTACTTAGGAAACAGTACTTCTTTTTCAAATTTAGAATAAATTAAGATTCATATGCAGGTTTTTTGGTAATGAATGGGAGATCTTTGGAAGACACCCCACCAAAGTGGACCTGGACAAATGGTAGCAAACAATCTTATCTTGACTACACCATTTGTAATGCAGCCCTGTTGCAACACTTGGGCAATTACAGCATTCACCATCGAACGGAAAGCGACCATCGCCCACAAGTCGTTACTCTTAATGTGAAGCCAACCTATCACAATACTGCCCCATCAACATATACAGGAACCTACATGGAAAATCTAAAACGACTTAGATGGAGCGAAGTTATTTCCGTCAATGTAATGAAGGAATGTGTGACCTTTACAGCAGGAGACCCAGACTTGGCGGCACCCCCCACCGAAACATGGCCCACTTTCTGCTCCCACTTGATAAGCCTTTTTCCGTCTAAACAGCACCCCCACAAGGCCTACATAGGCCCTCAGTTTTCGATCTCCAGTCAAACTATGGCATTAAAGAAAATGAGAAACAAAGCCCTGCGCTCTTCCAAGAAATTCCCAGAGAACTTCGAGCTCCTGAACACGTATAAAGCAGTCCAAAAGTCATTTAGGCTGGCTCAACAAAAAGACCAACGCCTCCACTTGGATCAATTTTGGTGCCAATTACTATGGGAGAGTAAAAACCGCAATTCAAGAAAATTTTGGGCCTTAATCCATCGCCAAAACTCGGGTCCGCTTACTTCCGGGAGCGCAAACATTTCAGAAGCGGACTGGGCTGCTTTCTTGACCAACCACTTTAGGGCTACAGAGGGAACGGCCTCCACTGACTCAGGCATTTCCGATGCGACAATGGTAAGTCAGAGTAATAGATGGAATACCCCCACTGAATTTTCTGAACTTCCGAGGGTAGACTTGATGATATCGGAAGAAACGGTGACTAAAGTTCTACTCAAAGCAAGATCTGATGGAGCACCTGGCCCAAATGGCCTACCACAAATCTTATTTAAAACAAATATAACCCTTTGGTCGGGGTACCTAACCAAGCTTTTTAACTGTGCACTAAGCAACTCAACCATACCGGACTCTTGGCGGGGCGCGATAATCCATCCTATCTACAAGTCAGGGTCGCATGCCTCTCCAAACAATTATCGATTAATTGCTCTTTTAGACATTGAGGCAAAACAATATGCATGCATTCTACTGGAGGAACTGCGATCTTGGGCAGACCTGAATAACCTGATTCCAAGGAACCAGACAGGCTTTACTGCAAATTCGGGCACCACGACCAACTTATTGACACTGTCTATAATCATTGAGAAAGCACTTACTACATCTAGGGCTGTTTTCAGCTGCTTTGTAGATTTTAAAGCCGCCTTTGATCGGGTCCCCAGGGCTGCTCTATGGGTAAAGTTAAAGAAATGGGGGATCCCGGCTAAACTTCTGGACGCCATAATACAATTACATTCAGGCACATGGATACAAGTGAAGCTGGGGTCTGGCACACATATCTCTCGGAAAATCATGACGACTAGAGGCGTCAAACAGGGATGTGTGCTGGCCCCATTACTTTTTAACCTGTTTATAGCAGACTTACCAGCCACCCTCGAGGAAACAAATAGCCACCCACCCAAGATTGGTGGCGAGTCAATTAGTAATCTCCTATATGCAGACGACTTGGTTCTATTTAGTCTCACCCGGGTAGGTCTGCAAAGGCTACTTAACAAATTAAACAGCTACACCACTATGAATTCCTTAGAGGTAAACCTAAAGAAAACCCAAGTGGTAATCTTCGGGAGAAAACGCAACTTGGGAGGCGGATGGCTATATAATAAGATGAACCTTACAATTGGAAAAACATACAAATACTTATGGGTCAATTTTGACTCCAGGGGTTCTTTTGCTAAACAACGCAGTGAAATATCACTAAAAGCCATGAACCTTCAGGTGACTTTTTCTAGGCTCTCAAAAAAATTGTCCGGTCCAAGTCTATCTCCATTACTGGAAGTTATGAGAGCAAAAATCGGGCCAACTTTGTCGTATGGCATTGAAATATTTAGAGGAAAACTCAATGCTAACCTAAATCAACATGTGACCAAAATCTATAAAAAAAAATTCCACATGCCCAAATCTGCTTCTGCAGCACAGATCAGATTAGAACTGGGTCTTTTAAACTACGAATTTTTGAATACTGGCTCTTATTTGAATCTGTGCCACAAACTAAGGCAAGCAGAGCCAGGTACTCTGGAGTCACTACTCTGGTCAGACATTTCTCAGAAAAACCCAGGGGGGTCATATGGCTGTTTCTTCAGGGATGCAGTTAACCAACTATCAGTGGGCGAACTATGGGATCTCAACCCTAGCAAGGCTGTTTTTAAAACCAGTATCAAGAAACGTACCCGACTGAGGTCTCGAATGGCTGACAAAGCTCATTTTTCTAAACGCAAGCATGCCTGGGCAATAATGAATTCTTATGGGCCGGCCACTCCCCTCCCCTATCTGTCTTGCACTTATCCCTTGTATTTAAAGCTTAGCTTCTTGGCTCTTAAACTGGGTGACTGGCAATTTCTAAAGGATTTACCTCACTGGTGTCGTGCGTCAGAGGATGTAATATGCAGGGGGTGTGGTAAGGTGGCTGAGACTTTAGAGCATGTGGTCTGTCCTTGTCCCGCAATTGCGCTACAGCGCAGACGAACATTGAAAGTCGAGTGGAATAGGCTGGGAATCAGGACCTGCAGGCAGGCAGTAATTGCAGCCCTGAATCCAGAGAACACAGTTTTAAACATAGGCCTCACAACTCTTATACGCTACGCATACCGCAATTTTACTCAATAACGGGCAGTGCTGGTCAACGTTTCTATCTTAAAGGTATACAGTCTACTCTAAACCGCACTTCTATTAAATGCTGCTATAACTGGTTATACTTGACTGCGTTTTCCTAGAACTAGCTGCTAATAGTTGTCTTCTGACTGTACCCATCAGCATAACACCGCTATTGTTAAGTCTTCAAATTTCTTTTTTGCCCAAACGCCATTCTGGTTACAGTTGCTGTGTATATTTTGCCTTTTTTAACACATAACATTACTGAAGTCCGTAAATGGAATTCGAAAGTTTTAATGTACCTACTGTTTTTATGCTGTGCTATTTTAATAATTTGTACTGTCGTTGGTATCTTCTGACCTGTACTTTTATAGATGTTTTATATCTAAATAAAGTTATACTTCACCAGAAGATTCATGAAATTTCGATGTAACAGAGAGTCCATTACAACTTATCTATTCTTTCCATCTAAAATATACATTTTAAAACGATTCCTGTAGAACAAAAGCGACAGCGTACTTAAGCGGTACTCAGTGTATTGTAAAACAGCTACCGCATTTTCGCTAGTGAAAGAAACGCTTCTTGCGTCTCAGTCCTATCTTTCACATCACTGATGTGTACATTACATTTTTCTAAGTGCTGGCTATCGTATACACCATAAACCCCATGAAAAACAAGACACAAAGGTGCAAGTAATATGGAAGGAGCAGCAGACGGGAGTGTGTGTGTGGGGGGGAGAACTAATACCTCAATCAAATCAGGAACAGCAGAGGGGCACAGATTACCTTTAATCAATGTGTGCTTACTCCCTGCTTCACCAAAATAACCGGAAACTATGTGTGGCATGCACTGGCCAATTATGTAGCTGGTGATGCAGCGAAGCTCCCCAACCAACCCTCAAAGTCATCTCACTTGACTCAGGAGTCTCTGCAATACGATCGTATACTTCTTTTCAATCTGTACCGATATTCTGTCCTATCCCAGCTCGTCTCACACTAACGCATCAATTAGAGCAATCTACGTCACAATCTTACTGACCTATTCCAGCGCATCTCACACTAACGCACCAATCAAGATTTCATATGTCGGGGGGGCGTGGCTAGCAGCCGAGAATGGCGGCTGTGTGAAGTGGGAGCTCCCTGATGCAACTCGGCCTTTGGTAAAATCCGACATACTCATCCGTGTAATTCCCCACCCGAAGGAGCGGTAACCGGGTCCGGTGAAAGAGCGGCATCGTCCGGTCCTACCCCGGCGCTCATCCGAGGCCGAGAGCAGCATCGTTTTGCCCCGGCGTCGCTGGGCCTACAGCCAGAGTGCAGCACCGGCCTCTAGTGATTTTCCGACCCCGGCGGAAGTGAGGGCTGGCCGGGCTGATCCTGAGACGTCCCCCGCTCCCCCCGACTGAGGCAACATAAAGGACGACCCAGCACCACGTACGACTGGGGGGGGGCTCCTGAGCTGCCGCCGGTGCACAGACCGGCAGAAAAGCCCACCAAAGCCTGGAAGTAGAGCCGGAAGGTCTCGGCGACTGAGGAGCCGTGCCTGCGACCGGACGGAGAACGGCGCCCTGCAAGACTGTGGCCCCCCCCGGGGGAGGTAAGATCTCCTCGGGGCAATTAGGGAGACAGTGGCACTGCAGTGCCCGGCACGATAGAACCCCTTCACCCCCGGCCGGGACATACATGGCCACACGTGAAGCTAGACATCGGGGCTGCCTGCGGGTCCCCCCGGGGTCCCATTAAGAGCAGAGGCGGCGAGAAGAATTCTGAGGAGCCAGCAGAGACAGTGGCGGTCACAGGGGTAGTGCCGGTCCAGGCCGGGCAGCAGAATAGTGAGAGACGCCCCGGACAGGTGACACCCCACAGAGCCAGCGTCTGCAACAGGACCTTGAGGGGCCGCTGCGCCTGACACCGCCAACAGAAGACAGATCGAGCCCGAACTTGTGAGTGTGGAACGCACTAAGGTGGGGTGAGGCAAGGCTTCAGCTACACCGAAAGGGACTGTGGACACGCACCGAGGTAGACACCGCCAGAGCGCACTTGAATCCCTGACGCGGCACGACGCAGCAAATATCTACAAATAGCAGCGCTACAGACCGCAAGCACCCAGGAAAGCCATAGAGGCTATTGGCGGGCATAACTCACGAGGACACATGCCATAGACGCTCTGCACGGCCGGTGGAGGGGCAGCGGTGTATGGGGAGAGACGCAGTAAGTCACTATCCACGGCAAGTACCGGATTAGGAGGGCAGGGAGCCCCTGTGAGCGGGGTACAGAGATCTCCGGAGCGGGGGATTCCTCTTGACTTACAACTGGGTACACGCCGACCTACTCCCCCCTGAACCACGACGAGCGGGAAGAGCCACCAGTAGTATAGTGGCCATAGCGATTGCCAGAACCGGGACCGTTATCCGAAAGCCACGAATCATGGCGAGCAGGGGACCAAGGAGTGGATCGACACAAGCCAAATTAGATAAATTTGCATATGGTCAACAGGGACAGTCGCAAATGAATGGCCGAAATTCCACAGGCGCCAATCAGGAAGCAGAGGGCACCAAGAAAGTCACACTAGAAGACATCATGAAAACCCTCTCCGAAGTGCGAACAACAGTGGGCTCTATTTCCTCCGAAGTTACTCTGCTGCGAGCCGATTTCCAAAAAATGACGGAAAGAGTGTCACAGGTGGAGGTGGTTACGAAATCTCTTGTTGAGGACACTTCGGAACTGCAAATAGCTATGGAGCGTATGGAAAAGGTCACTCGACACCTGCAGGACAAGCTGGACGACCAAGAAGGGCGTTCCCGAAGAAATAATGTACGCATCCTTGGCCTTCCGGAGACAGAAGGGAAAAGAGCAATGGACCTCTACGTAGAAGATCTCATCAAAAATAAACTCCAGCCTAAAGGGCTATCGCACTTCTTCTCAGTGGAAAGGGCGCACAGGGTGCCCGGAGGCGAACCCAAACCAGGAGCGGCGCCAAGGCCTGTGCTGGCTAGACTGTTCAATTTTAGGGACAGGGATGCGATTTTGCAAGCGGCAAGAGTCTCACCGCCCATTAAACTTCAAAACTCGACCTTGGCATTCTTTCCAGATTACACGGCGGAAGTAGCCAGACGCCGGAAATCATTTACCGAGGTGAAAAAGGCGTTGCGAGACAGAGAACTGCTAAACTCAATGTTGTTCCCTGCCAAACTACGAATTGTAGCCAACGGGAAGACATGGTTCTTCGACAAGCCGGAGGTGGCACAAGACTGGCTTGACGACTGGAGACAGGTGGGCCAACCTCGCCGGTCGCACAGGGATCGGCCAAACCATCGTAACGGAGATCAAGCGGGCAAGCAGACCGACCAATTATTAACACAGCGTGAGAACTCAGTGGGAGCAGAATCCGACGTGGAACGGAATCCACTTGACTCTGGTCAACTGGGCCCTATCTGAAGTTGGACCGTGGGGCCGGATGTGGGCGATGGACCTGGACCTGGTGAAGCGAAGTAAGGTGGGCAGAGCCGGTGCCTGTAGGGGACTCACCAACCCCCACAAGCAAGTAAGATAGTTTGGGATGGGATAAAGCACTCTGCACAGTTGGGGAAGCGGGCGGGGGTTTGTCCGTGGCGCAGGGGAGCAGGGAGGGGGGTTGGAAGGGGAGTTACACAGTTATTGTTATTGTTAGCAGTCATCACTCACACCACAGGATACACGAACACACAAGGCACTAAGTGATTCCCTCGCACCGTAGCGAAGCACTGGAACTACAGTAAGTCCTCACAAGGGCCGTTAGTAGTGGCGGTCGTCCCTCGCACCGTACAATGCATGAATGGTCTGGACAACACGCTACTTCTACACCTCAACATTGCACAGCCCATGTACATTAAGACCAGTACTATGATATACAGAGAACTACACAGGCGATCCAATGGCCCAACGATTACACACTACACCCGCTGAGGGTGTACGTACGACCCTTGAAGTGCCCCCCCTGCGACTACTTACTTGGAACGTCAGAGGGTTGGGAGATAAAATAAAGCGGGGGTTGGTACTACAAGCAACCAAACGCCAAGGCCCTGACCTTATCCTACTTCAGGAGACGCACCTCACGGGACCAGCATGTAAGGCACTTGACAGACGTGGTTATGTCATGGCGGCGCATGCAGAGTTCACGTCTGGCTCCCGAGGGGTGGGGATACTAATGAAAAAAACGTCACCCTTCATGGTGCTACACCGCAAAACGGACGACCAGGGTCGTTTCGCGGCACTACATGGGCAGTGGGAGGGGAAGCCTCTCAACGTAGTATCGGTCTACATCCCCCCGGCACTCCACTCTGTGGCATTACCTGCACTAGGCAGCTTCCTTTTAGACCTCCCAGATGGTGACACGATCATAGGGGGTGACCTCAATGCAATAATGGATCCAACACTAGACACATTTCCCACTAGAGAACGCCATAGAGGGACTCCAGCTCTCCCGGGATTTCTAGAGGCACTGGGCATTACGGACGTGTGGCGTCACTTGCACCCCACGGAGGCACAATACACATACTACTCCGCCGTACACAACAGCTTAACCCGCATTGACTACTTTCTGTTTCTAGGGGCGGGAGTGGGAAAGTTAGACAAAATTGACATCCTGCCCAGAGGAATCTCTGATCACTCACCGGTGTCTCTGTCACTCACCACAAACGAAAAGAGACGTACGAGAATTTATCCAATATACCCGAATTACCTCACCATCCCAAAAATCAGGAAGGAACTTCAGTTAGTGACCACGCGATATTTTGAAGAAAACACGGGATCGTTGTCCTCTTCCTCGGTACTCTGGGAGGCATACAAAACGGTCCTGCGGGGGGGAGGGGGCAATGCCAGCAATAACGGGGCATAAAAGGGAATGCAGGAGGGACCTCACGGAGCTATAACTGGCGCTCCACGCCGCGAACGTCGTCCACATGGCAGACCCCTCACCAGAAACAACACACGCACTACAATTACGGCAGCAACAACATCGAGCCCATCTCACGGTGACAGTCCAGGGCCATATCACAGATACAGCCAACAGGGTATACGATGTTGGAGACAAAGCTGGGAAAATGCTAGCTTGGCTAGACAAGAGGGGGGAGGTAATAAAGGTATACAGCGACTATACTCACACGATGGTCAATTGCAGACGCACCCGGAAGACATCGTATGCACCTTGGCGCGTCACTTTCAAGAAATATACACCCCTGAGCGAGAGGTTACTGCTCAAGAGGCAACACTCGCACTTGAAAACATTGACATCCCCAAGCTCGCTCAAGAGGCAGTACAAGAATTAGAACTAGACCCGACAGAAGACGAAATTCAACTTGCAATTCAGGCACTGCACTCAGGTAAAGCGTTGGGCCCCAATGGAATACCTTTAGAGTGGTACAAATCGCGGGCAGAAACACTGAGTAAGCCACTGCGGAAAATGTATCTGGAGTGCCGGGACAAGGCAATACTAGCTTTGAACCAACGCACAGCCACGATTGCGGCCATTCCAAAGCCGGGCAAACCTCCGTCCCAATGCTCCTCATACCGCCCCATTTCCCTGATTAATGTGGAGGCTAAGGTGCTAGCGAAACTGCTGGCCACCCGTTTAATACAGCACCTACAGTCACTGATACACCCTGACCAGTCAGGCTTTATGCCTCACAGAAGTACGACTCTGAATCTCAGGCGAATCCATGGGGTGCTGGCACGAGCGCACCTTATCCCCGAAAAGGCAGCTATTCTCTCCCTTGATGCCAAAATGGCCTTTGATCTGGTGGAATGGGAATATCTGTTTGCGGTGTTAAGACGTATGGACTTTGGCCCGAAATTTATAGCCTGGGTGAGATTACTTTATACTCAAGTAGTAGCGAATGGCCACATCTCGCAGACATTCCCACTGGGTAGAGGGACTAGGCAGGGATGCCCGCTATCGCCCTTGCTCTTCGCTCTGGTGATAGAACCACTGGCAATCCTAATCAGAACTACACCATTGATAAAAGGGATCACATGGGAAGATGGATGGGAAGATAGACTATCCCTTTATGCAGATGACATGCTGATTTATATGGTAGAGCCTGACAGCGGAATCCCAGCGCTACTGGATCTATGTAACACACAAGGTAAAGCGTCAGGGTACACCCTGAACTGGTCTAAATCGGTGGTGTACACACTACACGGTCCGGACCCGGTGCTGCAGGAGAACTGCCCCCTAAAGTTAACACGAGACTCCTTTAAATACCTGGGCATTGTTATTGCGAACAGCGCAGCAGACTTTTTCGAAAAAAACTTGAAGCCACCCATGGAACGCCTTCGGGCGGATGTTAAGCACTGGCCCGCCTTGCCGCTGACTCTCCTAGGGCGCGCAGCGCTCTATAAAATGATGGCACTTCCCAGGTTCCTCTATGTGCTGGAGAATACCTCATATTTGGTGGAACCGAGATACTTCAAACAAATCGCGGCACTAGGCTCAAACCTGCTCTGGAGCAATGGCCCGGCGCGTATAGCTTACGACAAGTTGACAAGAAGCTGGTATGAAGGAGGCATAGCTCTGCCTAACATACAGCTATATTACTGGGCAGCACATCTTAAAACGATAAACCAATGGATACATGCGCCGAGGACCGACCCAGCGTACAAAGCTGACTGGTCACAACTGGGGTCGGAATGCATGCTTGCAGTACTATATAACAAGCCGCAGGTACGGAGACTACTGGGCCCGACGCACCACACTGTGACCCTGTGGCACGTTGCACAAAAACGACTAGGCTGGCAAGGAAAAATCACCAAACAGACACCGCTATGGGACATAAAAGCACTGGGGGCCCTACGATCATGCAAGGGATTCACGCAGTGGGACTGTATAGGAATCTCCACAATCGGGGACCTATGGGACAAAGGCACGGTGATCGAGTTTCCGCACCTACAACAACAATATAGCCTGAGCCCGACCGAGACATTTAGATATGTGCAGATAAGACACGCACTACTTCAAGCGATCCCAGCGGGAACAGACATACCAGACTCCTCGCCACTAGAGGACAGACTCGTAACTGACTTCATGCCACAAAGCGCTACTTCCCTCACATATAAAAAATTGATCAACAACCTGGGGGACCCAACGGAAAAGCTGAAAGATGGATGGGTGGGGGAAATAGGTGAAGTTACTGACTCGGAGTGGAATGAGGCGCTGGCCTCCCCGAAAGAGGTCGGCGTCTCAGCAAAATTCAGATTGGTGCAACTGAAAATCTTACACCGTGTTTATTACACTAGGACCCTACTTCACAGAATACATCGGGCACCACATCCCTTCTGTCTCCGGGGGTGCGGGGAGGAGGGGACACTATATCATACAATCTGGGAATGCACATATATACGAGAATTCTGGAGACAGGTTATGCGTACCATCTCGCAAACGCTTAAGGTCTCAATTTTGCCAGAACCTCGGAAATGCTTGTTAAATATTTGGGACCCTAATGACCTGAATAGGCATGGATTGATATGGGCTACCCTGGCCATGATGGTGGCTAAGCGAGACATTGCGCAAAAGTGGGGAGCACCAGATTTGCCTACAGCTTATAGGTGGGGTAACAACATGGACAAGCTGATGATTACCGAAAGAGCAGTCTACGTAATGAGGGCTTGCCCCCGCAAATGGAATAAGGTATGGACAGCATGGAACACTTATAGAGGGGACATCTGTGAACCACTACCAGAAGAAGAGGACCTGGACTCTGAGGGAGAGGACGAATAGAGGGCGGGGAGGTGGTTACTGCAATTGACGTGGCGGACGCAATGTAGTTCCAATGTAGATCCTACTATGAAGCGGCATGGGGTGTTGGGGACGGCTATAGACCACTGTCGATGTTTCAAATGTACTTACTTAGGATGACTCTCTCTACTGTTTTAAAGGTTTTTTTCTTTTTTTCATTTTTATATTGCTGATGGTTATAGCACACGCACTGAAAGCTGAAGATTCTTAAGATTATGCGCAAAGACAGACATTAGGATGTATGGTCAAAAGATTTGGCACACTCATGCAATAGTAGCATAATATTCGTAAGACTAAATGGTGACTGTTATGGTTTACAGCTGCACGTATGTAAGATGGCGAATTATCACCCTGAAAGGACTCTTGTGATTGTAATGTGTACTTGCATCTTCAATAAAAAGTTTATAAAAAAAAAATAAAAAAAAATGTCATATGTCATAGTCCATGGACCTAACGCAGTGCGACTCTTGCTGATTTCAGCTTCACTCCTGCTTCTGCTGACCCCTCCTTTACAAAATTTATCAACACAATATTTATATATTTTACACTACCTAAATCTGTTAGTTACCACATAAAACACAATTTCATTGTCTGTTTCACTAAAACCAAAGAGATAGTTTATCCAAACTTACAAGAATTCTGTATTTCCAGTAGGCAGCGCTTACCTCTTCCCAACCACAGAATTTGGTTTTGCTGATAAAGTAGCACTTCCCTCTACCTTACCCTTCTTTCAAGCTTAGCGGGAAACCTGTTACTCTCCCAGTGATAAGAGTTAATCAGAGCTCACAATTGGCTCCGATTCTTAAGGCTGGTATTTTGTAGGTATCCTTTGCTATACATTCACCACTCTCACACGGAAAAATTTCCCTAAAGATAACACACGACGATGTTACCACTTTTAAATCAGACAATGCACTGTTCGACTTCACTTGTCACACATTCCCCTGCCTACATACAGGGCAAACAACTTCCTACTTCCCGGAAGTCTTTCAATTCGACTACATATAACATAATGCAAACTCAACATATAGTGTCAAACATAAAACATTAATAATCTCCAAACTGACCTATAGTAACCATACCTCTGCTTCCAAGAAATCTGATGCAGCAAAGCTCTCCAACAAATCCTCAAACTCATCTCACTTGATTCAGGAGCAATTTATTTCTACTCATCTGTGGGGCCCAAGCACCGCGAGTCACACATTCACACACCACACTACCCCTAAATCAGTGAAAAAGAAGGCGAGCTGCTGGATAGCGGGGTATCTTATTAACCTAAATTCTATATTCTATACATTATATACATTTCAAAAAATCATTTAACTTGTTATAAGGAAAACAAAACATCAAGATACTCCACTATTTGATCGATGGACCAACTAGTAGAAGTCAGTTGATGGCGATTAAGACCAGCTCAATCACAGTATTCCTATAACTTTTAACATTAAATTTTGTCATTACTTTTATTCTAATAAAAGAAAAACAGACACGAGTTTATATTTATAATAGTTGATCTACTATGATTTAGGAAAGAAATTAAACATATACTATTAGACAAGCACAAATTTAAGCATTTATTTAGCACTTTTAAGAAATAAAATTTAGAAAAGCATATTACCAATCTGTCATAAATGAATGGCAGAGCTGCATTAAACAGGTTCTTAAGCTGACTGTCTTTCTATTCTCCCTAACATCTCCCTTCACACATAAAATCTCTGCAATCAATTATCTTCTTTGCCCCATCAAAGTTAAAGTCCAAAAATATTTCAAAGTCTTTTGCACCATAAAAATCGTTCAAAACGACAGCATGTCGTGGTGCTGAATAAAATCCATGGAACCAATTTTTTCCCTCCTTCGCACACGCTGTTATATATCCTTTTTCCTAACTATCTAACTCAAATTTGAAACATTTAGGATCCATAATCATTTCTTATTGGTCCATTAGAGGGGTGGTGATGATCACTTCATATCCTCCTTGTTCAAACCAGTTCAAAATTTGCCATGTCACCCTCAAGTCTTTCTCATGATTTCATACTTAAAGGTTGTACTTGTCGTTCAATCCTTTTATCATTTTGTTCATAATAAAGATTCTTTGACTTCCTTTCCCAGGCTTTTAGATGCAAGCATCCTTTGGCACAGCTCCCGTTCATAGGCCAAGCTGACCTTGGCATCTCTCGCTCTGGGCAAAGGCCGTTCATTCACACTTCTTATAAACACTGCGCATGCGTGAGGGCCATCTTTCAGAGTTCTTTTTCTCGTTTCACTTAATCAGTCATTTTCAGACAAGGCCGCGCAGGCCTCAATGGGAACAGTATACCCTTGAGGAATTCATCACCATGCCAAAATACACTTGCCAAACCTAAATGCAAATATTGGCTGGCTGTCAGGGTGCAATGGAACTGTAAAGAACGCATTACATAAATCATTAACTGTGTACTATTATGCATCATGTGGAATTTGATATAGTATCACAGCTGGATTTGGTACAATTGGACAACATGGAACGACTATTTTATTGACTTTTCTCAAATCTTGCACTATCCTAAAAGTGCCGTTTGGCTTTTTCAGCCCCATAATTGGTGAAGTACATGGACTGCTCATTATCTCTTTCAGGATTCCTTGCTCAATCATTTTGTTAATTACCGGAGTTACTCCTTCAATTCATTCTGGTGTTAGTTTATACTGCGGGACATTTGCGTATATGGCATCTTCCTTTACAGTAATTCTGACAGGACTCACTCCTTTCATTAGACCTATCTCTTCTCCTGTGAAGTCCCACACCTCCTCTTTAACTGTTTCTTTTAATTAAATAGGGATTTTCTCCTTGTCAAACACAGGGAACGTTTCACTCTTTTCTGAATCTATTATTGACATTGTCATTTTATATAGAATATCATCATCTGCTGTTTGGAAAGCAATGCCATCTGGTGAACAGTAAATGGCACAATTCATTTAACAGAGTATGTCGCGTCCAAGCAGATTTACAGGACTGCTATCACATACTACAAAGCAATGCATTTCTTTAAAAGAGACAATTTCCACTTCCACGGGCTGTGTGAGTAGGGTTTTAATCTGTCTGTTTGTTACACCTACAACTTGGATAACATCTCCAGAGAGAGGAAGGTTTTGAATTTCTACTGATCTAACTGTAGAAAGGGTAGCACCTGTGTCCACTAGGAAAGTAACATTTACACCATTCACCTTTCCATTCACAAAAGGACCAGATTGATCTACCTCCAGAGTTGCGCCAAGCACGCACTCCACTTCCTCTCCTAGGCACCGTCAATAACTCTCATTGGATTCATTTCCATCCGATCTCAACAAATACTGTGGAACAGCGGCCACACGCGGCGATCTTTTTACCTGCTCTCCTGATGTAGAATCCTGTCTCTGCACTGTATTTCAGGAGATTAACACTCTGTGGGAGATGTGGTAATGGCATCTGGTTCTGCTGTGTGACTACTTGTTGCTGTAGTGGTGATTATTGATTTACCTCATTCTGCACCTGTGGATTTATTGTTTTATTTTCAGGATTAACTTTTGGGGGTAACTTACACTCGTTCTTCCAATGCCTTATCTTTCCGCAATTATGACATGGCCATTTCTTTTTAGCCTCATCTAAATTCATTTGTCCTTTTCCTTTATTCATATTACCTTTCATCTTTGTCTGACCTATATCATTATATACAAAATGACTCATATCTTTCTCACTCAGTTTTTCATATCCACTGTATTGTTTAAAAACTAGAAGCAATCTGTCATAATAAGCATGTACAGATTCTATAGGTTCGTGTGTAGTCCTATCAATTTTTAGCCAATCCGTCTCTTTTGGTGGAATTTTATTTTTCAAAAATTTTATGACTTGGTCATATTTCTTCATTACCTCTGGACCTGAAGCACCTGTTTTTGCATCTCTTGGATATTCTTCTTTTGGCCAATCAACAGTAATTTTACATTCAGTCCATAAATCTGCAGGTACAACTATATCAAACAATCCATCTAAATCTCCCCACAACACCTTTGAAACTTTTACAAATCTGTCTACTTTTCTATACCATTCTACAGGTTTTTCTCGTAATCTTGGAAAATCCTTTGTAAATGATGATATATCCTATCTGATCCATGGTACATGGTACATGTACATAACCTCCTCCTGGTATTTCTCTCATGGGAGATTATGTTGCTACTGGTTCTTTTTTTTAACAGGGAAGGCCAAGGATATTTTATCTTTGGCCTCTTCCTTTTTCTTTATCCACCTACTTCTTCTTCGGTCTACATCTCCCCATTTACTTAGTAATACAATTAATTCTTTTATCTGAGTTAATCTCCCTGCTGTGTTCAAATTAGCTATGTCTTTTTCAGTGAAATCCACTCGGTAAGGTTTCTGTAATGATTTTACTTTTACAAATTCTACTCCTAATTCGTTTCCTGTTTCTTCTAGTTTAACATGTAGATTTTTAGCTATCCATGTTATGCTCTTACACATGAACATCAATTCATCATCCTGATATGTTTTTAATTTTTCTGTTCCAATGGTTCCGATAATTAGTTCTTCCATATCTATTTTTAGTCTAACCACATCTAAAAGTTTAGGTTCTGAATCTTTCTTTTGTAATGTTTTAACCCAATCGCTTAGTTCTTCTGCTGTTGGTCCTACTGGAGTTTTAGTCAAATCTATGCTAGCTACACTTTTCTCTGGAGTTTCAGTTGCTGATTCTGCTCCCATAGGAATCCTATATATTGGACTCTGATTCATAGTTAAATCTGGTGGTCTCGTTCTAATCATACTCTTTGTTTCATTCAAATCTAGATACATTTTATCTCTTACCTTTTGCATACTAGAGTTTAATGGAATAGTTAACAAATGCTCATCTATTTTCTGATTTTCAAAAAACGGTATTTCAGGACCTATGGTTACTGGTACAGTTACAGCTTCTACATTTTTAGTTAATTCTTTAATTTTCTCTGCCAATCCTTCTGTAGAGCTCTCTAATTCAGAGGTACTTGATTTTTCAATCTGTACTAACTCTTGTTTTTCAAGAACACTGTTTACTTCTAAATTTAGTTTTGGGGTTTCTGTTATTCCAATCTCCGTTGACAGTGCATTCGGGGTCATCACTGCAGAAGTTGGTTGATATGGAGGGGGTCTCCTATTTAGAATGCTCTCCAACACCTCGTCCTCCGTATCACTCATTCCACATCCACTCTTTTCTGATACCTGGGGCCCCATTAGGATGGTTGGCAGATCGCCCCCGCAGGGCCGGCGGTAGCCAACGCCGACCCGCCCACCATCCTCTCAGCAAAGACCCCCGCCATATTACAATGGCTGGGGGCTCCGCAGCAGATGGAAAGACTGTCCGCCGCTTTTCCACCCGGTCGACAAAGTCTACCGGGCGGAAAAGGGTTTAATATGGTGGCGGTGTCTGTTAGACACCGCCATCCATATTAGGATGTGGCCTACAACATGCCTTTCCTTGGCGGCATTGCCGCCACGGAAAGACATGCAGAGTCTTCCTGCGGGGCCGTTGCGGGCCCCCAGGGACTCCAGGGGGGACGGTGGGGGGTACACATGGGGGGTACCTATGGTACCCCCATCCAGTGCCATGCACAACATGGCAGGCACCGCGCATTGCCTGTCATGTTGTGCATGGAAGTGCACAACATGCCTTCCTGGCATTGTGGTGGGCGGTGCTGAGTGCACCGCCTGCCACAATGTCAGGAATGCAGGATGCGCCCGCCACTGAGGCGGGCGCATCCTAATGGCCCCCACGGGACCTCCGCCCTTATGGCGGGCAGTCCCATTTCACGACTTTGTCCACCCGCCATCCTTATGGACCCCTAGGCTTTTCTTTTCTCTGTACATTTTGTCCCTACTGTTTCATCTACTGTTCGCATTGGATACATACCATCCCACATATCAGCACACCTCCATCTTTTCATGCTACTCTCATGAGTATTTTTCATAATCCTCTCAAACTACCTCGATTTTCTTTTACATTTTGAAATCTCTCTTTTTCTTTTTCGTACATCTCATTTTCCCATTCCATTAAAGCTTCAAATTGTGTTGGCCTAGGTCTCGGCTCAAGTTTCATCATTTTTTCTTTTAAGTTTCGTAACACTGCCGTGCTAAACTAACCTGTTTCTGGAAATGTCAATACTCCGTCGTCTTTTGTATATTTTGCCCAATTTTCCAACCATATGCAAGTATGATAGCCATATTTCATCATCATGTATGATGCTGGCGTTTTCGGTGGAGAAAGTAACTTTCTCGCTCTAGTAACTATTTCTTTGTCTTTCTTAAATAGATTCTTGATTTTCTTGAACCATGAAGGTTTCTCCCTGTCTTGCTCATAATATTAATCCATTTTTCACACATTCTTTCTCTGCAATACGATTGTATACTTCTTTTCAATCTGTACATATATTCTGTCCTATCCCAGCTCGTCTCACACTAACGCATCAATCAGAGAAATCTACGTCACAATCTTACTGACCTATTCCAGCGCATCTCACACTAACGCACCAATCAAGATTTCATATGTCATAGTCATATGGACCTATCGCAGTGCGACTCTTGCTGATTTCAGCTTCACTCCTGCTTCTGCTGACCCCTCCTTTACAAAATTTATCAACAAAATATTTATATATTTTACACAACCTAAATCTGTTAGTTACCACATAAAACACAATTTCATTGTCTGTTTCACTAAAACCAAAGAGATAGTTTATCCAAACTTACAAGAATTCTGTATTTCCAGTAGGCAGCGCTTACCTCTTCCCAACCACAGAATTTGGTTTTGCTGATAAAGTAGCACTTCCCTCTACCTTACCCTTCTTTCAAGCTTAGCGGGAAACCTGTTACTCTCCCAGTGATAAGAGTTAATCAGAGCTCACAATTGGCTCCTATTCTTAAGGCTGGGATTTTATAGGTATTCTTTGCTATACATTCACCACTCTCACACGGAAAAATGTCCCTAAATATAACACACGACGATGTTACCACTTTTAAATCAGACAATGCACTGTTCGACTTCACTTGTCACACATTCCCCTGCCTACATACAGGGCAAACAACTTCCTACTTCCCGGAAGTCTTTCAATTCCGACTACATATAACATAATGCAAACTCAACATATAGTGTCAAACATAAAACATTAATAATCTCCAAACTGACCTATAATAACCATACCTCTGCTATCAAGAAATCTGATGTAGCAAAGCTCTCCAACAAACCCTCAAACTCATCTCACTTGACTCAGGAGCAATTTATTTCTACTCATCTGTGGGGCCCAATTACCGCGAGTCACACATTCACACACCACACTGCCCCTAAATCAGTGAAAAAGAAGGCGAGCTGCTGGATAGCGGGGTATCTTATTAACCTAAATTCTATATTCTATACATTATATACATTTCAAAAAATCATTTAACTTGTTATAAGGAAAACAAAACATCAAGATACTCCACTATTTGATCGATGGACCAACTAGTAGAAGTCAGTTGATGGCGATTAAGACCAGCTCAATCATAGTATTCCTATAACTTTTAACTTTAAATTTTGTCATGACTTTTATTCTAAAAAAAGAAAAACAGACTCGAGTGTATATTTATAATAGTTTATCTACTATGATTTAGGAAAGAAATTAAACATATACTATTAGACAAGCACAAATTTAAGCATTTATTTAGCACTTTTAAGAAATAAAATTTAGAAAAGCATATTACCAATCTGTCATAAGTGAATGGCAGAGCTGCATTAAACAGGTTCTTAAGCTGACTGTCTTTCTATTCTCCCTTCACACATAAAATCTCTGCAATCAATTATCTTCTTTGCCCCATCAAAGTTAAAGTCCAAAAATATTTCAAAGTCTTTTGCACC
This sequence comes from Lissotriton helveticus, assembly GCF_964261635.1. Classification (NCBI taxonomy): domain Eukaryota; kingdom Metazoa; phylum Chordata; class Amphibia; order Caudata; family Salamandridae; genus Lissotriton; species Lissotriton helveticus. The sequence goes on along the minus strand of NC_136073.1, from coordinate 613,838,153 downwards.
ATAAAAATCGTTCAAACCGACAGCATGTCGTGGTGCTAAATAAAATCCATGGAACCAACTTTTTCCCTCCTTCGCGCAAGCTCTTTTATACCCTTTTTCCTAACTATCTAATTCAAATTTGAAACATTTAGGGTCCATAATCATTTCTTATGGGTCCATTACAGGGGTGGTGATTATCACCTCATGTCCTCCTTGTTCAAACCAGTTCAAAATTTGCCATGTCACCCTCAAGGCGTTCTCATGATTTCATACTTAATGTTTGTACTTGTCGTTCAATCCTTGTATTTTTTTGTTCATAATAAAGATTATTTGATTTCCTTTCCCAGGCTTTTAGATGCAAGCATCCTTTGGCATATCTCCCGTTCATAGGCCAAGCTGACCTTGACATCTCTCGCTCCGAGCATAGGCCGTTCACTCACACTTCTTATAAACACTGCGCATGGGTGGGGGCCATCTTTCGGAGTTCTTTTTCTCGTTTCACTTAATCAGCCATTTTCAGACTAGGCTGCGCAGGCCTCAATGGGAACTAATGTGAAAATGAACACAACAAAAATCAGATTTAGAATTTTAACCCTTCTGTTTACCTCCCATACCTCTAATTGTCCCTGTTAAATGTTACCTAGCAAAAGCACACATTTTGCTCACCATCTGCATTCTTTATAAAATGATGGGTACCAAAGTAGTATTAAAAAGGTCGATTCGAACCCCATGGTGGGAATGAAGTGAAATGCCTTAATGTGGTACCCGTAATTTTATTTACCTAATTTTATCCTTCCGTTTTTTCGTTACCTAAATAATACCAACACAACACCATGTCAGATTTAATAGTTTGTAAATATAATACAAACACCAACACCATATCCGCGCAAATGCCGACAATATAGTCTTTCCTCAGTTGTTACGCACCACGTGATCGCGAACAACCCGGACCGGGGAAATTAAATGGCGAACACCACATTTAGTGGCGTCTTCACACAATGGTGAACTCATGAGGCTGCGATAAAGAGGTTTTACAAGCCGCAAACAGGTCAGTTAATCACCGAACTCCATCTGATGTAAACATTCAAAACTATAAACGGTCACCAACGATTGTTCCCTTATCTCCACCCACAGCACACAGATAACCACAAGTAAAGGCAGATATGTAAGTTGTACGCTACAGAGCGTTTTTTTGTATTTAATTTTTTTTTAAATGTGATAAATGTCTCATTAAATGTTGACCATTTTCAAACCATACAACAATATCATGTCTAAGTCATTGCGCATTGCGCCCAGATAAGAATTGTAATACAATGTATATCATTACAAATGACATCATGACTTTACGATTTATTACTTTTTCACAGTGTTTTCCCTGATGAAGGGCTATATGCTATATGCTGGCCCGAAATGCATTGGATATCATGATAAAACAATGATGCCTCATTAAACAAAAGTATTGATAAATACAATATGAACTTTTTTGAAAAATAACATTAAAGAATAAACAAATTCCGATTTACACTACGGAGAAAATTTGTGTGGAATCCTCTTATTTCAGTGAGAGGAAAAACGGAGTTCCCCCAGGGATGGTCCCAGTGACCCACTGGTACCACTTCTATTTTGTTTCACAGGGTGTTTGGGGGCTACAACGCCACCTGCGGAGAACCCACAAAGACAATTAACATTGAATAAATAATAGCTGTGCACCCCTCCATATTACATTCTTGCAAGCTACAGAGTGGCCTGAAATATCTAAAGGAAGTACCAGTCTTAATGTGGCAAGCTAAGCAACTAATGAATATGAGCATTCTGGGGATTATTTCTAGCTAAAAGGGGTGCTGATGGTACTCAAAGGCCTGCCTGGAGCAGATAGGAAAGCAGAGGGAGGTAGGGCATTTGCCAAGAAATATTAAGCCCTGCTGAATGAAAGCAGTGAATGATGAGGGCCACACAAGTCGGCTCATGATGAATTGGTGCTTTCCAGGTGGGCACGTGCACAGGACTGAGAGATACCATCAACATTGAGCTTTGTGCCAGATCCATCTGCCTCACCCTGCACGCGTCTGGACAAGTGGGCGGCCTGGGAAACAAGTGGAGAGCATTTTTTGGGGGGGGGGGGCAGTGTACAGCTTGAGACTAGCAGTGACAGCCTAGGGAAAATACTACTTCTGCATGGGGCAGCTGTTCATTGTCTAGCAATAATTTTTGCTGGACCACAACTACACAACTGGGCTATAAATATACATATAAATGAAAATAGGAGACTATTGGGGAGCACAGGGAGCACAGTTACTGGAAGAGAAAGCCCTTGCCACAGGATCCTCGGGCTGTAGGATACATTTGCATAGCTCTCTCGCTGCGTCATGAGACTGAAAGTGAACTCAGGTGAGCCGGCCCAGTGTGGGACATAGGACAGTGAGGAAAGGCAAAGCCATTTGGAGGGCACACCGGTCAAAGCAAGAGAAAACAATCTAGAAACATTAGCCAACTTGGTGTCATGGGCAAGGGACATTTGTCAAAATAATGAGGGATGGGGGCGTGGCCAAGATGGCGACCTAAGAGGACGTGGGAACCTGAGGCTCCTCGGAATGGTCCTCCCTCCTCGGCAAATTTGCACATAAAACTCCCCTGATATGCGCTGAATTTGGTGGACCACCAATAGATCTGACTGACCACCCGCTGCCCGGCGTCAGTTAGATCTACTGGACAGGGAGTGGGCAATAACAGCGGAGTGGCGGGGCGACAGATCCTGCGGAGCGTGTGATGCGAGTGAAGCTGTGCGGAGCGGCGCGCTTGCACGGAGGCGCGAAAATAGAGGCCGGGGCTGTCAGGCCTACACAGGAGCGGATGGACGCCGCCTGCTTTGGCGCTGCACCGGGGACCCCAGAGTTAACTCACGACAGGCGCACATTGGCGAGGGCAGCAGAGGAGTGGATATAGCTACCCCAGCAACGTAGGCGCCTGAAAAGGTACGCGATCAGCACAGGCGACGTGGGAGCAGACAGGGGCCTGCACATCCCTGGCAGATTGCCTCAGGCAAGAGCTATCACATCGACAAGGAAGAGAGGCAGGAGCGGCGCTTCATGTTGGCGGCGCCCCATGGGCATGCAGTAGGAAGGCTAACGGGGGCGTGAGGACACTAACTCTCTGGGGTGCCCACATAATAGCAAACGGAGGCCCCCTTTGATGACGAGAGAGACCGAGGGGGAGGATTAGTGGCCTAAATACAGACTCAGTGCTCACCGACTGGGAGGAGAGGAGACGGTCCCGGGGGCCCCCCAGCTGTAAGCACAGCGCGGCCCCCATGAGTGGTGGGCTTCGTGAGTGAGCCACATTAAATAGCAACTTGGCAGCTTGGGGCTGGGCAACGTAGAGCGGCCCATGAGGTATTCTAATGCCTGGACGGACAGGGCTGGCCTTAGCAAAGGGTGACGTCGGCCGCTATGGGGTGTTTCAAGGCTGGGCTGCTTTACCTGTAGCGGGCCGCAGAGACTCAGAGCCCACCTGGAGCCCGGAAAAGGCGCAAACCGCACCATCGGCAGGGACATCACCACGCTGTAACTGAAAGCCCAGCTGGCTGGGGCCCATGAAGTCTTCTACACAGCCCTTGCAGAGTTGCCGCAACCGTAGGGCCGCAGATTCAGCGAGCAGACACGCGGTGAGGCCTGGAGGAGACTCGGACTGGAAGGCTCTTGCTGATTGCACATCCCAACTAGACCAGACACTAGAGCCCGGGATGAGGGCGGGGGGGCACTTGACCCCCTGTATTATAACGCGGTGGGCTTGTTAAGACATACTAGTGCTAGTGGGCCCAGATGGGGAGGTCTGCGGAGAGTGGATAATCCCGAGGTGGTGACACAGGATGGCGCTGGCAGGTCAGTACAGAGTGGGGGACTGGACCCTGTCGTCCCTTGCGTGGTGTGAACCGGCGGACCAACAAAGCTGGTGGGAGGCCGTAAGATTGCGTACGTGAGGAAAAAGGGCGAGAGATCGCTCTGAGAAATGCTCACCAAGACCTCTTCCACAGGAGACAAAGGGGGTCATGTTTCTCCGGCACCACAACTTCCTCCTGAACAGGAGACTAAAGGCGCACCTATCCCCAAAGAGTTTTTGGAAATGCTTTTTAACACGCTCAGGGACGACTTCCAGACACTGAACCAGGAGGTTGCAGGCGAAGTCAGAGAAATACGCCGGGATGTCAACGACCTCTGGGAGCGTGTAGAAGCCATCGAGAATGGAGAACAGTCCAAAAACTAGGAAATAGAACTCCTACAGCAAGAAGTCATCCGCCTCAAAGACCAGCAGGTGGACCTACAGGCGCAATAACATCCGAGTTAGAGTAATTCCGTTGCGAGAGGAAGGGGAGGACGTGACCGGATACCTCCAGGCCCCCTTCAGAGACATCCTGGGTGAGTCGACGGATTTCGAGATTCGCATTGATCGGTCACACAGAGTGGGTACTGGGAGACGAGCGCCGGCCCCGCCACCAGATAGTCTTGCCTTCCTGCCGGCCTTCCCATTGAAAGAACGCATACTGCGGGAGGCAAGGTGGAAACAACCTCTCAAATACCAAGATCACCCAGTGGCGCTCTACCAGGATCTGGCAGCCATCACTCTGCAGAAGAGGAAAGCGTTCAAGGAAGTGACAACATACTTGAAAGATAAAGGGGGGCCGTACTCATAGGGACACCCCTTCCGCCTAATCTTTAAATGGAATGACAAGATACAGCAACTACGCTCACTCCAAGAAACCTGCAAACTTTTGGGCCTACCAAACCATAGCCAGGCAACGTCCCCCAGCTCCTTGCAACGTCCCCCAGCCCCTTGCAGCGGGCGACGGGAAATGGGTGGCAAAGAGCGCGACGTCGTCGCTCACCCACAGCTGCAATGAAGCCAGACCCAGACACTGTAACTCAATAGAGGGCATCGGCCCTGGAAACGGTGCTGCAAGACACTTTGTTTCCAGAGTGAAAGAAAATGCGCACAAGGGGATCTCATAGCACAGGACTGAAGCTGCCTGGGGGGGGGGGGGGAGGGTCCACGGGGCTGCAGTTTGGGACAACAGGCTGAGGACTATAATGACTGATTGGGATTGTTTGGTTGGGGTTAGGGTAGTGGGGGGTAGGGGGAGAGGTGGGAAAGATAAAGGGGGGGGTTGACTTGGGTGTGGGTAGGAGGGGGAACTGTTTGGTAAGAGAGTTTTGGACTGGGGGGGTTGGGGTTGTGGGGGGATTGGGGGGAGACCTGCGTGCAGCAGGGGGGGGACCGATGTGCCATAAGGGGGAGAGGCAAGTGAGATGCCACACAGGGGTAGGCTGCCTCTGGCAATACTATCCCCCGGTATGCAGGCAAAATGACAGGGGCCACTCCGAAAGTTATTAACCTAAATGTGAGAGGGGTCAATTGTAGTGTCGTTCATATATTCCCAATAGGCTCTGCACATTGGAATAATATATCCTGTAGTTTAGACGTAGGAATGAGGTCGACTAGGTCTCTACCGAATCTATTAGACTTAATTGTGAGTGCCAGCTAGCTCAGAGGTCACTAGAAACTTTCTCGAATTCACAAGAAGGGATTAGTTTCTGACAACCGCATAAACATGACAACTTTGTTTCCCAAGAATAAGAAATCAATCTCTAGAGTCACGGAAACCATAGATAACTATTTTACTCAGTCAATCGTGCATGCTTCGTTTCACCAGAGGTGCTGAGAAAATAGAGAGACGGGCGTTTTCAATAAAAAGTATTTATTGAACAGTCTTCTTTCTCAAGCATACGAAATGTACTGCTACAATCGTAATACTGGTTATAAAGTACAAGGCATATAATACGAAAAGTATTATAAAGTAGTACTGTAAAAGCATGATATGGTTTCTAAGCCATAAATCGCTTTAAAACATATAAAATACATACAGTGATAAAATAATGTCTAAAAGTACTCAACTGGTGCTTCTAAAATACGCCTACCACTATGTACCTAACCTAAGTCTAGTACAAGGGAAGAACTAAGTGAGGAGTAGCTTAAGTTTAGTATTTCATCTGCCAAGGATCTATCCAAGAATTCTCTAAGAGTCTAATCAGCTCCCTACCTTGGTTTAGAATGAAGGAGGTCTTGTATCTCTCTCTCAGGACTCGATTTCCCAGCAACCCGCAAGGGTAACCTCGAAACACTGGAGCTGGATTTCTCGGCAGGAGAAAAGACAGCGTCTCTCAGTGCGTCAGCTGGAGGGCTGGCTTCCTTCGGCACTTGCTGCAGGGCGTCGGGCAAGTAGTTAGTCGATCTGCTCCAAACCACCTTGTGTTTGTCTGGGCAAATGTAGGCATATTTATACTTTGAAGGTGCCGAGTTTGACGTATGATTGGACTTAATAACGTCATCAAAGACTCAGTTCTTCGAAAACTCCATGATTTCCTAAATAAATTAGTATTCAGGCAAGGGGTAGTCCCTAGCTGCTGAAGGCGGGTTTTTCTAAGAAATCGTTGGTGATTCTTGGAACTTAGTGGAAGTATCAATAACAAGAAACCCCTGTACCCTGGAAGTTGGCTAGCACTCCTCTGATAAATATAAAAACTTCTATAGCCTGGAACAGTACAATATCTGCATCCAGTTTTACATCCCCTTAATATGTAGCCGGGTATGCTATATCTATATCTATACCGTCCAAATAAAACCATGGTTTGCATGTAAAAGGGGAGATTCCAGACGGAATTCAACTCGACAAATCCTTTATGAATAAACTGATGTCTGCTCCACTGAAACAGTACATCCACCCACACTTGATATAGAAGTGAAATAATGCACAAAATGTGTGGCGAAAAAGGATGACACCTCACGGGCGAACAACCCTCGAGGCGATTGGCAGATGTTACCGATTTATAGCCCCTTTCTCATCATCGGTTGTCATTCCTTTTCAGAAAAAGAAAGGAAAAAATAGAGTGTCCAAAACAAACCATACGTGTTAAAAGTGAGACAGGTGCACATTTGGAGCTCAAACAATCGCTCCCTGATGTGACACAATAAGTGATTCAAATCAACAGGCACAACTTTATTCCTAAATCTGGTGTGTACTGGTGAACTAAAAAGGCTGGTTGCTTAGTTTCGCATACCAATACCTGCAGGCGACATGTTTCACTGCCTTTTATACCTTATGGCAGATTTGTCAGGGCTCACCACTCGGTCACTGCACCAATGTTGGACATCATAACTCTGGGAACTGTTGAGTTGAAAACACAATTTGGGTTTAAAAACACATAAGGACACCACTCCTGGCTTTCTCAATATATATGCATAATATGTATCAAAAAATACTTAAAACAGAGGATAGATTACCCTCAGCCAGCCACGTCATCTCATACCAGCTGGTGAGGGAAGATGTGGCTGTCACTATAAGCCTGTTTCAAAGATTTCAAACTCATCTCCTGTCGATTGTCGCATCAATCTATAAATGGTAAGACACTGTAAGAATACTGTGCACTACTCCACTGCACACGCTGTCACGGCCCAACTATTATCATTACTAGTAAACTAGTCTAAGCCACCAAAACGTAACATGTTTACATCAAATATCTTTCCACAAAAGCCTGGTAATTAGTCCCAGAGCTCACAACACTGTTACACAAATCTACTTGTCTCCCTTGTTGCAGCGCGTCTCTCAATCCCACTGAACAGTACTCCACTGCAAACTCTCCCGCAACTCGGCTGTCACCTTAAACAGTAAACAGTAACACGTTTCTCAATGCGGCATGCACTTTCATTCGCATCGCTACCCCACTCCTCACCGTACACGGACTCTACCGCATTTTGAATCATCCCAGGAGCGATGCAGTTCCCGTGCGTCCGCTACTTGAAGGAAGTTTGTCGGACCCTAACAGGGCCACCGGGTTAGACACCACGTGACCCTGCAAGTTACTGCGGGGCCATCTTGGAGTGGGATTGTATCGGCCGGGCACCCACAGATGATAATCCATGTGAACTGCCTAAAAGGCAGTTAGATATCATGCCGTGGTCTCGCCTGGCCATATACAACACAATAATGCCTAATAAAATCATGGCGAGTACCGTGAAGTTTAAACAAACAAAACTGTCAGAGCAAAGAGAGTGCTCGGTACTGTGTACAAAGACTTCGCTACGAAGTTGTTGTACCTAATATGACTACAGTGAAGTGTGCTAGCACATAGTGTAGTTTGACAAGTAGTGGTCATGGCCAAATTTTCTTTTATCGTATCACGTGGTTACTTACACAAGCAACCATTCTCTTGTAAAAAAATAAATAAAACCACAAATTTTTAATAGAGAATGTTTGTAGAACAGTTGGTGTCGGTCGTAGTGTCTATCTAATTCCATGCCCCAATATAACATTAAGGGCACGGGTCAGCACGGGTCAGCACACCTTATAGATGTTTACATTCCGTGATCATAGGGACTGGGGTGGCGGATGCTAATCCCATTAACGCAAAGGAGGCTGGGCTAGGAACACACGACCAAACCACTCTGGGGACACAAAAGAGCACAGGTTGCAGGAAGATGAATACTGTAGGATGCTCAGGGTTATTTCACTCTATTCCATTCTAGTATTTCATTCAGGCCCTGTGTGTCACTCCTTTCTCTAAAAATACATCTGGCTTCCTTCGATAGTAACACACCCTCTATGTTGTTGGGGTTACCCTTGACCCTTTCAAGCACAGTCCACTTGAAACTGTGTTGCTCCTGAAAGCAATGTTGGACTAATTTGGTTGTCAATTTGCCTGCCTTGATAGTACTGAGATGTTCCTGTACCCGGACTTTTATTTTTCTAGAGGTTAGCCCGATATATTGGAGGCCACAGCTACACAGTAGTCTGTATACCACATTGGTGGTGTTGCAGTTACTGAAGTGGTTCAGGAACCACTCCTTTCCAGATGCCAACGTCACACTGCTACATTTCTTGGTGAGAGGACACACAGAGCACATACCACAAGGGTAGTGCCCATTGGGGACGGTAGTTAATTCTTTGTTGGGTCCGTCCGGAATCTCCCCTTTTACATGCAAACAATGGCTTGATTTGGACGGTATAGAAATAGATATAGCATACCCGGCTACATATTGAGGGGATGTAAAATTGGATGCAGATATTGTACTGTTCCAGGCTATAGAAGTTTTTATATTTATCAGAGGAGTGCTAGCCAACGTCCAGGGTACAGGGGTTTCTTGATATTGATGTTTGTTGAGTGGAGGGCCACCCTGCTGTTACCCGTAATTCCCTCTTGGCTCCTTTGTGAATTAGACGTTATGTACGGCGGCTCAGCCGTGAGAGCCTGTTTTAAGAATTAGGAGATTCCTTTTACACTTGGGTGTGTGTACACCTTTGGACCACTCTTGCTTTATCGAATGTTTTGATTGTGGCATACTTGCTGAGTCGATTTTCTGACTAAACGCTGTGTACCATCAGGGCGCCCACAGTGCCAGGTGGCATTCGGCCAGTGTGTCCCTGTATCAGAGGATATTTATAGATGGATAGAAACTGTCTAGCGTTTACTGATGAACAGATAGCAGCAATTCTGTCTGGTCCATCATTGTTCCCGGGTGCCCCTTTGCGGGGGACCACCTCTGCTAGGGAGGAATGGGAAAAATTAACAACACTTAAAAAGAAACAAGTTAGGATTGCGCTACATGGTGCTTTGATGACTGAATATTACACGGCAGGAGCAGCTCCGGCTAGCCTGTTGGTGAGGATCGAGCCACGCATATTCCTGGATGATAGCAAGTTTAGGCTCGATTGGAGCTTTATCGCCAATAAGTGCACCAGGGATTGGCTCATTTTGATAATTAGCACTGCTAAGCGACTGAGTGAGGAACTCTTGAAAGAGATCCTCGAGTTGGAGGAAAGTATAACCAGTGATACTACTCTGGTCGACACAAAGGAGCACCTTCAGAGGATCCAGGAAGATCTTACCGATTACAAAAATTATATGGTGAACCAAAAGATCAAAGGGTTGACCTGCAATTTAGAAAAATACTCACATGAGTGGGCTTTTCCTTATGTAAAGGAGGAGTATTATCAAACAGGGCCTGACCAACAAAGTGCAGGATCACGTCAAAGAGGGAGGGGTGGCAGACAACAATCCAGACGCACACCCAACAACTGGACCTTTGAGAACACCTCAAGTGAGGAAGAGGAAGAACCCCAGCAGTAATAGGGTGAGGTTCAACCAGCAGGACCATCAAAACGAAGATCTAGGGGCCCTCTTACGTTCTTTTTTAGGACAGGGTCAGAGGACCAACCACAACAGGGGGGGAGGGGCTCCAGGAAGAGGCAGAGGGAGAGGCAACCAACCACCCCCATGGCAAACCTACTCGCCCAGAGTGACCCGCAGTCGGGGTCGAACACTGAAGTAAGGGACAGCATTGTAGTCAACTTGTCTGACCACATCCTAACGATGAATAAGGAGAAAGTTCTTAACAAAGGTCTGGGGTTTGTCCCAATGCCTAAGCATGACCCTTTTAAATGTTGTGTGGAATTTCATGAAACAGTGCGAAAAAGTACATTAAAAAAAAAAAGAACAAGACAACGACTCTTTTCATGGCACTAATCTTAAAAAGACCGTCTATCTTCTGTCCTCCTGCTTCTGCGGTTGGCCCCGAGGTAGATGTGTTTGAGGAGAAGGTCCTACAGGACATTGAAGCATTTGAGAAATCCCAGGAACAGTGTAAACACAATAATATGACTAAAAATGATTGGGACGCTATCAAGGGATTGGAAGACAACGCACTGCTCACTATCAAGTCAGCGGATAAAGGGGGTGCGGTGGTTGTGCCTAATACGCATGACTATGATGCAGAGGTACAGCGTCTGCTCTGTGTACGTACCAACTACAGACCCCTCAGTCGGGATCCAGTTAAGGATCTTTTGAAAACCATCCGTGAGATGTTTAGCAAGGCAAATGCAAACAAATGGATTTCCACCAAGGAAGCATAGTTCCTGGTGAACGGCACCCCCAGGACCCCCGCTTTCTATATTTTGCCAAAAATTCATAAGCCTACCCGTCCACCTCCAGGCAGGCCTATAGTGTCGGGGATCCAATGGGTCCTCGAACCCCTTTCCCAATACGCAGACTTTTTCCTCCGTGAATCGGTGGTCAATCAACAGTCCTTCGTTAAGGACACCACCGACGTTTTGAATATCCTGGAGGATGTCTCGTTTGATCCAGTGAATGAGTTGCTGGTTACGATTGACATCGAATCATTGTATACGAGCATTCCCCAGGACGCGACGCTGGTGGCAGCAGCACGCGCCCTGGGTGAGTTACAATGGTTCTACGACACCCCGCAATCATTTGTACTGGAATGTGTGGAGCTCGCCCTCACCAGAAACTATTTCAGCTACAAGGACCAACTATACTTGCAGACCTCTGGTACTTCCATGGGGGCCACTATGGCCCCAGTTTGGCTTGCATATATGTGGGCCAATGTGAAGAGCACGTCCTCTACCCAGCCACTAATCCCTTCCAGAGGAACATATGCCTCTGGAAGAGATATATTGACGACGTGCTCTGTATTTGGTCAGGGACGGAGGACACCCTGTGCGACTTCCTCACTTGGTTGAACTCGCAGGACCAAAGTCTCAAGTTCACCTGGACTTACAGCCATACCAACGCCACCTATCTAGACCTTGTAAATGAGGCGGGGGAGGGGGGTCTGAGTACCCAGGAACATCAAAAATTGACCGACAGGAACTCACTACTCTTGTACAATTCATACCATCCCAGAGCCCTCCGGGATAATCTCCCGGTGGGACAGTTTCTCAGGTATAGAAAGAATTGTTCCTCCACGGACGTGTTCTTGGAACAGTCCCTAGACCTGACCGAGAAGCTGGAACACTGCAATTATCCACGTAAGGTGGTTAGGAATGCTAGGAAAAGAGCACTGAATACCCCTTGTAGTGTCCTTTTGGAACAGAATAGGAAAGAGAAACAGGACTGTGTACCAGTGGTGATGACGTTTGTTCCCATGGCAACCAAAATTAGGCAATCGATAAGGAAGCACTGGGCACTTTTATCCAATAAAGACTTTTCTATGCCACCACCCAGATTTGCCTTTAAACGGTCGGGCAATTTAAAGGACAGGCTTGTCCATACCCTTGAACGTTTGGGGCCCAACAAAGAATTAACTACCGTCCCCAATGGGCACTACCCTTGTGGTATGTGCTCTGTGTGCCCTCTCACCAAGAAATGTAGCAGTGTGACGTTGGCATCGGGAAAGGAGTGGTTCCTGAACCACTTCAGTAACTGCAACACCACCAATGTGGTATACAGACTGCTGTGTAGCTGTGGCCTCCAATATATCGGGCTAACCTCTAGAAAAATAAAAGTCCGGGTACAGGAACATCTCAGTACTATCAAGGCAGGCAAATTGACAACCAAATTGGTCCAACATTGCTTTCAGGAGAAACACAGTTTCACGTGGACTGTGCTTGAAAGGGTCAAGGGTAACCCCAACAACATAGAGGGTGTGTTACTATCGAAGGAAGCCAGATGGATTTTTAGAGAAAGGAGTGACACACAGGGCCTGAATGAAATACTAGAATGGAATAGAGTGAAATAACCCTGAGTATCCTACAGTATTCATCTTCCTGCAACCTGTGCTCTTTTGTGTCCCTAGAGTGGTTTGGTCGTGTGTTCCTAGCCCAGCCTCCTTTGCGTTAATGGGATTAGCATCCGCCACCCCAGTCCCTATGATCACGGAATGTAAACATCTATCCGCCACCCCAGTCCCTATGATCACGGAATGTAAACATCTATAAGGTGTGCTGACCCGTGCTGACCCGTGCCCTTAATGTTATATTGGGGCATGGGATTAGATAGACACTACGACCGACACCAACTGTTCTACAAACATTCTCTATTAAAAATTTGTGGTTTTAATTTTTTTTTTACAAGAGAATGGTTGCTTGTGTAAGTAACCACGTGATATGATAAAAGAAAATTTGGCCATGACCACCACTTATCATACTACACTATGTGCTAGCACACTTCACTGTAGTCATATTAGGTACAACAACTTCGTAGCGAAGTCTTTGTACACAGTACCGAGCACTCTCTTTGCTCTGACAGTTTTGTTTGTTTAAACTTCAGGGTACTTGTCATGATTTTATTTGGCATTATTGTGTTGTATATGGCCAGGCGAGACCACGGCATGATATCTAACCGCCTTTAGGCAGTTCACATGGATCATCATCTGTGGGTGCCCGGCCGATACAATCCCACTCCAAGATGGCCCCGCAGTAACTTGCAGGGTCACGTGGTGTCTAACCCGGTGGCCCTGTTAGGGTCCGACGAACTTCCTTTAAGTAGCGGACGCACGGGAACTGCATCGCTCCTGGGATGATTCAAAATGCGGTAGAGTCCGTGTACGGTGAGGAGTGGGGTAGCGGTGCGAATGAAAGTGCATGCCGCATTGAGAAAGGCGTTACTGTTTACGGTAACAGACGAGTTGCGGGAGAGTTTGCAGTGGAGCACTGTTCAGTGGGATTGAGAGACGCGCTGCAACAAGGGAGACAAGTAGATTTGTGTAACAGTGTTGTGAGCTCTGGGACGAATTACCAGGCTTCAGTGCAAAGATATTTGATGTAAACACTTTACGCTGATGGCAGCCAGCAAGGTGCTTTAACCACGCAACGTGTGCCCCTGTTGAAAAGATACACAGGAGTTTTGGTGGCTTAGACTAGTTCACTAGTAATGATAATGGTTGGGTCGTGACAGCGTGTGCAGTGGAGTAGTGCACAGTATTCTTACAGTGTCTTACCATTTATAGATTGATGCGACAATCGACAGGAGATGAGTTTCAATCTTTGAAACAGGCTTATATTGAGAGCCACATCTTCCCTCACCAGCTGGTATGAGATGACGTGGCTGGCTGAGGGTAATCTATCCCCTGTTTTAAGTATTTTTTTATACATATTATGCATATACATTGAGAAAGCCAGGAGTGGAGTCCTTATGTGTTTTTAAACCCAAATTGTGTTTTCAACTCGACAGTTCCCAGAGTTATGATGTCCAACATTGGTGCAGTGACCGAGTGGTGAGCCCTGACGAATCTGCCATAAGGTATAAAAGGCAGTTAAACATGTCGGCTGCAGGTATTGGTATGCGAAACTAAGCTACCAGCCTTTTTAGTTCACCAGTACACACCACATTTAGGAATAACGTTGTGCCATTGGTGTGCCTGTTGATTTTAATCACTTATTGTGTCACATCAGGGAGCGATTAATTGAGCTCCAAATTTGCACCCGTCTCACTTTTAACACGTATGGTTTGTTTTGGACATTCTATTTTTTCCTTTCTTTTTCTGAAAAGGAATGACAACCGATGATGAGAAAGGGGCTATAAATTGGTAACATCTGCCAATTGCCCCGAGGGTTGTTCGCCCGTGAGGTGTCATCCTTTTTCGCCACACATTTTGTGCATTCTTTCACTTATATATTAAGTGTGGGTGGATGTACTGTTTCAGTGGAACAGACATCAGTTTATTCATAAAGGATTTGTCGAGTTGAATTCCGTCCGGAATCTCTCCTTTTACATGCAAACAATGGTTTGATTTGGACGGTATAGATCTAGATATAGCATACCCGGCTACATATTGAGGGGATCTGAAACTGGATGCAGATATTGTACTGTTCCAGGCTATAGAAGTTTTTATATTTATCAGAGGAGTGCTAGCCAACGTCCAGGGTACTGGGGTTTCTTGATATTGATGTTTGTTGAGTGGAGGGCCACCCTGCTGTTACCCGTAATTCCCTCTTGGCTCCTTTGTGAATTATACTTAGTGGAAGTAGCCATGCCGTATTTGGGCTGCATAGGCTCAGTATAAAAATGGTAATGATTTCTATGTCTATATAAGGATCGGGTAATTTGTACCTATATAAGGGCATGAATCGGGAAAATTACACTAGGGTCCTTGATTCATTTACAACACAATAACCCCATTAAAAGATGCGCCATTTTATCGTATCTAGAGAACTCCGGCGCCTCGATATGTCTATTGCAGGAAACACACCTCCTATCCAAAGACTGGCACTGGATGAGGTCTTGGCATTCCCTCAAACGTTCTACTCCTCTACCACTGATAAGAAAGCGGGGGTAGCTATATTATTTGCTAGGCACTTTCACGGCCAGGTGGGAGATAAGGTAGCGGAAATCAAAGGTAGGCTGCTAGCTCACAACATATGGGTGGGCGGGATGTCCATGATCGTAGGGTCCCTATATGCCCCCAACTTGGGTCAAGAATCCTTTCTCAAGAGTGCCCTGTCGGAGATTCTAAGTCCCCAAGACAGATACACACTCGTGGGAGGCGACATCAACCTGGTCATGGTTCGGGAGACAGATAGATCAGGCCATTGCATTGGTTTAACAGGAGCGATCTCACCAGAGGGGAGGGACTGGATGGCTCAAAGGGGACTGGTGGACTTGTGGCAGGAGGCGCACCCTCAAAGCACGCACTACACATTTTACTCGCATGTGCACCACACTTATGCCAGGCTAGACCACTTTATAGGATCCTCGGAGTTACAAACACAAGCAGGAGAAAATTGATATTATTCCTGCTGCCATTTCAGATCACGACGCAGTGGTAGTGACTATTGAGGTCCCCGGACCAAGACGGTGGGGGAGAAGATGGCGACCCAGGGAGGGCCTGCTACAATGGAAGGGGGTAGCCCAACAATTGCACAAAAGCATCACTGATTATCTCACACTTAACGATAAACCGGACACACCCTTGACAGCAGTTTGGGGGCACTTAAGGCAGTAATAAAGGGGGAGCTGATAGCCATCTCGGCGGCAGAAGCCAAAAAGCGTAGGGAAAAGCGGGAATCCTTAACAGCCAAAGTGGTCAAACTCGAGCGGGTACACAGCCGCACGGGGGCTCCCAGGATATGAGGGCAATTGAAAGCTGCCAGGGCGCAACTAGCTGGCCTAGACCTCGACCGCGCGAGTAAGCCGCCCTGCGGCTCCGCCACACATACTATGTGGGAGGTGATAAAACGGGGCGTCTCCTCGCCAACGTGCTTAGAGCTAGGGCCCAGCGGTCTAAAATCACAACCCTTTACAAAGCCCGAGGAGAGAAGTTGGACAGCAACAACCAGATAGCTGAGGGCTTTAGAGAGTTTTAAGCATCGCTGTACAGCGTGGATCGGTCTCTTGACCCTGACAGAGAGGCCTACCTTAGGTGGGCGGCGACGACGGCACTCAACACAGCTGGGGTCGCCGCGTTAGACGCGCCTATCAGGATAGAGGAGGTGGTCGGGGCGATCTCTCGCCTTAAGCCCTTGAAGTCGCCTGGGCCAGACGGCTTCTCAGCTGGCTTCTATAAAACTTTTTGCCCGGTACTAGCACCACTTCTAACTCGACTTTTCAACTCATTTCAGGGGCCTGGCTCGACACCCCCTGATAGTTGGAAGCAGACATTATTGTACTACCTAAGCCAGGTAAAGAAGCCACCCAATGCGCCGCTTATAGGCCTATCTCCCTACTTAACCTAGGCCGTAAACTCTTCACAGGGGTTCTCGCTTCCAGACTTGGACCACGGCTCCCTGGCATCATCGAGCCGGACCAATCTGGCTTCATACCCAACAGACAATGCAGTGATAATACCAAACGCCTTGTGCACTTAATAGACAAAGCTCACTACCAGGGGATGGATGCCATGCTCCTGTCAATAGACGCCGAGAAGGCGTTTGACAGGGTGGACTGTTTTTTATTTAGATAAAACTATGGCACACTTTGGAATCGGCGATCGCTTTAGGGCATGGGTTTCCAGCTGTTACGACAAACCTAGAGCAATGATTCATTCCAGGCCCTTCGACAAAGAGGCATGAGGCAGAGATGCCCGCTTTCGCCCCCTTCTCTTTGCGCTCTACGTAGACCCCCTAGCGCAGAGGATCCGAGATAACCCCGACATCACGGGCATCACCTTTGGGGGGAACATCATACACTTAGCCTATATGCAGATGATATCCTGGCTATGCTGGACAAGCCTAAACAATCAGTGCCTGCCTTCTTGAGGGAGCTCGAGACCTTTGGGAGGGTATCTGGCTTCAAAATGAATAGGGGGAAATCAGTGCTCCTCCCATTGGGCCGCAACACACACACAGTCTGTGATGCATCTTCTGAATACGAGGGTCTACAAATCCAGGCTTCAATCCCATACTTGAGGATAACCCTAACCCCATCCACCGAGCGGGCGCTTACTCTGAACTACACGAATATCACCTCCCAGTTACAGGGTGACCTAAGGAGATGGCAGAAACAACCCCTATCACTACTTGGACGCATTGCTGCGGTGAAGATGTCCATATTACCCAAACTCCTCTATATCTTTCAGACCATCCTGGTGATCCCTCCCCTGGGCACCATAAAAAAGCTACAAGAAGCAGTGGAACACTTCATATAGGCCGGGAAAAGGCCACATATGCGCAGAGACCTATCCTTCCGACCCCCAGACGAGGGAGGCCTGGGGATCCCAAACCTACAGCAATACTTTAAGACAGTGCAATTGAGATATTTGGTGGAATGGAGCCGGCCCGAGTCGGAAAAGAGATGGCTCTTTCAGGACAGGGCGATGGCGCAAACATCGTTTTCGAAGATACCCTTCCTAAAGCGCCCCGATAGACCGGCCTACCTTCAGAATTCCCCCATCACTCGCACAGTGATGCGGTTAAGAGGGGACTCACCACTTTTCCCTCGCCGCTCACACCTTTGTTTGATAACCCTGACTTTATTCTGGGATTAGAGAGTGGGGAGTTTCAGCAGTGGTGGATGTCAGACTGTAGATCCGCAGGCCACCTATTCGATCTTGAGGGATTCATTCAGCTCTCTGATTTACCACAGCTTTATGGCATCAAAGCTCCGCAACGGTATCAATATTTTCAATTTCAACATTGGTTGAAGCAGCCTGAAATACGCCCTTTAGTCGGTAGGAAACTGACAACTTTTGAAAAATGGCTTCTTACCAAAGAGTCGGACCGCAAGCTGATCACTGAATTGTACAAGATGATCTGCCCGCCTGTCGCTACGCGTCCCTGGGCCAGTCAGAAGTGTTGGGAAAGAGAGCTGGGGAGAAGCCTCACCGTAAAGGAATGGCAAGCTATATATTATAGGGCCAACCACACGGCCAGGAACACTGCCAGCAAGCAAACAGCGGTAAAGGTCGCGACATACTGGTACTTGACTCCGGTCAGGTTAAATAAGGGCAACCCTGCCCGTAGTCCTACTTGCTGGAGGGGATGTGATGAGGAGGGCACTTTGAGGGGTGAAACCCCGAAACCGGTCCTAGGATGCTTGTTTCCGGTCCAGGGAGAACCTAGCTTGGCCGTTCTGGCTGGACTGTTCCCATGAGGCACAGGGTCATGACTGCTTTGCATATGGCCAGGTCTTGACTGGGGTGGCATTGTGAGCAAAAGAATGATGGATTTAACCCAGATCTCTTGACTGGGGGGTGAATGTTTTGATTTGTTCTGCATTCCATCCATCAATTGTGTGTCTTTTGCTTTCTCGCCCTAAGTGCACTGGGTATGCCCAGACGTGGGTCCCGGGCTCACTGTGCCACTGGATTCAAGCTATCCTGGCAGATGAGGGGTAAAACCCCGAAACCCCTCCTAGGATGCTTGTTTCTGGTTCAGAGACGACCTGGCTTAGCAGTTTGGGCTGGACTGTTCCCATGAGGCACAGGGTCAAGACTGATTTGTATATGGCCAGGTCTTAACTGGGGTGGCATGGTGAGCAAAAGAATGAAGGATTTAACCCAGAGCGATTGACTGGGGGTGAATGTTTTGATTTGTTCTGCATTCCGTCCATGAAATGTGTGTCTTTTGTTATTGTTAACATGGCTGCTGCGACATTTATAGAAAAAATGAATGCATAATCCTCGCCTCAGAGACCTTAATAGAATTGGACCTTTCCACAACTAAATCTATGGCATTTTTTATTTAGGCTTTCTGAATTTTTCCTTTTGGTTAGAAGACTGCATTATTTGGAACTTGGGACGTAGACTCTATTGTTGCTGTGAATCCCTTTTCAAACTATGGTAACTTACTCCTAATGCACTGTCTCACTACGATACTTGTTACCATTTTCCTATAGGCATGGGATATTATTACCATGTACTTTTTTTGAGACGTAAGAACTTTTTACCTTGATATTAGGATTGCTAATGTACCTTATGTGGTATACACAACTGGAATATAATCTTGGATCTGGTTGTGCACTGGGAATTTGGTACCGAAGGGATATTTTCTTGTTTGTCTTGTTTGTACTGAACTTCTTATTCACAATTCATAACATTTGGATTTTTTTATGAATGGGTGTTGGACATACTATCATAAATGGTACTTAGTTAAGGGCTAAGAATGTATATGTATACTTTCTAACCCTGAGGAACTCTTGGTGATGAGGCCGGACAAAACGTGTTGATTAGAAGCTAAAGAGAAATCAAGAATAGTTTGTAGAAGAAAATCAGCAAGATTTGCCTTAAATTCTTGTGTAAGTTTGCAAGGACTTATGAATATTAATTGGGCTGTTTGCCCGAACTTTTGTTCGGGGGGGGGTACTGAAGTGGCTACTCTCTCTCTTGCTTTATCACCTTAGGAAATCGCTTCTGAATGATTTTCTTTTTACTGTTGGAGAGTTTACAATGACAACACTGTGGCCATGTCTGAAATTATATTATAGCTGATAAAAATCAACTATGAATTTGTGAACATATGACTCCCTTCTGCACTTTACAGAGTATTGGAACTACTATGTCAAAAAAGCCTGCAAATGGGAAATGTTCCCTTGCAGTAAAAGGTGAGCGCTGGATTATGGGACTTCTTTGCATTTCTCCTTACGTTTCTCTAGCAAAGTGGCTGATATACAGCCTTAAAAATGTGTAGTGTTCTTTGTAGTCACAGTCCATTCTTTCACATGTTACACTTCGTTTTTCACACTTCAATAAATATACTTTTATGAATTTGATTGCAACAACCACGGCAACTGTGTGCATGAAACTATATTGAAATTCGTTTGCAGTCACAATTTTTGCCCTTCAACTAAATATTTGTAACGTTGAGTTTCATGCCCAAGTGCTTTCCGACAGTAAGCTAAGTAATATGCCTCTAACTTCAGTCACAATGTTTCAGATGAAAATAAGCATAGTTTCTGTAAGGGTTTGCTACTATACAACATACATTAACATTAAATTGTGCTCACAGAAATTCTCACCTGATGAAAAATCTTCTCTGACATTTCTTCGGTTGTTTTGCTAACAAAGTCTACAGGTAGGATTTCTAGTAGATTTAGAAGTTCGTATTTCAGATGTGTACAGGCTGTAATGGAATCACTGTTCAGCGGACCAATGTTCTGTCCCACAACACGCTTCTGTAAACAAAAACAAATCATATGTACCACAAGTTGATATCTCTTCTTCCAGACACGTGACAGCCAGCAAAAACATCAGCATAGGTATAAGAGGTGGGCGAGACAACAAATTAAGAAGGATAAATGAGCCAAGGGTTTGGCTTGGCTCTAAAAGCCCATGCACAAACAGAGCCATGAAAATAGTTGGCATGTAAATCATGCACAAAACATCATCATCCAAAAATATGATAAAGTCAAAATTTCAAAAAAACAAGTATTTCTGTTAAATGCAAAGGTGCATTACAATAGTACATCAGAGTACATCACAGCATTGCAAGGTATTTATTAAATGTGATCGTTTTTAAACATGGACATATCAATATTTATGCCCCCGCCCTCACTAAACTGCCATTATTCAACTAAGAGGCAAGTCATTTCTCGTGTGGACTAGGTTCCTATTAATCTAAAAAGAGATAACCTGCAGATAACACTGATTCACTATCTGAAAAGCAGGACTCCTGTTTCTTAGCCTATGCTCATCCATAGGTTTCTATGTGGCATGCTTCATCATCGGTTCCTCAGCCGGTATGTTTGTAACGTACCAGGTGCGCTCAACCTCTCGTGTGGGGAAAGCACAATGTTGTTACCTGCAAATTCAGACAAGCAGACCGGGAAAAAGGGTGATGGAACAAGGTTCAGAATGATATTTTGTTCTGACTTGCAAAGTTAAACTTCCATAATACTATAACCGTATTAATAAGTTTGTTATAAAATGTACTAATCCACCTAGTTTAAAAATGCATTACACGACATGAGGGACTAATTTATGTGCTCTATGTTGCAAACTGCAGGTTCGTGAAAAATAATAAACTAACTTTGTCTATTGTCTTTGTCAGTATTAATGCGGCTATTTAATTAATGGCATGTGCTTATTTTGTGTGCTTATGTTATGTCTTTTTGTGATAAAAACGCATAAAAGAGTTCCAGTAGTTCCTGCGGCCTATAAGAAGAAGGTAGATATGAAATGCAGCTTTGTGTGCTCTGCTAGGTAACATAAATTAATGGGTTAATAATTAGCAAAGGGGGAGGGTAACAGAATAAATCTCAATTCTTTAATTAATTGATGTCTTGTGTTTGTTTAAATAATAGTTTCGGAAGAGAGGCCTAAGGCCTATAAAGAAATGGCAGTGGTCGTGAAACTTGTCCAGAATGGAGCCTTTTATTTGCACAGCAATGGAAAACTTTTACCATGTTGTTGATTTTGACAAGAAAACGCAGACTATTAACTGTGCAGAACGTGTTCTCAGTGAAGATGGCTCAAGGGCAGGAAGTCAGGCGACATTGCCAAGGTTAGGATGTCGAGGACTGTATCTTGAAAGAAATGTTTCGCTTTTAAGGAAGCCGAAAGTCGCGTGAGTGAAAGGACAATGGAGTTTTTGAAAAGCTCAACTTTGGATTGAAAACGGTGATGACATCACCTGAGCTGACATCAGTCAGCCAATAAGGACACTGGATGGCAGAGAAAAATATACTTTTAGTGAGATTAGCTAGGCAGAAAGGTATAAAAATTGCCCCCATGGGCAGGAGGGCGCTTCTCGCTTTCCGATTCCTGAAGGGCGTGACGTGCTGAAGGACTTGTTGGCGCACGTAAGGATAATGGACTAAATGACTATTTCTTTTTAGGTGGAGCGAGTTTAGACAGGGAAAATAGAACTTAGGGGATGGAAACTGTTTATTTTGCTTAAATCATGCTGATCAACTTTGCTTTGAATTGCCAGACTAATATGTCTTTTCTCAAATAAAGATGCTAATAAATTGCTAATAAATAAAGATTTAATCAAAATGCTCTTTCTATGAATAAATAGTTAATAAATGAGATTTTGAAACGACAAGCTGGTCTTGTTTATTCATGGTCTTGTTACCATCAGTTGATCCATTTGCCTTAGCGACTTAATTAAAATGATAAATGTTTTAAAAACCGTGGTAAGAAACGTTATACTGCAGTTGTATATAAATGTGTAAATAGTTTTGTGAATAGATCTGATTAATTAGATCACATGATTCAGTCGCTCAAAAATTGTCTTGTTGGTTTATGGGCCTTGGTAAGTGATTCTTGATTAATGGTGAGTATTGTGGAGTTAGGTAGCGTTGGTGAGACAGTTTTTCATTAGGCGCGCTGGATCAATTACTTGGTAGCAGAGTTACGGTTACTATGGTAACGGACATGCTACATGGTAGTTACATAGGATTGATGACTAAAACATGTTAAGTTTGTCCAGTTGTTATATGTTGTTGAAAGGTTTTTTCCAGCAGTGTGAAGATTCCTGGTTTGCCGGCATACGAGTAGTGTGACAGGTGAAGTTGCACAGTGCATTTGTTCTGTTTCAAAGTAGTGGTATTGACATATATCACTAGTGTTGTGGACGTACAACACAAGATTAGGGATTTTAGGTGTGCTAGGTAAAATGTATAGTAATGTATAGTGAGGGTTGTCTATGAAATCGTAGCTTTCGAGCTTTTCGAGTATAGGGACAACTGTCCTGTTTTAAAACTCACGAAAAGAATAGTAGAATTTATCCAAGCTTGAGTGAAGGGTAAGATAGCGTTGTCTATTCCTAGTGGCGATTGTGGATTTCTATGGTTGGTTAAAGTCCTACCAAGATTCATGTATGTATGTTTAGGTTTTCTCCGTTTGAATGTGCGTAAATGATTTTGTAATTACGCTCAAGTAAAATTTTGAATTGTTACTTTATGTGCATTCAGAGGGAAACGAGTTCGTTATTACCTGTTAGAAGGGTAGAGTAGTCTTACTTTATCAACGATTGAATATTCTGTGAGAATAGCGTTGTCTATTCCACGCAAAAGAATACTTGAATGACTGTAAAAGCTATCACTTTATTATAGCGAAGCAGATAAATGTTTTGTTTTTCTGTAGTTACTAACTGAATTCCATTGAAAAGTATTGTAAAAAAAAAAATGGCGCTGTGAAAATATTTTGTAAAGGAGGGGTGAGTTTTCGGAGTAGAATCTCTCTGTCTGAAGCTGCAGCGGCATTGTACGTCACTAGTGTCGCGCTGTGATTGGCTAGCATACGTCACAGTATTCGCGCACTGATTGGCTCATGTGACTAGTCAAGCTTGCAGCTGATTGGCTTATCCAGAAAAGCAGCAATTCTATTGGTTCAAAAGAATAGTGACGTAGCTTAACCTGATTGGCTTGTTGGTGAGTTTCACGCACGGATTGGTTGGTTTCGCGGAACAACAAGGAAATATTTACGATCTTTTCTTAAGCAAGCGGAATTGATTTAAACATGAGTTATTACTACATGAAAGAGGAAAAGAAGATTTCATAAATTGAAAAATGTATTTAAACCTGAAAAGAAAATTGAAACGCGTGTTGGAAGATTAATTCATAAATACAAAACACCTGCAGCTTATATGTTAGGTGAATATGGTTATCATACTTGCCTTTGGATTGAGAATTGGATGGAATATACCAAAGATGATGGTGTATTGGCATGGCCGGAAGATGGTTCTTTTAACGTTAAGGTTATGAAAAACTTAAGAGAAAAAATGATGGCACTTGTACCAAAGCCTAGACCTACCCAATTTGAGGCTTTAGCGGAGTGGGAGGATGAGATGTTTGAATTGAAACGAGAGAATAGAGGAGTAACAAGAGGCACTAGATTGGACATAAATAGGGAAACCCATGAGGATAGAATGCGTCGATGAAGACAAGCAGACATGTGTGATGGTCTGTATCCAGCAAGATTTAGTGAGCCTACTGGTCAAAAGTGTACCCAAAAGAAAAATAATAATGCTGAGGATAATGATTTAGAAGATCCGGTTTTAGAAGAAATTTATATGACAAAACAGAAACCGCCACCTTATCAACCAGTTTGTTCATTTTCTTCCCCGAGAATTCCTCCTGGAACTTCTCCGAGTGCTCCTCCTAGAGAAATAATTGATGAGACATCACCCAGATTAAATCAGAATAAAGCAAAAACTCCCGAAAGAGTAGAAACCAGAACTAATTCTAGTACATCAGGAGAAAATAGAAATTATCCTGAAACCCCAGCCCAGAGAAATGAAGCCCCAATAAATGTAATGAGAACAGAAAGATGTAAGGAAACACCAAGTACCTCAGATTATCATCGATCAAAAGATGAATTAATACAACAGTTAAAAAGCATGGAAGCAGTAACAGTACCAGTAACGATTGGACCTGTTCTACCAGTATTTGATCAAAAGGAAGTTAGACATTCAGCTTTAACTGTTCCATTAAATGCGGAAATTCAAAAAGTGGCTGAGAAATTTTACTCAGATTTATCAGAAATTCACCGAGAAAAAACAATGATGATGCCTGATTTAACTTTTAATCAGAGTCCGACATGTAGAACTCCTGCTGGTGCAGAATCTGATTCTGATACCCCAGAAAAGAATCATCAACTGGAGAACTCCTGAAGGCCATCTGGAGGGGAGGACACCCGCTTTGCGTGTGTTTAAATAGAGCTAAATCAGGTAGCTCTAATGCCTTCACATGAGCCCCGGCCCGAGGCTCTGCCGACTCGGAGAAATCGCTATCTCCACAGAGCCGCCAAGGGCCCAATCTATGAGGCATCAAGGAGGGCACTTCCTTTTCTTCAAGGATGGAAGTTGTCTCACAGAGCATTCCATCAACGGCGAGCTAATGCTCTTGAAAAATGGAAGGACCAAAAATCTAATATAAGGAGTTCAACACAAAAAACATCTAAATTAGCGGAAGATGGATCTTGCGCATCCCCCTCCCTCGGTGATCTATCCAGCCTTAGCCCCAACCAGAAAAACCAACCACCTTTGGAGACCACAGCAGCCTCCAAATCCAACAAATATGGAGATAGTGTAACTCCATTAAAACCTAAATATTCATCTAGAGTAAAGGTACGTATGGATAACAAAAGAACCAGCTATTCTAGTTGCGGAAGTCCTCCAGCAAGGAAAAAAACCTCGATAACGGATTTTTTCTTCAAAAAGTCCCCTCATATTACTCAGTCAGCCCAACTGGGCATCATGGATATCTTGGACTCAATTAAGAAAAAAGTACCCAACGGTGACCTAGTAGTTACTCCGGCCCACCCTGTGGGTATAACATCTCTTATAACTCCGTCTCCCACAACAATTAGTATGCACAACCAGGTGCAACCACACTTAATAAATAGCACAGTTATTGATATTTCCTCTGGAAGCCCCTCGGACAGCCTGTGGGCGGTCATTGACCTAACAACCAGTATGACGGAGAAAGACACAGGAGCCAAAAAAGGGACCTACCTTCCAATATCCAAGGATAGTCCGGAGAAAGCACTATCCTATCCCAAACTAAATCGCATAACTACGGTTGCACAGAGTCATAGCTCCACGGAAATAGACGCAGGAGCTACAGGACAACAGGCAATCGCAGGCTGCAGTCTATGGCCCACTGATCAAGCAGCCTATGAAACTTTCAAAGGTAGCCAAAGGGGTCCTCACACCGGCCCGGTCTCGCCTGGTGCCCCTTTTCGCACTATGGGCAAATGTACAATAAAATCTACAGAGTCCTGGCAAGCACTCAAGCAGCACAAGCTCCCCCCCCCCCAGTGGTTTGTAGCTCTACGCTAAGCTCGAGTATTACGGAAAGTCTAATATCATCTGCTTCTAAAAATATGCTCATGAGCACACGAGCACCGTGGCTCATGACGAGCTGAGCTCATCATTACGGTTCCAACGCTCGCACGCGGAGCTAATTCCCCCGCTATGCTGAGCGTTCCACACAAACGGGTGTGGCCCTGACGAGCTCAGCTCGCCATGAGCACACAAGCACCGTGGCTCATGACGAGCTGAGCTCGTCATGAGCACCGGGGTGCTGTGCGCGCCTCCACCCCTGCACCCCAGCACAGCGGGGGAATTACCCCAGCGGCCAAGGAGTTAAAGGTTGTGGCAATTCGAAGAATTCATCACGAACTGCACAACCACCTGCTCTCTTACCCCAGGCACCCTTGGATTCGACAATGCCTATTCCAAATACAGCTCTTACCGTGGTACAAAGCATAACATCACAGTCTATTTCATCAGGAATATACCTGCCCGGGTATTCACCCTCAATCATGAAAAACCATAAGGAACCTCTGCCCGGCAATAGTGGTAACATAACAAAAGATCCAGAAGTAGAACAACGGCTGGCATTCTCATCTGAATGCACTGAGAGATTAGTTCATTCTATAACCAAGAAAGACCCAGGTTCCACCACTGATCAAAGCCCCGTACTTCGAAACTTAGAGCCCTCAATTCACTCACAAAGGGCACAGCAACCCCCAGGATGGGTAGTGACTTTAGTCCCACAAGAAGTTCTCCCATCTGCAACAGAAAGTGGTGACCCGCGGAGATCAGCGCTAGTGCGTGAATTGATTAGACCAGTGATCAATAATCATTATCCCCTAGCTCACCCTAATAATGAAGGCCATACTAAAAGACGCCAAGGAGAGGAGCAATCGGTCAAGTTGGCCTTCTTCCCATACTATCCGTCGGAAGGGAGGCACGATGTGTTGAATCGTTCCAACATACTAAGGCTACTTCAGGCTACTCCTATCCAGTCAAAGCTAACCTCAGATGACATACTGAGTGTGGAATTTAAATTTACCCCGGAGTGCCAAAGTCAAAAGTTTTTTATTTGTGTTGGTACTCGACAGAGGACCACAAATATAACATAAAATGTATAAAATATAACATGAAATACAAAGAAGTAAACATAGTAAATACATCAGAGATTAATATAAAAACAACATAGTTTTAAAAAATTTGTAGAGTGCCAAAATGGGAGGGAAACCACTTTTTTAACACTAAAAACAACTTCACTGGCAGAAGAAATACTAGACTGAAAGGACATCCTCGAGGAATGGGGCATAAGAATTTCAAAAATATAAGCACTGAAATACCCAGCTCTGTTAGGAAAGCCATATGACTCACCGATTCCAAAAGCCCACCCCTAGAGTATATTGAAGGGGACAGGGCCCTTCCTCTGCCAGCCACAGATAGACAATATAAATATATCCTGCTTCCACTCATCATCAAGGGGTATGACTAGGAAAATAGTAACAGCACAACCAGGGAGTGCCCACCAACCTGACCAGAAACCAGTTTCCCACATTTGACCGAGTGAAGTCGCAGCCTACTCCTAGCAGTGAGAAGCTTGCACTATTGCCACAACAACAGATAACCCTCCTGTCATGGAATGTAGCTGGACTATCAAGACTTCTTAGCTGAAACACAGCAAAATCACTGCTATTGGCATCTGATGTTCTTTGTTTTCAAGAAACATGGGCTCCAACACCTTTAACAATTGTTGGCTTCCAAGGGATCCACCACGTAGCTAAGAAAAAAAAAAACTTTGGGAGGCCCTTCGGAGGCCTGTCAATATATCTCAACTTGAACATGAAAATAAAAACACACTCAATTTCAATCCAAGATGAGATGCTTCAAGCGTTCGTACTGGAGAGCAGTAAACCGTTCGCGCCCTGCTTTAAAATCCTCCTGATCAATGTCTATTTTAACAGTTTCGGCTCAGATCGAGCAAGACGCCTTCGCCAGTTGTGCGATAATCTGGACCAAATCCTCTGTGATCATGTTAACCACGACATAATAATCTGCGGAGACTTTAACCTGCGACAATTAGGATTATTTAACACTACCTTCTTATCTCTAAATCCTTTAAGTACCCAAATGAATAACATCTTAAGTAAACATAGACTACAATTTCTACAGCTCTTAGCAAACTGCCAAGAATCTTCATCTCAATCCCTGAAGACCTTAAAAGGAATAAGTAACATCGACTATGTTTTTGCCACTGCGAACCTTATTAATCATCTTGCGAGTTTTAAAGTGCTTTTTTCTAAAGATAGCGATCATCTACCACTTTGTACAACGTTTAACATAAATCTCCCGAAACACAAAGGTCATAAGGTGTTGGGTACTTCATGCAACGATGAAAGATTTCATCTAATCCGGCGGATAAAATGGGGCCATGTCAATTTACGGAATTTAGCATTTTGGAAAGCTGCCACTGGACAGTCCCTGCAAGCCCAAAGCTGCGAATACCTACTATCTCACTGGACTCCCATTATGAAGGGCATCCATGAATTACTTGATCCTCAAATAGGCCCCAGGCGGCATCAGTTAAAACCAATCAACAATAATCAAATGATTTTGGCGAGCTCACGGCACATTCGTAAGCTGATAATGGCACGTAAGAAAACTTGCAATGAACAAGTCAAAGTCGACCTGTCATTAGAACTCCAAGGCCCAAGAAAAAAGCATAGGCAATGGATATGGCAGAAAAAAAACAGCAGAGGGAAAAGAATTGGCAATATGTTCCCTCAATCATGAGCAACCATAATCAGGCAGACCTATGGAGATTCATCAAGAACAAAACAAGCCAAGAACTTGTAAGGAGCAACTTCATCACTGAAGCAATGTGGTCTTCGCACGGAAATAACCTCTATGTAGTTGATCAATGAGGAGCCTCTCAGCCTGAATACTCAGATCCTTCGGATGACTCAGAGGACCATGCCTCCATATTTATGACTAATAGTATTCGAAAAGTACTAAGCAAAATAAGATCTTCAGGTGCACCTGGTCCTAATGGCCTCCTGGCCCAACTGTTCAAAGAAGACCTGCCATTATGGTCCGCAATACTTTTCTCATTGTTTACAACCTGCACTAAACTCCATCAAGTGCCCGACAGCTGGAGAGGTTCAATATTGCACCCAATTTTTAACCCCTCCCCCACGGGGCTAATTACCCCGCTGTGTAGGGGGGCGCACTCAGCGCCCCGGTGCTCATGACGAGCTCGGCTCGTCATGCAGCATGGTGGCGCTGTGCTCAAGACAAGCTGAGCTTGTCATGACCACGCCCGTTTTAATGGAACGCTCAGCACAGCGGGGGAATTAGCCCAGCGTGTGAGCGCCGCGTGGCTCATGATGAGCTCAGTTTGTCATGAGCTCAGCGCAACCGTGCCTTATGATGAGCTGTGCTCGTCATGAGCATGCAACAGAATCCCTGTAATCATCGGCTGATAGCCTTGTTGGATATTGAGGCTAAGATCTATGCAGCTGTGTTCCTAAAAGATCTAGAGGCTTGGGCAACAACAAACGC
This sequence comes from Lissotriton helveticus, assembly GCF_964261635.1. Classification (NCBI taxonomy): domain Eukaryota; kingdom Metazoa; phylum Chordata; class Amphibia; order Caudata; family Salamandridae; genus Lissotriton; species Lissotriton helveticus. Next base: position 613,808,644 of record NC_136073.1, on the reverse strand, counting down.
AATAATTCCTTTCTGCCAAACTGGCTTTAGACACAATTCTTCCACACTGGACAACATAACCCTATCCTACCTCGCCCACCAGGCAAAAAACCAGAAGACACCAGCACTCTACGCATGTTTCGTGGACTATTCATCTGCATTCGATCTGGTGGACAGAGGTATTCTTTGGAGAAAACTGCAGGCGTGGGGTATTCCCAGCGGCCTCCTCAATGCCATCATATCGCTATACACAACTACCTGGGTGAGGGTCAAGCTGTCAGACACTGCGCCAACCAAGAACATCAACACCACCCAAGGGTTAAAGCAAGAGTGCGTCCTTGCTCCAATGTTGTTTAATTTATACACAGCAGACATGTCATGGGCACTTACCAACGCTAATTTAATCTCCCCAAAAGTCGGTAACACAAAGATCACAATATTGCAATACGCGGACGACCTCGTCCTCCTCGGCAACTCAAAAATAGGACTCCAGAGAGCCATGTAGTGTAGTTCCTATATTCCCAATAGGCTCTGCGCATTGGAATAATATAATCAGCAGTGTAGACGTAGGACTGAGGTCATCTAGGTCTCTACTGACTATATTAGACTTAATTAGTTTTGCCAGCTAGCTCAGAGGTCACTAGCAACTTTCTCGATTGTTCAGGAAAGAGTGAACTCTCTTGATTTAGACAAGAAGGGATTAGTTTCTGACAACCGCATAAACATGACAACTTTGCTCCCTCAGAATAAAGAGTGTATCTCTAGAGTCGTGTGAAAACAATAGACGGTTATTTCAATCAGTCAATCGTGCATACTTAGTTTCACCAGAGTGCAGAGAAATAGAGAGACGGGCGTTTTCAATAAAAGTTGTTATTTATTGAGCAGTCTTCTTTCTCATGCAAGAGAAATGAGTTGCCACAATTGCAATACTTATCATGAAGTAAAGTGCGTACAGTAAAAGGAGTATTATAAAATAATACTGTAAAAGCATTGATATGGTTTCTTAGCCATATGATACTTTAAAACGGATAAAATATATACATACATAAAAACATTGACTAACGTACTCAACTGGTGCTTCTAAGATACGCCTACCCCGGTGTACCTGACCTTAGCCTAATACTTGGGAAGGAGTAAGTAAGTTGCAGCTTAAGTTAAGTTGGTTTGTTTTGCCAAGAATCTGAATCAAGAATTCTATTAAGGGTTTAGTCAGCTCCGTACCTTGGTAATAGAATGTAGGAGGTCTTGTATCTCTCTCTCAGGACTCGATCTCCCAGCAACCCGCAAGGGTGACCGGAAACACCGGAGCTGGATTTTCTCAGCTGGAGAAAAAGACAGCGTCTTTCTCAGTGCGTCAAAAGGGAGGGGCGGCTTCCTTCGGCACTCGCATCAGCTGGGCTTTGGGCAAGTAGATAGCCGCTCTGCTTCTGCCAATAGCTTGGTTTAGATCTTTACGTCGGTATTTATCATAGTGATCGGCCGGTATGATGAAGGGTCATATTTGTCTCCCCCCGTTTAAGGATCAGGCAAATTTCCCCCCGCGTCATACTCGGTGGGAGAGACCCGCTCTCGAACACTTCGAGAAATACCTGTAGGAGGAGACGAGACAGTGTATCCCCGAACTCGTGATAAAATTGCGGTGGGAACCCATCACTCCCCGGCGACTTTGCACATGGCAAGCGGGCCAAGGCCACACGAACCTCGGCCAGTGTCAGGACCCCATCCAATTCCTCCTGGGCTGACTCAGGAAGAGTAGGCAGGGTCATTCCCTGTAAATAAGGAAGGTAAGAGGCCTCGGAAATATCTGGGTCTGCGGTATATACCCGTTGTAAGTGAGATTGGAGAACCCCAAGGATATCCCGTTCTGAATGGACCGATCGCTTTGCCGATAATCACAAAATAATCAAGATGTACTCCAAGACGCCGACCCGACGCCCTAACACAGAGCTGCCCATGACTCATTTACCTCGCGAATTCTTCCCCTGAAGAAGAGCCTTCGCTCGAAATGCATTGGGGACGCATCTGCTATTGAGTTTACTGATTCTACAATGTTGGAGCTTTGGGCCAGATGTAGGTAGAATAGATTTACCAATTCTTAATTACCGAAAATTACCGAATTTTACCGATTCGGTAATTAAGAATCGGTAAATCTGAGGGGTGGATATGTAGGTATTCCAGATGTGCTGGAATAACGAATCTGAAAAATTCGGTATTTACCGATTCGGTAAATACCGAATCGGTAATGCCCATTCATTCCTATGGGCTTTGAAGCCCATAGGAATGAATGGGCATTACCGATTCGGTATTTACCGAATCGGTAAATACCGATTTTCACAAGGGTGCAGGGGGTGTCACTTTGACACCCTCTGGCCCCCCCAAAACAGGCTCGGGTGCCATGTGGCAGGCATACATGCCCTAAGGGCAGGTCTGCCTGTCACATGGCATAGGTGTGCATGCACACATGTGCATGCACCCTGGAATCGGTATTTTACCATCAAATTGGATTTGATGGTAAAATACCGATTCGGTAAGGCCTCTGGCACTCAGAAGAGTCCCACCTACATCTGGGTGCCTCAGATTCGGTATATTTACCGAATTTTTATTTTACCGAATCGGTAAAATTACCGAATCTGTAATTTTCCCGAATCGGTAAAAAAATGCCCCCTACATACCTGTCACCCATTTACCGATCGGTAACGGCCAAAATCGGCCGTTACCGGTCGGTAAATGGCCTGAAACGGCCACCTACATCTGGCCCCTAGTTATTAATATGGATTCCATCCATCTCCGGATTCAAATGTATCAATTATAAACGGTTCATCATATGACGTAACATGATTTGAATACCAGTTGCAATAAATTTCAAATACACCGGAGTAAATCTTGATTATTTTGTGATTATCGACAAAGCGATTTCATCGCACATGGAGGATTCAAGATTGTTACCTTACACTGCGTAAGGTTCACTTTCCAGGTTCTTAGTCCAGCACCTCATGGTCAGGAGGTGAACATCTCGAACACCCAAACCTCAACATTTTATATTGCCTGTGGATAACTTTGTTTAAGAAGGAGTGCAGCGGTTTTCCTTTTTAACTTGTTCTGTATCTCATCAGATTGACTTGGAGACCCCATTTCCAACGCAAGAACAGTGTCATACCTTCACCCATGAGACTGAATGCAGATGTAGAACCACAAAAGAAAGTTGTGCTTCGAACCCCACTGGCGGGATCTTTCCAGGTCATCCGTGTGACAAACACTACAGTGAAATGTGGGGTCTCTCGGATTGGATCTATAAATCCCTCACCAGGAGAGTGAGACAAACCGGTGAAGAAGTGGAGACAACAACCACTGATTTGCACAGTCAAATCTCAAGCACAGGAACGTTCAGAGGGAGGAGAAGTTTGCACACAAGTGCCTCAAAGTCCAAATGAGATAAGTGCACCGCCTGAGTTGAGTGAGCCTAGAGTAACCATAGTGAACCAAGCTGCTGAGAACAAGTGTGCACTTGAGCTGGAAGAAGGTGCAAGCACTTTGGCCAGGGGATAGCAAAGGAGAGAGGGAGATGGACGAAGAGTGGTGAGAGGCTGAGAGCTGTTGCATCATCAGAACACATTCCAGAAACAATCAGAGAAGAAACTGAGCCAAGCTAATAAAAATAAATTGACAGTGAGCAACCAGTAGGCAGAAGATCAAAGTGACAAAGTGTGCCTAGTTGAAGATACTCAGTTTCTGAGTAGATATGCTTTGCTGAAAGTGAGCATGATCTGATGTCGCTTTAGAGTGAACATCATCAAAAAGCTTTTGAGAAACCCCCGTGAACAACTTCTACCTCAGTGAAGATTAATATTTTATTGACTAAATTCAAGTGACATAAGGCCAGACACTGAAGATTCATGTTTTATATCCTAAGTATCCTGTAAAGATATTAGGCCCCTAGACTCCAGAAGAACCTTATAGGACTTTTGTCCCTTTAGGAATATCATGCTGTAGATTATAGAGTTCTAGTCCTGAAGTCAGCTGAACAAACAGACTTACACTGAAAACAAACTGAAAGTTATGGTGATTGCACAGTAGAGACAAGTAGAATTTAGATTTTTGATATATCTTTTTTTCCTTTTGTTTCAATTACACCGCAAAGTTGTAGAGCGCAAATATTGGTAGCAGTGTTTGCCATAAACATACTAATGGTTAGTTTATTAGTGGTTCTCAACTCTGCTGTCAGGCATGCTTTAACCAAAACTAAACCTGTCTTGGCCTATTTAGAAGGGCAATGTATATTTAACATGAAGATTCTGTATAAAAGTGATTCTGAGGGCACTTTTTCAGAGAATGTTTTTTTCAGACTGTAACAGGAATATTCCAGAGTTATGGGATCTTGGGACTGTTATTTTTGCACATGTTTACACTGCACTCCTGCAGGTGGTGTGACAGACCACCAATGAACACTGACCTGAGCGTTAACATTCTAGGAGTCTCTTTTATCAATGAGGTTGCTATGAATAATATTATCCTAACTGGTGGCTTGCTTTTAGATTATGTGTATATGTTTAAAAATGTCAATTCGAATTCTGGAGTCAAGACTGTGGAGAGAAAGGGTCATTATGTAAGGCTTTTCACATCACTTAATGTAACTAATCTTCTGTCGGGTGGATCCCAACGACGTACACCCCAATGTACAGATCATACCTTGTAGGGAAGTATCAGCCATAAAAGCAGAAATCGCTCAGGAGATAGTCTGGTTAATCCATGGTCCGGGAACTCTTTCCTGCAGTCAAGCGGAGGCGGTACGTAAGAAGGGAACCAATCAGTCGGGCTGTTGGGTAAAGAAAAGGCGGAACAGAAAGAAGGAGGACATCATACGAGGGAGCCCGGAAGGCGGAACTCGGAGGAGTTGCAGAACACCGAAACCGAAGAAGGATCCAAAAAAGGCACTGCGGGGAATCGAGGAAGCCGGTGGAGTCCAGGACGGTGAAGATGAGGGCGAGGAGTGGTCTGAGGAGTGGTGGATTCCCCCCAGGAAGGATGAGAACTCAGGAGAGTTGCGGCTTGGACAGTGAGGGACGCCGTAAGCGAGCCGGGCCTGGGGTTTGCAGGAACCGGGAGGGAGTCAGAGGGAGCAAGGAGGGTTGAGAAGGAGACAAAGGAGCATTGCTTGCCAAACACTTGTGCTCTGGTCCGCTCCTATCCTGAAAGTCTCGGGCTGATTCGTGTAGTGGGGGCCGATAAAAAAGGGGGGTCCCAAAACATAGTTTCCCCATGCAATTTTCCATAGGGACCTTTTGCCGCAGCTACAGCCCGAACTGCTGAACGGAATTACACTAAGTTTGGCAAAGAGGTAGTCCTTAGTTCAGACTTTTGCTTAAATGGTGTAAATCCGTTCAGTAGTTCCTGAGAAAATGACATTTAAAAGTACATATATATATATCTATAGCAGCGCAGGATCTACGCACCCTAAGCGCACCCTGCCGTGCACGAGCTGTATTCTAATTGGCTGTCAACACTCCAAATCGGGAAGTGTTGGCAGCCATCTTGTGCCTCGGTAGAACCGAGGCACAAGAAAACTAAGAAACAAATGCGAAAAACGCAGAAAGGGGGCAGGGTAGAAACACCCTGACCCCCTAGGCCTTCTCAGGGGGTCCCACAAGGACCCCCAGAGTAAAAAAAAAAACAACATTTTTTTGTGCAAAATCCGCGCAGGGTGCGCGGATGTTGCCGATGAAAAAAAAACTAAGCGTGGGCTAATATATGCGGGGTGCTCAGGCCCCCCCCGCAGCCACATGGGGGGCTTGAGACCCCCCACCACCCCCCGGGGCTTTTCAAATGGTGGGAGGGGAGCTGCACGGCCCCCCCTCCTGGAGCCCTTGATGGCCCTGGGGACCGCCACCGCCCAGGTCCGGCTCCTGCAGTGTCCTGAGGTGCCCACCCCGGGACACTGCCGCGGCTCCCACCCTGCCATTGCAAACTGCTTTGCTATCTGGAAGAGAGAGCAAGAAACATACTCTCTTCCAAATAGCAAAGCAGATTGCTTTTCCACATGGGGAGCAGCATGTTAGCTGCTCCCCATGTGAAAAAGCAATGCTGGTTCCCGCAGGATGCGGGGAGCCGGCTGGGACCGTGGGGGGATTGGTAACCCCCCCACGGTCCCCAACGGAGTGGGCCATCCCCGGGGGATGGGGTCCCCAAGCAGCCCCCTTCCCCCCCCAAAATTTTTTTTAAATAATAAAAGAGGGCCGGCCCCAGGGCATGGGGTCCCCGGGGCCATAAGTGGCCACAGGAGGGGGGCAAGGCAGCCCCCCTCCAAATAAAAAATATTTTTAAAAAAGGCCCATGCCCCGGGGGATGAGGTCCCCGGGGCAATTTTGGCCTCAGGAGGGGGGGGCCAAAACATTAGAAAAAGAAGGGGGGCTATACAGCCCCTCTTCTTAATTTTTTTTTATTTAAACGGGATCATAGCCAGAGGCCACGTCCCTTCATTGCACCACTCTGCAAACGCGCCCCCTGGCGCATTGCAGAGGGGGAACAAATTCCCCTTGAATACTGGGGGTCCCTGGGGGCCAACTAGCCCACCAGGAACCTCCAGTATGTGTCAGGGGGCTGCGTTGCAGAGAGGTGTTCTGAGGCCACGCCCCTGTTACACCTCTCTGCAAGGCAGCTCCGTGGCGCTTACTGGAGGTACCTGGTGACCTAGTGGGCCCCCAGGGGACTTTAGGATTCAAGGGGACTTAATCCCCCAACTTAAAACTCACCACAAGCGCGTTTGCAGAGTGGTGAAGGTAAGGGGCGGGGCCTGAGGTGATATGTGTGCAAACACGCCGTGTGGCACTTTTTAAGTTGGGGAATTAATTCCTCGTCAATCCTCAGGCTCTGCCCCCTTCCTTTACCATTGTGCAAACGTGCCCTGTGGTGCGTTTTAAATTGAGGAATTAATTCCTATTCAATCTTGAGGGTCCCTGGGGGCCAACTAGCCCACCAGGCACCTCCATTATGCGCCAGGAAGCTGCGTTGCAGAGAGGTGTTCTGAGGCCACGCCCCTTTTTACACCTCTCTGCAATACAGCTCTGTGGCGCTCACTGGCGGTACCTAGTGGGCTAGTTTGACCCTAGGGACCCTTAGGATTGAAGGGGACTTAATCTCTCAACTTAGAACGTTGACAGGGCGCGTTTACACAGTGGTAAAGGGAGAGGAGGGGGCCTGACGTGATGTGTGCAAACACGTCCTGTGGCGCATTTTAAGTTGGGGAAAAAATTCCACTTCAATCCTTAGGGACCATGGGGGCCAAGTAGCCGCCCAGGTGCTTCCAGGTAGCGCCACTGCGCTGCGCTGCGTTGCAGAGACGTGGTGCAGGCCGTGCCCCTTTTTACATCTCTCTGCTACGCAGCTCTGTGGCGCTTACTGGATGTACTACAAATTCCGATTTACTCACCTGTTATCAGGAGAGACCTCAGTGCTGCATCTGTGAGCCCAGTGCTGATCCTGAAAAGTAATTCTAACAATACTTACCAGTAACTTGAATTTCCTTCAATAGGCTAACATTGACTTGTTTAACTTGGAAATTCTTCTAAGTGTGGAGTTTTGGAACTTTAAAATATTCCTATAAAATCAGCAGAACTACGAATTCCGATTTACTCACCTGTTATCAGGAGAGACCCCAGTGATGCATCTTGAGCCCAGAACTAATCCAGAAAAGTAATTCTAACCATACTTACCAGTAACTTGAATTTCCTTCAATAGGCTAACATTGACTTGTTTAACTTGGAAATTCTTCTAAGTGTGGAGTTTTGGAACTTTAAAATATTCACCTAAAATCATCCAAACAACAAATTCCGATTTAATTACCTGTTATAAGGAGAGAACCCAGTGCTGCATCGTTTAGCCCAGCACTGACCCTGAAAAGTAATTCTAACCGTACTTACCAGTAACTTGTATTTCCTTCCATAGGAATCCACTGTCTGGTTTTCACCAGAAAAGTTTCGAAGTGTCTATTTTCACAAACTAAAAATATTCCTAAATAATCGCCTGTATGACTTAAATGCATTCTTTCAATTGTTTACAGGAGATGCAGCAGTGCTGGATCCAGGATCCACCACTGATTAAGAAAAAGTAATGATAACACTACTTACCTGCTAACTAATTGCATTTAACTAGAAATTCACATTGAGCTCAATGTTGCATTGTGTTTGAAATTGTGTTGCCCATTGCAACAACTGTAACTACTGTACTTTCTATTGCCTATTTGCAAAGTATTTAAACTAAAGTAATTCATTCTGAGAAAGTATATTTTGTAATGTAATTATAATGTAATTAAAAAAATAAAATATCTAAAAATAAATAGTTTTAAAAAAATTAGTAAATCCGTATAAAAAAAAATCAACAATTAATACATTTAAAAATTGTCATTGAAAAAACCTTTGAAATTCACTAAAAACCCCATAGGTTTCAGACATGTTATAGTTAGGAATTAGCATTTAAAAAACCTTTGAAATTCACTGAAAAAAACATAGGTTTCAGACATGTTATAGTTAGGAATTAGCATTTAAAAAAACCTTAGAAATTCACTGAAAAAAACATAGGTTTGAGGGGTGTTATAGTTAGCTGGACATTTCACTCGTACAAAACCATTGAAATTCCTCTGTTATAGTTAGTTGTACTAAGTATAACTCGCGCTGATGATGTCACATATTACATCATTCATGACATGGTCAGAGACATCACTGATGACATGTCAAATGACATCACTGATGACATCATCCACGTGACAATCTGGTACATCTTATCATACACTAGTATAACCTTTCAACACTCATTATAAAATATGGAGTACCATATTTGAAACCATTGACACACCAATACCAGTTTCTAAAAACCCACTCAGTGATTCCTACATCTACACACACATCTAAACACTTACCTTTAGATTCACTCATACATGCTAACAAAGATCAATAGAACACTATTAAATATACTTATACACCTACATCGACATTACAGACCAGCACACATCCTATTCACTTATGCAGACATCCTACTCACTTATGCAAACAATTGATCATACTTACATTTACTAAGCTACACACTTATACAAACACCACTTTATTTATTCGTATAGATAGTAACTCATACTTAGTGTGTTATAAAATCACTATTACAAGTATACAGTTTTCGATACAGTCACTCATATAATCACTGAGGCTTATGTATACTTATTTATATACAACAACTGTCACATACACTGCCTTTTATATTTCTAGTTTGTTGGACATGTATCATTGAGAAATATATTTACTCATCACCACACCCATAAAGAGATTCACCCACCCAAACAACTGTTTCCACATACAGTCTTAACCTCATATACCTAGTAAATCAACTATTTACACATCTTTGGACAGTCACACACCTCCCACCCAACCACACACACATTCACTATCCCATACAAATACTCACTTAACTAGTTAATACTAATATAGACTTTCACATAGCTAGTAACCAACTTATGTAGTAGTTTACACAAGAGATAGTGATTAAACTGTGTGAATACCTGTATCACTCTATCACATATATTTAGTGAGACACTTTAAATTAGTCATTTAAACAGTCAATCACATTGCTACTAAATCCTCCATTCATACACTTATACATCCACTCAGTCTTCATTGCAGATTGCTATATATATATAATACTTATTTAACCCCTTCAGCGCTGCGCGAATTCCGCTGCAGTGCTGAAGGTTCTAAAGAACCTATGGGCTCATGACGGAACGGTTCCGTCATGAGCACAGGACCACCGACGCTCATGACGGAACCGTTCCGTCATGAGCATGGAAGGGGTTAAATATCAAACCAAACCACATTCACTGGATGATGTCATCAGTGATGTCACTGACCATGTCATGAATGATGTATCATGTGACATCATCAGCAGTGGATTGCGTGCGCGCAAGTTATACTCAGTACAACTAACTATAACGGAGGAATTTCAATGGTTTTGTACGAGTGAAATGTCCAGCTAACTATAACACCCCTCAAACCTATGGTTTTTTCAGTGAATTTCTAAGGTTTTTTAAATGCTAATTCGTAACTAGAACATGTCTGAAAATTATGTTTTTTCAGTGAATTTCAAAGTTTTTTTTAAATGCTAATTCCTAACTATAACATGTCTGAAACCTATGGTTTTTTCAGTGAATATATATATTTTCGCGAGGGTGAATATGGGACCGGCGTCCGGAGGATCACCGAAACGAAGAAAACTGCTCGCGGCTAACTCCGGTAAGCGAAGCAGGAGAGGAGAGCAGCGGGAGCTGGATTGGGGAGCGGCAATGCTACGAAGTGTAAACTCGTGGTTTTATAAAGCTACTACCCGTATTAGAGGAGAGTCACCAAACGGGGAAAAATTAATGATGAGGAATGTGCAGCGAGGCAACAGGAAGCTTTGAAACTCTTTGATGAAGTAACGCTACCGGTGCAGCGTGATAGAGGGGCGGCTGCCCCTTCTGGATTAAGTGACTTGGGAAATCAGTTACATGAATTTGAAAAACTAAAGAAAAGGGAAATCTCACGATGGTGGGAAGTTGCATCACTGCGCCATTATCTGCAGGTGGGGAGAGTCCCACGAGGACTACGTATAATGATTACCCCCAAATATGAAAATCCTATGGCTGAAATGCTATCTGAATGGGCAGAAAATAGTGCCACAAGCTGCACCAATATGCTGCATATCTTGGTGAAATATGCAGAACTGGAAAGACAGGAAATAGTGAAAAGAATAAAGGAATTAAATGCAATTTTCGAGAAATGCGATGACCAGGCCAAGATAACTAAATTTAAAAGTGACATGAAAATCAGACTGGATAAATACGAAAAGCGTATTAAAGATAGAAAAGCTACAAAGTTTATACGTGACCGCCTTGATTATGAATCTGGGCGAATTTACACTTTTGCTAAAAAGTATGATTCTATCAGAAGAGAGAAAATCCAGAGTGGGGCAATGGAACAACAAGTGATGTCACAGAGTGAAGTAAGCTCAGATACGGGCTCGGAACAAGAACAGGATGACCAAAGGAGAAGAGGGACAAAAGATGTAAGACTTGCAGTCACAGATGAGTACCGTTTTATGCAATTGGAACAACAAACCCATCATCGCATAACGAGAGGCCAGGGGAGGGGAAGAAGCGGAGGAAGAGGAAACAGAGAAGAGGAGGAGAAGGTTATAGGAGGATAATTAGAAAAAGCAAATAAACAGATCCATGCGCTCCCAAGACAAGAAATCAATGAAGAAATAATTGATGGTAAGACAGTGATCAATCTGAGTACAATGGTTTTAACTAAAGAGGATCAATCAGTGTTAGAACTCGGACTTAGCTACTGTGATGAGAATAATTTTGTTTATCCAAACAGTAGGATGGATCTATACCGATTCATTAGGAAGTTGAAACTGTCCAAAATCCATATGAACAGAAATGCTCAGACCTTTTCTGGAGAAATAGCCCATCCGAATGCACCCAAAGAACCCAGTGGTTTAACTGTGAATGATGTACCTGTCTTTGGAGATCTGTTGGCATTATGGAATAATAATAGTCAAGAAATAGTGATTAATAATGAAGCAATGGGAAATGCTGATGCAGGAGAAGCCAATTCTGAGAAATTAGGGAGAGAAGATCATACCCCATTCCGTCTACCTTCCAAATTTACACCACAGGGAGCACAAGATAACTTGGATATCTTTGGGGAAAATGTAATTAAAGATCTTAAACAATTATATGGTAAGACTCTTCAAAGAAAAAAAAGTACAATCCTAGGAAATCAATGCTACATAAAACAGTGACAAAAATACAGAAAGAGGACTGTATACTGGTTAAACCCTCAGATAAGGGGGGGAATGTTGTTTTATGGGGGCGAGAACTATACAAAAAGGAAGCTCTAAGTCAACTAAACAACAGTGAATACGATTCCAGAATTAGCACAGTGAATCATGAGAAAATGAAGGAACAATTCTACACAAGGTTGGAAGCATGGAAACAGGAAGAGCTACTCAGTTGAGATGAGTTCAAGCTCATTAAAAAAGAAAAACCTGTTTTACCAGTATTTTATATGCTCCCAAAGGTGCATAAGAGCACCACTAATCCACCAGGTAGACCTATTATTTCCTCTTGTGACAGTTTATTTGAGAACGCTTCAAAATATATAGATTACTTTCTTAACCCCATTGTACGGACATTAACATCGTTCATTAAAGATTCAACGGATTTCCTAAAGTGTATATATGATGTACAGTGGGACAAGAATAGCATGGTATTGGTGACCCTAGATATTGCCACATTATACACGAGTATAAGACACAGAGATGGCATTAAAGCAACCGAGTATGTTTTTAAATAGGAGGTCCATAAGATTTGCGAAACAGAATTCTATGATTTTGGAATTGATGGAATGGTGTTTAACAAAGAACATAGTTTTGTTCAGTGATGAATTGTTCCAGCAGGAGCAGGGGACGGCGATGGGCACCTGCTTCGCCCCCAGTTATGCCAATTTACATCTCGGCTGGTGGGAGGAGCAGGTGGTCAGGGGCCCCCCCCTGGAACAGTGGTCGGAACATATACTACTGTGGGTCAGGTTTATAGACGACGTCTTTCTGCTGTGGCAGGGCACGGAAGACGAGGTAGAACTATTCATAAATGACCTGAATCAGAATACCCTGGATCTGAAATTTGTGGGGCATTCCAGTCGAGCATCTATAGAGTTCCTGGATATTAAAGTTACACCACAGGAAGATAGGTTGGAAACCACTGTTATTAGAAAGCCGACGCTGGGAACACCATACTGCACGCCCATAGCTCTCACCCCGCACCACTAATAAGAAGTATACATTTTGGGGAATTTTATAGACCTAGAAGGGCGTGCAGCAGTCTGGATGAATACTCTAAAATTGAACAGGAAATGACTACTAGATTTATTCAAAGGGGTTACTCAGCTAGTGTCATTAATGGGGCAGCTAAGAAAGCAAGAATCCCAGAGAGACAAAAATTGTTATTTGATCCATCAAAAACCTAGATGAAGAAATTGAACAAGGGGTGGGATGGTCAGAGGTTTATAACAACCTTTAACACTGAACATAAAGAAATCAGATCAATCCTAAATAAGCATTGGCATCTGATAAGGGATGATCCGATTTTGGGCCCAAAAATGAATAAACACCCAGACATAACGTTCAGGAAATCAAAATCATTGAAAGATCTGATGGTAAGGAGCGAGTTTCAGGAAAGGAAGAAAGAAACTGCTACTTGGCTCCAACAAAAGATGGGTTTTAAAAAATGTTTTAAATGTAAGGCGTGCCAACATGGGTTGAACCACACGCATTTTAAGACATTTTTTAACAAAACTATCGCAGTTAAAGGCTATCTAACCTGCAAATCGAGTTTTCTAGTGTATTTGTTACAATGCCCATGTATGAAGGTATATATAGGAAGTACCACTCTATCTGTACATCAAAGAATTTTACAGCACCGCAGAGCGATAATCAATAAGGATAGAACATACCCAGTTGCAAGGCACTTCGAAACATATCATGAGAGTAATCCCTCTAGCTTACAGTACAGCTGTGTAGCAGAAATTTCCAAAGAGAAGAGAGGAGGAGACAGGGAAAAAGAACTAGGAGACTCGAAACTTTTTTTATCTGAGAATTTAATAGTAAAGAGCCCTATAGTCTAAATATTGATGAGGATTTGTATACCTGCCTGAATTAAAGAAAAGATGATATTGGAGATAATGTAAAATTGCTGCACATGAGAATGAAGAATTTGTTTTAAAATTTTGCTAGAAGAAGTGGGCATGGGATGGAACAGACGAATCATAAAGCGAAGATGAAAGTTTAAAATTGATTAAATGAAACAGTACATTGTATAAATGCAAATTTATATTTTTTTGGAAGAGTATTATTTTGTGGTTAAATGGATAGTAAAACAAGGGAGGTAAAACATCCACTAGAAGAAAAATAATAATGTTCCCCCGTGTTTTTCCGTATATTGATTTTTAAGAATGCAGGGTATTTATATATTTATTGTGATTTTAACAAAGATATATTTATTAAATCGTTGCTATAATAGTAAAAAAATATGGAGTGTTTATAGTGAGGTATATGACTATATCCTGGGTTTCTTCTCTACAGAAGTAATATACTATAATGCACTTACACTTTGAGTAGAGAGATTAAAATATGATATTTAGTACTGTGAAAAAACAAGCACTTGCACTTTCTAGAATTGCTGAAGCAAACAAAAAGGCAATTGAGATATAATAGCACTTAATAAGCACTTGCACTTTTTCACTATTGTGAACAGTGAGAATCATTGGCATGTCTAGTAACTGCCAAAAGAAACATAAGGAAGGTGATGTATAGAAAGCATTACCACTTTATAACATTTAGTACTGTAGTTTGGAGGAAAGGAAGGCAAATAAAGCACTTGCACTTTGTATAATTGTAAATATTAATAATGAGGCACTGGCCCTTTTATTAATCAGAATCAATTCAATGTTTAAATAAAATTGACAAATGAATGTTCCAACATGTTTCTAAAATATGATGCAGGTATCTAAGGAAATGTAATGAAAAATGCAAGGAATTACTTTTCCTGCTGTAATTATTTCCTACTGCTGTAATTTTGGTAGACATTTTTTATCCAAGTAAGCACTCTGAAATGCTGAAAAGTGTTCAATATTGTTATATATCGTAATTCCAAGTGTTATTTCTCTTTGAACCGAATGTTCTAAGATGGCCGCTATGTACTGCACAGCATTTACTCTATGTTTGCATTTAGTCTGTCGCCCATGTTTACTTTTTCTAAATGCCTATTTTAACTGAAACAGATGGTTCACCTACATCGTGAACAAGGCAGCGAGAAGCTGTTGAAACGCGTCGATGTAATCATCACGTAATAAAAAGCAGAGTGACTTACTCTCTGGAGTGACGGCTGATTTCTGCTGAAGCACTGCAATCGTATTTTGGATATATATATATCACGCTCAGTAAAGCCGCACTTGACACAGGAATGCTTTTCCCCATAAGGCTTTTATTTCAGATACAGACAGTTGCACTTTCCAGTTATTACAAGCATAAAACCGCAGCCCAGGCGTTTCGAGTTACCCTCTTCTTCTGGGGGTCATGCAGTTACAAGTGCACAATCGTCTTCACCTGCCAATTAAGCGATATCGTACGCCATGATTGGTCGCCTCAGGTTGAGATTTACGTTGCATATTGGGAGGCGAAGTCAGTAATATGTCTACAAATGGATGCGCTTTTCATTTTCTGCTACTTCAAAGCTCTCCATGAGCCCCGGAAAGTGGTACTGCCATTAATCCTTTTCCTGTATCCCACACAAGGAGCACCTCGATCTCGGAACTCCGTGGCCCCCTTGCCTAGGGGTGTTGCGGACTCAGCGGCAGGACGGCCCTAAATATCACGCTCCGTGGAGTAGGTCCAACAGTAGAGCCGCACTTGACACAGGAATGCTTTTCCCCATAAAGCTTTTATTTCAGGTACAGGCAGTTGCACTTTCCAGTTATTACAAGCATAAAACCGCAGCACACGCGTTTCGAGTTACCCTCTTCTTCCGGGGGTCATGCAGTTACAAGCGCACAATCGTCTTCACCTGCCAATTAAGCGATATCGTACGCCATGATTGATCGCCTCAGGTTGAGATTTACGTTGCATATTGGGAGGCGAAGTCAGTAATATGTCTACAAATGGATGCGCTTTTCATTTTCTGCTACTTCAAAGCTCTCCATGAGCCCCGGAAAGTGGTACTGCCATTAATCCTTTTCCTGTATCCCACACAAGGAGCACCTCGATCTCGGAACTCCGTGGCCCCCTTGCCTAGGGGTGTTGCGGACTCAGCGGCAGGACGGCCGCTAAATATCACGCTCCGTGGAGTAGGTCCAACAGTAGAGCCGCACTTGACACAGGAATGCTTTTCCCCATAAAGCTTTTATTTCAGGTACAGGCAGTTGCACTTTCCAGTTATTACAAGCATAAAACCGCAGCACACGCGTTTCGAGTTACCCTCTTCTTCCGGGTGTCATGCAGTTACAAGCGCACAATCGTCTTCACCTGCCAATTAAGCGATATCGTACGCCATGATTGGTTGCCTCAGGATGAGATTTACGTTGCATACAAGGAGGCGAAGTCCGTAATATGTCCACAAATGGATGCGCTTTTTATTTTCTGCTACTTCAAAGCTCTCCATGAGCCCCGGAAAGCGGTACTGCCATTAATCCTTTTCCTGTATCCCATACAAGGAGCCCCTCGATCTTGGAACTCCGTGGCCCCCTTGCCTAGGGGTGTTGCGGACTCAGCGGCAGGACGGCCGCTAAATATCACGCTCATTGGGGTAGGTCCAACAGTAGAGCCGCACTCGGCACAGGAATGCTTTTCCCATAAAGCTTTTATTTCAGGTACAGGCAGTTGCACTTTCCAGTTATTACAAGCATAAAACCGCAGCCCACGCGTTTAGAGTTACCCTCTTCTTCCGGGGGTCATGCAGTTACAAGCGCACAATCGTCTTTACCTGCCAATTAAGCAATATCGTACGCCATGATTGGTCGCCTCAGGATGAGATTTACGTTGCATACTGGGAGGAAGACATATTACGGACTTCGCCTCCCAGTATGCAACGTAAATATATATATATGATAGATTTGTGATTATTATAGCATGTGTAATAGATCATGAGTTCTCTTGCATTATCAGAGGTACCAACATTTTTTTACCGTTAACTCCATTAGAATAGGAGCCTTTAAGAATTGTAAGAGTTAGGTCTACTAGGATACCAGGTAGATTTATTCTGTGTAATATATATCCATCTGATTTGAGTGTAGGTGTGTCGTGGAAAACTCTGGAATTCTCCAACAACTTGCTCATTTAGGGATAACTGAAGACGAGCCTAAACAAAAGGGAGTAGTCTGTCTTATAGTCCATGAGTATTTTTTCTGCACAAGCAGTAATAGTAAGAATTTCCGGTAGATAATAATAAAAAAAACTGTGAGCTCATGCTATTCCTCAAGAAATCTTACACAGGGAGAGAAAGGGACTCCTTTATGACACATAATTTCCACATTTCCAGGAGACTCCGATAGGATAAAAAGACATTGTCAGGAGCGGGCATAAGGTACAAGGACTTTGCTGGTTCCATTGCCCCCAGATGTTTTTTTGATAATACAGTGATAGCCCATGTAATACTGTATATTTTAGGAGCATATAAAGGAGATAAAAGAACAAAAAGATTAGTCATCAGACATGTGGAAGATATTCAGTCAGGATTCCCATGTAGAATCCACAGCACCCCAACATATTGTGATATGCCATCAGGGTATGTTATGTTATGTTATGTTATGTTAAAAAGACTTCTATAGCGCACAGCTGCCCCAGCAAAGGGGCGTCCCGGCGCTTAGGATAGGCAGAAGAAACACAACACTACAGAGAACAAGAGGAAAAACCAGAAGGGACAAAATACTAAGGTGCGGGAGGGAACAAAAAAGTTTTAATAGCCCTCCTGAACTCAAGCAAGTCATTGAGAGCAGGCATATGACATGGAAGTGAATTCCAGAGTTTTAGCAGCTACAACACGAAAGGATCGTCCACCTGCTCTGCAGAGCTTAAACCGTGGGACAACAACCAGATTTTGGCCAAAAGACCTCAGAGATCGAGAGGGGACGTAGGGGGTAAGAAGATTCTTAAGAATCCGAGGGGAGGACAATTTGAGAATCTTAAAGGAGAGACATAAGGTCTTAAAGTCAATCCTTTGCGCCATCGGTAGCCAGTGGAGTGCACGAATAGTTCCTTTTGCAGAGCAGAACCTCGGTAGACCTACCACGGCCCTAGCCGCAGCATTCTGTGCACGCTGTAACCGGGCAACTTCCGCTTGATTGGCTCCTAACAGGAGTGAACTGGCGTAGTCAAGTCGGGATAGGATGCTTGCCTGAATAATCAACTGCCTAGTAGGGGCATCAAAAAAAATTAATACGGGCCTCAAACCACGTAGAATCCCAAAGCAGGTCGCTGCTACTTTTTTTGTATGGCCACAGAAAGTAAGGGCCGGGTCTAGCCAGACACCTAGGTTTTTAACCTCCGAGACCGGGGTAGGAGTGATACCTAACTCTGGGGGCCACCAATTATCACCCCAGAGGTTGCTCTGCTTGCCCACGATCTGGACCTCCGTTTTCTTGGCATTGAGCTGAAGACAGTTAGCTGTCATCCAGCCGGCCACTGCCAGGAGACCATTTCGAAGCCTAAGGGCATCGATGTCGGAGTTCCCACTAAGAGTAACCGCCAGCTGCGTGTCGTCAGCGTAGGAGACAACAGTCATACCCCAAAGCTTGGCGACCACAGCCAGCGGCTGCACATAAAGATTAAATAACGTGGGACTCAATGCCGATCCCTGAGGCACTCCCAATTCCAAAGGGTAAGGTTTAGACTCAAAGGGCAAAGTGGCAACCCTGAATGAGCGATCTGTCAGAAAAGACCGGAACCATTCGAGAGCTCTGCCAGAGACACCTGCATCTCCCAACCGTTGCAACAGTATCGTGTGGGAGACTGTGTCAAACGCGACACTGAGGTCAAGTAACACCAGTGCCGCAGTTTGACTAGAATCCACCACAGTCCGCAGATATTCCGTCATCGAGAGTAGAGCTGTCTCGGTGCTGTGGCCAGCACGAAATCCATTCTGGGAAGAATCCAAAATATTGACCCTCTGCAGATGTTCAGATAAGATGTTATTTACATGGGCCTCAGCGACCTTCGCGGCCCATGGAAGAAGAGAAATAGGTCGATAATTCTCTAATTTGAGGGGATCCAATGTGGATTTCTTCAAGATGGGAGTGACATAGGCCTGTTTCCATTTAGATGGGACTATGCCTGCTGAAAAAGATAGGTTTATAAGATGGCGCACATGGGGCAGACATCGGGTAGAGGATTCTCTCAACTGTGCCGTCTAAGTGGGTCAGCAGGGGACCCAGATTTTACCTTAGTTGCCAAGCTGTCGAATACTTCCCCCGACATGTCAGGGAGGATCGAAAGGACCACATCGGTGGTACAGCTAGGCCTCAAGGCCTCACTCAGTGAGATGGAGCTAGGGAAGGAGCGGTAAATGGTCTGTATCTTTTCAAGAAAGAAGGCCGCTAAGTCTTCACAATGAGCCACCGAGCAGATTTCAGCTGCTGGGGCTCTCTTGGCAGTCAGGTCTTTAAGAACTTTAAAAATCAGCTTCGAGGTATTGGAGCAAGGTTTGAACTCTAGAGCGTAGTAGGCCGCATGGACTCTGCAAATGGCTCTATGATAGATTTTAACTTTAGAAAGATACAATACTTTCTTCTCAGCCTCGTAGGTTTTACGCCAGCACCTTTCCGCTTGTTTACAAGCTTTTTTCAGAGGCAGTAAGGTACTATTGTACCATGGGCTGGGCTCTTGGGAGCGACATTTACTCCAAGTGGCAGGGATCAAAAGATCAAGAGCCCGAGTAATCCAATCGCAAAATAGATCATAGCCAAGTTCCACATCAGTAAAAGGACCAAGCGGATTTTCATCAAGTAATCTATGAAAATCTACAAGCTTTAATTTTTTCCGGGGACGTTTCAAAGCAACTTTCTCTAAGGGTTTAAAGAGGGGGCCCTTGAGCATGAGATGAAGTTTCACAAGAAAGTGGTCAGACCAGGCTACTGGGCTGGGCCGCGACACCTTAGCTCCTGTTAGATTTGTAAATATGGGGTCCAGAATATGTCCGCCCTCATGCGTAGGGTGGATCACCGGCTGGCTAAGCTGTAGTGCCTCCAGGTCTGCAAGAATGCTACTGATAGCTGGAGTATAGCAAAGGTCGAAGTGGAGATTAAGGTCTCCAAGAACACTAAAATGAGCAGAGCTTATCGCAAGAGAACTCACCAGTTCTGGGAGAGCCTTCCTGAAAGCAGTATCATTTCCGGGAGGTCAATAGATCAAAAGTCCCGAAAAAGAGAAGTGATGGTTAACCGTTATGCTAAAATGTGCACACTCACAGCCATCCACCTTCAAAACCTTCCAAGTACAGGGAAAGCAAGATTTAACTATAACGGCAATACCCCCATCGCTATAATTGCGATTATGGGTGTAAATGGAGTATTCCGGAGGAATAGCAAGATTCACTATAGCCGTCGCTTCATCCTGTAACCATGTTTCAGTCATGAAGAAAATATCCGGGCCCCGTCGGTAATAAGATCATAAATACCGGAATGATGTTTAGCCAAGGATCTGACATTAAGACTCCGGACTATAAGATCACGAGGGGCCTTCGACTCTGTATGCAAAGATACCTCCGAGGGAAGTCCAGCTAAGGCTGAGATAGGGGCTGCGCGTCTCCATGACAGATTTAAGTAGGGGACTCGCCTGCACGCATGAGCACTGGAGCGCTCACCAAAATGGCGCCACAACACGTCCCTACCTACCCCCAAAATGGCCGCGAAGCGTGTATACCTGCCGAAAGACCCGCTAAAGCAGCGGTGGGTGTGACGATTATAGTGCAGGTATGCGCTATGATTCCGATTAAAAACAGGGTATAATAAAGGAATTTAAATAAAGATTTGACAGAACAGAGAGTTTTAAAAAAGCGCGCTCGCTTTCGCAAATTAAATCGCCCAGAGCGTGGTGTCTAAATGTCCAGCGTTACACACACATACCTTATCGAAGGCCGAACTGCCAGAAAAGTTTGTCTTAAGTAGGGGACTCGCCTGCACGCATGAGCACTGGAGCGCTCACCAAAATGGCGCCACAACACGTCCCTACCTACCCCCAAGATGGCCGCGAAGCGTGTATACCTGCCGAAAGACCCGCTAAAGCAGCGGTGGGTGTGACGATTATAGTGCGGGTATGCGCTATGATTCCGATTAAAAACAGGGTATAATAAAGGAATTTAAATAAAGATTTGACAGAACAGGGAGTTTTAAAAAAGCGATCTCGCTTTCGCAAATTAAATCGCCCAGAGCGTGGTGTCTAAATGTCCAGCGTTACACACACATACCTTATCCAAGGCCGAACTGCCAGAAAAGTTTGTCTTAAGTAGGGGACTCGCCTGCACGCATGAGCACTGGAGCGCTCACCAAAATGGCGCCACAACACGTCCCTACCTACCCCCAAGATGGCCGCGAAGCGTGTATACCTGCCGTAAGACCCGCTAAAGCAGCGGTGGGTGTGACGATTATAGTGCAGGTATGCGCTATGATCCATCATTGTCCATCATTGTCAGTGGAAGATGAGAAATCCACTACCTCAAGAGACTCAGTGGACACTGATGTTCTATCTGTAGGCTACAAAGACCCGACATTAATACCCCTAACTGACATAAACAAAGTTCCACCAAAGGTTGATGACTTGCTAACCGGAAGTGTGAGAGGCTGCTGTGAAGCTGTGCGAAGCTGCTGGCTGCTGCTGTTTGTGCGAGGCTCCCGATTCACGCCCCCCTCCCCCGGTGGGCCAGATGTGCCGATTTGCTGATTGCAGGGGGGTGTGAGAGACATGAGAGAGACGCAAGTTGACGGCCCCTGGCCTCAGGCTGCTGTGAGGCTGGGCGAGGCTGCTGGCTGTGCGAGACTCCGGGCTCCAGATTCATGGCCCCCCCGGCGTGGATTAGCTGATTGCAGGGCGGGTGAGAGACGTGAGAGAGACGCAAGTTGCCGGCTCCCGATCTCAGACTACAAGTAGAGCGAGAGGTGAACGAGAGGTGCCGAGCTGAGCCTGCACAGAGCCTGCATAGGTAGTGGAGGACACCTAACTCGGTTTGACTCAGGCAGAGGGAAGCTGACTGGACACGAGACTGGGCGAGTCCCTAAATCCCAGGCCGTGTCCTTGCACTCTCCCCCAACGCTCTTCTCCCCCAAATATTATCATTTTTTCCAGCTTAGTCCCAGCTTCACCCCCAGACGCAGCCCCGGCTTAACCCATAGCTCACATCCAAAAGAAAACCCATAAGGAACAGTATGTCGTAGGCGACAGCAGATCGCTTGGTCTCCATTATAACTACGCTCCCTCCTATCTGGCTGCTACCCGGCATCAGGTCTCCTGACACCCCTGAAAAACTCAGATCCTGCTGAGATTGCAACGGCAGGCAAGGCGAAGCAGAGGAGAAGGGACAGCAGGGGGTTCCCAAGCTGCGGTGGTAACAGCTACCAGTCGCGAACACCCCAAAGAGAAAAAGAAAAAAGAAGAGGGAAGAAAAGAAAGGAAAAGAAAACATTAAAATATATTACAAACAAGGATCAAGCAACCACAAAAATAAAATAAACAAGTCTACTTCAAGGGAAAACAACCCACTCAGGGAAAATGAGACCAGGAAGAGTTCGTCAGGCGGTAATAAGAAAACCCAAAAAAATACCTCCTTAATGGCACTAACCGCCTCGACAAGAAAAAAAGGGAAAACGCTCGGGCTGAGAGAGAGGCTTGTTTCGGCACCAACGCCAGAACCAACACTTTTTAACATTGGTATTAAAGCCGGAAAACAGACATTTTATCTTTTTACAGGAGCCAATGGCTGCAATCTGCACTCCAACAGAAGACATTTCAGGTCTGCCAAGCTCAATAATTCCAAACAATATGGACAAAAAAGTCACCCTAATTTAGGAACATCTGAACAGCAAGACATGTGTACTTCCATTTCGGTTAAAACTAGTTCTCTTCTTACACAGTTGGATAGTAGCAAAGCTCAAAAAGAGAACCCAGCCCCACAGGGAACAACTCCAGTAACTTCAGAAAAAAGACGGTTAATCACAACGGCACAGGTGCACCAGAATACTTCCTTAGCAAGGCATAATAAAGAAATCGGAAGGAGATCAAACTCGGGCAACAAAAACAAGCTCAGGGAAGATCTATTAGACAATGCTGCCAAACAGGTAGCCCCTTCGGATGAAGCTTGGTCTTGCTCTTTTTCCTTATCTAACAATGCCAACCTCCTCCAAATTTTGGAAACCAACACGCTAAAACAAGACACACGAGAAACAGCCATTCAAGGAAAACTACCTCCATTCCTCACCACACCGCAACGGGAACCGGGCGGAGCGGGGGTAGCCTCCACCCCCCCTAAATTCGCTCCACAGAATCGATCCCCAAGTGAGAGAATCAAATGATGGAAGCTTTTCAATAAAAACAAACCAGACAATCCTGTCATCCCCAATAACAATCTCATCAGTAAGCCGGATTGAACTAGGGACAGGGTCATCAGGACAGTCCTCCCAAGAGATACCAACAGCCCCATGGAGTAAATCCCTGTTAGTCACTTTGGAGCAAGAAATAAGGGTACTGAATTTTCAATTGGACAAGCTGGAGGTGCAGCTAGACCTCATCAACCTAATTGCAGAACACATTTAAGGCATAAACATCAAATCGGACCTAATCACGACTCTCCTTAAAAGCAGGGGTAGCACAGAGCCACACATAAGCAATCCTCAACCGCAGCTTGACTGCGGTTGTGGTAAAATAATCGCCAAATGGGCAAAACTCCCTGAAATACTAACAGACATACTAGGGGCAGTACAACCATCAAAAAATATGCAACAGTTGGCACGCAAAAGAATGATAAGAATAAGGACAAAGAAGAGTCCCTGAAGGAAACAAAAACAATAAAAGTGACAAGCAGTATAAACCAAGAGGAAGTAGAGAAAGAGGAAACAGAGGACAAGTTGGATCTCGGAGACATCCAAGCAGAGGCAATACAGACTACTGTCAACCCAACGCCAATCGGAAAACCTACAAAAAGGCAACAAAAACGCGCCAGGAAGGCTAGGCTAAAGCACAATAATCAAACAATTATAGGTCCTGGGAAAATCTACTCAATTTTCACTAACTAAACAACACATAGAAAAAAAAACAGGTCACATAAAGACGCACTGTCAGATACCTCAACTGCAGAGTCAGTCTCGTTAAACAACCAGGTCGACCTCAACAAATCAAATAAAACCCAAGTGCTCCTCGCTCTCAAGCCCCCGGTAACCAAGACAATACGAGCCAGGAACATCACACAATCACGAACTATCAAACGGCCAACAAAGTGGCACAAAAGCCTGGACCGGAAAAGCAGAGACCAGCCCCAAATAAATAGATAAACAATGGAGAAGGGGAAGCAACAATCCCACAGGTCTTGTCCGTAAAGGCACCCTTAGATCTTAGAGGCCCAAGTCCAGCTAAGGGGGCACAAAGAACCAGCATGAAAGAGCTGGAGCACATACCGATTAAACCAGAAAACATGGAAGAAACAGGGGAAAAGGCTAATGACAAGACAAAAAACAAGGAACAAAGCACTCAAATCCTGATAACAGTCACAATAAACAGAATGGGCAGTACATGTAGGCTTTCCCCCACAGAGCTAAAAATCAAAACTTCATGGCTACCAACACTTGAAAACCCTGGGAACCCTGAGCCAGAAATAAAAGAACACTACTTCATGGCCACATCACAAGAAAGAGCTATTAACAAACTGGTTGGCCAAGAAACTCAAACCGGCCTCGAAACATGTGACACACTAATACAACAACAAGCAAAAATGAAATTGCCAATTTCCAAAACATCACCACAGAGACAACATCAAAACTGACATTTATTCGGGAATTCTCCACCAAAGGAAGACAAGATATCCTTAATTAAGGGAACCTACTAACGCTGTTCAAAGAGATACCAGAACTAAAGCGGATAACATCACAAAATCTTCTAGCCGTAGAATTCCGGCAAACAGCATCTGCCCCAGACATTGAAGAGTCCTTGACAACTTGGACATCTAAGGAACTAGTGGACAGGATCTATGGAACTAGAACAACATTTGAAGCCTGGGGAATTACTTTGAGGCTTTCTAAACCCCCATAGTACCCATATCCCCTTTTAAAAAGTACAGCAATTCCACAAATGGAAAAAACCATCAGTAAGGGCCAAAAAATGTGTCTACGAGGTTCTCGGAACAACACGCTGCTCAATCAAAATAATTCAACACAGGACAAGGTTATAGCAAGTCCATTAAATTCTGAACATCAGACAGATAACAGTTTGGACTGGTCCTGGGTGCCAAAAAACGTACCTGATGAAAACCTAATGACACCATGCGGGTGCATCCAGGCTGGAACAACGGGGAGGAATTTAAGAATGGCACTAGGAACAACCGCGATTCTGGAGTTTCTGGTCTGGAATTTATCAAGATCTGTTCATGGAACGTCCACGGGCTTCAAATAAATGGGCCAAGACCATGAAACCCTGTCCTTCTTGAAAAAACAAGATCTCATCTTGCTTCAAGAAACATGGAACATGAAACCCGTTCCAATTTCGGGATATATAGAACATCATATTCTCGCAGAAAAATTCTCAAGCTTCGGGCATCCTAGAGGAGGACTATCAACTAACGCAACGGTAAAATATGGCTGGCTAACAGAAGAACTAGATGCCGGAGAAAATTGGTTGCATGTTTTAAAACTTACTGGTAGGCTTCACTCTAATACTTCAAGTTGGCAACTAATATTAATTAATGTCTATATCCATCCGGAAAAAAAGACGCAGAAGGAAAAATCCCTAACACTAATGAACCTGATAAAGGTACTGCAAATGACTGACAAACAAAGCTATCTGATTATCTCTGGAGACTTCAATAGCAACCTCATATTAAATAAACTGAAAAAAAGAAAGAGGCAGGGAGACCAGGGAAACCAAACTATAATTCGTGAGTTGGATGCCCAAGGCCTGACTATTCTGAACGGCAACGTAACCGGAGATAGAGCAGCGGCCATCACGCACTTGAGCAGAAAAAGTCAGTCAACCATAGACTTCACCATCACCAGCAGTAACCTTATCCAATAATAGATTCATTTCATGCCCACGCCTAGAAAGCCACCACTTCCCGCATATTACGAAAATTAACATCAAATTGGCACAGGCACAAAAATGAAAATCCTTACTACAATATCCAGAAAAGTATAATCTCAGGAGATTGAAGGGGTGAGGATCAGACACGAAGCTAATAATGGATACAATCCAGCATTACGTGAACCAAACAGGGACAGAGAAAACAGATTTTCTAAAAAACTGAGAACACTTGGGTCAAGTTCTTATCAAAAAATTTCCAGTCATTCCCGGACGCCAAAAGTAAATAGAAACCTGGAGGAGCCATGGCTTAATATTGAACTCCGATATCAAAAAAGAAGGATCACGAGAGAGGTCCAACTTCAAGCAGCAAGAATTGGAAAAAAAGAGACAATGGTAATCTCAAGGAAATGCGAAAAATATACAAGAAAAAATTAGAGGATGCAAAAAAAAGAGTACAAACCATCTGGAAAAAATTACTGTGGGTAAGCAAATTGCCAAAAAGCAGGGAATTCTGTGGAATCATGAATAAATTTACCAAGGAAACAAGACTCTGGCAAGAAACAGGAATTAGTGAAGAGACCTGGACACAACACGTACAAAACATGTACAACAAGGTAGGGCATAAAAAGTGTGCCAAAGCGACAGTTATTTCAGAAACACCCAGTGGACAGATCTTTGGAGCAGAAAAAATCACTCCCCAGCCTCAGGAAGAATGTAATCAAAAAGAACAAGAGGTAAGTAGCAACGAACAAAACAACCTAACCGACACCAAACAATTAAGAGGAATAATAGAAAAACTTAAAACGGAGGGGACAGCGGGACCAAGCGGGCTCGCCAATGCACTTTTCAAGCAAGCTCCAGATTTTTGGGCAGACCATCTTACGTCCCTCTTTACCTACATCTATAGCCAGAATAAGGTCCCCAATTCCTGGAAAAGGAACATAATTCATCCTATATTTAAACAAGGAAACCATAGTAAGCCAGAAAATTACAGATTGATATCCTTGATCGATGGGGAGGCTAAACTATATGCATCATGTCGCCTAGTTCATCGTCGAGACTGGGTAGACGAAAAGAACATAATTCCAAAGTTTCAAACAGGCTTCCGGCCTGGAATGGGAACAACTACAAATCTGGCACTCTTAATAGAAAAAGCAGCAAAAAGGAAAACTCGACTATATGCGTGCTTTATCAACCTGAAATCAGCGTTCGATAGAGTAACCAGAAACCAACTTTGGGAAAAACTAAAAACCTGGGGGTTACTGAGCAAATTACTGGAAGCAATGATCATTCTATATACCGAAACCTGGGCAAGTCTACGGGAGTAGAGTAACAGCCAGCATAAAAACAGAGCACAGCCTAAAACAAGGCTACGTCCTGGCTCCAAGCTTATTCAATTTGTTTCTTGCGGACATAACTAAACACATGCAATCGGCCAAGTGTCACCCGCCAAATTTGGCCTAAGAACAAATTCCCTTTATACAGTACGCTGACGACATTGTGGTGTTGAGTCAAAGTCCGATTGGCCTGCAACGAGCAATTAACAAGCTAGCAATTTACCTGGACCAGGAAAACCTTGAGTTGAACAAAAAGAAAACCAAGGTGGTAAGCCTAGTGGAACCCCAAAAAACTACGTTTAAATTGTAGCATCTTATAAATATCTTGGTATAAAACTGGGGCGGGGAACTTCCCATAAGGAACAAAAAATGGACTTAAGAGCTAAAGCACAATCGTTAATCTTCGCCTACAGACTACTGAATAAAAAACTGGGCAACCTGGCCCACAACCACCTTTTAAAAGTGATGGCAGCTCAAACCCTACCCACCCTGTCATATGGTCTAGAGACATGGTGTGGAAAGGAGTCTGAATTATAAAACGAGCTCCAGACAAAGGTCTATAAGGCCGTTTTCAATCTCCCTAAGTCGGCATCCCCTGCACAGTTATGGCTGGAATTCGGCCTCCAGAATCAGAAATTCCGGGGCATGAATTCCTTTGCGAAGCTGTGCCATAGATTTAGATAATCCGAGCCTGGCACATTGAACAGTTTATGCTGGGAAGAGATCAAAGGCCAGATGGATCAAGAAAATCCTTGACCAAACTCTATATCAAACCAGCATAGGACCGCAGGGTAGATCAGGCGAACTTTAACAAATCCAGCAACGATTCAGCAAAGAAAAAAAACTCTCTCGGAAGACAAAAAAACATTGTCCAAACGACTTCACCCATGGACAGGGATTAATTCCTACACTCATATAAAGCCTCAAGCTTATCTGTCTGCGCATTTCAGCATTGAGATAAAAAAGAGCTTTATTCATCATCGCTTAGGAATGCACAACTCAAAGGACCCACAGCCATCGTGGAAAAGTAAAGACCAAGCAGCACACTGTCGATTATGTGGCTACGCTAACGAAACAATAACTCATTGTTATGCACATGCCCTGAAGTCAAGGATTTGAGGAAACTGCTTTTAAAATCTATTTTTAACGAGTCGAACATCCGTACATGCAGGCAAGCTGTGATAAGCTGGATGGAAGGTTCCTCAATCATTTAGTCCTGCCGGGGCATAAAATATTTTGCGGAATTAAGGAAACTTCTGCGGCAAGCAGACTCAGAGAAAAACGGAAAGATAGAATAGCTTCAGGACATGGCCCAAATTCTGTTGCACTTTATACATTCACACAAGCAAGGGTCCCAGGCACAATTTTTAAACTGGATAAAACTTACAGCAGGATCTTGTCGTATGACCAATATTTTTATTAACTTCCAAACGCACTGAACTTCCTGTTTTAAAGTTTTCAAATACAGATAGACATAAGTATCATTGTGGTAGCTTACACTTTACAGGCCCAATTCTTCTAGGCACTTCAGCACTTTAAATAAATGGCTTGAGTCACTGCAAAATCTTCAGATTAACTGTGCCGACTAAGCTCCACTAAGCAGCGAACGCCAATGGCTGCTGTTTACAAATTCTTATAAGGCTATATGGCACTCAGAAAGACATCCATGTCTGTTCAGAAAGCGCTAATATGATACTTGAAGAACTCGGAAGAACTCTCGCCTGCGGTAGAGCAGTCAGCACTTTAGCCAAAGACCCATTTGTGTATTACATTTTATACTATTGGTATTTTATTTATCATATGTTGTCTGGCACAGCCTCGTGAACATTGATTGTTATGGTTCAGTGACTATTTTTGTTGAGCATTTCATGATATTTTATTTTTTTGTAAATTGTAATGATTTTAAGTAATCACACAATGAACTTTGAACTTGAACTTGACTTGTTAAACAAGGGGGAGGTTGATCTTGCTCAAACAATTATTAGATTCTCCTAAAACTGAAAAAGTATAAGAGGTAACAGTGTCCCTAACAGGAGACATTTCAGTATAATTAAGACATGACAATAATGAAAAATTGATGGAACAAAAGTCAAAAGACATATTGGAATGGGCTAGCAAGATTCCCCAAAACTCAAGTGAAGGAAATGGATACTATACTGGTACCCCACAGGTGAAGTTTGACTAAGGGTCACGATCAAAGGTGTATCAGGAAGAGGATAAGGGTTATCGTGACATGACCACCAGTGTAAAGGGATGACAGAACACGATGAGAGACTAAGCCATATTGCTGATGACTGTTCAAATATATGTAAATCTATATTATATAACACAGATGAAAAGCCAGTTGTAAGGGATACAGGATATGATATAGAAATTGAGAATGTGACAGAAGAAGATGAGAAAGACGAGGAAGAAATAAACTCAGTTGGGAGTGAAGTTAGAAGGGTTCTTGACCGTGAAAACAGAAATGCTGAATTAAATAAAAGAAGATTAGAGGAACAAAGTGCTTTAAGGGAACAAACAAGAGGAGAGCAGATGTTTACCACTAGTATAACAAGTACCGGGCGTCCATTTCTAGCAGAGGATATGATAGAGTTAGGACAAAGTTCCCCTCCAGCTGGTGTGCGAACGCTACATGCACGAAATATACAGGGAATAGGAGAAAACTGTTGGTATAATGTTGTCCCATTTACTAATAACCTTGCAGGGTGGACAGAAGGTATGGTGCCGTGGATGAAAAGCGTGGCCAAGAGCAGGATCCTTTGACCCTGAATTGATAAATATGGCTGATTTATGTACTTTTCAAGGTTATGGGGACCTAGAGGGGGATTAAGATTACATGCAACAAAGTCTGTGTGTGTGGAAGAAATATGCTATAAGGTCTGAGACACCATAGGAGGGACATGGTGGCAGGGATATTGTTGTAATGCAGATACCACTGGTGTATAAGACACAGGGAGCACAGCCTGTCTATGTTCCTTGGCAACACTTGGATAAAGAAAATCTATAAAAGGGCCTGCCTCCATTACATGAAGGAGCAGGGAAAAGCATAAAAGCATTTGAAAATGCAACGGCTGGGATACCTTTAGCTCTTGGAGATTTACAGAGGTTGTTGAGCTACATAGTAGGGGATTCGGTGGACAGTATAATGAGATGTGCAAGGATACAAAGAGTAACTATTACTAAAGGAAAACATGATGGGTCTGCTTTTGGAGTAGTGTGCTCTAGGGTGTGAACTAAATTAAGGAATAGGTATCCAGACCGACAAGACATTGGGACATTGAAGACGCAAACTATGTCTCCAGGACAGTCCTGTGTGGACTACATAACAATGATGCTCTACATCCGCCCTCTCCCGTGAAAAACAATTGCATTATGTCCATGTCCCCATCCTCAATCTCTAGCCTGTAGTATCTCAACCATGGTTGCCAAATCTTCCAAAATTGTTGGGCCCCCCCTTGCCTGGTATACTGTTCTTTCAGCTCCCATGTACATATCCATGCAAGCCCTCCATTCTTTCATAGTTGGGGGGGGTCTACTCTTCCCCAATTCCTGGCTGTGTCGCCTTTTGCCACTATGAGGCCAAAGTTACTAAAAAAAGCTTATATCTAGGCAAGTCAAAATCAGTATGTATACCAAACAGGGCATATTTAGGGTCTAATGGGCTTTGTGTCTCAAGTATATTAGTTAGTTATTGTATCACCCGTGTCGAGTATTGGTGAATTATATTTATTATAACGTGTGAATGTAGGAGCCCCTCTCAGTTTTACATCGTAGGCATTCAGGTGTTTCAGCTCTGCCCATGGTGTGGAGTCTTGCCCTATCATAGTACACTCTGTGCAATATTTTAAATTGAATCAATCAGAGCCTGAGTTTTATTGGCACTTCTCTAGGGTGCATTAGGGCCATCTCCCAATCTATGTCCTCTACCTCGCCCCGTCATGGCCTCCCACTTACGTCTCAATGCCAATAAGTTATCGGACATATTATTGATTAGGGTCTTATATGTCCACAAAACTGCCTTCTTAAATATCTCCTCTTGGAGCAGCCTACCTTCCAAAGGAGCATATTCGGGAAGATCGACAACGTCGGGTTTCTGCGCCGCCCATGCATGGCGGAGCTGTTTATATTTGTAATATTGCTTGCCCGGTCGTAGTCCTCTTGCGGTTGTGGAAAAGTCATCAAGTCTCCTTGTCTGACTATGTCTCCCAGGCTAGTTATTCCGATAATGTCCCATCCTCTAAACCCTCACAGTTTTACTGCATTGGAGTGTCTGGAGTGCCTCCATCCCACAGCAGTGAACGGACTTGATCATTTATAGCCCTGAAAACTGTCTCCGGGATCTTATGAAACGTATTTTGAAAAATATATAGGAGCTTTAGGAGAGTGATCATTTTGTACATGGAAGCCCTTCCAAGCAACGTCAATGGAAGGTGCCGCCATCTGGCCACGTACTCTCGAAATTCTTGCAGGACATGTTGAATATTGTGGGTAAGAGAGCCCACATCATTAAGGGAGAAAAGCAGTCCAAGATATTAAAAGCCCTTGGCTGCAATCGAGAGACGGAGCGGTACAAATTGTATGCCCGTGGGGCCGCCAATGGGGTAGATGGTGGATTTCCCCCCAAATACTATTATATCCAGCTCGTTTACCATACTCCGTGATTAGTTCGAAGACCCCAGGTAGTGTTGTGTCCGGGCTTGCAGCGTATAATAAGATATTGTCTGTGTAGAGGGAGAGAAGCTCCTCCCTCACCTGCCCCTCTGTGTCTTGAAACCCCTTCAGCGCCGGAAGTGCTCTGATTAGACATGCTAATGGCTCAAGGACTAGTGCAAAGAGCAGAGGGGACAGGGGGCAACACTGTTGAGCCCCTGGCTAGATGGGAAAAGTCACTGATTTGACTCGGTTGACCTTAATTCTGGCGGTCGGGTTAGTGTATAATAAATCCATCCATTACCGAAAATTATCCCCAACCCCAGTTTTTTGGAGCACAGTCGCATGAAAGGCCAGTGGACCGTGTCAAATGCCTTTTCGGCGTCAAGTGACAGGAGTTTCCAAGGCCTATCTCCTCTTTAGGCCGTGTCATCTAATGTGCTAGTCAGTGCAGGTTAAAGCACGTAGAACGCCGGGAATGAAGCCTGACAGGTCCTTATGAATCAATGACCTGATGACCATCAGCAACCGCGTAGCCAGGATGGAAGCCAGGATTTTGGTCTCAAAGCGAGATTGGGCGGTAGGACCCGTAATCATCTAGGGCTTTGCCAGGTTTTGATATTACGACCACTGTGGCCTGACAGAGGTCTGGGGACAATGTCCCCTCTTTCTTGGCGTCCAGAAACATTCGGAGGATGTGTGGGGCCAGTAGACCACCATGTAGTTTGAAAAACTCGCTCGGTAGCCGATTAGGACCCAGGGTTTTCCCAGACTTTTGCTTGGCAATGGCTGCCTGCACCTCCTCCAAAGTAAGGTCTGCTTCCAGGGCATCAGTATCCTCTTGGCTCAGGGTTGGCATGTCGATAGCACTGAGGTAACCGCTTATATCAGTCTCATCGACAGTTATCTTTGCAAGGTAGAGATTAGTGTAGTATCACTCAAACGCCCCAACTGTGCCTACTGCAGTGATATGGTGTGTGTCTGCATGCACAATCTGGCTGAACAAATTTGCCTCCCTCTCTTTCCAGCTCAGCCATGCTAGGAATTTCCCTGCCCTGTCAACTGACTCATAAAGTTTGTGTTGTGTTACCAGTATTTGAGACTGAACTTCCCTTTCGGTTATCGCCCGGAGCAGTCGGCAGGTAATCTCCAGCTATCTAAGTAGGATAGCCTCATTTTCAGGGGTGACATTTTGCTTGAGGTCGAGAAGTTGGCTTTCTAAGGCTTCTATCTCAAGGGCTTCCGCTCTGAGTTTCCTCGCTATTGTGTCCTGTAGCCTGCCTCGAATAACTGCTTCGTAGGCTTCCCATAGGGTAACCGTGGAGAGGACCGAGCCATCGGTTTCTTGAAAGAACGAATCAGTGACTTGTTTGATCACCCTCAACACTGCAACATCCCGCAGTTCGCATGCGGCCAGCCGGCAATCTGATGATGCTCCACGTGGGGTCCCACCTATACGTAGTCTTAATGGTGAGTGATTAGAGATGCCTCTAGCCAGGTATTCTGCCTCCTCAACTGTCCGTACTTCCCCTGCAGGAGCAAACAATTAGTCTAATCTTGAAAAAGTCTTATGTGCCCCAGAGAAGTATGAGTAGGTGCGTGCAAGCATGTGTTGCCTACGCCACAAGTCTGTCAGCCCCATTGACCGCACAAATTCGGCCAGCGGGGTGGGGACTCGGGTCCCCTCTGTCATTCTGGACCGATCACAAGACGGGTCCATAACATCATTAAAGTCACCCCCGATAATGTGTATCGGGGAATCTGAATCCAACAATATCTTAGCAACTGCTCCAGCGTTTGGGGTTGTAGTTTAGGCGGGCATATACGCTAATCAGTGTGATCTCCCTCCTTCCCCACACCCCCCGGACAGCTGCATAAGTGCCATTGGGATCTATCCAGGACCTATCAATGCGGAATGGCAAGGTTTTCCTGATGAGGATCGCAACCCCTCGGGAGAATCCAGCGTGTACTATTGTGACTTATGTCCCTCTACCTATAAATGTACACTGCGTGCCCCGGAGATGGGTTTCTTGGAGGAGAACCACGTCGGGCCTGGTCCTCTTAAGGTACTGATTAACCAATACTCTCTGTAAAACCCAGACCATTGACATGCCAGGTCATAATTGTATAGGGTAGGTCAGCCATAATGTATGTGTTTGGCAGTGATACCGTAGGTGTCAATCGCACCCCCTCCCTCCCTCCCCCAGCCCATCTGTCTCAATAGTTTGTCATGGGATATTCTGTGGCAATTTAACTGAAGAACAAAACTAATCCTTAAACTAGGATTACCTTTCTCCCCATTCCGAACTCCCTTCCCACTTACTCCCACACAGTACTCCTATTCCCCAAAATGTCAACATGACAACTCTGTTTATGTATCCATCGAGAAGTCTGTTGATCTCGCCTCTCACCCCCCCCCCCCAACTCCAAATTACCAACAAACAACAAAAGGATATATGGTGTTGGAGAGAAAGGAGTTCAGACTCTCAAATTTGGCCCATCGGGAGGATGGGGAGAGGGGGTGGGGGGGCGGGCCTCCTCAGCAGTAGTCTGTTGCGGTTCTGCTCTCATCGCACACCCGTAGCTTAGTCCTTTTCACCACCCTCCTTGTGTTGCATTTGGGGAACATCTTCTTTCTCTTGAATCACATTGCCCGATTTCTCTGCATTGTTGATGGCCTTAAGTAACGGATGATCACTATTGGTCTCAGCTAGTGAGGCACTATCGGAGTGGACAGTCTCCGCATTGTCCTCTTGGTTAGAGTCCCCATCAGGGTTTCTGGTTCGGCCAGTACCATCCTCCGAGGCCGCCCACTGTCTCCCATACAGGGTGGTCGGCAATGTGGTACCACCGGGCTTCTTGAGATTCCCTGTTAGCTACCTCCTCAATTTCATCCTCTGTGGTCTAGGTTCCCACCTGGGGGGTTTCCCTGGACGGACCCTCTGTCCCAACTGTGTCTCGCAGCAGCCTTGTTCTGGGCGGTTCCCTGGAATAGGACCTTCAATTTAGCCAGAAAGAGGAGTATATATTGAAGTTTCATGATTCGAAGTTTGCTTTTCATGGAATCGAAGGTTTGCCGCATCTTCTGCACATCCCTGGAGAAGTCGGGGGAAAATCATAATGTTGGCATTGGCCAGTTTGAGTTCCCCTACTTTTCTTGTCTCACTGAGGATCATATCTCAATTCTAATAATTCAAGAATTTTGGATTCAGGAGGCGTGGCAGGGCTCCTGGGGGGGCCTCACATTGGGCATCCTATGTGCCCTTTCGATGATAAAACAGGCGGAGAATGGGAGAATATTTTGCAGCCACTTCGCAAGGAAGGCGACCGGGTCGGATCCTTCCTGTCCCTCTGGAAACCCAATGAAGCGAAGATTATTTCTCCTAGTCCTATTTTCAGCATTGTCCACCCGCCAGGCCTTTTCCCGCATATCTGCTTGAAATTCCTTAATGTCTTTTTGGAATGCATGTGACGTATCTTCTACTTCCGAGATGTGTTTTTCCGCCTGTGTTACTCGGTCCACAATATTGCGGACATCCTGCCGCAGGAGGGTCACCTCTGATCTGATCTCAGCCATCCTGCCCTCGATGGCTTCCCTTGAGGCATGGATCGCCTGAAGAATGGTAGTGGTGCCCGGTAGATCCGCCTTGCCAGATTCAGCCAGCGGCGGGATTGCTTGGTGAACTTGTCCATTTTCCCTTGCTTCTGTGTCTTGGGTTCTTTATCCGTTGCCACAGAGGATTCCATAACAGTCCTTATTCAAAAGTACCCAATGGGTCACAAACCTGTTGCCTATTTTAGTGGACTATTAGATACAGTAATGAAAGGTCACTTTCCTTATGAGTGAGCACTTGCTGCAGCAGCTTTTGCTGTAGAACAGAGTAGTACTATCAAGGTAGGATGCCCAATCACACTGTATGTTGAGCACTCTCCATTTGCTGTGCTGCAGAAAAGCAAAAGTACACTGACCACTCAAAGAGTGAAAGGTTATGAAGTAATAGTGTCAAATCCTTCTATCTGCATTGAGCGAGTGCACTCAGTCAATCGTGCAACTTTTTTTAATGCGCACACTAGAGCCCATTGATTATGACTGTAGCGTAACATTGGAGGAGGATGTTCACCAGGCACATAAGGACCCCTTGTCTGATGGCCGACAATTGTTTATTGATGGTTCCTGATGGATAGACCAGGCGACAGCATAGAGGTGCAGCTGTTGTTGAGGCTATTGGTACATCTACTGATTATATCTTACACACATTGCACCTCTTACCCTTGCCATCCCAAGACTCAGCCCAAGTGGCTGAGTTAAAATTTATAACGGCCCTACAGGCTTGTCAGGGGCAGCCAGTAATGATATACACTGATTCAGCATATGTAGCTTCCACTGTTCACTCAGGACTGAAGAGATGGGAATGACAAAGATTTCATGCTGACCTTATTGCTGCATTGCACATACCTTGTCAAGTAGCAATGCTTAAGTGCCAGGCACATACAAAAGGAACAGAACTGGTGTTAAAGGGAAATGAAGCTGCTGATACAGCAATGAAGGAAGCTAATTTATATGAAATGAAAACATGCAGTATGCACACTTCAGATGCAGATGATGAAGTTGAGATAAAACACTATGAGAATATTTCTACACGAGCATTATTAGACATTCAAAATGCAGTACCACAACATGAGAAACATCGCTGAAAATCAAGGGGGAGGGAGTGCCTGGATTTATAGATCTCCTTTATAGATCAGCAACTTCAAATAAAGTTATAATGCCCGAGTCCCTACTAATAACAGCCCTTCAACAACTTCATTTACCAACATTCAATTCTAAAAGAGAAATGATGGATGAATTAAATAAAAACTGGTTTATCTCTAATCTAGGACCATTAGTTAATGTATCCTAGCTTCATGTCATATGTGTTATCAGTACTCCAATACGAGATAACCAAAAATGGCTTCATCCTCCTTCATTCCAAGACCAATAGGTCCTTCAAAGAGTTACACATAGACTTTGTCGATATAATACAAAAATGTAACGGATATAGGTACTTGTTAGTATTGGTGTGTCTGTTTTCAAGATGGATTGAAGGGGGACCCTGTTCCAGGTGTGATGCTGACCAGGCAGCCAAATTCCTCGGGAGAGATGTCTTACTGAGGTGGGGGGCTCAAGCAGCAATGAGCAGCGATAATGGCAAACACTTCGCTAATGCAGTATTTCAGCAAATTACTAAAATATTAAGAGTAGAACACCAGTTTACCTCAGTTTACCACCCTGAAAGTAATGGAATAGTCAAGACTGGCTTCTTAAAAAGCAAATTGTCAAAAATGTGTGAGACACTGAAAAATGTTATGTTCGTGGTGATTTATAACGCGCGCGGCTACTCAGAGGAGTGTCACGGCGCAAGAAAAAGAATTGGCTTTACTGCCTTCCCCTTGCTCTGTATTGCGTTGAGAAATGCCCCTTCAAAGGATCATCATTTGACCCCTCACCAAGTCGTAACAGGTAGGCATTCTAATTTTTCCTTCAAACAAAATCAAATGATTTGTTCTGATACGAAGTCTGCATCAGAAAGTGTTTGGCAAGAAATGAATGCATACATGTCTGCCTTAACCAAAGCTGTGCAGGTTTATTGTAAACAGGTTCAGCTGCAACAGGCCAACAGTACTACTGCACCACCCCTGCCTTTTTCTACAGCAATAAGCATTGGTTCCTGGGTCTCCGTGCGCCACTTCGTAAGGACATGGAAAGACCCCAAGTTTCTAGGCCCCTTCTAAGTAACACAGAGCAGTAAAAGTGGGGGTGATGCGAAACTGGGTGCACGTAACTGACCTTATTCCCTTTCTGGTGTCACTCCCACATAGAGGGGAGGGGGCAATGGTCAAAGAATAAATGACACAAAGAAGAGACAGTTAAATGATATTTTTCGTATTACGAAAATGAGCTCAGTGGTTATGATTATTACTTTTATAATTTGCTATTGTATTATGTGTTATGTAGATGCAAAAGACCACACCCATAGGGAAGAAATATTAAGCTTTCGCAGAGCTGTTCTTAATGAAACAGATGTACTTCCTTTGCATGATTCTTTACTTGATAATTTGTGGTATAAAAGTATGCATAATATTGGTACCAATACACAAAATGATAGTTGTCATGTATGTTCTCTTATTCGCCATGCCATAGAAACACCACCTTTAATGTATACTAAAGAAGTGCCTGTTAACAAAACAAACTGTTTATTGCAACTTTTCTTGTGTAGGATAAAAGCACAGTTACAGCCAACTCATGTTAGTCCTGTGACTGCCTGAGTTAATATAATTAGATTTGATACAACCCCTGAAATTTTTCAAATTCGGACAGATAAAGAAAGAGATAACCAGAATGAAGGGAGCACGGCAGAATTATACTTACTTAAATTGGGAGAAAGCGGCTTTAGATTGAGGTATTCTATGGAGATCTAATCCATCATTCACCTGTAGTAATTATTCTGAAAAACCACTACTCCTAGATTGTGCTGTCAGGCCAGTATTAGGTATTGAAGCATCGGTATTTACCAATAATAAATGGTTTACTGGAGCAAGGTTCACATGTAGGGCCATATCTTTATGGAATGACACAGAAACTAATAGTCCTTTGAGATTTGATGATATAAAAGGATCATGTCAGCAAGTATGAGAGATGAAAACATACAGAGATATACATTGACTGGAACTAAAAGTCATCCTAAACTGGCTGCAAAACTAATGAGATTTTCTCTTTGCTTTCAGGGAAATAGAATTGCTAACGTGGGAACTGTAGCTCAACTATATACAATGCCGATATGTAGGGTGGCACCGCCAGCCTAATGGATATTTCCTGGCAGTATGGCGCTTGAATATACATTTATCTACCCCCTGACTTGAGTGGAATCTGCTCTTTTGTGACTCTACAAACCCCATCTATGGTAATACCAACAAAAGAAATAAATGATTTGCATTTGCTTTCTATGAGTAAAGCATTAACTTTGCTGCATCGTCACAGAAGAAAAAGGATGGCTGAGTACTTTGGAACCTCAGTGTGGCAGGATGTGCCCAAGGAGTATAGGCTGTTCAATGACGCCCAAGCATTTTTTTGGGAGTCTGTTACACGTGTTTCAAGCAAAAGCAGCTGCTCGCTGGGTCCAAATTACCGAGTGGGAGTTAATAAAGACCATTAATGCGACTGACTTTAATACCATTAAAGAGGAACTGCGTTGAATTAGACTTAAGGTAAAGGAACAAAGATATATATTTGACTTGACGACAACAATCAAAAGAGGGGTATGTAAAAAGATTAATTCTGTATGCTGTACTTTTATACCAGCAAATGATGAAGATGAAGGAAACCTGCCTCAGGCCCTATTGACTTTGCATAATTTGCATACAGATAAAGAAAGAAGGGAATGCCCAAACGAGTGGTTGCCTGGCTGGTTCGACTGGGTGCCGTCCTGGATGTCAGGGTTGTTTAAGGCCTTGTTACCTATAATAATTCTGTTTCTATTGATGTGCCTAGTAATTCAGATTATTTTAGTATGTTGCAAGAGGGTTACAGCTAAAGTGGGAGGTATGTTTCCTATAATAAGAAATAAAGAGATGCATAATACACAACTTGTAGAAATGTACAGGCATACTGAAGAAACAGTCGAAGAATCGACTAGAGAGGGAAATGAAAGGAATCAAAACCATAATTTAGCTTTAGGCCCTAATCATTCTGTTCACTATTCTGCTTTACCCGTCTCTCACCCAGAAACAGAAAAGCATTATTATCGTGTAACGAAGGAAATTTTGTATGAGGATGTTTAAATGTATGGTTAAAGTGCATGTATAAATTACACATTTTATCTGGTAATAATATACAGCCTGCTTTGAAAAAAGGTCTAAATGCGGTCTGACTTTCAAGAGTTCTTTCTTCTTAGGGTGTGTTACAGGGAACCTTTGTGACTTGAATATGTTGCAGGAAATTCAGAGCAGCAGAGGATGTTCCAAACTTAGATTTATATAGGTAGCGTGACTGCTACAGTCAAGAATAGAGGAAAGCTGCACTTTTAGAGGAAATATGTGCAGACTGGGTGGGACAGAACGGAAAAGGAGGAAGCGTTTTCTATTCTAAATATTGTATTGAAGGTATGGCTTTTTGCCAACAATACTATATTATAAGAATGGACTCACAGCCTGTGTAATTTGAGACTGAATTGTGCTTCTCTTATGGTGCGGTCACTCTTCCAGCTGTCATATTCTGTGCATATGCAATAAACTTGCTTGTCCTCCCTTTGTTGCAGATGTGGTGATTAAGGATTTTAGATACTTAAAGGATTACCCCCCGACATATTTATTTCATTTTCTATCTAATCCTCCATTTCAAGATGGAGGGCTCCGGTCGCCCATATAGACTCAGGATTAGGCTAGCACAGTATCTCTGGGCCTTCCATAGCCCCTATACCCTGCATATCCTAGCCTTCCAATTGGAATTAGGGATATCTTTTGAATCTAAAACCTAACGAGGCAAATTCTCTTTCCTGTATTTATTTTATTTTGTATCCAATTCTCAATTTCAAGACGGCGACCTCCCATCCACCGCATAGACTCTGGATTAAGCTTGCACAATATCTCTTGGCCTCCCATAGCCCTTATACGCTGCGTATCCTTGCCTTCTAATTGGAATAAGGACATATATTGAATCTGCCACATAATAAGGCCACTTCTCTTTCTTGAATTTATTAAATGTTGTATCTAATTCTCCATTTCAAGAATGCGGGCTCCCATCAGCTGCATGGACTGGAAATTAAGCCCACACAGTTTAGGATATTACTTGGCCTGGTGTGACCTCCACTAACATACAGTGTTAAACTAACATTTCCTGCTAAATTCGTACAAAATCAATTTAATAGATACCACGGTTACGTGAATCCATGGGTGTTTCACTTCACCCAAAGTAAAAATGTCATCTGTCACATATTCTAAGATGGCGGCCTCCCATACCTATTTTACCTCTGGGTCCAGCACGTGTTACTAAAAACTAAAAAGCGACTGTCATACACCCTAAAAATGGTGCTAAAGCACCACGCCGATGAAATGCTAGCAAATCATTATTTGGGACTTAACCCAGGACGAGATAAGAGAACTTTGTGCTCTATCAAGAACCCAATACCAGTCCCACTTATGCCTCGATTTACTGGGTGTCCCTAAAGTGATCCTCTTCCCAACAGCATTCCTTTGAGTACTCATCGTAACTAAATTTTATATATTCCCCCAATGTTTGATCACGTAGCTACAGACTACGTGGGGAAAAAACCTTTACCTAACTGTATTTGAATGCATGACGCTGTACAATAGAACGGGAATACAGCATATGTACCTCGCTTTCCATATTGTCTGACAGCAGCTATATACGTTATCCAATAAAAGACGGTAATGTGGGGGGTCCTAAACCTTGTCATGTCGCAGTATAACCTGTCATGATTGCAGTACGATCTCAGGGACTGTCATTCTAGTGCAGCCTGATGAAACAGTGATGTGATTTGAAAAGATGGAGGGTCGCCTCTTGTCTTTATTTTTGGATGTAACTTACTCCAAGTTTCACTCTGCACGTTCCCTATACAGAATGTCACCCTGGTGTACTACCTTACGCAAATCCTCTAAATATTTACCTGTACCATAATACTGGACACTTAAGTTTATAGAACAGCATACTGTTACTTTATTCTGCCTTTGATTCTAAAAAAATCTGGTTCAGGTGTTTAAGAGCGGTCACTATGGCAGATGCTTTGCCTTTCCATGACATGCCAACATTTATATGCCATCTTGAATACCAGCATGCTAATTGTACTAAACACCTAAATGCAATGTTTACTTGCTGCACATAGTTACTTGTTTTATCTAGACAAAATATATCAAGATGTTTAGCCTGTTGGTTCATTTGATTACCACTGGATATAAACATGAACCATATGGAACTTAAACAGTTGATTTTGCACTTCTAATTATGAGCCTTGAGAAAGCCCCAGGCAATACGGGGCAAAACATGATTCAGCTGCTTTTGTATTTGTTACCCTGTGCAACACTTCAATATTGATGGATACATTGAAACATTCACTGTAAACAAAATGAACAACTGAAAGAACATAGTAAGGAACTCATATTGTTTTATCTGAATGGGAGGACGCACTTAACCTTTTTACAAAAGTACATAAACAGGCGCCAGGGATGGTTCATGGAGATCCCCCAGATAGTTGCTACTTCCTGAGTTGCATCCAAATGATAGAACTTGTGTGAAACCTGTAACGTAGGCACATGGGCCTCACCTAGCAATTACATAAGACATAGATAGTGTTAGGAGGATCTGGTTCAACTGCATATGGAACATCAGTGTTCAAATCAGTTTTGGTTCATGACTGAATGAGTTATGTAATCAGTTTCTGTATTCCTTGGTTTCTGTTTGTGTTTAAACATCCTGGAGTAAAGCTGCTTCACTGCATGGGTAGCCACGCAATATAGAAGGACTGCGACAGGGAAGAAGGGCGTAAAGTTAATTCTCAGTTACTTACTTGTAATTCTACTCTTTCCCATCACAGTCTAGGTTTCCAACCCTCCTACTCCTTTTGGTTCGTCTTACTTCTTTCGTATTGCAGGATGTGAGGTAGTGCCCCCAGCCCTTTTGAACATAGGATTCGTGCTGGGGCCTTTTTAGGAGGACGGGGAACTATTCTTTGGAGAGAGGATGTGGCCTTACCTCCAGAGCTGCAGACTTTGGCACTTGGGAACAAGGTTTAAGTCTCAGCATTGGCTCACCATCCTGTGATTCTGAGCAAATCACTTAATCTCCCCGTGCCTACCACAAAACAAAATGAATGTGTCCTTGTGTAACGTAACTGGTGCTCAGGTAACGTGCCATGCGCAAAAAGGAGCTTCAGAAGGATCTAGAACAAGTCGCCCTCCACTCAAAGAATACAATCAAAAAAAATGTACAGTCACAAAAAATGACCTGCTCTAATATGGGACAGTCTTCCTGAGCATACCTAAAGCCATATCTTGGCTCTAATATTTTGGTACCAACTTATATAATGCTGTCCAATCTAGGTGCTCCTATCCCTAGTTTAAAAATTGTTTAGTGTCATTCCCCAGTATACAACCAAACATATACATTTCACAACAAAAGTCAATGTGCATATCACAACAAAGAAATAATGTGTGAGAATTTTGAAGGTGCCTCACGGAAACACCACCATGGGAGCTGCTGGTAGGTTCTCATTACTGGCAACCTCCAGAACCATAAAGAAATAGTGTGAAAAAAGTGCACGAATAATTTGAAAGTGTGAAAAAGGTAAAACACGCACTTGGAAAGACTTCCGCGTGCAACCCAATACTGTCGCACTCCATCAGTTTTTATGGCTTTCCATAAAAACTGATGGAGTGCGAGAGTAGGTCTTGGTTTTAAATTGAGCAGACACACGGCAGTCATTAAACATTGATGGTTTTGCCAGTGGTCGTTGTAGGAGAGTAGGGTCTGCTTCCTATGGTTACCCCTACTTTTTGCTGTGCTTCACTGGTTTTTCGACTTTAGTATGGCTGTGGCCCTGCTAATCAGGACCACAGCCTAGCTGTTCTCTCTCTAAATTGATACCATGTACTTTAGGTACATACCAGATTGGTTACTGAGGCACCCTTGTGAGCCCCTTTATATGGTACTTTAGGTACCCTGGGGATAGGGACCCCAGAGGCTTACCAGGGGCTGCAGCATGTATTGTGTCACAGAGGAGAGAGGAATATCACACTTAAGTTTGAGTTGGTCATTGCACTTCATACAAGTATTGAGGTGAATATACAGACATCATACCAATTATTGTGCATCATTGTCTATTGTTATTTATTAACCTGCACCTATTCTTTCTAGCTGCTGCTTCCACTTGGAGGGTACCAGTCCGTGGAGTCTTGTTTCTTTCCCTGCCTTCCTTTGTTTTGTTCCCTCCTTTCCCTTCATATCACCATTGTGTTCTAGGGTTTGATAGACACAATCCGGGTAGAGGGGAAGGGTTGGGTCTGTCTTCGGTTCCTGGCACTCCTGCGGAAACTGCTTGGGGATCCTTACAGATATAGCCAAACCATATACTCTTAAGCGCATTATAATCCTCGCGGCTAATGACAACTTTGCTTTGGCTTTATCAAAACATGTCATGTGAGGTGTCAAACACTTTGGAATACTACCCCCCCCCCGTCAGTTCTGGCGGCGGGGGTTGTATTCCACCTTTCTAGAGGGAGAAGATATGTAGTTACTGTTAAACCCGGTTAAAGTTAAACAGAGCCCCAGCATCACAAAATGGATGCTGCTGCCACAGACATGATTCTGCCCTCCTGCTGCTGGACGGACGAAACTCCAGCAGGGGAGGCCTGGACAATAGGTTTCCTGTCCAGGGAGGTGCCAGCACCTCCCC
Source organism: Lissotriton helveticus (assembly GCF_964261635.1). Taxonomy (NCBI): domain Eukaryota; kingdom Metazoa; phylum Chordata; class Amphibia; order Caudata; family Salamandridae; genus Lissotriton; species Lissotriton helveticus. The sequence goes on along the minus strand of NC_136073.1, from coordinate 613,764,390 downwards.
TGATGGACTCTAGTGTATTGGGGCAGGGTGGGTTGCATTCAGTGAATGCTTTTCAGACACTACCTCAATCAATCAGGAGTTTGTTAAAGCGCGACTACTCACCCGTAAGGGTCTCAAGGCGCTAGGGGTGGGGGGGGTTGGGGGGGTGCAGGTTCCATTCCATCAAGGAGGGGGTCTGTCGAAGAGCCATGTTTTGAGGTTTCTTGGGAAGATGGGGAGCGATGTTGTCTGTCTGAGGTGGAGCGGAAGGGCGTTCCATTCTTTGGCCACGAGGAAGGAGAAGGGGCGGCCTCCCGATCTGGTCTTTCTGGTGCGGGGGACCACAGCGTAGGAAAGCTGGGCTGATCGTAGGGTCCTTTGGGGTGCGTGGAATTTGAGTCGGCTGTTCAGGTATGCTGGTCCGGTGCCGTGGAGGGCCTTGTGTGCGTGGGTGAGCATCTTAAAGGTGATTCTCGCCTCGACGGGGAGCCAGTGGAGTGTGCGCAGGTGCTGGGAGATGTGGCAGTGTTTTGGCAGGTTGAGGACCAGTCTTGCGGCGGCGTTCTGGATGTTCTGTAGCTTGTAACTACCTGGGGCACACAAGGTGCTCCATGCATTTCCCAGTTCAAAGCGGTTGCTTGGGCACTCAGCCCCAGCTCCAGCGCGAAACTGGACAAAGGGGAAGGGGTGTAACCACCCCCTCCCCAGGTCTACCCATAGGTGGGACCCTAGAGTTAGCTGAACACCTAATCTTGCTATAAGAATAGGATCCCAGTCCCTAGGACTTTAGATTACCCTGGACGAAACTCTGCAACATATATCTTGGACCTTCGACATTCCATATCGAGTGGAAGACGGAAGAAATCTCCCTTGTGGTCAAGGAGTGACCACCCTGTCCAAACAGGCACCAACTCCATCTTGGCTGGTCTGCATTTTCGAGGCTCCCGCCGGATCCCGAAGAATCTGCAACACAGGACATGGACTTACAGACATCTCTGACGCTGACCTGCGCTCCCAGCAAAGATGAGACCTGTAGCGGACACGAGAGACGTGGGACCGGAACTCCTGGACATCCTGCATTTTTGCAACTGCACCTTTCTTCCCAAGGTATCCCGAAGTTGTGCATTGGGGTATTTGAAGCCCCTGCCCCCAGCACCTTTTGCACCAAAGCTCAGAGGCCCACACTCCACGAATGTCCCGTGGGCCTGCTCTGTGCATTTCTGCTCGAGGCTCCATCGCGGTTCCTAGTCCGTTGGCTAGTGAGCTCCCACAAAGGGCAATCACTTGTTTCTTGAGCTTTCCTGATTGCTCCAGACATGCTCTCACTCCTCTCCAAAGGAGGAGTCCCTCAGACCTTGCTGGTCTGAACCGAAGCCAATCTTGTCATCTTGCGTGGATTGCTGTTGCCAAGACTTGTTGGGTCCAATCCGGATTACGAGGCTGCAGCACTCGAGGTCCTTCGTGGGACAGCTTGAATCCAGCTCCTGGTCGTCATCGATGCCACCTGGACCTCGTGGCTGAAGAGTCAAGCTTCACCTCTTTCACCTGAAAACACCAACATAGGCTGGCATCTTCCCCTCGTTATCCGGGTCACTGGCTAGTGACCCAGACTCTGTCCCTTCAGCTTTCAGGTTCTTCAGATCTCCAATCCACCCTTGGATCCACCCGGACACTCTTCCTCTGGTCGCCTGCAGCATTTCTTCACAGCTCTCCACTGGAATTGACGACGAAACCCAACACCAAAAGACACCTATGCACCCGGCTTCCGTGGGTGAGGTAACTCGAGTACTCCGGTGCTCCCGTGGGTCTTGACTTTCGAAGTGTCTAAGTCTAAAAGGGTTCCATCGTAGTTCACCTAGAAGTGCCCTTAATCTTTAAAATTATAACTTGTTCGTTCTCCATAGAAAGTCAATGGTGATCTGCAGCTGTGTTTAGACACTGCACGCGTCCCCGTGGGCCTCCTACATCCTAACCTTGGGTGGTTCTAGGTAGCCCCAGCGGTTCTACAGGCCCTAGGCCTGCTTTCTAACTCTCATGTGGTTCTTATACCACTATTTTAGTATATGGTTTGTGAGGCCCCTAGGGCATAACGTATACTGTGCAACTTATTGTATGCTAATTAAGTTCCTTGTATTGTACTTTTACCTCTGACCTCAAAGAGACCAAAGGGGTTGTGTTTAGATTAAATACATATATATTTCATATATACCTTGTGTGGTGTTCTTTCATTTGATCATTCAAGAGATTATAATTGGTAAAACAACTTGCTTAACTCGCCTCCAAGTCTTAGCCTGAAGGCTGCTTTCCACAGGTACCATTAGCATAGCTTTCTATAAGATTGACTTTACAACCTACCATCAATAAGGGTCTTTTGGACTGGTGCAAGGTGCCCACTAGAATAGTGGACATCATATACCAGGCCACCTTCTCACAGTCGTTTAGCTCGTTTATAGTTTGTAGAAGCAAAAAACCTGTGGAATTTTTGCTTCGATAGTAGGGGGTCAGAATTGGGTTGCACGCAGAAGTTTTTTCAAGTGCGTGTTTTACCTTTTTCACACTTTCAAATTATTTGTGCACTTTTTTCACACTATTTCTTTATGGTTTTGATTTTGCTAATGATGAGAACCAGAGCACACTGGTGAGAACCAACCAGCAGCTCCCATGGTGGTGTTCCCATGAGGTACCTTCAAAATTCTCACACATTTTTAGGACTCGCCTGAGCCAGTGCATGCGCTGCTCTGCGAGACATTTAGTAAGCAGGTTTTGAAAGTGTTTCCACAGGCTTTTGGTGGCCTCAAGCTTGCGGTCATGCGCACAGTCGCCATCTGTTTTTCCTCCTCACGGTTCATTAAAACGCGGTGCTATCACTTTCGCCGTGGCTGGCGCTTGCGCGTGCACCACTTTTGAGGCCGGGCTTGTCTTGTCTTGTCTTTTACTTTCACGGCCGCATGTGCATTCCTCGCGGGCTTGCTCTCCCAAGCGTGCGCTTCAACACAGACGTTGACCGGACATGACCCCCTCGCTACACAGGCTCAACATCCTTCATTTTTCTCATAAGAGGGATTGCTAGAGAGGCTTCCAAACACGGCAGTATTAACACTCGGCAGCACTGTCCTGACAAAGCCTGGCCCCGCTTAAAAGGACAAGCTCATTCATTGCAACCATTCATGCGCTGGATCCAACCATTCCAGACGTGGACGGATGTGGCTTCCTAACTCCCCTACATGGCCTTCCCACATGCCGTGCTCGAGGCCACACAACTTTGCCTTCCAACCGTAACTGCATGTATTTTTAATGCAGACGTACCATAGTATGTACATGCCAGTCTAGCATTAAACACAAATCAAGTTTGAAGTTGTTATAAAAGCCACCATGCTTCGCCACAATTGTTAAAATGCAAGACCGTCCGCTTCACCCATGGAAGGAGAGCATAGCGTTTGTTACTGCCCAGCTTTAACGGACCACCCAACTGGTCATCCCCCGCCCGCCCTGATCTCCTTAATCGAGAAATTCCTCCTTTTGGAAGGCCTCAGCCCCCCAATCCGGTCCCTCCCTCCTTTACCCTGTAATCCGACCCGTTGCCGCCTCTTCACTAGCCACTTAAATTGGTGCCCCCGGCGCGCTTTTGTTGCCTTATAACCCTAGTCAGCGTGTATGTGTTTTTGATTTTTTGGATTACCCAGCCTTGCCCACAAGCTTGTCTCCTCCCCTGAGACAGCGACCCCGCCCACTGTTACTTGCTTCCACCACCTCTTGCTCCCGACCCCCCTCCCAGCATTCCTTCCCTCCATTGAAACCTCCCGCAGTCCGGGACACAATCCCCCCTATTGGGCGCCCCCCTGTACCCTTTCCCCCTTCCGCCACCTCCCAAGCCATGCGAGTCACCCATCCTTAATTTGCCCCCCAAACCCCCCTCCCCCGCTCACTGAAACCTCTGCTTCCTTCCCAACTCTCCACAACTAGCCCCCTGCTAGCAGATCGAGCCCGGAAACACCTCCATCCTCCTGAATGGCAACCAAACCATACCACCATCCTCCATGTGCACCGCTGCAAGGTCCGTCAGGTGGCCCTGGGCCCAGATTCGGGTGCAGCCGCACCCAACCTCCCCTTGGAAACCGCACACCCTCTGCCCCACAGCCCCCAAGTTCCACCCAGCCAGGCTCTATTAACTCCCACCTTTGAGGGTGACAGTCTTCCCAGCACCCCTGCACCCATCACCCTCGGCCCTCCCCGCATCCTCCCTTGCAATACACCCCTTCACCCCTCCCATGACCATGCCCGGCCCCCTCACCATGTCTCCCGAGCGCCCACAGAAACTGTAACCAACCACACCGGGCTCAGAAGTATGAAAGGTTATGGCATGAAGACTACCCAGCTCATGCATACGTCCCCTCCTGCAAGCCCCCCCGTTGCTCCTGCGCTCCGCCGCTTTCCCATCCGGCATTCCTAGCGCTCTCCTTAACTTCGCAATGAAACCCCTCGCTGCCCCTTCCCCAGGCTGCCCAATCACGGTATCCCCTCCTTGACCCTTCCAGCTGAGCCCGCCGACGAGACCAATCACCCTGCCTAGGACATTGAACCACGCCGAGACCCAAACCCAGCCCCCACCCCCCTCCAAGATCAGCAGCTCCGAGCATAAGCCCCCACCCGCCATTCCGTCTGTCTTGTTACGCCACCCTGTGCTCCAAAGCACCACCATCTACACCTCCGCAACCCTCAACTGAGCATCCCACAGCCCGAGACCCACCCCCTTTCTAGAGGGCCCTTTCCTGCACTCAAGCATTCCTGTGTGCACCCCGAAGCCCACCCATCCACAACTTCACTGCCAATTTCATTGTGGTCCTCCCCATCCCTCTGTCGCACTTCATCCCTGAACGATTGCATTCATATGCCACATCCAAGCACCACGACCACCCACGGCCCCTCGCAACCAGATGCGCACACTCCACATCCGACTCCTCCGACCGGCATAGGCGGCCGCGGATGCAACCCATCAGAGAGTAAACCACATTGTCGCTAGGAGCTGTGTATTCATTCATTATTCATTGGTAATACCAAATCTTGCAAAAGCCGCTACCAACCGCTAATGGAATGAGGACACTATTTGTGTATTGCGCTCAGCCGCACTATTGCTCAGCAAGACATTGCGTCTGTTCCAATCACCGTTTACAAATGCATTTGTTGTAATCAAATGCAAGGTGGCATCCCGGCGAATCCGGGAGTGGAGCCCCATTATGCCGCTCCGTGCTGACCATCCGCCCCACCCCCACAAACCACCTCCGCCTTCCCCAGCATTATTCCCCTTCCAGTGTTATAAGTGACACTTATAAGTGTTTAACCATGCAACAGTTGGTGTTGTTGCACCAAGGATATTCTGCTGCATAACTAATTACTTATAAGGTCCCAAAAGCGAGACCTATTTGCTATGCCAAAGCGTGTTTCTTTGTTGTGATATGCACATCGACTTTTGTTGTGAAATATATATGTTTGGTTGTATACTGGTAAATGACACTAAACAATATTTAAACTAGGGATAGGAGCACCTGGACAGCATTATATAAGCTGGTACCAAAATATTAGAGCCAAGATATGGCTTTGGGTATGCTCACGAAGGCTGTCCCATATTAGAGCAAGTCATTTTTTGTGATTGCTCATGTAAAGTGCGCCACTGCCTCCGGGTCGAGTTCAAGCTATATCAATCTGCAATAAATAAATAAATATTCTTTGAAACTTGGTGGCTTGTCTGATGAGAGGAGCAGACACTTAATATGTAAGGACTATGGAGAAGAGTAGAACTCAGAGTAATGAAGATAAACAGTAAGTAACCGGTCATTATTTTGCAACTATTGTTCAATAAACCCAGAGCTGCTTATTTCTGTAGATGAAACTTGGACTTAAACAGAAAAAATAAACTAAAATAAAAAGGTAATATTTGCAAGAAATCTGTTATCACAAAAGAGATGCAGTATTCCTTTGAAACAAAGAGGCCATTACTCGGTGCTTTAAATGGAAAAAAATAAGTGCAGGTACTCATCAAATTAAGTTAGGGGTGTGGCTAGTGGGCGGGGCTAGGGATGGGATATGATACACTGGCACTTCTTCCATCTGATGTGTATTCATTTTGTACTTGCATTGTCCTTGTTAGTAATCTTAAATGCCCCATATGTACAGATTCCTTCTACAAATGTGACATAATACATGCTTAGTAATGAATAGCCATTTTGCTGTTATGATCCACTAAAATAAGTATGCAGCCCATTGCACTTAAAGTGTTCTTCACATATTCTGTGTGGTCCTTGGCCAGAAATCTTTTCACACTGCTCAACACTGTAATTTTTAAACCTTCCTTGTCTGATCATGAGCCATTGCTGTGAATTAGGCCAGCACTGAGTGATGTTGGGCCACCACTGTACTATCTTGTGCCAGTGATGTGGGGTCCTGGTTCAGCCCTATCAGACCTTGCCTCTGAACTTTCAGATCTTTGCTCGGTACCGTGCTTTTCACAGAGAACACAGACTACGAAAAGATCAGGATGAGCTCACAAAGAATAGCACTTAGTTCATATTGGCATGCATGCAAAAACCTGTGAAACAGGGGAGACTTTTAGCTTTAAATTATAATTTAACTTTCTCATCCCTTTTCTTTCATTCTCAAGAAAGCTAACAGAAAATAAAATTGAAATGTATCTCTCTAATAACTATTAGGTTTTCCCAATATGTTGACATGTATACATTGGTGGTCTGTAATGTAAGTGGCCATGGTCCTTCCACCTATCTTTACTACATGAAAGGAGATTGCAGGAGAAAACCCTGGCCCAGCAGCATCAATATGCACACTCCTAGACTACTGCTTTACCATTTTTTTTTCTTTTAAACTAGGTAACACCAAACCGTATTTGTACAGTCCTGGGCATCGTCCCTCCTTTAGCACCATAGTTTTCAAGAGATCCTCATTTAAAGGGCTCATCTTCATTTCTTCTTATATGCAATGAGATCTCAGCAATGTGGGGTACTGGATGTTGGTAGTTTAGTCTGTTAATTTAGCACTGTCATACTGGGTCTGCAGCGGGTGTGCGGAGCAGAGTAGAGGCAGTGATGGGTGGGACCTGTGTTAGTTAATGGTTTTTAAGCGCTATGGAAACAAATCGATGACAAACATGTTTAGCTTCTGGAAGGGGGATGTCAAACATCTCAATCATCCCTCTTTATGAGTCGTGAATCCCCCAGCTCAGGTGTGGCACAGCCAAGCATGAAGGCAGATGTGCAATCGGCAGATGTGCAATCGTATCTTCCTCACACCTGGTCTTCTTACATCGTTGTTAGTTGGTATCAGAAGATGAGTAGATAAATATTCTAGGGCAGATTCTTTGTAACACTATGGACATCTCATTATTTTAGCTTGGTTATCCCTAAAGATGACATTACATTCTTTGAACAGTATTACTATTCATACATTACAGCCACCACACTTTAGAATACTTAGCATCTGCCACCCTCTGCTTGAAGACAACAAGCATCTAGGAACTTCTAGGGTCCTGGTTCTACCTATCCTACATAACATGTTTGAGGCTTCAGATAATCAAGACTGACTGACTTGTGGTGTCTTCTGGATCAGAAGGAATCTCAGCTCACAACCCACATTTCCTTTTCAGATTTGTGATTTAACAGGGGTGTGTTGCCTACAGTGAAAGGACAGCCTAAAAGAACTCACTAAGTACAACGGACGGATTCTGCAAGTCTCTCTGCTTGACGGACATGTCTTGGAATCATACCCAATTCATCCATTCCCCATCTTAAAGATTGGTACATTGATAATATAGAGCAGAGTATCCTTCTCTTACAACCTACTGAATCATTTTAATGCATTTTATGCAGCCATGCCAGATTCTATTAATTGCTGTCCCCTATTGTTCAGGGAGGGGAGGGTGGTTTCCTGGGTGCGGGTCGCTACCTCCCAGGCCCCGGCGACGTTGCTGCACCGCTTTCACCTGCATAGGGTCCGCACGGCGCTGCTGGAACTGCTGGAGCCAAACCTGGAGGAACCCCCCGAACTGCCTGAACTGACGTACGTCATAAAACGCCATCATCGCGCAATTTGATATCGCGATTATACAAGATGGGGCAGTGTCACCGGGAACAGGCACCCTCGAAGGCCAGACTGGCGTGGCAACGAGACTTACAGACGGAGATCAGTGATGCAATGTGGAAGTATTGCTGCCAAAACACGAAAAAGGTGTCGCTGAATGCTAGGCACAGACTCATCCAGTTTAAATTCCTACAGAGTGTGTACTACACTCCAGAACGCTTGCACAGATACGGGCTCCGACAGACGCCCGAATGTGAACGCTGCCATGCGCCAGTGGCGGACTTCCTACATCTGGCATGGTCCTGCCCAGGTATTAATAACTTCTGGGAGGGCGTTTTTCTAGAGCTGGGTCGAATACTCGAGATTGAGTTTCCGGTAGATCCTGCGTTGGCACTGTTGGGACACACCAGAGTTCTTCCTCTGGCGACGCGTCGCTTGGCAGACATAGGGCTAATTTTGGCTAGACGAGCGGTGGCACAGTGTTGGATGCGAGGACCGCTACCAACGAAACGAAAATGGGACAGGGATATGTTGTACAGTTGTACCCAATCACAGCTATATAGTGAACTCCTTCCCCCTGTTAGTAGGCCGAAAAACTTTTGGGACCTGTATCTGACCTACGATTCCAATAGAAACACCGCGGAAGAGGATCAGGAGGAGACAGAGGTACAACGGGAAAGGGAGGAGGGCCAAGAGGATTAGATACATGGTACTGGGGCATGTGGGGGCACACGGGCGGGACACAGGGGTATACACGGAAGCTAGAAGACGTAGACATATAGGCTGCAAACACTGGGAGACACATTAGACGGGAGGTCAGGATGGGCGAGGCACTTGGGTGGGTGACTCTGAGCAGTGACCCTGAGATAGATGCCCCCAGATTCCGAGCAGGACTTTTGGCCGTGGCAGACTGGCTAAGATCTAACTGCCTACAACTGAACGCCAAAAAAACGGAAGTTATGGTGTTGGGGAAACACGCAGAGCTCTGGGGCGATCAGTGGTGGCCGCCGGAATTGGGCGTTACTCCCGTCCCTGTCTCCGAGGTAAAGAACCTAGGAGCCTGGATGGACTCTGCCCTATCCTTCTCGAGTCACACGAAGAAGGTCGCAGCAACCTGCTATGGCATTTTGCGGGGCCTTAGACCCATCCTCAAGTTTTTCGATTCTTCTACTCGGCAAATCGCGGTTCAAGCCACGGTTCTATCTCGGCTGGACTACGGCAGTGTGTTGCTGCTGGGGGTCAATCAGGCCGAAGCATCTAGACTCCAAAGGGTGCAGAACGCTGCAGCAAGGGCGATAGTTGGCCTTCCTAAATATTGCTCTGTGTCCAGCACGATCTCCGCTCTTCATTGGCTGCCGGTCAGGCAAAGAATTCAGTTTAAGTCACTATGTTTGGCCTTCAAAATTCTGAAGCTTTCCTCGCCGCCGGCTTTAGCGAATTTGCTAACTCCGTATGTACCTCTGAGGTCTCTAAGTTCGGAGGCGCTTCATTTGGCGCTTTGTCCCCGTTTTAAGCTCAGTAGGATGGGTGGTCGATCTTACCGAGTACTGGCCGCTGGCCTGTGGAATGCTCTACCGGTGCATATTCGTGCACTGAATAATCTTACTGTTTTTAGACGTATGATTAAAACTTTTCTGTTCCCTGCTCTTGTCTAGGACTCCTTCCTTTTTATTCTGTTATGTTCAGTACCTGTTCACGCGCCAGGACGCCCCTTCGCTGGGGCAGCTGTGCGCGATACAAAAATCAATAACATAACATAACATAACATAGGACAGCATAGGCGCGGGCGGAATGACAAATAGCATTGGAAAGGCAGTGTAATAATAGTGGAAGGCACGCAGGCAGTCGGGGGAGGAGGGTGGGGGGTTTAGTGGGATTGTTGCGATAGGAAGGTTGGACCTAGATCTCGTTGTTGGACACACACACTTGATGTTAATACCTACCTCTCCCTGGCGACCGCCAAATTCACACGCACCAAGGATTGAGGGGTACGGACTCGGGGCGTAGGCATACACACAACACTAATGGGGCTGTACTATTTTTGAGACTTGGTCAACTGGTCCCTAGGACGATGGTGATGTGCAAATTTTTATGAGTTTGTCTTGTTTACTGTACTGACATAGTCCTAGTTTGCTGCCGGCCCCAGGGTTGTAGGCGGAAAGCTGTGTGTGTGAATTGATGACGAATAAAAGTTTATAACCCCAAAAAAAAAAAAAAAAAAAAAAAATTGCTGTCCCCTACCCACCATCCCACACACACATGCACACACATACGCCCCTAGTCCTCTCATCTTAACTCAGGACAATAGAAAACAATTAATGCAGCAAAAGAACATCACAGATCTGTCCTTTTTCAGATCCTGCAGAAAAATTCATCCCAGCTAACCCCCTTTTCATTTTAAGGTCTGGTCAGAAAACGCTTTAGCTGTCTCATCAGCCTTATGAAATTAATTTCCATAAATAAAAAATAAACATGTAGAGGGGAATTTCACTAAGTCGCCTGCATCCCTGGGTCTGTTCAGCTATCATTTACATTCTGCGCCCACTCACCACAGCAAATTGCATGGGGTACAGCGGCAGCCCATGAAGGCAACTAACCACCTTGCACTGTGACTGACGACATTTTTCCTAATCACATGAGCAAATTTGCCTTAAAAAGTGCACTTCACTGCCAGGCTGGTGGGCCAGGACTTTAGTTTGGCAATTCTTTTTTTCTTTCCCGTTTTTATCCATTTTTAGTCATTGTGTTTGTTTAAAATAGGTCTCCAAGTCACAGTAATTAAGGGCCAATGTAGCTTTTCCTTGCACCAATAAGAATCATACTTCCATGTGATGTGTATTAAAACTAAAAAGGGGTTCTAAACCAGTTGAGGAGAGGATGTTGCCGAAAAACTAGAGCAGTTGACCTTGAAGCTGGAGAACCGGGTTCAAGTCTCGACAAGGATGCTCAACATCCTGTGATTTTGGGCAAATCAATGAATCTCCCTGTGCCTTGCAGAAGAATTAATGTGTCCATCTGTAATACAACTGGTGCTCATGTAAAGTGCTCTGATACCTTGGAGCCTAGTTCGCATTGTATAAAACTCCCTGCCCCAATCAAAAAACAATTCTAAGTCACATGCCTGATAGGGCGCACTGATACTGTTAAATTATATGCAATGGTAAATAATTTTTTATTTAAATATATTTTTGGATGCTTAAGCTTACCACATATAGGAGGCATGTTTTCATTTTTTGTGGCATATTAGTGCAACAATCTTTTTTGACTTAACAATTGAATTGAATTGAATTGAAAGAATATTTATATAGCGCCCATGCTACCCGGAGGCCTCGCAGCGCTTCAGATCCAAGAAGTGGCGATCCCAAGATGTAACAAGGCTATCGCTCGAATAGGTGGGTCTTCAAAAGTTTGCGGAAGGCAATTAAACTACGGGTGTCTCTTATTAATTGAGGGAGGGCATTCCATAGTTTGGCCGCTGAGTATGAAAAAGAGCGGCCTCCCCACCTAGCTTTTTTTATCTTCCTGGTCGTGGCTAGGATTTGGTTACTAGAACGAAGGGATCTGGAAGGTTGGTAAAGTACTACCATTGAGTGAAGGATGGTAGGACCTGTCTTCCAGATGGCCTTATGGGCTATGCATAGTGCTTTAAACTGGATCCTGGCTCCCATAGGAAGCCAGTGCAGTTGATGAAGGGCGGGCCTAGCAGATTGCCTCCTCGGGACTTGCAGGAGTAATCTTGCAGCGCTGTTCTGTACCACTTGAAGTTTTTTTATTGTGGATAATGGGGCTCCAAGGTACAGGGAGTTCCCATAATCCAGCCGGGACAGAATCAACGCCTGGATCATGGTCCTGCGTGCTTCAAATGGTAGGAGAGGAAGAACTTTCCGCAACATTCTTAACAATCCATAGCATGTTGATGCTAAGACAGTGGCTTGGTGACCTAGATTAAGTTTATCGTCAAGCCATACGCCCAAACTCTTTATATAAGGTTTAGGTGTTGGAGGTGGTCCCAGACATGGAGGCCAGATTGCACCAGCGTTACCAAGACCACAGCTAATGGCTTTGCCAATACTTGTTTATCTAGTGCAGCTTCTTGATGCCACACTGTTATTGTCAGGAAAGTGGAATTATGTGATTCCTTTTCACATCATTTATGGATCTACCGCATTTGGCACATCATCTACCACTAACAGTTCAAAAGTTAGTAAAATCGTACCCACACGTGCTTCTGCGCAGTGGAAGGCCCTTTCCAAAAGTTGACTTCTCACCTTCCTGTTGCTTATTGCAATGTTTAAACTGAAGTGCAACCTATGCCCAGACAGTGTTAACAAGTCAAATTACAAAATAATGACGTAATACAATCAGGAACTATTCTGCATTACGCAGCATAAGTTGCCTTTTCCTGCTGCAAAAATGAATCAACCCTGATGCATAATTACAGTGGCTCCGATTATTATTATTTATTTGCATTGTGCTTAGTACTCAAATTCTCGTGTGCAGACACACATACACAGGCCGAGCACACACTCACACAGGCCTGAGCACACATGTATGTACAAAGCAGTCCGCACACATTCTTTAAAACACCTTCTTGAACCGGAATAGTAGCAGAAGAGAAGTAAGCTTATATTGAATATTGCTTTTGCAGGCTAATCTTAGGAACAATAGTGCTAAAATGAGTTTATTGCAGAAAAATTACTTCCAGGGCAAATGACACTAGCCATTTCAGAAGAGCACTACCTTTACATGGATTCAAGAGCCCATTCTCATTACATGAAATTATTTTAATATATTGTGACATCCCTTTTATTTTTTGTAGTAACATAACAGGTGTATTTGTAAAGCGCACGATTACCCGAAGGTGTCCTGGCGCTGAATAACAGATGTTTATTGTTACCCAACTCAATGGTACTCATTTTATCGACATTAAATGGATGAAAGGTTGAGTGGACCCACCGGGATTTTAACCTGTGACCATGAGGTCGAACACAGGCCTCTGCAGTGGCTGCTTTAGTCCACTGAGCCACCAGACACGGCCAGTATAGACTAGCACCAGTTTTATCTGCCGGATTGCGTCTTTACTCTCACTATCTTTTACTATTCTACTGGACATACATTGTAGCACATTAGCTCTTGCCCTGCTAATTTTTCGTCTGCCAATTCTCCTTCGTCCTCCATACTCCTAAACCTTCCCCTGCCCTCTTCCCAGCGCTGGGGACCTCCACACCAACCAGCCATGGACCCTCCCGTCATCTATTGGTGCCATGCTGCCACACCTGTCCCAAAAGAGGATCACTGACATAATATCGACAAAATATCGACTTGCCAAAATATCGAGGTAAAAATATAGAATGCCAGAATATCGACAGGTAAGTACAAAAATATCGACTCCAAAATATCGATAGGAAAAAATATAGACAGTCAAAATATCGAATTTTTTAAATATCTTAAAAGTAATTTTAAAGTAATATATTAATAAATATAATTAATTTAAACATACTTAAAATACTTAAATAAACTTACAATTCATGAATAATTAATTTAACTTTAAATATAAATACTAAAAATATATATAAACATATTATTAACAAAACATATACAATATTTTTTCCGTAGGATAGCGAGAGGGTTAAATTTACCATTCAGACTCCAGAGAGTGCAACAGTAGGGAAAGCGTTGGATAGCGTAGGGATAAAGATTACTATTCCCACTCCAGAGAGCGCAACAGTAGGGAAAGCGTTGGATAGCGTAAGGTTAAAATTTACTATTCCCACTCCAGTGAGCGCAACAGTAGGGAAAGCATTGGATAGCGTAAGGGTAAAAAATACTATTCCCACTCCAGTGAGTGCAACAGTAGGGAAAGCGTTGGATAGCGTAGGGGTAAAAGTTACTATTCCAACTCCAGAGAGTGCAACAGTAGGGCAAGCGTTGGATAGTGAGAGGGTAAAAATTACTATTCCCTCTCCAGTGAGTGCAACAGTAGGGAAAGCGTTGGATAGCGTAGGGGTAAAAATTACTATTCCTACTCCAGAGAGTGTAACAGTAGGGAAAGCGTTGGATAGCGTAGGGGTAAAAATTACTATTCCCCCTCCAGTGAGTTCAGCAGTAGGGAAAGCGTTGGATAGCGTAGGGGTAAAAATTACTATTCCCACTCCAGTGAGTGCAATAGTAGGGAAAGTAAATACTTCGTATATAAATATAAATAACATAATTATTATTTTCAATTACAAAATAATTAATTTATTTTAAAATTGTATAAAATATATTAATTATTCAATTAAAATTACAAATAAAAATTAACTAATAATAAAAATTACCTACTAATACTAATTATTTACCAATTACCAATAAATTAATTTACAATATAAAAATAAATAAAAATGAGACACAAAAAATATTTAATAAATATAATTACTTACAATTAAATTACTTCTCACCCTATTCCCCTATAAACACACAACCCGCTACAGAAAATAAATTACTAAAATTAACAAATTTATCAATTAATCAATTAAGATTATTTACCAATTTTATTTTAATTAATTACCAATTAATAATTAACTAACAATTAATTCAAATTAATTAACAATAAATAAATTAACATATTTAATTAATTATAATTAAATTACTTCCCACCCTATTCCCCTCTAAACCCACAACCCGCTACAGAAAATAAATTAATAAAATTAACATATTTATCAATTAATCAATTAAAATTAATTACCAATTATATTTTAATTAATTACCAATTAATAATTAATTAACAATTAATTCTAAATAAATACCAGTCAGTCAGTCAAGAGGTCTTTATTCGATTTACATCATAAAAGACAAATACATATACATATAAAAAATAATTCGTTTTGCATATAAGATAATAAATACATTACAATTTAAAACCATGTTAAAAAAATATTAAATTCTTTAGACAATGATGGACGAAATGACCCCTTGCTACATAAGAACAATGTTACTTTAAAACTAATAATCATAAAAAACTGTACAATGGGAACTTCATTTGCCAAGGTTACGGGTTCGAATTGACCATGCCCAGCTCACAAATTTTGCTACACCAATAGCGATAGAGGGGGAGGTATCAGTTTTAAGAATTCTAAACGCTGC
The DNA here is from genome assembly GCF_964261635.1 of Lissotriton helveticus. Classification (NCBI taxonomy): domain Eukaryota; kingdom Metazoa; phylum Chordata; class Amphibia; order Caudata; family Salamandridae; genus Lissotriton; species Lissotriton helveticus. Next base: position 613,749,204 of record NC_136073.1, on the reverse strand, counting down.
AACAGCAGATCTGGTGCCTAATAACCGACAAACTGGTAGAAGCCAAACTTTCCTGGGTAGCAAACACATGGGGCAGCAGAAAAAAAAGTGTTCAATGTTCTCTACTGCAGTTACACAGAAGGGGCACTTATCACTACCACCAATTGTCCAAGAGTGCGTGAGCCCCCGCACAGGTAGCGAGCCTATTCGTAATTGGTGGTACAGTTTGCGATCGTTTGGCTTGGTGATTAAGTCCCAATAAGCTTTGTATTTAGGGACATCTTTTACAACCAAAAATTCCAGTGTCATGGTCGGACCATCAACCATAACAGATCTCCTCTCAGTGATCCAGTGCCAATAAATATCCTTAAGTGCCTTTTTTGTAGGAAAGGTCGCGCAGGCTGGATCTACCCATAGTGCCTCCAGGTTTAAATTTTTCAGGAGCGTCCTGAGGTGACAGAACCAGGGTACCCTGTGAGACCCTTCAAGACCCCTCACATCATCGATGGCCTCAGCAAACAGGGATAATTCCGGTGTAGTCCACAGACGCCGCCAAAACGCCAGTGGTCTGTACCGTACCTCATCCTCAATGGATTTGACACCTAGATCTAACTGCATGGGTAAGCAGGGTGTCGATTGTGGGAGGCCACTTGCCATTCTCAGGAACCTGTTCTGAGCCACCCTCAGAGAGGATAGATCACTATACCCCCACAATTCGGCCCCATAGATAGTTGCAGGAATTACCTTGGAACCATAAATTTTAACCAACGGTGCCATGGGTTTGGTGAGAGATTTAGCGTACTCCTTCAATAAGGCTCCCCCAAGTTGCCCATGTTTCAAGGTCATAAGATCCATTTGTGGTTTCCAGCTCAAATTCTCACTTAGTGTGACACCCAAGTATGTGAAGACCTCCGTTTGATCCAAAATGGCACCGCACATTGACACCTTGGCCTTCACAGCCTTGGGGCCTCGCAGAACCATAAATTTGGTCTTATTGACATTCACCTCTAACTCATGCTCGCTGCAAAAACACTCAAAACAAGCAAGGGCGGACTGCAGTCCCTGCCTCGTTTTAGAAATAATAAGAGTGTCGTCCGCGAACATGAGGAGGGGAATTTTCCTTCCAGCAACAGTGGGCGCGTCCGTTGGGAAATTAGAGAAATACTTGGTCACCCGATTAATAAACAAAGAGAAAAGGGTCGGGGCCAACACACACCCTTGTCTAACCCCCTTAGCAACTTTAAAGCTATCAGTGACTTCCCCTGGACCACCCCATCTTACTTTGGCGTAGGTATTTGTATGCAAATTAATCAACAGCACCACCAGCTCTTTCGGCATGCCTAGATCCAGCAAAACTTCCCATAGCTTACTCCTGGGTACAAGGTCGAAGGCTGACCTGAGGTCCACGAATGCCGCAAACAACAGGCCTCCCCCAAGAAGGACCACCTTCCAATATAATAACATAAATCTAAAAACTTGCTCTAGGGTCCCCATATGTTGCCGAAAACCCGCCTGGAGAGGACTTAAAACATCATGGTCAGAAATCCAAGTCTGAATCCTACCCAAAAGAAGGCGGGCCACAATCTTTTGTAATACATCGATGAGGCTTATGGGTCGATAGTTGGCCGTTACTGAGCGGTCACCCTTCTTATGAATGGGGAGGATCTCCGCCCCAAGCCATGATTCGGGGACTTTCGCACCCCTTGCCAATGCATTCGCCAAGAGAACAATATATGGGACCCAGAGGTCCTGTTCCTGCTTAAACATGTCAGCTGGTATGCAGTCGGGACCTGGTTCTTTGCCTCCCGGAATAACCCTTAACACCGCCCTCACTTCTGTAGGCGTAAAAACCAAAGCTTCGTTGGTGGTAATGTGCATCAGATTGGCGGGGCTGGAAACATTCTCTTTGAATTGGTTCCCGTAGTACTCAACCCATTCCCTTGGCTCAACACTATTTGTGGGGGATCTATCATGTGGGCGATTGCCCCATTTAAGCTGCCGCCAGAATTTGGTCATATTATTACTCTGGCAAGCCTCCAGCAATTCCTTCCAACGGGCCTCATCCCAATTCTTCTTAGCAATGGCCTGCACAACTTTATAGGTGGCCCTGCAGCAGCGGATTAAGGTCTGGTCTCTTGACCTTAAAGCTGCGTGTAGCGCCTTTTGTGAATCCCTGCAGGCGCTGTCATACCAGGTTAGGGGCTTTGGCTTGTTCCTACTAGGGCCAGTAGATTTAATGAAAAAGGTTTTGAGATTTAAGAAAAGATCCCTATGTCGTGAAGTGATATTGTCCAGTAAGGCCGACTCCTGACTAAACCCGCTGATTTGGGTCATTGTATCCCTCAGCATGGTTCTAATCCTTAACAGAACCTCCTCATCCAGGGCTATTTTGGGCCAACTAACCCTTCTTCCATTGTTGGTTATTAAAACCTGTGGCAGGGACGCCTCTGCCACCGTGGGCACTACGAAAGCACCTTCTTTGATTGATAGAACCAAAGGATTATGGTCACTTTCAGCTCTATTTCCAACCACCATATCCAGCAAACTGGGCCACATTTCCACATTCACCAGGATATAGTCAATGCGAGAGCCGGATCTGCCATTATCAAAAGTCATTGCCCCCGTCCTATCGGACTTCAGACGCCCATTGACTGCACGCAATCCTTGATTCAAACAGAGACCCTTCAAAAATATGGCTGATTGAGACCATTTCTTGATGGGTTGTAATTCCAGACCCGGGATGCCCCACAGGGAATCCTCGTCCTCGGTGAGCATACCATCGTCCAACCCCATAGGTTCGAAACCGGTATTGAAATCCCCCAATACCACCCTGTTTGTGTTCACCGGTAGTGAGCTTAGGAATCCGTCCAACACCAAAGCAACAGGAGAGCATTTTCCCCCTTGGATACCCCGCATGTAGATGTTTACAATCACCATATTTAGTCCAGAAGACGAGATTACCCGTATGGCCAATATGTCGGGATTATCCAATGGGAACTCCTCCACCGTTACACCTGCATGTTGGCGTACCCAGATAGCTAGGCCACCCACTGGTCTGCCCCTTGCACCCTTCACAGCTGGTCTAGAGTAATTCAGAAACCCAGCACGAAAAATAGGCCCGAGGGCCCAGGTTTCCTGAAATGTCCAAATGTCAGAGTGGTCAATAAAGGTCCCCCAATCCGGCAAGTCAAGCTTTGATTCAAGTCCAGCAATGTTCCAAGAACTTATCCGTAACTTCAACAAACACAAATTGGATACCTCCTTCCCCGCTCCTGCCGGGCCAGATGTGGCATGGCATGGTGGACAAAGAGTGGGGCCGGCGTCAAAGTGAGAAAGTTGGAAACTTACAGGCAAGACTGGAGGTAATAAAACACCAGGGATGGCTTTGTCATCATTTAAACCAACGGATAACCCCTGTTCAGATCCCTCAACAATTATATTTTAATTAATTACCAATTAATAATTAATTTACAATTAATTCTAAATAAATACCAATAAATAAATTAACATATTTAATTAATTATAATTAAATTACTTCCCACCCTATTCCCCTATAAACCCACAACCCACTACAGAAAATAAATAACTAAAATTAACATATTTATCAATTAATCAATTATAATTAATTACCAATTATATTTTAATTAATTACCAATTAATAATTAATTAACAATTAATTCTAAATAAATACCAATAAATAAATTAACATATTTAATTAATTATAATTACATTACTTCCCACCCTAGTCACCTATAAACCCATAACCCGCTACAGAAAATAAATAACTAAAATTAACATATTTATCAATTAATCAATTATAATTAATTACCAATTATATTTTAATTACCAATTCATAATTAATAAACAATTAATTCTAAATAAATAACAAATAAATTAACATATTTAATTAATTATAATTAAATTACTTCCCACCCTATTCCCCTATAAACCCACAACCCGCTACAGAATTATATTACACAAAAAATAAAAAATAATATTAACTTACCTTAAATTTGATATTTTTGTAGTCTATATTATGTCTAGTCGATATTATGTCCATTCTATATTTTTTACTCGATATTGTGTCTAGTCGATATTAAAAACTCGATATTTTGACTATACCCCCAAAAGACGCTACCCTCCCACAAAGAAAGATAAAAAAAGGAAGAAAAAAGCAAATTCCTACAATAATAATCAAAGATTATGTGACCACTCATGCAATACATCTTATCTTGAGATAAGTTTGATAGAAAAACCTTTGCATCTTGTACTGACGAAAAGTAATTAAATTGACCCTGCACCAATACTTTTAGTTTAGCTTGTTGTATCTTGGAGGCTTGCCCCCCCAGGCTTTTGAATTCTTGGATCAGGCCCAGGATAGCCTTGCGGCATCTGGCAGTTAGTGCAGCCAGATCCTGGAAAACCCTCATAGGGACCGTTTCAGAAATAAGGAACGATTTTTGATGGATTGCCGTAGCCAAGACTTGTTTTCTAATACGGAAGTCTGCAAAATTAACTGATATTGTCCAAGGGTACTTGGCGTTGACAGGATACTGGGCGGGACACTATGTGCTCTCATGATGGATAAATCACTCAGGGCATTTGGCAATATGAATTTTTTAAGAAGAGAGTTCATCAACCACCAAAAGCATCTGCGGCGTCCCTCAGGGATCTTCCCTCAGCCCGACGCTGTTCAACATCTACATGGCCCGCATCGCCAGACTACACGACCTCAACATAATCTCCTATGCCGACGACACCCAGCTGATCCTTTACCTCACCAAGGACCCCCTCACCACCAAATCCAACCTGCACCAGGGGATGAAGGCCGTCGCCGACTGGATGGAGGCAAGCCGGCTCAAGCTGAACTCGGACAAGACGGAGATCCTCATCCTTGGGCCCAACCCATCGGCGTGGGACGACTCCTGGTGGCCTCCTTCCCTGGGGAACCCCCCCCCGACACCGACCAACCACGCACGCAACCTAGGGATCATCCTCGACTCCACGCTCAGCATGACCAACAAAGTCAACGCAGTCTCCTCCTCATGTTTCCACACCCTCCATATGATCCGCAAGATCTACAGATGGATCCCAACGAACACACGGAAAACAGTCACCCACGCCCTCATCAGCAGCCGACTCGACTACGGAAACGCCCTCTACGCCGGAGCCCCGGCCATACTCATTAGCAGACTCCAAAGAATCCTGAATGCCTCCGCACGCCTGGTCCTAGACGTCCCTCACAGAGACCACATCACCCCCCACTTGAGAGACCTGCATTGGCTCCCCATCGACAAAAGAACCACCTTCAAACTCATGATCCACGCACACAAAGCACTCCACAAGACCGGCCCAGCCTACCTCAACAACAGACTCTCCTTCTACGCACCCAACAGGAAACTCCGCTCCGCCGCCCTTTCCCTGGCCGCCGTCCCGCGCATCCACAGAACACCTCCGGGGGCAGATCCTTCTCCCACCGCGCCGCCAAGACCTGGAACACCCTACCCCTCCACCTACGACAGACTACAGACCACCCGGCATTCAGAAGACTGCTCAAGACCTGGCTCTTTGACCACTGACTGCAGCCCCCCCCACACCCCCCAAGCGCCTTGAGACTCTAGCGGGTAGGTAGCGCGCTTTACAAATTACTTGATTGATTGATTGAACTGGAGGCGATCTGATTCTGCCCCTGCGACTCACTTCCTTCTTGAATACCAATAAACCTCAAATTACTGCGTCTTAAATTATTTTCCAAAATCTCTGTTTTAAATTCCAACTGTTGCAGTTTCTTTAGTTCTGGGATAATGATGTCACCCATTCTACCTAGATTCTATATCTTCCTCTTTCCCTTACACCTAACGGCACACACAAGCCGTTAAACACTAACAATCCGTCACACACTCGCACAAAAGGATCACAGGATAAAGGACCCTTTTACCTCCTTACCTCCCGTGGCTTCCTTAATTGCCGCTCTCAGTGGGTCATCTGGATTTCAGGGTGCACACAATGCACATCAAAGTGTAAATGTGATTGACAGAGCAGTGTCTGAATGGTATGGACACTGCTCTGTCAAGCTCAGCGTGAAGGTGAAATTATCGACACCTTCAACTGAAATACATAATGCAACTGAGCTGCTGATGAACTTTTTCAGTTCCGCAGCGGCTCAGCACAGGGCTACAAGGGCACTTTGGCTGTCAGAATATCAGAGGCAGGCGCCACCCTGAGCAATGCATCAGACTATAGTACCGGTACTTTCCTTGGCGGGAGGGGGGGGGGAGTGCCGGTGCTTGAAGGGATTAAAATAAGAAGTGCCGGTACTCAGTACCGGTGAGAACCGGCCCATTTAAAGCACTGCCATTACTCCAACTTGGGGGGGGGGGCACCTGATTCATCACTGGTGCTCATGTACAGGATCCAATCGAGCACGCGCCATATAAATACTGAAAACAATGTGCTGTTTCGCTACCACTGTGAACCTGCTGTCGAAAATACTGCTACTCGTGTTTAATGTAATATATTTACGTATTTATTTATTTTATTTATTTATTTTATTTAATGCGATTTTATATAGCGCGAACTTTACCCGAAGGTGTCAGAGCACTTTACATAAGAACCAGTTGCAAAACATAAGGATTTAGGATTACATGTGTTACATAAACAATACACACAGAAAAAAATTGCAAATGTACAAGAAGTAAAGTCACACAAAGAAGAGACTGGTGATTATAGATATGTCTATATACATAAGGAAGGGATATGAATGGATATACTCTAAGAGTCACATAGGAATGGTAGATAGTATAAAAGTCTACTGCATATATTAGTGATTAGCGTTATCTCTATATACATAGGGAAGGGATATGAATGGATATGCTCTAAGAGTCACATAGGAATGGTAGAGAGTACAATGGTCTACTGCATATACTAGTGATTAGAGTTATCTCTATATACATAGGGAAGGGATATGAATGGATATACTCTAAGAGTCACATAGGAATGGTAGAGAGTACAATGGTCTACTGCATATACTAGTGATTAGAGTTATCTCTATATACATAGTGAAGGGATATGAATGGATATACTCTAAGAGTCACATCGTATGCTATGTCTTGGAGCAACTTGTGAGTATAGATTCAAGACGGCTTTATTAAACAAAAGCGACACGACTGGGTGACAAAGCATCTTTTTAAGGCTAATCATACTCTTTGTGTCACCAGTCTGTGTCCTCGTACTTAAGACATCCTTGGAGTTAATAACACCAACCTGCACTTACTTACACATATGCCTTTTGCTGATGTAAGATGAGGGGAAAATAAAAATAAAACTGATGCTGACCTGTTTCGCACTGAAATTTGCAGCTTGGTTGAAGCTTCTAGGGCCCCTTCTCAACACCTCAAGATGCTTTAAATTCCGGAGCTTTGCACCATCTTCGTGCACAACAGAATCTCAACGCATGCGTACTACCTACATAAGATAATGTGCGCGCGGGTTCTTCCACACAGCGCATGAGCAGAAAGACGACACTGTTCTTGTTGCCAATGTGTATTCAAGTATTGCGCATACAGTTAAAACCCGCACGCAAGCGCAGTAAAAGCATTATTGTGCTCGCAGCTCACAAAACCTCGGCTCTGTATCGGTTTCAGCAGGCAGAAACAGCAGCGCTCCGAGCTGACCTGCTGCTAGAAATGCACTCATCATCATTCTGCCTACACTTGGGACACACAGAAAGCGTCTCAATAAATTGAGTAACTGCTGTTTATTTATCCTGTGCTGACCTCTGACTATTTGCACTGAGTCTCAAAATATTAATATAAATGTAAAGCATAAGAGAAACATAAACGGAAGATATCGAATGCTAAACACAATGTAAAGATTAGTTTAACTAAATGGAACAAAACGATCACGAGGAAAAGAGAATAACAAGCATTTGCAAATCCAATAGGTCTCGTCTATGTGAGCGAGCTATCTGCGTTAGCAATGTGTTTAGCCATGTTGTACACTGGCTGCTGTTCATGTCTGAATGTTAATGGTGTGGGATGGGGTGGGGTAGATTGGGGTGGAGTGGAAAAGGGCAGATTGGAGTAGTGTGGAGTGGGTAGATTGGTTTACAGTAGTAGCGTGTATTGGGGTACCGTGGAGTGTTGTAGGTTGGATTACAGTAGAGCAACATAGAGTGGGGTAGAATGACTTAGTAAGGAGTGGGGAAGAATGGGTTAGTGTTGTAAAGGAGGATATAAGGTCCACAATAAATTGTTATAAAAACATAGATTATTTATTCAGCATAGCAGAGATAAATTGGTGTTCCCCTCCAGGCTAGCAGGCAACTGCCCATTCAAGCCAGGACATAGAACACCCTTACAACGAAAGATCTATAAAGAACACCACCCTTAAAGGGAAAGAACAACATAAACTAATTGAGAATACAAGTTATACTCTTCCCTTCACTTTACTAAATTAAAAATAAAAAAAACAATAAGATGAAATGAAACCAAAAGCTCATGCATCATCACAATAATAGTCCTGAAGATAAGTAGGCGGTCTTCTGCTCCTCCGACTTGAAGTAGAAAAGTCAATAACTTTCTCCGCAGATTCTAAATTACCACCCACACTTCTTTCCCTAGAGTCAACATCAACCACATCCTTCCCCCTCAGATGCATACTATCCATCCCAACATCCTTATACTTCTTGTACAAGGCCACCCTCCTGAGGTTCCAATGTTCTCCGTTATTCAATGTAACAAATCTATTATGAACAGACTTCACTCTAAATGGGCCCCTAAATTTTGTCAACCCACTAGAAATGCATCCCGGTTTAACTTTCACCCATTCATTCACCATTATCTTGTTCCTCCCATCCTGTGCTACTCCATCGCCATCCTTGACATTTTCTAAATTAGCCAAACCAATGCAATCCTTCATCCAGGCAGAAATAAGCTTCGTTCCAGCCGAACGCCCCCTCATCACACTAAAAGGAACCTTTCCTGTCACATTGTTTTCGGTAGTGCAATACGCCCATACTAAATCTTCCACCATTTTTTTGACTGCACCACCACTGCTCATAGCCATCTGGATTGCCCCCTTCACCATGCGATTCGCTCTTTCCACCATTTCATTCCCCTGTGGGTTGTACAACGATGTCCTACAATGAACAATCCCACAATCACTCAAGAACCTCACCATCTCATCAGAAGTTAGCTGAGTCCCGTTATCAGTTATCAATTTGACTGGAAAACCTTCCTCCTAAAAATGTCAGATAAGAAACGAATGGTGGACCTAGTTGTTATCTCCCTACACAACTTTACAATAAGCCATTTAGAAGTTACATCATTCATCACTAAGGCAAACTTCATATCAATATTCAAACCACTAAACGGTCCAATGAAATCCATGCACACCGAGTGCCAAGGAGATTGAGGATCCCCAATTGTCCCCTGCGATACTTGGCTGCCTACCTTCAACCTCTTTTCACTCTCTAAGCAATCGACACACCTCTCAACCCAATCAGAAACATTCTGATCCATTGCAGGCCACCAGAAGTACTCCCTCAACCTCCTCTTAGTAAGAGACTGACCTAAATGCCCCTCGTGTGCCAACTTGAATAACACAAATCTCAAATCATCCGGCGGTATAAATTTGTCCCCTTTCATTATTATATTCTCCTCTTTATCAAAAATTGAGAGTTCATCCAAAACCTTCACAAACTGTCTTATTCCAACCTCAAGAGTGCTTTCACGCCTCACACCCTTTACAATCAAATCATTCACACAGCGCAACACTCCATCCTTAGACATACTCTCATTCCACTGTTCCCCTCCAATTGCACCAGAACAAAATTCCACAACATCATCTACCGCCGCGACTGAGCCCTCACACAAAAGTGACTCCACACCTGATGGATCCACTTCCTCCCAAGGCAACGGAAGCCTAGACAGACCATCCGCCTGATTATTCTTCCAACCTGGAATATATTCCACTTTGTACAAAAACTCCTGCATCCTGGCAGCCAATCTTGCCAACCTTGCCGAACCTTTTCCTGCACCACCCTGTGACAATATCCTTACTAGCGGTTTGTGATCCATCTGTAACCTAAAATGAAACCCCCACAAATACATCCTGAAGTACTCACAGCCCCAGGCTGCCGCCAGTGCCTCCCTCTCAATAATGGAGTAGTTCCTTCCAGACCCAGTAAGGGATCTTGAAGCAAAGGCCACAGTCTTGACACCTGATGAGTGCACCTGTGCAAGCACCGCACCCAACCCTCCTACAGCGCTCGCATCAACGGTCAAGACAGACTCCAACCCTGTGTCAAACGGTGTTAAAATTCCTGCTCCACAAATCTCCTTCTTTATCCCAATAAACACTCTCTCCTGTTCTTCTCCCCACATAAACCTGCAACCTTTCCTTAGTAACTCTCTTATCTTCTCTGTTTTGTCTGCAAAATTCCTCACAAACTTTGCATAGTACTCTATGAGTCCCAAGAATGACCTTAGCTGGTCTCTGTCAACCGGCGCAGGTGCTCTCCTTATTGACTCTAACAAATCACGCTTAGGTCTGACCCCCTCCGCCGACAAAGTGTAACCCAAATACTCAACTTCCTCAACCGCAAACTTACACTTCTCTCTCTTCAATGTCAATCCAGCACACTCCATTTTGCTCAACACTTCTTTTAGAATCACATCATGTTCTTCTTTATATTTCCCAAACAACAATACATCATCCTGAAAATAGACTACGTTCTTTATTCCTTTCAGAACCAAACCCATCATGCGCAGAAAAACCCTAGCGGCCGAAGCCAGGCCAAACGGCATGCGGGTAAACTGGAAGACACCCTCCGAAATAATAAAAGCCGTCAACGGTTTTGACTCGTCATGCAATCTAATCTGGTGATACGCGCTGCGTAGATCCAATTTCGTGAAAAACGTACCACCTTTTAACAACAAAACTAACTCATTAATGTTTGGTAGGGGAAAACTATCCACTATTATGTTTCTGTTCAAGCTGCGCAAATCAACACAGAACCTGTACTTGCTGTCCGACTTCGTCGTGATCACCACTGGCGAAATCCAACTCGATGTCTCGATCTCCTCAATCACACCCTGTTCTAACATTTCACACACCATCTTCCTTACCTCAGCTCTAGCTATTATGGACACCTTCCTAACCTTATGCTGCAAGGGGACTGCATCAGGCTTGAGCATGTCCTTGTGCATGTATCCCTTTAGTTCTCCTATCTCTTCCTTAAACAGTTCAGGCATCCCATCAACAATAGACTCCGTCGAAATCTCTTCCACCACCATCACCTGATCCTTAGCCCTCGGGTTAATGATGATGTGTAAGTCGTACTGATGTCCCCACCCTAGAATTGGTGGACCAGATTGCACCACATAAACCTTTCCTTTAACTGATCTGCTCTTAAATATAATGTTGGAAAGCATGTTACCTATAATGTCGATCCTCTCCCCTTGGTACCCACTTGGATTAATATCCTTAGGTTCTAAAACAACTTCCGGACACTTCTCCTTAAACAAACGCTCTGGTATAATAGTCCAGAATGAGCCAGAGTCCACCATCAACTCTGTCTCTTTCCCTTTGATCACAAACATTGCTTTAGGTCTCACTCTTCTCCCAGGTTCCATGTCAGATTCATCATCGCTCACACACAAAATTTTCTTTGCTCCCTCTACACCGGCACTCAAGCTGACACACGCAACCTCGTCTTGAATGATGGCGACTTTCCCTTTATTCACATTCCTGCACATTTTGTAGAAATGGCCCCTCTTTCCACATTTTTTACAATCTTTATCCAATGCAAAGCACTTCTTGTACTCTTCAGTGTGGTAAGTACTGCCGCACCTTGAACATATTTTGTCCCTACTCCTATACTGATCAACGCTATTCGAAAGATTCCCAAACGTTCTCCCCACACTCTTCTCACTTCTCTCATACACTTTTTTACTACCTACAGCCGCAACCCCCTCAACCTGTTCCACACACGACACATTCTCCTTCAAACCCTCCTTGCGTTCCATTTCCTTCATACACGCACTCGACTCCTCAACCACCTTCGCGATATCTATCGCATTTTGAAGAGATGGGTTCTTTGCAGCCCATAGTTTCTCCTGCATCTTCTTATTTCTGCACTGTACAATGAGTTGATCTCTTATCATCTCATCCCTGATGTTCCCAAAAATTGCATTTAATAGACAATTCCCGCAAACGAGTGACGAACTGATCAACTGTCTCATCTTGCCACTGTGGTTGGGTGTAGAACTTATGTCTTGCCATTACGATGTTAACTTCCTTTGAATATTGTTTCTTAAGGTGCGCTTTAGCCTCCAAATAAACATTCGTTATGACTCTACCCTCTGCATTTGTGCCATGAGGTAAAAACTTGAACGCGTGCTGTCCTTCCTTTCCTAAAGTACTCAATAATAGAGCCCTCTTCCTTGTTGCACTGAAGTCCTTTCCATCCAGGGCCTCAATATAATTTTCGAAGATCTCGATCCATTCTTCCCATTCAATGGGCGGATCACCACTCTGCTGTAAAAATAGTGGTGGCATCATCATATTGTGGTTCTCCATAATGCCAACACAGTGTCACACCTCAGAAATGTAAACAAGCCTTATGCAGTGACTGAGGTTTCCCTTCTTAACTCCAAATCTACTCTACTCTTCAGTCTCTAGCAAAGCGGTACAATTTTCCAACAGCACTCCTTAATTCCAATGACAACCCTCCATACGTCTGTTTACCTCGATTATATTTTCCTCCTTATAAATATATATATTTTTAGGTTTCGGCTACCGTCCCACTGCGTAAGCAGTGGGTGGGCGGAGCCGAAATCTTTTGTTAGTAGTATGGGGGCCTGAACACGCCCCTCTTCTCCATTGGCTGGCCTCGTAAATGCTGGCCAGCCATTGGAGGAGAGGAGCGTCACTGAGTTTCGGGCCCGCCTTGACGCGATTCGGGGGTGTTTCCGTGTCTTTTTTTAAGTCACGCCCTCTCCTCTTCCCATTGGCTGGAATTTTACCTTCCAGCCAATGGGAAGGGGAGAGCACGCCCCCGAATCTCTACAGGACGCTGTGCTTTCCGAGCAGCGTCTACCAAGGCCATGAGGTAAGCCTCTGCCCCCCCTGTTTGTGCCGTTGTTTCTTGTTACTTCTTGTGCGCTGTTGACATGTCTTTTGACTCCCAGAATACATTCAAGTAGTGAATATTTTTGTCCCATCTCAGTAAAATTGCCTACTCATTTTGAGAATTGAAAAGAAACCGAAGCGCACAGAAAGACGACCACCGCGAAAACAAGCTGTTCGAGTGCTTGCGTCAGCGGCTGGGACTGCAGCCTGTGTCTTTCTCGGGTGACTCAGGCTTCTGAAGCCGCAGTAATGCGCGAGCGCTGCCTCGCTACTGGACTGCAGCCTGTGTCTGTCTCGGGTGACTCAGGCTTCTGAAGCCGCAGTAATGCGCGAACGCTGCCTCGCTACTGGACTGCAGCCTGTGTCTGTCTCGGGTGACTCAGGCTTCTGAAGCCGCAGTAATGCGCGAGCGCTGCCTCGCTACTGGCTTCCGCACGAGAAGCTCCTGGTGACATTTATCATCTCCTGGCAAATTTACATGCACGTGTCGGCGCCTTACGCTATGCCTTTCATCAAGCGAACCATGAGATGCACATGATTATGTTATGTTAGTGTCGAATTGTTAACTCCACAAAGGCATGGAATGTTGTTGTTTTGATGTCACCTGCTGGCTTTACACAGCACCGTTTGCACTTCAAAGTCCGTAAATATTTGATCATACAAAACTTTAACCGGAAATGACTTAAACCGCCCCGCCTCTCCCTACATCAAACAAGCATGCTAAGTCCTTGATACATAAGTAATTACGGGAACATAATGGATAAGGAAGATAGCAAGGTATTATTTGGGTGATAGGTCTGTGGAATTTAATACATACATGACCGCAGTTAGTGGCGTGTATACCATGATGTATAGAATCTAAAGACACGTGAATTACCCACACACAGGTGCCACAGCGAAAGGCTCTTGTCAATTTAAAACATGAGTTGTCTCTGTTGCTGGACCTCCCATCTCAATGGTGACCACGGATAAGAAAATGGCATGACCCATCTTATACTTTACCTGCATTCTTGCCAGGAGTAAATGGATTGAAGAAATATATTTCAACTTGTTGCACATATACTGTATGTCGATCGCCGCAAGAATGTTCTTGTTGATTATTTTTTTATTTTTTATGCACAACTCAAAACAATATGGTTAAATAAAGGAAGGACCATGTAACGGTTCTTTAGCAAAATTTGGGCTTGATTCAATTAAACATTTTTGGGGAAAGCACAGAGCTGAAGCAATGACCTCCCAAAAATATGTTATGCTCGCATTGCTTAACATGCCAATTCGCTCCAGCCCACAACATTACTCCCACCCTCCCCAGTTACACTGCCAATTGCCTAATCTAAGTCAAAATAATTTATTTTCTCATTTCTGAGCTATAAGAAAAAGGTTCGACTTCCATGAAGAGGCACAAAGTCATCTAGGCTGGGATGTACGGAAGCTGGATGTGATGACGACCAACGGCAGTAGACATACTCGGAGTAGTACCTAAAGAAGTGTAATGGAAAATTCAACTGTGGCGTAGGTAATATGTTACGTTTGGAAGGGGAGCGAGGAGACTGCAGAAAGTCATCATCTTAACCAACTAGTTATGGTGCTAAAGATATCCTGGAAATTGTGACTGATTAATGGCCATGGAGGGCTGAGGGAGTGTACCAGGAATCCACAGTGGGCCCTGCAGAAAAGGAAAACAGATGCGGCATGAAAAATGACACACATACAACCGCATGAGATTTTCGTTCCCTTGTAAGAAGTATGATCTAACGTTCATCATGATAAACATGGTAATTAAGTTTTAATTCAAGATTGTTTGCAGAGATGCAAACTCCTTGATTATGTCTCTCAGTGTATTAAGTATTCCTTCATGCAATCTCTACCATATAATTGTATTTATTTTCTACAATAATCCTTATAGCTGTTAATGCTTTTCCTTAGGTCTTGATTACGAATGGACTGGTAGATTTGGACCCTTGCAGAAACTCCTATCTGTGCAAGAGTTAGAAGTATAAATTGTGTGGACTGTATGACACCTAGTAGTGGGTGCAATAAAGCCCACTACCTGCATTAATTTTCAGCAGGTGAAACCTGCCAGACTGTAACGGGGGGAATAAGGCTCGGTACCAACTGGAACATGCAGATTACAGTCTAGAAAACATCAAAATCTACATTATGTCCATTTTTCAGGGTTCAGCATAAAATAGGTGATAGCTGTTGTACCTGATCATTTGAGAAACTTATCAGCTCTAATAAATATTGCATTTAATGATGCTGGGCAACTCTTAATAAAAACCTTCATAACATTATTCTCATCTGTAATTAGAGATCCTCGCCCCAATAATTGCATTGCTGTTTTACCCTCATTATGTTCACCCTCCTAATCATTCATTTTTTCAGTCTTCATGACTCTTAACACCTTCTTATTATGCATTTTATTACGTTACCATGAAAAACAAGCATTTACAATGCAACGGTTTCGCCTTTGGAAAAGTTTGAGCTATTGGCATTGTAAATGACAAAATTTGTATTTATGTGTTGGTTTTGAAAACAGATAAATAAATGGCATTGTCATTTACATTCCCAATAGCTGTAACTTTTCCAAAGGCGAAACCGTTGCATTGTAAATGCTTGTTTAATATTGCTTGAAGTTCTTTACCTTTGCTCGCAGGCTCCGCTCTTTGTTAATCAGCTACTAATTCCGCTGCTTGTCCTCTTTTTTAACTCTAGTTATCCCTTCTACGCCTAGAACCAACACCTGTTAGTTCCTTTCTTTTTGATTTCTCCGTACCTCGCTTGCGTGACTTTTCCTGTTGCTAAGCAACACTCTCTCTGCACTTAAAATGGCCACTACGTACTGTTACGTTGCCCATGTTGCGCACGTTCCATACGCAGTGTATCACAACCTTCTGCTGCCTTCCGACGTTGTCCTCGCTCACTACGTCACCACTTGTTATTCAGCAGTTACGTTCCTACTCCTCACACGCGAGCTGCAACGTCACCCATTAGGCTCGCGGTAAGCATTTTAAGAACTTTCAAAAGTCGCACATCAGTTTGCAACCAAACATTGCATTTTCGACAATATTTCTTCCTTCCCAATTTTTCCTTTTACTCACTCGGTCGAAATCGTTCGTTGTTCTTCTTTCATCCGTTCTTGATTTCACCTCCTTTAATCCATTATTTAAAAGGATGATACTTCTAACTTCAAGCACATTCCCTTCTTCCTTCAAAGTTACTCTTCTTCTTTCCGACACTCACTTAAATTGCGGGAATAACTTCTTTTCTTTTTTTTTTCTGTAGCGTGAATTGATTTCATCACTTCTTCTTCTTTTCACGCGGGTTCTCTACACCAACTGAGTTGCTCCACTCTCCCTGCTTCTTTTTCACCTCCTGCTAGCCGATCGTCGCCAGTTGTTGTAAAGGAGGACATAAGGTCCACAATAAATTGTTATAAAAATATAGATTATTTATTCAGCATAGCAGAGATAAGTTGGTGTTCCCCTCCAGGCTAGCAGGCAACTGCCCATTCAAGCCAGGACATAGAACACCCTTACAACAAAAGATCTATAAAGAACACCACCCTTAAAGGGAAAGAACAACATAAACTAATTGAGAATACAACAGTTAGATTGTTGTGGGGTATATTGGACTAGATAGAGTAAGTACACCAGAGTGTAGCAGATTGTAGTTGAGTGGGGTACCTTTAACTTTGGTAGATTGCAGTGAAGTGGGGTAGACTGGAGTTGAGGGGTAGATTGATGTGGAATGGAGTGAGAGATATTGAAGTGGAATGAGGTATATTTGGGTGGATTGGGGTACATAGGAATGGGGTAGATCAGGGTAAATTGGGACAGAGTGGAGTGAGGTATATTGGGGTAGATTGGAGTGGAGTCAGGTAGACTCAGGAAGAGTAGAGTGGGTTGGGGTAGATTGGAGTGGGGTGTGGTATAGTAGGGTAGGGCAGATTGGAGGGGAGTGGGGTACGTGGAGTGAGGTCAATTTGCTGGATTATAGTAGGGTAGATTGGAAAGGAGTGGGGTAGATTGGAATGGAGGGGGTAGATTGTGTGGATTAGAGTTAGGTAGATTGTAATGGATTATGATAGATTGGAGGGGACTAGGGTAGATTGGGTAGATTATAATGGGATAGGTTTTAGTGGGATAGATTGGAGTGGGGTCCAATGGAGTGGGTAGGTTAGATTGGAATTGGGTGGGGAATATTGGAGTGGGGTAGCATGGGGTGGAGTAGAGTGGGGTAGATTGGGGTAGCACAGAGTGGGTTAGATTGATTTAGAGTAGATTGGTGTAGGATAGAATGGGGTAGATTGTTGTGGAGTACATTGGGGTAGTGTGAGGTAGACTGCAGTGGGGAAGATTGCAGTGGAGTAGAGTGCCGCTGCTGCAGGTAAGAGTGGTGGAGCGGGCTGGGGGGATTTTAAGAGACGCCCACGAGGGAAAATGAATTATTTATTTAATTTTCCCTTGTGGTCTTTTCTTGAAATCATCCACGCACCACTGCTCTCACCTTCAGCGGCCGCGGCTGGTAGAGTGGTGTAGATTGGAGTGTAGTTGGGTAGATTGGAGTAGGGGGGGTAGAATTGAGTGGGGTGCAGTAGATTAGAGTGGCATAGACTGAAGCAGGTCAGATTGGAGTGGGGTAGATCAGAGCGGGGTGGGGTAGATTTGAGTGGGCTATATTGGAGTGGAATGAGGTACACTGCTGTGGGGTGGATTGAGTTAGATTTGAGTGCGGCAGGTTGGAGTGGAGTGCAGTAATTGGAGTACAGTATATTAGATAGATTAGAGTAGGTTAGATAGGAATGGATTTGGGTCTAGTAGAGTGGGGTACTTGGAGTGGGGTAGATTGTCGGGATTAGAGTAGGGTAGATTGGAATGGAGTGGGTTAGTTTGGGGTATATTGGAGTGGGGTAGATTGTGGTAGATTGAAATGAGATAGTTTGAAGTGGGATGGAGTGGAGTAAAATAGATAGGAGTGAGGTAGAGTGTGATGGGTAGGTTGGAATGGTTTGGGTAGATTGGAGTGGGGTGGAGTAGAGTGGACTAGATTGGAGTGAAGTACATTGGGCTAGACTGGAGTGGGGTGGATTGGGGTGAAGTGGATTAAATCGGAGTGGGATAGACTGGGATGAAGTGGAGTAGAATGGGATAGAGAGGAGCACAGTAGATCGGGGAGAGTGCATTGGAGTGGACACAATTTTAATGGGGTAGAGTGGGTGCATTGGAGTAGGGTAGACTGGAGTGTGGTAGATATGGTTAAAGTGGAGTGGGGCAGAGAGGAGTTGGATAGAGTGGAGTGGAGATTTGAGTGGGGTAGACTGGAGTGTAGTAGAGTGGGTGTATTGGAGTGGGGTAGATTAGAGTTGAGTGAAGTAGATGGGGTAGATTGTGGTAGTTTGGCTTGGGGTATATTGTGGTAGATTGATTGAAGTAGGATAGATTGGAGTGGAGGGGTTTATTACGGTGAAGTGGGGGACATTGAAGTGGAGTAGATTGGGTGGAATAGAGTAGGATAGATTAGAATGTAGTGGGGGAGACTGAGGTAGATTGAAATGGGAAAGAAAGAGAAAGAAAAGCACAGAAAGAAGTAAGAGAAATGCAAAATGCAAAAAGAAGCAATAGAGGTGCAGAAAAAAGCAAGAGAGGTGCAAAAAGGAGAGTGGGATGCAACAATAAGCAACTGAGGTGCAGAAAGAGGCAAGAGAGGTACAGAAAGAGGCAAGAGAAGTGCATAAAGAGGAAGCATGGTGCAGAAAGAAAGAAGGGAAGTGCAGAAAGAGGCAATAGGTGTGCAGAAAGAGGTAACAGAAGTGCAGAAAGAAACAAGAGAGGTGCTGCAAGAAGCAAGAGAAGTGCAGAAAAAAAGCAAGAGAGGGGCAGAAAGAGACAAGAAATGTACAGAAAGAGGTAGGAGAAGTGCAGAAAGATACAAGAGAGGCGCAGAAAGAGCAAGAGAAGTGCAGAAAGAGGCAAGAGAAGTGCAGAAATAGTAGAAAGGTAAAGAAAGAAGCAAGAGAGGTACAGAAAGAAGCAAGAAGGATACAGATAGAAGCAAAAGAGGTTCAGAAAGGGGCATGAGATGTGCAGAAAGAGGCAAGAGAGATGTAGAAAGAGGAAAGAGAAGTACAGAAAGAGGAAGAAAGGTGCCAAAAGAGGAAGCAAGGTACAGAAAGAGGAAGAAAGGTGCAGAAAGGTGCAGAAAGAAGCAAGAAACGTGCAGAAAAAAGTAAGAGAGGTACAGAAAGAAAAAAGAGAGTTGCAGAAAGAGGCAAGAGGGGTGCAGAAAGAAGCAAGAGAGGTGCACAAAGAGGCAAGAGAGGTGCTCAAAGAGGCAAGAGAGGTGCAGAAAGAAGCAAGACAAGTGCACAAAGAGACAAGAAAAGTGCAGAAGAAGGAAGAAGGGTGCAGGAAGAAGCTAGAGAAGTGCTATAGGAGTATAGGATCTGCTTCTTATAGTAACCCCCACTTTTTGCTGATGTATCATTGTTTTCAAGGGTCAGAGTCAAGGTGACCCTTGACCCTGCTCACAGGGCCGGTCGCTCCACGCACCGCAAGGCGCCCCGTGTGTGACCAGGACCTTCACCGCTGCTGCCACGAGTTCGCCGCTGCTACTGTGCTCCGTCTGCTCTGAGTATTTTGTGTTTTACTGTGCCCATTATTGTATTTACTTTGTGCCCTGTGTTTAGCTCTTTTCTGTTTTCTGCACCCCGTGACCGTATTTCTCCCGCTCTGTGCTGAGCGTGTCTGCAGCTTTCGGAACCATGTCCTTATAGCTGTTCCAGGATATTGCCATACCATTTACTCTTAAGTGCATTATAATCCTCGCGGTTATTGCTAACTTTGGTTTGGCTTTATCAAAACATGTCGTGTAAGGTGTCATACGCTTTGGAATACTACCCCCTCGCCAGTTCTGGCGACGGGGGTAGCATTCCACCCTTCTAGAGGGAGAAGACATGTTACTTCCATTAATCCCGGTTAAAGTTAACCAGAGCCTCAGCATCACAAAATGGATGCTGCTGCCACAGACACAAGTCTGACCTCCTGCTGCTGGGAGCCCTTCCAGCGTGGGAGGCTTGGACAATAGGTTTCCTGTCACAGGGAGGTGCTAGCACCACCCCAGACAGGAGATAGTGGATTGGGGCAGGGAGGGCTGAATGAAACGAGACATTGCCTGGGGCACACAAGGTGTCCCATGCATAGTCCAGTTCAAACCGGTGGTGGGGCACTCCAGCCCCAGCTCTGTCGCGAAACTGGACAAAGGGAAAGGGGTGTAACCACCCCCTTCCTGGGTCCCACCTATAGGAGCAACCTAGCAGATAATCCAGCCCCTTGATTTGGAATAAAGGTAGGAGCTGTGTCCCAAGACTTTAGGTAATCCTGACTGAAACTCTGATATGAAACTCTGGACCCTTCGACATCCTACTCGACGTAGAAGACTGAAGAATCTCCCTTGTGGTCAAGGAGTGACCACCCTGTGCAAGCAGGCACCATCAAGCGCTCAACAGTTTGCTTTGTTGTTGCTCCCGCCGGAGCTCGAACGACCGACAAGAACCAGATTTCCAGACATCCAACAGCCCGATCCACAACCACAGCAAAGCTGAGACCCGTGGAGGCGACGAGAGACGTGGGACCGGCCATCTTGGAAAGCCAGCGAAGTGTTTTCTGTGCAGCTCCTGAGGCACCCTCGAAGCTGTGCATTGGGGATTGAGAAGCCCCAGCCCCGAGCATCCTTTGCAACAAAGATCACCTCTCCACACTCACCGAGTGCTGCGTGGGGCCCTTTTGCATTTTCCTGCTTGACGCATCTGTCACTTGCCCGTTGGCTAGTGGCCTCTGTGACGATGAACCTTCAAATTTTCAACGCTGTTCTGGTTGCTCCAGACTGGCCCTTGCTCCCCTGAAAAGGAGCAGCCCATCAGACCTTGCTGGTCTGATCCAGAAGCCATCTTCGATTCCTGCGTGGGTTGCATTTGCCAAGGCCTGTTGACTCCGAATCGAGATCCGACACCGCCGACAGCGAGAGCCTTCGTGGGACAGTCCATGCCCAGTTCCTGGTCATCGTCGACACCTCCTGGTCCACGTGGCAGTGGAGACAAGCTTCACAACATCACCTGATTGCAACCCGACATCGCATGGCTCCTTCCTGGTCACTGGCTAGTGACCCAGACTCTGTCCCCTCTGCTTTCAGGTACTCTACATCTTCGATCCACTCTTGGATCCAACCGGACTCTTCTCTCCTGGTCGCCTGCAGCATCTTTTCACCAAGGCTCCATAGAACTCCACGACGAAACCTGACACACTTTGACACCTATGCACCCGCTTCCTGTGGGTAAGGTAACGCGAGTACTGCGGTGCTCCTGTAGAGATTTACATCCCTAGTGTCCTAGTTTTAAGTGGTTAAGTTCTAGTCCAGTCGGAAGACTTCCAAATCTGCAACTTTCTAACTTTACGCACCCGTTGACTTCTATTGGTGCACGCGTGTGCATTTAGACACTGCACCCGCATCCTGTGGGCCTCCCACGTCCTAACTGCTGTTAGTCCAGTGTAGCCCCAGCGATTCCCAAGGCCCTAGGCCTTACCATTGTTCATGACGTGGGACTTATACCACTATTTTAGTATATGGTTTTACGGGCCACCAGGGCCAATCCATATTTGTGCAACTTTTGTATGTTATATTAAGTTACTTGTTATACGCTTGTGCTCCCGTGCTCATAAAGAGTTAAGGGGATCTATTTAGAAATAAACACATATATATTTTGAATATATAACCTGTGTGGTGTCCTTTGATTTGGTATTAAAAGGTTTGCATATGGTAAAACAGCTGGCTTCACATGCCCTCTTGAGTTTAGCCTAAGACTGCTTTTGTCCATGCTACCACTAGGATAGCTGGTCTATAACGTTGACTTTACAACCATCACCATAAGGGTTGTTTGGACTGGTGCAAGGTGCTCACTAGAATAGTGAACATCATATACCAGGCCAACTTCTCACACTGTGCTCCGTCTGCTCTGAGTATTTTGTATTTTACTGTGTCCATTATTGTATTTACTTTGTGCCCTGTGTTTAGCTATTTTCTGTTTTCTGCACCCCCGTGACCGTATTTCTCCCGCTCTGTTCCCCCCCCGCTCCCCGCTTCCCGCCGCTGCTCCCCTGCGGCCCCGCCCCTTTTTCTCTTCTGTACCTGCTCCCGACGCCCATTCGCCGCCCCGCTCCCGCCTCCCAGCTGCTCCTCCCTCCCACTTGGCCATTTATGGAGGAGACCGCGCAGTGGTGAGATGTGACCCTTGACCCTGCTCGCAGGGCCGGTCGCACCACGCACTGCACGGCTCCCCGTGTGTGACCAGGACCTTCACCGCTGCTGCCGCGAGTTCGCCGCTGCTCCTGTGCTCCGTCTGCTCTGAGTATTTTGTGTTTTACTGTGCTCATTATTGTATTTACTTTTTGCCCTGTGTTTAGCTCTTTTCTGTTTTCTGCACCCCCGTGAACCTATTTCTCCCGCTCTGTGCCCCCCCCACTCCCCGCTTCCCGCCGCTGCTCCCCGGTGGCCCCGCCCCTTTTTCTCTTCTGTACCCGCTCCGGATGCCCATTCGCTGCCCCGCTCCCACCTCCCAGCTGCTCCTCCCTCCCACTTCGCCATTTATGGAGGAGACCGCGCGGACGCGCCGAAGGCGCGCCAAAGGCAAGCCTGTCTGCGCCCGTCCGTGCCTGGACCACGCCCAGCACCAGAACCCCTGGCCCCCGCAGGAACCAGGACGCCCGACCGAAGTACGACACCGCCGTCCTCAATGCATTCAACACCGGACGACCACCTGCCTGCTATCAAGCCACCCCAAGGCGCACCCACGGACCCTTCACCTGTCAAGCCTGCAAATTCACCTGCCTCTGACCCCGCACCCTGCCCACCAAACCACACCACAACAACCACCTCAAGTGCATCCTCCTCAACACCCGCTCCGTTCAGAAGCACGCCATCGAACTCTGGGACCTCCTCGACACAACAGCACCTGTCATCGCCTTCCTCATGGAAACCTGGATGAAGGCCTCCTCAGCCCCCGACATTGTCATAGCCATCCCGGATGGCTACAAAATCACCCGGAAGGACCGCGTCAACAAAACAGGAGGAGGGATCGCCATCATCCACAGAAACACCATCAGCATCATGACCAACACTGAAGAGACCTTCTCCACCGCCGAACACCTACACTTCCAGATCCACACCGACCCCCAGACCACCCTCAAAGGAACACTCATCTACAGACCCCCGGGCCCGCGCACACAATTCAGCGAAACCATCGCCGACCTCATCAGCCCGCACGCCCTAGCCTCACCAGAATACATCCTCCTAGGAGGCCTGAACTTTCACCTGGAGAAAAACAACGACAGTACCACCACCACCCTGCTCGACAACTTAACTCGCTAACCTCGAACTCAAGCAACTGGTGGACACCCCCACCAACCTCGCTGGCCACACTCTCGACGCCATCTTCTCCGCCAGTAACCAAGTCACCTTCAGCCACTACACCGGACTACACTGGACCTACCACAGCTGCATACACTTCACTTTCAAGAAGACTACATCTCACCACCTCACGCACCAGATCCCCCGCAGGTGCTGGAGCAAAATCACCACAGACCAACTTACCACATCACTGAGCCAGAACCCACCAGAACACCAGCATACCCGACACCGACGACGCAGCCCACAACCTTGCACAGTGGAACACCAGCTGCGCCAATGACCTCGCCACACTGAAGAACCCCCATGGTAAGACCGCCACCAGAAAACCCTCATGGTTCACAGGCGCCCTCAAAACCGCAAAGAGATCCTGCCGAACACTCAAAGACCTGGCGCCACAAACGGACAACAGAAAACATGACAGCCCTCAAAAACGCCACCCGCAAATACCATCAGCAGATCCGGGCCACCAAGAGGACATCGTTCAAAGAGCGACTGGACAACAACACCCATGACAGCAAGGAACTCTTCAGCATCGTCAAAGAGCTCTCCAACCCCAACGCCCGCAACAACGACATCACCCCTTCGCAAGACCTCTGCAACTCCCTCGCCGCGTTCTTCCACCGCAAGATTGCAGATATACATGACAGCTTCGGACCCCAAACTCCACCTCCAGACACCAAACCAGCGACCCTCACCACCATCAGCTCTTGGACCCCCATCAGCAGTGAAGACACCATCCACGTCATGAACACCATCCACTCCGGCTCCCCCTCCAACCCATGCCCCCATCACATCCTCGGTACAAAAGGGGGTGGTGATGGACAGAGCATCTGAACCAATCAAACACTCACACCCAGTCAAAAGATCTGGGTTTAATCCATCACCGTTCTTTATCCCACTCTGCCACCCCAGTTCAGACATGGCTATATGCAAATCAGTCTGACCCTGTGCCTCATGGGAACAGTCCAGCCCGAACTGCCAAGCCATGCCTTCCCTGGACCGGAAACAAGCTTCCGAGGACCGGTTTCTGGCATTACAGCCGTCTTCAGCCCGGCTTGCTTGAATCCAGTGGCAAAGTGAGCAAGGGACTCACGTCTGAGCATACCCTGCCACACTTATGGCGGCCAAAAGCGGTACAAAAGGGGGTGGTGATGGACAGAGCATCTGAACCAATCAAACACTCACACCCAGTCAAAAGATCTGGGTTTAATCCATCACCGTTCTTTAGCCCACTCTGCCACCCCAGTTCAGACATGGCTATATGCAAATCAGTCTGACCCTGTGCCTCATGGGAACAGTCCAGCCCGAACTGCCAAGCCATGCCTTCCCTGGACCGGAAACAAGCTTCCGAGGACCGGTTTCTGGCATTACAGCCGTCTTCAGCCCGGCTTGCTTGAATCCAGTGGCAAAGTGAGCAAGGGACTCACGTCTGAGCATACCCTGCCACACTTATGGCGGCCAAAAGCGGTACAAAAGGGGGTGGTGATGGACAGAGCATCTGAACCAATCAAACACTCACACCCAGTTAAAAGATCTGGGTTTAATCCATCACCTTTCTTTAGCCCACTCTGCCACCCCAGTTCAGACATGGCTATATGCAAATCAGTCTGACCCTGTGCCTCATGGGAACAGTCCCCAGCCCGAACTGCCAAGCCATGCCTTACCTGGACCGGAAACAAGCTTCCGAGGACCGTTTTCTGGCATTACAGCCGTCTTCAGCCCGGCTTGCTTGAATCCAGTGGCAAAGTGAGCAAGGGACCCACGTCTGAGCATACCCTGCCACACTTATGGCGGCCAAAAGCGGTACAAAAGGGGGTGGTGATGTTGTTCACTTGGCCACTGGATTCAAGATAGCCTGGCTGATGAGGATTATGAATCTGAAACCGGTCCCAGGATGCTTGTTTCCGGTCCAGGGAAGACATGGCTTGGCATTTCGTGCTGGAATGTTCCCAGGAGGCACAGGGTCAGACTGATTTGCATATAGCCATGTCTGAACTGGGGTGGCTGAGTGAACTAAAGAATGGTGATGGATTAAACCCAGATCAGTTGACTGGGGGTGAGTGTTTGATTTGTACAAACGCTCCGTCCATCATCCCCTTTTGTATCGCTTTGTTCGCCCTAAGTGTGGCAGGGTATGCTCAGACGTGAGTCCCTTGTTCACTTGGCCACTGGATTCAAGATAGCCTGGCTGATGAGGATTATGAATCCGAAACCGGTCCCAGGATGCTTGTTTCCGGTCCAGGGAAGACATGGCTTGGTAGTTCGGGCTGGACTGTTCCCAGGAGGCACAGGGTCAGACTGATTTGCATATAGCCATGTCTGAACTGGGGTGGCTGAGTGAACTAAAGAATGGTGATGGATTAAACCCAGATCAGTTGACTGGGGGTGAGTGTTTGATTTGTACAAACGCTCCGTCCATCATCCCCTTTTGTATCGCCCCATCACATCCTCAACAAAGCATACACCATCATCGTACCCCACCTGCGGAACGTCATAAACAGCTCCTTCAAGTCAGCAACCTTCCCTAAGAGCTGGAAACACGCAGAGATCTACGCCCTCCTGAAGAAACCCACAGCGGACCCCAAGGACCTCAAGAACTTCCGCCCCATCTCTCTTCTCCCCTTCCCGGCTAAAGTCATCGAGAAGACCGTCAACAAACAGTTGACTGCTTTCCTCGAGGCAAACAACTCGCTCGACCCTTCCCAGTCCGGATTTCGAGCCAACCACAGCACCGAAACAGCCCTTATCGCAGCCACTGACGACATCAGAACCCTGATGGACAACGGAGAAACAGCCGCCCTCATCCTCCTAGACCTCTCAGCAGCCTTTGACACCGTCTGCCACCGCACCCTAATGCACCGCCTCAACAACACTGGAATCCAAGGTAAGGCCCTGGAATGGGTCACTTTGTTCCTCTCCGGTAGAACCCAGAGAGTCCGCCTCCCCCCCTTCCGCTCCGCGGCCACCTAGATCATCTGCGGCGTACCTCAATGATCCTCACTCAGTCCAACGCTCTTCAATATCTACATGAGCCCCCTCGCCACCATCGCACGAAAACACAACATCAACATCATCTCCTACGCCGACGACACCCAGCTGATACTCTCCCTCACCAAGGACCCAGCCATCGCCAAAACCAACCTTCAGGAAGTTATGAAAGAGGTAGCAGAATGGATGAAGCACAGCCGTCTCAAGCTCAACTCGGACAAGACGGAGGTCCTCATCCTCGGACAATCCCCATCTGCCTGGGACGACTCCTGGTGGCCCTCGGTGCTTGGCACCGCACCAACACCCACGGACCACGCACGCAACCTGGGATTCATACTGGACTACTCCCTCCAAATAAGTCAACGCCGTCTCATCCTCATGCTTCAACATCCTGCGCATGCTTCGAAAGATCTTCCGATGGATCCCCACAGAAACCAGAAGAACAGTCACCCAGGCCCTCGTCACCAGCCGGCTGGACTACGGGAACGCCCTATACGCAGGAACCACCACCAAACTTCAGAATCGCCTCCAGCGCATACAGAACTCCTCCGCACGACTCATCCTCAACATCCCTCGCCACAGCCACATATCCACCCACCTGAGGAACCTCCACTGGCTCCCAGTCAACAAAACAATCACGTTCAGACTGCTCACCCACACACACAAAGAGCTCCACAACATGGGACCCGCATACCTCAACGGCCGCCTCTCGTTCTACACTTCCACCCGCCAGCCTCGCCCTCGGCATCGTCCCATGGATTTGCAGAACCACCACCGGGGGAAGATCATTCTCCTACCTAGCAGCGAAGACCTGGAACTCCCTCCCCACTTACCTACGACCCAGGACCATCTCAGCTTCAGGAAGCACCTCAAGACCTGGCTCTTTGAGAAGTAGCAGCGCCCCCCCACCCCCCACTCCTAGCTCCTTGAGACCCTCACGGGTGAGTAGCACACTCTATAAATGGTAATGATTGATTGATTGATTTTCAACTTAGACTGACTGGGATCCTGCTATTCAGGACCCCAGTCAAGCTGCATTCTCCCCTAAATTGATCGCATGTACTTTAGGTACACTTCAGATTGGATACTGGGGTACCCTTATCAGTCCCTAGTATATGGTACACCATGTACCCAGGGCATAGGTACCCCAGAGGGCTCCCAGGGGCTTCAGCATGTATTATGGCACCCCTGAGAGACCATTCTAACTGACACCACAGGTCTTCTACTGCAGCCTGAGTAAGGTGTTGCATGCTCCCCTTACTTAGATATAGGTTACCTATATCTATTCTAAATCAATAGACATATAAACCTATCTGTCACCCCTATGGCAGGCCTTATCAATCCTGAAGGCAGGGTGCTGGGTTTTGTGTGAAAGGGTGCCCCTGCATGAGCTGAGCCCCTCTGCAGCTGTCAGAATCTATTCTCCGGAGTTGTCTGTGATGCAGCCAAACCATATATGCTTAAGTGCATTATAACCTGTGTAGGAGAGTAGGATCTGCTTCTTACAGGGTTACAAGCGCTATATAAATGCAAACCTTTTTTCCTTTTTTACTCCTTCCCAACCCTTCTCAATTCAAACAACTGACTACCATATCCGCCACTCAAATGACTTCATATTTCACTATACTAATTTTCGGGAGATGCCGCGTTGTTTGTTGTTGCAGCAGGGAGCCAGCGCTAGAGGCAGACAGACGGACACCAAGCCCCAGGAGCCAGCGGGGCACTGTGTGGAGTGTCAGCCCCTCCCTCACTCCCACCAGGCACATAAGAACTCCTTGCGCCTCCCGCTTCGCGGGAGACACCGCGTTGTTTGGTGTTGCAGCAGGGGGCCAGCGCTAGAGGCAGACGGACGGACACCAAGCCCCAGGAGCCAGCGGGGCACTGTGTGGAGTGTCAGCCCCTCACTCCCACCAGGCACATAAGAACTCCTTGCGCCTCCCGCTTTGTGGAGACGCCGCGTTATTTGTTGTTGCAGCAGGGGGCCAGCGCTAGAGGCAGACGGACGGACACCAAGCCCCAGGAGCCAGCGGGGCACTGTGTGGAGTGTCAGCCCCTCACTCCCACCAGGCACATAAGAACTCCTTGCGCCTCCCGCTTTGTGGGAGATGCCGCGTTGTTTGTTGTTGCAGCAGGGGGCCAGCGCTAGAGGCAGACGGACAGACACCAAGCCCCAGGAGCCAGCGGGGCACTGTGTGGAGTGTCAGCCCCTCCCTCACTCCCACCAGGCACATAAGAACCCCTTGCGCCTCCCGCTTCGCGGGAGACGCCGCGTTGTTTGCTGTTGCAGCAGGGGGCCAGCGCTAGAGGCAGACGGACGGACACCAAGCCCCAGTAGCCAGCGGGGCACTGTGTGGAGTGTCAGCCCCTCCCTCACTCCCACCAGGCACATAAGAACTCCTTGCGCCTCCCGCTTCGCGGGAGATGCCGCGTTGTTTGTTGTTGCAGCAGGGGGCCAGCGCTAGAGGCAGACGGACGGACACCAAGCCCCAGGAGCCAGCGGGGCACTGTGTGGAGTGTCAGCCCCTCCCTCACTCTCACCAGGAGGATTTAGCTAACCTGTTTGTTCCCGCCCGCGGGACACGCACGGGCGCGCGCCGGGCGAAGCCCGGGCCAAGGGCGGGCACGTCTAAGCCCGTCATAGCCAGGAAGAGCCAGGTCAGGGCCACCCCTCTTACATCCGATAACGGCCACTCGACGGACTGAGTCGCACTGTCCCGCGACTGCCATTGAAGGTATTGTTTCTATCTCAAGGCTATAAAGCCCACAAACAATTGCGAAAGTGACAATACGGCCTTCCAGGCCTTTTTCTATGGGAAAAAGAAAAGCTATGGCGGGGGGGGGGATCAGGAGTGAACTCAACACAAGGCCCGAGGAGAGCAAAGAAAGTCAAGAAAAATAATAATTAAAAAACTCATAAAACTGACATTATGGACCGTAAAGAGGTGCTCGTAGATGAGTGTGGGAGCATATTAGCTGGAGACTCTGCTATAAATCTAGATACCACCAAAACTCGGACTGATGAATCTGGCAAAAGTTCCCAGTCAACCCACATCCATATACCTCCGATGTTCCGCAAATCGCCTTGTTTGAACACCCCTAATGTCACCAAGGATTGGCCCTCGAGGCAATCTAGCTCTGATCTAGAAATTCCCTCACTCTCACAAATACCATCTCAGCCTCTGACACAGCATAGGTCGAGTTATTTGGAACCCACTGTTATAGTCTGTTCCAATCGTTTTTCCGCTCTGGCTAATGAATCAGCTTCCTCTCCCGACCTACCCACTCAAGGCCCAATGGAAGTCCCAGTTGAGCTACAAGTGGGGGGCGTAGAGGACCCAAGTGTTAGGACTCCAATTCTATTATCAATCATAAACTTTTTGAAAATGGAGGTGAGGGACCTAAAATCTCTGGATACAGACTTAAGGGCATCTGTGGAAGCATTAATGTTGCATCATGTCCCACACAAATCTATAGCAGTCCCCCAGCCCTCTAACCCACTGCCAAGAAACATCAACCTAGCAGATAGAACAGGTACTGTAAAAAACCATGTCACACATACTATTCCAACCTACAAGCCAGTACCACCTAGCGAGTCCATCACATCAGCACAGTGTAGGAAGCAACCTAGCGTCCATTCTGGGTTCAATCATACTAACCATATTTCTCAAAATCCCTCTCTATCTCAGGCCCCCGCATGTAAAGCAGCAGTGCGCGGCCCACGCCTTATCGGACGCCCTTCCCGTCCTTTGCCCACAAACCAGACAGTCTTTATGGTAAACGTCCCTAAGCCTATGGTCCATGAATATGTGTATTCATTGACTAATAAAGTCACACATTGGATTCGACACGCTAGAGGGTGCCGATCCATAATAAGAGAGGACATCATTAGGGCAACAAGGCATTCTTCTCGAGCCCAACGATTAGACACTATCGAACTTTTGCGGACTTCCCCTAACTTGGCTGAGGGTTTACTTGCTTTAGAGTATAGAACTTGTCCCGCTGGTACCTCAGGCATCCAATGCAGGTGTTCCCCATTGGCTTCTAACATAGCCATGAAGGATGGGGCCTTTGAGTTATCCAGAGGGTCGCTGCTAGGCGATAATGATTGACTGTTAACAACTCCCCAAACACAAATGGAGCACATATATGAATGAGTATTAGATGCTACAGACACGACCCCTATTGCCTTTACTGCTTCCACTGCCTTACAGTGTGCACTTAACCAGCCAAGGCTAACTCAAACAGAATTCTCAGACCCACCTCGAAGGATTTTAGATCCCATGCATATAGTTGCAAGCCCCTTTTTGACTAATCATTCCCTTGAATCTAACCGCACTCAGACCAAACCATCCAATGTGTCAGGGAACCCTAAAGCGGATAGCCTAAATTTAAAGATTCTGTGTGGGAATATAGCCGGCCTCTCTAAGAAACTGTCTCTCCCAGATTGGAACAACTTTGTTGAAGGCTACACTATCTGTATCTTTCAAGAGACTTGGAGCACGATACCCCACCACAAAGTAGGCTTTGTGTCTTACTATGTCTCAGCAGTACCATCATTATCAGGGAAGGGGCGCCCTTCCGGTGGCCTGTTAATATGGATCAGCATTGCTCTACATTGCTCATTGAAACAGATCCAATGCGATTCCCCTGATCTCTTAGGATTAACTATCAGGGATAATAAAGGAGGCAGAACGCTGCACATTTTTAACATCTATTTTCGAGGAACAAAGGGTGGAGCACAATCACCTATAGTTGCTTCCTTGGAAGCCAAACTTTCCAACTGTCCCCATGACTCGAACACCCTGGTAGCGGGAGATTTCAATTGTACCTATGAACCTCTCGCTGCCGGGGATGTTTTAGACATTGAAGAGGACGATGCAAAGCGGGGAATCCCCCCGCTAAGCATCTCCCTGATAAAAAGGTGGACCCAACTGGCTGTTCAGCTGAACTCTCTGACTCTAGAATATGGGCTAAGGGCTACCAATGGCAGGTCGCAGTCTGATCCGCTAGGGGCACACACCTATAATAGGGTGGGTTGTTCCTCGCGAATAGACTATATTTTATTAAAATATAAACTGTGGAGGCACCTAATAGACATGGCAATAACACCGACTGTCGATAGCGACCATAACCCGCTATGTCTAATTTTAAAATCTCTAAGGCTGCCCAATCCCGGACCCACAGATATAGGAATCCCAATGTCATCAAGGGAGGTAATTCCCTCAAACTGCGGTAGATACTTGAAATGGAATAGAGTTGTATTATATGAAAATAAAATGTGTTGCATTAGAGGGACCCTTGCAGAGGCCCTAGCAGAAATGGGAGGGGCCCTTTCAGACTTAGATGCCACTGCTATGCTAACCAAAATATACGAAAAAAACATCAGCACCTTGGGAGCTTTTTTCCGCATAACTGTTGGGACTGGGCAGTCCACATCCTGTAAGAAGTCCGATGGTAATGATATGTGGTATACGAATACTTGTAGACGCAAGAAATCCGCTCTGGTCCTGGCCGTGAAAAGCAAGTCTCCTTCCATGATCCGGTCAGCAAGAAGGGAGTACAAGATGGTAGTATCCTAGGCTAAGAAAGAATGGAATGAGCAGCATTGGCAAGCCCTGAAAATGGCCAGTTTGGAGAAGGAATTTGATTAGAACTAAGGTGCGACCCGATTGTGAATCAATCACTAATAATATCTTAAGCCAAACCTGGTATGGCCACTTCTTTAAACTCTATTCTAACGCTGGGGAAGCCCCGTGTGAAGGCTTAGCCATTGACTTTAGAATAGGCTCTGGGAAACCTAATAGATATCCCTTCTCTGAATTAGAAGTGTCATCCACCATTCGGCATATTGTTCCAGCAAAGGCAGCGGGCCCAGATGACCTTCCTGGGGATCTTCTCCGTGCAGATATTACAAAATGGGCAAAATTTACTACTATTCTAATTAATGCTATCGACACCGGCTCCCCTATCCCTGATTCTTGGAAGGGAGCCGAGGTCGTCCCCATTTTCAAAAAGGGGGCCAGGGATGATCCCGCTAATTATCGACCAATAAGTTTGATTGATTCAGTTCAAAAGATCGTCGGGAGGGTGGTGTTGGAGAGGATCTTGGCATGGGCTGATGAAAACAGGGTCCTCTCCGATTACCAAGCAGGTTTTAGGGCTGGAACCGGGACAATCGAACAGGTGTTTAAGCTAGTCCTCCTCCACTGGAAGGTGGTTCAGATAGGCAAAGGCAGTCTTTTTCTTGCATTTATCGACCTAATGACTGCCTTTGACCTAGTCGGCCGGGAGCGCCTATGGCAGGTGTTAGCTGAGCAGGGGGTCCCTAGGTACAACTACACACACAGAGTATCTAGGAGTCAAGCAATGAAAGAGGAAAGAAAAGGAGAAGCTCAATTTATCAAAGACCCATGACAAAACAGAAGAGATTTTTTATATTTTAGATAACACCACGTAACATGTTGTGATCGAAATACACGTGATAAATCAACTGGGAAAAACAAACCCAAGGGTAGGTGAAAATATTCCCATCAGTTGTCGATCTGTACCGCCTCTTTTTTCATCATGTGGGTTCTCCTTACCCAGGAGTCAGTGCAATCACAGTCAAAAAGATGTGGAAAAGACTGCGAGAGCCAGAAGACTCTTGTATCTACAAATTTGGCAGTGCAGATTAAAGAATCAGTGTGGGAGGACAACTGAAAAAAAGCAGTGCAAAAGTGTGAATAGTGATAAGATAAAAATTGGATAAGGCTGAGTAGAAGTGTGATTTTAATGATTTCTCTGAGCTCTCCAAGAGTAAAAACAAACAGATTTAACAGAATATCTGTTCAGCAAATAATGGTCGACATGTTTCTGCATAGATGGATAGTGCCAATGCATTCATCAGGACCTAAATATGGCTACTGCTATTCAAAATAAGTGAAAGAAGGAATTATATCACCTGAGTTTGAGGTTGAATACTCCACCACAATCTAAGGTATCGTCATGTCAATGGGAAGAAGAATGAAAGGAGACAGAACAAAAGTTAAATTAGATCATAATAAACTCATATGTAGTTTATATTTCATTTCAAAGATTATACATATCAATGTTTCGCCACGTACCCTATATTTGTGGGAATAGCGCCTCACCTCACCTGGCTGCAGCTCAGGTAATGAGGAGCACCGCTCTGTTTGAAAAAGAAATATATCTGTTAATGTTCCGCTGCTAGTTTTATCCGGAAATTATGACCATATAGTCAGAAGAATACTCATTAGGGGGTGTTACTAGTTAAGTTTGCAAAACCACAAGTAAGCAGTATCAGCGTGGGGTTTGGTCTGCGTATTAATCAAACCGACACCCCTGCACTGACAGCGAAAAAATTTGTAGTCTCTTATGTGTTTATACTATAAAATCAAAGTTTCAGAAGACAATTCTCGATGGGCAGGTTAATACTAAGGCAGGGGTTTGTCACCAAAAGTGCTTTCCATCAGTTCCTTCGTTTAGGAAAGAACTTGGGAAAAAAAAGGTGTCCGTAAATGAAAAGTTACTTCCGAAAAACGGCTCGCTGAATCGTGGTGGAACTTGTAGAGGTGGCCGCTTGTCGTAGGCCATTCTTAAACATGTCTGGCAATACACCGCTAACGTAAGTTAGAGCTCTAGCGGCGCTTGTCGTGGGCCATATCAGGCAAGGCACCGCTAGTGTCAGCTAGCGTTCGAGCAGCGCCATTCCTTACCTCTCCGTCGGTGTCTCCCGGCGTTCCTCTGCACTAACTGGGGAGGCACCGAACGTCTCTCGGGAGGACTATTTGTTTGGGAAACGCCTTTCCTCACACGTGACCACAATTAGGTATTATGGAAATTGTAGTCCAGGTGTATCGTTGTGATTTTAATGTCTGAGATCGATGGAAAAACTCAGAAGAGTGATCAGTAATTGTCACGATGTAATGCGACATCTACTTGAAGTTCACAGTTGAATCCAGCAGAACACAATTACCCTTCTTAGACCTCACCATCTTGGCCACCGCAGAAGGCCTGGGTTCAGAATTGTACAGAAAGCCCATGGCCCGTAATGCACTTTTAAGCTATGAAAGCTGTCACCCTAGAGCACTTAGAAACAACTTGCCCTTTGGTCAATTTCTAAGGGTTAAAAGGAATTGCTCTACGAAAGAGGCATTTGAGGTACATTCTGCAAAACTGACTGAACAACTGCGTGAGAAGAAGTATCCTACTAAGATTATACGCCAGTCCAAGAAAAGGGCGTCCAATAACAACCCTGACGCCCTCCTTGAAGTAGCAGTACCAAAAGAGAAGACTGAAAGGATAACATTTGTCAACACCTTCCACACTAAGTCAAATCAGGTTCAAAAGATTAGTATTAACCTGCCCATCGAGAATTGTCTTCTGAAACTTTGATTTTATAGTATAAACACATAAGAGACCACAAATTTTTACGCTGTCAGTGCAGGGGTGTCGGTTTAATTAATACGCAGACCAAACCCCACGCTCATACTGCTTACTTGTGGTTTTGCAAACTTAACTAGTAACACCCCCTAATGAGTACTTTTCTGACTATATGGTCATAATTTCCGGATAAAACTAGCAGCGGAACATTTACAGATATATTTCTTTTTCAAACAGAGCGGTGCTCCTCATTACCTGAGCTGCAGCCAGGTGAGGTGAGGCGCTATTCCCACAAATATAGGGTGAGTGGCGAAACATTGATATGTATAATCTTTTAAATGAAATATAAACTACATATGAGTTTATTATGATCTAATTTAACTTTTGTTCTGTCTCCTTTCATTCTTCTTCCCATTGACATGACGATACCTTAGATTGTGGTGGAGTATTCAACCTCAAACTCAGGTGATATAATTCCTTCTTTCACTTATTGAATAGCAGTAGCAATATTTAGGTCCTGATGAATGCATTGGCACTATCCATCTATGCAGAAACATGTCGACCATTATTTGCTGAACAGATATTCTGTTAAATCTGTTTGTTTCAAGTGTTTTTACTCTTGGAGAGCTGAGAGAAATCATTAAAATCACACTTCTACTCAGCCTTATCCAATTTTATCTTATCACTATTCACACTTTTTGCACTGCTTTTTTTTCAGTTGTCCTCCCACACTGATTCTTTAATCTGCACTGCCAAATTTGTAGATACAAGAGTCTTCTGGCTCTCGCAGTCTTTTCCACATCTTTTTGACTGTGATTGCACTGACTCCTGGGTAAGGAGAACCCACATGATGAAAAAAGTGGCGGTACAGATCGACAACTGATGGGAATATTTTCACCTACCCTTGGGTTTTCTTTTTCCCAGTTGATTTATCACATGTATTTCGATCACAACATATCACGTGGTGTTATCTAAAATATAAAAAATCTCTTCTGTTTTGTCATGGGTCTTTGATGAATTGAGCTTCTCCTTTTCTTTCCTCTTTCATTGCTTGACTCCTAGATACTCTGTGTGTGTAGTTGTTATAAGTAGGGGCGTGTATCTAGTTGTGAGTCTTTAAACCAGCCCTTGGATCCCCTTCTATGTAGTGTGTATTATAGGTCCCTAGGTACATCCTAAACTTGTTAGTTTGCCTCCATGAGGGCAATTATGCCCAAGTGAGATGGGGCTCTCAAGGGCAGAAAACTTCCAGAATGCCAGTGAACAGGGGTGTCCGCCAGGGCTGTGTACTAGCTTCCATCCTATTCTCCTTGTATGTGAATGGGGTGGTTGAACATTTACAGCGTATACCATCTGACGCTCCAATCCTGGCGGACGAAAAAATTCCAACTCTCCTGTTCGCTGATGACACCCTCCTCATCTCAAAGACCCAGAGGGGCCTACAGAGTCTCTTAGACAGTTTCCAGTCATTTTGTACAAACAGAGGGCTGGTTATTAATACCGAGAAAACCAAGTACCTAGAATTAAACCCCCCGAAAAATCTTAGGACCCCACCTACACTAAATTCTGTCCCACTAGAGAGGGTCTCTACATTTGATTATCTGGGTATTCGCATCTCCGACTCTATGCTCTGGAGTTCTAACATGCAAAAAATGCTCCTGAACCATAAAAGGGTCGTGGGGGCAATATCTAAAGAGCATCGCTCTTCGACAAGCAGACCTATTGCCCCCGCTATCACAATTTATAAGGCTAGAGGAGTGAGTTTGGCCCTTTACGGTGCCGCACTCTGGGGTTTCACCAACTCGGACCAAATTGTGAGATCTGAAAACAAGTTCTTAAAAGAGCTAATGATGCTTCCCAAAAGGACCCCCACCAAGCCTCTACTGCAAGATCTAGGGTGCCACTCAATCAAAGATCTAGCAAGACTCCGCCCCCTCCTGTTGTGGGCCCGCTTGTGGCAGACACCAGAACTGTCCAGGTATGCTGAGGGGCTAAGCGAAGTAATGAACATGGATGGGTGGCATAAGATCAAATGGTTAAAGGACCTAAAATCACTTCTGTATGATCTTGACCTTAAAGAGGTATGGCTAAATAGAACAGCTCCGCCAAAGGCAGAACTAAAGAAGATCTATTGGGCTTGAGTCAATAACAAGGGTCTCCTTAACCCCAAAGCAGGTAGGCTGACAGAGGAGTTTACGCACCATAAGAACCTTACCAGTTATGAACCGTACTTAGATGTCATACAAAAGCCATATGCCAGAGCCCTGTGTTTTGAGTTCAGGGTAGGTTCACTCCTCACACGAGAGTTGACTGCAAAATGGAAGCCTCCCCATCAAACATTAGCTTTCTGCCCGACTTGTGAGGCTACTATCGCGTCAACGGCGCATATCATGTTCGCTTGCCCAGCCTACAAAGCGCCAAGGGAGCGTTGGCTCAGACCACTCTGTAGAGAGTTGGGCACACGCAGCCACTCTGATGCACTGCGCATTTTAAGAACTGATGCGCGGGATCTCTATGCTTGTGGTCTGGCCAAATTCCTGAGATGGGTATGGAGCATTAGATCAAGAATCCTGAACGCCAAACCCTAAACAGTTCCCCTGATATGTGTTTCCTGTTTTTTGCACGTTGAACCTTTCTTATGTTCGAGATGCTGTTTTTAAACACCTATTATCAGACCGTTGATGTATTTTCTTAGTCAAATGATTTGGATATATTTATTATTTATTAGAAAGTACCCTGTTTTTAACTGTATAGCTTTTTATTCTTGTTCCACAGCTTTTAAGATATGTTTTTATCGAAATAAAGCCATTATGACTGACTGACTATACTAATGTTCAACACTATTCCTTTATGGGTTCCGGAGTAGCCTGCTACTCACCAGAAAAGCGCTTCAACACCCCATCAGGGGTAACATGCGCTATATGAATGCAAACCTTTCTTTCCCTTCTATCCCTCCGCTATCCTCCTCACTCCAAATAACTGACTAATATCCACCACTCAAATTACTTTCATACTTCACCATACTTATTCACCCGTAATCCTTTATGGGTTTCCAGAGTAGCGTGCTACTCTCCAAAAAAGCGCTTCAAGACCCCATCAGGGGTAAGAAGCGTTATATTAATACAAACCTTATTTCCTCTTCTATCCTTCTGCTATCCTTCCGAGTCCAAATAACTGATTAACATATCCACCACTTAAAGTTTACTTGCATGTTTCACTATGCTAATTCAACACTAATCCTCTATGGGTCCCGCAGTACCTTGCTACTTGTCGAAAAAGCGATTTGACGCCTTGTCAGGGGTAGTAAGGCTATACAAATGCAATTACAATACAATACAATAGTTGCCCCCACTTTTTGCTGTTTCACTGTTTTCGACTAGTCTGGCTGGGATCTTGCTATCCAGGATCCCAACCTAGCTGCTTTCTCCTCTAAATTGATTCAATGTACTTTAGGTACACTCCAGATTGGATTCTGGGGTACCCTTATACGTCCCTAGTATATATTTTATACCATATACCCAGGGCATAGGTAACCCAGAGGCCTCTCAGGGGCTGCAGCATGTATTATGCCACCCCTGGGAGACCACTCAAAATTACACAACAGGTCGGCTACAGCAGCCTGTGTAAGGAGGTGTATGCACCCTTACTTAGATATAGGTTCCCTATATCTACCTTATATCACTGCACATATAAACCTATCATTCACCCCTATGGCAGGCCTTATCAATCCTGAAGGCAGGGTGCTGGGTTTTGTGTGAGAGGGTTGTAGGAGAGTAGGGTCTGCTTCCTATGGTTACCCCCAATTTTTGCGGAGATTCACTGGTTTTTCGACTTTAGTATGGCTGTGGTCCTGCTAATCAGGCCCACAGCCTAGCTGTCCTCTCTCTAAATTGATAGCATGTACTTTAGGTACATACCAGGTTGGTTACTGGGTCCCCTTTGTGAGCCCCTGTATAATGTACCTTAGGTACCCAGGGCATAGGTGCACCCCAGGCCTACCAGGGGCTGGAGCATGTATTATTCCACCCCTGGTTAGCCTTCCAAACTGACACCACAGGTCTGCAATTGCAACCTGGGTAAGGTGATGTAATCACCCCTTACTTAGATATAGTATACCTATATCTAAATATATATATAGACACATATTAATCTATAAGTCACTCCTAAGGCAGGCCTTGACAATCCTGGAGGCAGAGTGCTTGGTTTTGTGTGAGAGGGTGCCCTAGCATGAGCTGAGCCCCTCTGCAGCTTTCTGAACCATCTCCTTATAGCTGTTCTATGATATAGCCATAAAATATACTCTTAAGTGCATTATAATCCTCACGGTTAATGCTAACTTTGGTTTGGCTTTATCAAAACATGTTGTGTAAGGTGTCAAACACTTTGGAATACTACCCCCCCCCCGCCAGTTCTGGCAGCGGGGGTAGCATTCCACCCTTCTAGAGGGAGAAGACATGTAGTTACTGTTAAACCCAGTTAAAGTTAAGAGCCCCAGCATCACAAAATGGATGCTGCAGCCACAGACACAAGTCTGCCCTCCTCCTGCTGGATGAAACTCTGGCAGGGAAGGCCTGAACAATAGGTTTCCTGTCCAGGGAGGTGCTGGCACCTCCCCAGACAGGCTTTAGTGTATTGGGGCAGGGCGGGTTGCATTCAGTGAATGCTTTCCAGACACTGCCTGGGGCACACAAGGTGCTCCATGTATATCCCACTTCAAACCGGTTACTGGGGCACTCAGCCCCAACTCTGGTGCAAAACTGGACAAAGGGGAAGGGGTGTAACCACCCCCTCCCAAGGTCCACCCATAGGAAGGACCTTAGAGGTAGCCCAACCCCTAATCTTGCTATAAGAATAGGATCCCAGGTCCTAGGACTTTAGATTACCCTGGGCGAAGCTCTGCAAAATATATCTTGGACCTTCGACATTCGATATCGACTGGAAGATGGAAGAAATCTCCCTTGTGGTCAAGGAGTGACCACTCTGTTCAAACAGGCACAAACTGCATCTTTGCCGGTCTGCATTTTAAGGCTCCCGCCAGATCCTGAATAATCTGCGACACAGGACATGGACTTCCAGACATCTCTGAAGTTTACCCGAGGTCCCAGCAAAGCTGAGACCCGTAGCTGACACGAGAGACGTGGGACCGGAACTCCTGGACATCCTGCATTTTGCAAGCTGCACCTACTTCCCGAGGTATCCCGAAGTTGTGCATTAGGGTGTTTGAAGTCCCAGCCCCGAGCACCTTTTGCACCGAAACTCAGAGGCCCACCCTCCACGAGTGTCCCGTGGGCCTGCTTTGTGCATTTCAGCTTGACGCGTCTTTGCGGTTCCAGGTCCATTGGCTACTGAACCCCCTCGAAGACCAATCCTTCATTTACTTTGCTTTCTTGGTTCCTCCAGGCTTGCTCCAACTTCTCCCCAAAGGAGAAGTTCCTCAGACCTTGCTGGTCTGCACCGAAGCCAATCTTGATATCTTGCGTGGATTGCATTTGCCAAGGCTTGTTGGGTCTAATCCTGATTCTGACACCACAGTCAACTAGATCCTTCGTGGGACAGCTTGAATCCAGCTCCTGGTTATCGTCGACGCCTCACCTCTTTCACCTGAAATCACCCGACTTTGGCTGGCAGCTTCCCATCGCCATCCTGGTCACCGGCAAGTGACCCAGACTCTGTCCCTTCTGCTTTCATGTTCTTCAGATCTTCGACCCACCCTTGGATCCACCCGGACACTTTTCCTCCCATCACCTGCAGCACTTCTTTGCAGCTCTCCATTGGAATCGACAACGAAACCCGACACCAAAAGACACCTATGCACCCGGCTTCCCTGGGTGAGGTAACACGAGTACTCCGGTGCTACAGTGGGTCTTGACTCTCAAAGTGTCCTAGTCTAAAAGGGTTCCATTGTAGTTAACCTAGAAGTGTCCTTAAACTGTAAATTTTTAACTTGTTCGTTTCCCATGGAAAGTCAATGGTAACCAGCGGCTGTGTTTAGACACTGCATGCGTCTCCCGTGGGCCTTCTACATCCTAACCTTTGGTTGTTCTAGATAGCCCCAGCGATTCCACAGGCCCTAGGCCTGCTTTCTATTCCAGACATGGTTCTTATACCACTATTTTATTATATGGTTTGGGAGGCCCCTAGGGCATA
This sequence comes from Lissotriton helveticus, assembly GCF_964261635.1. Classification (NCBI taxonomy): domain Eukaryota; kingdom Metazoa; phylum Chordata; class Amphibia; order Caudata; family Salamandridae; genus Lissotriton; species Lissotriton helveticus. The sequence goes on along the minus strand of NC_136073.1, from coordinate 613,708,113 downwards.
ACGTATACTGTGCAACTTATCGTATGCTAATTAACTTCCTTGTATTGTACTTTTACCTCTGACCTCATAAAGAGTCCAGAGGGGTTGTGTTTAGAATAAATACATAAATATTTGATATATACCTTGTGTGGTGTGCTTTCATTTGATCATTCAAGAGATTATATTTGGTAAAACAACTTGCTTAACTCGCCTCTACGTCTTAGCCTGAAGGCTGCTCTCCACAGCTACCACTGGGTTAGCTTTCTATAAGGTTGACTTTACACAACCTACCATCAATAAGGGTCGTTTGGACTGGTGCAAAGTGCCCACTAGAATAGTGGACATCATATACCAGGCCAACTTCTCACAAGGGTGCCCATGCATGAGCAGAGCCCCTCTGCAGCCTTTGGAATCTATTCTCTGGGATTGTTCTGTGATGCAGTCATCCATATACTCTTAAGTGCATTATAACCTCGCAGTAAATGCTAACTTTGAAATGGCTACAAGGAAACATGTTGTGTTTGGTGTCAAACACCTTGGAATCATCCCTCCCCGCCTGTATTTTTATTTATTTTATTTAATGTGATTTTATATAGCGCAAACTTTACCTGAAGGTGTCAGAGCGCTTTACATAAGAACCAGTTGCAAAACATAAGGACTTAGGATTACATGCGTTACATAAAAGATACAAACAGAAAAAAAATGCAAATGTACAAGATGTAAAGTCACACATGGAAGAGATACAAACAGATAGAAAAATTGCAAATGTACAAAAAGTAGAGTCACTCAAGTAAGAGATACAAATGGATATACTCTAAAAGTCACATAGGAATGGTAGAGAGTACAAAGGTCTACTGCATGTACTAGTGATTAGAGTTATCTCTATATACATAAGGAAGGGATACGAATGGATATACTCTAAGAGTCACATAGGAATGGTAGAGAGTACAAAGTTCTACTGCATATACTTGTGATTAGAGTTATCTCTATATACATAGGGAAGGGATACGAATGGATATACTCTAAGAGTCACATAGGAATGGTAGAGACTACAAAGGTCTACTGCATATACTAGTGATTAGAGTTATCTCTATATACATATACACACAAAGTGGATTTTCTCAGGTCAAGATCCAAAGGAAAAACAGAAGAGCAGAGTTCCATTAAGTGGGGTCAGAGGGGGGATGCAGTCACAGCACCAAGGGAGGGTGGGAGGGATACAAGGGTATGGAGAAAAGGCAAATCAGAAAAGGGAAGAAACATTTGAGGATCGCCAAGGGGGAAACTAGGGAAAAGGTTAAAGGACGAGGGAATGGACAAGGTGGCGGGTCAGGGTCCAGAGAAAAGCGGCAGCGAGCAGCAGCACAATGGCGGCCAGGATAAAAGAAAAGTAAAGAAGTCCAGGAGAGTCAGTGGCATAGTTTCTTTCATTCGAATGTGGCTGCAGGGCTGCTGCCGCATCTGGTGTTTTCACGGCATCGCTGCTTTGTTTTGGGGTGGCGGTGGTGGAGCTGAACTAGGGCTCAACCACAGCTGCTTCTTACAAGCCATGCCATCTCCTGCGTCACTGCTGCGCCTCTCCTGCCTCCCCTACGTCACCGCTGTCGTCTCGTGCCACCCCCTACGTCACCGCTACCGTCTCGTGTTTGCTCACAGGCGTCCTCAGAGGCTCTGGTAATGAAGAGCACCAGCGACACATGCAGTGCGCAGACACAACTGAGGAGCGTTGGGTCCCGACCCTCACACTGCACCGGCCAGAGCATCCTCGCTCGCTGCAACCCAGTGTGTTCAGGGTTAAGTGCCGGTGGCAGACACCCCCCTGCTGTGTCAGGCGTGGAGGGGGCACAGCTTGTGTTCAGCTAGATCAATGCCACCCAGAAGGGATAGAGTAGGAAAGATGTGTAGGAAATGAGTCCCCTTTACCCTTGAGATAGCACTAGCAGGCTTCAGGGAGCTAAGTTGCGCCGGGGCTTCACCGGTGGACATCCCGAGCATAGTGTAACGGGACAATGAAGGATTGGGTGGAAAAGGAACTGTGAGGGATGGGGAAATATGGGGGTGGGGGGAGGGCATGGGGGTAGACAGTACACACGAGGGAGTTTGAGTGAGGACAACGGAGATATGCGATGACTTTAAAGCATAACTAAAAGCGGGCAGGATGGAAGAGTGGGGTTGTACAGGCTCTTGGGCGAGAGGTATAGAAGAGGTGAGCGGGCTACAAAAGGGGAAACAGAAAAAATAGTTTAAGAGGGGAGAGAAATGCGAAAGGTGGACAGGGGGAAGGGGTTAAACATTGTTTAAATACGTCGCAGACCCACGATGAGGGTGCTAGGACAAGCCACCAGTCCAGGAGGCAGTGGCAGTCGGCAGACAGCGGGGTGTTCCCGCCCAAGACCAAGGGGTGTGGGGGTGCGGTGCTGGTCAGAAGCGGGGTGCCGGTGAGACTAGGAGTGTTAATTGACAAAGGGTGCTGGTGAGAGTAGGGGTGCTTGTGGAGGAATAGTGCTACTGATGGGGTTATGAATAGAAGGGGTGCTGAGGAAAGCAATACTCGGGAAGGGGAGTGCTGGTGAGTGGGCAGGCTCTGTGGGATGGGGTTAGTGGTAAGTAGAAGGGGCTGGAGAAGAAGGGGTACAGGTGAAAAGAGTGGGTGTACAGAGGTGCAGGGGTGTTGCTAGGTGGAGAGCTGCTTGGTTAGAATTGCTGGTGTAGGAAGGTGTTAGGATGGGGCGCTAGAAGAGGCGCTCCTCGGAAGTGACAGTAGGTGTGGGGGAAGGGGTCCTGGAAAAGAGTGCTGACGAGAGGAGGTTGCTGGAGAGAGGAGAGGGCCTTGGGGGAGGGGTTCTGAAGGTGGTGGTAGTGAAAGGAAAGGTACACCCAGTACCAGCGTTCTTGACCCTGGCATGACAAGATGGCTGCTGCCAGCCACAGACATGTGTCTGCCCTCCTGCTGCTGGATGAAACTCCGGCAGGGTAGGCTTGACAATAGGTTTCTTGTCACAGGGAGGTGGGACCACCTCCCAGACAGGCTTTAGTGTATATTCGAGCTGAGTGGGTGCATTCCAAGAGTGCTTTGATGTCTGTACTGGGGGCACATTTGGTGTCCTTGTGCTTAGTCCAGCTCAAACCGGTTGCAGGGGCTCTCAGCCCCTGCTCTGGTGTGAAGCTGGACAAAGGACATGGGTGTAGACACCCCTCTGTCCTGCCCCTCCTATAGGTGGGTCCCCAGAGTTTGTCCCACCCCTTTCTTGGGTATGAAGTAGGAACCCCTGACTACAGGACTTTAGATTTTACCTGGACTAAACTCTGCTACAGAAACCAAGTATCCATTGATGATCTACACTTTGCTGGATGACTGAAGAATCTCCATTGGAGTAAAGGAGTTACTCCCCTGCAAGGCAGGCACCTCAACGCATCTGACCGGCTTGCATCTACGCAGCTCCTGAAGGACTCCGAAGATTTTGCACCACAGGAGGTTGATTCCTTTGCTTCCCTGAGGCAGACCAGTACTCTCAGCAAACCTGAGACCCGCAGCCCTCATGGGGACCGTGCAACCCGAACCCCTGGACACAGTGCACATTTGCAGCAGCATATGCGTTTTGGTGCTTACGAGGCTGTGCTTTGAGCTACTTATAGTCCATGCCCCAAGCAGTGTTTCCACCAAAGAATACTGGCCTACACTCCACGAGTGTTCCATGGGCTGGTATTTTGTGATTCCTTTGCAATCCCTGGTCCGTCGACCTGTGGGTCCCTGTGAAGGTAACTTTGGTGTTCCGTGGGCTTTCCTGGTTGCACCCGACGTGCCCTGACTCTACATAGCTTGGGGAGTCCCCAGGACCTTGCTGGTCCTCACCGAAGCATCTTATCTCTCACCTTGTTGGTCTCCAATCCAGACACCGACCCCCCAGCACTCGACATCCTTTGGGGGACAGCTCACCAGCGGACTTTGGTCACCATTGGCATGTCTCTGGTCCCCGTGGCAACAGAGTCAAGCTTCATCTCTTCGCACCTAAAACATCGGACATCGGTGGACATTCGTCTACCGAGCCCCTGGTCACTGGCAAGCGACCCAGACTCTGTCCCCTCTGCTTTCAGGTTCTTCACAGCTCTGATCCAGGCTTGGATCACACTGAACACTTTTCCTCTTCACGGCAGTAGTACTTTGCAGCATCACGCCATTGAGAACAACGAAGATTCCTGACACCATTTGACACCTAGGCACCCGGCTTCCCTGGGATAGGTAACTCGAGTACTCTGGTGCTCATGTGGGTGCTGGCCTTAGAACCTTCTAAGTTTGAAAGGGTTTGCTCAAAGTCCTCTCCTAAGTGTCCTTAATTTTTGAAATTCCAACCACGACTTTCCCATAGGGTTGTACGGAGCTCGCGGCTGTGTTCTCACACTGCAAGCATCCCCCGTGGGTCCCCTGTGTCACTACTTTGGGTGGTTCCTTGGGGTCTCAGCGATTCTACATGCTCTAGGCACTGTGTCTAGTCAAGTCGTGGTTGTTATACTGCTGTGTATTGTGCTATTTACTGTCGTTCTAGTACTTTATTATTGGAATGTATGATGTTATACTGCATACATTTACAACGCACGCACTTACAATGCAGTTTTTACATCGCAACATCTACTACAACGCATTCCATTACATCGCATGACACTACATTGCATTTTAAAAACTACCTTTACAACGCATTCCATTACATCGCATACTACCTTTACAAGGCATACCATTACAACGCATACCATTACATTGCATTTAAGGTAAGTATTGGATAGTCTAGGGATAAAAATTACTATTCTAACTCCTGGTGGTGCAACAGTAGGGTAAGTGTGGTATAATGTAGGGGTAAAAATTACTATTCTAACACCAGGGGGTGCAACAGTAGGGTAAATGTTGGATAGTGTAGGTGTTGAAAATTACTATTCTAACTCCAATGGTATGCGTTGTAATGGTATGCATTGTAATGTCATGTGTTGTAAAGGATGTTGCGATGTAGTGTGATGTAATGGTTGCGTTGTGAAGGTTGTTTCGCGTATTATTGTGTGCCTTGTAAAGAGGTTAGTAGAGAGTATTTAGTAATACATACATATATTTTATGTATACCTTGTGTGGTTCTCCTTTCATTTGGTCATTCAGGAGGTTATAATCTGGTAAACCAAGCTGCTTTTCATTCCTTCGAGACTTAGCCTGATGTTGCTCTCCATAGCTACACTAGGATACCTTTCAATAAAGGTTATCTTTAACCTAATCATCAATAAGGGTCATTTGGACTGGTGCAAGATGTCCACTATAACTAGTGGACAGCATATACCAGGCCAAAATTCTCACATTGGTGTGCAGCGGTTGGGATTCAAGCTTGTCATTGCTTTACCAGATAATCTCATTGAGTTACTAACTGAAAACCACTAAAGGTGCATAGGTACATATAAATCAAGTCTAGAATAAAGTAAGTTCTACTGAACTTAGAGTTGGGTAAGTCAAGGTTCTAGCACACCCTTTCTCCAACTCAAGAGAGTTTAGTAGTTCCCACTAGGTTAGGTAGGTGCCTACACCACATAATACTAGTATGTCTTCAAAGGCAGAAGCCAGTGGCTCTATGCTAACTAAGTATGACCATCTTCCATTTCAGGAACTGCGGAATATGTGTGCATCTAGAAAACTGAAGACAGGGAATAACCCTAGAACTCAACACCTCATAGAGGCTTTGCTTTTATGTGACCATGGAAAGACCCCAGGGTCTGATGAGGCAGGCAAGTTGGGTAGGTCAGCAGAGGAGGAAAGGCTTGGAAGTGAAAACATCCAGGACCTAGACTCTGAAGCTGATCAGGATGATCAAGATGATTCTAACCCGGACAAACCAATTCTTCCTATAGATGGGGGAGAAGGCCCCAGTTGCCCTCTCTTTACTCCACCTGGAAGGGTTAGCAGTTTACCAAGAAGATCCAGATCTCCTTCTCAGTAATCTAATCATTCTGGTAATTCTGTGGGGACCTCTGTTTCTCATAGGACCTCTACATCTCACAGGAGAGAATCCTCCTATGATAAGAAGTGCAGACTGCTTGAGTTTGAAAAAGCTAAGCTTAGAATCAAGAGAGAACAGTTTGCCTTATACAGGGAATCCCTAGAGCTCCAGAGAGCTTCCAGAAGGTTGGGGCTAGAGCCCCATGGTGGCAGCAACAGTGTCCCTAGAGGTAGGCAACATACTCATGACCATAGGAACCTGAACAAGATTGTCCCTCACTACCAGAGTAGGGATGACACCCACAAATGGATAACTGCACTGGAGAGGGCCTGTAAAGTACAGAAGGCCCCTCAGGAGCAGTGGGCAGCAATCTCGTGGCTCTCCTATGCTGATAAAGGTAGAGACAAGCTACTCACTGGTAGATAAGAGGATGCTGATAATTACAAAGTCTTGAGGAGTGCTCTGATTGATGGGTTTGGCTTAACCACTGAACAATACAGGATTAAGTTCAGAGACACCCAGAAGGCACAGATTTAAGACTGGGTTGACTTTGTAGATTGTGCTACTAAGGCCCTGGAAGGCTGGTCACTTGGCAGTAAAGTGTGTGATTTTAAAGGATTAAACAGTTTAATTATGAGGGAGCAGATCCTTAATAATTGTCAAAATCAGTTGTTGCATCAGTACCTGGTGGACTCTGATCTGACCTCTCCCAAGAATGGGTCATATGGCAGTCAAATGGGTCAGAACCAGGGTGAGACAGAAGGTTCAGAACCAAGGTGGTGACTCCAAGAAGCCTCAGACAAGGGTGGGGCGAAGGGTAAAGACCAGAAGTCTTCTCAAGGGCCCCAAAAATCTTCTACTCGTGGGGAGTCTCAATCCAACAAGGGACAAGGCAGGAAGAAACCATGGTGTCAAATCTGTAAACAGAAGACCCATTGGACAAGTGACTGTAACAAGTCCAAGGACTCAACTCCAACCACCACTGCCCCTAAGGTAACTGTTCCCCCTAGTTCAGCTCCAAGTGGTGGTACTCAGAATAAGGGTGCAGTCGGGTTAACCCTGGGATCTGAGATGGACTCTGGCCTAGTCAGAGTTCCTACTCAGGCTGTACTGATCTGTGACGGAGGCATGGATATGGCCTCCTTATTTGTCAGTCCTAGTAATCTGGGCAAATTCAGACAGCAGCCTTTGATAAATAGCAAAGAAGCCTTGGAATTCAGGGACACATGAGAAAGTGTCACAATGGTGACAAAAGATCTTGTGGCTACTGAGCAAATCATACTTGGGGAGATGTACCAAGTGACCAATGCTAGCAATGTCAGGATAGACCATTCCTTGGCAGTTGTTAATTTCACCTGGGGAGGGGTAACTGTCTCTAAGAAGGTAGTGGTAAGTGCAGACCTCCCTGTTGAATGCTTGTTGGGCAATGATTTAGAAACTTCAGCTTGGACTGAAGTGGAACTCAGGACTCATGCAGAAATGTTGGTCATCCCTGCAGATGTGTTTGCCATGACTAGGTCACAGGCAAAAATGTCTTCCAGTGAACAGGCCCTGGATCTTGGAATAATGGACCAGGTGCCTTCCAAGAGAAGGAGCAGTAGGGATAAGGCGGTGTCTTCCCTCCTGCCTCAGAATACAGATCAGTCTCTTGAGGGAGATGATCTTATTCCTGGAGAAGGAACTGTATCAGAGGAACTTGAACCTGATCAGTTTGAGTTATTGGGGACAGGAGGCCCTTCCAGGGCAGATCTGAGCCAGGAGCAGTTGAACTGCCCCTCTCTTGAACCCCTCAGATAGCAAGCTGCTGCTGAGGAAGCTGGGAGTGCCAATGGGTGCCACAGGATCTACTGGTATGATGGACTCTTGTACTCAGAGGGTAGAGACCCCAAACCTGGTGCCACCAGGAGGTTGGTTATACCTCTGAAGTTTAGGGGCTTCCTATTGACACTGGCACATGATATCCCATTAGCAGGGCACTTAGGCCAAAACAAGACATGGGACAGACTTGTTCCTCGCTTTCATTGGCCTCATATGTCAGAGGACACGAAGGAGTTTTGTCGCTCCAGAATCACTTGTCAAGCCAGTGGTAAGGTAGGTGGTACTACAAAGGCCCCCCAGATACCACTACCTGTGGTGGGGTTCCCTTTGAGAGGGTGGGGGTTGACATTGTTGGTCCCAAAGATCCTCAAACTGCATCTGGGCACTGATTCATACTAGTTGTTGTGGACCATGCCACTAGGTATCCAAAAGCAATTCCACTTAGGAATACTACAGCTGCTGTTGTGGCTAGAGCCCTCATGGGAATAATTTCCAGAGTGTTTTTTCCCAAGGAGGTAGTATCAGACAGAGTTGTAAACTTTATGTCTGGTTACTTAAGTGCTATTACACAATTACCACCTCTTATCATCCACAATGCAATGGGTTAGTTGAGAGATTCAACAAAACCATCAAGGGCATGATTAAAGGTCTCCCGAAAAGCTCAGGCATAGATGAGACTTCTTTTTGCCCTGCCTTTTCTTTGCCTACAGAGAGGTTCATCAGAAGAGGGTTGGTTACAGCCCTTTTGAACGTCTGTTTGGACATCCAGTTAGGGGTCCTTTATGTTTAGTGAAGGAGGGATGGGTGTTACCTCTCAAACTCCCAAATAGGATATTGTGGACAATGTACTTGGTCTCCGCTCCAGGATGGATGAGTAAATGAAGAAGGCGTTCAAAAAACTTGAGGCTAGCCAGGAATTGCAAAAGGTCTGGCATGACCAAAAGGTTGTGTTGACTGTTTATCAGCCAGGACAGAAAGTATGGGTGTTGGAGCCTATGGCCCCTGCAGCCCTCCAAGACAAGTGGAGTTGCCCTCATACCATAGTTGAGCAGAAGGGAGAGGTTACCTACTTGGTGGACCTTGGAACTCCCAGGCGCCCCCATAGGGTGCTCCATGTCAATAGGCTCAAACCATATGTTGACAGGCCAGACCTGGGCTTGCTCATGGCTACTGATGAGGGACAGGAGGAAGAGAGTGATCCACTCCCTGACCTACTCTCACAGAACCCTGATGATGGTTCAGTTGATGGTGTAGCCTTGGCAGACAGCCTCACTGTCCAGCAACAAACTGATTGCAGAAAAGTTCTTAAGCAGTTTAGACATATGTTTTCACTGACTCCAAATCAGACTACCTGGTGCACTCATGAAGTGGAAACTGGGGTCAGTCTGCCTCTTAAAAGTGAGATTTACAGGCAATCGGACCATGTCAGGGACTGTATCAGGACTGAAGTCCAGAAGATGTTGGATTTGGGAGTGATTGAACCCTCAGATATCCCTTGGGCTAGTCCAGTAGTCTTGGTACCCAAACCGCATATCCAGAATGGTAAGAGAGAGATGAGGTTTTGTGTTGACTACAGAGGTCTCAATGCAGTCACTAGGACTGATGTTCACCCAATCCCAAGGGCAGATGAGCTTATAGATACTTTGGCCTCGGCCAAGTTTCTGAACACATTTGACCTGACAGCTGGCTTATGGCAAATCAGATTAACTGAGGATGCAAAGCCAAAAACTGCATGTTCTACCCCTAGTGGGCACTACCAATTTGTGGTGATGCCTTTTGGTTTGAAGAATGCACCTGCCACTTTTCAAAGGTTGGTGAATAAAGTCCTTACAGGCCTGGAAGCCTATAGTGCAGCATAGCTAGATGATATTGCTGTCTTTAGCACCACCTGGGTGGATCACCTGGTCCACCTGAAAAATGTTTTGGAGGCCCTGCAGAAACCAGGCCTCACTATCAAAGCCACCAAGTGCCAGATAGCGGAGAGCCAAGTTGTGTACCTGGCCACCTGGTAGGTGGAGGTCATGTTCAACTTTTGCAGAGCAAAATCCAGACCATCATGGACTGGGTTGCTCCAACCACCCAGACTCAGATCAGAGCTTTCTTGGGCCTGACTGGGTACTATAGGAGGGTTGTCAAAGGATATGGATCCATAGCGATCCCTTTGAATGACTTAACTTCCAAGAGAATTCCAAAGAAATGTAAGTGGACAGTTAGCTGTCAAAAGGCATTTGATGCCTGAAGCAGGCCATGTGCACTGCTCCTATTCTGCAAAGTCCTGACTACTCCAAACAATTCATTGTCCAAACAGATGTATCTGAGTTGGGGGTAGGGACTGTGTTATCACAATTGAATGATGAAGGTCAATATCAGCCAGTAGCTTTTATTAGCAGAAGGCTGACCCCTGGAGAGAAACGTTGGTCAGCTATTGAGAGGGAGGCCTTTGATGTGGTTTGGGCTCTGAAGAAGATGGGGCCTTACTTGTTTGGCACTCTCTTCATTGTTCAGACAGACCATAAGCCCCTCTTATGGCAAACGAGTTGAAGAGGGAAAACCCTAAACTTTTGAGGTGGTTCCAATTCCCTTCAGGGGTGGACCATACCTGGGAGTAACTATGCCAATGTAGAAGGACTTTCCAGATATTTCCACTTAGAACATGAAGACTCAACTGGTCAAGGTTAGTTTAATGTCCTGACGTTTGGGGGGGGGGGGGGCTGTGTAGAAGAGTAGGATCTGCTTCTCATAGTTACCCCCACTTGTTGATGATGTTTTACTGTTTTCAACTAAGTCTGGCTGGGATCCTGCTATCCAGGACCCCAGTCTAACTGCTTTCTCCTCTAAATTGATTGCATGTACTTTAGGTACACTCCAGATTGGATTCTGGGGTACCCTTATAAGTCCCTAGTATATATTGTATACTATATACCCAGGACATAGGTACCCCAGAGGCCTCTCAGGGGCTGCAGCATGTATTATACCACCCCTTGGAGACCACTCAAAATGACACAACAGGTCTTCTACAGCAGACTCTGTAAGGTGGTGTATGCACCACATACTTAGATATAGGTTCCCTATATCTACCTTATATCACTGCACATATAAACCTATCAGTCACCCCTATGGCAGGCCTTATCAATCCTGAAGGCAGGGTTCTAGGTTTTGAGTGAGAGGGTGCCCATGCATGAGCAGAGCCCCTCTGCAGCCTTTGGAACCTATTCTCTGGGGTTGTTCTTTGTTGCAGTCAACCATATACTCTTAAGTGCATTATAACCTCACGGTAAATGCTAACTTTGAAATGGCTGCAAGGAAACATGTTGTGTTTTGTGTCAAACACATTGGAATCATATCTCCCCGCCAATACTGGCGGGGGAGGTAGGATTCCACCCTCCTAGAGGGATAAATATGACAGCACCGGTATACCAGGTACCAACTTTTTCGACCCTGGCATCACAAGATGAATGCTGTCAGCCACACACACGCATCTACCCTCCTGCTGCTGGATGAAACTCCAGCAGGGGAGGCTGGACAATAGGTTTCCTGCCACAGGGAGGTGTGACCACCTACCACAAAGGCTTTAGTGTATTGGGGCTGGATGGGTGCACTCCTAGTGTGCTTTGATGTCTGCACTGGGGGCACATTTCGTTTCCCTGTGTGTAGTCCAGCTCAAACCGGTTGCGGGGCTCTCAGCCCCTGCTCTGGTACGAAACTGGACAAAGGACATGGGTGTAGCCACCCCTCGGTCCTGACCCTCCCATAGGTGGGTCCCCAGAGTTTGTCCCACCCCTTCCTTGGGTATAAAGTAGGAACCCCTGACTACAGGGCTTTGGATTTTACCTGGACTAAACTCTGCTACAGAAACCAAGTGTCCTTCAACGATCTACACTTTGCTGGATGACTGAAGAATCTCCGTTGGAGGAAAGGAGTTACTCCCCTGCAAGGCAGGCACCTCGACGCATCTGACCGGTTTGCATCTATGCAGCTCCTGACGGACTCCAAAGATTTTGGAACACAGGAGGTGGGTTCCTAAACTTCCCGAGGCCGACCAGTGCTCTCAGCAAACCTGAGACCCGCAGCCCTCTTGGGGACCGTGCAACCTGAACCCCTGGACACCATGCACATTTGCAGCAGCATATGTTTTTTGCGATTCCAGAGGCTGTGCTTTGGGCTACTTGTAGTCCACGCCCGAGCAGAGTTTCCATAGAAGATTACCAGCCTACACTCCACGAGTGTTTCGTGGGGTGGTATTTTGTGATTCCTCACAAGGGCCCTTCGCGACCCCTGGTTCGTCGACCTGTGGGTCCCTGTGAAGGTAACTTGACTTTCCGTGGGATTTCCTGGTTGCTTCAGATGTGCCCTGACTCTCCATACCTTGGGGAGTCCCCAGAACCGTGCTGGTCCTCACCGAAGCATCTTTTCTCTCACTGCATGGGTTGCAGTTGCCTAGGCTTGTTGGTGTCCAATCCTGACACCGACCCCCCTGCACTTGACATCCTTCGTGGGACAGCTCGCATGTGGAATTTGGTCATCCTCGGCATCTCCTGGTCCCCATGGCAGCAGAGTCAAGCTTTACCTCTTCGCACCTGAAATACACAACATCGGTGGGAATTCATCTACCGAGCCCCTGGTCACTGGCAAGTGACACAGACCCTGTCCCCTCTGCTTTCAGGTTCTTCACAGCTCCGATCCAGCCTTGGATCACACTGGACACTTTTCCTCTTCATGGCAGCAGTACTTTGCAGCATCAAGCCATTGAAAACGACAAAGATTCCCGAAACCATTTGACACCTATGCACCTGGGTTAGGTAACTCGAGTACTCTGGTACTCATGTGGGTGCTGGCCTTAGAACCTTCTAAGTTTGAAAGGGTTTGCTCAAAGTCCTCTCTTAGGTGTCCTTAAACTTTGTAATTCCAACCGTGACTTTCCCATAGGATTGTAGGGAACTCGCGGCTGTGTTCTCACACTGCACACGTCCCCGTGGGTCCCGTGTCACTACCTTTTGCTTCCTTGGGGTCCTAGCGATTCTACGTGCTCTAGCACTGTGTCTAGTCAAGTCGTGGTTGTTATACCACTTTCTTAGTATATGGTTCGGTCTCCCCCTGGAGCCCGCTGTGAATTGTGCTATTTACTGTTGTTCTAGTACTGTATTATTTTGTGCCTTGTTCTCTAATCTCATAAAGAGGTTTGTAGAGAGTATTTAGTGATAAATACATATATTTTATATATACCTTGTGTGGTTCTCCTTTCATTTGGTCATTCAGGAGGTTATAATCTGGTAAACCAAGCTGCTTTACATTCCTTCGAGACTTAGTCTGAAGTCTCCTCTCCATAGCTACCACTAGGATAGCTTTCAATAAAGGTGGTCTTTAACCTAATCATCAATAAGGGTTGTTTGGACTTGTTAAAAAAAAGAAAAAGAAGGAGCTTTAGAGGGAAAAGTCAGTCAATAGGTCGCCCTCCACTCAGTATGCAGCAAAAACACAAAGACCTAGACTATAGAAGCACATGTGAAAAAATTCAACCTTCTTTTCGAAATATTTTGTTCGTTGCTATTCTTTAGCAAACATAACTCCCCTTGTTACATCATTAATTGGGGTAGCCAAAATATCTGGGGTTGGTGCTTAATTCAAAAAATTGCCTGATTCTCATATAACAGTAAAATACAGTTGCGAGACCAATCATACCACACTTAATCTCGTGACAAAAACTAATGTAGTGATAAACCGAAAAAAGTGGGTGAAAGCGAGATGGCACCTCACGGGCGCAACACCAAGCGGGGACCTGACTGGTACTCGTCAGGACTGCCCTGTTGTCATCATCGGTACCATCAAGCTTAGAACAGAAAATAGTGTCCAAATGCACAAAAGATTTGTGCAGGAAAAAGTGCAGTGAACAGAAAACAAAAGGACCAAAATAGTGTCAATCAACACCTTAAAACACTCATAACACAACACAAACACACTACTTTTATTCAATTTCTTGTGTTGTGTATGGAATAGTAAAAGAAAATAAGTAGAGATGGTTATCACCTATTCAACCATTCATACTTGTACTTGCCGACATGTTTCATTGCCTAGTGAACTTGTAGGCAATTTCATCAGGGCATCATATATATTAAAGCCACTGCAGGTGGACCCACATGTCTTCGCAACTGTAAATACATAAAATCCGCACCATTGTGGTTAACATAAAGCATCTAGTCCGTGTCTTACTCTCACACACAGTTGACTCTCTGATAATTACCCTCAACAGGCCATAGGTGCTCCTACCAGCCAGACGGGACGAGGTTGTATTTTTTAAAAAATTGATGATAGAACAAATCGCAACAAGTCGATTGTTCACTTCTCCCTTTGCCAGTGCTATGGAGGTGGGAGAGACAAAACACCATACTTAGTTCATATTTAAACATATGTATATCATGCAAACCATTATTCACTTATAACTACGTTGTACACAGTGTGTAGATAAAGGCGGAGTGACAATATGCCATGACCATCTATATTATCCTCCCCAGTTACCAAGACTACACCGAGTCACCAGCGATAGGCAAAAAGCAAGACTGTGCATTGCTCAAGTTACCCAAAACGCCCTGCACGTTCCACACATCGCGTTAGATAAAAAACCTGTTAGATAAAAACGGATCCCCTCTGATGCCTGCACCAAATTGCAGCGTGCATGGAGATCGGTTTCCAGTGCGGACACTGCGTGTCTCCAGACCATCGCCTGTGCCTTCTACGCATATGCGCATAACATCGCTTCCTGACACCCTCCGTTTGAGACCCCCAGTCGCCTTACCGAGCAGTGAAGAAGCGGCTGCTGTATCTCAGCCCGTGCCGTGTTTTCCTTTGCATTAGGAAAGTACTTGTAATGCCGCCCGTGATCTCGCGCGAAACCGCGTCGGCCATTTTGGATTGGGCAAGTTCATATTCAACAAAGCGAAAAGTGCTCGTCAAGGTGGAAACTAACGCGAGATTTCGGCGCGTGTTCTCGATCTCACTTTTTACAGCACATTTAAAACTTTATCCACCTATCTGAAAACAATCACATCTTGTATGTAATTTGCAAATAGCCAGTATGCACATTGCTTAAATATATTCAACTGGGATCCATTACCACTGATTCAATTCAAAGGACCTTATGGACCAGCCACAAATGTTAAAATTGGATGGGAACAATTGCAGTTATTTTATCATCAACCCAATTTTTATTTTGTGAATCTAATGAACGTGCTTTCATATCTTAGACAGAATACATATTTCAAGCCCATAGTAAGAACACATTAAGGGTGCTCCAGTTTGTATGCATAAGTGCACCCGGGACATGTCTTACAGCAATAGGAGTGTACAAGCAACCTCATACAGATGCCAAAGCGAAACTTAGTGTATCTTATTCCACTCCAATAAATCATTCAATCCCATCTTATCTGATTTCTCCTGGAAAATCCATTTAGCTTCCTTTCTGGCTAACAAACGTTCCACTGTGTATGTGTCCCCTGTCACCTTCTCGAGAACTACCCACTTGAATGTATGTTTATTTGTGTGGCAGTGTTGTACAAGTTTCGTTGTCAGCTTTCCAGATTTTATGGTGCTTAGGTGTTCTTGGATGCGAGTTTTTATTTTCCGTGTCGTAAGGCCTATATATTGAAGGCCGCATTCGCAACTTAGTTCGTACACCACGCATGTGGTATTGCAATTACTAAATTGCCTGAGCTCCCATTCTCTGCCTGACTGTAGGGTGACCTGAGTTGTTTTTTCAGTAAGGTGACATACAGAGCAGGTGCCACAGGGATGGTGTCCCGTAAGATGTATTTTGCTATTCGCTTTAGTTGTTTGTACACGAGTGTGGACCAATTTGTCTTTTAGATTGCTGGTACGTTTAAAAGCAAAAGTGGGTTGAGGCATTTTGAAGTCTTTATTAGAGAGGATCGCCCAATGTTTTCGTATTGACTGCCGGATTTTGGAGGCTAGAGGGTTAAAAGTCATAACTACCGGTAAGCAGTCCTTTTTCTCTTTTTTATTTACTTCTAACAAAGCACTGCGTGGTGTATTAAGGGCTCTTTTCTTCGCAGTTTTAATAGTCCTTGCAGGGTATTCTCTTTGTAAAAGTTTCTCCCCCAACACCTGTGATTGTTCCACAAAAGTCTCGGTGCTAGAGCAATTCCTCCTGTACCGGAGGAACTGGCCTACCGGCAGATTGTCCCTGAGCGCCCGCGGGTGGTAAGATTGGTAAGATAGCAATGAATTCTTATCCGTGGGTTTCTGGTGCACGCTCGTGGTCAGGGTTTTATCTTTGACAGTAATGTCCAGATCTAGATACACAGCGGAATCCCTGCTGTAAGACCAGGTGAATCTCAGGCTTTGATCTTGACAATTGAGCCAATTAAGAAACTCCAACAAGGTAGTCTCATCTCCGGTCCAGATGCAGAGCACATCATCTATATATCTCCTCCAGAGACGCACATGGTCTCTGAAGGGATTGCTGGTAGGATAGATGATGTGCTCTTCGAATTGGCCTACATATATACATGCCAGGCTCGGTGCCATTGTGGCCCCCATCGAGGTGCCCGTGGTTTGCAGATACATCTTGTCCTTATAGCAAAAGAAATTGCGAGTGAGTGCTATTTCGATGCATTGAAGTACAAATGTCTGCGGGGCATCATAAAACCACTCCTGGTCCCTCAGGGCCCTTGCTGCTGCCACCAGCGTGGCGTCCTGAGGGATACAAGAGTAGAGAGATTCGATATCGATGGTAACCAATATCTCACACGTGGGGTCAAAGGAAATTTCCCCGATCACATTCAGGATATCCATAGTATCTTTTACAAAAGATTTTTGTGTAATTACGGATTCCCGTAAAAAATAGTCGGCAAACTGAGACAAAGGCTCAAGGATCGACTGGATTCCGGATACAATCGGCCTGCCAGGCGGTGGCCGGGCAGGCTTATGTATTTTCGGTAGGATATAGAATGCAGGCATCCTGGGATTCATATTCACCAGGAATTCTGCTTCCCTGCTCGTGATCCATTTTTTCTCTTTAGCATCTGCCACCAGTTTCTTGATCTGTTTCTGTAAGTCTTGCGTGGGGTCACGTATTAGCGGTTGGTAATTGGCCCTGACATTTAATAGTCGTAAGACTTCTGCCTCATAGTCTTGGGTATTAAGAATCACCACCGCTCCCCCCTTGTCCGCACTCTTGATAGTGATATTAGTGTTGTTTTGCAGGGACTTAATTGCTTCCCAATCAGATCTGGACATGTTCTTGTAACCTGTATTCTGATTAAGGGATTCCAATTTTTCAATGTCCTCTAGGACTTTTGCTTCACACACAGCAATTTCTGGTCCCACTACTGCACTCGAGGGAGTAAATCCAGATGGTCTTTTAAGATCAGTATTATAGCCCCCTTGTTTTTCTTGGGGGTGAGTGGCAAAAAACTTTTTGAGTTTAATTTTTCGGATCGTCTCAAAAAACTCTACCCTGCACTGAAAGGGATCATGAGTAGGGGTCGGAACAAAACCCAGCCCTTTATTAAGGACACGTTCTTCACTTTCTGTAAGCTGGTAGTCTGAGAGATTGACCACAATATTGTTTATTGGGGTTGTCTGCCTCTGCTGCGAGTTAGTCTTGGGGAGTATGTCTGCCATTGCCAATCGACCACCCCAATGGCAGACAGGTCCCCGCTTGGTGTTGCGCCCGTGAGGTGCCATCTCGCTTTCACCCACTTTTTTCGGTTTATCACTACATTAGTTTTTGTCACGAGATTAAGTGTGGTATGATTGGTCTCGCAACTGTATTTTACTGTTATATGAGAATCAGGCAATTTTTTGAATTAAGCACCAACCCCAGATATTTTGGCTACCCCAATTAATGATGTAACAAGGGGAGTTATGTTTGCTAAAGAATAGCAACGAACTAAATATTTCGAAAAGAAGGTTGAATTTTTTCACATGTGCTTCTATAGTCTAGGTCTTTGTGTTTTTGTTGTTTGGACTTGTGCAAGTTGCCCACTATAACTAGTGGACAGTATATACCAGGCCAACTTCTTACAACCTCGCGGTAATTGCTAACCTTTTAAAACGGCTGCTTAGAAACATGTTGTGTTTGGTGTCAATCACCTTGGAATTATACCTCCACACCAGTAACTGGTGTGGAAGGTATGAATCCTCTCTTGTAGAACCACTACTATGGGTCACCGGTCTACCCGGTACCAGCTTTCTTGACCTGGGCATCACAAAATGGATACTGCCAGCCACAGACACGTGTCTGTCCTGCTGCTGCTGAGCAGAGCTCGAGCAGGGGAAGGCTTGACAATAGGTTTCCTGTCACAGGGAGGTGTGACCACTTCCCAGACAGGATTTGTTGTATTGGAGCTGGGTGGGTGCTCTCTGAGAGTACCTGAAAGTCTGCGCTGGGGGCACATTTGGTGTCCCTGTGCATAGTCCAGTTCAAACCGTTTGCAGGCGCCATTTGCTCCCTCTCTGGTACAAAACTGGACAAAGGACATGGGTGTAACCACCCCTCTGTCCTGACCCTCCAATAGGTGGATCCCCAGAGTTTGTCCAACCCCTTCATTGGGTATAAAGTAGGAACTCTTACTACAGAACTTTAGATTTTACCTGGACTAAACTCTGCAAGCAGTAACCAAGTACTTTGATGATCTAAATGGAAGAAGGCGAACAACGGCGGACCATGATGGCCGCACTTCCCTGCTATATTCCCTTTATAGTTTGTCAAAAGATAGTTCAAGTTGGTGTGCACATACAACTCCGGCATCTGCCATTGTTGGGTGCCAGCTGCCAGGCAGAGAGAAAACTACACCAAAAGTTGGAGTGGTACACTACCCAGGTGTTATTCTCAATAAAATATGTTGACTTGTTTTGTTGTATCAAATGAATCCTTAATTTTCAATGTCATCTGACAATTCAAAGTTCCAGCCAACGCGTTTTGTTCATTAAGCAATGAACTTCTTCAGGGCATTCGTAAGTATTAGGACGGATGAAGAGAAATATTCTTCTGGTCCCCGTGTGATGTAATAAGTGTGATCCGAAGTAATACAATTGATGTGGCCTCCTTGATAAGGGCCATGATCTGTAGTTCTGTAGTGCAGTACGCCTGGGCTAATTTTGATCCGACTGACCGGATTAAAAATTGCCCAGGTGTACTGCACTACAGAACTACGGATCCTGGCCCTTATCAAGGAGGCCGCATCCATTGTATTACTTCACACCTGCTAGACAGACACATCTTGCAACAACCTATCCTACCAGCAATCCCTTCAGAGACCATGTGCGTCTCTGGAGGAGATATATAGATGATGTGCTCTGCATCTGGACCGGAGATGAGACTACCTTGTTGGAGTTTCTTAATTGGCTCAATTGTCAAGATCAAAGCCTGAGATTCACCTGGTCTTACAGCAGGGATTCCGCTGTGTATCTAGATCTGGACATTACTGTCAAAGATAAAACCCTGACCACGAGCGTGCACCAGAAACCCACGGATAAGAATTCATTGCTATCTTACCAATCTTACCACCCGCGGGCGCTCAGGGACAATCTGCCGGTAGGCCAGTTCCTCCGGTACAGGAGGAATTGCTCTAGCACCGAGACTTTTGTGGAACAATCACAGGTGTTGGGGGAGAAACTTTTACAAAGAGAATACCCTGCAAGGACTATTAAAACTGCGAAGAAAAGAGCCCTTAATACACCACGCAGTGCTTTGTTAGAAGTAAATAAAAAAGAGAAAAAGGACTGCTTACCGGTAGTTATGACTTTTAACCCTCTAGCCTCCAAAATCCGGCAGTCAATACGAAAACATTGGGCGATCCTCTCTAATAAAGACTTCAAAATGCCTCAACCCACTTTTGCTTTTAAACGTACCAGCAATCTAAAAGACAAATTGGTCCACACTCGTGTACAAACAACTAAAGCGAATAGCAAAATACATCTTACGGGACACCATCCCTGTGGCACCTGCTCTGTATGTCACCTTACTGAAAAAACAACTCAGGTCACCCTACAGTCAGGCAGAGAATGGGAGCTCAGGCAATTTAGTAATTGCAATACCACATGCGTGGTGTACAAACTAAGTTGCGAATGCGGCCTTCAATATATAGGCCTTACGACACGGAAAATAAAAACTCGCATCCAAGAACACCTAAGCACCATAAAATCTGGAAAGCTGACAACGAAACTTGTACAAAACTGCCACACAAATAAACATACATTCAAGTGGGTAGTTCTCGAGAAGGTGACAGGGGACACATACACAGTGGAACGTTTGTTAGCCAGAAAGGAAGCTAAATGGATTTTCCAGGAGAAATCAGATAAGATGGGATTGAATGATTTATTGGAGTGGAATAAGATACACTAAGTTTCGCTTTGGCATCTGTATGAGGTTGCTTGTACACTCCTATTGCTGTAAGACATGTCCCGGGTGCACTTATGCATACAAACTGGAGCACCCTTAATGTGTTCTTACTATGGGCTTGAAATATGTATTCTGTCTAAGATATGAAAGCACGTTCATTAGATTCACAAAATAAAAATTGGGTTGATGATAAAATAACTGCAATTGTTCCCATCCAATTTTAACATTTGTGGCTGGTCCATAAGGTCCTTTGAATTGAATCAGTGGTAATGGATCCCAGTTGAATATATTTTGCAATGTGCATACTGGCTATTTGCAAATTACATACAAGATGTGATTGTTTTCAGATAGGTGGATAAAGTTTTAAATGTGCTGTAAAAAGTGAGATCGAGAACACGCGCCGAAATCTCGCGTTAGTTTCCACCTTGACGAGCACTTTTCGCTTTGTTGAATATGAACTTGCCCAATCCAAAATGGCCGACGCGGTTTCGCGCGAGATCACGGGCGGCATTACAAGTACTTTCCTAATGCAAAGGAAAACACGACACGGGCTGAGATACAGCAGCCGCTTCTTCACTGCTCGGTAAGGCGACTGGGGGTCTCAAACGGAGGGTGTCAGGAAGCGATGTTATGCGCATATGCGTAGAAGGCACAGGCGATGGTCTGGAGACACGCAGTGTCCGCACTGGAAACCGATCTCCATGCACGCTGCAATTTGGTGCAGGCATCAGAGGGGATCCGTTTTTATCTAACAGGTTTTTTATCTAACGCGATGTGTGGAACGTGCAGGGCGTTTTGGGTAACTTGAGCAATGCACAGTCTTGCTTTTTGCCTATCGCTGGTGACTCGGTGTAGTCTTGGTAACTGGGGAGGATAATATAGATGGTCATGGCATATTGTCACTCCGCCTTTATCTACACACTGTGTACAACGTAGTTATAAGTGAATAATGGTTTGCATGATATACATATGTTTAAATATGAACTAAGTATGGTGTTTTGTCTCTCCCACCTCCATAGCACTGGCAAAGGGAGAAGTGAACAATCGACTTGTTGCGATTTGTTCTATCATCAATTTTTTAAAAAATACAACCTCGTCCCGTCTGGCTGGTAGGAGCACCTATGGCCTGTTGAGGGTAATTATCAGAGAGTCACCGTGTGTGAGAGTAAGACACGGACTAGATGCTTTATGTTAACCACAATGGTGCGGATTTTATGTATTTACAGTTGCGAAGACATGTGGGTCCACCTGCAGTGGCTTTAATATATATGATGCCCTGATGAAATTGCCTACAAGTTCACTAGGCAATGAAACATGTCGGCAAGTACAAGTATGAATGGTTGAATAGGTGATAACCATCTCTACTTGTTTTCTTTTACTATTCCATACACAACACAAGAAATTGAATAAAAGTAGTGTGTTTGTGTTGTGTTATGAGTGTTTTAAGGTGTTGATTGACACTATTTTGGTCCTTTTGTTTTCTGTTCACTGCACTTTTTCCTGCACAAATCTTTTGTGCATTTGGACACTATTTTCTGTTCTAAGCTTGATGGTACCGATGATGACAACAGGGCAGTCCTGACGAGTACCAGTCAGGTCCCCGCTTGGTGTTGCGCCCGTGAGGTGCCATCTCGCTTTCACCCACTTTTTTCGGTTTATCACTACATTAGTTTTTGTCACGAGATTAAGTGTGGTATGATTGGTCTCGCAACTGTATTTTACTGTTATATGAGAATCAGGCAATTTTTTGAATTAAGCACCAACCCCAGATATTTTGGCTACCCCAATTAATGATGTAACAAGGGGAGTTATGTTTGCTAAAGAATAGCAACGAACAAAATATTTCAAAAAGAAGGTTGAATTTTTTCACATGTGCTTCTATAGTCTAGGTCTTTGTGTTTTTGTTGTTTGGACTTGTGCAAGTTGCCCACTATAACTAGTGGACAGTATATACCAGGCCAACTTCTTACAACCTCGCGGTAATTGCTAACCTTTTAAAACGGCTGCTTAGAAACATGTTGTGTTTGGTGTCAATCACCTTGGAATTATACCTCCACACCAGTAACTGGTGTGGAAGGTATGAATCCTCTCTTGTAGAACCACTACTATGGGTCACCGGTCTACCCGGTACCAGCTTTCTTGACCTGGGCATCACAAAATGGATACTGCCAGCCACAGACACGTGTCTGTCCTGCTGCTGCTGAGCAGAGCTCGAGCAGGGGAAGGCTTGACAATAGGTTTCCTGTCACAGGGAGGTGTGACCACTTCCCAGACAGGATTTGTTGTATTGGAGCTGGGTGGGTGCTCTCTGAGAGTACCTGAAAGTCTGCACTGGGGGCACATTTGGTGTCCCTGTGCATAGTCCAGTTCAAACCGTTTGCAGGCGCCATTTGCTCCCTCTCTGGTACAAAACTGGACAAAGGACATGGGTGTAACCACCCCTCTGTCCTGACCCTCCAATAGGTGGATCCCCAGAGTTTGTCCAACCCCTTCATTGGGTATAAAGTAGGAACTCTTACTACAGAACTTTAGATTTTACCTGGACTAAACTCTGCAAGCAGAAACCAAGTACTTTGATGATCTAAATGGAAGAAGGCGAACAACGGCGGACCATGATGGCCGCACTTCCCTGCTATATTCCCTTTATAGTTTGTCAAAAGATAGTTCAAGTTGGTGTGCACATACAACTCCGGCATCTGCCATTGTTGGGTGCCAGCTGCCAGGCAGAGAGAAAACTACACCAAAAGTTGGAGTGGTACACTACCCAGGTGTTATTCTCAATAAAATATGTTGACTTGTTTTGTTGTATCAAATGAATCCTTAATTTTCAATGTCATCTGACAATTCAAAGTTCCAGCCAACGCGTTTTGTTCATTAAGCAATGAACTTCTTCAGGGCATTCGTAAGTATTAGGACGGATGAAGAGAAATATTCTTCTGGTCCCCGTGTGATGTAATAAGTGTGATCCGAAGTAATACAATTGATGTGGCCTCCTTGATAAGGGCCATGATCTGTAGTTCTGTAGTGCAGTACGCCTGGGCTAATTTTGATCCGACTGACCGGATTAAAAATTGCCCAGGTGTACTGCACTACAGAACTACGGATCTTGGCCCTTATCAAGGAGGCCGCATCCATTGTATTACTTCACACCTGCTAGACAGACACATCTTGCAACAACTACCACAAGCATACTCGAGCAAGCTCGCATCACGCTTATTACATCACACAGTACATCACACAGGGACCTGAAGAATATTTCTCTTCATCCGTCCTAATACTTGCGAACGCCCTGAAAAAGTTCATTGCTTAATGAACGAAACACATTGGCTGGAACTTTGTATTGTCTGAAGACATTGAAAATAAAGGATTTATTTGATACAACAAAACAAGTCAACATAATTAATTAAGAATATCACCTGGGTAGTGCACCACTCCAACTTTTGGTGTACTTCGATGATCTACACTACGCTGGACGACAGAAGAATCTCCCTTGGAGTAAAGGAGTTACTCCCCTGCTGAAGCAGGCTTCTTAACACATCTGACCAGTTTGCATCTCCTGAGGTCCTGAGGGCTACGATGATTGCTGCAACACAAGAGGTGGATTCCTGAGCGTCTTGGAGGTCGACCTGCTCTCTCAGCAATTCTGAGACCTCTATCCCTCGTGGGGATCGTGCAACCTGAACCCCTGTGCAATGTGTACTTTCGAAGCAACATATGCTTTTTGGGCAATCCCTGAGGCTGTGCTTTTGGGCTACATATTGTCCTGACCCCAGGCAGTATTTCCACCAAAGATTTCTGGCCTCCACTCCACAAGTGCTCTGTGGGCCTGTACTTGGTGATTCAGCTCAAGGTCCCTTCACGATCCCTGGTCAGTTGGCCTGTGGCTCCCTGTGAAGGTAACTTTTAATTTATCTTGGGCTTCCCTGGTTGCTCCAGATGTACCCTGACTCCCCATAGCTTGGAGAGTCTCCAGGACCTTGCTAGTCCTCACCGTGACTGGTTTCCTCTGCCCGCATGGGTTGCATTTGCCAAGGCTTGTTGGTGTTCAATCCAGACACTGGCCTGTCAGTACTCAACATCCTTTTTGGGACAGCTCACCTCTGGACTTTGGTCATTGTCGACATCTCCTGTTCCCCGTAGCTGCAGAATCAAGCATCCAGTCTGCTCACCTGAAGCACTCGACATCGGTGGGCATTTGTCTACCGAGCCCCTGGTCACCCTAAAGTGACCCAGACTTCGTCCCCTCTGCTTTCAGGTTCTTCTCACCTTGAATCCAAGCTTGGATTCCACCGGACACTTTTCATCTTCCCAGCAGCAGCACTTTTCCGCATCACGCCATTGAAAACGACAAAGGTTTCTGACATCACTTGACAATGTGGAAAATTAGTACGGTTTGGTGAACATTATCTGCGCCATCTTGCCTTTTCCCCTGATGCCACACTTTTTGTCGTGCGCGCCCCGCCATTTTAGGTGCCTTGAACAGAACAGCCTCTTCTGCATGCCACTGGCCCCCCCCCAGCATAGCCCTTCGCCCTCACCAAGCCTGCACGCTGACCAACCCCCCCCGCTCGCACCTGCTTTGAGTCATAAACCCCTCTTCAGCGCAGCCCCGACTCAGAACCCCATCCTGTTCCCAGCGCGACACCTCCCTTCATTCCATTCATAGTCCCCGGCCCTTTTGATGCAAAACCCCCTTTTCCTGTGCCCGTTTGCCTTCCTCGTTCCCAGGCCGACACCTAGCTCTGCCGATACTGTTTATTGCCCCTCCCCGTACAGTAGGAAGCTTCCCCCATCAAAGGACCCCCGAATCGATCAAAGCACCCACCCTATGAGATCCGATCAAACCCCCCACATTCCGTGAATCGGCGGAATATCCAGCTGCGCGATACTCATCACCTGTTGTGACTAGGGTGGGGACTTCGACTGTAAATGTGTGTGGGAACGGGCCCAAAGGGGAAATTCCGAGAATGTCTTTCCGTACATCAAAGCATTGCCATGAATATGTAATCTGCAATAAAACCATAACCCAGTGTATAAGAGGCCAGGCCTCAGAAATGTAGTTAGAGCACCTCAGAACGATACCTGCTGTCTGTTTTGCTGTGTTCTCCTCCGGAGAGAATAAACCCTTGTTTCCTGCTTTCCAGTCTCCAGCGCCTGCCTCTTCATTGATTAATAATTCGTGGGTCACAGAGAGGCAATACCGCCGGGCAAATATCGATTGTCCCCGACCCTAGTTTTAACAATTGGCGTCCCAAGCGTGGGGCCCATCAGCGACTCGTGGATCCAGTGGGAGAGGTCCCGACGACAGAGTGAACGACTGCAACGATCGGGAGAGCTCTTGCCCAATAGACCCTCGTCTGGCAGCCGATCATCCGAACTTCACTAGTTCCGAACAGACCTCTCTCGAGTGATCTACGGTCCTGACTGGGAACCATTAGGAGTGCCGTGAGAAATACGAGAAAAAGAGGACGAACGGGCGCTGGATTCGGAAGACAAGAAACTGTCCATGCGGTCCGGGTAAGGTCGTGTAAACACGACAAGTTGCGAAATAATTGCTTGATTGTTTGAAAAAAATACTAGTATTACTCTTTTATTTATTTGGAGATTCGCTGTCTGCAAACGGAGAAACAACAGGCTCTCTCTTTGCAAACAGTGGAGGATAGGTAAGGCAGCCGTCGTGCCTATTTTTTTTTTTCTCCCCCACTGAAAAATTACTTGAAACTGAACTGTTGTTCGCAAAATTATTGTTTTCTGGAGATTCTCTGTCTGCAAACAGGGAAGAGACCTCCCTTTTTGCAGATAGTGAAAGGGGTAGGTAACGCAGATCTTTGCGGACCTACTTATTCTCCCCATTGAATATTTATTGGTCTTTTGTTATTTTGATCCATGAGGTATTCACTGCCTGCAAACAACGTAGAATAGAAATATTCTGTCCAGTCTTTGCACCCAGTGATAAGATAGGCAGTGCTGACTTTTTGTCCCTCGCTCGCGAGCCGTCATGTCTGTCTTCTCCCCACTGATTGATAATTGGTTCAGCCCGGACCGTTTGTTAGAGGTGGATCATCTAGCTCCGCTGGAAGGCACCCCTAATAAGGACATGTTCATAAACTATGGATTAGTTACCATAGCCTATAATAAATTGTGGCACAGGTATACCAAAGAAAGTCAAGACAAACAGTGGCCACTGGTAGGATCCTTCGACCTTGATAAAATAGAAACGTTAGAAATAGCCCTTCGTAATAATAAGACAACACCTATTATGCTCGACAGTCTCGGTATGTGGCGCAGAGAGGCTATGCAACGACAGAGAAAAGACGAGGACAAATCAGGTAGAGAAACATATCGACAGGACAACCACGGGGCACCACGACCCAAAAATTATCCCCCGACACTACGCAAAAGACGGCCAGACTTAGGGCAAGACCAATGCGCTTTTTGTAGATATGTCGGACACTGGAAAGCCCAATGCCCGACTCTACTGAGCGTGAGTAGGGGCAGAGGGCCGACAGGAACGACAGGCCGGCAGAATGAGAAAAAGCGCGAGGTAAAGAAGAATCCGACTCACATAGACAGACCAGATAGAACCACCACGTTCGATTATGCCCGATGGCACAGATTTCGCCAGAACGATTTCAGCGACATGCTCGAGTTTTCCTAGGTCGGACAATGTAAAGACGGGAACCCAGCCTCGCTTTAAATTCACAGACGGAAAGAGATAATTATGGCCAATAACTGTTTTATATTTGTCTTGGGTCTTTGTATGTCGTACTTGTACTGTCCCCCCGTCTGAGTTTGTGTGTATGTAATGTACGAATCTGCGTCATCCCTCTACACGTGTTTCCGTGTTACTTAACCTCTGTTAGCAGAAACTTTAGCATAAAAACAACCTGGAAAGAAAGAAATGGTAAAACAAAATCCGTAGGCTATTGATGAACTTGAACTTTTATTTTAACATAACAAACAAGAAACAATAATGCTAGAAACAAGAACGGTAAACTGTAGAAAATGAAAGTCAAACAGAACATTCGCCCCCCCCCCATTCTGGAACCTTCCAAAGTAGGGCAGGGTTACGGCCACGCCCAACCAGCGGCAACCCATATAAGGCGGGCCCCGCTGCCAACTCTCGGTCAGGAAATCTTAACATATGGGGAAGCCGGAGGAGAGGCAGGGGCCAGCAGAGTCCGGCCGCAGCGGCCCTGGATAGTTGCAGGCAGTCCCGCCACATGCCTTCCCGGCCCGGCCTTGGTGGCGCATCGGAGTTTCAGGTAGTCCCGCCACATGTCCCCCCCGGCCCGGCCGCCAAATGGCCAGGGACCGGGGCCAACTGAGTCCGGCTGCAGCCGATAACCTAAGGAGGCCCGTCCCAGAGAAAAGACGGGACACTTTTTTCTTTTCCCCTCCGTGACAGCCGCAGCAGCTCTGGGCGGCGGGATATCCTGTCCATACCTCCACAAAAATTTGTCCTGGTCGGGCTGGGAGGGAGAGGCGACGCGGACGAGCCTCTCCCACCTCCACAGATAGGAGGCTTCCCAGCCCCGGCCCAACGCCAAACTCCTCCAGCCAAGCGGCGACGCCAATACTTGCGCAGCACCGAACATGCAACGGTGCCCATACTTGTGCAGCACCGAATGTGCACCGCAGGTGGCCATACTCCCACAGCACTGAGCACGAGGCTTGTGGAGCACAGGACGTGGAGAGACCCTCGTGCAGGCCGATGAAAGAGTGCAGCTTGGGATGCACCGGGAGTGGGAGATGGCGCGAAAGAGCCTCCCTCGCCCTCCAGGTGAGGGCGCCACAGCTGCACCCCAGCCGAACGTCCCGCTTCCACAACACAGAGTTCTTTTCCTTTCACTCCGAAGGGCCTCTTCCACTCTTGCAGACTCGGCAAAGGGTGACCCCTGCAGAGCCTCAAAATGGCGTCTGGGCCTGCTGGAAGGCGGGTCTCGGCCGCTAGAGTAACTTTGAACAGCAATGTAACTCGATCGCTCGCCCACCGGGGCACGAGCCCCCACCTCCGACAGCATCTCCGCAGCCTTGAAGATTCTACAAAAGTCCCCGGAGGAGCCCTCGGCCTCTGCAGGCTTCCGGTAAGGGACGACTGCCTTGATCACTAACGAAACAGGCATGACATTACCACTCCTTCTGTTAGCATGAATTCTTGAACTGCCGAAAAGGACTCTGGTCCAACTGCCAGTATAGGAAACATTTCCCCCTGATGCTACTTCCGGACTGAACCGGCCCCGCCCAAAATGGCGCTGGTATCAATAGGAACTTACGAACACCTCGTGGTGTTCCTTCGCACTAATACAAACTTGATGTTCTGAGACATATATGATCCTTTGTACACTTGGCTAGAAAAGACAAGGAGAGCTCACTCGACGAACATTGTAAAAGGATCCCGTTAAAAATGTTGATTACAAATGTACGGTGTATTATATTTTTATAGCTGATGTATAACCTCATTTATGACGCACGCATACGGTATGCATATAGGAAACCTGATTGCAACTATTCTGACTAGACTTCTAAATTATGAAATAAATGCCCCCGAACCCCCAGCCAATTAATAGACGTTTTAGTTTCTTACAAATGAATGAATAAAACTTTCTAATGTTTTTATTGCTGCAAAACGACACCCCCCACTGTACGCACTTTAGCCATTGCCGTGTCCGGCCAAATATGACCGCACCCTCATAATCCACGTGCTGAAATGATTTTGCAAAATAAAGGTTTTCGAAACCATGAACGGGTATTGCATGCTTTATTTTAAAAATGTGGGATCGGCGGGAGGATTCTTTTCTGTGCACCCTACTCTGCTCTCTCTTTAAGGTTGAAAGAAGATGGTTGCCCAGCCCCGGATGGAGGATCGAATCTGAGACACGACACCCCGCCGTCAAAAATGCGACTGACTCCGGGACTCGCGCATGGAGAAAGACCCCGACTTCTGGGGATGGGTAAAAACGAAATGGCGTAATGTAAACGATGGGTAATATGAAACGATGTAAATGTTATGAAGTACAACGCTCGAAGGTACTAGGGAACAGAGTTGATCGAAGAACTAATGAACCTTAGAATGTCACAGCGTTGAAGGAGATTTAAGGACCCCGATAGCTAGATACATCTACCAACTAGATACCTCGCACTAGGTATCTTTGGTTTTCTTCTTAACGCTTTCCTACACCCGACCTATAAGGGCACACTGCCCCTCCCCCCCCGACCCCAGAAACCATACCCCCGGGATTCTATCCCAAGGAGATAAGACGAGTATGAGGTAAGTAAAAAACTTTCGTACCCGTGCTTTTAATATGCCCGTATGTTGTCCCCTTCCCCTCCCTTTTTTTCCTCCCTCTGCAGGCTACACCAGAAATCACAACCGAGGCGCGGCGAAGATCTAAAGCCTTGCCATGCCTGATACACGAAGCAGACTAGCGCCGCGAGGTGGCACCTAAGCCATGATGCGTGAATGGACACATGTCGCGTGTGAATGAGACTATGAGAGAACGTTTGTGTGTGTGACTGAAGCGCTGACTCAACTGGTCAAAGGACCAAGAATGCAAGGAGGGCGACACAATGGTGCCCCCTTTTTCCTTTTCCTCAACGCATGTCCCCCGTACCCGACCTAATGCTCGCCCGTCCTGAACCGCATGCTTACAAAATACTAACACAGACCCGCAATGTCTTGTATCGAGTAATGCGCTGAATAAAATCTATCTTAAATACATGGCCGCTCCCTATGTTGCACGTGTACTGTCTAGCCTATTGTTGCTCTCTCTCTCTCTCTCTCTCTCTCTCTCTCTCTCTCTCTCTCTCTCTCTCTCTCTCTCTCCCCTCCACACTCTCACTCTTCTAAAGGACTAGCACCAAAATTGGCAAACCGCCACCCCTAGCACACCACCCAATTGGCTTCAAATACCGCCAGTATTTGCACAAAACTTGTCTTTAATACAATCACCCTGAGACCGTGTCATTACCTCTCCTTTTCTGCTAAAAAGTCGATGAAACCGAGGTTGGGCCGTAAGGGAAAGGACAGGTAAGACGACTGAGGTTCCCTGATCTGACCCGTAATAAGGGAACTACAAGTCAGCGGCTCCTGTGCTATAATAAAAGGCCTCAGAATACGCGACCTTCCCCGCCCCGAATTGTTGCAATACCCAAACAGTAAAAATTATCAAAACATCCTCATGTTCCATGAACGCCCCTGTCCCCATATCAGCTGCTCCAGACGGGAGTTATGAAACTGTCCCTCATCCCCGGTGGTGAGAGATGGGTCGATTTACGCCCTTACCACAAGTTTTCTATGTCCCTAGTTGTTTCCCATAAAACCCCTGTCTTTTCTAATTAAGAAATCAGGCCGTAGGAGGCTACGTAGGAACCAGAATGATGTTTTACAAGGTTAAAAGACTAGACCAAAGTGAAGAAATCATTGAAATGAACCCTGTTGAAAGTGAAACTGTTTAGTTGAAAAACAGGACGCATTGATAGAAAAGAAATGTTTAGCCTATGTTCGTCCCTCAGCAAAATACCTGTTTAGTACCATGTCGATAGCACACAGTACCCTTGGTAAATATAAAACCCTAGAGAACGGCATATCTTTGTCAGGCTCGTCTTACGAAGGTGGGTCTCCATCAGATGAACTGTCGTAACTGTAATAAATAATTGTGAAGGAAAGTCATAGTAAATCCAACAGGCCCGTCATCGGTCATTCATATGTCAGTTGTGAACACTAATATAACGGACGTTTTCATTTTTGCCTGGAGCTGGGAGAGAAATAGACTTTTGTGATTACCTTCCTCTGCAAATTCTCTAAAGACTGTCTTTTCAAACTCGTTTAAGGGTACGGCTGTCGGGAGAGAGAGGACCGGATGTGGAAGCACGAGGCCTGACTGCAGACTATGGAACACCTGCGACATTGGCCAAGGCGAGACCGCGACAGAAAAGAGCTGCAGGACGAGGCACTGTTTTCGACAAAATGAGAAGAAAGGGCCGACCTGATGCCCCTGCTCGATGTCCAGTGTTTGCCGACAAGTCCCCGCTCTTTGAATTCGGTCATGAGCCTGCCTATTTGAAATTCTCCATCCCCCTAGTCTGTACCCGATCTGGCCCTGCTCCATCCCCCTTTTTCCTCCGACCTACCCAAAAGGACTGCTCACACGCACCCTTCTTCCATCTGAACTTTTTGACAATCACCTCAAAGGACACAGGGCGAAAAGGACCTTTCCGACCAGGAATGCGAGGGAAAGGTCGTGCCCTGCAAGGCGAGACCTAGAATAGAGCTGGACCCGTAGCTCCACCGCCGGTGCTCCACAGCGCCAACGAAAGACAACAAAGAACACTGAGAACTCGTTAACTTCGAACATTTGACATCCTCAATCACCGTTTCTGCTACGCCTCATTTCTCTCCCAGCCACCATTGTATTGATTATGCTCCAATCCGAATCTGATATATGTAATAACCTATCAGTTCACAGTATGAAATGTACTCGCTGCTCTCGCTACAGAATCGTTTTTATATTGCATTTCTATGATTTTCCTGCAAACAAGTTTGTCAAAGTTTATCACTAGGCCCGCCTCCTAAAACTAGAAATCTTAAATGTTTACGACTCCTTCATCTGGGTTTCTACTGCTTTCCTTATGCCCACCATAATAGACCCGAATAGAAAATGAACCAGCAAGATGTCTTGAATATGTTAAAGGGAGGACTGTGGAAAATTAGTACGGTTTGGTGAACATTATCTGCGCCATCTTGCCTTTTCCCCTGATGCCACACTTTTTGTCGTGCGCGCCCCGCCATTTTAGGTGCCTTGAACAGAACAGCCTCTTCTGCATGCCACTGGCCCCCCCCAGCATAGCCCTTCGCCCTCACCAAGCCTGCACGCTGACCAACCCCCCCCCCGCTCGCACCTGCTTTGAGTCATAAACCCCTCTTCAGCGCAGCCCCGACTCAGAACCCCATCCTGTTCCCAGCGCGACACCTCCCTTCATTCCATTCATAGTCCCCGGCCCTTTTGATGCAAAACCCCCTTTTCCTGTGCCCGTTTGCCTTCCTCGTTCCCAGGCCGACACCTAGCTCTGCCGATACTGTTTATTGCCCCTCCCCGTACAGTAGGAAGCTTCCCCCATCAAAGGACCCCCGAATTGATCAAAGCACCCACCCTATGAGATCCGATCAAACCCCCCACATTCCGTGAATCGGCGGAATATCCAGCTGCGCGATACTCATCACCTGTTGTGACTAGGGTGGGGACTTCGACTGTAAATGTGTGTGGGAACGGGCCCAAAGGGGAAATTCCGAGAATGTCTTTCCGTACATCAAAGCATTGCCATGAATATGTAATCTGCAATAAAACCATAACCCAGTGTATAAGAGGCCAGGCCTCAGAAATGTAGTTAGAGCACCTCAGAACGATACCTGCTGTCTGTTTTGCTGTGTTCTCCTCCGGAGAGAATAAACCCTTGTTTCCTGCTTTCCAGTCTCCAGCGCCTGCCTCTTCATTGATTAATAATTCGTGGGTCACAGAGAGGCAATACCGCCGGGCAAATATCGATTGTCCCCGACCCTAGTTTTAACAACAACTATGCACCCGGCTCCCCTGAGATAGGTAACACAGGTACTCTGGGACTCATATGGGTGCTGGCCTTAGAACATTCTATGTTTGAAAGGGTTTGCTTAAAGTTCTCTCCGAAGTGTCCTTAATCTTTAAAATTCCAACCACGACTTTCCAATAGAGTTGTACGGAGCTTGTGTCTATGTTCTCACATTGCACCCGTCCTCCGTGGGTCCCCTGTGTCACTACTTTGGGTGGTTCCTTGGGGTCCCAGCAATTCTACATGCTCTAGGCACTGTGTCTAGTCAATTCGTGGAGCCCACTGTGTATTGTACTATTTACTGTTGCTCTAGTGATTTAATATTGTGTGCTTTGTGCTCTAACCTCATAAAGAGGTCAGTAGAGAGTGTTTAGTAAAAAATACATATATGTTATATATCTCTTATGTGGTTCTCCTTTCATTATGTCATTCAGGAGGTTATGATCTGGTAAAACAAGCTGCTTCACATTCCGTCGAGGCTTAGCCTAAAGGCTGCTCTCCACAGCTACCATTAGGATGGCTTTCTATAAAGGTTGCCTTTAAACTAATCATCAATAAGGGTTGTTTGGACTGATACAAGGTGCCCACTTTAATTAGTGGACAGCACATACCAGGCCAACTTCTCACAAGGCCAAAAAGAGGAAGAAAGGTACAGAAAAAAAGCAAGAGAAGTGCAGGAAAAAGCAAGTCGGGCGTGTAGGAGAGTAGGATCTGCTTTCTATGGTTACCCCCACTTTTTGCTGTGTTTAACTGGTTTTTCGACATTAGTCTGGCTGTGGCACTGCTAATCAGGACCACAGCCTATCTGTTCTATCTCTAAATTGATTGCATGTACATTAGGTACATACCAGATTGATTACTGGGTGACCCTTGTGAGCCCCTAGTATATGGTACCTTAGGTACCAAGGGCATAGGTACCCCAGAGGCCTACTAGGGGCTGAAGCATGTATTATGCCGCCCCTGGGAAGCCTTCCAAAATGGCACCACAGGTCTGCACTTGCAGCCTGGGTAAGGTGGTGTAAGCACCCCTTACGTAGTTATAGTATACCTATATCTACATATATATATATATAGACACATATAAACCTATAAGTCACGCCTATGGCAGGCCTTGACAATCCTGAACGCAGAGTGCTTGGTTTTGTGTGAGAGGGTGCCCTAGCATGAGCTGAGCATGAGCTGAGCCCCTCTTCAGCTTTCAGAAACCCTTCCTTATTGCTGTTCCATGATACAGCCATACCATATACTCTTAAGTGCATTATAATCTCACAGTAAATGCTAACTTTAGTTTGGCTGCATCAAAACATGTCGTGTTTGGTGTCAAACACTTTGGAATAGTACCTCCCCACCAGTTCTGGCGACGAGGGTAGAATTCCACCCTTCTAGAGGGAGAAGACATGTACACACTGGTATACCGGGTAAATGTTTAAAAGAGCCTCAGCATCACAAAATGGATGCTGCTGCCACAGACACAAGTCTGACCTCCTGCTGCTGGATGAAACTCCGGCAGGGGAGGCCTGGACAATAGATTTCCTGTCCAGGGAGGTGCCAGCCCCTCCCCAGCAAGGCTTTAGTGTATTGGGGCAGGGTGGTTTGCATTCAATGAATGCTTTTCAGACACTGCCGGGGCACACAAGGTGTCCCATGCATTTCCCAGTTCAAACCAGTTGCTGGGGCACTCAGCCCCAGCTCTGGTGTGAAACTGGACAAAGGGGAAGGGGTGTAACCACCCCCTCCCCAGGTCCTCCCATAGGTGGGACCCTAGAGTTAGTCCAATCCCTAAACTTAGTATAAGTATAGGAACCCAGTCACTGAGACTTTAGATTACCCTGGACAAAACTCTGCAACATAAATCTTGGACCTTCGACATTCCATATCGACTGGAAGACGGAAGAAATCTCCCTTGGGGTCAAGGAGTGACTCCCCTGTTCAAACAGGCACCAAAGAAGCATCTTGCAGGTCTGCATTTTCAAGGCTCCCGACGGATCCCGAAGAATCTGCGACACAGGACACAGACTTCCAGACATCTCCGAGGCTGACACGAGTCCCCAGCAAAGCTGAGACCTGTAGCTATCACGAGAGACGTGGGACCGGAACTCCTGGACATTCTGCACATTTGCTAGCGCATCAATTTCCTGAGCTTTCCCGATAATGTGCATTGGGCTACTTGTAGTCCAAGTCCTGAGCACCTTTTGCCTCAAAGATTGTGGCCCTACACTCCACATGTGTTTCGTGGGCCTGCTTTCAGCCTTTCCACTCATGGTGCCTTCGCGATCCCTAGTCCGTTGGCTAGTGGGTCCCCACGAAAGAATCTACTTTGTTTCTAGGGCTTCCCTGGTTGCTCCAGACGTGCCCTGACCCCCCTCCAAAAGGTGAGTTCCTCAGACCTTGCTAGTCTGCACCAAAGCCAATCTTGTCATCTTGCATGGGTTGCTGTTGCCAAGGTTTGTTGGGTCCAATCCAGATACTGACGCTGCAGCACTCGACATCCTTTGTGGGACAACTCGAATCCAGCATCGACAACACCTCCTGGACCTCGTGGCTGAAGAGTCAAGCTTCACCTACTTCCCTTGAAAGCACCCGACATCGGCTGGCATCTGCCTGTCGCCATCCTGGTCACTGGCTAGTGACCCAGACTCTGTCCCCTCTGCTCTCAGGTTCTTCAGATCTCCGATCCACCCTTGGATCCATCCGGACACTTTTCACCTGGTCGCCTGCAGCACTTCTTTGCAGCTCTCCTTAGGAATTGACGCCGAAACCCGACACGAAAAGACACCTATGCACCGGGCCTCCCTGGGTGAGGTAACACGAGTACTTCAGTGCTCCTGTGGGTCTTGACTCTTGAAGTTTCCAGTACTGAAGGGGTTCCCTCGCATTCCACTCCTAAGTGTCCTTAAACTTTAAAACTGGAACTCTAACTTTCTCCATAGAAGTCAATGGTGATTCTGGGCTGTGTTTAGACACTGCACGTGTCCCCCGTGGGTCTCCTGCGTCCCTACCTTGGGTGGTTCCTGATAGCCCCAGAGTTCTACAGGCTCTAAGTCGGAAAGGAACTGTTTCTAACAGTCAATTCTCTGTTGAAATGCCCACAGGATGTACATTTTAGTCCAGATCAACTGTTTACGGATAAACTAGCTTCTTTTTTCCGAAATAAGGTACAATCAGTATACAACGATCTGTTAAACGCAGTAAAGAGCACAGAAAGCAACCAAGCTATGCAACCTGATATTAGCAACACTCAAGTGGGCCTGTCTCAATTCTCTCTACTTGATGAGGACACCGTGGCAGATCTGTTGCTACAAACCAAGTCAGGATCACCTATGGATCCGTGTCCACCCTATGTTCTGCACATGGCTCCAATAGAGATTAGTTCTTTATTAACTCCTGTTATGAATCAGGCTCTTACCTCTGGAGTTTTCCCGCTAGCTTGGAAAACGGCATGTATCCGTCCGTTGTTAAAAAAAAAATGAAGCTAGATCCCACTGAGGAAAAAGATTATCGCCCTATATCCTGCCTACCTCTGCCAGCCAAACTATTAGAGAAAGCCATGAACCTGGAGCTTTCATCTTATCTCGAGATCAACAGCGTTCTCGATAATACTCAACATGGCTTCCGTGGGAAACACTCTATGGAAACGGCACTGATCATGGCAGCAGAGGAGATACGGAAGGGCATGGACGAGGGTGGCAGAGTTACTTTGGTCCTGTTGGACCTAACAGCAGCCTTTGACACCGTAAACCATGAGGTACTGATTCAAAGGCTTCGGGACACGGGTGTCAAGTCCATAGCACTGAACCTCCTCACCTCCTTTCTGTCAAATAGAGAACAAGTTATCTTCTGGGATGGCTATCAATCGGAAACATTTATACTTCCTGGAGGAGTCCCTCAGGGTTCTGCATTGTCACCCACACCGTTCAACATCTATATTGCCACTCTGGCAAAATTAATAAAAAAACTAGGCCTCAAGCTAGTGTCATATGCTGATGACACTCAGCTGATAGTGTCACTTTCTCATTCAGTGGAAGCCAAGGCAGCTGATTGTTCCGTTTGTATGTCTGAGGTTATGTCTTGGATGAATCATAACTTTCTAAAGCTGAATACTGAAAAAAACGAAGTCCTTGAGTTCGGCCATAAAGCATCTATCTGGAATCAGCTCTGGTGGCCGATATCTGCAGGGGCCTGTCCCATTCCAGTGGCTAAAGTCAGGAACCTTGGCATAATGTTTGATAAAGACATGTCTTGGAAGCCACAGATAAATCAAGTGGCCTCTGCATATTTTTTTATGTTAAAAGGACCTAGAAAGATATTACCGTTTATTCCTTTTCCCCTTAGGAAAACAGTTATAATCGCCACTATCTTTTCGAGAATTGATTATGGCAATGCCCTACATTTGGAAACAGGTACTGCTCAACTGACCAAGCTGCAATCAGTTAAAAATGCAGCAGCGAGAGTACTTCTCAAATTGCCTAAACACCATCCTACTTCTCACGCAATCAGACAAATACACTGGTTGCCAGTACGACGGCGGGTGGACTTCAAAGGATTATGCTTAGTTCACAAGGCATTGTCTGGAGAAGGAGCATACGATCTTCAATCCCTATTCTCCCGGTACCAGCCAACCCGACCCCTGAGGTCTGCTTCTCAGGGTCTTGTCAATATCTCCAAGATACAAAGACTATGTTGGGGAGGCAAGGCTTTCTCCCACTTGGCTTCCAAACTGTGGAATTTAATGCTGCTACACATTAGACTGATCCCTAACCGGAGGATTTTCAGGAAGGAAATCAAAACATGGCTTTTCACTCAATGATTCACTGGTTAGCACCTGGTTTAGCTACCTCTCTCAGCGCCAAGACGCCTCGGCAGTAGTGCGCTTTAGAAATATCATCAGTCAGTCAGTCAGGATGCTTGTTTCTGGTCTAGGAAAGACATGGCCTGGCAGTTCGGGCTGGACTGTTCCCATTAGGCACAGGGTCAGACTGATTTGCATATAGCCATGTCTGAACTGGGGTGGCAGAGTGGGCTAAAGAACGGTGATGGATCAAACCCAGATCTTTTGACTGGGTGTGAGTGTTTGATTGATTCAGATGCTCCGTCCATCACCACCCCCTTTTGTACCGCTTTGGCCGCCATAAGTGTGGCAGGGTATGCTCAGACGTGAGTCCCTTGCTCACTTTGCCACTGGATTCAAGCAAGCCGGGCTGAAGACGGCTGTAATGCCAGAAACCGGTCCTCGGAAGCTTGTTTCCGGTCCAGGGAAGCATTGGCTTGGCAGTTCGGGCTGGACTGTTCCCATTAGGCACAGGGTCAGACTGATTTGCATATAGCCATGTCTGAACTGGGGTGGCAGAGTGGGCTAAAGAACGGTGATGGATCAAACCCAGATCTTTTGACTGGGTGTGAGTGTTTGATTGATTCAGATGCTCCGTCCATCACCACCCCCTTTTGTACCGCTTTGGCCGCCATAAGTGTGGCAGGGTATGCTCAGACGTGAGTCCCTTGCTCACTTTGCCACTGGATTCAAGCAAGCCGGGCTGAAGACGGCTGTAATGCCAGAAACCGGTCCTCGGAAGCTTGTTTCCGGTCCAGGGAAGGCATGGCTTGGCAGTTCGGGCTGGACTGTTCCCATTAGGCACATGGTCAGACTGATTTGCATATAGCCATGTCTGAACTGGGGTGGCAGAGTGGGCTAAAGAACGGTGATGGATCAAACCCAGATCTTTTGACTGGGTGTGAGTGTTTGATTGATTCAGATGCTCCATTAATCACCACCCCCTTTTGTACGGGCTGAGGGATGAACCTTGGGGTACACCGCAGGTGATCGTGGTAGCTTCAGATCGGAATGGGGGAGGCGGACTGCTGGAGAGGAAGGAGGTGGTCCAGTGCACCAACAATGTTTCAATACTTTGATTGACCACAAACACCCTTCCTTTCTGCCCTACGTTCACATTCCATCAGTAACCCAGCTGCTTCTGTCACTGTTCAGTCTCAAGTGACAGTTTTAATGCATATTGATTGGGTATATATACAGGTACTTACCGCTCTGTACATCCCCTCACAGCACACATAGACTACATTTCTTTAAATTATAAAAACATGTTCTGCCTAACAGTTAGGCCTGGCCTTCCCTCTGTGGATTATCGCCCCATAAATTGAAGAGTATATCTATCTCTCTACAGATGCTGCCAATCATTGCACTGCTGCGTATTTGCATGCCATGATTATTCTCTATGACCCATCAAACCAATTGCCACAGGTACAAACACGCTGCCCCATTCGTCTATTCCACTGCCCCCCTTTATTTAGCAAATGTTAGTGCTCCCAGATATCATTTTTTTTTTTAAACATGTTTTTATTGCAGAATTAAAAAAAAACCAAAGCATCCAATCAAGTCAACCATTACACCCTTGTCACCTTAATGCCTTGTAGTATCAACAAAATTGCACACAGCCATTTCGCCCACATCCCGGAGGCTGGGTGGCGTATCAGTATTTCGGCATAGTGTCACGGTGACCTTCTCACTTAGGTACCTGGTCAACAACCAAATGTAGTATCTGCATTTTCCAACCAACAAAACCCCCCCCTCGAAGCTCGGCCTAGTGTAGCTAGCTAGCCTATTCAGCTGCGTCATTATCAACAGTGCCCGCCTCTGCAGATCCTCGTCAGTACCCCCCCTTGGTAGCTGTCTTGAAACCTATCGGTGACCACTACGCCTGTTCCCAAGATTCTACACCCCCAGTTTCTGCTCTGTCTGGCACGTGCTACGGGTCCCCACTACAGGCACCTCTCCTAGAGTTACAGCGGGACTCCAAAACCTGCCCTCCTCCCTCCCCTCCCTCTAACTGCTGTTGATGTGGGTCATATTCACGGGACTCGGCTCTAGGGTTCCCTACTTAGCTAGGTCAGCTGATCGTACTTCCAGGTTTCACACCACCTCACTCTCTGATTGCTCTCGCCCTTCATCCAACGTCAGGTAGTCACGCAGCGCCTGCACAATCGTCTCCCAAGCTCTCGCTGCTTCCAAGCCCTTCTCAGTACCCGTCTTGGCGGCCTACCGCATTTTAACCTCACTCTCGCATCTGGACCACTTCAGCAACTCATTCAACCATCTCCTGAACGACGGGCCCTCCCTGGATTTCCAATGCCAGGTAATT
Organism: Lissotriton helveticus; assembly: GCF_964261635.1. Lineage (NCBI taxonomy): Eukaryota > Metazoa > Chordata > Amphibia > Caudata > Salamandridae > Lissotriton > Lissotriton helveticus. Next base: position 613,668,256 of record NC_136073.1, on the reverse strand, counting down.
TCTCTTTGGGCCAATACGAGTCCCAGGTCTATGAATTTACTCGTAATTTTTGTCCGTTTTGTATGGGGGAACCAAAGCAGTAGGCACGTCGCCATGTCGAATTCCACCTCCTTGTCAGTTACTGTGTTCAAAAGCTCTCCCACCTCGGGCCAATATGTTCCTAATTTCGGGCAATCCCACAATAGGTGTTCCAACTCCACCTCCGGCACTAAGCACCTTGGGCACGCCGCGTCCTGCACCCGAAAGTATCGTCTAATCTTCCCCGGGGTTAGGTAAGCCCTATGCAGCACAAAGAAATGCACCTGCTGGAAGCGGGCATTCCTGCTACTCTTCCATGTCCTTTCCAATATTTGGCTCCAGACCGTGTCTGGTATCGGTTTGCCCACACTCTCTTCCCACTTTTCTTTGAGGGTAGTCAGCGGCTCCAACCCTTCACGTAGCATTCTAGAGTGAAGGCACGTCACCACCTTAATCGTCCCTGCCGCCATCACCACGTATTGGCAAGCCAAGGTTGTGTCCGGTTCTGTGAGACCCCCTTTCCAATACTTTTGCATCGCTGCCACCACCGCCGCATGTAATAGGTAGTGTCCATCTTGGAGGCCATACTGGTCCTGCAGTACCCGGAAGGGGACCAACATCCCGTCGATAAATAAGTCCCCCACCATTAGCAAACCCAGCTCCTCCCATTCCAACAACGGGGACCAATCGCCCCCATGTGGAAGCGCAGTCAACATCCCCAACGGGACCTCCGGCGCGTACGGACGAGTTGCTTTCGCCCTCCGCAGACTTCTATTCCAGCTCAGCCGGAGAGTCTTCTCTTCCACGGACAAGCCTTTCAAGTCTAATTTCTGCCGCAGTATTATATACGAGAGGACATGCCGTTGTATACCGGTCCCTCGTTCCCGTTCCGGTCCTCTAAATTCTTTAGCTACATTTAGCGTCAACACCTGTAACTGAGCCGCTAGGTAATACAATTCAAAATCGGGGTACAGCAGCAAATCGTCCGCGTAGAGCGAGATATGACCAATCTCGTCCTGTTCCCTCTCGTGGCTTGCAGCCATCTTGTGTTTGTTTATCTGTTGTGCCTCCCAGACCGGCCCTCGACCCCGATCCCGCCTCCCAGCTGCCCCGCCCTCGCCCCTCCCCCCTCCACCATTCACATATGACAGATGCCTACGCGTGCAGCGGTCACGCGCTGCGGTCGCGCCGAAGGTGCACCAAAGGTAAGCCCGTCTACGCCCGTCCACGCCTGGACCGCGCCCAGCGCCCGTCCCCCTGCTCTATGCCGCTCCCAACCCCCCAGAGTAACTTATAATGCCGCTACTCTCCTCGCCCTCAACGCCGGACGCACCCCACTTTGCTGCGAAGCTACCCCAGGACGTACCCACGGCCCATTCTCCTGCCTCTCCTGTAAGTTCAACTGCTTCAGGACCCTCACCAAACACACTTCATCCACACACAGCTCCGAACCCAACGACTTGAAATGCATCCTACTGAACACCCGCTCGGTCCACAGACATGCAACCGAACTCTGGGACCTAATCGACACTGCGTCACCTGACATCGCCTTCCTTACTGAAACATGGATGAATGCATCTTCTGCCCCCGACATCGCCATAGCCATACCGGACACTTACAAGATCATTCGAAAAGACCGCACCGACCAAACTGGAGGAGGAATCGCCATCGTCCATAGAAACACCATCAAAATTACAACCAGCTCTAACGTCAATCTTGCAACCGCCGAACACCTCCACTTTCAGATCCACACCGACCCCAGGACCACACTTAGAGGAACCCTCATTTACAGGCCCCCAGGCACCCGATCTCAATTCAGCGACGACATCACTGACTTCGTCAGCCCGCACGCCCTCGCCTCCGAGAACTACATTCTTCTAGGAGACCTCAACTACCACCTTGACAACATTCTCGACAACAACACCACCACCCTTCTGGACAACCTGTCCAATCTCGGACTCAAACAACTTGTTGACACACCCACACGCTCGACCCTATCTTCACCTCCAGCAAGCACATCTCCTTCGATCACACTACAGCTCTCCACTGGACGGATCACAGCTGTGTTCACTTCAGCTACAAAACAACCCTGACCCATAACCGTCCACAACCCATTCCCCGAAGAAAATGGAACAAAATCACCACCGACCAACTCCTCACATCACTCAGCCAAAACACTCCCACCCCAGCAACGGACCCAGACCTAGCGGCCACCAACCTTAGGCAATGGATTACCCACAGTGCGGATGAACTAGCACCCCTGAAAAAACACCAGTCAAAATCATCCAGCAAAAAAGCTCCCTGGTTCAATGATGACCTTAAAAAATCCAAGAAGACATGCCGCACCCTGGAGAAGAATTGGAGAAAAGAACCAACCTCAGACAACATGGCATCCCTCAAGACAGCCACCCGCAAACACCACCAACTGATTCGATCCGCCAAGAAATCAGCATTTAAGGACCGTCTCGACAACAATTCCCATAACAGCAAGGAACTCTTCAATATCGTCAAAGAATTCACCAACCCTCCCGCAGCATCCAACGACATCACTAACTCCCAAGACCTCTGCGATGCGCTATCCTCCTTCTTCTACAACAAAATTGCCGACATCCACAACAGCTTCAAGAATACTCCCAATGACCAACTCACCCCACCCCCTTCAGATCCCACCCCTCCAACTAACTACCTCAACTCCTGGAACCCAATCACCATTGAAGACACCATTCGCCTCATGAACTCAATCCACTCTGGTTCACCTTCTGACCCCTGTCCCCACTACATCTTCAACAAAGCTGACTCCATCATCGCTCCCCAACTCCGAGATGTTATCAACTGCTCCTTCAACTCCGCCACCTTTCCAGAAATATGGAAACACGCCGATCTCAGCGCCCTTCTGAAAAAACCAACAGCAGACCCCTCAGATCTGAAAAACTACCGACCCATTTCCCTCCTCCCTTTCCCGGCCAAAGTCATCGAGAAAGCCGTCAATAGCCAACTCGCAGCCTTCCTTGAATCCAACAACTCCCTGGATCCCTCACAGAACGGCTTTCGAGCCAAACACAGCACCGAAACCGCCCTCATTGCGGCGACCGACGACATCCGAGCACTCCTGGACAACGGTGAAACAGTGGCCCTCATTCTACTCGACCTCTCCGCCGCCTTCGACACTGTCTGTCACAACACCCTCATACAACGCCTCAACAACATCGGCATACAAGGAAAAGCCTTGGACTGGATCATCTCGTTCCTTGCCGGGAGAACCCAGAGAGTCCGACTCCCCCCTTTCTACTCAGAGCCCACCGAAGTCATCTGCGGCGTACCTCAAGGCTCCTCACTCAGTCCCACCCTCTTCAACGTCTACATGAGTCCCCTCGCCTCCATCGCACGTCAACACAACCTCAACATCATATCCTACGCCGACGACACCCAGCTAATCCTTTCCCTCACCAACGACCCCAACACCGCCAAAAACAACCTTCACGAAGGTATGAAAGAAGTAGCCGAATGGATGGAACAGAGCCGCTTAAAACTCAACTCAGACAAAACGGAGGTGCTCATCCTAGGATCCTCCCCCTCATCTTGGGACGACTCCTGGTGGCCTTCCGCTTTGGGATCTGCGCCCACACCCACAGACCATGCACGTAACCTTGGCTTCATTCTAGACTCCTCCCTCTCAATGTCCAGACAAGTCAACGCCGTATCGTCCTCCTGCTTCAACGTCCTTCGCATTCTCAAAAAGATCTTCCGCTGGATCCCCCTCGAAACAAGAAAGACTGTCACCCATGCACTGGTCACGAGTCGACTGGACTATGGCAACACACTCTACGCCGGAATTACAACAAAATTGCAGAAAAAGCTCCAACGCATCCAAAACGCATCAGCGAGACTCATATTAGACATCCCGCGCCAAGAGCACATCACCGGTCACTTAAAAAACCTCCACTGGCTTCCCGTCAACAAAAGAATTACTTTCCGCCTTCTTACCCACGCACACAAGGTCCTTTATAATCTAGGACCCGAATGCCTCAACACCCGACTGTCCTTCTACTATCCCACCCGCCAACTAAGATCATCCAACCAAGCCCTCGCCGCAGTCCCGCGCATCCGAAAAACCACCATGGGTGGCAGATCCTTCTCCTTCCTGGCTGCCAAGACCTGGAACTCACTCCCCACCCACCTCCGCCTTACTCAGAATCACATCTCCTTCAGAAAAGAACTGAAAACATGGCTATTCGATAAACAATAAACCCCTCCCTCCAGCGCCTTGAGACCCTCTGGGTGAGTAGTGCGCTTTATAAATGCATGAACTTGAACTTGAACTAGATATGGTCGTCCCTGCAACTCCGGTCGCTCCGGTCTACGCTGCTCTAGATCCCTCAACACCCCTTCCGCCTTCTCCAGATCAGCCACAACCGTCGCTCTTTCATTCGGAAACCTGCCCATACATACACCCCTCACCACCACTTTCAGTGCATCCCATTCAACCGATCTCGTGGTGGTAGAACCTTCATTCTCGTCAAAGTAATACTCGATTCCCTGGAGGACCGTGTCACCAAACACCGGATCCTCCAATGCAGTAGGCTGCAGCCTCCAAGATGGAACCGCCGATCTTGCCTGCTGCCACTGCACCGTCACCAGTAGGGGGTTATGGTCCGAAATTGTTCTAGCCAGGTATTCCGAATGTGCTGTCATGGCAGCCAAAGGGCCGCCACACAAGATGGAATCTATCCTAACGTGTAACGCATGTAGCACTGAGAAGAAGGAATAATCCCTAACTTCAAGATGCTGTTCCCTCCATACATCTATAAGGCCCCATCTCTCCTGCCAATCTTTCCTATTGGCTGCTAGCCTGCGTACTGGGGAGTCAGACAGTGGGGGATGTGACCTATCTAGTGAAACATCAGTAATTGAATTGAAGTCACCACCATGGATAATGGGGCCCGCCAGAAAGTGGGCCAGCGAGCCGGACAAGCTGTCAAAAAACCGGGCCTGGTCAGAATTGGGGGCGTACACACTACACAACACCACATCACGGCCATACAATCTGCCTTCTACCACCACAAACCGTCCCTCAGGGTCGACCAACTGGTTCGTAGCCTGAAACGGGATCCCCACCCTCACCCATATCAACACCCCTCTGGCAAACGCCGAATACACAGTGCCAAACACCTGGCCATGCCACCTCCTCTGCAGTGCAGCACATTCCGGCTTGGTCAAGTGAGTCTCCTGTAACAGTGCAATCTGGACGCCTCGCCTCGCCAAATGGGCCTGCACCTTATATCGTCTAGACATAGTTCGAAGTCCGCGAACATTCCATGTGAGGCATTTCAACCTAGGTAACGTCCCCATTGCTGCCATCACCCAACCACTGTCTCGTAATCAACCCGCTACCCACATCAATGCAGTTGAACCCCCCCACACAAAACACCCCAAAAAACCCCCACAACCCCACTCCCCAGAACAGGACCTAACAACACTGCATCAGACCCCATCCAAACCTGTAACACAACACCCAGTCCCTTAGTCTGTAGTCGTCACCACAGAAGGCCTTAAGGGCCACAAAAGGGGTAGTCAGAGCCGACCTGGAGCAGTCGAGGCCCTCGCCCCGAGCCCTTGACCCCAGTCAGCATTTCCGCACAGTACCTGCCAAGTTTCAGAGCACCAGGGCAGCTCGTCCCATCAGGAGTCCAGAACACAGGGCCTGCTGGCAGTGTTATTCATTAAATAGACCATCCGCCGTCTGTGGGGTGACCGCCGGCCCCCCGGAGCTATCAACATCCGAAACGTCCCCCTTAGATTTGCCATCGTCCTCGCCAGGGTCCGATTCCAGCAGCGTTCTCTCCTGTTGCGAGCCCGTGATGATCGCCGTCGTGGCAAGTGCTCCCTTCCTGTCCGCCGCCATCTGATCCGCCTGCTGCGCTCTCTTGAGTTTATCCTTTTTGCGGAGGCGCTGTGACTTCCTCACCTTGACCAATGGCTGCCTCTCTCTACCTCCTTTACCTTTACGATCCGTACCAGCACGGTACAACTCGAGCCACGACCACACTTCGTCAGGGGTTTGAAAGAAATGGGTCGCACCATCTAGGATCACTCGCAGCTTTGCCGGGAAGAGCAAAGAATACTGTATGCCCTCCTCTCTCAGTTCCTTCTTCACGGCCAGATAGGAGGCCCTGCTTCTTTGGACCTCCTGCATGTAGTCAGGGAAAACCGTGACCGGGCTGTTATCCACTTGGAAGGGGCCCACAGAGCGAGCCCTTTGTATCAACAGGTCACGGTCTTTAAAGTGTAGCAGGTGGACCACCATCGGTCTGGGAGGGCGGCCCTGCATAGGCGGACGGGCCGGGACCCTGTGTGCCCGCTCCAGAGAGAAGAAGGGGGAGAGTCCCTCCGGGGCCACAACAGTCTTAAACCAGGTCTCCATGTACACTACTGCGTCATCCCCCTCCACTTTCTCCGGCAGGCCCACCACCCGCACGTTATTCCTCCTATTGCGGCCTTCGGAGTCCTCTGCACGTCTCTCAAGCGTCGCTAGGCGACTGAGGATGTCCGACAGTTTATGTTCCGCGGTCACCACCGCCGGTTTCAGCTCCTGCAGCAGTAGTTCATTTTCCTTCACCCTATCCTTGAGTTTAGCGTGGCCCGCCTTCAGGAGGCCAGGCCCCTTGGCCACTTGCGCTATATCTTGATGCAGGGACTCCATGGTCGCGGTTATCGCCTCCAGTATCCCATCCAGCCTTGCTGTCAGCCTCCTTTCCTGCGCCGAGCTTTCCTGGTCCTCATGGGCTCCATCACCGACGTCCGGTATTTTCGCCCGTTTCCGACCCCGGTGCAGCGTCAGTTCGCCGCCCTCAGCGGCCATCTTGTTCTCTGCGGAAATCGGGCCAAGGCCGCCTCCGAGGGTTATCCCGGACCGAACGTCCATCCGAGCAGCGAAGGAGGCCCCTTGAACTCCCCATCCACACAGTGGCTCAGCGTTCCCCCCAGAAGCGCGGTCACCAGCAAGAGTCCGTCCCACTGTACCCTTCGGGCTCCCACCGGTTATCAAAGATGGCCGCTCGCTGTCTGGCCCTCACTTTGCTGGGAGGCCGCGTTCACCTCCGACCATCCAGTCGTGCACACAATGCGGTTCCAGCGCTTTGCTCTACTTCGCCCACCGTTATTCTTAGCGCCGGCACCCTCTATCCCAGGCAAGCGACAAGCAGGGTGCCACTCAGGGGCGTGAGGTGTCCAGCGGTCCGCACCCGGCCACCCAGATCAGCGCTACTCCGAACTGGACCAGGTCTGGGGCGTCATTCCACAACAGTCTATCTCGCCAATCATCTGTCGGCTCAGGTCCCCGACTCACCGCTCTCACCGCAACCGCGCGGCGTCTAAGTCCTGCCGCCAGTCAATGGGCGCCCGGTTCCGCGGCCTCTTCCCTGGTACACCCCCCTCTTCGGTCAGCAGATGCCCCCCAGGAGCCTCGGTGCGGGGTCAACAATCTGTTCCGAGGCCGTGCACCGCCCCTGGCCCCCAGCTCTCCAGTCCCAACTCCTCCGTGTTCATCCGTGTAGAGCCACCTCTAGACAGCTCCCTCAGGCCCCAAGCAGAGGCTCGGCACGCCGCCACTGCAGTCGTCAGATGGTCCTGCCGGGGCGCTACGCTCTCAGCACAAGGCCTTCGTGCCAGGTGCCGGGGGAGGGGCGCCTCGGTCCGATACCTCCGGTACGGCGGGGGCCGCTCCCCGCCGCCCCCACGACCAGTGAGCTCTCCGCGGCAGGGGCTACCATCCGCTCACACCACTGCACTGGTACCGTCGCTGTGTTCCGGCTGCGGCGCCGCTCGCCTCCGAGGTGAGCTCTCTCAGCCCCGGGCCGCCGCCATCTTGAGTCCGGCTCGCAGCCCTCCCAGGGTCCAAAATCGGGTCCGGGCACCGCCGGCAGGCCCGCGCTGGCCCGCGACAATGAACTTCTGTTCCCCTGGCGCTCTGTGCAGGGCTCCCGGGCTGCTTGTCTTTTCCAGGATGTTTGACGGGATCAGGCTCGGAGCTTCAGGCTCACGCCGCCATCCCGGTCGGCGTCCAAGCCACGCCCCTCCCACTGAGAATCAATCGTGCTCCCAGATATCATGTCGGGAATCTCTGTAGTGTCTGATTGCAATAAAAATTTTCCAAGGGTTCCTATTAATTGCCACATGCAGGGGAGTCTATAAAATCTTGGTGAGCCCCGCCTGAAAAAAATACCACCACATGCTCCTTGTTGTACCTTTCAATACCATAGCCACAGTAGGATTGTATGGTACCCCCCTAGTGTTTGGTAATTTAAACTGTCACAAACCTGCTCACTCCCCCTATTCCCCCTGATGCCCCTATCATTTTTGGAGTGCACCCCATAAGGAAGAAGGGAAGCAATACAACCTAAGGATAGCCCCCCAAAATTTCCCGGAAGCCATGTCATTCTGTGACCCCTTCTCCCTCCATAGTGCAGCCCAACCCCCTTTTGATTAGCTCCCCCAAATGTGATTGCCCCCGAAATTAGAGAGTGTAAGGGGGTGCAGTTAAAAAAACTGGGGTAAACCTCCATAAGTCCTGATCTCTGTAATCACCCTGTGTTCTGAGCAACCACTGCATGAGTGCCCACCTTTGCCCCCACCTCTCTTCCCCTTACTTGCTGTGCCCAAGCCCCTCCTCCATCTATGACCACTTCTTGGTCATCATCCCTTGCTCACCCACTCACCTTTTCCCCTACACTCTGACTCCACCCAGTCTGCCTAGGCTCCTCCTACACCCAATCTGCCTAGGCTCCTCCTACACCCGCTCCTCACTTAACACATCCTACCCCTTTCAGCTGTCAATGTTCCTGACCCGTTTGCTTCCTTCCTCTCTGATAGATCCCAAATGATCAAAATAGCGAACAGTCTTTCATCGCCTTTCGCGGTAGGTCAAGGTGTTCCTCAAGGCTCTATAATTGCACCCACATTGTTCAATCTCTATTTAGAACCACTGGGAAATCTAAGTAAATCCGGGATCCACTATCATCTCTATGCAGATGACACTCAAATCTACCTCAAGGTTGCCTCCACTCACAATCTCGCCTTCCTAAGCTCCACTCTCCACTCCATTCAAAACTGGACGTCAACTCATCAACTGATTCTGAATCCCTCCAAAACTGAATTCCTCCTCCTCTCCTCCCCCGGTTCAATCATGGATGGATCAGATGAATCTACTTAACAATAAACCCATCATTGTCGACAGCGCAAAATCCCTTGGTGTCATACTCGACAAAAAACTCAATCTAATCTCCCACATCAATTCCATTGCAAAGTCTGCTCGATACCAACTGCGCCTTCTTTGGGAAATTTTTCGCTTTTTCCCGGAGGAAGACCTTAAAACCCTGGTACAATCGCTGTTCCTCTCCAGACTAGACTACTGCAATTCTCTTCTTACTGGCCTCCCCAGATCACACCTGTCCCCCCTTAAATCTGTTAACCATTCAGCAGATCATTTCATTTATGGGGCCAAAAGAAGCGACCACATCACACCAATGTTATCCTCCCACCGCTGGCTTCCCATCGAGGCTAGAGCTATCTACAAGACTGCCTGTATCACCCACAAAGCCTTGCACTCCTCCTCTCCACGCTACCTGGCGAATAAACTGAAACTCTCTGGAGGCTCTAGACCATCACGTAATGCGGAAAATCTACTGCTTGAACCTCCCACTTTCAAGAAGGAAAGATCGATGGCCCAATCCTTTTCAGGCAACGCAGTGAGAATCTGGAACTCACTTCCGCCTCAGCTTCGGACCACCTCCTCCTCCTAGGTTTCAAAACCTACCTCAAAGTTCTCCACCTCCAAAGGCACTTCCAAATTTAATTCACTCCCTCTCTATTATCTGAAGGAAGACCCTGCACAATGGGAAAATGTATTCTCCACGACTATGGAAGTGCCTTCCATGACTATGGAAGTGTTCTTGAGTTTGGAGTGTTTGTCGTTTATTGCAGTATTATCCTTGTACCTGTGTTTGGTACTCTTTTGTAACATGCACACGCCACTTTTCTCTTGTAACAGGTTTGCTACCTCTCACATTTTGTTTGCTTTAGATACTTGCACAAGTGCCACCATTGCCTACGTAATGTTTGCTCTTGTGCGTGAGTGTCTGCCATATATTGCAGTATTATACCTCTACTTGTACTTTGTTTTCTCTTGTAACCCGCACACATGTCACTTTCTCCTCTTGTATTGCACCGTTTGCTACCTCATGTATTTTGTTTGCTCACAATTGTCACTTTTACCTCATGTAATTTAATGTTTGTTTTCTGTAATTTGCTCACTTGTAATTTTCTCCTCATGTATCATTACTGTTTCTATTGTGAAGCGCTCTGACGCCTTCGGGTAAAGTCCGCGCTATATAAAAACACATAAATAAAATAAATCACTTCCACTTTAATTACCAGCCACTCTGCAATACACCATTCACCAGGGGAGACATCACTCTAACGCTATACACACATACACACACCTAGACACACGCACACACACACGCATGCGCACACACAAGACAGTGGGTGTGCGCTCCTTAAATCTCAAGACACTAAGGGGCCCATTAGGATGGCGGGCGGGCTTTGCCCGCCCGCCACCCTAACGGAGAAGTGGACCGCCCGCTAACAGTGCGGGGGTCCCGACAATGGCATTAGGATGCGCCCGCCACACAGGCGGGCGCATCCTGTATGTGTACGATTGCGGCGGGCGGAGCAGGAATCTCCGCCCGCCGCAATGGTAAAAGTGCACGTTGTGCTTTTCAAAGCGCAACATGACAGGCACTGCGCGGTGCCTGCCATGTTGCACTTTGAAATGCGGGGGGGTACCATTGGTACCCCCCATGTGCACCCCCCAAGCCACGGACTCCCAGGGGGCCCGCAAGAGGGCCCCGCGGGAGCCTCCGCATGCCTTTCCGTGGCGGTATTGCCGCCACGGAAATGCATTGTGCAAAGCCCATTGTAATATGGCGGGCGGTGTCTAAAAAACACCGCCACCATGTTACTGGTTTTCCGCCCCGGCCGCTAGGCGACTGGGCGGAAAACAGGCGGGCGGTGTTTCACACCGCCGCGGTCCCTCCCGCCATCCAAATCTGGCGGGGGGGAATTGGGCTGATGATGTCGGGCGGATTTCCTCCGGCATCGTAATGGACCCCTAAGTATGTTTCTGGGGAATATGTGTGAACTACCTCTCACTAATCTACACAGTTCAGAGATCGGCTCCACTTCACAACAGTTGACCTGTTGATGACTTTTGCTATGAAATACATACACTTAGATGCGAGCACGCTCGCTACATTTCCTGAAAACACACACATAATAGCACATCAATCAACGTGCGTTGTCAATGAAGCCCTCAGACTGTGTGAATGCCCTCTGGATCAAATCAGACAATGGTTATTTTATGCCAACTGTGTTAAAAGAGAACTCATCCCTGGTCCACCATGTGACAAAAACAGAAGAGCACTGATTTTGAAATGCATGTACGACTTTTTTCTCTCCCAGTGACAAGACACTCCTTGACGCGCTCTGAGAAGGAATATTAGCACTGACTGTTTGAAAGGTGACGGTAAAGAGTCCACATAACCCTCCCAGTGCATGAATCTTCAAGGCTGGCAGGCACCGTCTTGACTTGAAAAGATGAAAGGCCAAGGTGGGCCCTGCCGTGACCTTAGAAGGCTCTCTGCATGATGTAAATACTGCACGACAAAGCAACCCTCACCTCCATGGCACTCACCAGTGGCTCTTTGGAATGGCTGGCACCCGCTCAAATTGTGCACTGCCCATTACTTCACCGTACGATTGGTCGGCCTGCTGCCTAACAATTTTTTTCATTGTGCACAGCCTTAGCAGGCAGCAACCATTGGCTTTTGAGTGGGTCAACAGAAGAGCAGTACCGATAACAACTGACATAGAAGAAGGACAAATAGACACAGTGACATGTCTGATGGGCCCCAATACTTCGGCGAGTCTGCTGCATTCTGGAGCAAATTGCCCTTTTGCGGAAAGCACATCACTTCCTTGAGCATGTAGCACTAGTTAGTGAGGCACTTGATGAGCAAAAGGAATCTCACATTGCAATGGGCCCTCAGGGGGAGCGGCACGAGCTGTCTCCCCCTGGGGATGTTCGCGCACATGGAGCGGGCCATGCGGGGATTGGCTGAGGGAGCGTCAGGTAGGGGCGCGCGCTGAGAATTCGTAGGTGCGTAGGCAGGGTGTTTAGGAGCGCGAGCGAGGCTGAGGCGGCAGGGTGCGTTTCTCGTTAGATCCCATCCACCCACCCTAAAAAAACAAAAAAAAATTAAAAAAAGATGAAAATGTTATATGAAAGCTTATTTTTGCCACTTCAAGACATGATATTCCCTAGCAGAGGTTTAAGGGCGTAAATCGGGGGAGCATAAGTCTAGAGCGGGCTTGTCCAGTCCTTGGTGGGGGGGGGATAAGGGGAGTTTATTGAGAACAATTGAGGGGAAGAATTTAAGGAAAAAAGGTTGGGGAAGTTTAAATCAGTATTGTGACACAAGAAAATTATATTGATGGTTTTGGTGCGATGTTATATATATTTGCAGATTTAAGATGACAAATGGTTTCGGTTTTAATTGCCAAATTGCATCGGTATAATAAAATGGTTATTTGATGGGAATTCATCTGTCTTGAATAAAGTGGCCTTTTCTGCTACAAAATGTGTGTGGTCTGGATTATTTGGGCGAAGGAGGAGCTGGACAAGCATCTACTTTACATCACCAGCCACTGCAATGTTCTGGAATGCAATGACAGTGTTCACCCTTTGAGAGGCATGATAACCCCACCTCCTGAGGGGGGAATCACTTTGCACTAGCACGGGACGTGGTGTAGCTGTCTTGGAAGTCAATTACGTTGATGCGGGTTACTTAAATACATGCAAGTCAGAGCCAAAGTAAATAAAAACAAGAAACAAGATGAAAACATAAGTTACAGCCCATAGCTGATCATGTTTTGTTCTATGCCGCCTGCAGAATTTAGTTAAGCAATTGGCCGCCATGCTAAAACATGAAGCATGGCGGCCGTGATGAGGGCGCCTTGGGGATCAAATAAAAAATGCGCGCCTTCCAACAATAAATAATGAAACTCTGGGGCACCATGCTGAGCCTCTTTCAAGCTCTTAATTGAAAGGCAGAGCCACGCGGAGGCAGGGACCACTTATAGAATGTATAGATACCTAGTTTGACTCAAAAAAGTAATGCATTTCCTAACAGGCATCGTTAACGCGATAGCTGTTAAAATTAAACAATTTAGTTTTAAAAGTAACTTGCAAGGATTTCCGTGTAGGTGATCAAGGTTGGAGCCTCTGGGTTGCATCCCATCCTGTGATTCTGGGCAAATCACTTAATCTCCTCATGACCCCCACTATATAAATCTGCATTAAAAAAACAAGCACTCAAAAAAAAAAAAAAAAAGCAAGCTGTTTAAAAAAACAGTGAGACGTAAGTGCAAACAGAGGCATGCCGGGATATCCAATATGCCTTATACGTCACAGAAAGGACTTTATAAGCAAGCATTGAGAATGCAATAGGACTCACATTTACGTGGGACCTATTGCATTAGAATCGGAAGTGCGGGTGGGAAGAAGGCACAAACAGGAGTGAGGGGGGTGGTGTCAGTCACGGACTGCGGGAGGGGTGGGAAAAAGGCAGGGGAAGAAAAATACTGATGGAAGTAAAGGGGCTGGTAGCTGTGGAAGGATACCAATGATGAATGAAGAGGGACTAACAAGTCTCAAGCCAATCGGAAGGCAGCATTTAAGACAAAAGCCAGATACGCTTAGCGCTTGGATACCTCTGGGTGATAAAGCGCTCTACAAGCTTATAATAACATAACATAACATACCAATGGGCAGAGAGTGGGTGGAGCTTCCACGAAGCTTCCATGCTACAGTATATACTGCATGCCTCGCTAAGCAATGGCAGCAAATTCGCGTTGCAACGCTAGGCGAGACCTAAAAAGGGAGCCCGGGACGATCCAGCCTGTTAGAGACCAATCTCCCTCCTAGATTCTGCATCTAAAATACTGGGAAAAGTAATTCTGGATCACCTAACAGGCTATCTTGATCAGGTTAATATCATCTCCGATCTTCAGTATGGCTTCAGGCAGGGGAAAGGGACCCTGGACCAGTGCCTTAACCTGCACTTAGTCATTAGGAAGTACACCATCGCCAAGAGGGGAGTCTTACATTTTGCCTTCATGGACTTACCCTCAGCTTTTGACTATGTCAACAGGTCTGAGCTATGGCTGGTGTTACGTGATCTGGGGATAGATGCAGAGCTGGTCTCCTTTTTGCATACTACCCATGAAAACACCACAGCAGCGGTAAGGTACAACACAGATGGCAGTTTGACAAGCTCTTGGGAAGTAAAAAGGGGTTCCGGCAGGGGTGCATTTTGGCACCTTTGCTATTCACACTATATTTTAACAAATTGGGATAATCCTTAGCAGCTTGTTGCAAAGATATACCCAGAGCTAGTTCCAAAATGATTCCTGCACTTCTATACGCCGATGACGCGGTTCTACTGGCTAGAACCGCATTGGGTCTACAATGTCTTTTGAACTGTTTTATACGTTTTATGGACACTAGATTCAACTATGAATTATAAGAAATCACACACTATGACTATAGGTTCCGTAAAGGCGGCCAAGGCCAAATTGTATTGCAAGGGGGCAGAATTAACCAACGTGCCAATGTTTCCCTACCTAGGGGTAATTTTTTTGATGAGCAAGGATCTTCGAGCCCACAACTTTTACTTAAAAAGAATATCCTAGCCCGAGCGGCAGGGGCCACCCTGAATTTTGCTAAAAGACTAGGGTCAAAGCCACTACCCGCACCATTAAAGGTCTACAATGCAAAATGTATCCCAATGGCTACGTACGGGAGTGACATTTGGGGTTACAAGGATGTGAAGGTGGCCGAGAATAATTTCATGCAAAAACTCCTTGCGGTCCCCAATGCAACCCCTGTATTTAACCTACATGAAGAATTGGGAGTGTGTTGCATTTCAGACCAGATCGCGGTTGCCCTATTGCTGCACTGGCTCAGAATTTGGGCAAGCCTGACCCCAAATCTAAATCAACTCATAATACTGACTGCATCTCACTGGAGGGGGTGTTACTTATTCCCTGGCTGAAATACATAAAGGAACAGACTAAATGGCTCAGTAGTCCTGACCTGTTCTTGAGCCCAGGATCTTTTGGCAAGACTGTCATTGGAGAATTCAAAAAGCAGTTTTTGGACAAGCGGCAGAGGTTTAGGGAGGAGGCGGAATTCGCCAAACCGTCTGTGAGAAGATTTGCCATATTGAACTCTGGCCCACAGATGCAGCCATATTTATCTTATGTGAACAAAGCTCACCATCGCTTTGTTTTGACCAGATTTCGTTTGAATCTGGTCAACTGGCTTCTGGCATTTCATCTAGGCTATTCCAAACCTGGTTCACTTAAACCCTGCCCCGTGATAATTTCCCAGTGCAGAAATCATATTTTACCACTGCTTAGAGACTGTTAGTTCGTCCAAGCGAGGCCGGTTTTGATCTATCTTCAAATGTTATCCCCCCATGGTTTGCCTGGGGTTTGCAAGCATTTTAATAGCAGCTATTAGACACAGGAAAAAATTGCAATGGCTGGAGCCAGTCTGTTCTCTCACCTAATGTGCACTTTATGTGATAGTCCTTATAGTCTTTGGTTTTATATTTAGAACTTTTGCACTTTATATTGTTGCACTATCTGTAGATTTATACATGATTGATGAAATAGTAAAGCCGGATGCCCTTTTATTTTTTTGTACAGGCATATTTCAAACTTTTATTGTGACCTATGTTTTTATGTATTAATATCTTTCACTCAATTGTGCTTTTTAAAATGTTTACTTTTATGGCTTTTGGCTGCCGAATAAAGTATCTTTGACTGACTGACTGACACTGCTCATCCCAAAATGTATTAGCTAAACCAACCACATTCAGGAGACTATTTTTAGGGCACTCCTCCTGACCCCACCCTGAAAAAAGGAGGGGCAGTGCAAACCTTCCCTGAAGTGCTTGACCCCATGTAACTTTGGTCCCTAAGCTCGAATGGGGAGCCTGTTTTTTGCCCAGAATTGGTCTCCCCTGTCACATAGGGTTCAACAGGAGGTTTGACCAAAATATCACTGACTTTGCCTGTGCCCTCCCCCGCTCATAGTCAGTCTATATCATTAAGATCCCTCAAGGGGGTAAATGAGTTAAGTGATATCAGAAATCCCCCACAAAGAGTAGATCCCTCTTCTTAATCAACAAGGCGTTGGGGATGTGTAGGAATAAATGGTGGCCTATTTAAAAAAAAAAGCAAAGGTAGGGGTTTAATCCCAGATTCAACTGAAAATGATTGTGAGGTACAATACAGGATCTTATGGGCCAATTCTGGGTATCTAAGGGTGAAATTCACGCTATCCCCTTTAAATATTTTCTTGGTCCTACCGATCAAGCAACCCTCCTAGCCATCAAAATATGCCTGTGATCAGCCATGTTAAACCTCACATATTTACATAGCTAGTGAATTGCTTTATTAATCAACTGGTCTGTGGACTCGTCCTTTGAGCTATTCAGTCCTGGGACCCCTACCAGGACCACAGTATAGGGGCAGCTAATTGTTTGGAGGTCTAATACTGGTAGGTCAGGGCTATTTGGGGTGGACCAACTATCACTGTTGACTGGCCGTTGCCATGGCTGGTGTCCCCTCTGAATCGGACCACCATTGTGGGTTAATAGGTGTCGGGATAGGCTTTTTCCCATGTTCAAAACCTGTGCCGCAATCCCTGGTGCACTAGAGTTAGCTGGAGGGGCCTGAGTAGAGGTATGGGCCCCTGCAGGGTAGATTATTAGTTGAGCAGCCTCATGGTGAAAAACCAAGGTCTGCAAGGCCTGAATAAGGGTAGACAGTGCATTATCAACTTTTCCAAGTGTGACTCTGGTTTCATCCAAAACTTTAGAGATTTAATTACAAAAGTTATTCAATAGACCGGGCGCTGCTTCCCAAATATGTTGTTTCAAGAGCACCCACAGTTTCTTAAAGTCCTTGGAGTCCTAAATTTCCATGCTTGCAATTCCCTCCCTCTTTTTTACTTGAACTATTTTCCTGTTCACTTTCCATTGTTTTTTAGGAGCAGGGTGGCCACTTGAATCTGCGCTATGGGTGAGGACCATCAAGGCCCTATTCTCAGTGGAACCCTCCCCCCATAGTACAGTAAGGGTGGAGCCCGTTTTTGTTTAAATTAGCTCCTGGTGAATGCCATGGACCCAACTGGGCCAACAGGCAGAAGCATGTCGACCACTCACATAACGGAGGGGGGACAATAGAATCCCCAACACACCGCACATTTTTTTTTTGTCCTCATTTGCCACAATGATTTGTTTCCATGATGAAGTCGAGTGGTATCCGAGCGGGGTGCTGTCTCAGCAGTTATTTTAGCTGGCGGGGTTCAGATTTAACTATCGAAACTTAACCCTCAGCTCCTCCTTCTCAACCAACTTTATTTCATCAAACGGAAACCAACCATTAAAAAAGTGGAAGATTCCACAATAATGCCTGGCCCTGGGGTATATCCAAGTGGCTTAATCATTGGACCCGGGGGGGGGGGGGGGACGGGGGGGAAACCGGAAACTCAATGTGCCCAATTTAGTAGATACCAAAACGCCTTTTTGTTTGAGTTACTAGACCTACCCAGGTCTAATCTGGGGACAGATAGGATCGAGGAGTACCAGTCTTCTATTGTAGGGGGCAAAGGGTCTTTCCATCTTCTACATATCTCCCTCCTAGCAAGCAAGATAGAATAGAAAACTAGCTTCTTCTCTGAGCTTTGGAGACCCTCCATAATGCCAAAGATGATCAGTGGGAGATCGAGGACTATCCTTGAGTTCAAAGATAGGGACACAGTTCTTTTTATGTCCTCCCAAAAAGTTGACAAAACGGGACACTCAAAAAACATATGACAGTCCGAAACAGCTACCTTACCACATTTAGGGCATGCTACCTGGCTCCCCTGTGTAAATTTCAAAAGTCTTAATGGAGAGTAGTAGGCCCTGTGAATAGTAAAGATGTGATTTCTACGGAGCCAGGATGGTTTCACTACCTCCCACAACATTCCACAGGATAGGCTCCAAAGGCTTTGTAGATTACGCCCCATTATGGTTGATGACCAAAGATCCTCTGGTAGTGAGAAAGCTCCATCCCTTTCCTCCATAATCAGGTTGTACCATGTTGAAATTTCCTTTTTAGCAGGAGGTTTATCAACCAAGGATGATATTAATTGGCTGTAACCTCCTATGGGGAATTTATTTCCACGCGTTGTACGGGAAGCATATGCGTGGGACCAGCTGTCTATTTGCAAATATTTAAACCTAGCAAAGTTTATGCCAATGATGTTTCTAAGATACTCCCACGGAAGTAGCTCTCCTTCTATAAACAAATCCCCCCAAACAACCAATCCAGCTTCCTTAATTGGTGTCGCTAGACTATCTCTCAACCAGGTGGGGGTCTCAGGGAGATCCCACAGTGGAGTCCTACTGTTGTAATACCCTACCTTAATAGTTTTAGTTATCTGTGCCCACATTTTGGCCAATCCTTGCAGAGTCTTCAACTTAATTTTTTTTTAAAACTTGGGGTCCCCAAACTTAAACAAAAACCCTAAATGACTAACCCCTTCACCTGTGAGAAGTGTGGAATACAAAGAATCGACCCCGTGCCCTGATGGATTTTTAAGAAGCACTCTGACATGTGATAATTGAAATGCCCATACATATAATTGGAAATCTGGGGCCGCGATTCCACCTTTTTCTCTGCCCCTCCTAAGCTTTTTCCAGGAGATCCTCGAAAGTCGGTTACTCCAGATGAAGGAGTTAATATCAGATTGTAGTTTATTTATTAATAAGGGATCAAAATATAACGGAATAGTGTTAAAAAGAAAAGAAACCTTAGGTAGGATAGACATTTTACTTAAATTAACCCTTCCTAAAAATGATAAGGGAAGTTGTGCCCATGACGATAGTAATTTACGGCATTCCTTAGCTACAGCAGCAACATTTATCTTGGCTATCTGATTGATATCTTTGATGATGTTAATACCCAGGTATCTCAACTTATTCCCCGGGCGTATCGTGATATCCGCTGGAATCTGATCTACATTCCAAATCAACATCTCTGTTTTATCAGGGTTGATCTGGTACCCAGAGATTTCACCAAACTCCGAGGCAAGCTTTCAAACTGCTGGAAGCGCGGTGTGTACCTCTGAGGTGTATACCAGAATGTCATCGGCATATAGGGCCACCTTTCTCTCCCACCCCTTATACATGAACGGTCTGATGTTAATGTTCTCCCTTAGACTCTGGGCAAATGGTTCAATGTACAGATCGAACAGGAGTGGGGAGAGAGGGCAGCCCTGCCTGGTACCTCTCAAGATGTTCAAAGGCTCAGATAGTATACCATTTACCAAAATGCAGGCACTCGGATTCTGGTACAAGAGGGTAATTGCTCTCCGCATCTTTTCACCCACTCTGAACTTCGCCAAGGCCTCCGACAGGTAAACCCAGTTCACCCTGTCAAAGGCCTTGGTTGCGTCCAGCGTGAGTATCGTTAAGGGGAGGGACTCCAGAGAGGCCATATCTATTGCCCCTATTAGATCATAAGTTCATTCGTATAATTGTCGTCCCTTCACAAACCCTTTCTGATCTGAATGAAGGATTCCAGGAGCCACCATTGCTAGTCTCTTAGCAAGTATTGTGGTAAAGATCTTATAATCCACATTCAGAATTGATATGGGTCTGTACGACCCACATGCGGAAGGCACCTTTCCAGGCTTTAGGATTAAGGTTATAGAGGCATTATCCCAAAATAGTGGAGGGCGCACACCGTCCTGTAGAATTTGATTAAATAAAATTGTCAAAAAGGGGGCTAGTTCTTGCACTAATGCTCTGTAGATTTCTGCTGGTAGACCGTCCGGTCCTGCAGCCTTCCCTTTTTTTGCACATTGAACGGCTTTTTCAACTTCTCCCTCTGAGATTATACTATCCATATATTCACTCTGTTCACTCGATAGAGTTGGTAAAGCTATTTGATTCAGCCATTTCCTAATTTGGCCAGGTTCAGTTATTTTATCTTCATGATAAATTTCCTGGAAACAGTCTCTAAAAGCCTGTCTTATATCCATATCTGATGTTTTTGATATGTTGTTAACCGTGATCAAATCTATGTTGTTGCGAATTTGATCGGTTTTGGATTTCCAGGCTAATAATTTCCCTGCGCCCTCACCGTATTCAAAATGGGCGATCTTACTAGCGTCCCATCTTTCTTGAACACGCTGGTTCAAGATTGAGGTTAATTGCCCCTTTAAGGAGAGAAGTTTATTTTGTAAATTTGATAAAAGAGTTGCCGATGAGGCCCCGTTGGTATCAATATCATATTGAAGATTAGCTATGTTTGCTTCAACCGAAGCAACAGCCTCCCTATACTCCCTCCTTCTATAGGACACCTTAGCGGTGATAAGGCCTCATAAGAATGCCTTTAGGGAGTCCCAGACAATACCATTGTCAACTGACCCAACATTCTCATTAAGAAAGTGCCGGACCTCCGTTTTAAGAAATAAGATGTCATCGGGGTGGGAGAGCAGGGAACGATCAAATGTCCATCTTCTACATGAAGCATTGGGGGCTACTAATAAATCCAATACCACGGCCGCATGATCAGATAGGTGTATAGGTAAATAATGAATATCTTTAACAGCTGCCACTAAACTCTGGCTGACCAATACGAAATCAATCCGAGATTGATGATGATATTTATAATTTCTAAAAGAGACCCCCTGCTGAGTCCCAGACCTTTCCCTCCAGACGTTCACATACCCAAACTGCTTCATCGAACTAAGCAAAAAAGACCTAGATTTTGAGGGGATACGGGACCGATTGTTTTGAGACTTGTCCAAAATTGGATCAAGTACAATGTTAAAATCACCTGCGAATATTACAGGCTCAGGGAAAGATAAAAGGTGAATAAAGATGGTCTCTAATACTGTGGGGTCATCTTGATTCGGGCCATAGTACCCCACCAAGGTAAATTGAGCCCCCAAGATGTTTAATAATGCAATGACCCATCTACTCCCAGGGTCTACCATGGAATTTAACAATCTTTCCTTTAGCTGTTTTTTTAAAAATCAAGGATACTCCCCTTGTATTTGTACTTTGGGAGGTAGAAACCGCAAAATCGATCCACCTATTTTTCTTCACCCAATCAGCTAACTCAAGTTGGGTCAGATGAGTTTCCTGGAGCAGAATCACCTGCACGTCCATATCCCGGAGATACTGGAACAATTTTCAAGCTCTGGGTTTAGTCCGCAGGCCATTTATGTTCCAGGAACATATCTTTAGATTAGCCATCCCCAATGAAGAAGAAAAAAACAAAAATCAGCCAAGCTCTTACCATATAGCAGTGCTGAGAGCTGGGAATACCGCTATACCACTTGAACCAGGGCTCTAACCAGAACAAACTCATCTCCAGGCCATACAATGCCCACTGAACTTCATAGAACAACGTATTAAAGTGACAAATGAGATTTTGTTTTATTTTTAACCCCCCCACCCGACCTCCCCGCTCCTTCCCACCCCCCCTCCCGTGGAGAACCCTAGATGTATCTAACCGGATCAAATCCAGTAGATGGCACCCCCACTACGGACCTCGACTCACCCACCCGGTCCCAACCTAAACCGGAACCGAACCCTTTGTGTAAAGGCCATTTTATGTGCTAGAAGATATGGAAGGATAAAGGTAATAGAAATGACCAAATATTATTCTCACTTATTTATTTTTTTATATATTTTTTTCTTTTTTCTATTGAGTGCATATATATGTATAACTACCAGGTTTTTTCCCCGTTTTACTCTCCTTTTTTTAAAAAATTTTTTTAGTATCAAGTATCAAAACCTTTAACTGTATTCCTAAACAAAAAGGGGAGACCCCACAATTTGCATTACTAAGGGCCCTCTGAAACCCGTTCTCCCCTATAGTGCAGAAGCCTTATTACCCAGCTCCAACAGAAGCTCATCCGCTGCCTGCACTGTCCTAATGTTATACATTTTATTATTATGCATAACTTTTAACGCTGCAGGAAAAGTTATCTTTGCTGTAGCGCCCGCCCTCCTGAAAGCATCTAAACGCCTACCTAGTTCCCACTGTCTCTTAAGTGTGACACTGGCCAGGTCTGATCTTATTTGAAAAGAGAATCCCTTCCCTGATAGAGATTTCTGTTTAAGAGCTTGGTTGAGAATTTGTTCCTTGAGGGCATATGTGTGGAAGTTAATCAGGATCTTACGAGGTTTAGTCCTTTGTGGGTTATGTTTAAAAGGTTCTCTGTGCACCCGTTGGATGTCAGTGGTGAGCTCCTCTACTGAACATCCTAGGCTTAGTGAAACCTTCAAAAGCTGGACCATGAACTGTTTAATTTCAGAACCCTCAGATCCTTCAGGCACATTGAGGACCCGTATGTTACTGCGTCTGGCGTTATTCTCTAACACCTCCATCCTGTCCTGAAGGGTTTGGTCCTCTCTCTTTAACTTCACTATGTCCTCCTCAGCCTTGTCAACATGCAGTGACAATGCTCCCATATTCTCTTCTAGTATGCCTGTTCTTGATGCCAGGCCCTCTAGTTTGGTATCAAGGGACTCGTAATAACTCCTCATCTCCGCTTGATTAGCCGAGGACTCCTCAAACCCCCTCCTTATATCTTGGGAAAGTGTAGAAAACATTGCCATCAACGACTCTGCTGTGATGCAACTGCGGTATCTATTTGTGCTAAACTAGCAGAGGCACTCTGCGCAGGAGTCTGCAATGAGAGCTCATCACCGACTTTGCTTACAATGGGGCATTCGCCTCTTGTTCCAGTTTCAGTTACCAACTCCTCTGTAGTGTCAGCAAAAATCCTGACGGGAGGCTCCAACACCATCTGTTCTTGCCAATCGGGACCTGTACCCCCTTGGGCTTCCGGCGCTGTTCATATTTATATTCATCCCCTCTTCAACCAAATTCGAGGCTGATGGTAAGCTGTTTGCTGCAAATGATTCACTCCCACTTCCTAGAGAGTCTAAAATACCAACCGGGAGTTCAGTTTGAGGTATTACAGGCACTGTAGGCATTGCAGATACTACACCTTCATATGCTGAGGGCGGGAGGGTAGTTGTGCCCAAATCTGGATTAGTATACGGAGCCAAAGACAAGCCCACTGTAGGTTGAGAGTTAAGAGCAGTATCCTGCTCCATTGCAAGCGATGGGCCAGCATATACGCCATAATTGAGGACTGCCATTTCCTGGTTCTTAGAAAGGCGTAACACTTGCGGCAAAGCCTTAAAATATGAGCGTAATGATGGTGTAATTTTAGAACCTAGTTCTGTAGCAATTACGCTCTTAGTGTTTGCCTTGGTTTTAGCCTTTACTTTAGCAGTGTTTGAGCGTGTCCCCTTACTCTTCACCTCAGTTGTTAAGAAAGAAGACCCACTTTCCTTCAGTGCTGGTTGCTTAATAGATGGAGTTGCTGGCACTTTCCCTCCTCTCTTACCACTTTGCCCCTTAGACCTGGTTTTGATCTGAGTGGAAGAACACAAATCAGGGCTGTCTACCTCTTGAGGGCCCCCCCTACCACCGCTGAAACACCTTTCCGCCACTTCGGAAGCCACTCTCTCAGGAGGTACTGACGCTGACAACTCACCGCTTCTGGTTGAAATCCCACAAGAAACTCTCACCAGGTTTCGGGCTCTTCTCCCCCTCCTCAGCTCCAGGGCTGCTACAGACCACCGCCGCGGTATCACAGGAGGAAGCTCGCTCCTCAAAACCGCGTGTAGCGTCTCCTCGCCTCCGCCGACTCCAGCCACATCAAAGGGAATTACAGCGGCATCGCTGTAATCGAACACAGACGCCGGGTCAAAAAGATTTACCGCCGTACCGTAGTCACCGACCCCCGACGCTGACGCTGGATCCTGGAAGACTGCCGCAGTTACGCGGCTGCAGTAACAGGGCATAGACACGGTGAAAGGACTCCCGCTCTAAGGTAACCAGTTCAAATTCGAAAATCGAAGCCTGCAGGTTTTTACATCTCTCCTATTGAAACGGGCAAAAATAGTGAAGGCGGTGAAATTATTTTGACGACCGCTTCTCGTTAGTAATGCAGGCCCGGTCCGGTCAGGCTAGGTCACCGAGTAAGGTAAACAGAGGTCCGCATCACGGAGCACCACGGCAGCTCAGCCGTCTGCCGCCATGTTCTCCCCCCAGAACTCCTCGAGCCGCACATTTTTTTTAACCACCATACAGGTACCAGTTATATTAAAAAATAAGTTTGACATCGTAATGGCCTTTTAAATTTCAATTTTCTTGCAAGGGCCCCCACTTAGCTTTAGAAGTCCATCCCTGTTTTCAGGTGTATGCCCGCCCTCCATCAAACCAAGTTTTTAGAGGGCGAGGACTGGTCAATGATGAAGGATCAAAACAGGAGGACCCAAAAATATTGGGTTCAGAGACCTAGCTTGTGTAATGGTCCCTGATTTAAATTAATCAGTACTGACCAAAAAAGAAAGAAAATTTTCTTTCTAGTGTCCCCTCACTCACCGGGGTTTCCCCACAGTGACATGCTTCATCATTGGGGCCATCCCAGTTCTCTACGAAAAGGGGCGTGCTGCGACTCACAGACTACGCAGGAGCACTTGATAGTGTAGGACTATGTGTGGTGCAAGTGAGAATGGTGGAGTGGGTGTGAGTGATTAAAAATACCGTGCTAGTGGGCCTCAACAACTTTATTCACTGCTCCTAGGTAGGTATATTAAAAGGGGTGACACCGTATTTTAACCTGTAATGAAGGTTAAATCAGTGTTTGGTCGACATGTTTCAAGCTCCCCAAGCTTTTCTTCAGGACCATACAGGGACCAGCCCTGTATATGCCACTCCTGTCAGTTCTTAAATTAAGGGTGAAAATATTGCATATATTACTAATACTTAACGCTGTTTATACTAAAACATGCGTATCATACATACGTTTTGTACTGTTTTGTTGTCTCTGTAAAAATAACAACACATGGTTAGTTGCAAAACCCCCCCATCTCGTAAATACGCTGAAGGGTTCCACATTTTTACCTTCATGCTGCATGCTACATTATATGGTGATTGTTTTGCCCCATATTGGTGCGTGCAGACTTTCAGGTCCGGTGCTCAATACATAAAAATAGTGGCGATTGTGGTTTGTGAATTCACACATATAAACTACACAGGACTTAATATGACAGTAGACAAAAGACACTCATAAAAGGAACATAGATCTTATTCCGATTTCAAAGATTGCATATTTACATTTTGTACGGCTTATTCGCACTTCATGATCACTGGAGGGGGGCAGGGTCACCTAATGGAATCATTGCTGTCAAATGGAAAAAGCGATATTAGGCTTCCACCCTTACTCTTACTGCTTGTGTAGACGTGAGTCGGCAGGTCAGAGTTTTCCGTTTCTAAGACGGAAAAAGGATACTTACTTCCTTCGCGGTGAGACCGCACAGAAATACCTATGGGTTCCCCTCTGGACCGCATGTTACTGCGCGGTATGTCTGGAGTGATTATAAATCGTTGGCACTTCCGGGATGCGTAAGGCCAGCACTAGACTGCTAGTATGCTATTCATGCGATTAGTAAAGTTTTGATTGAAAAAAAGGGAAGAAAAGAATTGTTAAGTAGCACGATTCACATCATAATTCAGTTTACCATTAGAGGCAGTTTTTTCATTATAATTTGGCCTCAGTATAAACAAGCACTGGCGTTGCCAATAGGTTTTGCATTTGGAAAGTTGGAGCTATTGGTTTTGTAAATGACATTTTATATTTATATCTAGAATGTGGCATTAAAACCAGCTCTTTAGTTAATTTATAATTAAAAACAACCTGTAGTTGTCTTGATACGGAATTTAAAACTTACAAAAACATCTCTAAAGTACTGAAGCGCATCAAATAATGTGTTCTTTTTAAATAAAAAAATAACTCCATGGCACTGCACAAAAGGTGTATCTTCATGAATCTGTTGTGTACTGTGTTCTTGTGGACTGGGTATTGTTGTCGAAGAGTGGTTTTGATTTATTTTTTCCCTAAAAATCTCTTTAAATTAAGTATTTTAAAAGTTTTGAAGCTGCATCTTTATAGAGTGTTTTACTCTGCGCCCTTTATTGCCCCAATGACTTTGTTTGCCCCTATGAACAATGAAAATATTCGCTGTGAAATATTGATTTTGCACTTACAGTTTTTGTACTTTAAACGTAAGGAAACCTCTATAACATGTGTCTTGTGCGGGTGGGTCGTAATGCCTCTCCCCTCCCTCAACAATTGTAATAAACAGCATTTATCATTTAGGCCTCGATTTTGAATCCGGCGCTGAAGTCAAACCAGAGAGCAGGGGCTAAATTCGAGGGTTGAGATAAAGTGCTGTAAAGTGCGTCTTTCTGCAGAGATGTATGAGAGGAATGTGTGAGAGGGCAGGCGCGGTCTCTTAACCCGGCACTACTCCAGTAATAACAGGCACTTTGACCTTTGAACTGTAATAATAAATGTGCGGACGCTGTCTTATTTCGACACTTTCTCCAAATAACCAGTTTTATTGGGCGACAAGTACTGTCCAAACTCTCACCACTGCCTTTTCTTTTCACAAGGCCCCTGTGGGCTTCCCGTTCATTGGTGAAGGGGGTGTGATATTATAGCGCCCACTGGTGTGTGCAGAGCTTGCCTTTGTGTCGGCCTGCTCCAATTAAAGGGAGAAGGTGTTGGCTTCCCCCAGTCACACCCAAGGGCACTTTTGGTGGCCCTGCGATAAAAGTGACAGTACTTTGAAGGAGCACTTTAGCAGGCTGGTGGGACTTCTTCCTAATTCATTTGCCCCCACCCCTCCCCTCCCCCCTTAATTGCTGATCACCCTCTAAGCTTCGGCGCTTCCTTACCGGGGGAGGCTGGTAATGCTGATCTCATGGGTCCCAGCTGGGAATCCTAGCCTTGTTTGTGGAAGGCCTGCGCTTATCTAATGCTTCGAGGCCCTGCGTCTGTCGAGGCGGCCGATAGCGCTCTCCGTCTCCGAGGCCCCTTCGGAGGTTTGTAATGTAATGTAATGTAATAAATTCTTTATTTAGATATAAAACATATCTTTAAAAGATTCTTCCAGCACGTTAATACAATCTTACAGCTTAAAAGAGATTAAAAAATAAAGAAAATAAAAACAGAATAAAATGTGACTTTCTTATCAGTGCTTACTGCAACATATCAATTTAAAAATAGCACTACCGGACAATGCAAATGGGGTTAGGAACACATTATGCTACACAGCAGTCCAATTTTTCTAGAAGCCTGTAGGCATACTGAACGAATTTGGCCAATTTTCGGAGGTGTTGCTGGCAACATTGGAGTTTAAGAAGCAAAGAAAGACACGCAATCCTTCCCTAAACACCGGCCCCCTCCCCATACCCCCACCGACCCCTCCCCCGTCGTTTCACTATCGGTCATGTTTTTATTTATTTATTTATTTATTTATGCATTTTTATATAGCGCGGACTTTACCCGAAGGTGTCAGAGCGCTTCACAAAAGGAACAGAAATGAAACATAATGAGAAACATTACAAAAGAACAGATTACAAAAGCATACGTTACGTTACATAAGGTAATAGTGACAATTGTGAGCAAACAAAATACATGAGGTAGTAAAAATTGTGAGCAACCAAAAATACATGAGGTAGTAAAGGTAATAGTGACAATTGTGAGCAAACAAAATACATGAGGTAGTAAAAATTGTGAGCAACCATATGAGCATCTTGACTACAAGTCCCAGAATTCATTGCAGAGTTAACTAAAATCCCATGACTACAACACGGTGTCCTTGATGACAGGGAGTCATCTGGTTAGTGGCCCTTTCTTCTAAAGACAGACATGTCCTTTAAACAACCCAATGTGACCTTTCCCCCTAAAAACGAGTGTTTCTCTAATTATTTGTCCAATTGTCGGAACAGGATTTGGAATGCTCTGGCGCTGGCTGCATTAAGGGGGCAGGGAGGCGGAGTTCCCGGAGTCAGCAGGGGTGCGAATCTGTTTGCAATCTGAGGTACAATGTCTGCTGCATTCGGACAGCCAATCAGCAAATGATGCAAGGGAGGAGTAAGTATTGAAGAGGCATTGTCGCCTTATTAAGGGTGAGGTTGTGTTTGTGCCAAGTGAGGGTGGCGGGGGCTCAATGCAAAGCGGGAAGGGGTGGGTGCAAAAAAAGAGCTTCAAGGAAAACAAAAAACAAGCAATAGCGAAATGAAACAAGTCGGATAGGGGTGGACAAACAAAAGCGCGGAGATGCCGGTCTTATGGCCAATTGAGCGCTACGCCAGTTGCACGCTAAAAAATAACAAGCTTGGTGCTGGGACATTAGGCAGGGTTCCCGGGTTTGGGCGAACAGCTTTAAAGGGCCTCGAGTGTGCAACTGGACCACGCCTTTGTGTGCCGGACTTCAGCATACATGTCAACATCCCCGAATCAGGCGGGAGACTACTGATTTCAAGGATAGACTTCCACCTGCTGATTGCTGCCTGCAAAAACCAGATTCCTTGGCGGCTTCAGACAGCAAGGACTGGTCTTGTTTTACTCGAATTATGAACTGCCAGTAAACTGCTCCTGCAGGCCCCCTTTTTATCACGTTCTCTCTACCTGCCATAGCAATTTCTCTGTGCTCCTGACAGGCAAGGAAAAAATCTATATTAGTATTTCTGATATCCACTCCTGCAGCAGCACACTTGCAAGTCACCATACATGCCAATAGACCGACGTAGGCAGCAAAAGAAGTTAATAGGAGAAATACATAATCCCGATTATTTTAAAAAAATCTTCAATTTTTCTTTTCCAAAATATTGCCATGTACACTTCTGTGTGGCTGGACCAGCCCCTCTGTTACCACGGGTCTCCTCAGTGCAAAGCCCCACGTCCCTACAGTGGCAGGGCTAGGAGAATGGCTTCCCTCTGATATGTGGTATTGTCTGTACACTGGGGTGTCTGAAGCGGAAGCGGAACATACATGTCAGGTCTGAAGGGGGGTGATGGAAGCGGGAAAGCAGTTGTGTATGGATTTTCGTGGCTACCTCCAGTCCAGTGCGATGCTTCTTCCAGTCACGCAGCTCTGCCTGGATGAAAGGGCAAGCTTTGCTTCGCTCACACCAGATGCTTTGATATGAGTGGCACTGCTGGCCTCTCTATAGCATGTTTGCAAAGATGTTGAGTTTGAAAGCATGCTGTCATTTACTTCTTAGTGCTGTTGCTGTGTAAACATCGAATGTGGGATATTGGAGGCGTTGGTTTTTAATCACTGAAAGTTGCCCAAGTCTGTGTGTAGCGCAAACCGTGGCATTCATATCTGTCGCGTTACAGATGTGAAAACAAAACGGTGTTGCTATAACACTAATTCTTTGCGTGATGGTAGCATCTCAAACTTTTTTCTCATCAGGATTGCGATTTATTTGACTATGCGCCGTCGGCAGTGACACCATGTTTTGATTTTAGTTTCTGTTGACACCATCAGTACTGTATCCCCATCGTTATTTATTTCTTCCCTCTTTCCCTCTCCCGCTGCAGTCACACGAGAACAGAGCTAATTTCATCTGCACCGGCCCCTGCGGCTGGAGTGTGTTGCGGTGTAGTGCCAACTGCCCCCGCCCCCCCCCCCCATCCTCGGGAACGCGTTTGGCAATTGGGTGGAAAGAAATACCTTTATCCCGAAAGTACTAATCAATTTAAAGTAATACCCCCAAGTGTACAAGGCAGCTAGCTGGGTTTGTGTTTTAAATGAGCATGTTTACAGTCTTATATATATGAGTCTGAACCACGAGAGAAATACAAATCCTCACTGGCTAAGTATAACAAGAAGGACTGGAGGGGAGGGGAGAAAGGCAGCAGCAGATGAGCCTGATTAAAGCTGATGAAAAGGGAGGGGGAGGAGGGAGTGCGATGCGAGCAGCAGCAGGGAAGGAGGCGGAGAGGAGGCTCTGATGGAGAGCGATGTAAAGCCATGCTTTGCAGCGAAACGTAACAAGAAGAGACATGGATAAAACAAGATGGTGGCTGTTTCACGCTGTACCACATTTGGAAGAAAAAGTCAAGCGTGAGCAGGAGGGGGCAAAAGGAGAGAAAGAGAGAGAGAGAAAAGTAAAGCGCGAGCCAGAGAGAGACAGGGCCGTGAACAGGGATGTAATTAGGGGGGAGGAGGGACGGAACTGAAGTGCTGGTGGGCAGAAAGGACGGCCGTGGGAGGTGGGAGGCGGATTAGGGAGATGCGCGTTGGAAGAAAAAGTAAAGCGTGAGCAGGAGTGGGCAAAAGGAGAGAAAGAGAGAGAGAGAGAGAGAGAGAAAAGTAAAGCGCGAGCCAGAGAGAGACAGGGCCGTGAACAGGGATGTAATTAGGGGGGAGGAGGGACGGAACTGAAGTGCTGGTGGGCAGAAAGGACGGCCGTGGGAGGTGGGAGGCGGATTAGGGAGATGCGCGTGCTTGTGTGGTCACGTGACCCGCTTTTGTGGCCACGTGACCTCACATGCACTGTGAAGAAACCGCAGTGGTTTCACTAGTCGATCGAGCCCTTGAATTTTCGCCTATTACATTCGCAAGCGAATGATAATAGGCGAAACCTAAAAACGATATTAAGAGACGGTATTCAGAGATCAAGTATATACCAAAATTAATTCTGCTTATAATCTTCGTTGGGTTTGTCTGTACATAGAGTCGGAAAGTGTCTTTTGTTAATTTCGTTTTCCACACATTTTTCTGGCTAAGAAAGAGGGCTCCGATATTTGCCATAGGTTACAGGTATTTACTACAAGGAGTCTAAAATGCAGCGGCCATCTTGGAGAGGTTCTTTCTGAGTACCTTGTTATAAAAACTGGGTTTGATCTCTTAAGTGTTCTTTACCTAGTGCATGGATCAATTCGGCTCCCCTGTTTACTTACTGAATGCACCCCAAGGAATGTCATCGTTGAGTCCTTGTGAAACTACACCATCATAAAGGAAGACCCAACAGAACGCCTGAGGGTATCCATAGCATACCTAATTGAGGAATCTCTTGCAAATGACTGGATAAGCAAGAAGGAAGCAGACTTCCTGGTGAACAAGAAACCGATAGTTCCATATTTTTATACCATTCCCAAGATCCACAAGCGACTGGAAAAACCTCCTGGGAGACCTATAGTCTCGGGAATTGGATCAATCTTGGAACCTCTTTCCAAATATGCGGATGCATTTCTAAGACCACTAGTACAAGGGACTGACACTTATCTTAAAGATACTAAGGACGTTCTGTGCCTTCTGAAAGAACAGACTTTTGACCCCACATCCAGTATTCTCATCAGTCTGGATGTGGAGAGTCTATATACAAGCCTTCCACACCAACAAACCCTCGAAATACTCGAGGAAGTCCTTTTCGATGGCGATTGGAAATACCACAATCCACGCCATGTAGTGATGGAGTGCTGTCATTTAGCCCTTACAGAGAACTTTTTTCGTTTTGAGGAGACATTGTATCAACAACGCCATGGGACCAGCATGGGCAGCACCTTCGCGCCGAGTATAGCTGGACTGTACGTTCATCATTTGGAGAAGAATAAAATACTGAACAACGAAAACCCCTATAGGCACCATATAAAATTATGGAAACGCTATATAGACAATGTCCTATTGATTTGGCAAGGGACTGAAGAGCAAGCAATGTTTTCTTCATCTGGCTCAATGCACAAGATGATTTCCTCAACTTCACTAACACCATGAGTAGATCACATTTGGTGTTCTTAGATTTGAATATCTGGGCAGACTCAGGCATACTGACCACAACAACACACTTCAAAGAAACTGCACGGAACTGCCTACTGGTCTATGATAGTTTTCACCCGTGACATCTAAAACAGAACCTTCCCTTCGGACAACTTTTGCGATTGCGAAGGAACTGTAGCAACAAGCAGGACTACTTCATACAAGCGGAAGATTTAAGTAAAAAACTACAAATCAGAAAGTACCCCAAAAAATTGGTGAAGGATGCAAAAAAGAGAGCAAGCAACAACGACAGGGATGCTTTGCTATAACCGAAAGTTAAGATCCCAACAGAAAATCAAAGACCCATCTGCATCACAACTTTCAACCAGGTCTCTGATAATGTAACAAAAATAGTGAAAAAACATTGGCCTATGATTAACAGTGGGGGATTAAACATACCAATGCCCATGTTTAGTCATCGCCGAGGTAAAAATCTTAGAGACTTTCTGGTGCATACCCGTCCCCTACCCACTGTCTCAACATTGAGACGTCAATCCCTACCCACTGGACACTACCCCTGTAATAATTGCAGTGTGTGCCATTTGACTACCATGACAAAATCAGTAACCTTCAATGACAACACGAAATGGGAATTACGCAATTTCTCAAATTGCAATACAAGCGGGTGGTTTACCTAATAACTTGTGTATGCAACCTACACTATGTGGGCATGACCACGAGAAAGGTGAGTACCCGCATCGTAGAACACAGAAGCAACATCCGTAGCAAGCGTGCCACTACCAGAATGACGAATCACTTCATAGAGAAAAAGCATACACCAAACGACCTCAGTTGGGTAGTTTTGGAGTGCGTCAAAAACAAAGAGAATGTTGAGAGGGTTTTGCACAAACGAGAACAAAGATGGGTTTTTAAATTGCAAACTGATTCACAAGGACTCAACGATGACATTCCTTGGGGTGCATTCAGTAAGTAA
This sequence comes from Lissotriton helveticus, assembly GCF_964261635.1. Lineage (NCBI taxonomy): Eukaryota > Metazoa > Chordata > Amphibia > Caudata > Salamandridae > Lissotriton > Lissotriton helveticus. The sequence continues at coordinate 613,635,415 of NC_136073.1, read as the reverse complement.
ACAGGGGAGCCAAATTGATCCATGCACTAGGTAAAGAACACTTTAGACTCCTTGTAGTAAATACCTGTAACCTATAGCAAATATCGGAGCCCTCTTTCTTAGCCAGAAAAATGTGTGGAAAACGAAATTAACAAAAGACACTTTCCGACTCTATGTACCGACAAACCCAACGAAGATTATAAGCAGAATTAATTTTGGTATATACTTGATCTCTGAATACCGTCTCTTAATATCGTTTTTTATACTGAGGCCAAATTATAATGAAAAAACTGCCTCTAATGGTAAACTGAATTATGATGTGAATCGTGCTACTTAACGATTCTTTTCTTCCCTTTTTTTCAATCAAAACTTTACTAATCGCATGAATAGCATAATAGCAGGATGGCCGCGCTTAACGCGCAGTCTAGTGCTGCCCTTACGCATCCCGGAAGTGCCAACGATTTATAATCACTCCAAGACATACCGCGCAGTAACATGCGGTCCGGAGGGGAACCCATAGGTATTTCTGTGCGGTCTCACCGCGAAGGAAGTAAGTATCCTTTTTCCGTCTTAGAAACGGAAAACTCTGACCTGCCGACTGACGTCTACACAAGCGGTAAGAGTAAGGGTGGAAGCCTAATATCGCTTTTTCCATTTGACAGCAATGATTCCATTAGGTGACCCTGCCCCCCTCCAGTGATCATGAAGTGCGAATAAGCCTTACAAAATGTAAATATGCAATCTTTGAAATTGGAATAAGATCTATGTTCCTTTTATGTGTGTCTTTTGTCTACTGTCATATTAAGTCCTGTGTAGTTTATATGTGTGAATTCACAAACCACAATCGCCACTATTTTTATGTATTGAGCACCGGACCTGAAAGTCTGCACGCACCAATATGGGGCAAAACAATCACCATATAATGTAGCATGCAGCATGAAGGTAAAAATGTGGAACCCTTCAGCGTATTTATGAGATGGGGGGGGGGGGGTTTGCAACTAACCATGTGTTGGTATTTTTACAGAGACAACAAAACAGTACAAAACGTATGTATGATACGCATGTTTTAGTATAAACAGCGTTAAGTATAAGTAATATATGCAATATTTTCACCTTTAATTTAAGAACTGATAGGAGTGGCATATACAGGGCTGGTCCCTGTATGGTCCTGAAGAAAAGCTTGGGGAGCTTGAAACATGTCGACCAAACACTGATTTAACCTTCATTACAGGTTAAAATACAGTGACACCCCTTTTAATATACCTACCTAGGAGCAGTGAATAAAGTTGTTGAGGCCCACTAGCACGGTATTTTTAATCACTCACACTCACTACACCATTCTCACTTGCACCACACATAGTCCTTCACTATCAAGTGCTCCTGCGTAGTCCGTGAGTCGCAGCACGCCCCTTTTCGTAGAGAACCGGGATGGCCCCAATGATGAAGCATGTCACCGTGGGGAAACCCTGGTGAGTGAGGGGACACTAAAAAGAAATTTTTCTTTTTTTTTTGGTCAGTACTGATTAATTTAAATCAGGGACCATTACACAAGCTAGGTCTCTGAACCCAATATTTTTGGGTCCTACTGTTTTGATTACGTCCCTGGAGGCCGACCTAGTCTTTTGTTCCTCCTTCTCTCCCCCCCTTTTTCAGACAATGATGAAGGATGACACCAGGTGGTGTGTGAGACCAGTCTTTCACTTTTTGTGAGATACCTGCACTCACAAAATAACACTGTAGCACTTAGGTCACCATACTGGGAGCGGCTCTTTTTGTGTTAAACACTTTGGAAGTGCACCCACCCAGCTCCAATACACTAAATCCTGTCTGAGAGGTGCTCACACCTCCCTGTGACAGGATGCCTATTGTGCTGCCTTCCCCTGCTCGAGCTTGGCTCAGCAGCAGGAGGGCAGAAATGTGTCTCTGGTCAACAGCAACCATTTTGTGCTTTCCGGGTCGAGCAGGCTGGTACTGCACAAAGCTTGCTTCTGAAGGGTGGAATCATACCTCCCATACCGGTTACCGGTGCGGAGGTATGATTTCAAGGTGTTTAATACCAAGCACAACATGTTTTGTTTCAGCCGTTTTCGAGATAGCATTTACCACGCGGATATAATGCACCTCTACAGATATGACTGGCTGTGTCACAGACAACCAGGAAGAATGGTCTCCAAAGGCTGCATAAGGACTCTGAGCATGCAGGAGCACCTTCTTACATACAACCCAGCACCTTGCCTTCAGGATTGTTAAGGCCTGCTATAGGGGTGATTTATAGGTTTTAAGTGTAGTGACCTATAGATATAGTAAAACGATATCTAACGTAAGTGATGCATGCACCATCTTGCACAGGCTGCAATGGCAGTCCTGTAGTTCCATTTTGCATGGCCTCATATGGGTGGCATAGTACATGCTTCAGCCCATGGGAGGCCTCTGGGGTACCTATGCCCTTGGTACATGTGTCCCATATACTAGGGACTTATAAGGGTGCTCCAAAACAATAGAGGAAGTACAGAGGAAATGATAGAATCACCCTCCTTGCAGATCCAAATAAACAAAAAGATTCTATCAATGTGTGATGGTGATAAATATTAATTTTTGGTTTTTTTGCAAAATTATAAGTGTGGTGTTGGGCTCTCTCTCAGATTGGTGAGACGAGGGCACTATGTGCTTTTAAAATACCTCTCACACACTAAGAATCCCTTAGTGTCATGCTTCATCATTGGGGTCTTCCCGTCCCTCTACGGGGCGGGGCGTGCTACAACCTACGGATTACGTGGGAGCACTGTTTTTGTGACAGAAGGCTATGTGTTGGTGCAGTGTTGGTGATGTCAGTGAAGTGTAGGGACCTATTTATGTGAGTAAAAAGTTAAAAATTCCCTGGCTAGTAGAAAAAATAATGTATTCGCTTCTCTGGCTGGCAATGGTAAAAAGGGGTTGTGAGGTAGAGCTATTAGCTAACTACCAGGTCGACATGTTTCACAGGCAGTCCCCTACTGCCTGCTCATCAGGACCTCTGATGGTCCCTACTAAATGATACTCAGTTCTAAAGTTATTAGCCTAGAGTCCTACAAACTGGTAGCAAAAATAAGCTGTCAGTTTGAGCTTCAGGGCATGAGTTGGCCCTAGGTGAAGCGTAGTAAAATTTCCCCCAAAAATTGTGAAAATACTGACACATTGGTCTTTTTCAGGTCTAAGTTGCGTGCCTCATGAGCCGGCCCCAGTATTCAATCTGGAGTGTACCTAAGTACATTTTAATACATTTAGGGAAAAAGCAGATAGACTGGGGTCCTGATTAGCAGGATCCCAGTCAGACTAGTCAAAAACAGTATAACATCAAGCGCATAGTGGAGGTAACCAGAAGAAGCAGATCCTACTTTCAAACACTTGTGGTTTTTTAGGTAAAGTTATAGGCAATGGTACTTTCCCTGACACATTTTGGAAAATGTTTTCGTTCTCCTTGTTTGACTATCTTTCTTTACAAGTATGTCTTACCCCAAAGAATAAAGAATACTTCTGTCTCCCTCTGTCTTGCTTTCTTTTGCTCTCTCTCCCTATTTCCTTCCATTCAACACTGTCAATGATGTCAACATAGGTGAACTCTAACCTATGGCACTGCATGCACTGGAGTGTTTGATTTGAATGTCATATATAAAATTTTGTGGAGAATGGATTTAGTCACAGTGGGCCTCTTACTCCAAAATAAATGTGTTCAAAGCCTGGTATTTATCGGGTTGTGATTTCTCAGTCAAAAATAAAGGCAGTCTTATTTTCTTTGACAACTGTTTTTCTTTACTCCTTGTTTGAATATCTCTCTTCATGAGCTTGTCTTATTCCAAAGAATACAAATCTTTTCTATCCCTCTGTCTCTCTTTCTTTTTCTATCTCGCTACCTCTTTCCTTGGGTCTTAGCCCAAAGAATACAAATCTTCTCTCCCCCTGGTTTGCTTTCTTTTTCTCTCTCTCTTTCTCTTTCCTTCCATTCAACACTGTCAATGATGTCAATATGGGCAAACTCTAACCTACAGCATTTCATACACTGGAGAGTTTGATTTGAATGTCATATGTCAGTTTTCGTTCAGACTGCTCATGAGTCACTGAGGCTTAAGTGTTATGGTCTCTGACTCTAGCTCCAAAGGTAATGTTGTAGTGAAGGCAGACCTTTGCTTGCGCACATTGCTATGTTAGCATAAGCTTATTAGAAGTTTAAATGCCAGTTTGCCCTTTTGCCACTTTTGCACACGACACTGCAGGTAGCTGTTGTTGTAAGTTTGACAGCGTGAATATCTTCACATGAGAATGGCTTGTTTTCGACATCTCTAGACTTACACCGCAACCTTAGTCTGCATAGTGAGTGCTAAAGCCTCCAAGGTTATCATAACAAATGTTAGCTGTTATTCGGGCTGATCGGCTCACGCTTAGACACAACATACACTCAGCTGCAGTTAACTGAAATTCTGGCGCCTTACATACATGATTTTAGGCACTGTAAGAATTCAGTTTCCAGAGAGACAGAGAGCTTTTGCAGATCCTAATGTGATTCACTCCTGCTGATCTTGGAGGCATGGGATCCCCTATTCAAGCCTAAGAGACCTTCTATATTTTATAAAACATAGTTCCTAGGTAGGGAGGGTGGCATACAAGGCGCTATAAGACCTGTTTCCACCATCATTATAATATGATTTCTTCTTTTGTTATTTATGGAATTGTAACAATGCTGATCATATTATTTTTTATCATATGCCTGCTTATGTTAGCAAAAATACTGCATCTTAGAGCACGTTGTTAAAATAAACATTTTAAATTTTACTGTGTCTCTTTTTTACCCATGTTGTGGACTAGTATAAGAATAACAAACAAAAGAGTGTACTTGATTCCCACCATTCCTGAGAGTAACCTAAGTCGCATGTTCTGGGTTGTTTAATCATTGGTTACTTTTAATATAAGAAGAAGAGCTAATGTGACACTGATGCTAGTCGGTTAGGGGTTCTAGGTGTTGAGGTGAGTTTTTTGGTCTATCACAATTCACTGATGTCCTGGGTCTCTGTGCAAAGTTCTAGTGTATGAGCAGAATCCCTGCAACATGGCGCCCTTAACGTAGTGGTCTTATTTTTGAGACTCTCGAGTAGTGCTTATATCAGTCCACAACACCCTCACTATTGTTTCCGGTTGACAGTGGTGACGGATTGACCTACCTATAGTTACATAGGTTTTTTCAAGCTTGATAATTTAAAAAGGTTCAAACTTTGAGTTACTACCATTTAGTGCTGTGCTACATTTTTTTTGTACTTCTTCTCTACTGTGTCCTTATGGCTGACGTTGACACCCCACAGCATAGTAGGGTGGCCATCCGCAATCACTTGCTGGTGTATGGCGTCACTGTGGATGGCTTGGCAGTCGTTTTTGTGGTGAGTGCTGAAGCAGCTTACCCATTTGAGCTCTTCTACTCATGGGTTACCTTTCCTGCGGTAGATGCAGGTACCTTTTTGTTTCACGTTTATACTCCCACAGCCGTGCCTCTGCATTACACACTGTATAGGACACTGGAGATCCCTATTAATGCTTGGCAGCATCGCGTTTGGTTTGATGGCGCCCTTCCCCAGTCTTTAACGGCGGTTCGGTTAGGCCCTTTGTCTATTCTCGGGGCCAAGTGGCCGGTTATGGCCGCTTACACACCACATCCGCATTATCAACAAGTCACTATAGAAGAGATGCGTGTGCTCTATACCTCTTTGGTTAGAGTGCACCAGGCTTTAGTGCACTATGTAACACGCAACGTCCAGGTTGGGGCACCTGGTGCTGCAGCACGTCCAGTTGGACCGGCCGGGATAAAAATGAATCCCGTCATGGTGAATTTGGTTAGGGGCAAGCACCCCCAAGATAAGGATGATTGCCTTTCCTTCTTGCTGAGAAATTTGACCAACTGGAAGCATTGCTTCCTAACATGACTCCAGTTGAAAAACACAGGATTCTCACCATTAGTTTGCAGAAATACTTTAATACCAGAGGTTCCCGATTGGAAAACCTGGGGCAAGATTTTTGTGACAGTCTATGCTAAGTGCTTCGGCACTTCGTCTATGGCTGTCCTACCCTCCGTCATTAAGTGCGTGCAAGATGAACACGGAGCGGAGGCGGCTGTTGAATTGTGAATGAAACTCGTGGGAGTGTTTGACGTGGTTTCTGATCTAGTCCTTGCTAATGTCAAGGGTAATGCTGTAAGCTTCCAGGTGTCTAATGCTTTGCGCGGTGTCCCCGATTCCGATAAACCCCATCAATTACCAAAAATCATTACAGCGGCTTATAAGACCATTGGCTGGAATAGTTTGGGTGTTAAGCCTTTTGCTAAAACAGCGCAGAAGCAATCTCAAGAGCAGAAGTCTTCTAAACACGACCGCTCTGATTTTCCAAAGCAGAATTGGAATAGGAATAGGAAACAGGGGAAAAAGCAGCAGAACCAGGGGTCACATCCTTCTTCGCCCATACCTGTGTCTACTGAGCGCACATATGATTTGCGTGCCCGCGCTACTATTAAGTCACCTGATTGTTTTCAGGTTCCTGATCAACGTTCCCCTCGCTATTTGCAGGATACATCAGCCTCACCAACCGGTGGAGGAGACGGCGGCAAAGGTCTGGGTACCCAGCAAAGCCGTGAGCAGCCCCGCCAGACTGACAGTAAAGGCAAGAAAGACGACTTTCAACGTCCTCGACCCCAGTTTCAGAAGAAGAAAGTTGCTGCCTTAATAGCGAGACATGCCATGGATAGTGAGAACACTGCTTCGGAACCTGATGTGGCGCTGACGCTGTTAGACAGCGCGGCAGAAATTATAGTAGTGCAGGAAGCATTGTGTCCATTTCTGAAGGTGACAGCAACTGACACGTTCGTTGCTGTTGAGACAGCTGACACTAGAGTGGCTCCCCCTGAAATACTTTGTGAAAAAGTCCTTTTAATTGAAGGTGGGATACAACGTACTATAAAAGGGTATTTTGGGAAAATCTACTGACCACCTATGACATTTTGTTAGCGGAAGTATATTGGCCCCTGCCTTTCGTTCTAGCCGCTCTGCAAGGGGAGGAGGTAATCCTCCCTGCTTTTGCACATACTGTGCGAAAGGAGCAGGCCCTGCATTTTGCAGAAGAGTGGGCTAAGGTGCTTGCACCTGCATTGTACCATACTCAATGTGGATGGGACAAATTTTCGCCCAGACATGAGATTCCTTTGCGGTCTATGCCACAGCCTCAACCCCAATACCCCATACAACGTGAAGTGAAAGCTCCCATGGCAGAAATCCTTGAACAATTGGAATATCAAGGTGTGATTGGAACGTGTGTGTCTCCGATGCATAATTCTCTTTTTACTGTGACCAAGCCTGATGGCTCGTACCGTTTGGTATTCGATTACCGGCACTCCCATTGTCGGACCTGCACGGTACAGAATACTCACAGTTTTGCCCTTGTGGAGAGTCTTGTGCGTAAAATGTTTAAGACCACACTTGACATATCCAATGGCTTTTTTAGCCATAATCTGTTCTCTAGTGGTAGTCAATAGACAGCTTTCACCTGTGGTGGTAAACAAAAAACAGTTCCGAAGATTAGCTATGGGCTATAAGAACAGTCTTGGCGTCTTTGCCGCCCGCACAGCCTCTCTTTTGTAGAGGCTTAACCCTGATGCATGTTCATATGTCGATGACATTTATCTCACAGACGACGAAATATGGCGCATCTTTGTCGTGTTGACCGCATCATCTGTATGTTTACGGACTTCGGTTACAAATTTAACTTTGCAAAATCACGCATTGCGGAGTACACAGTGTTGTTCTTGGGCTATGAGCTCAACAATGAAGGTCGAGGTTTGGTACCTCACTTCCTGGAGAAATACGCTGAAATGCGCTATCCTACAACTCTGAAGAAACTACAATCTTTGCTATTTTTGTTTTTTATTTGGGGCGTACTTACATTCCCGATTATGCCCAGCGTATCAAACCGCTTTATGCCTTGGTACAACCTACTTTCTCCAAATCTTGCTGGCTGCCTGAACATTCTGCAATTTTGCGATCTTTGCAGTCTGATCTTCTTGAATCTAAATTCTTAATGATTCGTGATAAACACACCAACCTGATAATAAGAATTGGTCCTGGGGCGGTGGGTTTCACGTCCCTGACTTTTAATGAGGGTGACACAGTCCTTATTGCTTACAAGTCACACTTGTACATTTCGGCTGAAATGCGGTTTTCCTCTGTGGTAAAAGTTTGACTGCAAAAGCAGATGCCGATTCTGAAAGAACGTGCGCTGTCGCAGGAGAAACGCATGTTGGTTGTTACTCTGTATCCTGCCTTGGAGGCAGTGACGAAAACTAGTGTACCTAATTCGAAAGCTTTACACCCCCGGTGGATACAATGGGCCACATCTTTGACGTCTCCGGATGTCACCTTCATTTTTGATTCCTCTTTGCAGACTCAAGATTACTTGCAGTATGAATTTGTTCATCCCACTCCTCTGACCATGTGCCCGCTGGAGGATTTCCATTGTATCATTTACACAGACGGATCGGCGCAACCTGCGACGAGGTCTAAACATGCTTATTCAGCGGACTGCGCAATATTGGCTTGTACCATGGTGAATGGAGAGTTCAAGTCCGATGTCGTGCATACACAGACATTGGGGGACTGTACCGCCCAATTGGCAGAGTTCCGTGCTCTGGTGCTTGCAGTGGAGTACGCTGATCCTAGTGTGACTACTCTTATTGTAAGCTACTCTTACTACTGTGTACAACTTGTTCTTTTGGACTCAGAATGACTATCGTGATTCCAAAGGTAGCACAATTAAACACAAAATGCTTTGGGTTCGAGCAGCTGAGCTGAGCTATGCATGAACAATTTGTTCATGCATATATAAACCATTGTGTTGCAGGTCCCTGAGGAGGACGCGGCTGATTGATTAAAGCTTCTACCTGCTACTAATACTTATCCCCTGATGAAGGGTTCAATTTGAACCTGAAATGCATTGGGATTGTCTTTTTGAATTTTGCTGATACTCCCAAAAAATTTGTGGTTCTATGTTTACTTGTTAATGAGATTTGACCTCGGTAAAGTTTTTGCGTTTATATTTTAATTGAGTGCATAATCTCAAACACTGATGGTTTTCAATTCAAATATTGTTAATAAATATATGATGGATGATTTGAAGATAATTGTTTTGCCTTAGAGCACACATGTCTTTTTGTATACTCTGGTGAGACGTCACTGTCTTTCACTGTGCTCCACGCAGGCTGTGGTTTCCCACAGCCATCCCAGTGTGTTAAAGCAATCTTTGACAGCTAAGATTATAGGTACAGGCCGGAACTGGCTGGCCCATCTCTATAGCATACAGCGTGCACTAAATAATCTCCATAGAAGGTCTCTGGGTGGGCAGCCCCCATACGAAATGCTCTTTGGCATCAAAATGTTTGTTCCGGACCTTGAGGGTCTAGATATTGCTGCGTCTGCCGCATCCTTTGACGTAGATGAACATTCTAATGTTTTACAGAATCTACAAAAGACCAGAGACAGTCTTGCAAAGGAACATTTGCCCTCCATATCTGATGCTGCTCTTCAGATTCCGGTAGTTGGCTGGCTAACCCGAGTTGGTGATCTGGTACGTGAGAAGGTGGAGAACAAGAAGGAGTTTGGCCCCTCATATCGAGCACCAGTTCCTGTACTTGGCATGCAGGACACAAGAACAGTCATTTTACCTCCACTTCCTGGTCGCAAGGAAAACAGGTACATCTCCATTGACAATGTCAAATTACAGTGAGTGGCCAATACTTCTTAGTATGACACCTGCGGTCTCTTGTCCAGCGATGCTGCGAAATTCTGTTTTGGCTCCGTCAAGTAACACCGGTCCTGAAGTTGCCATAGAGATGCCTTCAGTTACAAATCCTTTATTGAGTTCCCCGGCTGGTGATCCCCTTGATGATACTGAGTATACTTACCCTACAGACTTGTCAATGCCTGATTTGCAAACATCTACAGTTAACCAGTCACGTTTTTCATTTGACACTGGCTCGACCACATCAAAGTCAGCCTCAAGCATTTCTATTTTTGCTGTTTTGTTAAAAAACATTTTTTGATAATCCTTTGGACTTACATTTGGCTAGTGCTTTTCTCAATTTTTTTGTTCATGTCCATTGTATTTGTGGTATACTTTTTCCGCTTTGTTAACAGTCATTATGTTAAAGAAAGATCTACAATTAGACTTATTGATGGAACTTTGGCACCCCACTCTTCATCTCACATCATGAAGAGGGATCAGACTTTTGTTAATATCTCTGCTTGGCCCATATCAGATGGGATTGTATGGGTTGCTGTCAGATTTCAAATCCACGGCCCTACAGAGGTTATTAATGTTCCCAATGTACTACTTGTTTCAATGGGGGACGTGGTTAAACAAAATATACGCTCTGATGATTGGGAGGTCCAAGCGGTAGAGGCTCTGTTTTCTGATTTGAAATATTATCCTGCTTTTGATTATGAAGATTTGTATTTAGAGTCTGCAAATGATGCTGATTTATTTTGCTACTAGACTATGGCAATCATTTTCTGCACAAAGCAAACACCTTTAGAAATGTGGTTAATTACACATAATGGGAACATTGTCCCTCTCCGGTTGAGGGAAGCTCAAAGACTCTTTTGAAAAAGTTTACATATTTTACTGATTGTAATCAATCTAATACGGACGCATTTTATTTTAAGATGACTGGCAAGTCCTCTTCCAAAGTTAGACTTACCCACACTAAATTGCTGTATTCGAAGTCCTTTATCGACCAATTGGCTATAAAAATCCTGGAAAAATGAGTCTACCTACATTATCCGAGTGCAGCATAGTAACTATAGAAAATCTTACCAAAGGCATAGACACACTACGCTGCACCCTGGGGGAAGCGATACAGGCCCTAGCAAATAGATTGACAAACCTGGAGGACGCAGTTAAGGGGAAAAACTCTGCAAATATAGTGAACAACTATAGGCCGGCACAGTTAAAAACACATGGACACAGTAATTATAGGTCCACATACTACTCTTCCCAAACTAACATCAATAGCTGAACAGCCACAAGTAGTTACTAGGGAACCAGGCCCCAGTAATATAGCAAACAAGAAAAAGGGAAATGCGTATCCTGAGACATTTAATCCCGTAACTGAGGCCCGTGATACTAACATGAGCAGAAGCCCTGGTATAACTTCTAATGGTCAATCCAATCTGACTGATCTACACCACACTGATCTACCACCCGCTGCTACGCCATATGTAGTGGTCCTGACAAATGTCTCTGTGTTATTGGCCACGAAGCTGGAAACATGGAGGGAACTTAGGAATAAGTCACTTCATTGGCTAGGGAACCAAACTGGTCTTACTAATATCTTGTTCCGATCCCTTAAGATGGCTAGAAGGGTCGCATGGGTCAGGAGGGAACATAAGACTTCATCCGGAGACTGTATAGTCTTGACATTCAGCGATCCCAAACTGGTCCATAAAATCTAATTAAGTATGAGATATTTTGTGAAGGAACATAATGCCATGAGCGTCAATCCCTTGGGGGCCTTTTATCCTCCGAGCTCACTTAAAGATAGGTCTTTTATGAATCAACATGAAAGTACCCAGTGGGCGAGACACACTCCAAGGTGGAGCATACCATTGTATAACCGATACGAGTCATTATCACTTATGGATGAACAAGATTGACAGGGAAGGAACAGGAGGGGGGTGTCACCCACAAAGCCAATTAATTTTCCATTGCAACAACCTAATAGGTATAACCTTCTGGGAGGTGAGGCGAGCTACCACTGTGAACAGGGCGTTATATGCATCCCTCCACTAGAGGTTATTAGTGATCAGAAGAAGGCACAGGTAGGAAAATTTAAGGATCCCAAGGACATAAGACAGGACCCTTTAACAGCAGAATTGATACAAACTCGGGAAGTAAATGCTGGAAATAAAGAGTTGATCCTAGAAAGCGCTTTCCCCAACGAGGAAAAACCTAAACAATCAAATCCTGAGCTGGAATATTGCTGGCCTGTCGGATAAAGTAGGTCTTCCCCAGTGGTTAGATTTAATAAAAGACCACACTATAATATGTCTTCAAGAAACTTGGTCCGTTCAAGAAATTCATATAATTGGGTACCAAACCTTTAATACAGCAGCCAGCATCTCTTCACAGGGGAGAAATAAAGGGGGGCTATGCACTTATGTCTCGACCTCAGGAGGAGTACCAGTTGTAAAATTTATGGCAACAGAGTACTATCGGATATTGCACAAAAGGGAGAGGAGGGGGACCAAGGAGCTTTTTAACAGGTCCAGTGTCCATGCTCCTTATTATAATACTAATTACCAAAAAGGGGACACTGTTCCTAATACAAGGTGCTGAAAGTCACCAAATGCAAGGGGGTGCAAAAGTCACCCATATGTGAGGAAAGGAAAGTAAAAGAAAGAGAATCCTTAGGTAAGGGAACCCACAAAAAATATGTAAAGGGGAAACCATTTTGTGTCCTCTGTTGCCCTCACACACCTGGAAAGATGTCATGCTTCATCATCGGGCAATTGCTCCTCGTAGGGCCGGCGCTGCAATTCCCTACGGGCCCCCCAAAGGGACTCTTTATCGGAGATCTTTTATAGGACTGCCGGATGGTGCATGCGGGTGTGTGGGGTAGTGGGTAAAAAGAGGGAAATAAAGGGTGCGTGCAAGTGTAAAGTGAACATCATACTGGGTAACCATGCAGCAATTGTTTCAATCATGTACCCAGAGCAGACTCAACTGCTAAATGAAATCTAGCCCCAGTGGCATACTATGCCTGGGTATAGAAGGACAAAGGTCAACATGTTTCGCGCCTGCGTCGCCTTAGGGGTCGTTGGCGCTTCGTCAGGACCAGAATTCTAAAAGGTAAGGTGCACGTGATAAGTGAATTAAAAATACCCTCATAATCGATCAGGGCGGGCAGAAACCTGTATACCCCAAGTCTGGCTACAGCTGCATATTTGTAACCGCTCCTGGTCAGTACCTAGGAAAGAACAAAATAAGAAGTATATTTAAATTAAATTTACATTTAAGCATCAGGAACACCTTGATGCCACATTATGTGTCACATTGTGTACACATCCACACATAAGATTGTCAAGGATAGCAGGCGCATGGGACACAGGTTCATCCCAGGAAGTTGGAGGTTGCAGGGCCAGTAAGATGTAAGGATTGCATATGAGTAGGCCCAGAAAATTGGATGCATGACCCTCACATAGGTAATATTAAAATGAGGGGGTGAGGTAGGACCCAATGTGCCCCTATATTTTGTAACAGTAGGTCTCAACCACTCTAAAAAATGATTCTCGAAAAACCTCGTCAAGAGTCAGTGCCCACGAGAATTGACATCTATTAATACGCTCTCACCTCGCAATGCTGAGGAGAACGATCCTCTGGCTTCAATCAATGGACTCAACCAATTTAAAGAGCTGTAAAGATAACAGCATGGGGTTAACAACCAAACACGGGAAGTCATATAAAGAGAACTGAGCGCTCACGGTATCAGGGTCCCTTATGGGAGATCTGCTCACCTCTTAAAATGGGCGCTCCCTCCTCCACACCTACCCCATCATTGTGTCGGCCAGGAATTGCCGCGGCACTCCCCAGTAACTATATAGCCAGATTGGATGGGTCAGGTGTGCTGGGCGTATACCCTTTCCGGGACATCCTATTAGTTAGAAAACGACAATGCGCATGCTTAGGTGTTTAAACGTACCACGCATGTGCGGAAACCTCGGTCGAACTACTCCCCCATACATGCGCAGTAAGTGTGCTCTAAATTCACGTCTACTCAATTTACTTATAAATAATGAAATGGTTCAACACGGTAGAACAATGGTTCGTAATGGGAATTGACTTGGGAAGTTACTCGTGTTCGGAGACCAGATTTGAGATGACGAGAGCTATTCAAATCAGTACAAGTCCCGCTTTTCAGTATGTTAACCCCGTGGATATAATGGGGGTCCCAATTATTAATGTCTGTCCATGGGATTAAGAAACACTTATTTATGTGGAGGGTTCAGGTAAAAATGTCACTCCTAATGCGAATATCTTCATATCTCCTGTTTCACCCTTAAGAATATAGATTGGCAAACCCCACTGGCAACCAAAATATGTCCAATGCGCCTGTAGAAAGGAAAAAAAGAGATAGAATGGTCCCTCGGCTGGCAAGCCGTACTTCAATATGACACAAAAGGGAGAGGAGGGGGACCAAGGAGCTTTTTAACAGGTCCAGTGTCCATGCTCCTTATTATAATACTAATTACCAAAAAGGGGACACTGTTCCTAATACAAGGTGCTGAAAGTCACCAAATGCAAGGGGGTGCAAAAGTCACCCATATGTGAGGAAAGGAAAGTAAAAGAAAGAGAATCCTTAGGTAAGGGAACCCACAAAAAATATGTAAAGGGGAAACCATTTTGTGTCCTCTGTTGCCCTCACACACCTGGAAAGATGTCATGCTTCATCATCGGGCAATTGCTCCTCGTAGGGCCGGCGCTGCAATTCCCTACGGGCCCCCCAAAGGGACTCTTTATCGGAGATCTTTTATAGGACTGCCGGATGGTGCATGCGGGTGTGTGGGGTAGTGGGTAAAAAGAGGGAAATAAAGGGTGCGTGCAAGTGTAAAGTGAACATCATACTGGGTAACCATGCAGCAATTGTTTCAATCATGTACCCAGAGCAGACTCAACTGCTAAATGAAATCTAGCCCCAGTGGCATACTATGCCTGGGTATAGAAGGACAAAGGTCAACATGTTTCGCGCCTGCGTCGCCTTAGGGGTCGTTGGCGCTTCGTCAGGACCAGAATTCTAAAAGGTAAGGTGCACGTGATAAGTGAATTAAAAATACCCTCATAATCGATCAGGGCGGGCAGAAACCTGTATACCCCAAGTCTGGCTACAGCTGCATATTTGTAACCGCTCCTGGTCAGTACCTAGGAAAGAACAAAATAAGAAGTATATTTAAATTAAATTTACATTTAAGCATCAGGAACACCTTGATGCCACATTATGTGTCACATTGTGTACACATCCACACATAAGATTGTCAAGGATAGCAGGCGCATGGGACACAGGTTCATCCCAGGAAGTTGGAGGTTGCAGGGCCAGTAAGATGTAAGGATTGCATATGAGTAGGCCCAGAAAATTGGATGCATGACCCTCACATAGGTAATATTAAAATGAGGGGGTGAGGTAGGACCCAATGTGCCCCTATATTTTGTAACAGAAGGTCTCAACCACTCTAAAAAATGATTCTCGAAAAACCTCGTCAAGAGTCAGTGCCCACGAGAATTGACATCTATTAATACGCTCTCACCTCGCAATGCTGAGGAGAACGATCCTCTGGCTTCAATCAATGGACTCAACCAATTTAAAGAGCTGTAAAGATAACAGCATGGGGTTAACAACCAAACACGGGAAGTCATATAAAGAGAACTGAGCGCTCACGGTATCAGGGTCCCTTATGGGAGATCTGCTCACCTCTTAAAATGGGCGCTCCCTCCTCCACACCTACCCCATCATTGTGTCGGCCAGGAATTGCCGCGGCACTCCCCAGTAACTATATAGCCAGATTGGATGGGTCAGGTGTGCTGGGCGTATACCCTTTCCGGGACATCCTATTAGTTAGAAAACGACAATGCGCATGCTTAGGTGTTTAAACGTACCACGCATGTGCGGAAACCTCGGTCGAACTACTCCCCCATACATGCGCAGTAAGTGTGCTCTAAATTCACGTCTACTCAATTTACTTATAAATAATGAAATGGTTCAACACGGTAGAACAATGGTTCGTAATGGGAATTGACTTGGGAAGTTACTCGTGTTCGGAGACCAGATTTGAGATGACGAGAGCTATTCAAATCAGTACAAGTCCCGCTTTTCAGTATGTTAACCCCGTGGATATAATGGGGGTCCCAATTATTAATGTCTGTCCATGGGATTAAGAAACACTTATTTATGTGGAGGGTTCAGGTAAAAATGTCACTCCTAATGCGAATATCTTCATATCTCCTGTTTCACCCTTAAGAATATAGATTGGCAAACCCCACTGGCAACCAAAATATGTCCAATGCGCCTGTAGAAAGGAAAAAAAGAGATAGAATGGTCCCTCGGCTGGCAAGCCGTACTTCAATATGACACAAAAGGGAGAGGAGGGGGACCAAGGAGCTTTTTAACAGGTCCAGTGTCCATGCTCCTTATTATAATACTAATTACCAAAAAGGGGACACTGTTCCTAATACAAGGTGCTGAAAGTCACCAAATGCAAGGGGGTGCAAAAGTCACCCATATGTGAGGAAAGGAAAGTAAAAGAAAGAGAATCCTTAGGTAAGGGAACCCACAAAAAATATGTAAAGGGGAAACCATTTTGTGTCCTCTGTTGCCCTCACACACCTGGAAAGATGTCATGCTTCATCATCGGGCAATTGCTCCTCGTAGGGCCGGCGCTGCAATTCCCTACGGGCCCCCCAAAGGGACTCTTTATCGGAGATCTTTTATAGGACTGCCGGATGGTGCATGCGGGTGTGTGGGGTAGTGGGTAAAAAGAGGGAAATAAAGGGTGCGTGCAAGTGTAAAGTGAACATCATACTGGGTAACCATGCAGCAATTGTTTCAATCATGTACCCAGAGCAGACTCAACTGCTAAATGAAATCTAGCCCCAGTGGCATACTATGCCTGGGTATAGAAGGACAAAGGTCAACATGTTTCGCGCCTGCGTCGCCTTAGGGGTCGTTGGCGCTTCGTCAGGACCAGAATTCTAAAAGGTAAGGTGCACGTGATAAGTGAATTAAAAATACCCTCATAATCGATCAGGGCGGGCAGAAACCTGTATACCCCAAGTCTGGCTACAGCTGCATATTTGTAACCGCTCCTGGTCAGTACCTAGGAAAGAACAAAATAAGAAGTATATTTAAATTAAATTTACATTTAAGCATCAGGAACACCTTGATGCCACATTATGTGTCACATTGTGTACACATCCACACATAAGATTGTCAAGGATAGCAGGCGCATGGGACACAGGTTCATCCCAGGAAGTTGGAGGTTGCAGGGCCAGTAAGATGTAAGGATTGCATATGAGTAGGCCCAGAAAATTGGATGCATGACCCTCACATAGGTAATATTAAAATGAGGGGGTGAGGTAGGACCCAATGTGCCCCTATATTTTGTAACAGTAGGTCTCAACCACTCTAAAAAATGATTCTCGAAAAACCTCGTCAAGAGTCAGTGCCCACGAGAATTGACATCTATTAATACGCTCTCACCTCGCAATGCTGAGGAGAACGATCCTCTGGCTTCAATCAATGGACTCAACCAATTTAAAGAGCTGTAAAGATAACAGCATGGGGTTAACAACCAAACACGGGAAGTCATATAAAGAGAACTGAGCGCTCACGGTATCAGGGTCCCTTATGGGAGATCTGCTCACCTCTTAAAATGGGGTTTCTGCCCGCCCTGATCGATTATGAGGGTATTTTTAATTCACTTATCACGTGCACCTTACCTTTTAGAATTCTGGTCCTGACGAAGCGCCAACGACCCCTAAGGCGACGCAGGCGCGAAACATGTTGACCTTTGTCCTTCTATACCCAGGCATAGTATGCCACTGGGGCTAGATTTCATTTAGCAGTTGAGTCTGCTCTGGGTACATGATTGAAACAATTGCTGCATGGTTACCCAGTATGATGTTCACTTTACACTTGCACGCACCCTTTATTTCCCTCTTTTTACCCACTACCCCACACACCCGCATGCACCATCCGGCAGTCCTATAAAAGATCTCCGATAAAGAGTCCCTTTGGGGGGCCCGTAGGGAATTGCAGCGCCGGCCCTACGAGGAGCAATTGCCCGATGATGAAGCATGACATCTTTCCAGGTGTGTGAGGGCAACAGAGGACACAAAATGGTTTCCCCTTTACATATTTTTTGTGGGTTCCCTTACCTAAGGATTCTCTTTCTTTTACTTTCCTTTCCTCACATATGGGTGACTTTTGCACCCCCTTGCATTTGGTGACTTTCAGCACCTTGTATTAGGAACAGTGTCCCCTTTTTGGTAATTACTATCGGATATTAACAGTTACTCGGGGAGGAGATACAAATCTGATCATAATACATTTTTATAACAACATCCCCAGATTATTGCAGTAAAATGTCCTAAATAATCTTAGTAGTAACCTATTCAGCCTAGAGGAAAATGCGTCCACCCGCACCAGCCGCCTGATAACCTGGACCAACGTCAGCGACGAAGACACCAGCAAGACCATGAACTCCATACACTCCGGATCCCCATCTGACCCATGCCGTCACAACGTCTTCAACAAAGCCAGCGCAATCATCGCACCCCATCTCTGGAAAACAATCAACTCCTCCTTCGAGACAGTAACCTTCCCGGAGAGCTGGAAGTATGCCGAGATCAACGTCCTACTGAAGAAACCGAAGGCGGACCCCAACGACCTCAAGAACTTCCGGCCCATCTCCCTGCTCCCCTTCCCGGCGAAAGTCATGGAGAAGATTGTCAACAGGCAACTGTCCCGCTATCTCGAAGACAACAACATCCTGGACCCATCTCAGTCAGGCTTCTGCAGCAACCACAGCACTGAGACCGCCCTCATCGCTGCCACCGATGACATCAGGATCCTGATGGACAAAGGAGAAACAGCTGCCCTCATCCTTCTAGACCTATCAGCAGCCTTCGATGCGGTCTGCCACCGCTCGCTAACAGCTCGCCTCCATGACGCCGGAATCCAAGAGAAGGTCCTGGCATGGACCACATCCTTCCTCACCGGCAGAACCCAGAGCGTCCGCTTCCCACCCTTTCGCTCCAAGACCACCGAGATCATCTGCGGCGTCCCACAGGGATCCTCCCTCAGCCCGACGCTGTTCAACATCTACATGGCACCACTCGCCCACGTCGCGCAACAACACAGCCTCAACATCATCTCCTACGCCGACGACACCCAACTGATCATATCCCTCACCGGAGACCCCCACACCGCCAAAGCCAACCTCCACAAAGGAACGAAGGCCGTCGCCGAATGGATGAAGCACAGCAGATTGAAGCTGAACTCAGACAAGACGGAGGTCCTCATCCTTGGCTCCGCCCCCTCAGCCTGGGATGTCTCCTGGTGGCCATCATCGCTAGGAACAGCCCCAGAACCCACCAACCACGCACGCAACCTGGGTATCGTCCTAGACTCAATGCCTGATTTGCAAACATCTACAGTTAACCAGTCACGTTTTTCATTTGACACTGGATCGACCACATCAAAGTCAGCCTCAAGCATTTCTATTTTTGCTGTTTTGTTAAAAAACATTTTTTGATAATCCTTTGGACTTACATTTGGCTAGTGCTTTTCTCAATTTTTTTGTTCATGTCCATTGTATTTGTGGTATACTTTTTCCGCTTTGTTAACAGTCATTATGTTAAAGAAAGATCTACAATTAGACTTATTGATGGAACTTTGGCACCCCACTCTTCATCTCACATCATGAAGAGGGATCAGACTTTTGTTAATATCTCTGCTTGGCCCATATCAGATGGGATTGAATGGGTTGCTGTCAGATTTCAAATCCACGGCCCTACAGAGGTTATTAATGTTCCCAATGTACTACTTGTTTCAATGGGGGACGTGGTTAAACAAAATATACTCTCTGATGATTGGGAGGTCCAAGCGGTAGAGGCTTTGTTTTCTGATTTGAAATATTATCCTGCTTTTGATTATGAAGATTTGTATTTAGAGTCTGCAAATGATGCTGATTTATTTTGCTACTAGCACTATGGCAATCATTTTCTGCACAAAGCAAACACCTTTAGAAATGTGGTTAATTACACATAATGGGAACATTGTCCCTCTCCGGTTGAGGGAAGCTCAAAGACTCTTTTGAAAAAGTTTACATATTTTACTGATTGTAATCAATCTAATACGGACGCATTTTATTTTAAGATGACTGGCAAGTCCTCTTCCAAAGTTAGACTTACCCACACTAAATTGCTGTATTCGAAGTCCTTTTTCGACTAATTGGCTATACAAATCCTGGAAAAATGAGTCTGCCTACATTATCCGAGTGCAGCATAGTGGCTATAGAAAATCTTACCAAAGGCATAGACACACTACGCTGCACCCTGGGGGAAGCGATACAGGCCCTAGCAAATAGATTGACAAACCTGGAGGACGCAGTTAAGGGGAAAAACTCTGCAAATATAGTGAACAACTATAGGCCGGCACAGTTAAAAACACAGGACACAGTAATTATAGGTCCACATACTACTCTTCCCAAACTAACATCAATAGCTGAACAGCCACAAGTAGTTACTAGGGAACCAGGCCCCAGTAATATAGCAAACAAGAAAAAGGGAAATGCGTATCCTGACACATTTAATCCCGTAACTGAGGCCCGTGATACTAACGTGAGCAGAAGCCCATGTATAACTTCTAATGGTCAATCCAATCTGACTGATCTACACCACCTTGTTCTACCACCCGCTGCTACGCCATATGTAGTGGTCCTTACAATTTTCCCTGTTTTATTGGCCACGCCGCTGGAAACATGGAGGGAATTTAGGAATAAGTCACTTCATTGGCTAGGGAACCAAACTGGTCTTACTAATATCTTGTTCAGATCCCTTAAGATGGCTAGATGGGTCGCATGGGTCAGGAGGGAACATAAGACATCATCCGGAGACTGTATAGTCTTGACATTCAGCGATCCCAAACTGGTCCATAAAATCTAATTAAGTATGAGATATTTTGTGAAGGAACATAACGCCATAAGCGTCATTTCCTTGGGGGCCTTTTATCCTCCGAGCTCACTTAAAGATAGGTCTTTTATGAATCAACACGAAAGTACCCAGTGGGCGAGACACTCCACGGTGGAGCATACCATTGTATAACCGATACGAGTCATTATCACTTATGGATGAACAAGATTGACAGGGAAGGAACAGGAGGGGGGTGTCACCCACAAAGTCAATTAATTTACCATTGCAACAACCTAATAGGTATAACCTTCTGGGAGGTGAGGCGAGCTACCACTGTGACCATGGCGTTATATGTATCCCTCCACTAGAGGTTATTAGTGATCAGAAGAAGGCACAGGTAGGAAAATTTAAGGATCCCAAGGGCATAAGACAGGACCCTTTAACAGCAGGATTGATACAAACTCGGGAAGTAAATGCTGGAAATAAAGAGGTGATCCTAGAAAGCGCTTTCCCAAACGAGGAAAAACCTAAACAATCAATTCCTGAGCTGGAATATTGCTGGCCTGTCGGATAAAGTAGGTCTTCCCCAGTGGTTAGATTTAATAAAAGACCACACTATAATATGTCTTCAAGAAACTTGGTCCGTTCAAGAAATTCATATAATTGGTTACCAAACCTTTAATACAGCAGCCAGCATCTCTTCACAGGGGAGAAATAAAGGGGGGCTATGCACTTATGTCTCGACCTCAGGAGGAGTATCAGTTGTAAAATTTATGGCAACAGAGTACTATCAGATATTAACAGTTACTCGGGGAGGAGATACAAATCTGATCATAATACATTTTTATAACAACATCCCCAGATTATTGCAGGAAAATGTCCTAAATAATCTTAGTAGTAACCTATTCAGCCTAGAGGAAAATGCGTCCACCCGCACCAGCCGCCTGACCACCTGGACCAACGTCAGCGACGAAGACACCAGCAAGACCATGAACTCCATACACTCCGGATCCCCATCTGACCCATGCCCTCACCACGTCTTCAACAAAGCCAGCGCAATCATCGCACCCCATCTCTGGAAAACAATCAACTCCTCCTTCGAGACAGTAACCTTCCCGGAGAGCTGGAAGTATGCCGAGATCAACGTCCTACTGAAGAAACCGAAGGCGGACCCCAACGACCTCAAGAACTTCCGGCCCATCTCCCTGCTCCCCTTCCCGGCGAAAGTCATGGAGAAGATTGTCAACAGGCAACTGTCCCGCTATCTCGAAGACAACAACATCCTGGACCCATCTCAGTCAGGCTTCTGCAGCAACCACAGCACTGAGACCGCCCTCATCGCTGCCACCGATGACATCAGGATCCTGATGGACAAAGGAGAAACAGCTGCCCTCATCCTTCTAGACCTATCAGCAGCCTTCGATGCGGTCTGCCACCGCACGCTAACAGCTCTCCTCCATGACGCCGGAATCCAAGAGAAGGTCCTGGCATGGACCACATCCTTCCTCACCGGCAGAACCAAGAGCGTCGGCTTCCCACCCTTTCTCTCCAAGACCACCGAGATCATCTGCGGCGTCCCACAGGGATCCTCCCTCAGCCCGACGCTGTTCAACATCTACATGGCACCACTCGCCCACGTCGCGCAACAACACAGCCTCAACATCATCTCCTACGCCGACGACACCCAACTGATCATATCCCTCACCGGAGACCCCCACACCGCCAAAGCCAACCTCCACAGAGGAATGAAGGCCGTCGCCGAATGGATGAAGCACAGCAGATTGAAGCTGAACTCAGACAAGACGGAGGTCCTCATCCTCGGCTCCGCCCCCTCAGCCTGGGACGTCTCCTGGTGGCCATCATCGCTAGGAACAGCCCCAGAACCCACCGACCACGCACGCAACCTGGGGATCGTCCTAGACTCAGCCCTCTCCATGACCAAGCAAGTCAACGCAGTTTCTGCATCCCGCTTCAACACCCTCCGAATGCTCCGCAGAATCTTCAAATGGATCCCCCACGACACTAGAAGGACCGTCACCCACACCCTCGTCACCAGCAGACTGGACTACGGGAACGCCCACTACGCTGGAACAACAACCAAGCTCCTAAAGCGGCTGCAACGCATCCAGAACGCCGCGGCACGACTCATCCTCAACATCCCACGACGCAACCCCATCACACCCCACCTGAGAGACCTGCACTGGCTCCCCGTCAACAAGAGGATCACCTTCAAACTCCTCATCCACGCACACAAGGCCCTCCACAACGCCAGACCAGCATACCTCAACCACCGACTCAACTTCCACACCCCCACCCGCAACCTCCGCTCTGCCAACCTCGCCCTCGCCACAGTACCTCACACCCGAAAATCCACCACCGGCGGCAGAACCTTCTCCTACCTCGCCCCCAAGACCTGGAACACTCTCCCTACCCACCTGCGACAGACCCAGAACCTGCCGGCCTTCAGGAGACTCCTCAAGACCTGGCTCTTCGATCGGTAGCAGCCCCCCCCTCAGCGCCTTGAGACCCCCACAGGTTTGTAGCGCGCTTTACAAATAGTATTGTATTGTATTGTAGCCTGGATTAGAGAGGGGCGTATCATTTGGTGCGCGTTAGGGCAGCAGATGAATGGAAAACTGCCTTTAAGACTCACTATGGATTACATGAATACATGGTAATGCCGTTCGGCCTTTGCAACGCCCCGGCGGCATTCCAGTATTTTTTAAATGATCTTTTGAAGGAGTATGTGGACATCTGAGTAGTGGTATACATAGATGACATCCTTATCTATTCAAAGGAAGTCGAGGCACATACAGAACAGGTTGTCAAGATACTTCAGAAATTAAGGGAACACAAATTGTTTTGCAAGTTGAGTAAGTGCGAATTAGGTGTGATGGAGGTGGAATTTTTGGGGGTCATGCTTCGTCCCGAAGGGTTTAGGATGTCTGAACGTAAGGTGCTGGCAGTACAGACATGGCCGACTCCCAAAAGCATGAAGGAAGTCCAATGTTTTTTGGGGTTTGCCAATTACTAAAGGAGGTTCATCCTTAATTTCTCTCAGGTTGCTGTACCCCTGACACGATTGCTCAGGAAAGGAGTCTTTTTCCATTGGTCCAGTGAGGCGGATGAGGCCTTTGAATACCTCAAACAAGCTTTTACGTCAGCACCAGTGCTTGCCCATCCTAAACCTGAATTGCCTTTTGTGATGACGGGATTGGAGCCATATTGTCACAAAGGGATTAAACCACAAGTCAACACATCCTGTGGCTTACCCATCGAAGAAATTAAGTGTTGCCAAAAGAAATGACACCATATCTGAAAAGGAATTGCTAGCGATCAAGAAGGCCTTCCAAGAGTGGAGACAATATTTGTGGGGAGCTGCTTTCCCAGTTACAGTGTACTCTGACTACAGGAATCTCCAATACATGAAAACTGCTTGGCATCTCACACAAAGACAAATGAGGTAGATTCTGGTTTTTTCATAATATGACTTTGTGATTACTTTTAGGCCAGGGATTGACAACAGAAAGGCTGACTCATTGTCCAGACAGGAGGATACTGAAGAAGCTCATATCAAACCCGTACTAGAATCTATAGTTGAACCTTCAAAAGTGAACTGTGGGTTAAGTGCTGAGAATTTCTTGAACAATGTGAGAAATGCAAAGACTAATACCAAATGGGAGTCTTGGGTTAAATAGGTAGACAGTAGTGCCATGAAACAGGGGCTCCCGTTCATCAGTAACAAACTGTTTTTGCCCTCCTTGGGTTTGCAGAAAAAGGCATTCACGTGGTGTCATGATTCTCAAGTGGCAGGACATCAAGGAGTGCTGAAGACAGTCCAGTTACTACAAAGACATTTCTGGTGGAAAACGTTAAAACATGATGTTTCCACTTGGGTGGCTCAATGTGAAGACTGTGCCAGATCCAAGAATGACACCGGTAAGAGGAAAGGGAGATTGATGACCATGCCTACTCCACGCAAACCTTGGCAAAACATCAGCTTGGATTTTATTACAGGATTTCCTTCTGATCAAGGCAAAACTGCAATTTTGGTTGTTATTGATTGCCTCACCAAATGAGGTCAATTTATTCCCTGTGTCAAACTTCCTACTACAGGGCAGACAGCTCAATTGTTAATAACCAATGTCATACGTTTGTATGAAATGTCAGGAGTAAATGTGTCAGACAGAGGCCCACAGTTCATAGCCAGATTCTAGAAATTCTGGTGTCAGGCCTTACACATCTCTTCGACGCTTTCCACGAGTTTTCATCCTCAGACTGATGGGCAAACTGAAAGATTAAACCAGACATTGAAAAAATATCTTCAATGCTATGCTGCTACGGCTCAGGACTCATGGGTCTCATTGTTATGGATGGCGGAGTTGGCTTACAATAAACGGAGTGTGGAAATCGCACTCGGGTTTAATTATGAGGTGATCTGATGTTGATTCGTATGGTAGGTGGTGCCATCGAAGTAAACCCCCTGTGCTGAGGGTGTGTAAATCTGAGATAGCACTATATGCCTTAGGAGTAACGTCTCCTTGTTGCACTCGGAAGGAAAATTTGCGTTGTTTTTCAATAAAAGTCAATATGTTTGATTGAAAAATTCTCGTCTTTATTTCTTATAAGTTATGATTATACTTCATATTATTGTCTTCATAATATGTTAAGACATTTTCTTCATGTCTGCCCAATGCATTTCGGGCGCCTGCCCTTCATCAGGGGTCTTATTTCTGAAAGCAACCAAGTATGGCACATGTTTTAGCGGATCATTCCCAAACAATAATTACATGTATTTACATCTCATGCTTTAAGATCAAGTGGTATCATGTGAACAAATTGTTAGCTCATGAAAAGGGCGGAATTGTGGCAGAAGTTTTAAGAGCGGTGACTTGTGTGTTAAAGAAAAAAGAGACGATGAAAGAACGGGTGTGAATGCCCAAGTGAATTTGGATGGTTGTAACTCAGATCCACAAATGAGTACGTGCATCTTTTTAATATATTCAGTGTAAACCGTAGTTTATAAAGGTGCCCAAACGAAATGGTGAAGCGTCAATCATATGAACATGCATTATTAAAAAGTGCGTTTCCGTCAACAAGGCAATTCCCAGCCAAACCTGTATAATGAACGTGAAGATTCATATACGGGACTTACGATTCCAAATGACCATCTGTAAAGAATACATGTGGCGATGGCGTTAATTAAGTACAAAAAACTGCCCTGCTCAACAAATTATCAGAGCCTGTGCAGTTGCGCGTACGCTTACCGGCTTATAGTGTAAACGATCTTAATCTCCGGTCCTCGCGACTGGTAGACGTGGTCATCACCGAGTGTACAGCGCCATCTTTTAAACGCCGTGTTTTAGAGACAGCCTATTCCGATAGGGGAGTAGGTGTCATGTGACCCTCTAGAATGTACGACGCATGTAGATAGGTGAATAAGTGTCACGTGGTGCAGTGCGAACGCGTTAAGCCCAAACGCTGGCTTTGTATATGAAACTTTATCGATCAAGTGTTTGTGAACATACCTAACGTGAAAACTAATACATACCACGAACGGTGTTAACCAAGTGGCTAGAGAATGAATGTGTGTTAGAAAAAAAAATGTGAATGGAACGTGAAAAAAGAAGGGAGGAATACAACAGTGAGGCAAATTGCAAGTAAACTGTAAGATTAATGGTAACAACCATGATATTACGCATAATGATTAAAGATAACAACTGAATTCCAAACGTTCATTTAATCCTTTTGGCTGTACCGATGATAGATGATTTATCCAAAATAGTTCTCGTCTTAGTAAATATTGGGCATTGTCGCGCCCGGGTAAAACAGGTACCATTTCCAAAATACAAAAACGTAATTGGCTGGGATTGTGGTTCAACGTGTTGAAATGAGTGGCCACAGTTGATTTCGATATTTTTAATCTAATGTTGCTTTTGTGCTCCACTATTTGAGTTTTTATCTTTCTGGCTGTCTTGCCCACATATGCAAGCCCACATGGGCATTTCAACATGTAAACGAGATTTGTACTGTCACAAGTTCCGGTTACGTTGAGTTTGATTTTGGTGCCATAAGAAGGATGTGTGATTTCATTTCCTTTAATGATGGACTTACAATTGCCACAATTGTGGCAAGGAAGTGTTCCTTTGAATGCTTATGTAGGTGTAATAATCCTAAAGTTTAATAGTTCCTTAATGTTTTTCGTTCGTTCATAAGCGAATCTAGGATTCTGTGTAAATATGCCTTTGAAATCTTCCTCCAAGGCAAGTAGAGGCCAGTGTTTCAAAATAACGTTTTTAATGCGGTGACTTCTTGTGGAATATTTAGAGACAAACACTGCCCTGCGTTCGTCCTTTCCATGTGCTGATGATAACAATTGCTCTCTGTTTAGTTCTTGTACTCTGTCAGCGGCCTGTTCCAAAATGGGATCAGGGTATCCTCTGTCTTTAAACTTTGAGATGGTAATGGTTTTGTGCTGTTCGTAAATTTCATGAGAAGAGGCGATACGTCTGATTCGCAGTAACTGGGAAAATGGAAGGTGCTTTTTCGAGGACAGTTGATGAAAACTATGAAAATGAAGAAGATTGTTCCTGTCCGTAGTTTTTTGGTATAAGCTGGTTTGTAGTATGCCCTTGTTGTTAGTAACCATGACATCCAAAAATGATAACTGCGTTTCACTGATGGTTGATGTAAATTGAATTCTATCGTTGACTTTGTTGAGGTTTTGAATCGCTGTTTCCAAGGTAATGGTGGATCACTTCCACAAGATGAAAATGTCATCAATGTACCATTTGTAAAGGATGAGATTGTCTTTCCATTCTGAATTGGTAAGTATGTTGTCTGTTTCAAAGTGATGCATAAAAATGTTCGCATATGATGGAGCTGCGCAATTTCCCATTGATGATCCTGAGCATTGTGCATAAAATAGATTGTCCCATTGAAAATAACTGTGAAATAACGTGAAATGCATCCACTCCATCAGCAGGAGTTTTAATTTTTCACATGGTCGTTCACATTCTTTGCATAGAACTCTGAGTCCATGATTATGAGAGCACCACCCTTGTCTGCCTGACGTATAGTGATTTCTTTGTTGTTTGCTAGAGTTTGTAAGGCCTGTTTCTCTTTTTGTGTCATGTTCGTGGTTTTCGATCTCGGTGATTTGAAAATTTGAACAATGCCCTTACTCACAACTTTTTCAAATGCATCTGGAACTTTATGACTGATGGGAGGTTGATATCTACTGGGATTCCTTAAGCCCATGAGCACGCCTTGGTTTGATGTTTCTGCTTTGTCAGATGTTTCAATGACGTTCGTGAAAAAATGCCTGAGGCGTAAACTTCTTAAAAATGTATATACACAAACTTGAGTCTCCAAGATATTCAAATGGTATGTTGGAACAAATGAGGTACCTTTTTGTAACGTTTGAATGTGAAATTCCTTAATTTTTTGTTTGGATATGTTTATTATCAAATTTTGTGACTCCATGTGTTCTTGGCGACAGGTTCTAATAAGGGTCCTGTTTTTGCTCCTGGTCCTGCCCCTCCTGGTTCTTCCTGTCGTCCGTGGCCTCTTTCTAAAAAAGAGGCGGGTGTTGTTGATTGTTGTCTTTGGTTATCAGTTGTTGAAGAGTCACCCTGACCCTGTCTCTCCTTTCTTTGATATGTTGGTAATCTTTTGTTATGTTGAGAGTTATCGGACGCGGTTTCATCAGATGATCTGTCCTATGTCGGTCTTTGTTGTCGGCGTCGGGCATAGATGTCAGCCCAGGTGTATACTTCTCCTGTTCGGTAGTCCGTGGTTTCTCTTTTAAACTTTCGTAGTTTGCGATCATTGATTTATTTCGTATATGTATCTAGATGCAGGCTTATATCTTTAAGTACCTCATCCCATTCTTCTTTATTCATCATAGTGTTAAGTTCTTCTTTTAATTGGTGTGCCTCTATATTGAGTTCCTCTATGAGTTTGGCCAATTCTTCAATTATGAGTAATATCAAGTCTAGTGAACATTTGTTGAGTATAGCAAACCATTTCTCTGTGAAACGTGCGTTATTCTTGCACAAGGTTTATTTGAGTGATATCCTGAGGCCACATGGGATTCTCTGTGCCTTGCGGTATTTTATTAGAGTACTTGCGTGTAAACGCTGATTGATTATACGTTTTGACATGTATATAAGCTGTTTTATATTAGCTTGTGCTGATCCTGTGCTGGTACTTGGGCCTTCATCATCTTGGATGAGAGAATATATGCGTTGGGAGTCAGCCTCTGTAAATGCGAGGGTTTCTGCTCTTTGATCGGTGGTATGCATGATGTCATCAAATTGCATGATGGGTGATTGGTGCGGATTCCACTGTTGCACAGAACAATGATGTTTGGTGTCCAATAAACGGAGTGTGGAAATCGCATTCGGGTTTAGTTATGAGGTGATCTGATGTTGATTCGTATGGTAGGTGGTGCCATCGAAGTAAACCCCCTGTGCTGAGGGTGTGTAAATCTGAGATAGCGCTATATCCCTTAGGAGTAACGTCTCCTCGATGCACTCAGAAGGAAAATTTGCTGGGTTTTTCAATAAAAGTCAATATGTTTGATTGAAAAATTCTTGTCTTTATTTCTTACTAGACGTTGTCCGGGGGCAATCAGGCTTCGCGCAGGCAGTCCGCCAAACTTTACCGCTCCTCCCCGCGCTCCAAACGGCCCGCTCCAGTCCACCAAAGTTTACCGCTCCTCTCTTTGTTTGACCCTCCGGGGGCAATCAGGCATCGCGCAGGCAGTCCGCCAAACTTTACCGCTCCTCCCCGCGCTCCAAACGGCCCGCCAAAGTTTACCGCTCCTCCCTGAGCTTCTAAGTTAACCGCTCCTCCCCTTGCTTGACCTACCTCAGCCCGCTCCAGTCCGCCAAAGTTCACCGCTCCTCCCTGCACTCCTGTCCACCGCTCCTCCAAGCGCTCCTGATGATGTCAGCACGCACGTCGTTAGCACACACGGCCAGCGCTACTTCCAAGGGACTACTTTTTTTTGGAACGTATATTTTTTAAGGAACGTATATTTTTTGTGGTATATAGCCTATGTCACTCTGCAGACCCTGACAATTACAATGATGTATTGGGTGTTTGGATTGGCGCTGTGGTTCCTGAGTTTACCCGCCTCAAAGCTTCACAGTTCTCGCTTTATAATAGTAGTATAGATAAGTAGTTTTCATACTTCATATTATTGTCTTCATAATATGTTAAGACATTTTCTTCATGTCTGCCCAATGCATTTCGGGCGCCTGCCCTTCATCAGGGGACTTATTTCTGAAAGCAACCAAGTATGGCACATGTTTTAGAGGATCATTCTCAAACAATAATTACATGTATTTACATCTCATGCTTCAAGTGGTATCATGTGAACAAATTGTTAGCTCATGAAAAGGGCAGAATTGTGGCAGAAGTTTTAAGAGCGGTGACTTGTGTGTTAAAGAAAAAAGAGATGATGAAAGAACGGGTGGAATGCCCAAGTAAATAAGGATGGTTGTAACTCAGATCCACAAATGAGTATGTGCATCTTTTTAATATATTCAGGGTAAACCGTAGTTTATAAAGGTGCCCAAACGAAATGGTGAAGCGTCAATCATGTGAACATGCATTATTAAAAAGTGTGTTTCCGTCAACAAGGCAATTCCCAGCCTAACCTGTATAATGAACGTGAAGATTCACATACGGGAATTACGATTCCAAACGATCATCTGTAAAAAACTACACATTGCGATGGCGTTAATTAAGTACAAAAAAAATGCCCTGCTCAACAAATTATCAGAGCTTGTGCAGTTGCGCGTACGCTTACCGGGGTTATAGTGTAAACGATCTTAATCTTCGGTCCTCGCGACGGGTAGACGTGGTCATCACCGAGTGTACGGCCCCATCTTTCAAACGCCGATGTTTTAAAGACAGCCTATTCCGATAGGGGAGTAGGTGTCATGTGACTATAGAATGTGTGACGCATGTAGATAGGTGAATAAGTGTCACGTGGTGCAGTGCGAACGCGTTAAGCCCAAACGCTGGTTTTGTATATGAAACTTTATCGTTCAAGTGTTTGTAAACGTACCTAACGTGAAAACTAATACATACCACGAACGGTGTTAACCAAGTGGCTAGAGAATTAATGTGTGTTAGAAAAATGAAATTTACATTAAAAAATGTGAATGGAACGTGAGAAAAAAGAAGGGAGGAATACAACAGTGAGGCAAATTGCAAGTAAACTGTAAGATTAATGGTAACAACCATGATATTAAGTATAATGATTAAAGATAACAACTGAATTCCAAACGTTCATTTAATCCTTTTGGCTGTACCGATGATAGACGATGTATCCAAAATAGTTTTCGTCTTAGTAAATATTGGGCATTGTCGCGCCCGGGTAAAACAGGTACCATTTCCAAAATACAAAAACGTAATTGGCTGGGATTGTGGTTCAACGTGTTGAAATGAGTGGCCACAGTTGATTTCGATATTTTTAATCTAATGTTGCTTTTGTGCTCCACTATTCGAGTTTTTATCTTTCTGGCTGTCTTGCCCACATATGCAAGCCCACATGGGCATTTCAACATGGAAACAAGATTTGTACTGTCACAAGTTCCGGTTACGTTGAGTTTGATTTTGGTGCCATAAGAAGGATGTGTGATTTCATTTCCTTTAATGATGGAGTTACAATTGCCACAATTGTGGCAAGGAAGTGTTCCTTTGAATGCTTTTGTAGAAGTAATAATCCTAGAGTTTAAAAGTTCCTTAATGTTTTTCGTTCGTTCATAAGTGAATCTAGGATTCTGTGTAAATATGCCTTTGAAATCTTCCTCCAAGGCAAGTAGAGGCCAGTGTTTCAAAATAACGTTTTTAATGCGGTGACTTCTTGTGGAATATTTGGAGACAAACACTGCCCTGGGTTCGTCCTTTCCATGTGCTGATGATAACAATTGCTCTCTGTTTAGTTCTTGTACTCTGTCAGCGGCCTGTTCCAAAATGGGATCAGGGTATCCTCTGTCTTTAAACTTTGAGATGGTAATGGTTTTGTGCTGTTCGTAAATTTCATGAGAAGAGGCGATACGTCTGATTCGCAGTAACTGGGAAAATGGAAGGTACTTTTTCAAGGACGGTTGTTGAAAACTATGAAAATGAAGAAGATTGTTCCTGTCCGTAGTTTTTTGGTATAAGCTGGTTTGTAGTATGCCCTTGTTGTTAGTAACCATGACATCCAAAAATGATAACTGCGTTTCACTGATGGTTGATGTAAATTGAATTCTATCGTTGACTTTGTTGAGGTTTTGAATCGCTGTTTCCAGGGTAATGGTGGATCCCTTCCACAAGATGAAAATGTCATCAATGTACCATTTGTAAAGGATGAGATTGTCTTTCCATTCTGAATTGGTAAGTATGTTGTCTGTTTCAAAGTGATGCATAAAAATGTTCGCATATGATGGAGCTGCGCAATTTCCCATTGATGATCCTGAGCATTGTGCATAAAATTGATTGTCCCATTGAAAATAACTGTGAAATAACGTGAAATGCATCAACTCCATCAGCAGGAGTTTTAATTTTTCATCCTTGTCACTGTTTATCAAAACACTTCCTATTGCCGTTAACCCCAAATTATGGGGAATAGAAGTTTACAATGATTTCACATCGATGGTACTCATGATCATATCGGTGGTAAATAATGATTTATGTTCTTCCAGGATGTTCAGGAAGTGCATGGTGTCTTTGATATATGTGGGTATCTTTTGCACCAGAGGTTGTAAATGTTTATCAATAAATTTGCCCACGGGTTCATGGATTGAATTAATAGTTGAAACAATTGGACGAAATGGCGGAATGGTAGGATGTTTGTGGATTTTCGGGATCATATAGATGTACGGAATTGATGGGTTGTTTTTGATTAAGAAGTCTTTTTCTTTTGTGCTTATGATTCCTGTGTCAATGGCAGTATCAATGATTTTAGTTAGAACTTTGACAATTTCTTTGGTAGGATCACTTTCCATTTTCATATACATTTCTGTGTCATTGATATGGTTGTTCACATTCTTTGCATAGAACTCTGTGTCCATGATTATGAGAGCACCACCCTTGTCTGCCTGACGTATGGTGATTTCTTTGTTGTTTGCTAGAGTTTGTAAGGCCTGTTTCTCTTTTTGTGTCATGTTCGTGGTTTTCGATCTCGGTGAATAGAAAATTTGAACAATGTCCTTACTCACAACTTTTTCAAATGCATCTAGAACTTTATGACTGATGGGAGGTTGATATCTACTGGGATTCCTTAAGCCCATGAGCACGCCTTGGTTTGATGTTTCTGCTTTGTCAGATGTTTCAATGACGTTCGTGAAAAAATGCCTGAGGCGTAAACTTCTTAACAATTTATATACACAAACTTGAGTCTCCACGATATTCGAATGGTATGTTGGAACAAATGAGGCACCTTTTTGTAACGTTTGAATTTGAAATTCCGTAATTTTTTGTTTGGATATGTTTATTATCAAATTTTGTGACTCCTTGTGTTCTTGGCAACAGGTTCTAATAAGGGTCCTGTTTTTGCTCCTGGTCCTGCCCCTCCTGGTTCTTCCTGTCATCCGTGGCCTCTTTCTAAAAAAGAGGCGGGTGTTGTTGATTGTTGTCTTTTGGTTATCAGTTGTTGGAGAGTCACCCTGACCCTATCTCTCCTTTCTTTGATATGTTGGTAATCTTTTGTTATGTTGAGAGTCATTGGACGAGGTTTCATCAGATGATCTATCCTGTGTCGGTCTTTGTTGTCGGCGTCGGGCATAGATGTCAGCCCAGGTGTATACTTCTCCTGTTCGGTAGTCTGTGGTATCTCTTTTAAACTTTCGTAGTTTGCGATCATTGATTTCTTTCGTATATGTATCTAGTTGCAGGTTTATATCTTTAAGTACCTCATCCCATTCTTATTTATTCATCATAGTGTTAAGTTCTTCTTTTAATTGGTGTGCCTCTATATTGAGTTCCTCTATGAGTTTGGCCAATTCTTCAATTTTGAGTAATATCAAGTCTAGCGAACATTTGTTGAGTATAGCGAACCATTTCTCTGTGAAATGTGCGTTATTCTTGCACAAGGTTGATTTGAGTGATATCCTAAGGCCACGTGGGATTCTCTGTGCCTTGTGGTATTTTATTAGAGTACTTGCGTGTAAACGCTGATTGATTATACGTTTTGACATGTATATAAGCTATTTTATATTAGCTTGTGCTGATCCTGTGCTGGTACTTGGGCCTACATCATCCTGGATGAGAGAATATATGCGTTGGGAGTCAGCCTCTGTAAATGCGAGTGTTTCTGCTCTTTGATCGGTGGTTTGCATGATGTCATCAAATTGCATGATAGGTGATTGGTGCAGATTCCACTGTTGCACAGAACAATGATGTTTGGTGTCCAATAAACGGAGTGTGGAAATCGCACTCGGGTTTAATTATGAGGTGATCTGATGTTGATTCGTATGGTAGGTGGTGCCATCGAAGTAAACCCCTGTGCTGAGGGTGTGTAAATCTGAGATAGCGCTATATCCCTTAGGAGTAACGTCTCCTCAATGCACTCGGAAGGAAAATTTGCTTTGTTTTTCAATAAAAGTCAATATGTTTGATTGAAAAATTCTTGTCTTTATTTCTTATAAGTAATGTTCATACTTCATATTATTGTCTTCATAATATGTCAAGACATTTTCTTCATGTCTGACCAATGCATTTCGGGCGCCTGCCCTTCATCAGGAGACTTATTTCTGAAAACAACCAAGTATGGCACATGTTTTAGCGGATCATTCTCAAACAATAATTACATGTATTTACATCTCATGCTTTAAGATCAAGTGGTATCATGTGAACAAATTGTTAGCTCATGAAAAGAGCGGACTTGTGGCAGAAATTTTAAGAGCGGTGACTCTACATGCATCGCACATTCTATAGTCACATGACACCTACTCCCCTATCGGAATAGGCTGTCTTTAAAACATCGGCGTTTGAAAGATGGTGCCGTACACTCGGTGATGACCACGTCTACCAGTCGCGAGGACCGGAGATTAAGATCGTTTACACTATAACCCCGGTAAGCTTACGCGCAACTGCACAAGCTCTGATAATTTGTTGAGCAGGGAAGTTTTTTGTACTTAATTTAATGCCATCGCCACATGTTTTTTTTACAGATGGTCGTTTGAAATCGTAATTCCCGTACGTGAATCTTCACGTTCATTATACAGGTTAGGCTGGGAATTGCCTTGTTGACGGAAACACACTTTTTAATAATGCATGTTCACATGATTGACGCTTCACCATTTCGTTTGGGCACCTTTATAAACTACGGTTTACACTGAATATATTAAAAAGATGCACGTACTCATTTGTGGATCTGAGTTACAACCATCCTTATTCACTTCGGCATTCGCACCCGTTCTTTCATCGCCTGTTTTTTCCTTAACACACAAGTCACCGCTCTTAAAACATCTGCCACAAGTCCGCCCTTTTCATGAGCTAACAATTTGTTCACATGATACCACTTGATCTTAAAGCATGAGATGTAAATACATGTAATTATTGTTTGAGAATGATCCGCTAAAACATGTGCCATACTTGGTTGCTTTCAGAAATAAGTGCCCTGATGAAGGGCAGGCGCCCGAAATGCATTGGGTAGACATGAAGAAAATGTCTTAACATATTATGAAGACAATAATATGAAGTATGAACACTACTTATAAGAAATAAAGACAAGAATTTTTCAATCAAACATATTGACTTTTATTGAAAAACACAGCAAATTTTCCTTCCGAGTGCATCGAGGAGACGTTACTCCTAAGGGATATAGCGCTATCTCAGGTGTTGGCTTACAACAATGCTTGGCATAGTTCTTTGGGTGTGTCTCCTTTTTATACTACCTACGGATTCGATGCCTGCATTCTTCCCATCCGTATTCCTGAGTGTGGCAAATCAACCGTCAGTGATGAGTAGGATGAAAACAGTACATGCAGTCTATCGACAGATCACTAAACACTTGATTAAAGCCAAACAAGAGTACAAAAGATGGGCGGATCGGCATCGTATCAATGGGCCGGAATAACAATTGGGTGATAGAGTGTGGCTGTCTATCAGTAACATCCGTTTCAAGTTACGCATTGTGTTCCATCCAAGATACATAGGGTCAGACACCATAGTGAAGATGATTAATTCTGTGGCTTTCAAGCTTAAACTGTCAAATACTCTCCGGATACATCCTGTATTTCATTGTAGTTTGCTGAAGCCGTCTTTGGCTGCAAGACGTTGTGCTACCCCGCCTGTGCTGTGCGATGGGGGGTTGGATTATGAAGGGAAGCGCATTCGTGATTCCAAATGGAGAAGAGGTGTGTTGTGGTATCTGGTCTCGTGGAAAGGGTATTCAGCCGAGGATGACACCTGGGAGCCATGTGGCAATGTTCATGCTCCTGCAGCTGTGCGTAACTTTCATGTGCAGTTTCCTGGCAAACCTGGACCTAGGAGGCGCTAGGAGGGAGGACCTACTGTCAGGATTGGTCTGAGTCGCGCATGCCTAATAGTATGGACTACA
This sequence comes from Lissotriton helveticus, assembly GCF_964261635.1. Lineage (NCBI taxonomy): Eukaryota > Metazoa > Chordata > Amphibia > Caudata > Salamandridae > Lissotriton > Lissotriton helveticus. Next base: position 613,599,129 of record NC_136073.1, on the reverse strand, counting down.
ATTCCCATGATGCTCTGTCTACAGGGCAGGTACTTATGGTGAAGTCGCGCTGGGACTAACACGCGTAATTCTTATTCCGACCCTGTGCAGCTGACGAAGTTAGTCAGCGTTCCTTCGTTTTGTTGCTGTTTCCTTGGATTCGGCCTCCTAGGCGGGAGGGCTGACGTCTGCTGTTGTTCAGTGGAGGCTGAAGGTTCCGGTAATGATCGTCTCATTGTATCGTTGTGCGGAGCGCTGTGAGTATTCCCCCACACGCTGCCGTACTCTGGCCAGAGTTTCCCCCCCTCCACCCTTTCTCGGATTATTGTAGTGCGGAACGCGGTGGTGTAATTCAAACCACGCATTGCCGTATATCTAAATACTATTGCTTCGCGGGGAAGTATGTAATGCGGAACGCAGTGGTGTAATTCAAACCACGTGTTGCCGTATATTTTAATGACTTATTGCACTGTGGGGAAGTTGTGAAGCGGAGCGCGGTGGTGAGGTCTCCAACCACGCGTTGCCGTATTTACACTTATTTCCTATTCTGAGTTCGCTGATTTACAGAGCGTCGTGGTAACCTACTACACATTACCGTAGGTGTTTGCGGAAGGAGCTAGAACTTGCTTACTCTTGCACAGTGGTCTTACGCGGAACGTGGTGGTGACGTAACCACACATTCCTGGATTTCTTATTTGATTTAAGCCTGGGCAAAGACTACGGCTTTCTATTTGCCTAACCTTACAGTATATAGCTAAAGACTCATGCTTTTCTTTTCTGATATTTTGATATTCATTAAGTGAAAAGGATTCAAACTTTATTAATAGCGACATCCATGATATAGGGAGGATCCCTTATCAGAGTTCAATATATGTGGCTATCATTCCATGAAAGTGACTACCTTAATTATGGTATGTGAGCATGTTATGAACAAACTGAGTGGTGGTTGTATTTACAGGAAGTGTGTTAATACATTTGCATGTGTCTCTCCTGTGATTACAGATTTGTCCCTGGAGAAGGATGGTCTTGGATACTCTGTTACCTTAAGAGGTCACTTTAATACAAAACAGGTATAGCCCATTCTAGTGAGATCACACGAGAGTAGTTATCTGTTACCTGCTTTGTTTATAATATTGTATTTGTGTTTTTTCAGGTCCTTTTCCCTGCTGTCCCCTTCCCTTTCCTTTCCCTCGCTTGATGGTTTCAACACCCTGTGTTATGACTTCAGGGTGTTGGTGACATCAGGAGGTGGACCCCCTATTAGCAATAACTTTATCCTGCGGAGCATACCTGACAAATTCTGGCATCAAACCGATCCTGAGGACTGGCGAAGTAATGCTTTAGGAGGATGGAATCATACCTTCCCCGCCAGTGCCTGGCAGGGAGGTATGATTCCAAGGTGTTTGACACCAAAGACGACATGTTTCCAAGCAGCCGTTTTAAAGTTAGCATTTACTGCTAGGTTACAATGCACTTAAATATATATGGTTTACTACATCACAAACAACCCTGAAGGATAGGCTCTGAGGGCTGCACAGGGGCTCTGCTAATGCAGGAGCGCCCTCTCACATAAAGCCCAGCACCCTGCCTTCAGGTTTGATAAGGCCTGCCATAGGGTTGACTGATAGGTTTATATGTGCAGTGATAGGGGGTAGACATATTGAACCTTTATCTAAGTAAGGGGTACATGCACCACCTTACACAGGCTGCAGTAGCAGACCAGTGGTGTCATTTTGAAGGGTCTCTCAGGGGTGGCATAATACATGCTGCAGCCCCTGGGAGGCCTCTGGGGTACCTATGCGCTGGGTACATATTATACCATATACTAGGGACTTATAAGGGTTCCCCAGAATCCAATCCGGAGTGTACCTAAAGTACATGCAATCAATTTAGAGGAGAAAGCAGCTTAACTGGGTTCCTGAATAGCAGGATCCCAGTCAGTCGAAGTTGAAAACAGTGAAACATCAGCAAAAAGTGGGGGGAACTATAAGAAGCAGATCCTAACCTCCTACACATATCTTGGGATCAGGGTAACCTCAAATGTGGATTCAATCTGGCAAATGAACATGGACCCTCTGATAGCTAAAATCAGTAATGAATTCAAGTTGACAAGCTGTACCTCTCAAGAATTGGGAGGTGTAACATCCTTTAAATGGTTAGGTTCCCAGAGATACTCTATTTATTCAGCTCTATCCCTCTTGAGGTCGAAGCTATTTTTATCAAAAAACTTGATGCATTGTTCTCAAATTTCATATGGCAATGTAAGAAAATCAGACGGTCATTAACATTTTTAACCCTCCCTCAGGAACGAGGGGTTTGGGCAGTTCCGAATTTAGTCTACTACTATTGGGCCACAATGCTCCAACAGATGGGAATCCGGTTTTCACCAGACAAGGGACATACAGAAATACAGTCACCTGATGCTCCCCCCTCTATATATGAGCTCGGTGTCGAAAGAGCAGCACCGGGTGCTAATACGATAGCTGGAGACTAGTTATTACAAATAAATATGCTTCAAGTTCATTAAAGGAGCCTGGAATGTATGGCATAACGTAGGCAAACTGCTGAAGCTACCACAGTATCATAGATATACACCCTTGTGGTGATCATCAGTTTTTTCAGCCACTTTTTATGATGGGATGGGAAGATAATGGGAGTAAGGTGGCATAAGTAAAACAGGGGGTAACTTTCTTATGGATCACTGACATAATATCGGATAAAAAATATAGAATTACCAAAATATCGAGGAAAAAAAATAGAATGCAAAAATATCGAATTCCTATCTACAAACATGTAAGTACAAAAATATTGAATCAAAAATATCGTTTTAAAAAATATAGTTAGTCAAAATATCGATTTTTTTAAAATGTCTTAAAAGTAATTTAAAATTAATGAAATAATAAATATAATTAACTAAAACATACTTATAAATACTTAAATAACCGTAAAATTATTAAATAATTAATTAATTTATAAAAAACATACAATTTTATTTTTTAAAACATATATATATATATATATTAACATAATATTAATAAAAATATACAATATTTTACGGTAGGATAGCGGAAGGGTAACATTTACTAATACCACTCCAGTGAGTGCAACAGTAGGGAAAGCGTTGGATAGCGTAGGGGTAAAAATTACTATTCCCACTCCAGTGAGTGCAACAGTAGGGAAAGCGTTGGATAGCGGGAGGGTAAAAATTACTATTCCCACTCCAGTGAGTGCAACAGTAGGGAAAGCGTTGGATAGCGTAGGGGTAAAAATTACTATTCCCACTCCAGTGAGTGCAACAGTAGGGAAAGCGTTGGATAGTGAGAGGGTAAAAATTACTATTCCCACTTCAGTGAGTGCAACAGTAGGGAAAGCGTTGGATGGAGGGAGGGTAAAAATTACTATTCCCGCTCCAGTGAGTGCAACAGTAGGGAAAGCGTTGGATAGCGTGAGGGTAAAAATTACTATTCCCACTCCAGAGAATGCAACAGTAGGGAAAGCGTTTGATAGCGTAGGGGTAAAAATTACTATTCTGATGACTACAGAGAGTGCAGCCGTAGTGAAATTGTTGGATAGCCTAGGGGTAAAAATTACTATTCCCACTCTAGTGAGTTTAACAGTAGGGAAAGTAAAGATGTAATATATTAATAAAAATAAATTAATTATAAATAGCAATAAAAAATTTATTAAAAGTAATTACCAATTTAATATTATGTAATAATTATTCAATTAAAAATACAAATAAATATTAGTTATTAAAATGTATTGCCTATTAATACAAATTAATTACCAATTAATCGAAAGTAAATTAAAAATCAATACCAATAATACATAAATAAAAATGATTGACTTAATTACAATTAAATTACTTCCCACCCTATAAACCCACAACCCGCTACGGAAAATAAATTAATAGAATTAACATAATTATTAATTAATCAATTAATAAAAATTAATTACCAATTGAAAATTAATTAATTACCAATTAAAAATATTTAATTGAGGAGGAGCTTGGCGGGCATCCTAGATGGCCGCTTGAGCACAGCGCTCTCCGGACCCTCGCCGCTCCCGACATTTTATCCTGGCTGAATCCTGATTTCTTGCAAGAATTCGTGTAGGGGACGTTTGGCTGATTACCCTGGCACTTTTCAGAAATCGATTTGGATCTCGTATTCCTGAGATATGGTGCTCTGAACTTTTGGGCTCCGCCCTTGAGGTGCGCCCGGGACGGGGTGCGGTACTGTAGCCGTCCTGCAATTGAACAACAACGGCAGGAGATCTGGCCTTGTGGGTCCCCCCTTCCTAAGTTTCGGTTTCGATTCCGTTCCGACTTGGGCCACGGATGTGGATGTCGTGTTGCGACTGAGACTTGGAGGCAGATCGGCTGTTGGGCTTTCATGTGACCTATTTGCTGGCTTGGCGACCTCTACCCGAGTTGTGCCCCCTTTTTATGTACTTTTGATCCTGTACTTTGGGTGTCGGGCCCGTCGAACCTGGTGGCTTGTCCTGTGACGCATCTTCAAAATGGCGGGCAGAGGGGACAGAGAGACGCGCAAGACGAAAACACCTCTGCGCGGAGCTCCAGTTCAATCAAATGTCATGGACCGTTATACCCATTCTAAGGGGTCCCCCGGAGCTGCCCTGCCTGGTTCTAGTATAGCGTCCGAACGAATTTTGGAAGAGTCGGCGGAGCCCTCCCTACAGGATATCATGGGCGCCATCTCGGGTGTGAGGGAATCCATCGGCCTACAGTACGAGGCCTTGGCCCACAAACTTGACACCGTGGCTATTGAGGTGAATCTGATTCGTGCTGATCTCGGCAAGACGAATGAGAGGGTACAATCACTGGATATTAAATCCTCTAGCCTTACGAATGACGTCTCGGAGCTCCAAACAGAGATTGGAAATCTCCGTCGGGGGAACGACTTCATGACCCGTCGCCTGGAGGACTTTGAAAATAGGGCGCGTCGCTGCAATGTTCGCCTGGTTGGTGTACCGGAAAACCCTGAACCCCACTCGGTGGATCTCCTGGTTGAGGATCTGGTCTTGAACCATTTGGCCCCTTCTGGTCTCACAAAATTTTTCACGGTGGAACGTGCACATCGTGTTCCAGGGGGCAAAGTCAAGCCGGGAGCCCCGCCGAGACCCATTGTAGCGAAGCTTTTTCATTATAGAGACCGGGACGCTATCCTGCAGGCCTCGCGGGTGAAGGGCCCGGTGGCCTTTGAGAATGCTACGGTGAACTTTTACCCGGACTTTTCCCAACAGGTTCAGAGACAACGTATGGAGTTTCGTGGTGCCAAGAAACGTCTCCGGGATCGGGGCCTACGTTACGCCATGCTCTTTCCCACTAGACTCCGGGTTGAATACAATGAACGTACCCTTTTCTTTGATCGGCCAGATGCTGTTAATGACTGGCTGGACTCATTGCCTGACCGTCCTCCTGAGACAGACTCCGCCGCTCACCCTGGTGGTGCCGAAGGTGGTGTGGAGATCTAACTGTTCGGCTCTTATGTCTTATTTTGAATACATTCTCAGGAGTGTTGGCCGGCATCCCTCTACATTGTGATCATTCTGTCTTTCGTTTGTTATTTTTGTTCTTGCTGAGGTCGGGGGGTGGATGGAACGGAGACCTTTCCTCCTCCGGGGTCTTTGTGTAGAATAGGGGTTCTTGGGCGACAGGCACACTGCAGGTTGGGGTGGCTCTTTAGCTTTTTGCAGGGGTGCAGGGTGGGGGGTGTTTCTCTTCAGTTTGGGGGAGGGGGGTTGGGAAGTTTTTTCTTTTCTGTGTGTTGTTTTCAAGGCGAGTTGCTCCTGTGTTTGCTGCTGTTTCTGATGTCTAGCTCATGGACGAGGGGTCTTGGCTCGGGCGGTTGGGATGGGGGGTAGAGGGTTGAAATTTCTTTCCTGGAACGTTAATGGCCTGGGAGATCGTATTAAGCGCAGTGTGGTCTTAAAATGTATACGACGTTTGTCACCGGACATTGTTTTCATGCAAGAAACCCATTTGATTGGTAATGTTTGTTATGCAATGAATAGATGGGGCTACCGCCTTGTGGCGCACTCGGGGTTTACCTCCGGATCTAGGGGTGTGGGTATTCTTGTTCGAACCTCCCTCCCCCTGGCTATCGATGAGGTGATTCATGATGACCGTGGGAGATATACTGTCCTGGTGGGTAGATATGAAGGCCGCACCCTATCTCTCTTCAATGTTTATGTTCCCCCGGGTTTGCAGGCCTCTACTTTTACTGACTTGGGCCGTGTTTTGTTAGATCTCCCTGATAGCACTCTCTTTCTTGCCGGTGATTTTAATTCGGTGCTTTCCGGCCCTCACGATCGCCATCCCCCTAGAGATACCCCGCAGGCTCAGCAGTGGTTGGGTGGGTTTTTAGATACCTTTGGCCTTGTGGACTGCTGGCGACTGTTGCATCCTACTCAGCTCCAATACACCTTCCATTCTGGGGCCCATGGCAGTCTGTCTCGGCTGGATTATTTCCTGATGCCCGCAGCCCAATCATCGGCGGTTCGCGAGATTTTACATTTGCCGAGGGGTATTTCTGATCACTCGCCGCTCTGGCTTCGTTTCGAGGTTGGGGTAGAGGCGGCGGGCCGAGTGGCTCCCATTAACCCTTGGTATCTTTCCTCCCCTGAGACTCGTACCCTCTTGCTCAAGTCCATGGATGCATATTTCCTGGAAAATGAGGGGTCGGTCTCTTCGGCTGTGTCCCTGTGGGAAGCTTTTAAAACTGTGATTCGTGGACAGGCCCTTTCCTTGATTGTTGAAGCTAAGAGGGCAGGGAGGAAGGAGGTGGTGGACCTTGAGGGGGAGATCTCTGCTTTGGAGGACGAGTTGGAATCTGGTGTCACGCCTGAGAAACTCCATGCCCTGGGTCTAAAACAGTTTGCATATAAATCTCTGGTCACTGACGCTGCAAAGGTGATGTTTCGTGAGCAGCAGGGCAGATTGTACGATGTGGGTGACAAGGCGGGCAAACTCCTAGCGTGGTTGGACAAGAAAGAAAGAGTTAATCGTGTGGTGCCCGTGATTCAGTCTGCGAGTGGTGAGAATGTGATTGATCCGACCGCCATTGTTGATCGTTTTGCGGAATATTTCCGTGTGGTATATGCTCCCGTGTCTGTGAGGGATGTTGCCGACTCCCGCCTTCTTCTGCGTGATATCACTTTGCCCTGTGTCACCGACTTGGACCGTATTGCTTTGGACTCCCCTTTTACGAATGATGAGATAGCCAATGCAGTTCGATCGCTCCGTTCGGGCAAAGCACTGGGCCCGAACGGTTTGCCTATTGAGTTGTACAAATTACGCCCCGATAAGGTGGCGCCGTATCTCCGCGCCATGTTTCTAGAATCTCGTGAGCGGAACATACTTCCTTATGATCAGCGTCTGGCGACAATCGTCGTCATTCCCAAAGAGGGTAAACCGCGTGACCTCTGTTCCTCGTATAGGCCCATATCCCTATTAAATGTTGAACCTAAGGTGTTGGCTAAACTTTTGGCGACCCGTCTCCTTTCGGTTCTTGGGGAGTTGGTCCATCCGGATCAATCTGGCTTTATCCCGCATCGCAACACTGCTCTGAATTTACGTCGCCTCCACGGCGCGCTGGCGAGGGCGGGGCTTTTGACTGAACCGGCCATTTTGGCGTCCCTGGATGCCTCCATGGCCTTTGATACTGTGGAGTGGCCCTATTTATGGGCGACACTTGAGAAATTTGGATTCGGGTGCGAGTTTATTAGCTGGGTTAGGCTGTTGTACGCGGAACCTCTGGCGCAAGTTGTAGTGAACGGTAGAGTGTCGGCCCCCTTCTCCTTGGGCAGGGGTACCCGTCAGGGTTGCCCCTTGTCCCCTCTGTTGTTCGCGCTCGCTCTTGAACCGTTGGCGGCCTGGCTCCGTTGGGAACCGTCCCTTAAAGGTATTCGTTGGGCCCCGGACTTCGAAGACCGCGTCTCGCTTTATGCGGACGACATCCTCTTGTATCTTACTTCTCCTCGCAAGTCTTTATCTGTTTTATTTGACGTTCTTGCGTCCTTTGGCGCTAACTCAGGCCTCGTCATCAACTGGTCCAAATCCTGTGTATACGTTTTATCTGGTATCTTGCCTCCGTTGCCGAGTAGACTTCCTCTTCAGGTGGTCCGGGATGGTTTCAAATACTTGGGGGTTTTCGTTACCTTGGATCCGTCCCTTCGTTTTGATCGTAATCTCCTTCCCCCGTTGCTTAGGCTCCGTTTGGACGTTGCCCGCTGGCGCAAACTTCCCCTGTCTCCACTGGGTCGGGCGGCCCTGTTTAAGATGATGTCACTACCGCGGTTTCTCTACGCTCTCCAGAATTATTATGATCCTATCCCCAAGACCTATTTTCGGGAGATTGAGAGCCTTCAGAGGCAACTTATTTGGGATGGGCGACCGCGCATTGCTCTCGCGAAACTTTCCATCCCGTGGTACGATGGGGGCATGGCGCTCCCCGATATTAAGAGATACTACTGGGCTTCCCATCTGTCCGCTATTAATCACGCTATGTTCTCTCCGGGTCGTAATCCGGCGTTTGAGATGGATAAACTTCAGCTTCCGGGAGGTGACTTTAATAGAGTGCTCTATTCTCGCTCCGCTGGGCGCCATCTTGTGGGACCTACTTTGACTGCTTTGACAGTGTGGCGTGCTGCGAATGTGAGCCTGGGCTGGGAGGATCGCTTGACGTTGGCGACGCCGCTTTATGCTTCAGAACGTCTGGGCGGTCTTTGGTCTTCCAAGGGTTTTGACCGTTGGGACTTGATTGGGATCTCTAAAGTGGGGGATGTATATTCTAAGGGTTCTGTGCGCCCGTTTCAGGCCCTCCAGGCTGACTACGGCCTGAGTAGTCGGGAATTCTTTCGTTATTTACAGATCAGGCACGCTTTGGTTTCGGTGTTTGCTCCTGGTGAGATTCCGCCTGACTCTTCCCCACTTGAAGACCGTATCCTTGACGAACATCTTCCTGATAGCACTATCTCCCTGATCTATAAAAAGTTGATTAACAATCGGACTGACTTATTGGCCCGACTTCGGGAACAGTGGATGGGAGATGGGTTGGAACTTGATGATGAGGATTGGCAATCGGCCCTCTCCTCTCCGAAGGAGGTGGCTATACCGGCTCGACTCCGTCTGGTCCAATTGAAGATCCTTCATCGGGTGTACGTGACGGGACCGCGACTGATGGTGATGGGCTTTTCCTCCGATGGACTGTGTAAGCGTGGATGTGGTTTGCGTGCTACTTTCCTGCATATTCTTTGGGAGTGCCCGATGGTGGCTGCTTATTGGGTGGCCGTGCTTGATCTGATGTCTGTGGTGACAGGGATATCCTTGCGACCGGAACCTCGTCGCTGTCTTTTGAATGTTTGGGAGCCCACGGACTATTCGGTGGCACAGACTAGATGGGCCACCCTGGGCTATATGATTGCGAAGCGAGATATTGCGCAACTCTGGGGGGCCTCCAGGCCCCCTGCCCTCTCGCAATGGGAGGATAATATGGATTGGTCCATGTTCCGTGAGAAAACTGTCTATGTGGCCAGGGGTAGACCCAGGGCATGGGTGAAGGTGTGGGGTCAATGGAACGAATACCGTGGCGACATTTGTACTCCTCCCCTTGTGGACACTATCGAGATTACCCTATCTCCTTAGGCTAGCGTTCCCGGAATCTTCATATAGGGACTGAGCTGGTGTCTCCGGCTCTTCCCCCCTTCTTCTTCCTGATCTCTGCCCCCCTCCCCCCCCCCCCCACTCCATACTCCTTAGTGCTTAGGATATTACTACTGCACCTCCGCTGCTGTCCCCCCCTTGCGTCCCTTGGGCTGACCTTCAGTGATACACTCTCGCCTTTCTGTATGTTTGTTCTTTCATATATATAAAACCTGTTTTGGTCCTGTATATAATGTGGAGTATTGCATTGTTGATTGACGGTTACCTCTGCGGGCATATGTGATATGTGTCTACTCCTTTTTAGCGGCTGGCCCGTGTGGTTGTAGGCCCATCCTTGTACATTTCTGCTTGCTCAAATAAAGGTTTAAAAAAAAAAAAAAAAAAAAAAATATTTAATTAATTCAAAATGAATACCAATAAATAAATTAACATATTGAATTAATTACAATTAAATTACTTCCCAACCTATTCCCCTATAAACTCAAAACCCGCTACAGAACTAAAACGCAAAATTAAATTAAAAATAATTTGTAATTTCTAAAAATTAATATTTAATTCAATATAATTAAATTACTTCCCACCCTATTCCCCTATAAACCCACAACCCGCTACAGAATTAAATTACACAAAAATTAAATAAAATAAAATTCATTACTTACAATAAATTACAAAAAAATATACACTTTTCACAAATATACTAACATACAAAACACTTAACAAAATTCAATATTATTAAAAATTCGATATATTTTAATACCTATATTATATACTTCGATATTTTGACTTTCTATATTTAAAAAAATCGATATTATATTACTTACCTTCAATTCGATATTTTTCACCACTATATTCTGTCCATTCGATATTTTGTCCATTCTATATTTTGACTTCGATATTATGGCAATTCTATATTTTGAATTCAATATTTTGTCTTGTTACCCTTTCTTATAGATCCATTTGCTTCTTTTGGCGAGCTACAGGAGCACTATGGGATAAATGCCGGGTCTTATTTCACGTATATTCAAGTTAAAGAAACTATTAAACAGTTCAATTCCGAAGTGTTTTCTACAGAGAAGATTCCTCTTTTAGAAGTTGCTATTCATATTGATTGCCAGATAAAAGACGTATATAACATTATTTTAGAAGCTACCTCGGACGATCAAGTGGAAGTAGAATCTACTTGGGCCAGGAAGCAAGGGAAAAAAATATGGATTTATGCATGTCTATTGCTCTAGCCAAGAAGATATTGCTTTCAACCAACTTGAAGGCTCAACACTACAAAACAGTCTTCAACCTGTATTTCACCCCAGGCAAGTTATTTGGGGGTGGTTGGGAAGGAAAATTACCACTGTCCAAGATGGATTCAATTTTTTCTGATATCTTGAATTATTTCATTTCTACTTTATCTGAATAACATTTAATTTTATTTCTAAAACCTGTATTGGAGGTTGAGAACATGAACCTTTGTTGTCCAGTTTTCTGTAACATAATTTAACTTGTAAGCCTGAGAAATATGAATCTGAGAAGGAGGCAGTTGAATATCTTAGATTTAGAAGGAATTTTCTGTCATTTAGAAGCCTTAGTCACTATTCATGTATTAAGAGAATGGCAGTTTGTAGTGCATTGGATGAACTTTCACACTCATTTGAAGGATTGTTTGTTAACATAAAATTCAGCTGACGTCACCACACTCTGATCTCAGTGGGATCTCTCCTCTGCGTAATCTGAAAACTGCAGCACATTCTTCAGTGGATTCCTCTCAAGGAAGGTAAAGGTCCATCAGTAATGAGCTGTACACAGAATGATTACATTGATAAATAGTCTGAAGAAATAATGTAGGCAAAAGTGCTCATCTCTCGAGAAGAAGCCATGTTGGAAGTCGAACAAATATATCTCCTGAGTACCCCTAATTTTCGCATGTACTGACATATATCAGAAGCTGGAAGAAGCCAGGCAGACCTTCTCAAATACTGTCTCAGAGATATTTTTGGTAGTTTCTGATACAGCTATTTTCGTTAAAGGTATTGCAATCTTCCGGTTATTATGGCCTTATAGCCCGCCGTAGAGGGCTATACCGGCTATTAAAGGCCCTCTCCAGCGTTAAAGGCCCCGAGCCGAAGGCGAGGGCCTTTAACAAGGGAGAGGGACTTTAATAGCGGTATAGCCTATCTACGAAGGGCTATAAGGCTATTAGAACATTCTGTCACTAGAGGACAGAATGTTCTAACAAAAAAAAACAAAGCCTTTTGGGAGCGTGAGGGGATTAGTATTCCCTCAGGTTCCCTGAAGCCTTTGTCCACAGCCAGAGCTGTGAATAAAGAAACATTGGAATGTTGGAGCTCCAGGCTTATACCAGCCATTATAAGCCCAGAGCACTCCATTGTTTTCAATGGAGCTCCCAACATTCCAATGTTCTAATATAGCCTTATAGCCCGCCGTAGAGGGCTATACCGGCTATTAAAGGCCCTCTCCAGCGTTAAAGGCCCCGAGCCGAAGGCGAGGGCCTTTAACATTGGAGAGGGACTTTAATAGCGTTATAGTCCATCTACGAAGGGCTATAAGGCTATTAGAACATTCTGTCACTAGAGGACAGAATGTTCTAACAAAAAAAACAAAGCCTTTTGGGAGCGTGAGGGGATTGGAATCCCCTCAGGTTCCCTGAAGCCTATGTTCACAGCCAGAGCAGTGAACAAAGAAACATTGGAATGTTGGAGCTCCAGGCTTATACCAGCCATTATAAGCCCAGAGCACTCCATTGTTTTCAATGGAGCTCCCAACATTCCAATGTTCTAATTATTTTTACATAAGGCAAATATTCTGAGGGCAGACATATCCTTTGAAATTGAGTGCAACGATAAAGAATGTTTGACAACAGCAATTAATGTGGAGAACTCTATTCATTTTTATCTTGTTTTTTCTCTTGGAGATAAGAAAGCTATTATCCCCAAAGAGCTGCATGAATGATTTATGATTCAGACTCTGTTGGTTTTTAAAAGATATAGGGCCAAAAGTAATATTTACTGGTTGCAATTTTCTGGTATTTTTGAGACAAGTAAAGAATTGTTAGAATTGACCAATGTACTGATTGGTCAGTTCTTAAAGTTTAAAATCGTAGTGGGTCGCAATTTGAACAATCTGAATATAATCTTAATATTAATGTGGTAAGTTGCACAATAAGACTCACTACGACTGGAGGCCATCTCAGTGATGGTGACCTGCTGGGTCAGTAGACCATCATGTCCCAAGGCGTACATTCCCTTTTGTGAATGCATTACCACCTTATTTGAGGTGTCTAAAATGTTATTGTTTTGTGAGCAAATGTTGGTAAAAAAGTATAGCAAACCCATTAATTGTTTGGAAGGGATGCCTGCAGCACACTCCTCACAGACATTGAATGGTTATCCACTCTGAATCTTGTTGTAGGAGTCAGCAAAATATTTATGATTCTTAAAATGAGATTAGAACATAGGAAAAAGCATTTTAATGGTCACAACTGCCAAATTGGAGTGTTCGCAGCAATACTACTACTTAGTACATCTGGCCCATAATTTCTCAAACATGGTCCCCAGTGGTAAAGGAAAAGTTGTGGAAGAATTCAGAATGTGAATTTATATCATCAGTATCTTTACATTTAAAGACCACTTAAGTAGTGGTAATGAGACTTTTTAAATAATATTCACTAAAAGAGAACAGAAATCTAGAAACACTTGTATTTCATTTTGTTATTTCGTTTTAGCCCAACGGATTTATGTTACAGAGAAAACAGACTATCAAGTAATATAATGAAATATTTGAGATATGGAAGGATTTGTTTAACTGTAAAGAGCTACCATTTATTAGAGTTACCTTTCATATGTTTTGTCTGGTGGAGATTCCATCCTTCACCAGAACCCTCTGCCTCTACTGAGAAGTTCTCTTTTCTTTTCCTCATCCCCTTTTTCTTCAAGAGTTTGATCTATGATTTTTTTCTACAGTAAACTAATGCTTTCAGGGTGTTTGAGGTCCATATTTCATCTTAGCACATGACATGTTAGGTGAACCAGAAGCTGTCACAGTTCCTGATAATTTCTGCTATCGAGCCACAGATACTATCAGACATTCTTGAATGGTTTTCATCTATCAGTGATAAAGAAACTCAAAGTCTCCTTGGATTGCAAAGTTTTACTGTGGCTCTATCAAAGATTTTACAGATATAACCAATAAAATAAATTAATTCATGAAAAGAACGTAAGCTATTTGTGTGTTGATGCTACCATGGTGTTTTATTGTCCATAATCAATAGAGTGTTTATTGTAAGACCCATTTTTGTGTCATCCACGTACTTCTACAAAATTCATAATAGACCCTGACACTTCCAAGAACTCAATGGGGCTGTTTTTATTACAGATGCAAGTAAGTGATAGAAACATAATGCTTTTTTATCCATCTCATATCTTGACAGAGGATGAACAGAGCTATTCTGTTCTTCAAAGAGAGTTACCGGCTATGAAGATGGCTTGTACTGAACTGAGACATAAATAGATGGAGACCAGACAAACTTTTGAAATTCAAATTGGTCCTCATAATTTACGTCTAAAAAAGTTTCAGTGCAGAAACAGCCATCATGGCAGGTGCAAATTGTGTTTGCTTATAGTGATACTACAACTTTTTTTTTTTTAGCAGATGAATCATCCCATCAAGTCTGCATCCACATATGATCAACCTTTAATTCCTTCTTATGATGGTATTGGAACTGGTATTGGAACTGTTCAGTCTCTTTTGGAAAGAGTTAAATAAAATCAAGAATAAATATATATCTTAAGGGGGTCAGATCTTCATTTTAAGCCACCACATACACAAACGAATGGATTGCACTCCAGCCGAAAAGCTATTTTCATTCCTAATTGTGAACTACTGCTTGATGTGATGTGGCTAGATGAAGCTATTGCTGTCCAAAGAGCAGTATTAGCCACTTCAAATCTAGCTCTGAAAATTGTATGGTGACCTGCAGTTCATTTTTATCATCAAGAATACATGTGCCTCACATTTGTGCTAAAAAAAAGAAATTTTATTGCAAACCTTTTGGACATTTGAAACTTTTACCTGTGGCTCCCGAACCGTAGCATTTAATCTCAAACTTTATAATAGATCTTCCACACTCTTAGGGGCTTTGAGTTATAAGGGCTATGCGTATACTTTTTAAATGACTGCTAATTTGCCTAAGTCACCTATCTCAGAAAAAATGAATCAATCTTTTCTGAAAAATATTTTTCGTTTTCATGGTTTACCACAATCATTTCCAACAGAGGAACTCCATATTGTTCTCATTTTTGAAAGGCTGAAAGCAATCTGAGACAAAAGTCTAACTCTACGGCTTTTGGTATTCACAGAGGTCATTTACGAGTCGTATCTTTACGTCCGCAGTCAGGATGGAATCTCCGCACCTGGGCTATACTCTCTGCACCCGGGCCGTACTCTCAGGCTGGGGCAGTACACTCCGGCTCGGATGAAGTGTAATCAATGGGCCAAAATAAAATGTTTTACAAAAAGGACCATTAGGAACGTGTGATAAATGGTATAGGGGGTCATGAAAATCAGTTTGAGCAGGGAAAAGGGTGGTTGGACACTACATCGGAGAGTACGGCCCCAGCCAGAGAGCACGGCCCAAGCTGGAGAGTATGTCCCGGTGCGGAGATTCTTCCTGCTTTTTATACAGCAGACATTGCATATTTTAAATCCTTCTTTCACAGCCATCCAAAATAACAAGTATAAGATTTCTATGATTTTCACATTTTTGGGGGTCATCTTCAACTTATAATGATTATATGTCTAGTGAATTCTTCAGACCACCTAGTTGGTTTGTCGTTTCTTTCTAGTGGCACCCCAATAACTCTGGAGCTTCTGGGGGAATACATTTACATACACACAGAAAACTTACCTGAGGCATCAGCATGTGGATAAAAGCAACTGCAAGCTCAATATCTTCACAGACTCTACACTGCTCCTCCCTCAAGGGCATCCACATTCTGCTGTGCACTTTTCTGGATGCCATTTTTCCAGCCCGAACTGCCAGGCCAGGTCATCCTTGGACTGGAAATAAACATGCGGGGACTGGTTTCAGGGTATCACCCAGAAAAATGCGGATTAGCAATGTGCACCTTGTCGAATGCAAAAAGAACCATTGATAGACAGAATGCTGAACAATGTCAAACATTCACCCTAAAACAGAGATCTGGGCCTAAACCCATATTTTTTTTCTCCCCATGCCATTCTAGTTTAAGCTCAGCCATATGCAAACCAGTCTTGACCCTGCTCCCCATGGGACAGTCCAGCACGAACTGCCAGGCCAGGTCCTCCCTGGACCAGAATCAAGCATCCAGGGGCCAGTTTTAGGGTATCACCCCTCATCAGTCAGGCAAGCTTGACTTCATTGGCATGGAGAGCATGGAAGCCACGTCTGGGCATACCTGTCCCACTCAGAGTGACAAATGCAAAAAGAACAATTGATGGACAGAATCGTGAACAATTTCAAACATTCACAGTTAAGAGATCTGGGCCTAAACATATCATTTTTTGCTCTCATGCCATTCAAATTTAAGCCTAGCCATATGCAAATCAGTCTTGTCCCTGCTTCCCATGGGAACAGTCCAGCCCGAACTGCCAGGCCAGGTCCTCCATGGACCGGAAACAAGCATCCTAGAGCCGGTTTCAGGGTATCACTCCTTATCAGCCGGGCTAGCTTGACTCCAGTGGCATGGAGAGAACATGACACAGATTTAGGCCCAAATCTCTGTACTGGGGGTGAATATTTGACATTATTTCAGCATTCTGTCCATAAATCGTTCTTCTTGCATATGTCGCCCTAAGTGGGAAGGGTGATGCCCAGACGTGGGTCCCATGCTCACCATGCCACTGAAGTCAAGCTAGCCTGGCTGATAAGGGGTGATACCCTGAAACCAGTCCCCGCATGTTTATTTCCAGTCCAGGGATGACCTGGCCTGGCAGTTCGGGCTGGAAAAATGGCATCCAGAAAAATGCAGCCCGGATTAGCAATGTCTACCCAAGCTAAATTACTTCTCTAATGATACAAAAATACAAATCAAAAATGAAAATCGCCGCACATCAATTTTTTTAAGGCGTTAGCAAGGGAGCAAGACTAATGAGGACACCAGCTACATGAAGGGATCATAAGTGGAGGAGCACTGAGGAAACGACACAGCACAGTAGCAGTGATCACAGGAATCCCAGGATATCTAGTGGTCGTGACTCCTCAAAAGATGAGAGAGGAGTGAGGGATCCCTCCTACCGCCCCATCAAGCCTACTGGCAAAAATGTTAGCTGCCTGCTGCCAACACCTCAGATATCAACTGCTGCACCCACCACCACTGTTGCATACACCACCACCCAGCTATTGCCATCACTCACCACCATGGCTTCATTGCTTAATATGGCGCCAATGCTCTGACTGATTGGGCGGCCTATTTTGGGCCCATTCCAGGCAGTGTAACAGCAGATTTGGCAGAAGAGAGCGGCTGGTGCAGCAGGTGCGGAGGGGGTCTTGCAGGTAGCTCCAGTGTGCCATGCTGTGGTGCAGTTAGTGCCATGGCTATGGGTAGCACCGAAGCGGCTGGATAAGTGACCGGTGCGGCTTGTGCAGCAGCTGTCCACCGCCAAGTGTGCCTCCACTTCTCTAAGCCATAATCATGCCTGCTCTAAATTAAAGCTGAGAGCTGCCACTGACTTCTGCTGAACTGTTGAGATCACTATTTGGGATTAATGGTGAGATCACCGTGTAGACCAACAGAGGAGGGCTAATAAACCAAACCAAAAGCACAGTGAGACGTAGAATGCTCATGCCACGTTTGCCTCCACAGTGATTCAGTCACTCTGTGCCTTAGGGGCAAAGTTTTTAGGATTAACAACAGACGATCCCCATCACAACTGAAAGCGAGCCATGATGGAATGCTGTTACATGATGTCATTAACACAGCTATGAATAATCAAATTAGGTTGGGCAGGTGTAAAATCACAAAAAATGTCTGTGCAAAAAGCATGCCAAAATATAAAAACTGTAAATCAAAGAAAATATGAGACATTAAAATGCACAATATCTTAATGAAAAACATTAGAGCCTCATGAGCATACATGCAAACACTGCATAGTTGAATATTTTCTGCAACTGAGAGACTTTTTTTAATGATAATATGCATTTGACATGTTTACATGCATGTTGTTCAATGGCAACAGACATATGGAATCAGTTGTATAATTAATATGTTATGAGTTCAGTGTTATTTCTGTTCCCAAGTGCCTGAGCCAAAAGAAAGGATATATTTTCTCATGAAATGAGGCCGTGAAAGTGTACAGGCGAGCCATTGTGTCAGCATCGAAAAATGAGAGCCATCCTCCTTCATAGTCCAGATATATTTTAATTCTGTTGAGTTTCTCCTTTGTTAGGGTTGTCATCTCTGGAAAGGTGTGGGCATAGTTCTGTCCATCTAGAAGACCAATTGCCCAGAACCCTTCCTCTGGGTCTAGTCTGACTGCTCCCTTCCTCCTTGTAGAGTGATTAGTCACACCCACTGCCCAGCGTTCAGAATCATTCACTTTGACCAACCAGCACCATCTTCCTGATGAGAAGCCTTGAGTTGCAAGAACGCACCAGGAAGTCAAGAATCTCTCTGGATTTGATAGATGTTGACAAGAGCCACCATGCCGAACAGATTGCTGGTCTTGGGATATGACAAGCGAAGGGTTTGCTGTCTTAGGGTTTAACGTCAAATCCACTACAGAGACTAGGAGAAAAACAATGAATGGATTACGTTTGGAAGATACGCCCAGGAGAGAATGAGAAATATAATAATACAGATAAAAGGATAATGCAATTTGAAATTCATCAGATTGAATCCAATTGACAGTGCTCAATTGATAGGGAATAGTAGAAATTGACAACAATGTTAAGTTGATTTCTTGTGCACATTACTATTCGAAAAACATTTAAGGGACTCTGTAAGCAGTCCCATAATATTCTCTAATAACAAAAAGCAAAACTACGTACACGTGGTACAACAACGTAATAAAAAAGTGCGGGATAAAAATATTGAGGTTTAAATTGCTGAAATTGAACGGCAAATCTTGTTATATTTTTTTACAAGGATTTCAACTTTAGAAAAGTCCACTGTCCTGTTTTTTTACTTTTTGGACTGCTAGGTTCTGTATCCTGCTGTTACCTTATGCCTAGTAGGACTCTTCATCTCTATGCCCTGTACAAATGGCACTTCTAACCTCTTCAAATGCAGCTCCTGTTTCCACCCTAAGGTCAGAACATAAGGCTAACAGTGGGAAGGGTAAAATAGTAATAATAACTGTACAGAATCTAAAAACTTGTACAAATTACACATATTTCTGAATCCTGTTGCATATATAGTCGAGTTCATCAACTGTAAACAAAACATATAATATACACAAACCCGAAGCATATCTTTCTCACATGTAGCGTCACAATGCAGGCTTTTAGCCTGATATAATGTTCTCCAATATAAGCCATACCATATGTGACAGACCCCTATCAGAGGGCTACGAAGCATGTAAGAACTACTGGGCCCAAACAGGGTGGTTGTGGCCTTTTACTCCTGATGTCCCTGGGCTTGACCTACTATGGTTCCTGAGCAACTGGGCCAAGTACCCCTTAGGCATTTGACCCTCAGTGGTAGTGCGGGTCAAGCAGTCCAAGGCTTCTCCGTGGAGAGGTAGGTGTGAGGGGAACACAGACTCAATACAAAAAATACATTTAGCAACCCCAATAAATGAATGCCCAGTCAGATGCTAGCTTTTATGAAAAACGTATTATTTATATACGGATGCAAAATGAAATACGACATGCACAAACAATATACACAGCCCTCCTAAGGCCAGCTTACTAGCGTTGTCTGGGCAGAGCCCCGAATTCTCCTTCTCAGTTCAATGGCAGTGGTTATTTCCCATTTACAATAGACAACATTCAGGTTAAGTCCAACTACAAGTCCAAGTCCTAGCAGTCCCATCATGACTTTTTAAAATCAAAGTATTTTGGCACTATAGCAATGTGAGGCAGAGCAAGTTCCCCTGGGCTGGCTCTACCGCCCTGTGATCAGTCTTACCAACTCTAGCTAGTGTTGCATTATTCAGGGGAGTTCAATACTTCAGCGTCGCAGTGGACTTAAATGGCTGCCAGTGTAGATCAACAGTCTCTTCTCTGCTGGTCAGGTTACTGGTCATCCACTGGACTCCTTGGGATGGTTCAGCAAGTTCCTACAATACCGCTTGCAGGTCTGGTGCAGTGAATCGGGCTCTGGGCACACGTATCCAGACTGCCTGTTTCCTCTTGGTCACACGATACACCCGGCAAAAGCCCTTGCACTTCACAGTGGCCTCCTCTAGCATAGCAGATCACCAACTTTAGTCCGCACATGAGCAACGGCCCAACTGGTTGCCACAGCAGATTTCTTCACAATGCCCCATCTGGCACACAGGGTTGCCAACTTTAGACTGCATATGGACAATAACCCGATTGGGAAACAGCAAATCTCTTCACAGCGACCCTCTCTGGAAAATGGGGTTGCCGTCTTTTAGTCTACAAACAGACAACGGCCCAATCGATGCAACTACAGCCCCCTCTGTCACACAGATTCGCCAACTTTAGTCTGCACATGGGCAAGGGCCCAAACCTTGCAACAGCACTTTTCTTCATGGCAGGTTCCTCAAGAATACAGGGTCTCACATTTTAGTTTGCACTTGGGCAATAGCCCGATCTGTAGTACAGCAGTTGACTTCACGGTAGCCCGCTCTGGCTTATGAGGTTGTCATCTTTTAGTCTGCACACAGGCAACAGCACGATCGATGAAACCGCACGTTCTCACTATTCGCTACAAAGATCTGACAGGATTTCCCTCTGGATCTTGCTCCCTCCAGGTCCTCTGCTCTTCTAACAGAGTCCTCTGGTATTGGAAGGGAGGGTGGAACTGGTGCTCCAGACAACAGTGCAGATTATCTTGATTATTCTGGGCGATATCCACTCACCCAGCTAGGAGATTGGCAGACATTATTCCCCGGTCCTTGTCACACAAAGCAGAACTCTTGCTTAGCTTTTCCACGTCGAAATACAGCCCACGCCGGCTGCTTGGTAAATGACCATTTGGGAGCTTCTGGCTCCCTTTTTATAACCCATTTCCAGAAGATTTTTTTTTTTAGTGCTTCATGCTTTGAGGTTTGTGTTGCATGTGATGCCTCCTCTGAAGTGCCCACTCTTCTGTCCTGTCCTTTGCCCCGGAAGTAGTCTGTCAAAGCATGAGCGATTCCACCCCAGATATCCTTACAAAACAGCCATGAGAGTTACTTGTGGACCACAACTGAACATCAGCCTCATTGATATATGCCTGACAAATGGCTACAAATGCCCACATCCCTACTCTTTATGATTCCCTTATCAGCCACACCTCCTTCCTGCGATGTCCCCAGGTCCCACTAACATGTGACCTTTTCAGAATCAAAGAGCACTTTTGAAACACGCAGGAAAGCCTTGCTCTCTCTTCCTCCAATTTGTGTCCCACCCAGATGGGGCACTCCTGACAGGGATCCGTGTCCATTGTAGGAAGGTGGAATCTGACTATATGGTTACCCCCACTTTTTTCCTGGTGTTTTGCTGGTTTTCGACTTAGTTGGACTGGGACCCTGCTATTCAGGGCCCCAGTCTATCTGCTTTCTCTATAAAATGGACTCCATGTACTTTAGGTACATACCAGATTGGTTACTGGGTCACCTTTGTGAGTCCCTGTATAGTGTACCATAGGTACCCAGGGCATAGGTGCATCCAAGGCCTACCAGGGGCTGCAGCAGGTATTATGCCACCCCTGGCTGGCCCTCCAAACTGACACACAGGTCTGCAATTGCAACCTGGGTAAGGTGGTGTAATCACCCCTTACTTAGATATAGTATACCTATATCTATATATATATATATAGACGCATATGAACCTATAAGCCGCTCCTATGGCAGGCCTGGACAATCCTGGAGGCAGAGTAATTGGTTTTATGTGAGAGGGTGCCCTAGCATGAGCTGAGCCCCTCTGAAGCTTTCGGAACCATCTCCTTATAGCTGTTCTATGATATAGCCATACCATATACTCAGTGCATTATAATCCTCACGGTTAATGCTAACTTTGGTTTGGCTTTATCAAAACATGTCGTGTAAGGTGTCAAACACTTTGGAATACTACCCCCTGCCAGTCCTGGCGGCGGGGGTAGTATTCCACCCTTCTAGAGGGAGAAGACATGTAGTTACTGTTAAATCCGGTTAAATTTTAACAGAGCCCCAGCATCACAAAATGGATGCTGCTGCCACAGACATGAGTCTGCCCTCCTGCTGCTGGACAAAAATCTGGCAGAGGAGGCCTGGACAATAGGTTTCCTGTCCAGGGAGGTGCTGGCACCTCCCCAGACAGGCTTTAGTGTATTGGGGCAGGGAGGGTTGCATTCAGGGAATGCTTTTCAGACACTGCCTGGGGCACACAAGGTGCTCCATGCATAGCCCGGTTCAAACCAGTTTCCGGGGCACTCAGCCCCAGCTCTGGCGGGAAACTGGACAAAGGGGAAGGGGTGTAACCACCCCTCCCCAGGCCCACCCATAGGAGGGGCCATAGGGTTAGTCCATCCCCTATCTTTCCTATAAAGATAGAACCCCAGTCCCTAGGACTTAAGGTTACCCCGGACGAAACTCTAATACATATATCCTGGACCTTCGACGTTCCATTTCGACTGGAAGATGGAAGACATCTCCCTTGTGGTCAAGGAGTGACCACCCTGTTCAAACAGGCACCAACAGCAACTTTGCCGGTCTGCATTTTCAAGGCTCCCGACGGTTCCTGAAGAATTTGCGACACAGGACATGGACTTCCAGACATCTCTGACCCCAACCTTCGCTCACAGCAAAGCTGAGACACATGGCGGACACGAGAGACGTGGGACCGGAACTCCTGGACATCCCACACTTTGCTACCTGCACTCACTTCCCGAAGCATCTCGAAGTTGTGCATTGGGGTGCTTGAAGCCCCAGCCCCGAGCACCATTTGCACTGAAGCTCAGAGCCCCACACTCCACGAGTGTCCCGTGGGCCCCGCTTTTGCATTTCAGCTTGACGTGTCTTCCCGGTTCCTTGCCCGTTGGCTAGTGAGCCCCCCCAAGACTTTCTTTTACATCTAACTTGCTTTCCTGGTTGCTCCAGGCCTGCTCCAGCTTCTCTTCAAAGGAGAAGCGCCTCAGACCTTGCTGGTTTGCAACAAAGCCAATCTCGACATCCTGCGTGGGTTGCGGTTGCCAAGGCTTGTTGGGTCCAATCCGGATACCGACACTGCAGCCAACTAGATCCTTTCTGGGTCAGCTCGGATCCAGCTCCTGGTCATCGTCAATGCCTCCTGGACCTCGTGGCTGAAGAGACAAGCTTCACTTGTTCACCTGAAATCACCCGGCATTGGCTGGCAGCTTTCCATCGCCATCCTGGTCACTGGCAAGTGACCCAGACTCTGTCCCTTCTGCTTTCAGGTTCTTCAGATCTTCGATCCCCCCTTGGATCCACCCGGACACTTTTCCTCTGGTCGCATGCAGCACTTCTTTGCAGCTCTCCATTGAAAACGACGACGAAACCCGACACCAAAAGGCACCTATGCACCCGGCTTCCCTGGGTGAGGTAACACGAGTACTCCGGTGCTCCCGTGGGTCTTGACTCTCGAAGTGTCCTAGTTTAAAAGGGTTCCATCGTAGTCCATCCGGAAGCGTCCTTAAATTGTACTTTTGTAACTTCTTTGTTTCCCATAGAAAGTCAAAGGTAACCCGCGGCTGTGTTCAGACACTGCACGCGTCTCCCGTGTGCCTCCTACTTCCTAACCTTTGGTTGTTTAGAGTAGCCCCAGCGATTCCACAGGCCCTATGCCTACTTTCTATTCCAGACGTGGTTCTCAGACCACTATTTTAGTATATGGTTTGTGAGGCCGCTAGGGCATACTGTATATTGTGCAACTTATTGTATGCTAATTGAGATTCTTGTAATGTACTTTGACCTCTGACCTCATAAAGAGTGCAGAGAGGTTGTGTTTAGAATAAATACATATATATTTGATATATACCTTGTGTGGTGTACTTTCATTTGGTACTCGAGGGATTATCAGGTACTCTAATTTACCGCCCCCCCCGGTCCCCCCAAGCAATTCCACAACCATCTCGCTTCGATTGTGGGCGAACGAGCCAGCACCTCCTCTAACTTCACCTTGCGAGGAGATTTTAATTTTCACTTTGACTCTGTAGCAGACCATACGGCAAGCACACTTACAGACGACCTAGCAGCGCAGCAATTACTCCAATCTGTCAGCTCTCCAACCCACGTTAAGGGCCACTTGCTAGATCCAGTATTTAGCAACTGCGTAAATCTGGAAACCGATTTACCTATCCCCCTTCCATGGTCTGACCACCTATTGATCCCCTTCTCATGGACCACACCTAGACCTTTAGCCGTCAGACCCACAGTAAGAATAGCCAGACCCTGGTCTCGCCTCTCAACCGAAAAATGGACCACCAAATTGGCCAGCAACCTACCTCCCCGTAATGAGGACCCCTGCCTCGCAAACCAGACATATCAAGATTGGATCACCCAATCACTCGATCACTCCCTACCCAAAAGAAAAACTACAATTAAACGTCCCCACAAGTCCGCTCCCTGGTATTCAGAAGCCCTCAGGGCAAAGAAACGCCAGTGTAGGCAAGCTGAAAGGAAATGGCGTCTGGACTCCTCACCAGGAAACAAAACTCAATACCGAAAGGTAATCAAAGAATACAAAGAAGAAATCATAGCCAGTCAAGCAGCTCACTTCTCTAACAAAATTATTTCAGCTAAATCTAGACCTAGAGAAATTTTCCAAATTGCGAAACACCTTTCTAAACTGCCACCTAACCTGCTTGAGAACAAATCCACAGAACACTGAAACAACATGGCAGATTTCTTCCTTCAAAAAATTAATAAAATCTATGAATCCTTTCCCCCCTATCTACCATCCCCCCAACTCAGCCCAACTTGACACCCCCTGTATCTCAGCCTCCTCCCACACTGGACCACTTCCCCCCCCCTCAATCTTGCGATCCGTGGCCCGGAAAGTCAAATCAGGCTCCCCTGATGACCCAGCCCTACCAGATGTCGTCATGTCAGCTTCCCAAGTCACTCTGCCCG
Organism: Lissotriton helveticus; assembly: GCF_964261635.1. Lineage (NCBI taxonomy): Eukaryota > Metazoa > Chordata > Amphibia > Caudata > Salamandridae > Lissotriton > Lissotriton helveticus. The sequence continues at coordinate 613,574,237 of NC_136073.1, read as the reverse complement.
TCATAATGGACCTCCTGAACTCTTCCATCAACACCGGCATAGTCCCGCCTGCATGGAAACGAGCCATGGTCCGGGCCCTGCTAAAGAAACCTAGCCTGGACCCTTCAGACCTCAGCAATTATCGGCCAATCTCTCTGTTGCCTTGGCTGAGCAAAATCCTAGAGAGACACATCAACGGACAACTCGTCGCCTTCCTAGAAAACCATCATTTGTTGCACCTCACCCAAACGGGCTTCAGACCTAAAAATGGAACCGAAACCGCACTTCTCATGGTAACAGAGGAATCCAGAACCATTCTGGACCAAGGAGGATCAGTGGCAGTGATCCTCCTTGACTTAAGCGCGGCCTTCGACACGGTCAGCCATAACATCTTGCTTGACCGGATGTCGAATATCGGCATAAAAGACAAAGCATGGAGATGGTTCCAGTCCTTCTTGAAGGACAGATCCTTTAGGGTATTCGACGGCGAGGCAATATCTACCAGCAGACCATTAAGATGCGGAGTACCACAAGGCTCCTCATTAAGCCCGGCGCTCTTCAACATTTATATGAGGCCACTGGCTGAGGTTGTCCGTCAGTTTGGAGTTAAGATCATTCCTACGCTGACGACACTCAGCTGGTGGTCTCATTGGCGCAGGAAGCTAACTTGCCTAAGACAGGAGGGCTCAGAAAATGTCTAGAGGAAGTAAAGAGCTGGATGGCCTCCTCATCACTCAAAATGAACGGGGACAAAACAGAGCTCATGCTCCTGGGCCCGGCCGACCCTAGATCTTTTAATGCTCTTTGGCCACCCTGCCCGGGCACTCCCCCGCCCCCCAAGGACAACATCAAGAGCCTTGGGGTATGGCTGGATAGATCCCTCTCTTTTGGCACCCAAGCCACCAAACTCACAGCTACCTGTTTTGGCCTCCTTAAGATGTATGGAAGATCCTCCATCTTTTACCCATGGAAGCCAACCAGGTAGCCATCCAGGGCCTGATTCAGTCTCGCCTGGACTTCAACAACGCCCTTTACCTCGCTGCCCCAGAATATACACTACGCAGACTTCAAACTGTGCAGAATTGTGCAGCCCGCACATTACTTCAGCTCCCTCGCTGACAATCTGTCAGAGCCGGTCTGATCAAATTACACTGGTTACCAGTCCGCCAAAGAATACACTTCAAAGCAATGTGTATCGCGCACCAGGCCTTCTGGAAAACAGGCCCCCTCATCACCCGTAACCTAGTCTCCCACTACCAACCTACTAGGAATCTTCGATCAAACCTGGCCTTTATGGCCACAACACCCAGAATAAAGAAGGCCAGAACCGGCGGTAGGACCTTCTCCCACAATGCCTCCAAGACCTGGAACACCCTGCCCCTCCATCTGAGAGCCAATTCCAACCTTTCCTCATTTCGGAAACAACTCAAAACTTTCCTCTTCAACTCCCCTCAGTAACTACTCCATCTACCCCCCTGATGCCATCTCTCCCTTCTGTTGGTTCTTAGCGCTTGGACGCCCCTGGGCAGCAATCGCGCTTTATAAATCCACATACAAATACAAATAATTGGTAAAACAACTTGCTTAATACGCTCTCTGAAGTCTTAGTCTGATGACTGCTGGTCCATGCTACCACTAGGATAGCTTTCTATAAGGTTGACTTTACAACCACCATCAATAAGGGTCGATTAGACTGGTGCAAGGTGCCCACTAGAACTAGTGGACATCATATGCCTAGCTAACTTATCACATCCATCACGAAGGAAGAGACTTTTCAGCCTCAACACAATGTCAAAACTGATCAATAGACTTTGGTGATGGCAATTAACAGTTTAAGTGCACATATAAGTTTGACTGAACCACACAAAACAAAAACTAGTTCCAGAATATTACATGTATTTTTTGAAGCATGGGAGTCAGAAGTTTTAATATTTTTCTCAGACTGAGATTAAGGACATGGATAAGTGCATCTCCAGGGTTGGAGAAAACGTTAATTGGCTGATGCTAATAAACCAGTTTAAGGTTTGTCAGAACGAGAGTGCAACGCCTTTTGTATACTAAGAGCAAGAGAAGGGGAAGGACTGTTGAGAATTACTGTGCTTCTGCAGGGAACCTGTGCATGTGAAAGTTGCTTGGTTTCTTTCACTCAGATGGGTATCTGAGCCACCCTGTATTCATTGTTCTGTGAGAGTAGCTGCCAGCCAGGATCAAAATCAGGAATGTTCTCTTGGACTACTGGTTTGGTTAATGTGGAAATAGTCAAGGGGAGGATTTATATGAACTTGAGTTTTGCTTTATTCTGTGGAAATTCTGTAAATTTAGGCCAAGCTAGCAAAGGTAAATCAATTCTACTCTCACTGAAACTCATTGACATTAGATAGTTCTCCTGTTTAACTGGCATCTGGTTCACTCACTACTTATATGGTCTCTCTCTTCCATAGTGTAACAGCTGGAGGCCAAAGAGTATCAAAGCAATAACATTTTACAGCTACATGGACACTTTCTGCAGCCAAGACTCAAGTAAAGGCTGATGCTCTGAACCAGAGAATTCATGTGACAAAACTTGAAAAGTCAAACAAACATAAGGTATGACTCGACTATAGCATCAGTATTGTGATGCAAGCTGTAATGATTACTAAGAACATCAAAACATAGGGTTGGCTAGCCTTTCATCATGATGGCTGTGGTCTGAGTGCCAACATTCTTGCAGCTGTTGGATTAAGCCCAGCTGGACCACTAAGGTTTGTCAAAAACATAAAGCAAACATTGACCTCAGCCTGCGCCACCTCTAAATCAATTCTAAGTTGAATCGGACTACTGAAAGAGGAATGAGAGGCACAGAGTTAGTAAATTAATATCCACAGTCTGGCCGTGGAAGAGGGAGCTGGCCTATAGGGCTACACGTGATATCTCTGGCAGCATTCTTGTCCAGACACACTCTTTGTGGGAAATCCTTATCCTGACCGACAATCATGAACACACAATATTGGATCATATCCTAACACGGCTCCTTTAGCTCATAGCACTTTCTTAAAGAATCATGGTACAGAGAACATACAGTGTTTGAAAAAGCCTGAGAAGGACGAAACCCTATATAATTCACCAGAAAAGCATGAACCAATTTTCCTATATGATCTGGTCTCACGGGAATTTGCCTATGCTCCAGCTAATTAAAGGATCTCAGATATATGGAATCATGTGCAGGATAGTAGAATTAGGAAACTTGTACTATAAGGTTGCATAACTGTAAAGCAGGAAACATTCTGAGTCAGTTACTGCCTAGCTGACTATGGCCAAGGTGTACAGAAGTAAACCTAAGTGATTCAACCTACATGCGTGTGGAAGACGTTGATTCCTAAATATCACATTTTCCCTCGGAGGGAAATGTGTTACACCGAGAAATCCAGGCAAAAAATACAAGCATCTTGACTTGACAGCAACTGTAATCCTCCTCGATTCCTGAAAGAGCTTGAGAACAAACATATATTGCCATAAAACGTTTTAGCTTCTGCCTCGCTCAGGTAAACCAAGATTGTTTGCTCAGTGGCTGCACAGCTCACACTACTGGGTGTTCAAACATTATCATGAGTGAAGATTCGACTTGGAATGTGGAATCAATGCAGTCCTGCGATGTGCAGTGATCGAGTGGTATTGTCAATGATGGCCAGTCCATCTGAAGGCAACATTTTAAAATGGTACATCCAGAAGTTTCCCCTGGAGTCCAGTAGTTCTTCCCTTAAGGCATGTTCCACAGAGAAACATTTTGAAATTTAATAGCAATGGTTCACAAAGGTAAAATGATCGGTTCCAGGTTGGTCAAGTTTCGTATTAATTAGCGCTGATTTGTGATTCCTGAATCGATTCCGGAGGTCATTCACCTTTTGGTATATACACACTTGCAAAAAATGTAAATAATTTTCTGGCTTTATTATTTTTAGCAATTTGAGCTAAAAACAAATTATGCGCTAAATCCATGGTTATGAGGTAAACATAGCATCCACAGATTCACATACATCTACTAGCGCTAATCACTGTCCATGGTTTTATGAACAATTTATTCGTGAAAGATAAACAAATCCTAAACATTCTAATTCCAACCGATGTTTATTGTTAAGGTTACCTGAATAAAGTAACTTTTTCAAGTTAACTACACCAAAACAAAGATGAACAATGTAAAATATATACAGCTGACATGTATTATATGGCCCAATATTTCTATCTTGGAATTCTGGTGATATTTTCAAACCTCCCCGCTGTCGTGGTTTATTACATTTAAACATTGTCAGCCCTAAAAGATTGGAGTTTAGGGGGCTCGTAACATAAGTCATTTAAGGAAAGTGGTTTATGTAGATTTCAGTGACACCCTTATTGTGATGTACATAGACCCCTACCACTAATAATAACATACTTAGTGGCCCATGATACAAGCTGAACAAAACCAGTGTTCAGCTGGGACATGTTCTACACCACAGGTCAATGCGGCGCTTCCTCAGGAGTAACTTACAATCTTCACCAATGGAGAACGGGTGTTCACAAAAAAAGAAAAAAACAACTCAGTACTTAGCCGTTAAGTCTCATGCTGCTTTCCAAGGTAGAGTTCAGATTTCAAATGTGGAGAAAGCTGTTGTGAGAGCAAGTAAAATGAGAAAGCAGATGCCCCGTCTCCACCAACAGCTGGGGTAGGAAACAAATATGTGAAAAGCTAGAAGCTGCTCTTTTTTTAATCAGGAAGGATAGGAATCTCTCGATAAATTTACAGTCAGTGTAGGATAAAGTAAAGTCTAGAACTGAAATGAAAATAGTGGTCTAAGTTGGTTTCTACATTTTAACATACTGGGTCGTAAGCACCTCTAGGTCAATATGTTTGAATGGCTGTTAGCTGGTGTGATGTATCTGGGTTCCAATTCTGATGTTCCTACATGGAACCTTGCACATGGGGGTTCTAGGTATTGACAGTTGCTGCTGTGACCGTGATGGCTGAGGTTGTTAATTAAATACCTCCAACTACTTCTATCATTCTGACTCCCGGTGTCACCTTATTACACTGGTGACGTTCATGTGCAGATAATCAAGGTGATAAGGAGAAGAAAAAAAAAAACAACCTCAACATCGAGGAATAATTTTGTGCCAAAACGGAGACTTGTGCAACGATTTAAGCGCTGTGGGGTGAAGAATACTACTTGAACTGGACCTACCTTGGCTGCGGTGTGGCGTAGTAAGTGCCTGGACAGCCGGTAGGTGGAATTTGGATGTGGTGTTCACTAGGCCCCATTTGCGTTTCACGTGTGACACGCAGTCTGGCGTTTGCGTTTCAAGAAGCGTAGTGTGCTGCCTATATCATTGAAACGCGAGATCTACGTGTGAGTCAAGCCTCGTTTGAGATTTGAGAGTGACGCGTGTGTCTACCGCGTTTCAAACCTCGTTTTGGAGCAAGCTGCAAAGGTGTATGGGAGGAAACAAGCCCAATCATTTTCAGAAAGAGGTCTTAATGGGGCTATGATGTCATCGGCGGACATTTTGTGAGAATTTTTTTATCGTTATCGCTACAGTTGGAGTAAGGTTGCCAGCGTTATTCTTCTAAACGAATTAATAGCGGTTGTGAGGAAATCGGGAGAAGATTTCTCAAAAGGTACTGCTATTTGAGAAAAACAAGATCATCAGGAAGAGGCATTGGGATTGTACGGGACGCTTTGCGGTAAAGGAAGGTTGGAGAAGTTGTAAGAAATCTTTAAGATTGACTAAAAATAATAAGAAGAAGACACAAGTTAATTTGTGCGTTGGCATAAGAGGAACATACTCACTTCTGTTTTGGTGTGGGAAAGCAAAGTTGTTTATGTGCTTGTGCTCACGGTGACAGGCACACCTCAAGTGTTATTTTGTTTTAAGTAATGTTGAATGCTCATTAGCCTGTTGGGGTTACATGTACAACTTATTTTAGTTTAAGGTGTATTCATTTAGCTTTGTGCTTGTAGAAACGGTGACAGGCACACCTTTAAGTGAATTCAATTAGAACTTAAGTGTGTTTAGCTGAGGTATATTAGTGTTGGAGGAATATAATTTAAAAATATTTTAGCTGTGACAGAAAATGCAGAATGTGACTTCACCGCCCTTCTTTCTTTCTGATCCATGTGATCCACCTATTAGGTGGAAAAAATGGAGGAAAATGTTTGAAAATTATGCGAGGGTCTGTGGAACGAATCTGAGTGCAGAAAGGAAGCATGCACTTTTGATGCATTGTCTGGGGGGTGAAGGACAGGAAGTTTTGGAGAACTTACCTCAGCTAAGTCAGGCAGATCAAAGGGGACTAAATGAATATGAGATTTGTATAAAGCAATTGAACTTACCGAAAGTAAGTACGATTATGGAGAGATATTAATTTGGTTTAAGGGAACAAGGAAAGGAAGAATCAGTCGAGCAATTTGTCACTGCTTTATGCAAGTTGACATCGAGCTGTAAGTTTGGGGAATTAGTTGAGGAAAGAATACGTGACCAGTTTGTGCTAAGGTGCTCGAATGACAAAATTAGGGAGGAACTTTGGCTGAAAGATGAGCCACCTTTGGATGAAGTTATGGTTATAGCTAAGCGCGTTGAACATATGGTCAAATGTGTAGGTGAATTGAGTAAAGCGGGTAAGACAGGGACTAATAGTGAAAAGGTAGAAGAGGTACAGTGTCAAGAAGTGAAGATTACAGATGACAAAAAGAGGAAAGATTCAGCTGATGTCAAAAGTAGTTCGGGTGATAACCTAGCTGGTAAAACATCGATAGAGAAGAAAGATGTGGGTGTTTTTCAAGGCAACTGCTTTAGCTGTGGCAGATTTGGACATATGGCTAATGCTAAAGAGTTTCCGGTCTTGAAAGTAATTTGCAATGTGTGTGGCAAAAGAGGTCATTTTGGGAAGAATTGTCGTTTAAAAAACAGAAGAGATGCTAGGGTTGAGACTAAAGAAGTCACCTTTCAAATAAATGACTATAAGGTAGAACATTCATCTGAGTGGGTTAATGTGGGTGGTGTAAGGATAAAAATGAAATTTGATTCGTGCTCTCACTTGACTTTTGTTTCGAAGCAAGATTTTTTGAAGTTTTTCTCTAAGAACATTGTGTTAAAAAATCTGATGTAAAACCAACAGGGTATGGGGGAACGCCCATCAAAATGTTGGGATGTTTTAGTGAAAGCATAGAATATAATGGGAGGTTTGTGGTGGCAAAAATGTATGTGGCTGAAAAAGACGATAGCTTATTAAGCTGGTCACATCAAGCAGGTTTGGGTGTGGTACTCAATCCTAATGCTAAACCCTCCATTCAGGTTCAATCGGCAGAGGGTGTAGGAGAAGAACTTGTGGAGAATTTTAAGGATTTATTTAATGAGAAACTTGGATGTTTGAAAGGGTACAAACACCAGATAAGGTTAAAGTGTGGTGCAACCCCTGTTGCGGCAAAAGTGAGACGGATCCCAATTTGTATGCAAGATAAAGAAAGAAATTGATCAATTGTTGAAGGCGGGGGTAATAGAGCCTGTGGAGGCAACAGAATGGCTGGCCCCCATTGTCGTTGCCAGGAAGCCCAATAACGAAATTCGTCTGTGTGTGGACCTTCGTGCTTTGAACAAGGAGGTGGTGGTAGATTAATTTCCGCTACCTAATATTGAAGAGTTAGTTGCCACATTGGATGGGGCTTGTTTTTTTACAACATTGGATATGGCTTCAGCCTATCATCAAGTCCCACTCAGCAAGGAGTCACAAGAGTTAACAGCTTTTATAACTCCTTTTGGATCATTTACATTTTTAAGGATGCCGTTTGGCCTAATTTCCGCTGCCTCAGTGTTTCAGAGGATTATGAATGATTTGTTTAAAGGTGTGACTGGTGTGAGATGTTACCAGGATGATGTGTTAGTTTGTGGCAGTACAAAGGAGGAACATGATGTGAGATTGAGACGCGTGTTGGGGAAAATGTTAAAGGCGGGGTTATCTCTCAGACGTGACACATGCAGATTTGGTGTAACGGAACTGGACTATTTGGGACATCACATTTCAGGTTTGGGTATGAGACCTAAGGAAGATCTGATCAGAACCATTGTAGAGCTGAAGTAAACGTGTTCAAAAGATGAACTTTCGTCATTCTTGGGGATGGCTGAATTTTACAATAAATTCATAAAGAATTTTGCAGATAAGACGGAGAAACTCAGGAGTGTGATGTGTAGGAAAAGTGAGTTTGTTTGGACGGATGAATGTAACAGGGAATTTGTTCAAATTAAGAAAGAACTTAAAAATGCTCCGAATCTTCAAGCCTTTAGACCTGGTGATCCCTCATTTATTGTCACAGATGCCAGCAGTAAAGGTCTGCGAGTGTTACTGTTTCAGGTGAGGAAGGGTAGTGAGGATCTAATAGCTTGTGCTTCCAGATGTTTGACGGGTGCCGAACTTAATTATTCGGTAATTGAGAAGGAGGCGCTTGCCATTTTTTGGGCTGTCAATAAGTTTAGAAAGTTTGTCTGGGGTATCCCTTTTGTAGTAAGATCAGATCACAAACCACTAAGGGAAATTTTGGAGAAAAAAGGTCTTGATTCTGTGTCTTTCAGGATTAGAAGGTGGGTCATTTCTCTACAAGAATTTGACTTTAAATTTGAATATATTCCTGGCAGTAGTAATGTTTCTGCCGATTGTTTGTCACGCTTGGTGAATAATGTTGAAAATATGGTTAAAGATGGCAATGGTGATGAGTGTGCTGATGAGTGTGTGATATTACTCTTGGTGCCATAAAAGAGGATGAGTGGAAGGAGGAATTAGCTAAGGATGGTGAGCTGGTGGAAGTTATGGACTTGTTGTCTAGGAACTTGAATGAAAAGTTGTCTAAACCATGGTCTTTGATAGCTCATGAGTTGGCCGTTGTTGAGGGTGTTCTGGCAAGGGGCACAAGATTAATTCCTCCAGCAGTCTTGAGAAGTAACATTGTAAACATGGCTCATGAAGGACATTTGGGGATTTCGAAAACAAAGTAACGTATCAGGCAGGATTTTTAGTGGCCGGGTCTAGATTTAATGGTTGAGCGAGTGGTTCGCGATTGTGTGCCTTGTCAGTTGAGTGATAAAGTTCTTAATCCGAGACGTCCTCCCATGGTTTGTAGAAAGTTGCCTTTGTGTCCCTGGGATGAAGTTGTAATATGCATAGTGGGTCCCTTGCATGGTGAACAGCAAACTCCTTACTTGTTCGTTTTGATGGATTTGTACTCTCGTTGGGTGGAAGTTAGCGCTGTGCGTGAAGTAACTTCTCGGTGTGTGATTAAGTTTTTGGATTCAATCTTTAAGAGAGAGAGCGTTCCGAAATCCTTGCTTTCAGATAATGGTCCACAATTTTGTTCAGATGAGATGGAGAATTATCTGTCTGCTAGTGGTGTTGTTCACAGAAAGATTTCTTTATATCATCCAGAGTCAAATGGCTCTTTGGAAAAGTTCAACAAAACGCTGAAGAGTGTGTTCAGTTGGCTAGAGTTAATTGCCTTGATTGGAGGGTGGAGCTACAGAATAGAATCTCTGCATATCGCTTTTCACCTCATTCCACCACTGGTAGAACTCTGTTTGAATTGTTTAGAGTGAGGTCTTCTAATACCAGTTTGTGTCAGGTTGGATGAATTTGGATAAAGGTTTCAAAGATAATAAGATTGGGCAGTGGAGAGGGAGAGTTACTACTACAAGAAAAGAGAAAAGTATACTATGATGTGCGGAAATCTGCAAAGGTTTCGAATTTTAAGATAGGGGACTTGGTTAAGATTAGAGTTCCGGTGGGGTGCAAGAAATGGTCAAAGTTTACTGATGCTAAAACTATTATCAAACTTTTCAAAAATGCTGTGAAAACGGATGATGGGCGTATTTGGAATCATAAGTGTGGTGCATCTGCTTACACGGGATCCTGAAGAAGTTCATGCGTCCTCTGGTGGTGGTGCATCCAGTTCTGATGCCAGTAATGCTACTAACCGCAGCAGTCTCAGAGTTGGTAGAGCTCCTGATTATCTGAAAGATTTTGTAAGATAACATGTCATTTGTGACACTTTCTTCTCTTGTAAGTTTAAATGTATTTGTTTATATTTGTTTATATAGGAATGGAGATATGTGATGTATCTGGGTTCCAATTCTGATGTTCCTACATGGAACTTTGCACATGGGGGTTCTAGGTATTGACAGTTGCTACTGTGACCGTGATGGCTGAGGTTGTTAATTAAATACCTCCAACTACTTCTATCATTCTGACTCCCGGTGTCACCTTATTACAGCTGGCCTGCACGGCCAGTCAAAAGTAAGGAATTAAAGTCACAGGCGCCACTACAGTGCTGTGTGCTAGCCATTTTGATGTTCAGTTTTTTAACTCTGCATGTGGGTTATTCTTATTTTCGGCATTTTATGTGGAGTTGGGGTCCATTTAGAAGGCAGGCAGGTCATTATCTGTTGCTCCTTTTGCACTTCCAATAACTAAATTGGTTCCAGTTAAAGGGAATTCAGACTCCATGAGTAGGTAAGGCGTGATGATGTGCAAAAGAATCTAGGCATGTTCAATAAACAAGGTTTGGGTTTGTTAGGTTTTTGGACCTCTGTAGATGCTAGTTGAGACTTACCTTCAATCCTGTTCCTGCACTGCCTCTTATTTGTCAAAATGTTGAATGACATTTAACCACATTCTGTGCTGAAGGTAGAGAGGATGAAGGCACCAAACAGGCTCCAAATGGAGGTAGACACTGATGGACTCACTGCCTCCCACCACAGCTCCTAACCTCTGCTCATCTTTCTGAGGGCAGTGTAGCCTTTCTCACTGACTCTGAGGTTTCACAGTCCTAGCTGATCACAAAGTGAAGTAGGGTCAAATGACTTCACCCCAACTTACATGAAACTAACACATGGTGGAATCAAGGTTGGGCTTTGAGCCCCATATCAGTTTCAGCTATGGAGACTAGTCTCTGAACGTGTTAAGGGTGAGCATCTCCACAGATGGGTAAGCCCAGTCATCGATAATTAGAGAAACATAAGAGCTGTTGCAAATTCTCAAGGCTGTTGCACTTCACTAATACCCTAAGGTGATCAGGGAAGTGGCATGGATGTATGGAGGGAATATTACTGATGAATATAACTTGATGTCCGCACCAAGACCCGTATCGCTAGGCGTACCACAAGGATCCTCCCTATCCCCAACTTTGTTCAACCTAGTTATGGAACCTCTCACAACCTTGCTGCAAGAATCTAATGTACACTTCCACATGTATGCTGATGACACCCAACTTTATCTCAAACTATAATCACCCAAAGACATCACACTCCTGAACTCAACGATCAGAAGCACCCAATCTTGGTTGGCCACTAATCATCTCAAACTCAATGCCCTAAAAACAGAGTTCCTTCTGATCTCACCTCCAGCGAAGATCACTACCGCACAAATGTGGCTTAAAGACCTAACGGCGCTCAATGTCCAACCCACCATCGTGGACTCAGCTAAATCTTTGGGTATAACACTTGACACCAATCTCAGCATGCAGGAACACATCAACAAAGCAACTAAGGGAGCAAACTACCAAATCAACACCCTTAGGAAACTTAAACCTTTCCTTCCAGCCAAAGACTTCCAGACTGCGGTACAATCACTAGTCATACCTCGGATAGAATATGGCAGCACCGCCCTCTGCGGCCTCCCCCTAGCGACTACGGCACCCATAAGAGCCTCTCTAAACGCCGCAGCGAGACTTATCACTGGATCAAAAAAACACTCACACATTTCCCCTGACTTCAAATCATTGAACTGGCTGCCGTTTGAAGCCAGAATACACCTGAAAATAGCCTGTTTGACCCACAAGGCTGTCCACCTGAGCTCACCTAGATACCTCGCTCAGAAGCTGACGATTTCTGGAGGCTCCAGAAACACTAGAGGCACAAACAACCTTTTGCTAAAGCCTAAAAGATTCCGCAAGGAAAAAACCTTTAAACGCTCTTTCTCAGGAATGGCTCCCAGGATTTGGAACTCGCTCCCCCCTGAAACAAGGCTTATCAACTCTACCATACTTTTCAAGAGAGAAGTAAAAGCGATCCTCATGGCTAAATACACTTGAACGACTACTGAGGAATAACTACAAAGACTCGATACTCATCTGTACTAATTGTTCGAACCCTTATATTTTTTATTCTTGACTTTGAAATTGACTTACTTGATTGTTTTATGATATCACTTCAATGTACTGTTAACATGATTGATGTATCTGCGTATACATGCTCCCCTCCTCTGTAAAGCGCTCTGATATCTGCGAAGATCTTGTTCGCGCTATACAAAACTTTCAAAATAAAAAAATAAAAAATAAATAAATAAAGGGAAGAGGAGCGACACATTGGGAAGTGAAGTGGTTCATGCAGGGAGGGGGAGATATTCATGGAGGAAAGGTAGCTGATGCTTTAAGAGAAGAGGAGCCTTCCGCAACGCTTTAGCATAACTTTTCCTATGCTTCAACGAAGCATGCAAAAAGGGTGTTTGAGTGTCTACTGCCTAAAGGCAGCAGAGTTCCAACCTGACTGTTGAGTCCATCTATGGTAAAGCATAGGGAAAAAGTGTATTTACCTCAACAAATGTAGTGCAAAATATCTTTATGTTACATATTTGTTCCAATTAATTGTATGTATTTATTATAAATGTAGAACTAAATAAAAAATGCTACAGCACCATTAGCTTATATTTAGCGGTAAATCTTTAAATTAAATATATTGTCACAAGTCGCTCCCTGCGCTCTCGTGCCCACCATCAGGGGGCTGAATTGTGGGATTGTCCAGTGTTCTAATAAGCTTCCAGACCTCCCTCTGTATGTGTATACTGATTTCCAGCAATTTGGATGCTATCATGAAATTTCGAATCCTTTCCAATCCATGCCGGGTTTTATTGAAGCCAGTTTGCTCAGGCTTGAAACTCCACTACCTATAATCCCCTGTAGGCCAAGATTGGGTGGAAGAATTCAGCACACCTGTGGCTAGCAGCTGATAGCCTGCTAACATCTGATGCATGTGATCACTGTGAGCTCTTTAAAGCCCCAGTTCCATTTAGTTCAGGGTTGTAACTGTGCTCCTATAATGCCGACCCTTGTTTCCTGATCTTTTGCTATTCCTTTTTTCTCAGTTCCTGAGATACAATTATTCCTTGTTGCTGTTCCTGAGCTGTAGCTAATCTTTGTTTCTGAACTAGCACTGTCTTCAGCCCTACCTTGATGGTGAGGACCCGGACTTTGTAACCGCTACCCCAGCAGGTTACCAGGCGCTAAGGGTGGACAGGCCTCTTAAACGAGGCGGAGGAGTGGCCGTTATCTTAAGGGAACACTTCCCGGTTAGATTTTATTCGACCTCCACCCCTTTCTATGAGGCCCTACTCTTTATAATCGAGCTTAACACAAAGCAGACTTTTAAGGGTATTCTCCTATATCGGCCACCTGGCTTCAGGAGCCATTTTATTTCCAACTTAGACAGCCTCCTAGAGCCCACTTTACAAAATGACGAATTCACTATTTTAGGAGATTTTAATTTTTATCTCGAAGAGAGGAATAACAGAGAGACTGAGGCTCTTCTGGAGACCATGGAAGCAGTAGGTCTTAAGCAAAAAGTCCAGACCCCCACCCAAGAAGCTGGTCACACGTTAGACAGCATTTTTACATCAATTAACAGCCTTGTCCCTACTGAAACCCTGGCTTTTAGCTTGGTCTGACCACTCATTTATTAAATTCACCCTTCCAATAATCACCTTGGGACCCTCCGAGGCATCCAAGACCCCCGCTGCAACAAAAAGAAACTGGGAGTTAATGGTTAGACAATCTCTCCCCTCCCTGTTAGAGGCGTCCCGTTCTCAACTTCTAGGGCCGCCCGAGGGCTCAGCCCCGAAATACCTTAAATGGTTAAACGACGCCTTCAATACCGTAGTACCCATTACAAAAATCTCAGGAAACAGGAAAAACCCCTCAGCACCCTGGTTTTCCGAAGATCTTTGGAAAGAAAAACAGATCTGCCGGCAACTAGAAAGACGCTGGCGGGCTAGCTATTGCCCAAACGAGAAAAGAATTTATAAAACAGCCCTATCCCAATACAAAGGCCATCTTATAGCCGGAAAAAAAGATTTCTACACCAAACAAATTGAGGAAGCAAAAAACTCATCCATAGAACTTTTCAAAGTGGTGAACAAACTCGCCACTGTTAAGACTCCAGGGATCAGGAGTGACCGAGAGCTATGCGACAACATCGCATTCGCCTTCAAAACAAAAGTGTTTCAATATCTTCAATAACTTTCAGGATTCTACCCATCCACTCCCAAGAGAGCCTGCCATTAGAGAGCACAACACCAACACTCTGCTTGCTTTCTCACCTATCTTTTCTGACACTGTAGCCAGATATATTCAAGAGTCTAAATCAGAATCCCCCACTGACCCCTGCCCACCAAAAATTCTTTGAAAAATTGCCAACCTGGCAGTCCAGGTCTCACAGAAATTTTTAACTCCATGTTTATTTCAGGATCCTTTCCGTCTATTTGGAAAGACACTTCCATCTTACCTTTACTGAAAAAACCTTCACTGGAGGCTTCAGACCCCAATAACTATCGGCCCATTGCTCGGTTACCCTTACCGGCTAAAATAATCGACAAAATTATGAATTCTCAACGGACCCAATTTATTAATGAGAATTACCTGTTGGACGCCTCTCAGTTTGGCTTTTGCCGCGAACATAGTACCGAGACAGCACTTATCAAAGCCACGGAAGAGATTAGGGCGGTGATGGATCAGGGTGGCGCAGCGGTACTGATACTCCTTGATCTGTCAGCCGCCTTTGATATGGTTGACCATTCTCTCTTGCATGCGTGGCTTGAGAGAATAGGGGTCGGGGGCACAGCACTGGGTTTGCTATCCTCCTTCCTTAAAGATAGGAGGCTCACGGTCACGGTCGATGTCTTCCACTCAGATTCGTACACCCTCCCCTGTGGAGTGCCTCAGGGCTCTTCATTGAGCCCATCACTCTTCAATGTGTACGTTTCAGAGTTGGCACCACTAATTCAGAGCTTTGGTTTCTGTCTCACTTCTTACGCTGACGATACCCAGATTGTCGTAACATCACATAAAAATGAGACACCTCCTACCGCACAATTCCAAAACTGCATGCGCACCATCAATCAATGGATGAATACTCATTGTCTCAAGTTAAACTCGGACAAAACAGAGATTTTGATCTTTGGCAATTTACTACCGAGCTGGGGGACCTTTGGTGGCCAGGGGAGATGAGTGAACCCCCAAAACCGGTGCCAAAAGCTAAGAATCTGGGGGTGTGGTTGGATCATAAACTCTCTCTTATCCAACACACTAATGCTACGGTTTCAGCCAGTCACTTTCTCATTAAAAAGATAAGGAAGATTCTTCCATACCTTCCGGTAGGAACAAGAAAACGGTAGTGACAGCCTTAATACAGTCAAAGCTTGACTACTGTAACGGACTATTGGGAAATGCACAGAAACAATGCTTAAAAAAACTCCAAAGCGTTCAGAACTCAGCGGCACGACTTCTTTCTAACATCCCTAGGACCAACTCAATCAACGCTGAAATTCGAAAGCTGCATTGGCTCCCAGTGGAGCAACGGATTAAATTCAAGGCACTCTCTTTAGCCTACAAAGTCTTGAGCCAAAAATGTCCGGTCTTTCTGCAGAAGCTGTTTACCTGGTACGAACCCTCCAGACACCTCCGTTCCTCAGGCACTAAACTTTTGCGGGTGCCAAAAATCCGCACCGTATAATGGGGCGGTCGCAGCTTCCATTTTTATACCTCCAAGCTCTGGAACTCTCTACCTTTTGAGCTCAGAAGCGCCCCCACTCTCATCGCCTTTAGAAAGGGCCTGAAGACCTGGCTATTCCAGAACTAGCTGTCAGTGTAGATCCCCGCTGTCCATAGCGCCAAGGCACCTCCTGGTATACGTGCGCTTTATAAATTAAAATAACATAACATAACATAACAGAATGAGCTATTTCTTATTCCCCTGATTCCTGAACCAGTACTGTTCAATGCATCCTTGAAACCTCGCCCCTGTATTTCCATTTCCCAGTCACTGCTTTTCTTCCCATTAAC
Organism: Lissotriton helveticus; assembly: GCF_964261635.1. Classification (NCBI taxonomy): domain Eukaryota; kingdom Metazoa; phylum Chordata; class Amphibia; order Caudata; family Salamandridae; genus Lissotriton; species Lissotriton helveticus. Next base: position 613,558,155 of record NC_136073.1, on the reverse strand, counting down.
TTTCTTCCAGTTCCTAGTTTGCTGAATTCCTGTTCCTACTTCTTGCGTCTAGCTTATTTGTATATTTGTTACCTGCTTTCTGCAAAGCGTGCCCTTTCTTTTCCCTTCTTTCTTGTACCTTGATTCCTTGCTTTCTGAGCTGTAGCTAAATTAGTTGTTCCTTGTCCAGCTCTACCTTCAGTGCTACCTTGTTTCTTGAACCAGTACTATTGAGTGCACCCTTGTAGACTATCTCCTTCTGTATTTATTCTTTCCCAGTCCCCACCTGTTTTCCATTTACCTTTTGTTCCAGTTTCTACCTTGCTGTCTTCATGTGCCTTTAGACAGCTTCCTGTATCTTTGTGGGCTTTGTTTTGTACCTTTTGCCAAGAGTGCCCTTTGTTTTCACTTCTTTCCTGTTAAGCACTCCTCCTTGCTATCTCCTTGTCTATTGTGGCTGTGTATTTAGTTCTTCACCCTTGCTGTTACTGCCTTGCCTGTCCCTTCTGAGTCTTACCCGTCTTGATCCCTTGTGCAGGCTTCCCCACTCAGTCCTTTTCTTCTTTGACTTTCTGTGTGATCCTGGGCAGTGCTATATATCTCCTTCTGCTTACTTTTTCTATCCAGCCACCAGTCCTGGCCCACATCCCTGCGACTGTGTGACAGACAGATCCCCGGACAGTCCTGACATATATTAAATTAAAATTATTTTGCTGAGGGGTAAATTAGAAAAAAGAATTCTCATCTAAAAAATGACGACAGACGCCAGAAGCTACCGCTGTTGCTGCTTGAGCTAGAGTCCTCTCCCGTGAGCCGGGCTTTCCAACGTGGCAGGACTTTGGAGCCTAGGGTGACCAACCGTCCGTAAATTTCACGGACAGTCCGTAATTTCGGCCGTCTGTCCGTTGTCCATGAAGGATTCTTTAACGGACGCCATTTGTCCGTCATTTTAACAGGGCACCTGTCGCACCTCCCTAAAGCCGGCACAGCTTGCACCCACCTCCCTTCTTCACTTCGATGCTGCACCAAAGCTCCTCAGATACTCAGCAGCACTGGAGAGGCACAACGGGATGGCAGCCCTCACACCTCCAGCCCTTGATGACCTGTTAAGAGGTGCTTCGAAGGTGACTGAGAGGGAGGGGCTGCAGGTTCAGGAGCAGCGACATCTATTCACATGCAAACAGCCCTGAATGTGTCATGTCTCTGCTATTTAGAGGGGGGCTCACACATTCCATTTCTACCCAGGGCCCCAAACCTCCTAGACTCGGCCAGATTACACCCCTGATTACACCGAGGCAGCATGTGCTTCTCTTCACCGAGCTTAGTTACTGTCACTAAATTGTAAGCAAACCTCGGTTCTTCAAACATGCAGTCTATAATGTAATACAATAAAGAAATGGCACAATCGCACCCACATTGATTAACAAAGTATGGAGGACAATCAGTTCAATCAGTTCTCTTAGACTATCTCCTGTAAGTACTGTACATCACAGTGGGGGATGGCATTTTGGACAGAGAGCCTGTCTTCTCGTTGTCTTGTGCAGGAGGGGGCGAGGAGTCCAAGATGATACTAGAATACTGCATGCCCACCCCTGTGCCCACCCTGGTGGATCCTGTTCCCTCTCCTGTGATGGCTCCTGCCCTCCCCTCAGTGATGGCTCCTGTGTCCCCCATGTGGTGGCTCCAGTCCATCCCCCGCCTGTGATGGCTCCTGTCCCCCACATGTGGTGGCTCCAGTCCACCCCCTGCCTGTGATGGCTCCTGTCCCCCCTGTGGTGGATCCTGTCTCCGCCCTGGGTGGCTTCTGTCCCAGTCCTGGAACGGCCCCTGCAGCGAAGGTGAAGTTCTTGATGGGCCTCTTCTCAAAAGGGCTCAGCTCAAAATTAATATGAAAAGGTGGGCGAGTAAGTAAGTGAAGGGATGGGTGAATGGATGGATGAATTAGTGAACGGGTGAATGGCTGAATGAAAGATTGAATAAATGGATAACGAGAGAGGATGGATGGATTGATGAGTGAGGGAAAGGATGGAGAGAAAATGTAAATAGCTGGATGTATGGGTGGAAGGGTAGCTGGATGATGGATGAGGGGAAGGATGATGAATGAGGAGAAGGATGGATGGATGGATGGACGGAGGGGAAGGATGGATGGATGAGGGGAAGGATAAATGGATGAGATGGATGGATGGGTGAGGGGAAGGATGGATGATGGATGAAAGGAAGAATGGATGAGGGGAAGGATGGATGATGAGGGGAAGGATGGATGGATGAGGGGATGGATGGATGAGGGGAAGGAAGGATGGATGGATGAGGGGAAGGATGGATGGATGAGGGGATGGATGGATGGATGAGGGGATGGATGGAGGGGAAGGATGGATGGATGGGTGGGTGAAAGGATGGATGGATGATGAGGGGAAGGATGGATGATGAAGGGAAGGATGGATGGATGGATGGATGGATGATGAGGGGAAGGATGGATGGATGATGAGGGGGTGGGTGAAAGGATGGATGATGAGGGGAAGGGTGGATGGATGATGAGGGGAAGGGTGGATGAATGATGAGGGGAAGGGTGGATGGATGGATGGATGATGAGGGGGTGGGTGAAAGGATGGATGGATGGATGATGAGGGAATGGATGGATGATTATGGGGTGGGTGAAAGGATGGATGGATGATGAGGGGAAGGGTGGATGGATGGATGATGAGGGGAAGGGTGGATGGATGGATGGATGATGAGGGGGTGGGTGAAAGGATGGATGGATGGTGAGGGGAAGGATGGATGGATGATGAGGGGAAGGATGGATGGATGATGAGGGAATAGGATGGATGGATGATGAGGGAAAAGGATGGATGGATGATGAGGGGAAGGATGGATGGATGATGAGGGGAAGGACGGATGGATGGATGGATGGATGGATGATGGGTGGGTGAAAGGATGGATGGATGGAGAGTGGGTGGGTGAAAGGATGGATGGATGATGGGTGGGTGAAAGGATGGATGATGAGTGGGTGGGTGAAAGGATGGATCAGTGGATTGGATGGTGGGTGGGTGAAAGGATGGATCAGTGGGTGGGTGGATGTGGGTGGGTGGATGGTTGGGTGGATGATGGGTAGGTAGGTGGATGAGTGAAATGATGGATGGATTGATGGATTGATAAGTGCAAGGGTGAATGAATGGACGTATGAGTGAAAGGGTGGATGTAAGGATGGATGAGTGAGTGAAAGGGAGGGTAGATGGACAAAAGGATGAATAGATGTGTGAAGGAGTGAAATGATAGATGGATGAGTGATAGGGTCAATGGATGGATTCATGAGTGGATGAGTAGATGGATGGATGAGTGGATGGATGGATGGAAGGAAGGATGGCTAAGTGAAAGGGTCGATGGAGAGAGAAAGGGAGGATGGATGGATGACTAAAAGAGTGGATGGGTGGAAGGATTAGTAAGTGAAAGGATGGCTGGATTGGTGAAAGGGTAAATGGCTGCATGGATGAGTGAATGGATGGATGGGATGAAGAGTGGATGGATAAGTGTACAGACGGATAGGGTAAAAGGGTGGATGGATGGATGGATGGATAATGGAGGATGAGTGAAAGGATGGATGAGGGGATGGATGAAGGGATGGATGAGTGAAATGATAGATGGAAGGATACATGATGGATAGGTTTGCAAATGGTTGAATTTGTTTGGAAATGGCTGGGCTTACTTATATACTATTGCGCGACCTCTGATGTGTCTGTAAAACGTACCTATTGTCCTGAAGTTTTGTCCTGAATTTTGACCTCCTGTCCTGAATTTGTGTCCTGAATTTTGACACTTTGTCCTGAATTTTTACACTCACCGTCCTGATTTTGCACCAATGCCAGTTGGTCACCCTATTGGAGCCGCGAATCACTCTTCATCGTGGTAACACCCGCCGGGCATTTCTGAGCGCGGCAGAAAGCCGCAAGTTACCTCACAGTGCCACAGTGCACATTGCAAAGTGCCTTTTAGAGCGGCAGGAGCCACGAGTCGCCTTTCCAACGCGGCAGGACTTAGGAGCCGCGAATCACTCTTCATCGCGGGAACACCCGCCGGGCATTTCTGAGCGCGGCAGAAAGCCGCAAGTTACCTCACAGTGCCACAATGCAATGTGCCTTTTAGAGCGGCAGGAGCCACGAGTCGCCTTTCAGTGCGGCAGGAGCCGCAAGTTGCCGCCTAGTGCGGCGGGAGCTGAAAATTGCTTTCATGTGCGGCAGGAGCCGCAAGTCACCTCCTAGTGCGGCGGGGGCCGCAATTTAGTTTATATAAGAAAGCTGCGATTTGTCCCCAACGCGGCAGGATCGCAGGGCGTTATTGAGTGCCTCACAGTGCGGTGGGAGCCGAGTGTTGCCTTCTGCTAGCTGCAGGTTTCTTGTGCGGCACAGACCGTGTGAGCCGTGTGGGCTCCTCATCGCGGAAGGGGGCAGCAAAAAGATTGCCGTGTGTGGCAGAAAAGCCATGAGTTCCCTCCTTCCTGTCAGTTGCTGCAATTCATTTTGAGAGCAGCAGAGCAAGTACCCTGTGAAGACACGGTGAGGAGCTGCGCTGCATTCATGGAGAGTCTGTGAGTACAGGAGACGGTGGTCTATGTAAACAAAGGCGTGGCGGTGGATGAAGCCTATCACTGGCATTAGTAAATAATTAAAAATTTGCAAACATTCGTGACAAGAATTTTCAATTCTATTAAGGACTAGGAGGCGAGGATTATGCTTTCTCATTTCTTTAATGAAATGCTCAGCAGCCAATAAAAAAACAGAACTACAAATCCCATGAATACCTGGGAACAACCATAGAGTATACACTATATAAGCTCCAAACACTAGTCCTTCTTCCTCTTTCTTTGGGTAATCAGGTCCACATCAAAAAACAATCCCAGGTACAGTAACAATAAAAGTTCCAAACAAGCTGCCGAAATCCAAAGGATCCTGTAGCAGAAGATGGAGGCATCCTGGGTCCGTGAACAAGGAGGAAGAGGAAACTCTCGAGGCAGAATAACCATATCACTTCTGGTCAGAACCTGCAAAAGACATATAGCCGTAATATCCGAATAATGGAGAAACTAATCAAAGTAGATCAGGGGGGGGAAAGAAACAAGGAAATAACAACTGCAACAGTATGCAATATTGTACAATACATGATAATGCAACATAGTAACAATAGGGTGGGATAATCCTCGCCTCCTAGTCCTTAATAGAATTGAAAATTCTTGTCACGAATGTTTGCAAATTTTTAATTCTATGTCAGGACAGGAGGCTCCGATTATGCTTGTTTAAAGCTCGTCCACCACAACAGAAGCAATACTAACAATTGGTTTATAGTAAAATTGTTTAAAAACAGAATCCGAAGACCAGTCTGCAGCCTTCATAATGTCAAATAGAGTAACACCCATGGAATAAGCCTTGGAGGCCATTGCTCCCCTAGCAGAATGTGCCCCAAACACAGAAACATCGATGCCCGCTTCAGACATGAGCCAGCGCACCCAGCGAGACAGAGTAGCCGGTGCAACAGGACGGAAAGGCTTTTGTAAGGCGATCAACAACTGACCCTGCATGTCAGAGCGTAAAGAAGCAGTACTCACCTCGTAATCCTTCAAACACTGGACAACACAAAGATTGGAGTGATCCGGAAAAGAAGGATACGTTATGGAAGAGGTGTTGGTTTTAGTTCTCCTAGAGAGTGTGAAAGTAACACCTTCAGGGGTGAAACAGCGACCCGCAAGGTCTAGAGCACGAATATCCGAAACACGTTTGCAAGAAACAAGACACAGTAACATGGTCAGTTTTGCAGACAACTGTTTGCGGGACAACAAAAGATTAGTAGGCCAGGCCTCCAAAAATTTCAGAACAATCGAAACATCCCACAAAGAGACATATTTCGGTGTGGGAGGTTTCGCGAGGCGAATACCTTTCAAGAGTTTGGAAAGCAAATGGTGTTCACCAACAGGTTTACCATCGACGTGGATATGGCCCGCCGAAATGGCAGAACGAAAACTACTAACGGTTCTGTAAGCCAAGCCAGAAGTGGCCAGAGAGGTCAGAAAATTAATGACTAAACTGATATCCGCTGAAACGGGATCAACCTCCCGTTGAACGCACCAATCACTCCAGCGTTTCCAGGCTCCTCGATACCGCTTGTGGGTATTGGGAGACCATGCGTTACTAATGAAGGTGGCAGCGTCGCTAGAAATGCCTGGGACTGACCAACGTTCCCCGAGATTCGCCATGCCAGCAACTGGAGAGTGCCGGCGAGAATGAGGGGATGCGGATCTCCGAGGGGATCCAGCAATAGATTCCTCTTCGGGGGAAGAAGGAGAGGAGGAGCACAGCACATTTCCAAGAGAACCGGGAACCACGCTTGAGCCTTCCATAAGGGAGCAATCAGAATCAGCTCCGCTCGAAATCGTTTGGTGTAAGCAAGGACTCTGGGAAGCATCATGAACGGGGGAAATGCATAACATAGAGTCGACGGCCATTGCTGGAGAAAAGCATCCGTGGCCAGTGCTAAGGGGTCCGGTCTCCAGCTGTAAAACCGGGGAAGCTGTGCATTGAGGCGAGAGGCGAAAAGATCTAGGTGACACTGGCCCCAAAGTCGAAGAATGGCACGGAAGACTCGAGGGTGAAGTCTCCAGTCGCTGAAGTCCCGAAGATGTCGGGAGTGCCAATCCGCAACCTGATTGTCGCGGCCCGGGAGATATTCTGCAATAACCGTGATCTTCCGGTGGAGGCAAAAATGCCAAAAATCCTTGGCAATCTCCGCTAATATCTTGGACCGTGTCCCGCCCAGTTTGTTGATATAGCGGACTGCCGAAACATTGTCCATCCTGAGAAGAATGCAACAATTCGCCTGTAGAGGGGAGAAACACCGAATCGCAAAGGAACCCGCTAGGAGTTCCAGGCAATTGATATGGAGAGACAACTCCTGAGGAGACCAACGACCTCCTGTCGAAACTGACCCGCAACGGGCTCCCCAACCCCATCGACTGGCATCCGATTCGATTACCAGTTCCGAAAAGAAGGCCCTGCGCCTCCGGACCTGCCTCAGAGGTGGCCAACTCCGCTAACTTTGGATCCAGTTTCAGGAGAATGGATCGACGACGTTCTGCTGAAATGGCACAATTAACGTTCCCAAACATGCAGACGGCCCTCTGTGCCCATTCGATGAGTTCGTCAGGGTTAACTGTCGCCGAGGCTTCCTTGGCCTTGAAACCTAGGTCCAGGATCTTGGATAGGGGACCCAACATGTCCATTAGCTTGTCTTGACAAGACCGCCAGGAGCGGTCCAAGCCTTTCTTGGGGTCTTTAGAATATTTTTTAAGGTAGGTGACCATCATAGGGTCCACCTCCGGGGTCTCAGCAATATGGTCTGCCAGGTCAGGTCTCGGGCACTCAGAGCGAAGTCGAGCCCGGACAGGCGCCTCAAAGGGTTGGCGAACATGCGCCTCCAGATAAGCCGCCACCGCTGGAGCGGGCAACCATGACGTGGAATGTGGATGGACAATGTCCTCAGGATCGAAAGTGAGAGTTACCAGGAGACTTTGCGGATTTTTGAGAAGGAGGCAACCAGCCCTGATGAATTGCATATTCATTAAGATGGCGTTTAAGGGGATTAATAGCCCTTACCAGTGCCTTGTTAACTGAAAGTTGAACACCCTTATCCAACTCCTCCACTAAGTCATATTCAAGAGAAGTATCTTCCTCCTCATCATAGTAACAGTCTTCATCTGCGTCATAATACTCAGCCATTGCAACAATATGCAAAAGTCAATGCCCACAAGACTGTAGTAAATATGGAGTATCTGAAATACCAGTAAAGGGGGAGTGTGAACCCCAAGCAGGCTTAAACTGAGGTAAAACTCAATGAAAACAATTTTGAATGTGGAGGGAGATAAGCCTGCCGACAAAAAACACTCTAGGCAGAGCCTATGCAGAAGAATAATACAACCGAAGCACTTTCCTGTGCTCCGGCGTCAAGTGGGGTCAAAAGTTCAGGGCTGTGGGCTTGAACGCAGACAAACGGCGGTCCTTCACTCAACCGGCAGGAGGACCTGAGAAGAAAAGCCTCGAGCCGGAAATAAAGCAGCGCGCATGCGCGACGCTGCAAAGCCACAGAACAACACCGGCTCGAGAGCGCTCGCGCTCCCAATGCGAACCGCGGACCCCTGCTCCCGCTCCACTGAAAGCGACCGGCACAAGCGGCCAGGCACTGGGAGGCAAGCAACGCGCTCCCAACAAACACGCCGCAAACGGACGAGAAAAGATTACCGGCACACCGAAGGGCGGACCGGAACACAGTATACACAAGCCGCGCGCAGGTATCACAAAGCAGCGCAAGATAAGGCAAGTGCATAAACAACAACAATAATAAGTCACAACAACAATATAAGCAGTATAAGGTAAATAGACTTAACTGGCTGCGGAGCAGCAAAGAAAGAGGAAGAAGGACTAGTGTTTGGAGCTTATATAGTGTATACTCTATGGTTGTTCCCAGGTATTCATGGGATTTGTAGTTCTGTTTTTTTATTGGCTGCTGAGCATTTCATTAAAGAAATGAGAAAGCATAATCGGAGCCTCCTGTCCTGACATAGAATCTCAGTTACATTGCCATCTGTATTGCAAGTGATATTCACCATATACTTAAAAAAAAATAGAGAAGACAGGCACGGATCACTGCTGGAGGTTCCTGCTTGAGTACAGTTTTGAGTACTGCTTACAGAGATTTTGTCACTTAAATCCAAGAATGAAAGGCCGGAGGAGCTATCGAGCAAAACAGCAAGGGGGTAAAAATCGATACAAAAGTCAGGGGTCATTTTAACATCCAGCAAGGGGAAAAGTAACGGCAAGAAGTGCAACAAAGGTGCAGTAAGGGAATTAAAAATGCGCTCAGGAAAAAATAAAGCCGCCCAGGACCAGGTCCAGGACCAGTGGGAAGGCCTCTCACAAGGGAATCAGAGATACCCAAAGAGGCTAAGGAAAGATTCCCCCAGACAGAAACAACAGGATTTAAAAATACCCCGGAATGACATAAATGAAAAGAACGTAAATGAAAAGAACGAAAATGAAAAGGAATCTCCCAGTAAGGCTTCTGCAAATGGTCAAACAACTCAATCCACAATGGGAGAAACATTTGATCGCCGTGGAGTCAGCAACCAAAATTCCTCCCTTTTGTGTGTGTGTAGAAATGTAGGCATTAAGATGAAGTTTTCCATTTTGCACTTCCTCAAAGTGTACTAACGTCATTAAGGAATATATTCAACTATGGCATGTGGCCCATAGTGAAGCAGTCAGAAATATGCAGCTAAGGGGGCGTTTTTGAAAGATGAGACGAAAACAGCAGTTTTGAGACATTCAAAAGTCAAATATGTGATTGTGGGAATTTGTAAGCACACGATTGAGTCAGCATGCTTTCTAGCAACTTCACCCAATATTTAATTTGGTTGTCTTTGCAAATTAAGGAGTAGGCCTCTGTAATTAAAGACACCATAAAGAACTGTGAATGTGCAATGAGCCAGTTTTCTCTAATGCATAGGACTTTAACTTATCAGTAAGAGATCAGCGATATTGGCACAGCAAGAATTACCCATACACGAGGCATGGAGCATATATGTGGTTTGAGGCCGGAAAGAATGCGAGTATGTTGAATGTGGATAAGATTGTTAGGATTGCGATGTGTAAACCCGGAGCGTGTAGTGTGCCAATTGATTGAGAAAAAGATCAGTGGAGGCACATCTTTACGCCTGGGTGGAGGTATAGAGCATGTATGAGAATCTGTACTCTTTTAGAGAGTTGGTGGTGTGTAAGAATCAGAGCCAGAACGAGGACTAAGGAATTAGAGTGGCACATCAGGGAAACAAAATTGACACACAGGAATCAGAGAAAGAGAGTATCAAAGTGAGAAGATGGCCACACAACTTGTCAAAATACAACACATTGAGGAAATAAACAGCTAGAGGCAATGGAACTTAAACATGCACGGAATATTCCATCGTGTGAGGACCAACCAGCACAAATACCGTTTGTTTTGGTCTGACCACCTATCCTATCAATAACCTATACACATTTACTGGGCGTTATTATTCAGAGTAACTAATCAGAGTGGTAGGGAACACCTTCCGGTCAAGGCATTCATTACTATACAAGTAGAATGTAATATTCTTAAAGTTGGTGTTAAAGGTTAAGAAAAAACATTTGCAATATAATTCTACCACTAAAGGTGTCCTACGAGCACTTTAGTTTACTGAATAAGTATGACAGCAAATGTGTTATGGGCAGTTATACGTAAATGACAACTATGTATCCTACCTCTCGTCTCTCACAAAATGTATAAGGGACTAATATGCCTCTTTTGATCCAACATTTGGTGTTATAACTCGCAGAGTCGGTCTGTTAAATAATTGATTATTATGAAGTTAAGAAAGTTTTCAAAGATACTAGAGGATGTAAAACGTATTGAATGTAAAACAGGGAAACCTCAGTAAAAAATCTTGGATGAAAAAGTGTATTTTAAAAAAGTTGCCAGGAAATGGTGAGATGTAGAAAGCAGAAGGTGATAGTCATAGGCAAAAGATAATTATAATTTGTACGAGCTTGAAGAATGGCCAAAAACCTGGAAGAGGACAAATGTAAAATGGGAGCACAAGCATTCCATATGCATTAATGATAATTTCCTTAATGGACTGTGTAGACAAGGGCTTTGCGAAGGTGGCATTACGGTGCCTGATTTCCTAGGTTATCAAAAATATGATAATTCCATGGAATCAGATTGTTTTAAGGGAACAAAAAGTGGGAAACGGCCACTACAACGAGGCCGTTTCAACGAAAACTTATGCATTACAACGCATGCGTGGTTACAACGACAGCCTTTACCACGCATACTTTTACTACGAGGTACGTAGTAAAGGTATGTGTGGTAAAGGGTACATATAAAAAAAGGGGGTGGGGGGCTTCCCCCCCCCCCAAAAAAACACTCACCTTTAGATGTGATGTGATCGGCATCGCAGAGGAAGGAAACAGCCGTTTTTTTTTTACTTATGACGTCACCACGCTAAAATACGTGGAAAAAGATAGGCGTGTAAATAGCATTCCGTTGTAACGCATGCGTGGTAAAGGCATGCGTTACAACGGAGTTCGTTAAAAAAACATACAACCGAATAGGAACACAATTAAAGGGGCAGAACTGCCTATAAACTTTGCTGTGGGCTTGCTATCCTCATCTTCAGTTTGGCACCCTTCAACCTGCAGTTGGTCCAAAATAGACCGGGAACCTCATTTAAGGTGATAACTTCGTAATAAAGGATAATTTATTAGTAAGCCTGCAGCGCGAGACCACTGCTTACTAAATTAATGTATTGATGTTAATCTTATTAACATTTAAAAAATGAGGATTTTGATTTTTGCCCGTGAAAAATGTTACGAAATTATGTTTATAAGATTGAAATACATTGGTATCGTTCATTTCCTTTATGAAGCTCGCATTCTAGGCTCCTAGAACATTTAGCAACAGCATTGTGATTGGGCTACTAGGATGGCATAAAGAGTTTATGCTATTTTCTTTATATGGAATTAGCAACTCTGCCTCTAGTGAGAGCGGATGGTGGGGAGGTGATACCGATATGTTAGGGTGAATTATCTACAAGCAAATGAAGTTGGCAGATGTCAAGCATCGTGCACAAAAGGAAATCGCAAGTTTCAGATCAATAGATGTTAGTATCAGGCCTCATGAGGGTCGGTGTATTGTGTAATGTGAAACAGCCTGGATTATATTTCTGAGAAGAAACCATGAAGCCTGATGCAGAACTTAAAGGTGATGCTAAGGTATAGTAATTACCTTGGCACCAGTCATTGTCATCATAGATCCTAAAATGTGCTATGGCCTAATTTTTTTTTGTCAACTCTGTTTATTGGCATGTGTTTTTTAAACAAAGAGAACAATTCAACATTGCAGTAGGGGCAGCATTATAGACAGTTTAGTTCTTCAGCCATGCCAGGCCTGAATTACCCTATCGCCGTGACATAATCATAATGCATTATGACTTTACACACAGGTAATATGCACTACCGCCTTGGGCGCCAGAGAGTGTCCACAGTATAGAGGGGTCAATGCGCCCTAGCCTTGTAGAAAGTGACAAATCATATATATATATAACAACTTACAAAAAAAACGTTTGTAACAGAACAGAAACGATAAACTGCGGCATCGTTACATAGGTGTATTACTGATCGTCCACATGCCCAACCCCCGAGCCCCGCCCCCCATGTGCTATGGCCTAATCACATGCAGACTGGTTAATGACCTAACTAGGTACAAGGTTGGGCTGGGATAAAAGTTCAAAACGAGGACAGAATATGTACTTGTTTTCTCTGAGTGGAACATATACAACCTGTCTGTGATTCCTTCAAGCACAGAAGCTAATAGTGATGCCTATATTTCTGAATTATCCAATTAAAAAAAAAAAAAACATTTTTATTGACTTTTCCAGTGCGAAATCATACAACAAGCATGTCAGTATCGAGCAACACACCCACCCCCCTTACCCCGCCCTCCCCTCCCCACCTCCAGGACCAGGCATAGTGTCTTCTTTCCGATAATTCAGGCAAGTCCTTCTCCCAAGTCCACACTGATACCAGCCCCAGTTTACAAACCCATTTCTGTTCAATGGAGAAAAGAGACCCAAGCCCCCTTACCAAATCAAAGCCCTCCATCCAGTCCATGATGACGGCGCCATTTGCCCCACACCCTACCAAACTTCTTTGGGCACCCCCTCACCTTATACGTGACTCTTTCGGCCCTGAATTATCCAATTTTAATCAGAAATACTGTCTGAATATTTTTTCAGCAGGATCTTACTATGGACCCAAGGTAGGAGGTGAAATGAAGGCGGATGGGCCTCCTCTCTAGGATCTCTGAAGACCAGAGGAAAGCTAATGAATGTTGGACCAACTGCTGCCTCTGATTCCAGCTGCCGGTCTGCAGATTCACAACTGACAGGGAAATACAGGTCTCCACTTACAGCATGAGAGCTGATGTCAGCATGCTCTAGTAACAAGCACAGAGAGTGTGGCTTGGGTGGTTAAGGGAGAGGAAGACTTGCCACAGTGGAAGGGGTTGGCGAGGGATGGTGGCAGGACAGGGGTTTTTAATACTGTGATGTTGAAGGAGATGGTTAGTGGCGGTGGTAGAATTTTAGGAATTTTGTTTAATAGGTAAATGGGGTATACTGTCAAACTTGGTATGATGACAGAATTTGCTTAATGTATTTTAGTGGGAGATAAGCGTGATGGCAAGTATATGGGGGGTGTTTGGAACAGCACAAAGGAGTATCTAAAGTGCAGGGAATGAGGGCGGTGGGGCCTCTACTACTGAACAGCTGAAATGATCACAGGGAGAGAGTTGGGACATACACAATATAAAACTATAGGGGTGTAGCTGTCAATAACGTGGAGTTATCTATGATGCTTCATGTAACCTCATAGACAACTCAAGCTTTGCCTTGTTGTGTATTTGATATGGCTTGGAAGCGCTCTGTGGAAATTAACACTATTATTGACAACTACGCATCTAAATTCTGTTTATTTAATTCAGACATTTCGTTAAGCACCTTGCCATGATAAAATAAGTTCTAGAGAAAAGGAAAGGTGTAGTTCCCCCTAAAACTTTTTAGATAGGATATTATATGAGAGACATGAATGCCACTAGAATACTAGTAAGGTTAATACAAGAAGATGGAAGTTCTACCGCAGTGAGTATCATTACACACAATGAGTACCACGTGAATTGAAAGGGTATCTGTTACAAAAGATGTAACGGCTAAACCTCCTCAAGAATGTTGGGAAGACTGAAGGTGAGAAAAAAAATTGCATCAATATGCTAATGTCTAAATCACAGTGAGTCCTTAGTGTACAGACAGTGCACTTTCTTTGCTTCCCTGCACTACTAATTCTGGATACAGATAGCATCATCACCACATGCACACATTCAGCTTTACCTTTCATTTTTTGTGTCATATTATTCAGAGTGGGACACAACTGAGGGGCTCTGTATGTTAAAGCTTGGAGTTCATAAGAAAACTTCATAGGTGGTTCCAGGTTGGCATCTTCATATCTAAGAACACAATATTGGGGATTATTAGCAACATTGCCAAACATCATGATTTTCAATTGCATCACTTCATGACAGACAATACTTGTATTTAGTATTTGTAAAGCACACAACTCACCCACAGAGGGATATTCCAGTGCTAGACCGAGTCAATAACTGGTTCAGATTAACAGCCTAAAGTGGATACAGCCATGTCTTCAACTTTTTCTGAAAGTCAGCAAATCCCACACAGTGATCCTGAGGGAGCCTATTCCAATGAGTGGTGGGAAAAAAATTAAAAGAGCATCCACCAAGCCGGGATTTCATAATTCTTTTACAGGATATTAATGCCTTACTAGCTGATCTGAGATTCCGAGTAGATTTGTAAAAATTAATTTTACTTAGCAACAGCCTTGGGTTGTTACCATAAAGTGCTCTGTGTGTTTGGCACAGTAACTTAAAGATGGCTCATCTGCGGACTGGTGGCCAATGAAGCTGGTCTAGGCAAGACGATGCTAAGCTCCATTTACCTACATTGGAAATACGTTTGGCAGCTGTATTTTGGATGGTTTGAAGCCTTGAGAACAAACCATAGGCCATGCCAACATATAATGCATTTCCATAGTCAATTCTACTCAGGATCAAAGCTTGGATTAGGTTCCTTCTGCAAGATTCTGGGATCCATTGGAACATGTTCATGGGGATAAGCAGCAGTCCAAAACGAATCCTTTGTCCGAGAAATTAAGCAAAAAAGAAAACTCCTCCCTTCACTTGGCCCCCTGCCCTGACAGGTAGTTTACTTACAGTCAATGCAATATAGATTGTGCAGATCCATATTAGACAAGCATTGGCAACTCCAATATGTCTGGCTTATGAATGAAAGTGCCTCTAATGTCACTGATGAATGTAGAAACTCAACAAGTCATCAAACATGCAATTGGTCACTAACCCTTGCACTCACATGTCCATTCATCAGTCTACTGACTCATCCTTCCATTCACTCTCAAACAAATGCAATAAAACACATGCAAAACAAAACATAAAAGCAGGCATTCATTTTGAAAAGGTATTGAAAATAATGATTCACTGACAAAATATCAAATCCATTATTATCATGGTATATAAATATTGAGTCAAAAATATCTAACACAAAAATATTGTTTCTTTAAACTTATAATGTAAATGACAAGTACTATTCCCACTCCAGTTGGTGCAACAGTAGGGAAAGTGTTGGAATGTGGAGGGGTAACATTTACGATTCCCACTCCAGTCTGTGCAACAGTAGAGGAAATGCTAGACTCAGGAGGGGTAACATTTACTATTCCCACTCCAGTCAGTGCAACAGTAGAGAAAGTGTTGGATTGCAGAGGGGTAAAATGTACTATCCCCACTCCAGTGTGTGCAACAGTAGGGAAAAGGTTGGACTCAGCAGGGGTCACAATGTACTATTCCCACTCTAGTCTCTGCAACAGTCGAGAGAGAATAGTTCTCTTCTAACACATAAAATATTTTAAGAACTGTATTAAATAACAACAAATATAAATATGTTAATATAAATATTTATGTCTATGTAAAAAACTAATTACATATTTATGACCATATTTAATAAATATTATAGATTCAAAAAAATAATATTAATGTAATGAAAATACCACACTATATTTTCATAATTTAGTCAATCAATCAGTGGCTGGCATAGCGCAACTGCTCAACTGTAAGGGTCTCAAGGAGCTGGGGGAAGTAGCTGCTGGTCCAACGAGGGCGCTATGGTTCAGTCGAAGAGCAAGTCTAGAGCTTCTTCCTGAATTGAGGCACTGACGGAGATTGCCTGAGGTGGAGGGGCAGGGTGTTCCAGGTCTTTGCTGCGAGGCAGGAGAAGGATTTTCCTCTGGCTGTGGTCTTGCGGATATGTGGGTTGGAAGCCAGGGCCAGTTAGGCGGAGTGAAGGTCTCTGGGGGGGGCGTGGAATGTGAGCCGGGCATTGAGGTATGCAGGTGTTGTGTAGGGCTTTGTAGGTGTGTGTGTGAGGAGCTTGAAGGTGATTCTTTTGTTGACTGTGAGCCAATGGAGGTCTTTTAGGTGACTGGAGATGTGGCTAGGGTGGGGATGTTGAGGATGAGTCTGGCAGAGGCATTCGATGTTTTGCAGTTTCTTGAGGAGTTTTTGGGTGATGCCGGCGTAGAGTGTGTTGCCATAGTCGATTCTGCTGCTGACTAGTGTGTGAGTGACCGTCTTTCCAGACTCAGTGGGGATCCATGTGAAGATTTTTCAGAGCAGGCATAGCGTGTAGAAGCAGGAGGGAAACAGCGTTTAAAATGCTGTAAACACAATATGGTAACTTTGTAACACGGTCATTATAACGCATGCCATTACATCATAAGTCGTATCAATGACTTGCTGTAGGGGGCATGCAACACCAGGAAATGTGTTGGATTTTAAATCCAGCACCTTCCCAGCTGTTGCGCAAACAGCAGCAGGAATAGTAATTAATACTATTCCTAAGTCCAGCGCGCCCCCTACAACAAGTCAATGAAACGACTTGCAATGTATGGCACGCGTGTATTAATGCTTTGTAAAGCCATGAGTAGTGAATGTATGCAATGTAACGTTATACATTCAAGCAGGATGATGAGACAAAGTTGATCTGGTGGTTCATTGTGAGCGAGGAGTCCAGGATGATGCTGAGTTCTGCGTGTGGTCTGTCAGTGTGGGGTGAGTTCTAAGTGATGTGGGCCATCAGGGGTTCTCCCAGGTGGAAAGGGTGGAGCCCATGATGAGGACTTCGGTCTTCTCAGAGTTGAGCTTGAGGCAGATGTTCCTCATCCAGGTGGCAACAGCCTTCATTCTGTCGTGAAAGTTGTTCTTGGCGACTTTGGGTTTGTTGGTGAGGGAGAGAACATTAGGGTGTCGTCGGCGTAAGAGATGATGTTGAGCCCGTGGTTCCTTAGGATGGCAGTGAGTGGCGCCATGTAGATGTTGAAAAGCGTGGGGCTCAGAGAGGAGCCCTGAGGTATTCCACAGCTGATCTGTCTAGGTTCCAAGAGGAACGGAGGTAGTCTGACTCTATGTGTTTGGCCGGCAAAGAAGGAGCGGATCCATTCCAGGGCTTTGTCGCCGATGGCGGCACCATGGCGTCTTGTGCATAGGGCACAGTGATAGACGTTTTGAATGGTTTGAAGTCTGTGAAGAAGTTGGTTTGGTATGCTGGCGTAGAGTGCATTGCCGTACTACAATCTGCTTGTGATGAAAGCCTGGTGTCCACTGAAAGGCTCTTGAAAATTTTACGCAAATTACCGAGGATGTGGAAGCATGTGGAGGTGACAGCGTTGACCTGGGACTTCATGATGTGGGTGGTGTCCAGGATGAGGCCTAGGTTCCTATCGTGGTCAGTTGGGATGGGTGTGGGTCTGAGTTTGGTGGGCCACCAGGTGGAGTCCCAAGTTGAGCTCCTATTTCCAAAGAACAGCATTTCAGTTTTGTCCGTGCTGTGCTTGAGGCAGTTTTCTTTCATCCAACAGCCCACACTGGTCATGCATAGTTTGAAGTTTGTCTTGGTGGTGACTGTGTTGTCTGAAAGGGAAACAATGAGCTGCGTGTCATCAGAGTAGGGGATGATGTTAATTCCATGGGATCGATGTTAGCCAGAGAAGTTATGATCATATTGGAAAGTTTAAGGCTGAGTGATGATCCCACTGGGACTCCTCAGATGAGGTCCCTAGGATGTGATGTGAATGGTGTGAGCCTAACTTGTCATGTTCTTCTGGAGAGGAAGGAAGCTATCAATTGAGTGTTGGTCCTTGTATTTCCACTGTGCACAGATGGATGCAGACATGTTTGACTTTGGAGCGCCGGTGGTAGGGCGCCCTACGGTCTCCATTAGGTCAGGCCTTGGATATTGGGAGAAGCGTGGGGCCGTTGGCTAGGCTCAGCAAGACAGTCCAACAGGAGCAACAAGGCAGGAAAAACACAATTGGTGAAGCAAGTGGAGGGGGTCAAATACTGACAGAAGGGCCCAGGATGCAGAACAGAGCAGTAAGAGAATCATAAGATGCAAAAAGGAGCAATTGAGAGGCACAAATAATGCAAAAAAAGAGCACTTAAACAGAGATAGGGGCCAGACAGAGCAGATGGCATAAACAAAGAAAGTGCATGTACTAAGTCGGGGACAGAATGAGCAGCTAACAGGAAAACAGCAGGAGACAAACACCAACATGAGTCAAAACGGCAAGGTGAGATCAAGGTTGCACTGAAGCAGAAGAGAGATGTCTAGGTGTAAGATGTAAAACCATTGCCTACTACAGTATAGTCTGTGAGATTCCATGTAACAAAATACCTGTCTAAAGCGTTTAGCATGGGAAATAGCCACTGCAACGCTGCCGTTTTCACGCATAACCTCAACCACGCATAGCCTTTACCACGCAATCCTTTACTATGAGATATGTAGTAAAGGCATGTGTGTTAAAGGTACAATTAAAAAAGGGGGCCTGGGGGGTCTCCTCACCAAAAAAAACACGTGTGTTTCAAAAAGGGGGCTTGGGGGGTCTCCCCCTCCCAAAAAAACCCACACCTGTTACCGTCGTTTTCTGTTTCAGTTGTTGAAAGATGTGGAGGTAATCGGCGTCGTCCGAGGAAACGGAAAGACACTACCGCTTCCTTTTTATGATGTGCAACGCACCTCGGAAGAGCTTGAAGAGGAGAGGAAGTGGAGAGGTAAGGTTTCTTTTAGTTAAAATAAATAAATAAATAAAGGAATGAGGTGGTGGTGTCGCGT
Source organism: Lissotriton helveticus (assembly GCF_964261635.1). NCBI lineage: Eukaryota > Metazoa > Chordata > Amphibia > Caudata > Salamandridae > Lissotriton > Lissotriton helveticus. The sequence continues at coordinate 613,539,317 of NC_136073.1, read as the reverse complement.
AGGGGTACATTTTTAGGGTTCAGGGGAGGAGTATTTGATAGAAGGGTTAGTGAGTGGGGGAATTGCGCAGGGCAAGAGTTTTAGTGTTCCGGGCAGGGGTATTTCTTAGAAGGAATGGGGGCAGAGGGTCGCACAAGGGTACAGTGAAGGGGTATTATAAAAACAAAAAGAGCTGGAGGGGTGAGGGTGCAGGGGAGCATGAAAGGAATTGGGGCAGGGATCGGAGATAACTTTTACCATGAAAATGCCATTATCATGCATGGCTTTACAATGAAAATCATTGTAAAGGTATGCGTGGTAAAGGCATTTCCGTGGTAAAGGGTATGCATGGTAATAGCATTCACGTTGTAAAGCATGCGTGGTTAAGGCATGCATTACAACGGAATGTGTTGTAACATCATACAACCGTTTAACACAGTGTAATAACAATCTACCCTTAAAAGCTGTGTGCCTTTAGCACATAAGACCAACTTTCTTTGTCATGCATTTTAATTATGAACATATCTGACAATTTTTCCCAGTGCACTGATAAGGCACCCACCAATTAAAAATGGCTTGCCACTATACACAACACAGGCCTACAGAAGTGCACAGAAGCTGGCAACAATCAGGCATACATTTATAGCATTTAAAATATGAAAATAGTTTACAGTTGGCAAGAAAACACACAGACAGTTTATGTTAGTATGGCCTAACAATAATCATCACAGTGAAATTCTACTTCCCTGGATTGTTAGAGTGGGTGACCAACACTATAAATCTTGCCAATTGGGCTAATCTGTGGGATTACACGTAGTCAAATACCTTTCAATGGACTGTAACATAATGTGACAAAACTCCACTGTTGGGGGAGAGTGAGAATAACCACGGGGGTGTTGCTGCGCCCTCACCAGTGGACCTTGCCATCGTAGGATTGCCGCTACAGCCAGCCTCTCGCCGCCGCACTTTTTGTCAGCTAAAGTCACGTCGCACTGCGGAGAGCAGAGCTTGTGGGACTCCATTGCCCAGGATCCTCAGCGGCCGGAAGCCGCGCACCGTGATCTCGCGCCAGGAGGCGCATAAAGACCAGCGCTACCCCCGGCAGGGCGGGGGAGAGTGAGAATAACCACGGGGTGTTGCTGCGCCCTCACCAGTGGACCTTGCCATCGTAGGATTGCCGCTACAGCCAGCCTCTCGCCGCCGCACTTTTTGTCAGCTAAAATGCCGTCGCACTGAGGAGAGCAGAGCTTGTGGGACTCCATTGCCCAGGATCCTCAGCGGCCGGAAGCCGCGCACCATGATCTCGTGCCAGGAGGCGCATAAAGACCAGCGCTACCCCCGGCAGAGCGGGGGAGAGTGAGAATAACCACGGGGGTATTGCTGCGCCCTCACCAGTGGACCTTGCCATCGTAGAATTGCCGCTACAGCCAGCCTCTCGCCGCCGCACTTTTTGTCAGCTAAAATGCCGTCGCACTGAGGAGAGCAGAGCTTGTGGGACTCCATTGCCCAGGATCCTCAGCGGCCGGAAGCCGCGCACCGTGATCTCGCGCCAGGAGGCGCATAAAGACCAGCGCTACCCCCGCGTCGCGGGAGAAGCCTGGGAGAAGCCCGGGACAAGGGCGGGACTGTCTATGACAGTCATAGACAGGAAGAGACAGGGCTGGGCCATATATCCTGGCCAAAATAGTATCTGGTCCTTCGGAGCCTAAGGACATTTGAATCCGGTAAAGCGCCGACCTACATTATAGTTATAGACTTGTTTGTACTGCATCGGATACATATTTGGTTGTATTGTCACCCCAGTATTGTTAATCTTAGGTCATAGGTTAAACCATGCCAAGTGGCACAAAGGAAAAATTTATTTCGGGGGTTGGCCCTATTGATAATTATCTTGTGAAGATGGTAAATAAAATAAACAACGACAGGAGGGCCTCCTTGGGGAGGGGTAGTCCTCCCAATCTTAACCAAGATCCCCCGATCCTTTTGGAGAACCCCCCTGAGACCGTTACTCCCGATTTGGATCCTACTGGGGTAACTATGGTGGTAGCCCAGGTTCACACCGAGCCCCCAGTAGTTGATCTAAATATTGTAAGCGATGATAATGAAGAAGCATTGCCTATCACTAGACCTGTTAGAAACTGTAGGAAACAACAAAATAAAAAGGGGGGGAAGCATTCTAAAAGAAGGGTAGATACCCCCTTAGCAGTTCAGAATAACACTGATGAGTCAACTAAAGAACAGGATGAATGCAATGTGGTTAGTAACACAGTAAGTCCAGATCAATTTGCTGAACTACTTCGCTCTCTGCCGAAGTAAAAAGGTTAGGAGGGTTGCTGTCTAAACATATATCCATGGCTGACAGCACTAAACAGGCGGAAAAGGGCTTAGGAGGGCCAGAGCAAGGAGATAGAGTATTGGGACAGAGCAGGTAGTGAGAGTGGAAAACCAGCAGCTTTCTACCCAGCATTCAATTAGAACTGACCCAGTTACATCAGTCCCTACTACTGTAGTGTGTGTAGCCACACGACCAACTACAGTGCCTGACGTCACACCTAGCATTAACCCGGCTAGGAGATGTAAATCTATAAACCTTCCGCCGGAGTGCATCCCCTACGTAATCGTCCTAACTAATGTTCCTGCCCATGATATGCAATCTGCCCAGACACCTGAGGAATCGCAAGACTCCCTTAAAAACAAAACCGTGTCGTGGTTGAACATGAAGTGTGGTTTCCCTATAAAATTTGCCCCTGATATTATTACAACTAGAAGGGCAAATTGGATAGGGCCCTCCAGAAAGACGTGTAACGGGGACTGTGTAATTGTAAATTTCAGACACCCACAACATGTGGACACAGTTCTGTTAAGGGCCGCCTCCCTGATGTATGATGCTAATAGTATCTGTGTGCGACCTCTTGTTTTTTTTATAAGCAGCCCATAAGAGTGCCCCCACATAGTGCGAGAATTAGACCACATACTCCTGTCATGGCCCAGTCGCCGGGCTCATTTAAAAAACCTGGTGGAGAGAACTATTTTAACTATGGGCCTAACATTGCCACACATAATAGATTTGACGCACTTTCTGGTCTGGAATTGTGCGATTGACGAGAAGTTAGCGAGGGACCAAGAAAAGAGTCCTTTACAGGCTTGGTTTCCTCGGCACCTGATCACCCCACTTTGATTCCTCTCACTAACCACTGTAACCCCGTAATTATGTATAACTCTGAGGGGGAAACAGTCAAGATGTTAAGCTGGAACGTTGCGGGCTTGCGTTCCAAGAGAGAGGACTGTAACTGGCTGAATCTTGTCAAGCAACATGATATTGTGGCTCTCCAAGAGACATGGGATAAGGATTGTGATTTTTGGTTGGACGGTTTTACCTCGTATTTTGTCCCTGCACTAAGATCTTCAGCCGGGAGAGATAGAGGGGGGCTTGTGTTACTGGTATCTGTGAATGTAAGGGGGAAAATTAAAAGAGTAGACTGTGCCTCCCATAATTTTCTTATTTTGGAACTAAATCCCACAAATAACACTAAATTAATTCTAGTGAACTGCTATAATTCGCAGCAAGGGGATTCCCCAAATGAACATTTGGTATGGTTGACTGAATTTTTAAAAGATCATAATGCAAAGCAAACCACTTTCTGCCAATATATCTTGTTGGGTGATTTTAATGTGCATTTATGTAGTCAGAATTGCTTATTAATTGATAATGATGGGCCAGACTTCACATCCCCGCAACACTTTGAGCATTCCAGTAAGGGCGAAGCTCTGGAGAACCTTCTGTCTAATAACGATCTGTTTGAAGCAGGGTTTTCCGACAGAAGTACTCGTGTTGCCACCTATATAGGTAGGGATTGTGAAACAATAATTGACTACATATTTCTTTCCTCAGGACTTTTAAAATATGTTATTTCCTATAATGCCATACCGTCTTCTTTTAGTGACCACAATCCAGTGGTAATTGAGTTGATAAATGGTTTTTTTCTTTTAAACAAAACAGTTCCGACACTGGCTGCAGTGGAAGTTAAAGCCAGAGACCTGGGGAGGAGGTTAAAGTGGAGTAAGGTGGTGCCTGAGGACTTTTTTAATACCATTATTGTTAAGGCCGCTTACGATTTAAACATCTGCGGAGATCCCCTTTTAACTGCGGAGGAGGTAATAACCTCTTATGAAGCTATTTGTTCCCAAGTAGCCATAGAACTTACGTCCAAAAGCCGACCTACTAAAAATAAACCGGTAAAAGGCTGGTTTGACCATAAATGCACTAAATCCCATAATCTCCTCAAAAAAGCTCTTCAGGAACTACCAAGGAATAAAGCTTTGGTTGCTCAGCTTAGAAGAGAGTATACAAGAGCAGTTCATGAAAGGAAAAAGGAAATTAAACATGAAGCGTGGGAGGAGCTTATGGACAAAGCAACTTTAAAAGACTATCATTAATACGCCCCTGTTTTCTAATACACAGAATAACGTTTTAGAAGTAAATATAGCTGAGGAGGACTGGTTAAGCCACTTTGAACAAATCTATGGAAGCCATCTTGAGCTAGAAATCTTTGTGGCCCCAGCCTCAGAACATCCTGTCATGCCAGTAAGATTTCATCTCGCGGAAGTTGTTAAAGGAATTGAAGGCTCAGCTGAACGAAAGGCACCAGGCCCTGATGGGGTTCCCACAGATATGTACAAGGCAAACTAGTTGTACTGGGCAAACATCTTGACTAATGTCTTTAATACCTCGACCTGTGTAGGATTCCCTAAATCTTGGTCCCGATCGACAAAAATCCCAGTATTCAAGAAGGGCCAAAGGGGAGACCCCAGATGCTATAGGCCCATATCCTTGTTGGACTCTTCCATAAAAATCCTGGGGAAGGTCATTTTAGCAAGGATAACTGGGTGGGCTACTGACAACAACATACTGTCAGATGCCCAGTATGGCTTTAGAGCGGGGAGGAGTACGGAGGACCAATGTCTGAACCTACACCTAATAATAGCCAAATAGACTAAGGCGGCTAGGGGCTCTATTTTTTGGGGTTTTATGGACCTGTCCACTGTCTTTGACCTAGTCAATAGGTCAAAGCTGTGGACAATGCTCCTGGAGCTGGGCCTTGATCGGCCTCTTGTGTATTTTCTGGCCGAGTTGCACAAAGACTTGCACAAAGACTTAAATGCCTCAATTAGGATGACAAATGAGGGGAAATGCACGTCAAGTTTTAAGTCCGGTAGAGGGGTGCGACAGGGATGCATCTTGGCCCCCATGTTGTTTACGCTGTATATAAACTCGTTGGAGGTAAACCTGTTAACAGCGACTCCTGACATCCCACGCATGGGAGGTACACCGGTTCCGGTGCTCCTATATGCGGATGACGCTGTTTTATTAGCTAGGACCCCTATGGGTCTGCAAAGATTGCTGGACTCATTCGGGGACTTTATGAAAAGCCTGGATCTGGTAGTTAATTATGGCAAATCTCATGTCATGTCATTGGGGGCCTCAAGGAATAAAGTGAAGTCCTTTTACTGTGGCGGAGAAGTAATCTCCAGAGTGAAGGTATTTACCTACTTGGGAGTAGTTTTTGATGATAGGGGCTCATGGTCCCCACAGCTCTCAATAAAGGTAAATGCTGTGAGAAGTTCTTCAGCCGCAGTGTTAGGTTTTGCCAAAAGGTTGGGGGGGAAACCTTTTGAGGCGATTTTGGCAATTTATAAAGCCAAGACCATATCTATAGCACGGTATGGGGCATCAATATGGGATTTACCAAATCCGACCTAATACAACCAGAGGAAAATACATTTTTACGGTCCCTCCTAGGCCTCCCTCAATCCACAGCTACCCACTCTGTCCATCTTGAATTGGGGATAGGTTACATAGTAGATACAATCAAAATAGCCCCCATACTGCTTTGGATTAAAATCTGGCTGAATCCGAACCTTTCCCTAAATCATAAGATCCTAATGGACTGTATCAACCTTGACAATAGGAAAGAAATCCAGTGGTTGTCCTATATAAAAATGTTAGCCATGTATATGGGGCGACCTGAGATCTTTTCTAATCCAGAATCCTTATGCAAGGCGGACCTAGAGTGGGTAAAAATGAACTTCTTTAGGTTAAGGGAGGCAGAGCGGGAAGCAGCAGAACTAGGTAAAATATCGGTTAGGGGCCATGCCTTGGTTACTTTGTCATTAGCGATGTCACCCTATCTGTCTATAGTGACTAATTCTTTTCATAGATGGCTACTGACAAAATTCCGGCTTAACCAAATTCATTTTGTACTCTGGGATCTGGATGGTTGGAGAAAACCTGAAGATGCCGCCCCGTGTAAATGTGATGATTTTTCCCGCCAAGACACCATGCACTTTATGTTTTTCTGCCCTTTGTACCATGAGGCCAGGAAAAGGTTTATCCTTCCTCTACTAAAGAAAATGAATTTTATCCAATGTAAACCTGCCTTATTGTTTTTACAATTGTTGGAATCTCCAGTAACTATGTTTTGTGTTGCTAGCTTTCTTGCCGCGTCTGTAAGAAATAAGAGGGATAGACAGAAAGCCGCACAAGCAATCCAACCTTTTTAATACAATGACTTTATAGTTCAATCAATTGCTTTAATTTTTAGAAATGATTGTTAATATTGTTCTAATGAACTTGTATTCTTATCTTGTATATTACATTTTTATCAATTGTTAAAATTTTTAGAATATGTATAGCATACTTTTATGATTTTAAGTAATGGAATAAAGTGGTTTGACTGACTGACACTGTTTTAGGTCTTCTAACTTTACCGTATGTTTTTCACAATGAATAAGCCAGGCAACTTTTCATAATACACAGGCCAGACCTATGGTATAGGGCATAACATTTCCATGCATACCAATCAAGCCTAAAGCTGTTAACATTGGCTTGTCACCATAACCAACTCAGGCCTACTGTACAGACCGTAACCTTTCCCACAAAGCAACCTTCAGGCACACAGTCATAAAATTAAAAATGTATAGAAATTGCCCTTGGCATAGCAAAATAGTATCTCTCCTAACAGCACTCAATAATGATTCTCACTGTGTAAAACTTCTAAACTCCCGGTTAGTCGGGGGCAGGGCAACCAACACCAAAACCCTTGCCTACTAGGGAATCTATGAAATTCCATGTAGGCTTGAATTCTGAGTAATAACAATCGTCCCTTGAATGCCGATTTACTTTAACATATGCTTTGCACAATCAATACGACAGGCCCACTGATTTAATCATAACTTTTCATAATAAACAATCAGGCATATAGCCTTCATAACTGGTTGTCATCCTAACCCACTGGAGCACATTAAAGTGAGCAAAAGCTTTTCACAGGGCAATCAGGCAAAGAGTCATAAAAGTATACAAAATAACAGTTGGGAATACAAATTACTATCTCTCCTAAAACAGCCTAATAAGGATTATTGCAGTGCATTTCTTCCATTCCTACAATTTATTCAGGAATATCACCAACACCAAAAACCTTGCCTACTGCAGTAATCTGGGAAATTTTATATAATAAAGTGCCTGCCTACAGGCTTTACCACAGTGTAATAACAAACCATCCAATGAATAGCTTACTGGCTTTGTCATAACGGTTCACAATAAACAGATAAAACCTATGAAATTTGGCATACTTTTCCAATAATCTGATGAAGCCTTTAACATTGGCTTTACACTTTATCCAACACCAACCTATTCAAGTGCACATAAACTTACACACAGCTAAGGAATTACAAATATGTAGAAAAATAACCCTTGCAAAACAATATAAAATACCTCTCAATAGGGCCTTACAAGAATCATCACAGTGAAACGCACTAGGATTTGTCAGAGATGATGGTCAATGTCAAAACCCTTGCCTACTATGGTAATCTGTGAGATTCTATGCAACAAAATACCTCATTATAACACACAGTAAAATTCACACCTAAATGCAGATCGACTTTAACATATGCTTTTCACAATAAATACATCAGCGCGAGAACCTTTACTATAACAATTCGTAACAGATCAGGCCTGCAGCCATAATTATTGGCTTGTCAACATAACCAATTCAGGGCTGCTGCATACAGTAGAAACTTTGCCACAAGTAAAGGTTGCAATACATGCAGTCCTTTTGGTGGCACCACAGAAATTCGGTCCAATCAAACCCTGTACTCCGGGGGACCAACATGTGAGTGTAGCCTAAGTGACTCTCTCGGGTGATCTCTGAAAGGTCATTTTTGTTGATCAAGAAGGTTTGTGATAGTTGAACTGTCAAGCCAGACATTAAAATCCATGTAGTTTTTTGACAACACTCTTTCCATCTGTGCTTCTGCTAGAGTAAAACACCATATCTAGTTATCTAACACACTTTAATAGCATTTTAGTTTCATGTTTGTGACCAAAAAAATCAAGCTCAGGCAGCTGTTAGAAATGGAAAAATAATGTTGTACTATTTCTTCCAATTTCATATTAGGAAAATGAGCTAAATAATTTTGACTCAAAAAAAGAAACATTTATTTGCTGTACTGCAAACAAAACAAAAATAGGACAAATGTTGTGTGCTCGCTTCTTCCTCATCTGGTGCAAAATGCTTTATGTATTATGGGCCATTCCTTATTGTGCAAATAGGAAAATGGTGGCACATATGTGCTCCCTGTTCTGCGTCACTACAAACATTAACTAGCAGGTTCTGACTTTCAAAAAGGAGAACATGTGATATGGTCCCGCCCTTGCAAATGGTAACACAATGAAGATTAAATCCATACTGTGAGCTTTAGGATAACAAGACACGTTCACAAATAATATGTATCCAGTAATTGTTGTGTAGTGTGCTCTATGGAAATGATCGATACTACTGCACATTAAATATTAATCACCCGAAGAGATGTTCCAAACACAAAAATGCTATCTTGTTGTAAAGTGCCGTTTTTGGATGGCCATCCTCCCACTTTTTGCTGTTAGATGATGTGATAATTGATCTGAAAGTGTGCTGGGCCCTGCTAATCAGGCCCCAGCACCAGTGCTCTTTCCGTTAAACTGTAAATGTGAATTGGTACACCCAATTGGCAAGTACTTTGACACCCCTGTAAGGCCCTACCATATGGTAGGGAAGGGATGTAAAATGGGCACTATACCATGTCAGCCCTGTACGAGCAGATTGCCTGCTCAAGTACGACCCTAAACACACCATGTGTGACAGGGTCACCTCACTCCATTTAATATAGGTTAGCCACCCTATGGTAGTCCTCCTATAGCCCAGGAGGCAGGGTGCATCATGTTATATATGTTGCAATATATTTGCAAGCATGTGGTGATCGACGCTCCATAGGATAACATGGGATGGACACTGAACATCCCCAGATGTCAAGCTCCTTTATGGAACGGTCAATTTCCTTCTTGTTTGGTGTCAAACACTGTGCCTTTTAACCACTAATACAATGGTGGTGTTGAAGTTCAACCAGCATGTACCTAGGTGTCACTTTAGACAGAGCCCACCAAATTAAACCAGTGTTCTCGTGCCTTGGTGGGCTTTTTCGAGGGTTTGCCGCCAAGACAGAGATCTGATCTCATATTGGGAAGTGTGTGCTACTCCCAGAGGTCAGAAAGAAAGACCTGTGTGTGCAGGAGATTACACTTCTGCCCACACAGGATGGCCAGTGAATAGAACCATCATGGCGGTGAGCCTTACAGGCTTCTCTGGCACTGCTGGAAAAAGGAACTTGTGCCCTACTCGAGGACAAAGCCTCCCCCTACCCCAGTCACTGTTTTTCGCAGGCAGGCAGGACAAATAGCTATTCAGGAGAACACGTCCACAAGGCTGGCCATATCTCTAGGGCGCTGTAACTGAAGTGCACAGTTGCGGATGGTTTGGGCCATCTTGAATGTGGTCTAAAAAGTAGGTTCTGACTGGTTCAGTGAATTACAACCACCAGATGTGGTTACTACTGGGGCAAATTAGCCGCAGGACTAGATGCCCATTGGGTACTAGTCCTCATGCCCCTCAACACCCCCTAAATCCAGGATTTAAGGAGCATCCCAGGACCTTAGATTCAACGTGATATCAAGAAGACATCGTTTCCACGACAAGGCAGGACTCCAAGAAGAGAGGCGCTAAGCTCTGCAACTGTGGCAGGAGACCAGTACCAAAATGATGGTGAACCTCTCTGCATACTCCAGACTTCACAAGAACTCCCTTGGGCTGGAGGAACTAATCTCCTGTAGTCAGCAGGCACAAACCGCGAAATCCATGACCTTGAAGTACTGTCCACCAAGCCATTCGGAGTGGCCTCTTGAAAGTCCATGGGCAGGTGGCTTCTGAGAACTGTAGTCCCTACCCTCAGCAAGGCTCAGCTTTCTACAACATACCCCTGGTCCGCTGAAAGATTTCCTCAATCACAGTTCTTGTACGTAGTAAGGCTAGTTGGTTGTCAGGCCAACTGTTACCTGCTTTATTCAACGCTTCAGGGGAAGGGATCCACCTGCACGAATGACCAACCACTCCTGTGGCTCCATCGTAAAAATTCTGGATTTGTTTTCACCCTCTCCTGGCACACCTGTCAGCATTAGTTGCTGCGGATCCTGTTCAGCACCAAGGGTAGCTAGAAGCACCTCTGCTAGCTCCTTCCTTAAGTTCCAAAGGGTTTTGCGCCACTCGCCCCGCAAGTACCTTTTACTAAGGTAGCCATTTAAAGACCGAATGCCTGATTGACTGCTCGGGTTAACAGCTAAAGTTCACCTCTGCAAGCGGTCCCCTGATCCAGGTAAAATTGTGCTAGCTGTTGTGAACTGGTCTAGGGACTCATGGGACCTTAACCCCAAAGTGGGTTCTGTTGAGCTCACTCCATAAGTAACCTATTTAATATATGTGTTTTTCCTATTGACTGCAACATTAATGTTTTACACTGCCAAGTACTAAGTTATTTAATGGCTGAAATTTGATAACTTCGGTTATCCTTTATATATCGACTTTGTTTTAATGTGTAAAAATATAAAAATCAGCTCTATTTGTATAAATTTGTGTCGGATTTCGCTCGAGTCCTGTCAATTATCATCCATGTTGGTGATGTGAAATGTTTAACACATGTTCCTCTAAGTAGCCTGTCTGCTCTTTGCCACTCTACGGGGACTGAGAGAAGGTGTACATGAGAGTACCCAGGGTCCATCTTTGTGTACTGTGCTAGTATTACATGGTAAGTAATACTTTCACCTTGCAACATTGTTGTTTGAGCAGTGGGATTCCTGAACTTGTCTTTCACTTCACCACTTAGACATAAGCATATTGTTGTGTACGAGAATAGCTAATTTGACTTTCGACACATAAAAGTTAACTTTTCCGATTTTCATAATTTTTTAATAAAATTTAAATTTAAATTGACAGGGCCCTGTTATCACATTCCTATTCACGAGTAAATTAAAGAGTACAAAGTTTAAAGGTGTTTTAGAAAGTAGACCAAAGTATTTTTAAAGTTTTATCATTTTAAATAGGTTACCCGCTTTCTAGATAAAATAAGCACAATGCAGAGTGCACCCGAACTCGAGGTGATCACTCACCCAGCTCTCAGGATCCAGGATTCTGGAGCTTTGTGCCCACTTAGGGGCATTAGCTGCAAAGCCACTGCCAGAAAGGAGGATATAGTACAGGCCCTCCAAGAGTATGAGGATGAGCCAGGTCGAACAGGGAACATCTCATCAGGTGAGCCAGATGCAGAGGAAGATATCTTGACTTAGCAAGTAAGTGAAGAAGATGGAAGCCAAGATCTCATGAACTTCCAAAGACCGTCCTCACCTTCAGGTATTGGCAGATGTCACGCTAGTGGTAAACCTGTGGGTAGGGTGGTAAGAGACCTTGAGGACAAGCTTGTCCAAATCTCCTTGGAGAAGAGAAAGCGTGAACGTGAGGAGAGGAGACTAGTACTAGAAGACAGAAGGGTTCATCAGAGCCTAGAGCCCAAAGATGGTAGCAGCAAAATTAATAGGGTCAAGGAAAAATCTTGTGACCCTAAAATTCCAAAGGGCATAGTCCCCAGTTACAATGATGGAGATGAAATTTTAAAATGGTTTGCAACTTTTGAGAGAGCCTGCACCATGAGAAGAGTAGGTCGCCAACACTGGGGCTTACTACTGTGGGAATTAATACCAATTAAGGGCAGAGATAGAAGTCTGACCCTAGATGAAGATATTGCTATGTCCTATTATCACATGAAAGACACCCTGATGGAAGGGGTTTGGTCTCACTACGGAGGAGTACAGAATCAGATGATTTAGGGACAACCATAAAGGATAAAACGTATTTTATTGACTCTTCAGTGAGGGTACTGGAAGGTTGGATTAGAGGTAATGATGTGGAAACTTATGTAGGGCTGTATAATCCTGTGGTAAAAAAGTGCATGCTAACAAATTGTTCCACAGAAGAATTACAACAGCATCTTGTAGATTCAGAGTTATTTTCTCCCAGAGAGTTGGGAAAGATTGCAGATAAATTGGTCAGATCCAGGGTTATCCAGAACAAGACCCAATTGAAGGTGACTCCAATAAGGGTGCTCAAACTTCCCAACAGGGGAAGGAGGTGAGCACTGACAAGGGTAAAAAGACAGGTCTCTCCAGGCCCACAAAAGATTTCCAGGGAGAGTGTGCCCAGAGACTCTTCCCAGTCCAAATCAAAGGGGTATCAAAGTAAAAAATTATATCCCAAGAAGGCTGAGACTTGCTTTGACTGGCAGAAGGCAGGGCACAAGAGAGGTGATACAATATGCAACAAGAAGTCCCCAACTGGTGGACAATGAAAGGGTATTGTTATTATTGGGATGAGAGTAGAAGTGTGCTCTGGAGGGGCCAGAGGTCACACTGAGGAAAATGTGGCTTCCCTGTCAGGGGTGGACATTAAAGCCTTGGCCGTCTTACCTTCAAGCATGGAGAAGTAAAGACAAAGGCCAAGAATCAATGGTACTGAAGTAGAGGCTCTGAGAGATACGTGTGCTAGTGTTACTATGGTAGAAGCAAGACTGGTTTCCCCAGATCAAATGATCCCTCGTGTCAGTCATCACATTACCAATGCTGCTAATGAGACTAAACTTCAGCCAATGACTTTGGTGAACTTTAACTAGGCAAGAGTTACTGGCAAGAAAAAGGTGGTTGAGTCTCCTACCATACCAGTAGACTGTCTGTTAGGCAACGATCTGGAGACATCTGCATGGGTGGAGGTAGAAAAGACGGTTCATGGAGAAATGCTGGCTCTGCCTGAGTGGGTGTGTGTGACAACTAGTGCACAGACTGCACATCTGGGTAAACGTAAAGAGCTGGAGCCTGTAAAAATTACCACGCACTTTAAGAACAAGACGAAAGGGCAAGAAGACTGCTACCCAGCTTCTAAAGATACACAGGATCAGGGGGAGTACTCTCTTCCCAGGAGGAGGCCCTGATGCCTGAGAAGGGAACTGCTAATGAGGAAGCATGGCCTGATCTGGCGGAGCTTCTCAATGCAGGTGGACCTTCAAGAGAGGAACTTTGCTGGGGGTAACGCCCTATTGGACATCCAGCATTATTATTGGGCTGCCCACCTGTCAATTATAAATAACAGGACCCAGCGTGTCAGATGGACAGATCACTGATGGACAATGGAGGGTATAGAAAGGCACTGTACACAAAATTATGGTCCCAATGGCTCACTGGGCCCACGGCACTAACAGTTGCCATATGGCACACTGCCACTACAAGACTTGGCTCAAAGAATACATAATATATTGGGTAATTTAAGTAGTTTTAAAGGGTTCTATAAATAGGGACACAATTGGAATATCTCAAGTCAGCAACTTAGTAAAGAATGGTCAAATATTGACCTTTACAGAACTACAAGTAGAGTATAAACTATCCGTTGGAGAAACCTTCTGATACTTACAAATACGCATGCCCTACTAGAAGAAACTAAAAAAGGTAGAGGGGATTAGAGGCCACTCCACTGGAAGACAGACTATTGGCAGATCCCATTTAGAGTAAAGCAATCTCCCTCACATACCGGAAAATAATTAATAATTTACCTGACCTGATGTCCCCCCTATATAAATGCTGGCAATCTGATGTAGGAGACCTAGAGGAGAAAGACTGACGCGATGCACTTTCCTCCACCGTGAGGTAGCCATACCATCAAGGCTGCGACTGGTACGATTGAAAGTTCTACACCGCTGTTGGACTTGGCCCTTTTTGCAGGGTCATCCCTGGACTTTTAACCTACCTCCTAGTATTTTTTCTGGCCTGGTGTTGGTGGTTTTAGGACTCTGGGCACTTTATCAGTGCTGTCCAGTATAAAGTGCATGTGCTTTCTAGGGTAAAACATAGTAAGATTGGCTACACCTGTTTGGCTAATTTAATTTACCTGTCAGTTCCTTGTAAAGCGGTATCCCAAATACCCAGGGCCAGTAAATTAAATGTTATTGGTGGGCTTGCAACGCTGAGTGCGCCACCCACCAAAGTAGCCTTTCAAACTCTGCCATTGCAGGGCCTGTGCATTTAATTTACTGCCACTGTGATGTGAGACATAAAATGTGTGACGCGTCTGTGACTCCCCTTTTACTACATATCAGTCACCCCTAGGGTAGGCCCTAGATAGCCCTATGGGCAGGGTCGATTGCAGGTAAAAGGTAGGACTTGTGCATTAACTGTGTGGCATGTCCTGGTAGTGACAAACAGCCATTTTGATTTCTCACTACTGTGAGGCTGCCCTCTCAAAGGAATGCATTGGGGATTCCCTGATATGGGCTTCAGTGGTAATTCCTGATCTGAGAGGAGTTGAGTGATCACGTTTGGTATGTTTGGAATGGTGGTAATAAATGCTGTGCATTGGTGTTCACAGATTTATTATCACTATTTTAGAAATGCCACTTTTAGAAGTGGGCATTTCTGTGTGCTATGTATCTTTGTGCCTGCCTGATGTGTATTGCATGCATGGCTCTGGAGTGACAGGGGCTGGGTGAGTCAGCGATAGGTTGAATAGGCCCATCTGCATTTGTGGGAGGAGTAGCACCTGGGACTGAATGGGACTGTGCCTGCCTTCCACAATGCTGGCTCTGCCCCCTGTGGTGTATCTGGGGCCAGAGCCTACACTGTCAAAGAAGGTGGTGGTGCACCTTTGGAGAAAGGTGTGAGTGCCCCCAGAACTGGTTTGGAACAGGCGCAGAGCCCTGGGCCAGGACGAGAACAAACAGTATTGGGGCTGTGAACCCATGAAAATGTGCTGCGTGTGCTGCGTGTGCTGACCTGAAACTGGTGGCCGGCAGGCTGCTGGACTGCCAGGTGGAACTGCTGTGGTACCCAGCTGCAGTTTCCTGGGGGTCCGTATGTGCTGGCCTGCCTGTGCCCAGCTCTGCCCCTGGTGGCATGGGACTTAGAGCGTGGTGAGCACTGGACTGTTCCCCATGCTGCTTGGGAGCGGGTGGCCATTGCCCTGAAGAGCGCACTTGGCACAAGGAGGGCACTGCCCAGGCTTGAGGGGGGTGATCTGCAGAAAGCGCGTGCTGAGCGCTTTTGCTTCCTGTCCTAGAGCCTTAGAAGTGGGCTCAACATTGCTGGATGCGGCAGGTGCAGTGTGCCTTTGTGCCATGAAGAGCTCACCTGGTCTTCCCCTCGAGCTGTACCATGAGAGCGTGTGGCCTTGCTGTGGGCATGGGGCAGCTGCTCTCAAACCAAGACGTTGCGGAGGCTCCGCTCCGTATTGTGTGGCAGGGAAGGCAGCAGGAGCAACGGAGACTTTGCTCCGAGAATCGTCCATGGCCCTCAAAGAAGAAGTTAGGCGATTGCGGCCTGATTGGGGGCCGGATGAAGGAAATGCAGCAGGAGCTAAAGTCAGGCGAAGTCAGTGCCTGTTGGTAAGCGGGGCTGTCGTGTCTGAGGACAGCCCCGCGCATTGCAAAGTCTGTGTGGCAGCGAGAGCCGTCAGAGCTTCGCGGGCTCCATTTTCCACATTCCCGCCTCCCCCACTTGGTAGAGGGAGAGGTGGGTCCCCAGAGATCACCGGACAGCGAGGAGAAGCTGAGCCTCGTGGGCTGGCGGAGTGTGGCAGCACGAGTAAACAGCGGCCAGCGAGGAAAGGACAGGTGGAGAAGCTTCCCAGGCTCTCCAGAGTGAGGGTGAGTCCGGAGGGGCTGACCGGAGGGGGAAATCCACCCCTTCTCTACACGGAGGCAGCTGTACCACGGAGTAGCAGGCGGTCGCCCTTTGGTCATTGCTCTTTTCGGGTGAAAAAAGGACTGAGGGAAGTCTCTCAACTAACGAGGGTATTTCTTCTCTGGCATATTACAAACAATTTTCCCTACTTGTGTGTTCTAAGGGTTCTGACAGTAGCCCGATTGGCCCTGTAATGTATAGAGTCCCCTGTAAATACAAAGTATATTTATTATATAACCTTGTGAGGAGTTTCTTTTGTGGTGTGCCTAGTGTGTCTCTGCTGTGTGAGTGTGTGGCGCAAATGCTTTACACATTGTCTCTGGGAGAAGCCTGACTGCTCGTGTCAAGCTACCAAGGGGGTGACCAGGGGTTATCTTCGGTGTGTAGCTCCTATACCCTGACTAGAGTGGTGGTTTCTGCTTGGCTTAGGCGCTTGCCCTAGCCAACCAGAAATCCCATTTCTAACAACTGCACATGCATTGCATGCATGACATTGGTCAAGATGGGCCACAGTAGTTCAATGAACTGTAGGAAGGAGTGTGGGCGGACCGGTACGTTCTACCACATATTCTGTGAATGTCCCTTGAAACAGTTATGGGGCGACAGTCAACCACGTAGTGAGGTGAGTGGAATTGACTTAGCACTATCCCCCAAGACATGTCTCCTCAACATCTGGGACGCAACTGATTTTAACCGCATGGATCAACTATGGGCGGCCAACAGGGTTGCACTCGCGAAGCGTAACATTGCCCGTAAATGGGGAGTTCCAGACCTACCAATGGTTGTAGAATGGAAACAAGATGTAGATTGGTGTATGCTAGCAGAGTGAGCAGTCTATACAAACAGAGGTTGCCCCAAAAAGTAGGATAATATATGGGGGAAATGGAATGTATATTGTGGTAATAGTTGCACCTCCCCAGTAGAGTACAGAAATGGACCAGACTTACGCATGACATAATCCTGAATGTGGGTGGGAAGGGAGATAATTGAAGGGAAGTTAAGTATCGTATTGTAAACTCCTGTCTTTGATCTGAAGTGATGCATACAATTATATGTGTGTTTTCCACAATATTCAATAAAAAGATTTTTTTAAAAGAGAGAAACTTTGCTATGAGAAAGGACATGCCCAACACCAGAGAGCCTCAGGCAGCATGCTGCCAGGCAAGAAGAGGGAGATGCCAGGGGCACTCACAGGGTTTATTAGGAGGAGGAAATGCTGTATGTTGAAGCCAGGGCCCCCAAACCAGAGACAGCCAGGAGAGTGGTGGTTCCCCAAGCATACAGAGAATTATTTGTCACTATAGCTCATGACATCCCCCTGGTTAGTCGAGGACTTTGGACGGTTTAGATGCCCACTGCTATTGGCACCAGATGTCTGAGAAAGTAAAAGAGTGTTGTCACTCCTGTGCAACCTGTCAGGTCAGTGGCAAGACAGGTGCATCACCAAAGACTCCTTGAATCCCATTACATGTGGTTAGGACTCCCATTGAGAGGATAGGGAGGGACATGGTTGGCCCCCTTGAACCACCTAATGTATTTGGAAACAGATTTATTTTAGTAGTAGTGGACCATGCTATTAGGTATCCAGAGGCAATGCCTCTTGGGACTGCATCTGCTCCTGCAGTGGCAAATGCCCTCCTTGGTACCTTTACCAGGATTGGGTTCCCTAAGGAAGTTGTCTGCATACCTGAAAGCTGTGTGGGATGAATGTGGTGTGAGTTACAAATTCACCACACCATCACACCCAGACTAATGGCTTGGTGGAGAGATTCAACAAGACAATTAATGGCATGATTATGGAACTCCTATATAAACTTTGAAGATGGGATGTCTTACTGCCATGCCTCCTGTTTGCACACAGGGAGGTTCCTCAGAAGGGGGTTGGATTCAATCCCTTTGAATTTCTGTTTGGACACCCTGTAAGGGGCCCTTCAAGTCTGGTAAGGTAAGATTGGGCGAAACCCCTCTAGCAATCCAAACAAGAGACAGTTGACTATGTGCTTGGCCTAAGCTCACACATGTCTGAGTGCATGAAGAAAGCACATAAGAATCTTTAGGCCAGTCAGGATCTTGTGAAGCACTGGGATGAAAAGAAGGTAGCCTTGGTTGAGTACCAACCAGGACAGTTGGTGTGGGTGTTCCAGCCTGTGGCTCACAAGGCCCTCCAGGACAAGTGGATGGGCCCTATCCAATTGTGGAAACGAAAGAGGAAGTCACCTACTTTGTTGACTTAGGTACAGCTAGAAGTCCTTGCAGAGTATTTCATGTAAACCATCTGAAACCACACCAGGAAAAGGAAGACATGACCATTCTCATGATCACTGGTGAAGATCAGATGGAAGAGAGTGACCTGCTGACTAATTGTCCACAAATCCACAAGATTGTACAGTGGAGGGTTTTGAGCTATCTTACATTCTGACGATACAGCAGCATGCTGATTGTAGACACGTTCTCAGCCTGTTTGCGGAGCTCTTTTCTTTGACCCCCGGTCAGCCAACATAGTGTCCCGATGATGTGGGCACCAGTGACAGCTTACCTGTCAAAAACAGGATTTATAGACTGTCTGATCAAGTCAAACCATGCATTAAAACTGAAGTCAATAATATGCTGGATCTTGGGGTAATCAAACCTTCTGGCAGTCCCTGGGCTTGCCCAGTGGCACTGGTCCCCAAACCTCACTCAAAGGGTGGCAAGGTCGAGATGACATTTTTTCTTTGGACTCCGGGGGGTAGAATGCAGTGACCAAGACTGATGCACACCCCATATCAAGAGCAGATGAGCTTTTTGATAAGCTAGGGGCTGCCAGGATTCTCAGTACCTTTGATTTAACATCAGGATACTGGATGATAGGACCAACGAGAGATCTGCATTCTCCACCCAGAGAGCAACTTTCAGTTCAAAGTGATGCCTTTTGGGTTAAATAATGCACCTGACGCTTTTCAAAGGTTGGTGAATAGAGTTCTTTCATGACGTTAGTGCAGCTTATCTGGACGATATAGCTGTCTTTAACTCCAACTGGGAGAAACACCTGGTTCACATGAGAGAAGTTTTGCAGGTCCTGCAACAGGCAGGCCTCACTATCAAGGTAAGTGCTAAATAGGGCAGAGCTCTGTTGTCTACTTGGACCACCTTGTACGTGGAGGCCAAGTTGGACCTCTGCAACCTAAGGTCCAAACCATTCTGGACTGGGAGACTCCCAAGACACGGACTGAGGTCAGGGCATTCCTTGGCCTGAATAATTACCATAGGAGGTTTGTGGAGGGGTATAGTACCATTGCTGCCCCTCTCACGAAGTTAGCATCTAAGAAGTAACCCAAGAAGGAAATTTGGACCATAGGCTTTCAAAATGCCTTTGATACCGTAAAGCAGCCATGTGCTCAGCACCTGTCTTAAAAGCACCAAACTATGGGACACAGTTAATTGTTCAAAAAGATGCTTCTGAATATGGGACTGCAGCACAAACCAACAATAAAGGCCAAGATCAGCCAGTAGCCTACATCAACAGGTGACTTCTCCCCAGAGAAGAATTGTATGCCACTGAGAGGGAAGCCTTTGCTGTAGCCCAACTTGTTTGGGACTCACGCCCTGATTCAACTGACCACAGGCCTCTCAGATGGTTGATGTAGATGAGAGGAGAGGACCCCAAATTGTTGAGTATTTCATGTAAACCATCTAAAACCACACCAGGAAAGGGAAGACATGACCATTCTCATGATCACTGGTGAAGATCAGAAGGAAGAGAGTGACCTGCTGACTAATTGTCCACAAATCCACAAGATTGTACAGTGGAGGGTTTTGAGCTATCTTACATTCTGACGATACAGCAGCATGCTGATTGTAGACATGTTCTCAGCCTGTTTGCAGAGCTCTCCTACAGGGAATGGACTTTGATCTCGTGACCTTTTTAAAAATACTGTTGTATCTTTGCTATACTTTGCACATTGCCTATTTTTACTTCACTGTGTGTTCTGGGCACTTGCACGTGGGAACCAACCTCCCGGTATCAGCTGTGTTCAATGCTCGGCGGGTAGGAAGGTCCCATGCACCACTTCTGGTCTAAGCACTTCAGATGCACGGGGCAGCGGTCTAGTTGCTGCTCCCGGCATCGGAGGAAGTTGCATAAATTTAGCCCATGACGCGACCGTCCAGCAGACGCGTGCAGCGGGCACGCCTAAGGCAAGCCTGTCTTCGCCCGACCGGGGCCAGGGGCCAGGACCCCTGCACCTTTTCCTCCAGCTCGCCTCAGGTATTCTAGCGCGCAATTGCTCCAGTTAAATAACTATCCCAGGGCCAACTGTCTCCATTTTATATGAGCTGAAAAATCCATATCAAAGTGTCCTCATTGCCATTTCACACTCTCTCCCCACATTCGGCCACCTGCCCCTTCAAGGGTTACTTATAGAATTTTGCTTTTAAACTGTAGATCTCTCCCCAAGCACTCTACAGAAATGTCAATCTTATTACAAGATTCCGCCCCTGAGCTTCTATTTTTAACTGAAACCTGGCTCAACGTTAGCTCTGAGCCTGACATAGCACAAGCTCGGCCCCAGGGGTATGTGATTCAAAGAGTTGACAGAATCACAGGCAAAGGCGGGGGAATCGCGATCGTCTATAAGGACCACCTCACCTGCCACCTACTCGGCAGTCCTCTCCCGGACTGCAAGAATGTATGCTTCTCCTTAGAATTTTCCCCTCTCCTCTCGCTCTCAGGCATTCTGATCTACTGCCCCGCAGTTGCGGTCGGCTCCTTTTGTAATTCTCTTTTAGAAACAGCCATCAATCTAGCTAGCACATCCGCCAATTTTACGCTCCTCTGCGATTTTAATTTGCATTTCAATGATCCTGGAGTCACCTCAGCAGTCGAGCTAGCAAATGACCTTGCGACACTCCAGCTGGTGCAAAAAGTTCTTCTCCCCACACATGCGCTGGGGCATTGTCTTGATCCTGTGGTCTCTAATCTGGAAAATTTCCAGAGAAATGACCCTATCCCAATTCCCTGGTCTGACCACCACTTGGTGCCCTTATCTTGGCATCCCCAATTACCCACTTTCCCCGCCCACCCCTCACGGACCCTTATCCGACCATGGGCTAAGCTCCCTCAGGAGAAATTGATTAAAGAATTGGAAAATAACAGACCTCAATTGGTTCTCTGCCCAGTTATAATGTATAACAACTTCTGCAGTTGCATAGGGAACTCATTGAACCAGGTCCTCCCTAAAGCTCGAACCATAAAAAAGAACAGCTCACACAGATCGTCCTGGTACTTCTCCAAACTACTCACCCTGAAACAGAGCTGCAAAATATTAGAAAGACGTTGGAGGAAAGACTTTGCTTCCAACAGCAAGCTCACTTACAGAAAGGCCATATGCAAATACAGAGCCAAAATGAAGAAAGTTCAGGCATCCTTCTACGAGGAAAAAATGTGGCTAGCCGCCAATTCCCCCAGAGACATTTTCCATCATAAAAAAGCCCACTCCCCCTTGCTCCCACTGACCCCCATGGCACTCGCTGCGAGTTTTTTTACACTAAAATTCAGAACATCATCAAAACTCTCCCTCAAATCGACCCCGCAT
Source organism: Lissotriton helveticus (assembly GCF_964261635.1). Taxonomy (NCBI): domain Eukaryota; kingdom Metazoa; phylum Chordata; class Amphibia; order Caudata; family Salamandridae; genus Lissotriton; species Lissotriton helveticus. The sequence goes on along the minus strand of NC_136073.1, from coordinate 613,517,630 downwards.
GCATGAACTTTCCTCCCGACCCCCCCTCCATCAATCATCGCCTGGAGCTTTTTCCTCCTCTCCCATTGGAAACACTTTTGACCCTAATGTCCACAGTAAAAAGCGGATCACCAAGAGACCCAGCTCCCATGAACATCCTAATAAAAGCAGCAGCTACTATTGGCCCCACGATCACCCATGTTATCAATGCCTCACTTAGCACAGGGGTAGTCCCTCCCCTTTGGAAAGAGGCAATGGTCAAAACCCTTCTTAAAAGCCTCAAATGGATCCTGCAGGCCTGGGCAACTATCGCCATATCACTCTTCTGCCTGGGATCGCAAAAATCACTGAAAAATATGTTAATCATATCCTTACAAATTTCCTTGAAACCTTTAACCTGCTACATCTGTCCAAACAGGCTTCTGGCCTCGGCAGAGCACAGAAACTGCCCTGCTAGCGGTTGTGGAGGAAAGCAGGAAAATCCTAGATGCCGGAGGGTCAGCTGCCATCATACTATTGGACCTGAGCGCGGCATTCGACACGGTGAACCACCAAGTTCTGATTCATCGTCTCATCAACATGGGAGTAGCCGGAACTGCCCTGAGTTGGCTGCGCTCCTTTCTAAAAGGACGATCGTTCCAGGTTTTTGAAGAAGGTGTGAGTTCCATACCTCGGCCTCTCCTGTGTGGCGTACCTAAGGGCTCATCTTTGAGCCCTATGCTCTTTAATGCGTATATGGCCCATTTGGCCTCAATCGTGGCTCTTTTTGGGATCCGTATGGGCACCTACGCCGACGATACCCAACTGGTCGTAGCGTTAAATCAATCCACACAATACTCCACGACCCTGGAAGCATGCCTTACGGAAGTTGTAAATTGGATGGGGTCATCCCATTTGAAACTAAATGGAGAAAAGACCGAGATTATGACCCTGGGCAACTTTGACAATATGACACTCAGAACCATCTGGCCAGCATGCATGGGCCCGCTACCTACCCCCAAGCCAGAAATAACGTTTCTGGCCATCTGGATAGAACAACATTTGACATTCAAAACAGAAGCTAGAAAGACAGTTGCAACATGTTTTGGCCTGATCAGAATGGCCAGGAAAGTGCTTCCCCTGCTCCCTTCCCAAGCCAAGAAAACTATGGTTCAAGCTCTATTACTCTCTAGGTTGGACTATGGCAATGTGCTTTATCTGGGAGCCCTGACCTCAGTGATCAATAAATTGCAGATTGCTCAGAACTGTGCAGCCAGACTGTTGACGGGAACACCCAAATTCCTTTCCGCAAAACCAGCCCTCCGCCTCCTACATTGGCTCCCAGTGAAAGAGCGTATCATCTTTAAATCCCTTTGTATCATCCATAAATCCTTGCAGGGGATTGGTCCTCCTCTTCTCTCGGCTGTAATTCACCCATATAAAGCAAGAAGAGAGCTTCGCTCGGATGAACTAAACCTTGTTGACACCCCTAGAATCAAAGGAGCCAGAAGTGGCGGCAGACTCTTCTCCCTGAATGCCGGTAGGATTTGGAATGCACTGCCCCTCCACCTCCGGAAAGAGACTGGTCATCTTGCCTTCCGGAAACAACTTAAAACCCTTCTGTTCCCCTAACTTATGCTGTTCCATTTGATCTCTAGTCATGACTAGCACCGGGAGACCTTCTGGTAGCCATGCGCTTTATAAATGTTCCTTTCAGTTCATTTCATTTATATAATGCTTGTGTTTATCATTGTTTTTATATGTAGTGTTTCATATGTGTTTTAAATTTACAGCCTGAAGAAGTTCTGTTTGCAAAACGAAACGCGTTGGCTGTGGCCTATTTAAAAAGAAAGAAAATAAAGCAATAAAGACGACATTTCAGTCACCTTGTTAAAACGGCCTGGATACAAATTGAGTTGATTGTACACAAATTGGAATGTGGTGCAACTTTAATATCAGTTTATAGAAAGTAAAGTTAGAAGACTAAATAAATTAGAAAGGGCACCATAAGAGTGCACATGTATTGTAATCAATTATTAAAACAATGTTAAAATGTAAAGAAAAAATTAGCATTCATCACATTGAAGGCTGTGAGAAACATGGAACTTTACAAAGACAACGACTGGGTATAAAGTGTGGGTAAGTTTACCAACCTGCATGAGAGAGAAAGACTAGATCTGGTTAAAACAATGAGGATTTCATCAGTGAAAATGAAATCATGAACATTTAGGGAAGAGCCATCATCTTTTTTGTTTATATTTAGAATACAAAAGTTAGCTCAATTGGATGCCATTGTACAGTGAGCACCGACAAAGCAAATAGGTCTCGATTTTACATACTGTTGAACACCTACATACACACACACACAGTAATGGTGGAGCAAATTTCGGAGCGGGTGTGATGCCATCAATGTTATTTCACTGAAGTCAAAGAACCTTTAAAAAATCCAAGCATCATACAAATGCAAATCAGCAAACCCATTCAGCAGAAGAGTAGTAAGAGTGTATAGCCAGTGGTGCATTCTAGAGCAAAATGTCACAAATATATTATTAAAGCAAGGTGTGGTAGTGCAACATCGTTTACAGACAGAAACATTTCCATTAAAATTTCCACAAAATTCACGCTCACAAGCAGTTTTACTACTGAAACTGCATAGTGCACAAGCAGGACATGCCTATCTTTTTAGGTGTTGATTTCTCGGACCCGACAGCAGAGTCTCCACAGTTATAAACTTGCTATTAACTTGTAGTTTATGAATAGCAAAAAAATAGTAAACGTACACAAACATGTAAGTTCCCCTTTGTGAATCAGTCCCTATGTCTCTTGATTTATTTTGATTCTGATTAAATCTTTGGTTCCATCTCTCTTCAGAATTAAAAAAAATGTGGTTTATTTGGGCTTTCCAATAGTTTGAAATATTTGTACAGTTATTTTCCAGGAATTTAAATGTTGTTATGTGGTAGAAAAATACTGATATCCCATAGCTTTACCTTTTAACTTCTGTATCTTAGCAAGATAATCAGATAATTCAATTTACAAAATCCTCCAACTTTTGCAGACAGAGAAATCAAAGTAAACGCATATCTCTATGGTTAGGAAAATAAGCGGCAATTCATTATTACGATCACATTCGATATAAGCAAACGGTCCACTCTATTCTCGCCCTAGATGGGCTACTCGATATCGCGTAGCCCATCTAGGGATCGTAATCATTTTATTATAGTTTTATTAACAATATGGCAAACGATTGGGACACTGTATATATTTGGACTCTGATGTATATACTTTGGTTTTTCACTCTGTTTTTCACTCTGTTCCAAGATGGTGCCTAATTTTGCGTAAATACATTAGTCCTTCGTTTATGTTAATGCTTATGACGTGATCACTATGTAAACAATAAAATATGGCCGTTTCTGGCGCGCCCTCGTACTACCGATGAAGGCGAATGCCGAAACACGTCTGGTGCATTTGAGAGTCTAAAAAAAAATCTAGACTCTCCCCCGTGAGTGCTGTGTCTTTCTTGGAAGGAGAGGAGACGTGTAGCGTTATATTTGCAGGAGCACCCCCCGCATACAGCACCCGTGTGAGAATGCATGAGTAGGTGCAGGAGGAGCGAAGATTTATGTTTCATGCACCGCCGCGCAAACGAAGCAGATACATCTGAGGAGGTTACGAAAGAGGCAGTCCCAGAGCGCATGAGGACTGCTGGAGCAGACAACAGTTTGGCGGTAACACGAGGGGGTAACCGGGAGCGCTATTGAGGCCCCGGGGAATGCCCAGCGGGGCAACACTATACAATGTATAGTGACACGGATCGCCAGGAGGCGGCTTCAAATGTATTTAAAAAACGATCACAGAGTGGCATCACCAGAAAAGAAGGTGACCCAAAAGGAGGAACATCGCTAGCAAACCAGTTTACGTGCCTGGAGGGTCTGTATGAACGAGAAGTAAGGAAGTGGTGGGAGACAACTTCCTTACAGAACTATGTGGAAGTGGGCAGAGTCCCGAGGGGGCTCCGCATTTATACAGTCCCCGCTTATGAAAATTACGACCCTCAACTGTTGGAGGAATGGTCGGAGTGTACGGCGGGCTCATGTCAGGGGATGTTGAAGATCCTGATTAAGTTCGCTTGGAGCGACCATGACAAAGCAAGAAAGGCAATTGCGGAACTGGAGAAAGAGATCGGTAAAAATGAAGACAAACAGAAACAGGAGGAGTATCGTGCAGCAATGGGTAAAAGGCTGAAAACCTATGAAGACAAGATTAGACAACGGAAACAAGAAAAGTATGAACGCGATGAGCGGGACTACGAAATGGGGAGGGTATTGACCTTCGCCAAGTGCTATGATGCACCAATACAAGCGTTGGTGAATAAAAGAGGCATGACTCAGGTAAGTGAACATGGGGACACAACGGAATCAGAATGATCTGAAACAGAGCAAACACGGGACAAGAATGGCGCCTCCGGCTCATCAGGGGCAAGGAAACTCCCTTTTCACGAGGAATTTCAAATATTAAGGCAGACATGGCAGAAGGGAGGAAGAGGCAAACCTCCAGACCAGCAAAGAGGCGACCAACGCGGAGGGGAGGCAAGTGGCGTAAAAAGCAACTTCTCACCACCCGTAACCAGGAGCAAGCGATACAACAAGCGGAGATAGATGCGATGGAGTGTCCCAAAGAACAATTTAACAATTATCAATCTGACTCCCAGAACACTTACAAAAGAAGAGCAACATGTATTGAAACTGGGACTTTCATTCTGTCCTCAAAAGCAGTTGGAATATATGTAGACTAAAATTAACCTATTCAAATTCTCACGAAAACTGAAATTGCATAAATTGTATAAGTTGCCTCCGAAGAAAGACACTAAGAGGAGCAAACCTGGAAGCGAAATGGATATCCTGAATGGGCATGACCTTCCCGCATTGCAGATCTTGAAAGAATTAGGGATGGAGAATGGAAGTCAAGACACTAGTGATATCATGGCCACCACAGGAATTGAACAAGTGGGGGGGGGATAGTCCATTCAAACCGGCATCCACCTTTATCCCCCAGATGCCCAATGACAATATTGATGTGTTTGTGGATACAGTGTCTAAAGAATTACTCAAATGGAGAAAAAAAGAAAGTAACAACAAGTCCAATCTATCCCTGGGACATTGGAAAGCAATCAAAAACATTCAAGATGACACAAATATCATTGTGAAACCTTCGGACAAAGGGGGAAACATAGTGTTGCAAACTTATGAAGCATACAATGAGGAGGCAATGCGACAGCTAAGGTATGGCAATTGTTATGCAAAGATCGAGAAGTGTGAATATGTAAAGAGCATTACGGATTGCCATCAGATGTTGCGGAAGTGGTACGACAAAGGTCTATTGGAAACTGAGGAGTATCTATATCTGAGGTGTGTAAACCCCTTGACTCCAAGTTTTTACCATCTACCAAAAGTACATAAGGACAACACTAAACCCCCGGGAAGGCCTATCGTGAGTGCACAAGGTAGCTTATTGGAACATTTGTCTGTATATATTGACTATTTTTTGACAGATTTTGTAAAAACCCTACGCAGCTATATTAGAGACACAAAGGACTTTCTTGTACACATAGAGAAACTTGTGTGGCGAGAAGGGGGTTGCATGCTGGTTATAGATATAGCCAGCCTGTATACTAATATAGGGCATGCAGACGGTTTGAGAGCTATAAAGAGCTTTCTTGACACAAGATTAGCGAAATTCTCAGAACATAATTGCATGTTGCTAGAATTCTTGTCATTCAGCTTGGAGAATAACATCTTCCTGTACCAGGAGCAACATTATAAACAACTTGTGGGCGTGGCTATGGGCACCTGCTTCTCCCCAAGTTTCGCGAATCTTTTCGTGGGCTGGTGGGAGGAGCAAGTAGCCTGGGCCGCTACCAATGGGGAATATACACAGAACATCGTGGCCTGGTACAGGTACATAGACGATCTCTTCGTCATATGTAGGGGATCAGAACAGTCAGCTACCCAATATGTGAATAAGTTGAACAGAAATGATTACAATTTGAAATTCACAGCGGAAATCAGGTGTAAGAATGTGAACTTTCTGGATCTAGAAATAGTAGTGAAGGAGGGGCAATTGAACACTAGGCTGTATCGCAAACCCACAGCTGGGAATTCTATCTTGCATTCAACAAGCAGTCACCCACCTAGATTAATCCAGAGTATTCCCTATAGGGAACTACTCATGATTAAAAGAAATTGCAGCACAGAGGAAGATTTTAAGATCCATGCAGAAGCTAGCATTTCTAGATTTAGAACTAGGGGTTACTACAGTAAAACGCTCAGTAACTCTCTCTGTAAGGTACAAGAGAAATCCAGAGTAGAACTTTTTAAACAGAAAACAGGTACAGAAAAAGAAAATCCGTTCAGAATGATAACAACTTACTCCAGTGGAGTAGGGATGTTAAGAACTGTCCTGAGAAAAAACTGGAACTTACTGCAGACGGATCCCATTATTGGGACGGATTTACCTACACGTCCTATGTTGACCTTTAGACGAGCGAGAGCCCTAAGGGATACACTTACGAAGAGCCACTTCATACGTACGATACCCAAACAATTTGGTGAAGCACCCCACGGATTTTTTCCGTGTGGAAGGTGCAAAGCTTGCAGGAATAGCAAGAAAATCTGATCGTACCAAGTAGGCGAGACAACTAGGTGGATTAGAAAATTTCTGACCTGTAGCACTCCCTATACCATATACTGCTTAACCTGCCCGTGTGGGCTGCGGTATATCGGTAGCACGATCCATCAGACTAAAATCCGCATTTTAGAACATCTACGTGCAAACAGTAAATGTGATGCAACATACCCAGTGGCCAGGCACTTCGAGAAATTCCATAAAAGTAGAAGTGACCTGATAACCTTCTTTGCCATAGACCATGTCCCAGAAAGTGTAAGGGGAGGGGATAGTACTATGAGATTAAGAAGGTTAGAATCGAGGTATATTATCGATTTATGTACTAAAACGCCTGGGGGATTAAATAGTAATGAGGAAATGGCAGTGCATTTGGGGTAAAGGGCTCTTTACTCCTAGGAAGGGTTTCACCTTTGGCAGAGACAAAAGAAAGGGAACCAGGTATTAGTCAAACTGTAATCATAGTTCAGGAACATAAGATGACACATATATGTAAATAGAGGAGATGAGCACGGTATCCATAGGATTATAGGATTTGTATGTGAGGTTGTAATTTCCATTTGGCAGCGAGATTGAATACTAATAATTAATCATTTTTATTTAATTTAATTTATTTTTTGGGGGGGTATATTTAATTTAGGATTTGTAGCACTTCTGAAATTGTGGGACTGTGTATGGGAACTAATGCCCATCCAGGGCGTGATGAACTAGCGGGGCACGATATCGAGTAGCCCATCTAGGGCGAGAATAGAGTGGACCGTTTGCCTATATCGAATGTGATCGTAATAATGAATTATAGTTTTATTAACAATATGGCAAACGATTGGGACACTGTATATATTTGGACTCTGATGTATATACTTCGGTTTTTCACTCTGTTTTTCACTCTGTTCCAAGATGGCGCCTAATTTTGTGTAAATACATTAGTCCTTCGTTTATGTTAATGCTTATGATGTGATCACAATGTAAACAATAAAATATGGCCGTTTCTGGCGCGCCCTCGTACTACCGATGAAGGCGAATGCCGAAACGCGTCTGGTGCGTTTGAGAGTCTAAATAAAATCTAGACTCTCCCCCGTGAGTGCTGTGTCTTTCTTGGAAGGAGAGGAGATGTGTAGCGTTTTATATATATATATATATATATATATATATTCATCTATTGAGCCATACATAGAAAAGCAGACATTTGAGGTGAGCAAATTTAGAGTGTCACTGGTGTTGAGGGTGCTCTATACAGGAGCTGCCTTCCACCTAAACTTGGGAACTACCCAGAGTTCTCTCCTTCTTTTTTGCATATAGAAGGTGCCACCGTGAAAGGGAGGTGATTTCCAAATGGCATTTGAATGAGACATTCGTGTTTAAGGAAGAGTGAACTTCTAACCCACATGGGTTTGTTTAAAATTAATTTCATTGACTGTGTTTGAATAACGAACTCACTGGAGTAAAAAAACACGTAGCACTACAGAGACCAGCAGGCTGTGCATACAGCCACGCCCATGGGGGCAGGATCTTTAATAATCATTAGTGCACGTGAAACTCGGCGTTTCATCCACAGCACGCCATTGAGGAAGGGAGAACAATTCTTGAAACCGGTCTGGCAGTCTGAACTGTGAGAATGTTAATTTCTGATTTTACATAGAATGCAGATGCCATAAAATAAACGGAACAATTTGCAGTTACCTGTGGCTTCTTCCAGTGTGGTAACTTTTGTGTGATGATATATATATATATATATACACATATTCATCTATTGAGTCATACAATAAACATTTGTGTTTGCAAATTAATATGCCACCGATCGTTAAAGAGGTAAATCAATCATTGGAGAGACTGGACCATCTTCATCTCTCACTCCATGGTCGCTCCAATGTAATAAAGATGACAATATTTCCAAAATTCTTATATTTATTTCGCTCTATCCCCATTGAATTCCCAATGTATTGTATCTCGAGCGCTGAAAGGGCTTGCTCAAGGTTTTTGTGGGGCTATCACAAAGCAAGAAGAGCGTCGAAGTGGCTAATACTTCCCAGATTAAGGGGCGGATGGGGTATGCCCTCTTTGCTGTTATATCATTGGGCTGCACCTCTGCAGCACATGGGGCTGCTAATATCAGGTGGGAAGACCATGGCGCCAGAATTTGCCAGACCTTCAATTTTTGAGCTACTCCTTGGGGGGGGCGCTTCTAATTGCTTGGTCAGCAACATCGAACCAAGCTATTACAAGAAAGTTAAATTCAAGATTATACAATCTACCTTTTCGGTCTGGAAAATAATCCGCAGACGATTTGGTATCCCAACCATTAATGCATACACTCCTCTTATCTCCTATGGCCTCTTGCCCTCGATTTTTCAGGACTCGATTACTTTCATCTGGGGTATTCGGGGGATTAAGGTCTGGGTGATATTTTTGAGGGGGACCAATTTGCTTCTTTTTCAGATCTTCAAGCCAAGTATGGCCTTCCCACCAGACATGTTAAAAAATGTTTACAACTGAGGAGCTTTCTTTTACAGCATGTGACAGTTAGAGCAGATATGTTTGAGAGTATCCCGCTGGTGGGGCACATTGAGAAGAGATGCAAGATTGGGTCTATATATCAAACTCTCATTTCTGAGTTGCCTGATGATTTAATTGTTCAAAATGATAAGTTGGACAGGAAATTTGATCAAGAAGGGACCGATCTGGCGGTCTCCTTCGAGTTGGCCGACCAGACATTAATTACTGGTAGCTTAAGGTCCCAATTTTATATGGCCGCTTTCAACTTGTATTATACTCCTGGCAAAATTGGTAAATGGTCTAATCATCGTGGGAACTTGTGTAGTAGATGTGGGACCTGGGCGGCGGATACAATACATATGTTTTTCTCCTGTCCTGAGCTAGCAAAGTATATTGAAGATGTCGAGCGGTTTCTTGTTCAAATCACTGATAAAGCCCTAACTTTAACACCTGCTTTAGTGATTTGGGGGGGGTCGATCAGTCACAAAATGGTCTCCTTCGTAGTAAACCCGAGCGAGGTTTTCTGTTCATTGCTATGTCTATTTTTAGGGCATGTATAACTTTACATTGGATTAGTCCGGATTATCCCACTTTTATTAACTGGAGGGCTCAACTATTGGCAACATATAATATGAAGTCAGCCATGTACAGAGTAAAAGGCCCGAGAAGACAGGAAATGTGTCGCAGAATATGGGCTCCTGTCACGGATTGGTTAGGATGAATTTCTGGTTTTTGATTATCGTTTATGTTTGTTATTTGCTCTTTGTCCCTTTTTGCTGTTTCTTTTCCTCTTTTTTTGTGTATATTTGTATCGTGTATCAATTTATGTTAACTTTCTGTATAATTTTCGAACTATGTATTGCCATAACTTTCTATTCAAAGCCCAAAAAAAAAAGTCATACAATGAAACATTTGTGTTTGCATGCATCCATCCATACTTGTATATGTTAACTAACGCATATAGACACACATTTATTTATTTGCGGAGTCGGCATCGGTATATTCATCTCTGCATTGTCTGTGTACAGACATGTATGTATTAGATGTTATTTATGTGTGCACGGGTGTGTGACCGCATGCTTGCCTGTAGGGCAGTCAGCTTGAATGCATAGACTCATAAATCTACTTTGCTCAGCTTGCGTGGGGGGCTTTAGTGTGAATGTAGAGTGTGCTGGTAATCAGTCTACACATGTGTGCATCAACAGTGCACAATCGATCTCTATTGGGTTTGCCTTTATTTTATATACATAAAATCTCATTGTGTCTGTCACTCTAGTGCACAGGAAGCAGCAACATTATAACAGACTCATTACTTCCTATACTGGGTCACAGGATGTAACATAAGACATGAATGTTCATAGTTTGTCATGTTCCTTCATGTCTCACGGGACTCTAGTTAACCCACTGGATCAACTGTAAGTCTATGTTTGACAGTATCTAAACCAAAGTTGAAACTATTTCTATGAACACACAAACACATGCCTATATTTGTACGAATAAACTCAACAGGAAAGAAAAGAAATAGGAAAGCGAGTGAATGATAAAAGAGAAAACATACCTTTTCATTGTGTTTTTAATATCCTAAATAAAACAAGGAGAAAATGGAAGTTACAACTTTTAAATTTAGGTTAGCATTGACCTTTTATCATAGATATCTTACAATTAAAAAAATTCAACCCATTTTCAAGAAAGCATGCATTTTCACATAAAAACATGACAGAAGATATACAAGAAAAAAAAGGTTAGAAAAGGTGGAACATTAATTTCATACTTTCTCAGTGTTCTATCAGATCATGTCATTATCAGATTCAATATCTTACCTTTACTGAATGCAGCTTCCGACATATTATCAAATCCAGCCTTCTATGTCATTCAGCAGTTTCTTCTAAATTGACTTTTTTACATTAATCAGCCTCTTATATTCCATCCGAATAAGCCTTCCACCACCAGTCTGCTATGGAAGGAGATTGAGTCTAATGCCTATACTCTTCACCCTGGAAATCTAAGTTCTTATCCGAGCTTTTTTGTGGCTCTAGGCAAATAGTTTTATCTTCATAAGTTTTATTTCCGAATACAAATAAAAAGTGTAAGTCCAAAAAAAATCCTTCCAAGAATTTCTGTATTTCTTGCTGATGCAGAACCCAGGCACCTTACTGGTTTACATATACCTTCTCACGTTTAGAATGCTCTTTAAAGAATTTAGATAGCCCTTAGAGCTCGGTCCAACCTACAAAATTGCCTTATAAAATAAGAAATATCATAATATCTGACTAATATCAGATCTAGCCTCCTCCATGTCATCCAGCACAGCCTCGCCTCTTTCATCAGATTCAGGGTTCTGCCTTCTATGCAATATACCCTCGTAACAGATGGTTCTATTATGCTTCTCACTCAAGTTTTCTATCACATCCAGTGTATTACCTTTGATATTTAGCATCCCTCCTGCTATTCAATACTGCCTTCCTTTTATTGTATCCAGGCACAATCATGACATCAGATCCATATTCCCTATGTCAGATCTAACTCCAGTCCTTCTTTCAGATCTAGCTTTCTGATAATCAATGTTTACCTGTCAGATCCAAACTCTCTCCACATATCAGATCCATCTTCCACCTTCTAGCACATTTAAGACTCAACCTTCTTGTAGACCCAGTCTCCCTCCTATTAGACAAAGTAAATTTTCTACTACAAGACAAGGATTCTACCTTAATTGGCATCAGCCCCTACAATCATCTGTCTAATCCAGTCTCCCGCCTAAAATGCTGAATTCCTCCCAGATAAAGTATCCTTTCTATGAAAACTAAGTCATTTACCCCCATCATAATTAGCCAAAACAGTGTTTAGGAAAGAGCAGGGGAAAGCAGAACAATAGGCATCCTGCCACAGGGAGATGTGACCACCTTCCAGACAGGAATTAGTTTATTAGGCCTGGGTGGGTGCACTTGCCAGTGACCGAAAGTCTGCATGAGGGGCACATTTGGTGTCCCTGTGCATAGTCCAGTTCAAATCAGTCACGGGAGCCGTTGGCTCCTTCTCTGGCGTGAAACTGGACAAGGAACATGGGAGTTACCTCCCCACTGTCCAGATCTTCTGCTGGGAGGGTCCCCTGAATCTGTCCAACCCTCTCCCGTGGGTACATAAGGGCTTACCTGGCTGTAGGACCCGAGATTCGATGTGGATACGATTCTGAACCAGAAACCAATGAACTTCGACCGTCTGGACACTTTGGACTTTGCTGTACTTCGTTTGGGCCGACTTTGTCTCCCACTCAGTCTGCAGCATCGTCTGTGTCCGTGCGCCATATTCAACTTAATTTTAGAGATGTTATTGTGGCAGGAATTCACTATCCAAACAGCCCCTCAAAAACCAGTATTTGTTATTTTCTCATCTTTCACCCAGTCTGAGTCACTGTCTTAATATGCTTTGCCTCTGAGGAATGATTATCTATTATTGAATTGTTTTCGCCCACTTCTTCTGCAGGTTTTGTGGTTCAGCACAGATTGTTATTTTAAGAAAACATTAGTTGGAGATGCACAATACAAAAGACACGTATTGAGAATTCCTTAGCCTCAATCCTCATTAGGATTTCTACACATTCTTATGTGTCAGATTATAGGATCACTGTTAATAATTTAGCCTCAGCTATGGAAACACCCTCACCCAGACAGGCCATATGTAGGACCTGTGGAGCATCAAGGACAACCGAAGATATCTCCCTTGGAATAAAGGAGTCCCTCCCCTGCAACCGCAGGCACCCCATCGAGATTGACCAGTCTGCTGCTCCTGAGCTCCTACGGACTCCAAAGGCTCGAGCAACACAGGAGGTGGGTTTCCAAGTCCCTCGAGGTCCAAGCTGCCCTCTCACCAAGTTTGAGGTCAGAATCCCTCATGGGAGCTGCAATACCCATACCCCTGTGCACCGCGTACTTATGCAAGTGCATATGCTTGTTGGCGTTCCCAAACCAAGTGTACTGGGCTCCGAGTAACCCCGACCTCTGGCATCATTTCCACCAGAGAATTTGGGCCTCCTTGGACTGTTGTTTTGTAAATCTGCTTGAGGTCCCCTCGCAACTCCTGTGCCGCTGGCCTGTGGGTCTCTTGAGGGTCAACACTGTTTTTCTTGGTCTCCCCTGGTTGCTCCAGGCTTGCCCCGACTCCCCTGTGTTTGGTGAGTCGCCTGGACCTTGCTGGTCTGAACAGTAACTTTTCTTGAAAATCTTCACGGGTTTCCGCTGCCAAGGCTTGTTGCTGCTCCAGCTGGACACAGACCCCTCAGCACTCAAATATGTTTGTGGGACAGCTCGTATCCAGCTCCTGGTTGTCCTTGGCGTCTCCTAGTCCCGGTGGCTGCAGAGTCAAGAACCCCCTCAATGCACCTGATGCAAACGACATCAGTGGGCATTCGTCTACCGAGCCCCTGGTCACTCCTGAGTGACCCAGACTTTGTCTCCAATGCTTTCAAGTACTCTTCATCCCGAATCCACCTTTGTATTCCAATGGACACTTTTCTTCTTGCGTGCAGTGGCTCTTCCTTGAAGTCCTCCATTGAGATCGACAGCGGTTTCCGACACCACTTCAGCCCTATGCACCCAGCTTCCCTGGGATAGGTAGCTCTGGTACTATGGTATCCACAGATGGGGTGGCTCTTCAACCTCCTATGATCCAAAGGGCTTTCTCATAATCCATTGGGAAGGGTCCTTAAACATTAAAACTTCAACCGCAACTCTCCCATAGAATTGTAAGGCGCAAGCGGTCGTATTCCCACACTGCATCCATCCTCCGTGGGGTCCCAACTTACTCACCTTGGGTAGTTCCTTGGGGTCCCAGCGATTCTACATTCTCTAGACACTGTCTTGACTCGGGTCGTGTTCTTATACCACTATTTCAGTATATGGTTTGGTGTCCCCTTGGAGCCCACTGTGTACTAGTGCTATTTACTATTGTTTCTGTGCTACAGTATTGTGTGCTATGTGTTCATCTGTGTGTAGCAGATACTGTGACGTACTAGAGAGTGTTATATTAATAAATACATATTTTTATAACTACTGTGTGGTTCTCCTTTCATTTAACCAATACTATAAGGTTGCATTCTGGTAAAACAAGCTGCTTAACATTCCTTCAAGACTAAGCCTGAAGGCTGCTCTCCACCGCTACCAACTGGATAGTTCTCTAAGGTTATCTTTGAACTCTTAAATCACCATAAGGGTTGTTTGGACTGGTGCAAGGTGCCCACTTTAATTAGTGGACAGTGTATACAAGGCCAACTTCTCACACAGTGTCAAAAACTTCTTCTGATCCATCCATTTATATCATATTCAACTTAATTTTAGAGATGTTATTGTGGCAGGAATTCACTATCCAAACAGCCCCTCAAAGACCAGTATTTGTTATTTTCTCATCCTTCACCCAGTCTGAGTCACTGTCTTAATATGCAGACGCATCCTCTTTGCCTCGGAGGAATGATTACCTATTATTGAATCGTTTTCGCCCGCTTCTTCTGCAGGTTTTGTGGTTCATCACAGATAGTTATTTTAAGAAAACATTAGTTGGAGATGCACAATACAAAGGACACTTATTGGGAATTCCTCAGCCTCAATCCTCATTAGGATTTCTACACATTCTTATGTGTCAGATTATAGGATCGCTGTTATTAATTTAGCCTCAGCAATGGAAACACCCTCCCCCAAATATGCTCCTGCAGTGAGGAAAAAGCACTGGTTAGTGCCAAACGTAACAATGGTAGGTGCTGTGTTGAACAGTATCACACTCATTCCACATAAAAAATTGTACTGTTTTACCCATGATATGCAACTGTTCACAATGGGACACAGCATTCAGACCAAGATTACCTTTTATAGATTATGAGGACATACTTTCATTGGGCAAAGAACATTTAAAAACCATTGTATCTAGACACTCTGCATGTTACCAGCTCTATAAAGGAGTTCCGAACACATATTGTCTAAAATTAACATCATGACTTGGTGTTTAAGGTGAATGTGGAGCAGTGTGGGCATATCTAACATGGCATAGCGACTAGCAAGGGCTTGTCAAAGGAGAAGCATATGGGCACTGGTAGAATCCGTATTAATGCTGCCAAATCTGCCTTTATTTGTTTTATTTTTAACTACCCTAATAATTCTGAATTGTCATATTGCACTTTGGAGCTGAGTGATAAGAAGTTTAATTAATAGCATTCACCTCCATGTCTTGAATAAGATCTAAATGTACTTCTACCAAAAAGTTGGATTTAAAAGTACGACCTAATGCTTATTTAATGCCTTTCGGTTCATCTACTGTGGGGTACACACTGATGATTTTATATGCAGGTCTTTGAAGGTCCGTGTCATCAGTGGGAATCTGCTGTGCAAAGAAATTCCCACCCCCACCAATGAGGACTTTTAAACAGTGCACACAATAAATATTTTACTGCCACACAATAGAGTTCATCACATGAGTCTGGTGTCCCAATGTAAGTCTGATGCCTGATGCATGTCAAGCTTCTGTGATGTGGAAGGCCCCAATTCTGAACTAGCATAAATGGTGAAGATGGAGAAAATGCACCCTACCTGGTGCAGGCCCACAATGTCCTGGCACTGTTGTCTGGTTTATTTATTTATTTATTTATTTATGGGTTTATACCGCGCTTGAATTGACTCCCGAAGGAGTATCTCTGCGCTCACACGCCAGTGGCTGATGGAAGGAAAGAGGACAATAAAAAAGAGGAAGCTAAATCAGGAACAGGAACGTTTTCAGCCTTTTCCTGAAAGTTAGATGGTCCGAACATTGCCTGAGCTGAAGAGGGAGTTTATTCCATAGAGCAGGACCGACCACTGACAGGGCTTTACCGCCCTGACTTGTCTTTTTCACAGTGGGCACTCGAAGGAGAAGCTGATTGCCGGACCTAAGGGTACGGACGGTGTTGTATGGAATACATTTTTCTGCCAGATATGAAGGTTGCAGGAATAAATCAGTTTCTCCAGCCTTCAATAAGCATAGGATCAGAGTTGTCTTTTCCAACGAAAGGTTTATTGATGGACAATAGATGGCTGAAGCCTACTACACCATAAAATACAACCACACATATGACATCTCCAGTTTTTGAACAAGGATAGCATATAATTTCCCATTACCCATGGCAACACCCTGGGCACAGAAACGGTCTGAATCCTGCCTCTCTTTGCTTTCCCAAAACTTAAATCTTTCATTTTCTGCACACTCTTCCAGCCTTGTCCTACCTCTCTTCTTATTTACCCTTCTTTCTTTTTTATTCAGTCAACGATCGGCATAACTTTTTCCCCCACATATGAACATAAGGTTTCTCTTCCTCTTCTTATGCACATATACTTACATGCACATCTCAGCCACCTGAATGTGTTAGAATTAAGGAATTGGTTCGTTTAAGGACAATTAATGACCATATAATAACTATTCAAGAGTCATATAACTGTAAACCAACTAACAGTTTCTCTCATACAGTGCAAGAAATTCCCAAGATGGAAATCTATGGGAAAAGTCAAACACATAGGTGTTGTGTACCAAGATGAACATATTTTCAAATACTATCTAAGGCCCCAATATATTCCTTCTATGTGCAGTAAGCTAGTCACAAAGGGGTATTCACTGCAGTCAAAGGGTTCCCATTCTATCACTGAATATTCACTATAAAAACATGGCAATTCATACTAATGAAGACGCAAATCTTCAAAGTATTTATATTGTAAGTACATTGTACAAAATAACAATATTGGTTTTGGAATTCTTTACAAATGCTAATGTAAACATTTTACCGTGGACAGTCGTCTATTGAGTAGAATCCCTTGATATGTTATTGGTATGGCATCCTATACCAAGGACAGAACATGCAAAATGTAGACGTTTGTTGGCGATATTCTCCTTTTCTCGGACTGAAAGTATTTAACTGGACCAGACCTTAGACTCCATGTAAATGTACATCAAAGGTGTACCTAAGAAAAAGTAGCACTACATATTGAATGTTTACTTACCCAAGCAGAAAGCATATAATTGCAGGTAAGCAATTGCAGGCAGGCATACAAAGAAGATGGATACAAGGGGCTACTTTGCCTGTCTGTGGGAATGACAATGGGGGAGGGGTACACACACTCTTATTGCCAATATGCTGCCAGCTTTGATACTGCAAATTGCCTTTTCCTCTAATTAAATAGCAGGGTGTGCATTTTACAGCTGCTGCTCAGATCCTAAGTAGAGGGCAGAAAGGCTTTTTCAAATTTGTCAGGGCTGGCTTTCCCAATACCAAAGTCAATTTATTCTAAGATACTGTCTGGAAAAAAACATAAGGAAAATGTATTTTCATATCATAGCCCAAATATTCATAATGACTAAATTTACTTCTGAGGGAATATGCCATCATTTTCTGCTGTACTAGAAAATCAAGGGATGACGATTTACAAGAATTGCAAATCCCACTAACCTACCACACAGTCCTTCTCTGGTGCAGCTCAGCAGTATGGAACTATTTCGCGAAAGACACCAGGCATCTTGAAGATGTCCTTCATTTCCACTGAAACAACCATGTTTAAATTCTAACTCGATCTATAATTTCCCTTTTTCTATTGCCCTTTTCCTCTTTGTCTCCACTGCTCTCCTTCTAACTTAACACAGTCCAAACTATGGTTACTTTCTTTCTCTCCTTTCCTCACCCCCTCCACAACTGCCTTCAATTCCCATCTCTTCCTCTTAATGCAACGTCTGCCGACACGCATGTTTGTGTTCTTCCTTTGATGCTGAGTATAATGTAAGTTCTAACTTATTATACTTATTCTCCCTAGCTCACCACTGCCTATAATGGGTAAAGGTGTGCTATATAAAATGTGGAATACTTAAATAAATGAATTGCTAGTATTTTAAAGAACATTTGATGCCAACAACAGAAAATATGTCACACCTACTCTTATCCCAATATTTTACCTCACTTGGTAAATACAATCTCTCATGACACCAAATGTCAGACACTGCTGTGTCCAATTTACTCTTGCTTTTAAACTTTCACAATTCCACTCGGTGTCTTCACTTTTAATCTAATCTTTCAATCTGTCCTTGCTTTATACTCTGGTCACAATCAGTGTGCTTTCAAACTCCAGTAACATCAATCTTTCTTTGCTCCAATGCTCCTTTAATTCCATTCTCACTAACAGATTTTAGCATGGTTACTTTCATATCAGCTGTTATCTATGTCTTTTTCATTCTCTGATTTTGTTTTCTATACCCAGTTTCAAACGCAGATAATGTAAATGCATATATGCCTTTGTAATCCCATAATCATGCATATATGCCTTTGTAATCCCATAATCATAATCATCATACCATGGTTGTATCCTAATATAATAACTCATATCTGTGTACAAACTACCACCCATCTTTGTTAATCTAGGTCTCCATTTGTGCACCTACTACAGAGGTACTTTCATTATGGAGCAGTGGGATCACCTGATTTAAAATTTTCATTATTACCATCGGTTTCCGCTTTTATTCTTTAATGATGCTTATGCACTGTATCTCTAATTTCTAACTGATGATTGCAAGTAATCAAAATGTAATTCTTTATCATTGTAATCAATTTTGCTTCCATATTCAACAAGTACACTCTTTATCGTTTTTCGTTGACAATTTATTTTATGGAAACGGTTTTTGCTGCCAGAATTAAAGCTTAAAAAAGCATCTGACCACAGTGAATAGCAGAACCCATTCCAATATGAAGGCGCAGAACATTTTTAATCAACTAAAATAAGCCCTTATCAGAGCCTACCGGTAGGTGGAATTGTTACAGAAAAGAAGTAAAACCTTTCTGCCCACTTTATAGAAAGGATAAACAGAAACTGACAGCGAAAGTGCAGGGAATGTTTATTGAAGGACTGTCGAGAAAAAATAACCCTTCAGCTCCTATATATTGCAGAATTCACTCCTTACAAATAAAATTATGCTATGCTTTGTGAAAAGAAGATGAATGACTCAACGTAACACTCTTTTCATAGTATGGTATGATCTTGGATTTGTGGCACTATGGCTACCTCTGAGCAGATTCAAATAATACAATTCTGGCTGACCATTCAACGTCTGAGTAAGGGCCCTAGCCACTTGTATGGGAATATTGTTCCACAAGAAGCTTGAATAAAGCATATCAGCTTACTGTTTGTGGATTATCAGAGCCAATGCCAAGTAACAGGAGGGAAATGAAGAGATCACATAAGTGGCCCACCGTCCAACGTAAAATAGATTGAAGAACCCAGCAAAAGCCAATATCTCAGAACAGTACATGATTCTAAAGAACTTCTTTATAATAGTAACCAAATCAAAGAGTGCATTAAGAGAAGTAAAGCGGCCAGCACCGTGGTCCTAATGGCCTCCCACCCGCCTTTTACAAGCACAACTCTGATCATTGGGCACAATTCTTCAACAAACTATTTGAATATTGCCAATGAGTTCAACAATTCCGCTATCATGGCGAGGCTCACCCTTGCAACCAATCTATAAAAAAAAGTTAGCCCGAACAGCTACTGCCTGACAGCACTGTTGGATGCGGAGTGCAAGTACCATGCTTCCCTTCTCCTAAAAGAGCTATAGATATGGGCACAAAGTAATAACTTGATTCCGTTTAATCAAACTGGCTTTAAACCAATGCAAGACGACTGATAACTTTGTTGCATTATCAATGCCCATCAAAAAGTAGATAAAGGGCCAGCTCCTATATTCCTGCTTGGTGGCTTTTAGTAAAGCATTCCATCATTATAATAGGAACATACTATGGAAAAACATTTGCATGGCAAAATATCCCAAACCATCTCTTACACGCCATTTAATTATTATATTCCGATACCTAGGTACGCGTTAAGCTTGGGGCAAATGGAGGATATCCGCTAAAATAAAACAAAGATTAGTCCATGCCCCGATATTATTCAACTTGTACAGAATCAGCTCTCCTTTAGCGTGCGGACAAAGTGGTCTTTTTAAATCAAACTGCCCTTGGCTTTCGGAGGCTGCTAGGGTTCTGAACTAATACTGCACAACAAATTAAATGGCAGTTGACCTCAAAAAAACAAATAGAGTAATCTTTGGGAGGAAGTTAATTAGGAACGAATCTTGGTATTTGGAGAATTGGTGCTAAGTAAAAATAATAAATGCAAATATTTGAGGGTGTGGTAGGACGATCAAAGGGGCTCCCCCAAAATTTGAACTCCCTAAAGCCAAAAGCCTCTTCCTATCGATTTGTTTTTTTATCTCTACGAAAATAAGAAACTAGTCACTCATACCGATAAGGTAATCAAAGCAGCACTTATTCCCACCATGGCATATGGAATGGAAGCCTTCTCTGACAGATTCAGCTTTCTCCTTTAAAACACTCAAAGTAAAATCACTGGTCATTCTTCCGACTTCCACGAGCACGAATAAGGTAAGAATTCAATTTACTGGAACAAGTGGCCCAAAAAGCAGCTTTTCTAAAATACGCGTGTACATTGAAACATGCACGCAATTTCACTCTGAAGAACTTTATTTGGCAGAAATTCAAACTGGCCTTACCAACAAAAACACTCATTGGCTATTATGTTGTCTGCATGTCTGAAACTAGAAGGTATGAAAGGCTTATGATATCAGAATCTGCCACACAGGCAACCAAAAAGCTGCCAAATGAACAGACAAGCAGAAGCTCAGCAGAAGAAGCCATCTTTGGTCAGGAATACATTCATATAATATCCATGGAATCCAAGACTATTTAGGCAAGATTTTTAAAGCACACTACAAAACCAGACTAAAACAGCTCTGATTTGGCCTACTACCTTCTTTAGACTTCATGCCCAAATAGAAGGAAAGGCACGTCAACCAGATTTGTCGACTTTGCTCAGGCTACCCAGAAACACACGAAGTTTGATGCTTTGCACCTGTACAAGCCAAATCCATGAGCGCAGGCTAATGTTACTGAATGTTTTTTTCCTTTTTAGCTAGTGTGGCGAGTTCTGTCATGCTGTTGTTAGGTTCATCAAATTTATTGACTTGGTGAACAGATTACTTGCAAGGAAATTAATGTCCCTGCCTGTTTAATATCAGACTCATGCACTTGCAGCCAACAATGAACAATTATCTTGCCTACAATACTATGCACTTTATGTAACTAGCCCTCTTTAAATGTATTTGTTAAACTATTTATTTTAAGTTTGGTTATGATTTTTTTTTTAAAGCACATTTTATTTGGTTATACCGGATGCAGGGAAATACAACCAAAACATTATGCATACAATTTCAGAGACGCGTTTCTATATCTAAGATATGGTCACAGAATGACAAACAATTGTGTAGTGTAGAGTGATTATATCCAGAGGATTATACCTATGTGGTAATTTCGGTCAGGGGTCCAGGGATGGTAGGGGAGGGAGCTCGATCCCACGATACTCTGCCCAGCGAGTCCAGATCTTCCAGTGCTTATGGGGGCAACCATGTGCCAGAAACACTGCAATCTCCGCACCCAAACATTTATCTAGCTCTGCCTTCCACTTGCCTAAAGTCGGGGGTGGGGGGGGTCCCTTTCCATAGCTGTGCGATCTTGCGTTTGACGATAGTAAGGGCCAAAAAGAGTAAATGTTGCTTATATTTATTGCCCCTATCCCATCCGTAATATGCAAGAGGAAGAGTTGCGCCAAGAAGCCCTTGGGCGTATGCGCGCTTTACAAGTAATAAATAACATAACATAACATAACATATGGGAGTTCCCATGATAATACCTCACTGAGGCAGGAGGATACCTTGCGCCAGAAGGGTTGCAACTCAGAGCAGCCACAGACTGTTTGGAGAAATGTCCCTCCTTCTCCGTCGCATCGTATGCATGCAGGGGATTAGATGGAGCCCATCTTCCAGAGCCTGGTTTGAGTATAATATGCGCGGTTGTGGTGTTCTAGGACCTCTGCCCAGTCGTCGCCGGTCAGGTCGGGAATGTCCTCCTGCCACGCGTGTCTGGTCTTGTCGAGGGAAGTCGGTGTGAGTGGTCAGTGTTTGATAGATTTGTCTGATTTGGTGTAGGCCTAAATATCCCATTAAAAGGTGCCCTTCAAGAGGATGCAATTCCGGTAGGGACTCCAGGTTCTGGATCAGGGGGGGGTCAGAGCATGGCGGAGTTGGAGGTATTTGAAGAACTGGGTCTTATGCAGTTGAAAATCTACTTGGAGTTGATGGAAGGATTTCAGTGTAGTACCCCGCATCACATCACCCAGTTAGAGATCCCTACCACGGAAACCCCGCAAGGCTGCCACCGGACGGAGGTATGTACCGTGCCACAGGGGATTCTTTGAGTTAGTGTCCCAAGCCACCCCATCTGCTTGACCGTGTCCGATCAGAGCTGTATGACCACTTTACTTGTTGAGGGTAACAGCTCCAGGGAGTCTGGACGATAGAGGGGCTGGAAGAAGGGGAGTCCACCCCATTGCAGCTTGCTCGAGTGCGAAAGCCGGGTCAATTGAGGAGTTGTACCACCATTCATTTATCAGGACATGAGAGGCGACATAGTACGTATAGACGTCTGCCGCTGCAATTCCCTCACAATATGTGAACTGTGCATTTGCGTAGCGCTACTCTTATCACACCGCCGTTCTAGAGAAATGTATTAAGTATGGCATTTACTTGCGCAAACCAGGAGCGCGGAATCTTGTAAGGGAAGTTTTGCAGTCTATAGAGAATTCTGGGTAAGGAGACCATCTTGAAGATGGCAGATCGACCATATCATGATAGTGGAAGGGAGGACCATATTGTTGTTTCACTAGTGAGGCTCGTGAGCAGTGAGCTGATATTGTTGGCCCACGAGATCTTAGGGCTTGGTGATATGAAGATGCCCAAATATTTGAAACCATCTGTCCCGTGAGACAGCAATGTCACCCTGGTGCCCCGTCCCTGATTGCCGCATACTGGGAAGAGCACAGATTTGGCAGGGTTGATATGTAGGCCAGTAGTTTCCCCGAACAATCTAAGGATTTGTAGGATACGTGGTCTGGAGAACCACAGATCCGTCATAAAGAAGAGGACATCGTCCGCATATAACGCGATGCAGTCTGAGTGTGATTGGGACCATTCAAACCCATGGAGCACCGGGTTCCCACGAAGCCAGGCCGCCAAGGGTTCCAGTAGCGGGGAAAGGGTACAGCCCTGCCTTGAACCTCTGCGGATGGGGAGTGGATCAGAATGATGCCCTGCTATACAAACAGAAGCAGTTAAGCTAGTGTAAAGTAACCAGACATATGCTAGAAAGCGAGGACCGAAGTTTACCGCCTTGAGTAACTGCAACAGATAGACTCAACTGAGTGAGTCAAACACTTTATCTATGTCGGCTAATAACAGGGCTGCTGGGCGCCCCAATGTGGGGGCCATCTCTAGGGTGTTATGTACTCTCCGTATATTATGGCGGGTGGCCCTGTGGGGTATAAAGCCCGATTGGTCAGGGTGAATTAGGTCTGTCACACACGTCCGAAGACGATCAGCTAGGACCTGTCCTAGTAACTTGGGCTCAAAGTTAATGAGAGAAATTGGGCAATACGATGATGGGTCCTCCGGGGGGCACCCTTGTTTAAGGAACAAGACTATCTCCTCATGTCTCCAATCCCGAGGTATGATACCCGGTTTGTGTGCATCTTGTAAGGCAGCCAGTAGGTGAGGGCCTAGTATATTCACATTTGGTCTTAAGAACTCCATAGAGAACCCATTGGGTCCAGGGGCCCACCCTGGATGGAGAGCGTGGAAGGCCCCGGTCAGCTCATCAAGCGTGATAGGGGTATCTAAATGGTCTTGCACACAGTCGGCGAGTCTACGTGGTGGGATGTCTGTAAGAAATTCAGCTATTTGGGCTCAGAAAGTTGCTTGCGACTGTCATATAATGAGGAGAAGTGCCGGGCGAACTCCCGAGCCACCTGGCCTGGCGAAGAGCATAGGCCTCCTCCCGCATCATGTATGGTTGGGACCACTGCGGGCGATTTGTCAGATTGGCAAAACCTGTGGAGCATTTAACTCAACTTATCACCCCACTGGTATATCCTGTTTTGTGATGTCACCCATATCTCCTTGGCTTCCTCCAGTAGATATTGTTGTATTTCTGATTGCGTGTGTAGCAAATTGCGCCGAAGAGATGGGCTGGGGGCTAAGTTGAGTTGTATCTTGCTGTGTGTGCTTCTCCTTCGTCAGATGGCTGATTTCAGCACCACGAATAGTGGGCTTCAGAGCCTCCCAGAGGATACATTTAGAGAGAGCGGAAGCGACGTTCGTGTCGAGATATTCCACTATTGCCGTATGTAGCATGTCCTGATAGTCTGGGTTTCTGAGATGCCATGGGGATATCAGCCACCTAAAGGGGGGTCTACGGGAGGTGGTGTGTAATTTTAAAGATATCGGAGAGTGATTCGAGAGCCCTCTAGGAAGATGTGTGACCTGTGAAACCCTATGTAGAAATGGATGAGACGTAAAGAAGTGATCAAGGTGGGATTGGGAGCTGTGCACCGTCGACAAAAATTTGAAATCGAGCTCAGTGGGGTGGTTTGCCCGCCATACATCGTCCCAGCCTAGGGTGGATGCCAGGATATTCAGTTTAGAGGGACCCCCTGGTGAAGGACCGTCTGTGCTATGCTGCCTGTCAGCGGGGCCCATGGTGTCATTCCAGTCGCTGCCCAGGAGGGTGAAGACCCCCGGCAGATCCCCGCAAAGTCTGGAGACCCTGTCAACAAATGTGGCTCCTAATGGTGGGAAGGGGATAAATACTGCCTAGGGTGATATGTTCCCCGTGGAGTGTGCCTGTGATCGGGACAAACCTGCCCCAAGCATCTACCCAGCTGTGTGAGTGTTGGAAGGGGACTCTGCGGTGAATTAGGATGGCCGTGCCTCGTGACCCTCTGGTTAATCCTGTGTGATATACCTGGTGGAACCCGAATCTGGCAAGACAGGGGGTTTTGGTACCCAGGAGGTGAGTCTCCTGGAGGAGTATGTTGGCCCCAAAGCGTTTGGCTTGACGTAGGACCGCGCCTCATTTAATCTTATTGAGAAGTCTCCTGACATTCCACGAAATCACTGTGAGGTCCCCATAAGGTGGACTGTCAGACAGTATCCTTACTATGCCTACAGAGACACAGATGACGGCACAGTCTGAGTCTAGAAAGAAAGTCTGTATATCCAACAACTTTATAACTTGGTTCCCCAAAATACCGCCTCCCCCTACCTGACACTTCCGAAAACTAGGAACATTTGTCGTGGGGTACGGTTCACCGTACCCCAGCAGGGGGATGCCAGGCCCCTACGCCAACAATACCCAACCCACCCACAAAACATTAACGTTGAGGGATAAAAAGTCTGGGGCGCAGACACTCAGTGGCTGGGCGTCCACGCCCGTTCAAAGGACATTAACCACAAATATAGTCTCAGTGAGAAGAGGCTTATAACTAGCAGGTTTTGCCGCCATGGCACAATTTAACTGCTCAGGTGATATAATCTGGGCTTGAGGACCGCCTGTCGTAGCTGGATCTGTGGCGCCTTTTAGATTTGGTCTTGAGAGACCTGTTGTGCTGTGAGCTCTGGGAAGAGTCAGATTCCCTTGACGGAGGTGTATGTGGTCAGAGATGTGGGTGTTCATCAGTCCATGCAAAGACCTCCCCCGGTGAGTCGAAGAAGAATGACTTAGAGTTAAAGATGAATCGCATCCTGGGGGGGCGTGGCCTGGAGCCGTTGATGGTGGACGTGTAGTTTGCCAGCTCCGTCCTATGCCCTGAACACCAGCTGATTATCCTGTGATCCCCTGCCTGCAACCCGCCTGCTTCCCACCCAGGTTGTCTCCGGTGACAGGCGGCGTGTAACGGTGCCACGTAGCCCCTCTGGGACCGCTCCTGTGGAAGGTTCTGCCGACGGACCCTGTTGCGGCCTGCTGACCGAGGTGAAGCCCCGGCCTCGGGTGATCGGCCTGACCGGCCTACCCCATCCTCCTTCGCGGTCCAATCGGGACCCAGGATTGGACTGCTGCCGCTTCGCTGACCAGTACCGCGGGGTGCGATACGGAGTCCTCACCCCCCGCTAGGGCTCCGTTGCCCCCCCCTCCCCTCGGCTGCTACAACACAGGCTGTCCACATTGCTGCGCAGCCCCTCCGAGGCGCGGGAGCGCCTCCGTGCTGTCCCCCCAGCCCGTCCAATTGATTAGCGGGGCTCCGGCGTTGCCACCACTGGGTCAAAGAACGCAGAACAGGCGGCACACACGGCACAGCCGGCGCCGCAAACCAGCATTGTCCCGCACAGGCTACCAGGGTCACAGAGCGGATCTGGCTGGCATTGAGAACATCCTGACGCCATCTTGTCATTACGTTGGGGCAAAGTGGAGACCCTCGGACCCTGGCAGTCTTGCCTCACTTGCCACGGGCCCGCCATTCAGAGGATCAGAGCCGGCCGCATGAAACAAGGCGGCGGACATTGGAGACCAGCAGCTCACGGGTGTGGGGGCCTGTGCAGGGGTGGTGCGCCTCGCGCTTTGGCGCCTTCTTGCAGCGCTGCAGCCCAGACCTGACTGCGCTCTCGGCAGCCACGACACACTCGCTTTGCAACGATCTGGTTCACACCACCCTTGCCCCCCTCACCGCCTCTGCGGACCTCACCGAGGCACCAGTGGCGCACCGACCCACCCTGCGTTGACGCCTCATCTGGGTATCCTGCACCACCCATGCCAGCTCTGGGATCTACGCTGCATCTACCTCTCTGCAGTACATAGTGGTCAGGCCATAACCACTGCCGTACATTCAGAGGGGACACGGCGGGCTGCTGCCTCTACTACAGCGCCACCTTGCTAACAAGGTCTATGGGCAGGACGAAGGGCAAGCCTCAGGACCGGGGCGCCCGAACGGACGTGCAGTCCACGGGTTCGGAGGACCCACTAGCCTCCTCCAATATGGACATCATCCCGCCGACCGGTAAGGGGTCTCAAGACGCCAAGCTAGATCTGATCCTGAATGAAATACGCGCGACGCGCGAAGCGCTAGAATTGCGCATAGACAATATGGCGACCGGCCTATCCTTACTTAAGGCGGACCACAACAAATTGGCGGATCGTGTGGCGGAGCAAAAAATAGCGCTAGACGACATTATCCCGCAGCAAACGGAACACTCCGCGAAACTAGAAAACGTGGAGAAGCAACTGAAGCAGCTGTGGGGGAGGGTGGACGAGGCGGAAGGACGTGCCCGCCGCAACAACGTCCGCATCCTGGGCATTCTGGAGAGAAGCGAAGGAAGAGACCCCACGCAGTTTGTGGAGGATTGGCTTAGGAAGCTGGTGGGCCAGAGAGACATCACCGCCTTCTACAGTGTGGAAAGGGCGCACAGGATGCCATCACGGCCCCCACAAACTGGGGCACCCCCGCGCCCACTGATCGCCCGTCTCCTCCATTTCAAAGACCGTGACACTGTCCTCCGGGCGGCCAGGGAGGAAGCGCCAATACGCTTCGAGGACAAGACTATCTCGGTCTACCCTGATTTCACGCCCACTGTGCAGCGGGCCAGATCCACCTTCATGGGGGTGAAACGCAAATTGCGTGACAGGAACATGAAATATGCACTTTTGTTCCCTGCTCGGCTCAAAATCCTAGATAACAACAAGTCCCATTTTTTGACTCGCCTGAGGAAGCGACAGAATGGATGGAGGTCGCCCTGACTCCGGCGGCATCGCGGGACCAGTTCACAGGCCACCACAGTGACACCTGCGGGGACTCGCCAGGACGACGGAACGACGCTCACAGCCCTGGACATCACTCATCACGTGGAGCATCGGAGGCGGCGCATACACTCGGACGCCAGGCGGCAGACCAAACGTCATCATCCACACATCAGCGTCTAACTGAGGCGGCACTGGCTGCCCACGACGCGGGAGCAACCGGAGACAGACTCACCGTCACCACTGACACTCGCACTGAGGTGTCTGGTTCAGTTGACAGCCTGCAACTTTTCCCGAAGATCACGGCCCAGATGGCTGCAGAGTTCTGAACCACGATACGATTACTTCTCTCCAGGTGGTAACGTATGTCTAATCCCCTCCCTCACATATGGTGGGTTGTATGTGAAGGGATCCATTGTATTGTGGGCTCTCATGCCCACGCAGACAGTTCAGTGCCAATCGACGGAGGTCCACCACCCCCCGGTATGCACACGTACTTGACTGTATTGTGCCCACGTTGGACACCATGGTTTGGCTCCTGGGTACGTTGGCTCAGGGACCTTTTTGTTCAGGGGTTACTTGTTTGCGAGACACTCTCATATTTTAGCACAGCAGGACATGTGGGGTCACCCAGTTGTTACACTTTGCCACACCGCACAGATGGGGATGGGACCTCTTAACAATTACCATTTGTGCACCTGGAATGTGCGTGGCATGGGATCGGTGCATAAACGACATAGAATCCTTGCACAACTCAACCGGAGGGGGACACAGATTGCTTGCTTGCAGGAGACACATTTGAACGCTGCTGAAGCGGTGAAATTGCGAAAGAAATGGAGAGGACAGCTTTATGCTACCTCATATTCCGCATTCTCCAGGGGGGCGGCAATTTGGATCCGTGGCTCTCTCCCCTTTCAGCTGCTGGAGCAACGGGTTGATAAGGAGGGTCGCTATGTATTTGTGCGGGGTCTGTTGGATGGGGAGGCAGTTGTCGTGGGATGTATGTACTCGCCTAATACGATCCAGTCGGAATTTCTGTCCACTGTCAACGGGGTGCTTGCAGACTGGGCTGACCTTCGCTGGATAATAGGGGGTGATTTTAATGCTGTACTTGATGTTCTGCTGGATAGGTCACATCCCCCCTTACAGGCTACTGAGAGCAGGAAACAGGCTGCTGCGCTTGCGAATTGGGCTGAGGGTTGGGATTTGGCAGATGTGTGGCGTAGCATTTACCCTATGGAAAGGGAATACACCTTTTTCTCCCCTCCCCACCAGCTTCACACCAGAATCGATCATGTTTTCTGCTCCAGGTCCCTTACAGCACTGATTGTCCAGACTCAACACATGGGGAAAACGTTATCGGACCATAGCCCCGTGGAAATTACATGGCAGTGGGGTAGGAGGCTGGCCCCCATACCGACCTGGCGACTAATCCCTGATCTCCTTGAGGACTCGGTTTTCCGGTCCTCCCTGTCCGACACTATAGATACATACTTCTCCACGAATGCGGGCACGGCTAGCTCCCGGCAGGTAGAATGGGACACTTTCAAAGTCTGTCTGAGGGGGGCTGCGATGACTACTAGGGTGGGGAGGGGGCGGGAGGTGATTAGCCAGCTGAAGGAGGTGGAGGGCTCACTTGCATCCCTAGAGAACGAGGCAGCGGGCACCAACGCTCCCTTTACACCACTGCAGGAGGCACGTATTAGACATGCGGAGCTGCTGGAAGAGCTGCGGGTTATCGACTATAGGGAGTACACAAATAGACAACATACACAGGCCGACCGTGCCGGCCCCCTACTCGCCCGCATCCTGCGGGACTCCCCGATCAGCCAGCCCATTCTGCGGGTTTTGGACCAATCTGGCCAACCAGCTACCACCCAAGTAGGGATTAATACGGCGTTTAAGGACTATTACACCACACTGTACGGCCCCCCACAACCCCTGTCCGAACCCGCACTAGTGGCCTTCATGGCGGATCTGGATCTCCCGCAGCTTACTGCTGATCAGCGCAAAGCCTTAAAGCGTACCGTAACGTTGGCGGAAATCAGACAGGCGATAAGAGCCCTTCCAAAGGGTAAGGCCCCTGGAACGGATGGCCTGCCAGCGGACTTCTACGCCACTTACATAGATCTCCTGGCCCCACGGCTACACATTGTTTATCTGGAAGCCCTACGTACAGCATCTCTACCACAATCATCCATGCAAGCACTGATTACGTCCCTCTTGAAACCGGCCAAAGATGGTTTGCAGTTGGCCGATTACAGACCCCTGTCCCTTCTTAATACTGATTCAAAAATTTTGGCCAAGGTACTGGCATCGAGGCTCGTGCAATACGTGCCTCACCTGGTCCACCCGGACCAATGCGGTTTTGTCACAGGCCGTAATACGGCCATGAACCTTAGGCGCTTGGCCCAACTTATGCTCAGGGACGATGCGGACGTGGGCTCCGAGGGGTGCATCTCTCTGGACTTAAAACAGGCTTTTGATTCCTTAAGGTGGGACTATATGTTTACCACATTGTCAAAATTCGGGATACCACCGGAATTCCTCGATTGGGTCAGATTACTATACACCGTCCCCACGGCCAGGGTGCGCACCTCCAACCAAATCTCGGGCCCCATGGCCATTGCCAGGGGCACCAGGCAGGGCTGCCCACTTTCCCCTCTCCTCTTCGTTCTTGCCCTCGAGCCATTGCTCTGTAGACTTAGGCTGCTGGCCCCCCGTTATGGCATACAGCGACATGGTACGGACCACATTGTCTC
This sequence comes from Lissotriton helveticus, assembly GCF_964261635.1. Classification (NCBI taxonomy): domain Eukaryota; kingdom Metazoa; phylum Chordata; class Amphibia; order Caudata; family Salamandridae; genus Lissotriton; species Lissotriton helveticus. The sequence continues at coordinate 613,487,054 of NC_136073.1, read as the reverse complement.
TGCGTACGCGGATGATATCATATTATATCTCCGAGATCTGAGGGGCGACCTGGGCCCAGTTTCCCAGGTTTTTGAGGATTTTAGAGAAATCTCTGGCCTCACCATCAGCGAGTCTAAGTCCTACGGGTTCACCTTTGCAGCTGCAGGTGGGTCGACCCCCCTGCCTTTTGCCCCTCATGAATTCCAGATGGCGGACACCACCTTTCGATACCTTGGAATACAGATATATAGAGAGGCGAGCATGATGATAGATGGCAACCTGGGGAGGGCCATTATGACGCTGAAGTCACAAATTCAATTTTGGTTAACATTGCCGCTCTCCATACCCGGTAGGGTGGCAATTTCCAAGATGGTGATGCTGCCCCGTCTTATCTACTACTTCACCAACCTGCCGTACCAGATCCCAGCGGTAACATTCAGGACCCTAGACTCCCTGCTCACCGAACTTGTGTGGGGACATGGCCGCAGGCGCATAGGGCTGGCCAAGTTACAGCTCCCCTCCAACTCGGGAGGCATGGGCTTACTGGACTTTAGGGCTTATCATTATGCATGTCAGCTACAATGGCTGGCTTACTGGGTGGCGGGCCGCAATCTTCATGAGATTAATCTATCACAAGACGACCATGCCAAGGGGAAAATACACATCTTGCTCCTACCTGCCTCGGATCTACCTAGAAACGCCCCGCCACTCCTCAAACTGGCGATCACACACTGGCGGAGGGCATTGAAATACACGTCCTCTGGGACACCTTATGCCCCCACGATACCACTCTTGGGCATTCCACTAGGCCCGGGCACACTCACGACGACTCTACTGGAGCCCTGGCATGACGCTGGTGTGACACATGTGGGTGACCTGTTTACGGAGGGGCACTTATTGTCCTTCGACGACTTCAGAACCACGCAAGGCATACCCGGCGGCTCCTTTCTCCTACACGCCGGACTCCGACACTATATCTCACGCAATTGGTCACCCGACGGACGGGAACCTATTGCGAATCCTCTAGTCACAATGCTCTACCTCATGGGAACGGGCGGCCATCTGACTAAGTGGCTCACTGCTAGCATTAAATCGGGGAGGGCACTTACACTGACACCACTACGATCGACATGGGAAGCGGATATTGGGAGGCCATTGCGAGACAAGGAGTGGGAGCGCATACTGCAATTCCCCAGGAAGGTAGCTAGAAACCCCAAATACAAGTTCATCCAACTGATGTTGCTACATAGAGCCTACCTAACACCGCACCGCCTACATATGATGTTCCCTACATCCAAGAGCAACTGCCCCCGATGCGATGCAGACGACGCATCTCTGGTACATATGCTGTGGCAATGCCCCAAACTGGGGTATTTCTGGACCACTGTCCATGAATCACTTGAGAAGGCTGGTACACTGGCCCGATCACCTACACTGGAACACACACTCCTAGGGCTAGGGCCATCGACCCGCACCAGGACCGTGGCGGCGCGCTTCTCGGATCTGGCCCTGTTGCTGGCGAAGCGTGCCATCACGATACGATGGAAATCATCGAAGCCGCCCAACCCTGACCTGTGGCGGGCGGAAGTTGTGCGCTGGGGTAAGGCTGAGGGCGAGGCACTACAAAGGGAGGAGAGTAGGGGCCTCCGCAAAACACCTATCTCACTGGAATGGTTTGCCACTTTGGGGGTATTCGAGGCTGGCAATGACAATGATGAAGAGGATGTTAGTGAATAGCCGATCGGGGTGATGTTATGCCCCGACTCATTCTCCTATACGCTGCCACGACCACTACCCACGGTGCGCTACGAGGGGGAACGGGTAGCTCAGACCCGTCTGTCACATTACCCACCCAGTATGTGTGTTAACCTCAACTATGTGTAAATGAATGGAGTGTGACCCACTTAGCGATATTTCAATCATGTGCCTATTTAGAGAGTGAAGGGTGGGATTTCACAGGGGTGGAGGGTGGGAACGGACGTGAACGGGGTTTGTTAGTTTGTTATGATTCATCAACGAAATGAAAAAATCGAACTTACCATGTCTATATATATGCTCTGGGCAAACGTATACATGTAATACTGAGTTCAACGCCAGACTTGTATATGCGCAACTGTATGCTGTTATTGCTCTCAAACTATGCTAATAAAAAGATTTTCAAAAAAAAAAAAGATGAATCGCATCCTGGAAAGATACAGGATCATATACTACAGGTTAAGTTCTTATAACCTACGCTTTGCGGCCACAAAGGACTGGCGTTGCTGTTACACCAGGCGCGTGTAGTCTGGAAAAATCATTATTGGCTTTGAGTCGTATTGGAACTTTTCTTTATGAGACCTGGCGAACTGCAGGATAGCATATTGGTAGTTCAGAAGTTTTGCAATCACTGGTCTGGGGTTCGCGCCCGGGGTGGTTTCTTTGTCAGCGCCCGATTGGCCCGCTCAACAACAAAACATGTAGATAGCAATTCCGCTGGCATAAGATCCACGAGCCACCAGGCGACAAAGTCGGTCATAGAGGATCCTTTGCACCCCTCCAGCAAGCCTACGACGCGCAGGTTATTGCACCTCACACGACCTGCATCATCTTCCACCCTGGAGGCTAGTTCTAGGGAAACCACCTATCAGTCCTAGAGGGTAGACACCGAATCTTCCACCGTCGACACCCGAGCCTCTTCTTCAGTGATGCAGTCCACAGCTTTTTGAAGGTCCTAGCGATGGAACAAGACCTCTGACCCCACTGCACCTATTTTAGCATCTAGTTGGTCTCTGGCGTCATTGATCGCTGCTAGGAGGACAGCAATGTCGGGTACCGCACCCCCTCCGTCACCACCGGTGGCCCCACGGGCAGGGCTAGTAAACTGGTCCACGGTGCCTTGTTTGGGGCCTGAGTCTCTGCCCATAGTAACTGCTCAGGTAAGCCGGGGCCACTCGTGGGGTGAGAGGCCTGGTCCGGGGCTGCTCTGTCGCTGGGACGTATGGTTCCAGACCGAGGAGTTTTGCTGGGCTCGGTGTAGTGGAGCACCGTCGGCGGGTCCTCATGGAATCAGGTGGTCCCTGGGCCGCTAGCCGCACCGAGCCTAGCCCGGCCGCTTCTGCAGTCCACAACCACCCACCGAGGCCCGGTAAGGGGACCGGACCGCCCACCAACAGCACTCCCCACCGGCCCTCTTGCCTCTGGTATTCAGCGGTGTGGTGGAGCCTTTAGGGGCGGGGTGTATTCCATTGCCCTCAGATGTTCCCATGGTTGAATGCTAAAGGGGGTGGGGGGCCCCCTGTCCGTCGAGGGGTATTGTTTTGGAAGGTCCACCTCGCTTACCCCTCTTGCAGGCATGCCGTTGATGGAGGCGGATGGTATACAAGCGATCTTGTCCGTATCCGGAGGGAGGAGCTGAGGACCCCCGTGGCCGGCTGTGTGGCCCTTGTGATCACTGCCCGTGGGGCTCCTCCAGCCGGGAATGCGAGTAAAGTCGTCCACGTGTGATTCCCCCAGTTAACGGGCCCGTGATCACATAAGCTTGTAAGTGCTATGCAGGGTTGGTAGGCCTCATTGGATCAATGGCATCGTATTTGGGGGGAATGGCCACACGATAATTGCAGTGAAGGCTAGGGCCGTACGTGGCTCAGCGGCACTGCAGCCTCAGACGTGACTCGCAGAGCTCCAGATGGTGGAACAGATCAGCTGCGGCCACGTCTCCAGCCGCCCAGCCGCTCCTGTCCCTGCGTGGCGCGGTCGTGCCTCGGGTCCGTAGGCAGAGGCCCCATGTCCTGGGGGCAGGGGTGGCCCCGCCGCCAACAGCGATACAAAAGGGGATGATGGACGGAGCGCTTGAACAAATCAAACACTCACCCCCAGTCAACTGATCTGGGTTTAATCCATCATCATTCTTTAGTTCACTCAGCCACCCCAGTTCAGACATGGCCATATGCAAATCAGTCTGACCCTGTGCCTTGTGGGAACAGTCCAGCCCGAACTGCCAAGCCATGTCTTCACTGGACCGGAAACAAGCATCCTGGGACCGGTTTCGGATACATAATCCTCATCAGCCAGGCTATCTTGAATCCAGTGGCCAAGTGAACAAGGGACTCACGTCTGAGCATACCCTGCCACACTTAGGGCGAACAAAGCGATACAAAAGGGGATGATGGACGGAGCGCTTGAACAAATCAAACACTCACCCCCAGTCAACTGATCTGGGTTTAATCCATCATCATTCTTTAGTTCACTCAGCCACCCCAGTTCAGACATGGCCATATGCAAATCAGTCTGACCCTGTGCCTTGTGGGAACAGTCCAGCCCGAACTGCCAAGCCATGTCTTCACTGGACCGGAAACAAGCATCCTGGGACCGGTTTCGGATTCATAATCCTCATCAGCCAGGCTATCTTGAATCCAGTGGCCAAGTGAACAAGGGACTCACGTCTGAGCATACCCTGCCACACTTAGGGCGAACAAAGCGATACAAAAGGGGATGATGGACGGAGCGGTTGAACAAATCAAACACTCACCCCCAGTCAACTGATCTGGGTTTAATCCATCATCATTCTTTAGTTCACTCAGCCACCCCAGTTCAGACATGGCCATATGCAAATCAGTCTGACCCTGTGCCTTGTGGGAACAGTCCAGCCCGAACTGCCAAGCCATGTCTTCACTGGACCGGAAACAAGCATCCTGGGACCGGTTTCGGATTCATAATCCTCATCAGCCAGGCTATCTTGAATCGTATGAAAAAACGATTCATAAAAGGGGGTGGTGATGAACAGAGTGTCTGAATTAAGCAGACCACTCTTACCCAGTCCAAAGATCAGGGCTTGATCCATCACCGTTATTTATCTCACTGCCCCATCCCAGCTCAGAACCTGGCTATATGCAAATTAGTCTGTCCCTGGCCCAGTGCATCATGGGAACAGGGCAGACCAAACTACCAAGCCAATTCTTCACCAGAAAGGAGACAAGCTACCGGGGACCGGTTTCTGGCATTTCAGCCTCTTCGGCCCGGCTTGCTTGAATCCTGATGGAGCAGTGAGAAAGGGACTCATGTCTGAGTATACCCTGCCACACCTATAGTGGCCAAAAACGATTCATAAAAGGGGGTGGTGATGAACAGAGTGTCTGAATTAAGCAGACCACTCTTACCCAGTCCAAAGATCAGGGATCAGGGAGTGCAAAAAAACGATGGATTTGGGCCCAGATCTTTTGACTGGGGGAGTGTGTGACATTGATCCACATTCAGTCCATCACTTGTTGTTTTTTGCAACCCGCCGCCAACAGGCCCCACTTAAAGTTGGGGAGCAGTGACGCACTGTGCGCACCCCCCCGCCCGCTCACCTCCAGGGCCTCAACCAAGCCCCCAGCCTTCGGTGCACTTCAGAGCGCCGGACCGGCTTTCAGGTGGAAGGTGTGCGCCAGGTCCCGGTCCGCAGCTCCCCTCGGCGCTCGGTCGGCGTAGTACGTGCGTCGAGACTCTGCAGCCACCGAGCTCTGAAAATGTGGCTGGGGGGACAGGAGTAGGAAACACACATCAGCAGGTCCTCCGGACAGGATAATTGTCGGATTTTGGTCGGATAATGGCGTGGACGTTCAGAGCCCGATCAGGCTGCGTCCGCCATGTTGGCTTCCCAAGCCACGTCCCCTAAGTTTGGTGATTTTAACCTGTCCTTTAACCCGGCGTCTGTTGTATAACTGTGTAGAATGGAATTGTGTTAATTATCTGAAATACATTACAAATTCAAATAATCTGTATCATTCTATTTTTTCAGTTTTTTATTAAGCGGTAACCTTTGGTTTCCTGACTCATGAAATGAGACTTGTTAGTTATGTATTTTAATGCATTTATTTTTATTCGTAAAGTTTTTTCAACATAGGTGGCAAGGTGGATCAAACATTTGTTCATATTGCAGAAATAAATTCAAAGAACCTGCGGTAAGATAGTTAAGTAGGGATAGTTTCTAGAAAAGAACGTAGTAGGTGATTTATCAGAAGAAGCTGAATAGCAGCAAAGTTTAAAGTCTCGTTTAGAGTGTCGTCAGGATTCCCAAAATGACTGCACACTAAGAGCAAAGATCGGAAACTCGATTAAGAAGGGGGGTTGGGGGCAGCCAAGGATCGCGAGGTCTGCCCCCGGGCAGATTTGGGAGGGGGAGGGGGCGAGCAGGGAGCAGCCATTTTGCTGCTTTGGGCTGCCTTGGGAGTAGCCCAAAGGCAGCCGAATTTGAAAATTTAGCCCAAGGCTATTTCTAGGGGGTCAGCGCTGTCCCAGCCACCATTTTAGGTTCTGGTGACCTGGTGGCTGGGAGCGCTGTAGTCAGGTTTTTCTGGCGAGGCTTGTGGCGTTTTGTTGCTGGTTTTTGGTTCAGCGTTGGCGAGTGGTTTTTAGTGATGGCCTGTACGACGTGAGAGTGCTTGAAGCCACCCGCCTGCTTAGTGAAGCATGGCCGAAGGATTTGCTGGTAGGCCCTGAGGGCCCGGCGCACTTGGCGAGGCGTGCTTCTGCTGGCGTGACGGCAGCCGTTTTGGCCTGTTCGCCACCACGCAAGACGGCGCGTGTTCAGGTGAGGGACCAGGGCCGCGCGGATGCCGGGGGCACGGCCCTGGTTATGAATGTGAGCGATGAAGGGGGCCGGGTAGTTGGCGGGAAGAAGGTGCAGCAGAGGAGCGCTGTCGGCAGGCGGCAGAGGTATGGTGGGAAGGAGGCCGGGTAGCGGGCGGGAGGAGGCCGCGGCTCCTCGCAGCTGAGCCAAATAGAAGATGACCGCCCGGGTACTTCAGGGGTGGTCGGAATGCAGGGGTAGGGGCGTGGGGCGCTGCGTCAGACCGCTCGGGCCTCGGAGCGAGAGGCCGGGGGCCCCAGCAAGGCTGCGAGGCGCGCGACGGGGGAAGGGGGAGGGGAGTCTCACCGCGGAAAGAGTCTGTAGTTTCTGGCCGCCCCGGTGATAAGGGGACGGCCGTGAGGGAGCGGGCGGGGCCCAGCAGGGGTGATGGTGAGCGGAGGACTCCCAGGGGGAGAGGGGGGAAGGGGCCAGTTGTGACAGGGGGCGAAAGGCCTAGGGGGCATGCGGGGGAGGAAGGAGAGCCTATCCGCCCCATAGCGATTTAACTCAGTACAGAGCGAGAAGGAGGCGGGGGGACCGGGGGGGAAGAGTGGGGGAGTGAAGGGTGTGGCCTCAGTTTGCCACAGATGGTTGGGGGGCAGATTTGGATGCATGAGAACGGGGTGGGTTGCAGGGGGAGCGGCAGGGGGAGGAATTAAGAGAAGTGCCTGGGGGAAGGGGAGGTGGGCGTGTGGAGGTTGGGGGATGTCCCCTTTGCTGTTTCGACACCTGGGAGGAGGGGGTACTTGAGGTGCGGGGTCGGCTGGGGGCGAGGTGCATCGAGGTGGTGAGGTGGCGGGCCCCTCATGGCGGGGAGGGAATTCCGGGGTTGGAGGAGAAGGGGTGGGAGGGGCGCCGGCAGGGCGGGATTGAGGGGTTGGGAGAGTTTCTTCAGATGAGGGTGGGGCAGGGGTTGGGGGGTTGGTTTGGAGCGACGAGGAGGAGGGCGGGGTTGAGGCAGGGGGTCAGGTGGAAGTTGGGGGAGCGTGGGCGGTAGGCGTGCAGTTGGTGTGGGGGCGTTGCGGAGGCGGTGGGCAGGTTCAGTTTGAGGGACCCAGCACACCAGACCTACCGTTTCTTTTTCAGGAGGACGTACTCCGCGGGGTTCCGGACTTGGCAGGGCTAGGGACGGCCCCTCGGCGCCAAGGTGTAGGGAGGGCTGAGCCACCCGCGGCGTGCCCGGCACCGGTGGGGGATCCCATTGTGGCCGACAGAAGTAGGCCCATGACGGGCTCGCCGACCCCTCCACCCACAGGGCCACAAGGGCTGGGGGGCACCGCCGTAAGAGGAGCACCGCATCAGATGTTTTTACGGGTTTAGGAGGAGTGCAGGATGTGTTTGCTGTTTCGGGCAGGGTGCAGTCGGTGCCGCTTGCCGGGTGGAGTTACGTGCACGGCGGGGTGCAGTTAATTGAGGATGAGGATAGCTTGGAAGAAGGAGAGTTGAGGGATGGTGAGGGCGGTGGGGTGTCCACAACAGTGTTGGTAGTGTGTTGCAGGTGTCACGGGACCCGCGGGAAAGGACGGCCCGGACATCTCACTGGGAGGCGAGGACAGCGTCCCTGGATCGGAGGGTTGAGGATCGGCGTGTGGCGTCCTTGGCATCAGGTAATCGGGCGGCGCACATTGTGTCAGTGGGGGCGCGGGGGAGGTGGGGGATGGGAGGGATCGTCTGAGGAAGGGGAAGTATGTGGTGGATAAAGGAGTGGGCCCGGAGGATGGGGTGGTGGGGCCCGGTGGGAATGAAGGCACTGGCGATGGTGGTGCAGGCGGGGCATCAAGCGGGGCTGGCACGGTGGGTGCGGGGCGGCTGGAGAAGGTGCAGCAAAGCCAGAGAGTAAAGAACTAAAGATTAAGCGGCTGATATACATGGGGGTTACAAAGCCGTTGGGTGCGCATTTGATGATGTCTACTAAGGAACACATCTGGTAGGGGGAGTATGTGGAGTTGCTGAAGCTGTTGCACCGGGAGGTGAGGGCAAAGGAGGGTTCAAAGGAGGAGGAGTATGAACTCCAGAAGAGGCCGAAGGTGCCTCTCAAGATCGAAAATTGGACGGCAGCCTTTTTAATTTAGGCCAGCGTTTACTGCGAAAAATTCCCAGAGCGGTCGGTTTCCATGTTTAAGTACATGGACGTCATTAGGAAGGCCCATATCACGGGGGTGGGTATGCGTGGGCCCAGTACGACGAAGAGTTCAGGGCTCGGATGGCGTGGGACCCCGAGGTGAAATGGGGTGAGCTCGATTCCGATTTATGGCAGCACACTATGGGGCTGGCTGGGTCAGGTAAGACCATCTTTACAGCAAACGGGTTGCCCATTATTTACCAGCCCTTTCAGGGCCGCCCCACCCGCGGAGGGGTGGGGGCAGGGGCCAAAACTCAGTCGGGGTCTGTGCGGTCCTGTTGGGACTACAATAAAGGGTGTGTGCTAGGGAACACTGCCGGTTTCGGCATGAATGTTCAGGTTGCAGTAAGTACGGCCAGCCATGGTTAGATGTTGGGGGGCCCTCGGGGAAGCACCAAGGGGGTCAACAAGGGCAGGCTGGGGGAGTTCCGACAGGGAACACCCAGCAATCTGGAGGCGGTAGAGGGGGTAAGGGGTCTGGGCCGAAGGGCTCGTACTCCAGTTAAGGTGGATCGCTTGGTAGCAGCCCTGCAGGGTTACCCGGACACAGGGGCCGCGGATCGATTACGGACCGGGTTTTTGGAAGGATTTTGTTTGGGCTATGAGGGGCCATGGCTTCGGAGATGGGCCAACAATTTGAGGTCTGCCAGGGAGCACCCGGAGGTGGTGCAGGGCAAACTGGATAAAGTAGTCAGTGAGGGCCGCATGGCGGGGCCCTGTCGTATAGAGAGGATGGTTATCGCTAACCTTATAGCCGGATACAGCGGGAATGATGTGATGCTAATTAATCCCTTCCCCTACGTGGTACTACCCATGAGTAATATGTAACACTACACGGATAACACCACTACCGGGGAAAGGGAAAAAGGGACAAAAGAAACAATAAAGTTGCAGCTGCTAGGTTCAGATAAGGGATGTCTTCAGAGATGTTGTACCTGGATCTCCTACAATCCACCCCACTGGCCCTGTAAGTGAAACACAATACACGCATAAGAAGACTTCTCCATAACAACCACACCCCCTGTGCCCCTATGTGTGGTAGTAGGAGTAGTTTCTGTCCTGTAACTCCAGTTCTGTAGTAGGGGTATCTCTGTTATAGTCATAATCTAGTGAATAGTCCCGCCCATGTGCGTGGACCCCGGAGCAATCATAAATAATCTCTTAAGGTGTCGAGAAATGCAGAACTGCACAGACACTTAAGAGAGAATTAAAGAGAGATAATGCAGCCTATCCACAGGCTACACTGTCCAGTACTTCAACTAGAAATTCCACCAAAAATCCACAAACAGCACAGCCTGTCCAGATTTCTCTTGCCTTCACAGCAGAAACCCTCTGGAATGATAGAGAGGAAGACATGGACAGACAAGCCCCATAGGCTGCCATTATGTGGCTCAGAACAGGATACTGGGCCTTTAAGAGAACTTTCCAGAACTTCACAGTATCCCAAAATGCACTGCAGGTCCCTTTTACTTTCAGCTCTTTTTGAGGGCGTAACACGCCAGACCTGTACCATTCCTTACATGAATATCTCTCTCCACCGGGGAGGAGGGCGGGCGCTTATGACTATAACAGAGATACCCCTACTACAGAACTGGAGTTACAGGACAGAAACTACTCCTTCTGTAGTAGGGGATCTCTGTGTATAGTCATAATCTAGTGAATAGAATGGGAAGCCCATCCCCACACCAAAGCGGCGGTGGAGAAAAGAGAAACAACACCACTACTGTGCGAACAGATTTCGCAGCGAAGCCTGCCCAACCTGAGCATCTGCCCTGGCATCAGTGTCCAGGCAGTAATGCTTAGCAAAGGTATGGACCGACTTCCAAGTGGCCGCCTTGCAGATTTCTGCAATTGGAACATTACGGAGCAAAGCAGTCGTGGCAGCCTTGCCCCTGGTGGAATGAGCCTTAGGTTTACCCCCTAAGGTCTTATTAGCCTTTTGGTAACACAATTGTATACAGGACACAATCCACCTCGAGATGGACTGTTTGGAGGTAGCAAGACCCATCCTGACTGATCCATAATTGATAAACAATTGGTCTGACCTACGAATATCCTTGGTTTTATCCAGATAAAATTTCAACACCCTCCTAACATCCAGGGAATATAGGGACCTTTCCGCTGGAGAGGAAGGATTCTGAAAAAACGTAGGTAAAGTTATGGTCTGGTTAACATGAAAATCAGATATAACCTTTGGAAGAAATTTAGGGTGAGTACGCATAACAACCTTAGCAGCATGAAATACAGTATAAGGTTCTTGGCAACACAACGCCTGAATTTCACTCACCCTGCGGGCTGATGTAATGGCCACGTGGAACGCCGCCTTCCAGGACAGGTGCTGCAACGAAGCCTTATGAATGGGTTCAAAAGGCTCCTTCATCAGTCTGGACAGCACCACATTCAATTCCCATGAAGGCGAAGGAAGCCGGACAGGAGGGAACACTTTCTTCAAGCCTTCCAAAAAATCCTTGATCACAGGGATCTGAAAGAAGGAAGTCTGTGAAGGGCCTTTCCTGTAGGCAGTCAGCGCAGCAAGATGAACCATAATGGAATGGACATTAAGGCTAGACTGGGCCAGATGTAGAAGATACGGAAGGATGACATCTTCCTTACACGTCGTTGGGTCATAGTTCTTGGACTTGCACCAGATGCACAATCTCTTCCACTTGTAAGCATAGGAAGTCCGAGTGGAAGGTCGCTTAGCCTCCTTCAGTATGTCCATGCAATCTTCAGGTAGATTCAAATGGCCATATTGCACTATCTCAGGAGCCATGCCGCCAAACTCAAAGACGAGAGGTTGGGGTGCAACATCTGCCCCCCGAACTTCGTGAGAAGGTCCGGCCTGCACTGCAGCCGTATGTGAGGAAGGAGAGACCGGTGAAGCAGGTCCGTGAACCACCACTGCCTGGGCCATTCTGGGGCAATCAGGATCATCCGCGCCCTTGAGCGGGACAGTTTGATGAGCACCGTCGGAATCAGGGGAATGGGTGGAAAAGCGCACAGAAAGCTGTTCGACCAGTTGATCCATAACGCATTCCCCAGAGTCCCTGGCTGGTAGTACCTGGAGGCGAAGTCTCGGCATTTGCTGTTTTCGGCGGTGGCGAACAGATCTACGTCTGGAGTCCCCCACCTTGCGAAGACTTCTCCTAGTACTTCGTCGTTTATGACCCATTCGTGGTTTTCCTGAATCAGTCTGCTCAGTGCGTCTGCCTGAACATTCTGCATCCCTGGTAGATGGGCAGTCGTTATCGTCAGTCCTCTGGCCAGAAGCCAGTGCCAGATCGCCTGCGCCTCCTGCGACAGAGTGCGCGATCTCAACCCCCCCTGCTTGTTGAGGTAATACATCGTGGTCGTATTGTCCGTCTGAACAAGCAGAGAAATTTCTCTCTGCGAATCCACTTGTTTGCTTGCCGCAAATCCAGAATGGGCCTGAACTTGTTCTTGTCCTTCTTGGGAACCAGAAAGAACCCGGGAGTACAGACCTCTTCCTCTTTGAGACAGAGGTACGTCTTCTATCGCCCTTTTCCTTAACAGGATATCGGCCTCCGCCTGGAGCTCGCGCAGCTAAAACTGCGAGCTGACCGGTGGAATTGATGGAGGCGGGCTGGTGAACCGAAGACTGTATCCATTGCAAACAATATTCAGCACCCACTTGTCCTGAGTAATTTTTCTCCACTCTGCCAGAAAAAATTGAACGCTTCCCCCCACCGGAGCAGGTAACGGATGTAGGGGAAGTAACCGCTCAAGGTCGAGACCCAGCCGGGCCTTTGTTCGCTGTAGAGGACTGCTGGCCGCCTCTACCCTTCTGGCGCTTCTGGAAGGGTCTCCGGAACTGCTGCTGTTGTTGCTGCTGCTGTCCCGAAGCCTGCCCTCGCCCTCTGCCCTGTGCCCGAACCGTCTCTGGAACGGGCGGTAGGCCTTCTTTTCTTTGGGCTTCTCCAACCCAACCGCCATCAGGGTCTCCGCCTCTGCTTTCATGCGGGCCATCTCATCGTCCGCATGCTTGCCGAACAGGGTTTCCCCCGAGAAGGGCAGATTGGCCACCCGCTGCTGAGCCTCCGGCTTGAGTGATGTGAGCCTAAGCCAAGCATGGCGCCGTTGGTTGATCCCATGACAGTACCCATGGGCCGCCAAAAGAGATACATCAGCAGCCGCGCTGATGACCTGGTTCGATACCAGCATCCCCTCCTTCAGGATCTCCTGGAAATCCTCCTTCTTTTCTCGTGGCAGGAGTTCCGTGAACTGCTGGAGGGATTCCCACAGGGCACGATCATACCGCCCTAGCAGAGCCGCATCGCTAGAAGCCTTCATGGTCATAGATGCCGTCCCACAGGCCTTCCTGCCTGCTGAGTCGATCCATCGGCTCTCCTTATCCGGAGGCACGGTAGAAGACAGGGAGGTAGAATGTTGTTTCCTGGCCGCCGTCACTATAACAGAATCCGGAATCGGATCCATCCGCAGAAAAGCCGGGTCAGAATCCGGGGCCCTGTACTTCTTCAGGAGCCGGGAGGGAGCGGCCTTCGTCACTGCTGGCGGGAGGAACAGCTCCTCCTCAGGCTCTACCAATCCTGGCACTAGCGGTAGTAAAGGGCGAGACAAATGCTTCTTATGAAGCGTCTCAAAAATCACGGACGTCGTGGGTGTTGGAGCCGTCACCGTGATTCCCAATTTTGCTGCACCCCTCAGGAGAACATCCTGGAACGTGCTGATGTCGTCCACAGGAGACACTCTCGTCCCCGGGGATTCCGACAAAGTCGGTGAATAGGTCCTGGTCCTGGAAGAGCCCGTGCGGGACAGTGATCCGCGCCTCCTATGGCGCCGTCTTGACCTAGTAGAGGATCTGTGGAGACTCCTCGATCTCCCCCTCCGTCCGGAGCGTGATCGCGACCTCCTTGGCTTCGGTCGATCCGCCGGTTCCACAGGGGCGGGCGACTTTGGCTTGGTAGGGGCCCTCGGCCGAGGGGTGCCCTTGGGAGGAGACGGATATCAGGGCCGTGAAACCGACCTCGGAGGAACCGGAGGCGGCTTGTCTGCCGGCAGCTGAGGTTGAGGTAGAGGTTGAGGACGCGGTGGAAGTGGTGGAAGCGAAGGAGGAGTGGTAGCCCGCGGAGGAAGCCCCCTCGGCAAGGGAGGCGGGGGCATAACCGACTTCTGTCTAGAAGGGGTATATGTGAGAAGTTGGCCTGATATATGAGGCTCACTAGTTCTAGTGATCACCTTGTATCAGTCCAAACAACCCTTATGGTGATTGGTTGTAAGTCAACCTTATAGACCAGCTATCCTAATGGTGGCATGAACAAAGCAGTCTTAGGCTAAACTCTTTTGGCATGTGAAGCCAGCTGTTTTACCACATATAACCCCTTGAATACCAGATGAAAGGACACCACACAGGTTGGTATGAAAATAAACAATATATTTATTAATAACAAACACCTCTGAACTCTTTTTGAGATCAGAGGGCTAAGCACATAACAATACTCTTTAGGAAAAACACAGTAAGTTGCACAAATTACAATGGTGCCCTAGGGGCACGACAAACCATATACTAAGTAAATGGGTTAAGGAAATCGATAGAGGAAATGGAGCTGCCCAGAGGCTGTAGGATCGCTGGGACTACACTACCCTAACCTTAGGAAAGTAGCAGGAGGCCCACGGGACGCGTGTGCAGAGTGTGAACTCACATGCGAGATGCGGAACAAAGTCAATGGGCAGAACAAATTACGAAAAGGTAAGTAAAAGACAGTTCCTACTAGTTACGACTAAAACGACAGTATACCTGGACACTAGGAGAGTCAATCTTCCATTGAGCACCGAAATGCTCTTGTTACCTCACCCACGGGCTGCGGGTGCATAGGTGTCAAAGTGTGTCGGGTTTCCGCGTCAAAGTCTATGGAGCCTTGAAGAAAGATGCTGCAGGCGACCAGGAGGAAGTTGTCCGGAGCGATCCACGGGTGGATCGAGGAAGATGAAGACCTGAAAGCAGAGGGGACAATGTTCAAAGTCACTAGCCAGTGACCGGTGTGGAACCAGGAAGGAACCAGATGTTGTTGTCGCGATCAGGTGAAGAGTGGACGCTTGACTCTGCAGCCACGTGGACCAGGAGGTGTCTTCAACGACCAGGATGGAGGCACGAGCTGTCCCACGCAGGTTCTCGCTGTCGGCGGTGTCTGTTCCGGATTCAGCGTCAACGGGTCTTGGCAAAGGCAACCCACGCGGTGAGTGGAAAAGGCGTCTGGTGCAGACCAGGAGGGTCCGGGGTGCTCCTCTTTTTGAAGGGAGCAAGGGCCAGTCTGGAGCAACCAGACCAGCAGTGTAGATTTCGTGGATCGTCGTCTAGGAGGTCACTAGCCAGCCGGCAAGTGACCAGACAATGCGTCGAGCAGCAACCAAGCGAAGTGCAGTTTCTTCAAGATGGCCGGTCCCACGTGTCTCGTCGCACCCACGGGTCTCAGCTGTGCTGCAGATGTGGGTAGAGGTCGGAGAGGTCTGGGAGTCCGGGTCTCGTCGAGCTCTGAAGTCTGGTTCCGGCAGGAAGGACGACAAAGTGAACCGCTAGGACGCTTGATGGTGCCTGCAGTTGCAGGGTGGACACTCCTTGCCCACAAGGGAGATTCTTCAGTCTTTTGTGGAGCAGAACGTCGAAGTCCAGAGTTTCTTCTTTGTAGAGTTGTTCAAGGTAATCTAATCTGGAATGGGACCAGCTCCTACCTTTATCCTGCTTAAGGGGGCTGTACTAGTGACTAGGTCCCTCCCATGGGTGGGACCAGGAAGGGGGGTGGTTACACCCCCTATCCTTTGTCCAGTTTCGCGCCAGAGCTGGGGCTAAAGTGCCCCAGCAACTGGTTTGAACCGGGGTATGCACAGGGACACCTTGTGTGCCCAGGCATGTCTCATTCCTTTCAGCCCTCCCTACCTCAATACACAAAATCCTGTCTGGGGTGGTGCTAGCACCTCCCAAGGCCGGAAACCCTTTGTCCAAGCCTCCCTCGCTGGAAGGACTCCCAGCAGCAGGAGGTCAGACTTGTGTCTGTGGTGGCAGCATCCATTTTGTGATGCTGAGGCTCTGCTTAACTTTAACCGGGGTTCACAGTTACATACATCTCTTATCCCTCTAGAAGGGTGGAATGCTACCCCCGTCGCCAGAACTGGCGAGGGGGTAGTATTCCAAAGCGTATGACACCTTACACGACATGTTTTGATAATGCTATACCAAAGTTAGCAATAACCGCGAGGATTATAATGCACTTAAGAGTATATGGTATAGCGTTATCATGGAACAGCTATAAGGACTTGGTTCCGCAAGCTGCAGACAGGCTCAGCTCATGCTAGAGCACCATCTCACATAATTCCAAGCACTCTGCCTCCAGGATTGATAAGGCCTGCCATAGGAGTGACTTATAGGAATATATGTGTCCATTTTGGGGTTAGATATAGGTATACTATATCTACAGCAAAGGGTGATTACACCACCTTGCCCCAGCTGTCTTAGCAGCCAGTTGTGTCAGTTTGGATGGCCAGCCAGGGGTGGCATAATACATGCTGCAGCCCTTGGTAGGCCCTGGGTACACCTATGCCCTGGGTACCTAAGGTACACTGTACAGGGGCTGATAAGGTGACCCAGCATCCAATTAGGTAGGTACCTAAGGTACATGGAGTCCATTTTACAGAGAGAGCAATTAGTCTGGGGTCCTGAATAGCAGGGCCCCAGGCCAACTAGGTCGAAAACCAGCTAAACACCAGGCAAAAAGTTGGGGGTAACCATAGTCAGATATCCACCTTCCTACAGTATACACCACTGAGTACACCGAACCCGTTGATCCGCCTTCTTTTCTAGGCTGGGACGTTGGTGAGTCTCCCACAGTCACCTGGCGCCTGCTAGACTGACTCCTGGTGCCAGAACTCCTTCTGCGCTTTCTGGGCGTCGAAGAACGGCGACCGGACGGCGAGCGATGGCCCCTCGACGACGAGCGTCTTTTCCTCGGTGGCGACCGTCTCTCCCTTGACGGCGAATGCCTTCGCCTCGACGGCGACCTCTTTCGCCTCGACGGCGACCTCCTTCGCCTCGACGGCGATCTTCTCCTCGACGTCAAGGATCCCCTCGACGACGACCTTCTCCTGTTCGCCGACGGCGAACGGCGGTGTCGCCTCGATGGCGAGCGCCGACGCCGGGCCTCTCGACGTCGAATACTCGACGACGACTCCGACGAGGACGACGACAAAATAGTCACCGGAGATCTCGACGGCGGTCTGTTCAGTTCCCTCGACGCCGAACGTCGACGTCGCCTCGACCCAGAGCCCTGGGGAAACGGGGAACAGACTGCAGTCATCCCTCTCGACGCCGTAGTCAGTGCAATCGACACAGACGGAGAATGGGGACACTTGCTGGTCTTCCTGCCCCTGGGGAGCCCCCCAGAAGCCTCAGCACGGGCAGAGGAAGCCTCTCCAGACCCACCTTGTGCCTTCAGCCTTCTGTCCTCTAGGCCCTGAAGTCTGATCTTCATTCTATCCCTCAGGGTTCTGCTAGAAAAGCCCTGACAAATGTCACACTCCTCTGGGACATGAGATGAGGGAAGGCAGATGATACACACCTCGTGTGGGTCCGACTTGGCCTTCTTCCTGGAGCACTCTGGACATTTGTCAAATAATGCAGGCATATTGACAATCAAAGAGTGCACCAAAAGAAAAACAGGAAGAAAAACACCAAAGTACTTCGGAAAAGTACTCAAAGAACTTGAAAAAAGTGAAAAAACCACCAATAAACCCTTGAAAAGGGAGAGCTCAATGCTCCAGGGTCCTGCTTGCAGGAGCCGGAAAAAAGAACTGAAAGTAAAATGGACCTGCAGTGCATTCTGGGATACTGTGAAGTTCTGGAAAGTTCTCTTAAAGGCACAGTATCCTGTTCTGAGCCACATAATGGCAGCCTATGGGGCTTGTCTGTCCATGTCTTCCTCTCTATCATTCCAGAGGGTTTCTGCTGTGAAGGCAAGAGAAATCTGGACAGGCTGTGCTGTTTCTGGATTTTTGGTGGAATTTCTAGTTGAAGTACTGGACAGTGTAGCCTGTGGATAGGCTGCATTATCTGTCTTTAATTCTCTCTTAAGTGTCTGTGCAGTTCTGCATTTTTCGACACCTTAAGAGATTATTTTTGATTGCTACTGGGTCCACGCACATGGGCGGGACTATTCACTAGGTTATGACTATACACAGAGATCCCCTACTACAGAACTTACATAACATGCTCCTGCACATCTCCCAACGTAAAAGTCACAAAAATAGCAAAAATAAAGAAACAAAATCAAAATATGAACAATAGTCTTGATGTTGTAAATATTAGAGGCACTTATTTTACATCCGATAATCCTCTGGTATGTTCTTCTGGTGCTATTAAACATCTAGACTTCCTATGATGTCGTTTCCAAAATATCCCCACACTTCCAAACAGATCTGAAGCTGAAGAGGCTATGTAGGGCAATTATGAGCTTAGAGCGCCATCTAGCGACATAACTCTAAACTGTTCCGGGGGATTATCATACTTTCTTGGTGCCCACGATAAGCATGTACAGAGGCTTTCAATTCGAACAAAAAAATAGCGCTTCCATAGCGCGTATGCCAAGAGGTTAATAGTTATTTAGATGAAATGAAATGCATTGTCTTCCAACGAGTTGTATATATCCTGAATCAGGGTCGGTGGTTCTTTAGGAGCTAGGACGCTCGTGTGAAGCAGAGAAAGTATTTCCAGCTGCAGGATGATCTCAGAGCGAGTGTGAATGCTCCAGTAAAAAATGCTCAATGTGCACTATAGTCTTTGAGGCAACCCAGCGTGCTCACAGCGTAGCAGTAAACAATTACCCAGCCGAAGACGCCGGCCTGGGCTTGATGTCAATTACCGCCCACAGCTGTGTCCATACGGTGGCAAACTGAAGTTCTGTTTCCTTGAAACGATCCGATGGCAGAAAACAGGAAGGAATCCAATTCTAAACGTGAGAAGGGCTTAGCAAGCTTGAAAATACAACGCTCGCTCTCGTGCTCACAGGAATACTCGAGTGACAAGCCGTGAGTGAAGCGTGGGAGGAGTTTATGTACACAGGTCAACTGACCTGTCTCTTCACCCGAGGATGCTGGGAGATGTAGTATGCTAGATGTAAGCAGTCATACCGTGTAATGTTCCTACTTCACAGTGTCTATCAATGCTTAACCATGACAGGCCCTTTGAGGACTGGCCGTTGGAGGATTTGAATGTGTCCCCCATTGGGGTGGTGCCAAAGAAAGAGGTGGGGCAGTTTCGCATCATTCAACATTTGTCGTGGCCTGAGGGTGGCTCGGTAAATGATTACATTGATGAGCGGGAGACCACGGTGTCTGCGGGGATTCGCAAAGAACTGCGGATGTGGCAGTTTTTTCTGCAGAATTTTAATGGGGTCCCCATGCAGAGGGGGGATGACCTGGACTGGGATGTGGCAGGGAGCAATGGTTTTGGGCTCTACTGGCAGTGGCGGTGGTGTGCGGAGAAGTGGCCCCCGGAGTGGGCGGGGGGAGGGAGGAGCATCGCGTTCTTGGAACTCTTCCCTCTGGTGGTGGCGGTCTCGCTGAGGGGGGAGGTGTTGGCCCACAGACGTGTGACCTTTCATGTGGATAACATGGCGGTGGTGCTGGTGGTGAATCGCCAGTCCGCCAAGGATGAACAGGTGCTGAAACTGCTGAGGGTGTTTGTGTTGGGTTGCCTGCGCCACGACATTGCTTTTCGCGCGGTGCACGTGCCTGGGATCAATAATGACATAGCGGATGCTTTGTCTCGTTCGCAGTGGGGGAGATTCCGTGGGTTAGCCAAGGACGCGGATCGAGACCCGACATGCATGCCTCCGCAGCTGTGGTATACACAGGATGTTGCAGCTGGTTCTAGGTTCCTTGGCGGAGTCGACGAGGACAACGTATGTGTCTGCATGGGGGGAGTTTGTGGCGTCAGGGGCGCAATGGCGGGCTCCAGGGCAGGAGAGACAGGAGGATGTTATACAATTTATCCTGACGCTCATCGGCAAAGGCCTCACGTGGATCACGATAGCGGGCAAGCTGTCGGGTATGGCCTTCATGGGCAAACTCTTGTGGGGCTATGCACCGTCCGCAGGCGAGCTCGGGTCGCAGATGCTGGAAGGTTGGGCCCAGGAGTGTGGGAAGTTGGGTCAGGTTCGGCTACCCTTGTTGTGGGCTATGTTGGGGAGGGTGGTAGGAGCCTTGCCTTTGGTTTGCAGGGATGTGGGGGAGGCTTGCTTGTTCACTACCTCAATGGCGTGGATGTTCGCGGGGGCCTTTCGAGTGTCTGAGTTGCTAGGGTCGAGAAAAGGTACTGGGATAAGGTGGTCAGAGGTGGCTTTTGGAGGGGAGGAGGTGCACCTTTGGTTGCGGAAGTCTAAGACAGACCAGAGGAGTGTTGGTAGGTGGGTATCGTTGGGGAAGGTGGCCTTGGAGGAGGTGTGCCCGGTACGGTGGGGGTTGCTATGGCGGGCGAGGGAACCAGCGGAGGGGTTGGTCTTTCGGCACACGGATGGGCAGGGGGTGACAGGATCGCAGCTGTTGGCAGTGTTGCGGAAAACGTTGGCTTTGCTGGGGGTGGATGGGAGGAATTACGGCACGTACTCGTTTCGCATTGGCGCAGCGTCGGAGGCGCACAGACGGGGGTGGGGGCGAGGGGACATCATGCGCTTGGGGAGGTGGTAGTCCGATTGTTACAGGCGATATGTGCCCGGCGAGGTTGACCAATAATAGCGTGGTTGTTTTTGTGGCCTGTGTACTTACTCTTGTTTCTCGTTTCAGGTTCCGTGGCTGGTCCCCTCACCCCCGTGATATGGCAGTGTGGATAGTGGGCCACTGATTTGTCAAACAGGCTCAGGTGCAAGCCCGGGACAGTTATTTGGGGGAAAATTTTGGGTTTAATCCTACTGTTTTTAAGGTTAGTTGGTTTGAGAGAGGGGGTATGCGTTGGAAAGAGTTGGTGGGCATGCTTAACTGTTTGTTGGTAGCGGGTAGATGTCCTGATGTGTTGGTTCTCCATTTGGGTGAGAATTATATGGTTCAGGAGACGGGGTTGGTCTTGATGAGGGCCATGAAAAAGGACTTGGAGGAAATTAAGAGGCGGTGGTCTGAGTGTACGGTGGTCTGGACCGAGTTTGTTCCGCGGAGGGTCTGGAGAGGGGTGGTGAAGCCTCAGGCCAGGAGGAAGATCAATATGGAGATGGTTCGTTTTTGTAGGCACTTGGGGTTTTCACGGGTTTGGCATCGGGACATTAGGTACGATGCGCCAGAGTTGTTTCGGGGTGACGGGGTTCACCTTTCCCGCATGGGCATGGACCTTTATCTGTTAGAATTACGGGAGGTTTTGTCCAGGTTGTTGGGTGTGTGTCGGGAGTGAGGAACCATGGGTGAGAGGCATCAGGGCGACTGTTAATGGAGGCGGGGGGGCAAGAAAAGGTGGAGGCGGTGTAATCACCTACCCTTCCGCCTTTTCCTAGGTGGCGGAGTTGTTTTTGAAGTTGGCCAAGTTTGGCTGGAGTTTGGTAGTTTATCGTTAAGTTTGGGGAGTTAGTGAACATGAGCGGGGAAAGGTTAAGCAGTTTGGAAGTTTACATTAGAGGGTCGTTAGTTACAGTTGCAGGAAGGCAGATAGGATTGTAGGTCTTGAGAGGGTAGGAGTTCTCATGTTATGTGATAAGATTGTGTATTATTTAATGTATTGGAAGTTATGTATTGTATGTTGCAGGGTGGGGTTGTTTTATCATGTGGGGATCGTAGGGGTGGGGGGAGGAAATGTCAAGGGGTCAGGTAATTCGATGTTTAGAGAGGTTTTAGTTTTGTAAGGCAAAGTGCCAGTTTTGAATAAAGTGTAATGTGCACCTGTTTCAATAAAGCGCCCGTTTACACACACAAATGGTTGTCAGTGCTGCTTGCCCCCCTTTCCTCCCTACCACGGAGGGTTTGGGGGTCAGTCGAGCATCGCGAGGTCTGCCCCCCGGGCAGATTTGGGAGGGGGAGGGGGGGCGAGCAGGGAGCAGCCATTTTGCTGCTTTTAGGGTATCAGCGCTGTCCCAGCCACCATTTTAGGTTCTGGTGACCTGGTGGCTGGGAACGCTGTAGTCCGGTTTTTCTGGCCCCGCCCACCCTCCCTGGACTTAAGGTTTTTGTGGGAGGCGTTTTTAGCAGGTTTTTGGATAGGGGCTTCTGTTAGAACAGGTACATAGGGGTTATGTTATTGTAATGTTGTCACTTGGAACAGGTGCTGGCGGAATTGTTTTTGAAGTTTGCAAAGTTTGGCTGGAGTTTGGTAGTTTATCCTTAAGTTTGGGGAGTTGGTGAACAGGAGCGGGGAAAGGTCAAGCAGTTTGGAAGTTTACATTAGAGGGTCGTTAGTTACAGTTGCAGAAAGGCAGATAGGATTGTAGGTCTTGGGAGGGTAGGAGTTCTAATGTTATGTGATAAAATGTTGTATTATTTAATGTATTGGAAGTTATGTATTGTATGTTGCAGGGTGTTTTTTTTTATCATGTGGGGATCGTAGGGGTGGGGAGAGGAAATGTCAAGGGGTCAGGTAATTCGATGTTTAGAGAGGTTTTAGTTTTGTGAGGCAAAGTGCCAATTTTTAATAAAGTGTAATGTGCACCTGTTCCAATAAAGCGGCCGTTTACACACACAAATGGTTGTCGGTGCTGCTTGCCCCCCTTTCCTCCCTCCCAAATACAGAAGTGGAGAGGATAATGTTCTCAAAAGTACAGCACATGAGGCGTTCCAGATGCTTAGGAAGGAGGATGTAATGCCGGTGCTGGAATGAGTGGTTCCGTTACTTACATCTCAGACCTGCTGCAGCGGGATTCCACAAGACCGGAAGGCGGAAGATATTAAACCTCTAGAGGATCGAACACAGACAGAGCCTGTAGTAAGGACGGCATATCCCAAATTTACAAGAATATAATTAATAATGTACTGGAGGTGCTGGGGGTCTGCGGGAGAAACGGAAGCACCCTTTTTTTTTGCATGTTTTATATAGCGCGAACTCAACCCAAAGGTATTGGAGCGCTTTACATGAGCACCGTATTTACATTACACATTCAGGCACGGGGAGATTAAGTGATTTGCCCAGAATCACTGGATGTGGACGCGACCTTGAGGCTCGAATCCTGGTTTCCGGTACCAGCGTCTGCGTTTATGCCCACGCATTTATGCCGACTGCCCTTCAACAGACATGTTCTGTAATGTGGGCTTGGTAGTGGATTGCTATAATATAGCTAGGCGCTGACGTTCGCCTTTCTTACCATTTAGCAGTGGGGTAATGAGATAGATTGGTGTACATGTGCGGAACTGTTTATTCATGAAAGGAGAGGGTGCCCTCATAGTTGGAAAGGGTTTGGGGTGCAGGGGAAAGCTACAGAGGATATGCATGAAACTCCTCCTACCTATTTGTAATGGTTCAAACCACTGACCTGACATGGATACCACATTAATGGTTACTACCAAGGAAGCACAGCTGAATACAATGGCATGCAGTGTAATTAAAAGAGGAGCCTTACCTTCAGTAATTCACAGGCTGGCTTAATAAGCGCTGCCTCCATTTCTGCTATCAGCTCCTTAAGGTCTGACACCTGACCTGACAGTCTGCTCTGGTTTTCCTCCATTTTCTGCTCTATCTCCTTCTCGTCCTCTTCCAGTACTTTAAGAAGGGCTTGCTGCTTCGTTATCAGAAACTGGTGAAGTTTTTCAAATTCAGACTCAATTTGTTCTCGCTCAGCTTTGATTTTTGCCTGATTAAAAATAATACACACAGTGAAATAGAGAGAAATCCATGTAATTACTACTTCAGATGAACCACAAATGAATATCTGATCTTTGAAACCTAGGCAGAGTGTTGATATATGTCATGGGCATTTCTCCTAGAACCTTCACTTTAATGTAACACAAAATAAATCAGATGTTATGTAATGTTATGTTATGTTAATGGAGCTTTTAAAGAGCTGTATCCAGGGTAACAACATGCAACGGGTAATGTTTATTTAATCTAAAAATATACAGTTGTATCTCAGCGGTTTAAAAAGAAGGTACATTACACCTGCCTTTATTTCTGAAGATCTCATGCCCTCTTCACTTTTAAACTTGGTAAGATTTCCCAAGCTCTTCTTTAGTATGTCCAAGCGTTTCTGGATCTTTTCCTAGAAAACATCGAAACAGCAACATTTTATCTTCTTGTGAAATGAACTTAGACAACAGCATTGAAGATGGGAGAGTCAAAAATACTTTTTCTTTTAAATGATTTGTTTATTGGCATGCGATATAAAGAACAACATAGAGGCGAGGGCCTTGAACAATCAACCATAAATGGGGGGAAGGAAGGAGGGTTTGGGGGGGTGGAAGGTCAGTTCAAAAAGAGCAGAACAGTATCCCATGGTGAGAAACAGAGAGATCGTCTGACAATGTTACTGAATCGGTGAATTAAAGATAAAAGCTTAGTGCAGCCCAGGCCCCTCCAAAATGTAAAGTTATATAGGACTCCTCCAATGCAGCACCACACATCGGGGGAGCCAAACGCTCCTCGATAATACAGGTGCACCTTGTGAGAAGTTAGCCTGGCATATGATGTCCACTAGTTCTAGTGGGCACCTTGCACCAGTCTAATCAACCCTTATTGATGGTGGTTGTAAAGTCAACCTTATAGAAAGCTATCCTAGTGGTAGCATGAACCAGCAGTCTTTAGGCTAAGACTTCAGTAGGCGAGTTAAGCAAGTTGTTTTACCATTTATAATCCCTTGAATACCAAATAAAAGGACACCACACAAGGTATAGATCAAATGTATATGTATTTAATCTAAACACAACCCCTCTGCACTCTTTATGAGGTCAGAGGTAAAAATACAATACAAGTCACACAGTAAATATACGATAAGTTGACAGTATACGTTATGCCCTAGGGACCTCACAAACCAAATACTAAGAAAGTGGTACCACGAGAGAATTAGAAAGCAGGCCTTGGGCCTGTGGAATCGCTGGGGCTACACTAATCAACCAAAGGTTAGGAAGGAGGAAGCCCACGGGAGACGCGTGCAGTGTCTAAACACAGCAGCGGGTTACCATTGACTTTCTATGGAGATCGTAAAAGTTACAAATATACAATTTAAGGACACTTCCGGATGGACTAGGATGGAACCCTTTTAAACTCGGACACTTTGGGAGTCAAGACCCACGGGAGCACCGGAGTACTCGTGTTACCTCACCCAAGGAAGCCGGGTGCATAGGTGTCTTTTCGTGTCGGGTTTCGTCATTGTTTTCTATGGAGAGCTGCAAAGAAGTGCTGCAGGCGACCAGAGGAAAAGTGTCCACGTGGATCCAAGGGTGGATCGGAGATGAGAAGAACCTGAAAGCAGAGGGGACAGAGTCTGGGTCACTAGCCAGTGACCAGGAAGGTACCAGGAAGGTACCAGGAAGGAACCAGGCGATGTCGGGGTGCTTAAAGGTGAAGAAGGTGAGTTTGTCTCTTTAGCCACGAGGTCCAGGAGGCATCGGCGATGACCAGGTGCTGGATTCGAGCTGTCCCACGATGGATCTAGATGACTGCGGTGTCGGTATCTGAATTGGACCCAACAAGCCTTGGCAACCACAACCCACGCAGGATGTCGAGATTGGCTCTGTTGCAGACCAGCAAGGTCTGTGGAGCTTCTCCTTTTCAGGGAAGCTGGAGCAAGCATGGAGCAACCAGGAAAGCAAGTTAAATTCAAAGGAAGGTCTTCAGGGGGCTCACAAGCCAACGGGCAAGGTACCGGGTAGAAGCGTCGAGCTCAAATGCAAAGGCGGGGCCCACGGGACACTCGCGGAGTGTGAGGGCCTGGGCTTCGGTGCAAATGGTGCTCGAGGCTGAGGCTTCTCGTACCCCAATGCACAACTTACTGAGGCTTCAGGAAGGGAGTACAGGTAGCAAAATGCAGGATTTCCAAGATTTCCGGGCCCACGTCTCTCATGTCCGCCACGTGTCTCAGCTTTGCTGTGGATGTGGGTCGTGGTCAGAGAAGTCTGCAAGTCCAGTTCTTGAGTCACAGAGTCTTCGGGATCCGAGAGGAGCCTCGACAATACAGACCGGCGAAGTTGCTGTTGGTGCCTGTTTGCACAGGGTGGTCACTCCTTGACCACAAGGGAGATAGCTTCCGTCTTCCAGTCGAAATGGAATGTCGAAGGTCCAGGATATGTCTTTCAAAGATTCGTCCAGGGTAATCTAAAGTCCTAGGGACACAGCTCCTATACTTATACTAAGGATGGGGGCTGGACTGCCTGGCTAGGTCCCTCCTATGGGTGGACCTGAGAAGGGGGTAATTACACCCCTTTCCCTTTGTCCAGTTTCACGCCAGAGCTGGGGCTGTGTGCCCCAGCATCAGGTTTGAACTGGGCTATGCATGGAGCACCTTCTGTGCCCCAGGCAGTGTCTAGAAGCATTCACTGAATGCAGCCCTCCCTGCCCCAATACACAAAACCCCTGTCTGGGGAGGTGCCAGCACCTCCCTGGACAGGAAACCTATTGTCCAGGCCTACCCTGCCGGAGTTTCGTCCAGCAACAGGAGGTCAGACTCGTGTCTGTGGCAGCAGCATCCATTTTGTGATGCTGAGGCTCTGTTTAACTTTAACCGGGTAAACCAGTAACTACATGTCTTCTCCCTCTAAAGGGTGGCATGCTACTCTCATCGCCAGAACTAGCGGGGGGGAGGGGGGTAGTATTCCAAAGTGTTTGACACCTTACACAACATGTTTTGATGAAGCCAAACCAAAGTTAGCATTAACCGCGAGGATTATAATGCACTTAAGAGTATATGGTATGGCTATATCATAGAACAGTGCGTAAATAACAAATGGAGAGAGTAAGGGATTTTCCACGGAGGTGGAAGGAGGTACTCCTGGTCCCCTGGGCCCTAAGCTAAATAAACAACAAAAGGAGTATCACCATTGGACCACATCAATGGCCATGAATGGGATGTAGGGAGATGGAGATGTAACAAAAGAAAAATATTGTTTTGTTAAAAGACCCCTCACTCACCAACCTGGTTGGTGACATGTTTTATCATCGGGTTCCCACCCGGACTGCCGAGTGCCATCCGGGTGTGCTGCGACCCCTGATTACAGTGGAGCGGGTTCTTTTTTGTGAGTGTGGTGCAAAAACAAAAAGGATTAGTGATGTTAAAAATCGTCAGACCGCTATTTTCCATTCACTTAGATACTGTTGGTCATTTGAACCAACACTAGTATCCCACAACTGTTTTTAACATTGTCCAGTAGCTTCAGAATAAAATTCTTTTCGAGAAGTTATACTTGGACAATTTTTAACATCAGGTATACTATATCTAAGTAAGGGGTGATTACACCACCTTACCCAGGCTGTGAGAACAGGCCTGTGGTGTCAGTTTGGAAGGCAAACCAGGGGTGGCATAATACATGCTGCAGCCCCTGGTAGGCCTAGGGTGCACCTATGCCCTGGGTACCTATGGTACACTATACAGGGGCTCACAAGGGTGACCCAGTAACCAATCTTGTATGTATCTAAAGTACATGGAGTCCATTTTATAGAGAAAGCAGACAGACTGGGGCGCTGAATAGCAGGGTCCCAGGCCAACTAAGTCGAAAACCAGGAAAACACCAGGAAAAAAAGTGGGGGTAACCATATAGTCAGATTCCACCTTCCTACACGCCTATAGAGGTGTTGCCACTGCAGGATCAGGGGGCAAGTACCAGCAGGCTAGACCACATTTGCAGGTGATCAAGGTGGGGAGTTTCATTGTCATAAGTACGATAGCAATGGTTCCCAGATGTCTTTAGGGCGAGATGTCGGCCTTATTAGTTCTCAATAGCCGGCCAGTTGCTCCTGGCAATAGGCTGCATCTTGCAACCAGAACTCAAATATGGGAGCAGGTCCCCTCAACCAGTCAACAAAGTGGCTCGGTAACTGTATCAGTGTATGTAGGAAAGTAGGATCTGCTTCTTATGGTTACACACAATTTTTCCTTCATGTTATACTATTTTGACTAGTCTGACTGGGATCCTGGAAATTAGGACCTGAGTCTATCTGCTTTCTCCCTAAACTGTTATATCTTGAACTTAGGTACACGCCAGATTGGATACTGGGGTACCCTTGTCAGTCCCTAGTATAGGGTACACATGTACCCAGGGCAAAGGTACCCCAGAGGCCTCACATGGGCTGAAGCATGTATTATGCCACCCATGAGAGGTCATGAAAAATGGAACTACAGGCCTGCCATTGCAGCCTGTGTAAGTTGGTGCATGCACCACTTACTTAAGATATAGGTTTGCTATATCTAAGGGTCACTACACTTAAAACCTATGAGTCACCCTTATAGTAGGCCTTGACAATCCTGAAGACAGGGTGCTTGGTTCTAGGTGGGAGGGTGCCACTGCTTGAGCAGGACACCCCTGCAGCCTACAGAGTCCATTCTCCCGCATTGTTAGTGCTGCAGCCATTTACGACATGTAGAGTGGAATTATGCGACTGCGTAGTGTCCAACTCCAAAACGGCTGAAAGTAACCCTATTGTGTTTGGTGTCAAACATTGTGGAATCATAACCCCACACCGGTAACCAGTGTGGGAGGTATGGCTCCACCTCTCAGAAATGAGCTTTGTGAGGTCCCTGGTGTTCCCGGTACCAGCCTTCTAGTCCCGGGCAGCCCAAAAGGATTTCTGCCAACCAGAGACACATTTCTGCCCTCCAGCTGCTTAGCCAAGCTCGAGCAGGGGAAGGCAGAACAATAGGCATCCTCTCACAGGGAGGTGTGACCACCTCCCAGACAAGATTTAGTGTATTAGGCCTGGGTGGGTGCGCTTGGCAGAGACTGAAGATCTGCATGAGTGGCACATTTGGTGTCTCTGTGGTAAGTCCAGTTCAAACCAGTCCTGGGAGCCGTTGGCTCCTGCTCTGGCGCGAAACTGGACAAAGGACATGGGAGTAACCTCCCGACTGTCCAGACCCTCTCCTGGGAGGGTCCCCTGACTCTGTCCAACCCTCTCCAGTGGGAACAAAAGGGCTTACCTGACTGTAGGACCCTAGATTCGAGGTGGGTAAGATTTCAATCAAGAAACCACTGACCTTCGACTGTCTTGACACTTTGTACTTCACTGGACTTCGTTTGGGCCCGACTTCGTCTCCCTCTCCGTCCAAAGCATTGTCTATTCCAGTGCACCTTACAGGCTCCGTGCCGGACCTGTGGAGCATCAAGGACAACAGAAGATATCTCCTTTGGAGTGAATTAGTCACTCCCCTGCAACCGCAGGCACCACATTTAAACTGACCAGCCTGCTGCTCCTCACCGTTTACGGACTCCGAAGGCTCCAGCAACACAGGAGGTGGTTTTCAAGTCGCTTGAGGTTTGAGCTGCCCTCTTACCAAGTTTGAGGTCAGAATCCCTCATGGGGGCTGCAATACCTGTACCTCTGTGCACTGCGTACTTTTGCAAGTGCATATGCTTGTTGGTGTTTTAAAAACAAGTGCACTGGGCTCCGAGTAGCCCTAAACTCTGGCACCATTTCCTAAAAAGAACTCTGGCCTCCTAGCACAGAGTGCTCCGTGGGCTGCTGCTTTGTGAAACTGCTCGAGGTCCCCTCACGACTCCTGTGCCTCCAGCCTGTGGATTCTCTTGAGGGTCAACACTGCTCCCCTAGTTGCTCCAGGCCTGCTCTGACTCCCCTGTGTTTGGTGAGTCTCCAGGACCTCGTTTGTCTGAACAGTAACCTTCCTTGACCTTCTGCGTGGCTTGCCCCTACCATGTCTTATTGGTGTTCCAGCCGGACACTGACCCCTCAGCACTCAACATCCTTTGTGGGACAGCTCGCATCCGGATCCTGGTTGTCCTCAACATCTCCTGATCCCTATGGCTGCAGAGTCAAGAACCCCCTCAACGCACTTGAAGCACACAACATCGGTGGGCATTCGTCTACCGAGCCCCTGGTCACTCCTGAGTGACCCAGACTCTGTCCCCTCTGCTTTCATGTACTCACCAAGAATCCAAATTTGGATTCCGATGGACACTTTTCTTCTTCCCAGCAGTGGCTCTTCTTCGAAGTCCTCCATAGAGATCGACGGCAGGTACTGACGCCACTTCAGACTTATGCACCTGGCTTTCCTGGGATAGGTCACTCTGGTACCTCGGTTTTCAAGGGTGGGGTGGCCCTCCAGCCTCCTAAGTTCCACAGGGTTTCTTCGAAGTCCACTTAGAAGGGTCCTTAAACTTTAAAACTGCAATCAGGACTCTCCCATAGAATTGTATGGTGCACACGGTCATGTTCCCACACTGCACCCGTCCTCCGTGGGGTCCCTACTTACTCACCCTGGGTGGTTCCTTGGGGTCCCAGCGAATCTACATCCTCTAGACACTGTCTTGACTAAAGTTGTGGTTCTTATACCACTATTTTAGTATATGGTTTGGTCTCCCCCTGGAGCCAACTGTGTATTAGTACTATTTACTATTGTTTCTGAGCTACAGTATTGTATGCTTTGTGAGTATTTTCGTGCAGAAGATACTGTCATACTTAAATCATGTTATATAAATAAATACATATTTTTATAACTACTGTGTGGTTCTCCTTACATTTAACCAATACTATAATGTTGCATTCTGGTAAAACAAGCTGCTGAACATTCCTTCAAGACTAAGCCTGAAGGTTGCTCTCCACAGCTACCACTTGGATAGCTTTTTTAGGTTATCTTTGACCTCTTAAATCACCATAAGGGTTGTTTGGACTAGTACAGGCTGCCCACTTTAATTAGTGGACAGCATATACCAGGCCATCTTCTCACAGTACAATACATTTGATGGTGGAACTTAAAATGTCTCAGTACGTAATTAGGCGAGAGAGGCGCAGTCTGTTCGCAGGAGTACTTCCTCTGGTCATCCACGAGACGGGGGAATCTGAGGTCATGGCACAGACATCATGGGCTGCTGAGGGTGCAGATGGGGTTCTTGTCCCACATAACCGGAGCCTGCAGGAGGAGGTATTTGTCAAAATGTGCTTAATGGCATGTAATATGGGCGGAGGTTCAAGAAATGTGTCATGCAGTGCACGGCATGTGGTGTGGATCTGGTGATAAAACAATATTTCAGTGCATGAGGAGTGAGGACTCATTCAGTGCGAAAGGTGGAAGAAATTGCCCATCAGGGTAGAGGTCGGCAAACTTTGCGCAGGCAGGCAAGCATCTGCAGCCTTTTGCTGGTACCTGGAGACTTGAAATTCAGAAGAATACTGGATGTCTGAGCAAGTTTCCACTTGTGTGCTCTTGCTCTGGCGCCATCATCCTGCAGGGCAGGCAGCAATGGGTTGCGCACCATGGGAATGGACGGGGCAAAGAAGCATTGCAGTCGTACCCAACGGTGTAGACCATCCCATTCCCACCTGACACACTCTTCTGTGTTGATCTCTGTAAGTGGCAGCTTACAGGTCTGACAGATCACAGTAGGCAGTGGCCAGGGGGTCGCCATGTCTGCCTCCACCGCCGCATGTGGATGGAAGTTCTTAACTTTATGACCTGTCCCAGGGTGTACGTCAGTGATGCAGGGGCACCCCCCAGGGTTGCCCCTGCTCTCCGCTCTTATTCTCAATCTATATTGATCCCTTTCTGAGCAAACTAGATAATAGCTTAAGGATTAAGGGAGCATCGGTCAACGGAGTAGCCTATAAAACACTGGCATACGCCGACATCGTTGCCATTTTCACAACAGAGGTATGCCCTGCTCTTTCGGCAGTTTACGATCTACCCGAACGATTCGGGGCTGTTCACTCACTGGAGAGATTGGACCACCTTCATCTCTCACTCCATGGGCGTTCCAACGTAATCAAAATGACTATATTCCCGATTTGTTTTTACTTATTCCGCTCTATTCCCATTGAATTCCCAACACACTGTACTTTAAGCGCCGAAAGGGCGTGTTCAAGGTTTTTGTGGGGCTACCACAAAGCACAGAGGGAGATGAAGTGGATGATACTCCCTAGACTAAGGGGTGGCTGGGGCATGCCCTCTCTGCTGTTGTATCACTGGGCTGCACTCCTACAGCACATGTGTCCATTAATATCTGCTGGGAAGACTTTGGTGCCAGAACACTCAAGACCCTCAATCTTTGAGTTACTTCTTGGAGAGACTGCTTGTAATCGCTTGGTTAGCAACATCGAACCAAGCTACTACAAGAAAGTTACATTTAAGGTTATACACTCGGCCTTCTCGGTCTGGAACAAAATCCGCAGACGATTTGGAATTTGAATTCCAGAAATGTTATGCATATCTATTGCCCACTGTGGGCTTTATGAAATCAACGGGCCTTAATTAAGGTTGTATGATACATTAATTCAATGTATTTTTCGGGTACTGTGCAATTCGGGAGGAAGAAATATTTCTTCTTTGCGCTATGTAGGTGGGCCATATGTATGGGTAACTAGATATCAGCTATCAAAAAGAATTGGAGATAGGTGTGACTGGGATTGTATTTTTCCACCTTTGCTCTTGCTGATATAACTATTTCTATACACTATATATTTTTAAACATATTTTATGAGCCCCATAGCACTGCTCTCGTGATGTTTTATATTACTTAACAGTATTTTATTGTATATAGTAACAATGCGGTACTTTGCACAGTACTCTTTCTACCTTTATGCCTATCAATGTAGATGCATTCGTCATGATGATTTTTTTTTGTTGCACTGTCACTTTAAAAAGCCCTTCAGTAATGCACGTAGTATGTCATGTGATCAAGCTTTGTGAGGAAGCGAAACGCGTCATAGTGGACGCACTGGGCATAATAAAACTACTTTAAACTTTGCATCAGCAAATTCCGGGTCTACTCCTCGTCATTTCTGCCTTCCAAGGGCTTGTAAGTAGTGACGATTCTTTGTATATAGCTATAGGTATGCTATATCCAGGATGTCCGGTTTTAGGTTTAAACCTAAAATAACTGATAAAACCCCACTGAAAGAGAAATAGCCCTCACCAGTGAAAACATATAAACACTGAAAAAAAACCTGCACAACCACAAACTAAATGCCATTCAAAGAAAGGAAAAAGAGAGTAAGTCTTTTTTTTTCCTTCCTGAAGGGGCCAATACAATGTAACTTTGTTATACATGCTAGCAGTAAGAAAGACTGGGCTAACATTATTCTGCTTGAGTTTTGTTGTTTAGGGATATCACAAAAATATTGTTTTCTTCCTTTTTCTTTTTTTCAGTTTTGTTGTCTTTGGTCTAAAGATGAAGGATTTAGAAGCATGTTTTAGGTTTTGTTTAATTATTTTATAAACTGTAGAGAATCAGGAAATATCAAAATCCTATTTGATATTTTAGCTGTGTTTGATTCTTTTACTGATAGGTAAAATGGCTGGTTTCATAAGAATCTTTCCTAATATGTGTTATCACATTTACCCACAGAGAGTGGGTAAAAACCCTTAATACTTCAGCCCCCAGTTTCTAGTGAGTCAGTACTGATAGTAGGTGAATTGCCAACGCCTCAGGCTTTAAACATTCAATGCAGGGTAAAGTGACAAGTATATGTGAAAAGAGCACTATCACCAAGCATCTCGAATAGTGGTGAAAACTTGACACCAGACTTTGAAAACATGGAACGCAGTGTCACTTGGAATGCTCTGCAAAAAAGGTTGTTTCCAAGATCAACAAAGATTGGAGTGATATTGTTCGTATCTGCAGTGATTCCTGCTATGTATACGAACATTTTGTGTGATGACCTGTCAAAATTGATAGCTGAGCTGCAGTGCTTCCCTGTAAGAGATCCTTGCCACTTGTTAGATAGTATGCTGTAAGCTTCTTGATAATCTTCAGAGTTAATAAGGAATGCTATTGACTTTTAGTCCATTTTGGTGCACTGTTTTCTTATGCACAGGAACTAAAATGCAAATATTTATCATTTCATGCTTTGTGTGGCCTCAAAGAAAGAGTCATCCCAACTGTGTACCTTAGCTGATTGTTCTCAGTCCAAGGGGCTATGAATGCTATATTACCCATGTGGCAACCATTTACATAATTTTTGATGAGTGATGCCAAAGGCAAGAAATGTGAGGATCTTTGGTCGCATATTAATAGTGATGTGAAAAAAGTACACTCTACTGCATTCTTTCCTTTTTACAGGAAAACATAACTGCTGTAGTGGATATATTAAAAAAAAGTTCTAGATCTCTTCCTTAAAGAGGAATTTCCTCTGTAGTTTTAAAGGTGCTGCTTCATTTTTGACCGCTTCAGTAACTCAGCTCAATGCAATTGTTGCAGACCCTGCCTTGAGAATCGCAATCTTCAAGTGCACTAGTATTGGCATGGAAAGCTATGTTAGTGGCCAGAGTTAACACATTGTTTACTGGCTGTTTTGGCGTTGCTCTTCTCAAGAGACAATGTTGAGAGGGCCTTTTCAGGGAAGTTTACTTAGGAAGGAAAGAGCGAGCAGACATGACCAAGGCTCACGGAATAAGTATTGTATGGTGTACTTCAATAAGTTTAATTTTCAAAAATCTATTTGGATCTCATATACACTATACGTACAGTGGCTATATACCATGCGCTATCAGTGCAGAAAGCAAATAATGGAAAAACACTGTTTCTGCTGTTTTTAATGACGCAAAAATGTGTAACCACTGATAACTGCTTTATTTTTAACGTATTGAAATCACTTGAAAACACTGAAAACCCCCCACCAGTATTTACCAAAAATAGAAACTGAAAACAGGAAAGCCTATATATCTAAGTAAGGGGTGATTACACCACCTTACCCAGGCTGCAATTGCAGACCTGTGGTGTCAGTTTGGAAGGCCAGCCGGGGGTGGCATAATACATGCTGCAGCCCCTGGTAGGCCTAGGGGGCACCTATGCCCTGGGTACCTAGGGTACCATATACAGGGGCTCACAAGGGTGACCCAGTAACCAATCTGGTATGTACCTAAAGTACATGGAGTCCATTTTATAGAGAAAGCAGATAGACTGGGGCCCGGAATAGCAGGGTCCCAGTCCAACTAAGTTGAAAACCAGCAAAACACCAGGCAAACAGTGGTGGTAACCATATAGTCAGATTCCACCACGCACTACGCAAAAGAAAACTACCACGCAGATCTCGCCATAAGGAGGTGGGCACCATGAGTAAAAGCACAAAACAGCAGGAGCAGGAACAAGAGGTGCCGGGGGATGAACCAGGGGTCTACATCCACAAGAACAATGGGCAGAAATGGGGGAAGATAGGCCCTGGAAGACCCCTCTCTATCGGGCATTCTTTGAGCAATAGAGGCATCAAGGACAGCAGTGGAAACCAAAATTGACACCCTAAGAGTAGACTTGGGCCTATTGAGGGCAAACCATCGGAAGCTAGCAGATCGAGTCTTTGCAATGGAGGGTGAGGTTCATGACCTAAAACCCCAAGTGACCGCGTCTAACCAAAGGCTCTCCGACATTGAGAAGTGAGTACAGGTTCTGGAACTTAGGGCGAAGGACGCCGAAAACAGAGCACGCATAATAACTTACACATAGCAGGCCTTCTGAAGAAGATGGAGGAAAACAACATGATGGCCTACCTGGAACACTGGATCCACACCAAAGTGGCAGAAGAGGGGTTATACCAATAGTTTGCGCTAGAGCGAGCACACAGGGTCCCTGCAAGAGCAACTCAGCCAGGAAGGCCGCCGAGGCCGGTGGTGGCACGTTTGCTCTTCTACCAGGACAGAGACCATGTGCTGAGGCAGGCTCGGGAGAAAGGGCAGCTCAAGTTGGCAAACAGCGTGGTCAGGATCTTCCTGGACATCTCTTGGGAGGTCCAGAAACAAAGAGCGTCATATGTCTCTGCCAAACAGAGGCTGACAGCTGCACATACAGTACTCAATGGTATTTCCGGCCAAATTAAGACTGTCGATCGCAGGTGGGACCAAGTTCTTCACGACGCCGCAAGAGGTGTGGGAGTGGATCAACCAGCATGATCCACAGGACGGTGGGGACCAAAGACGCGAGGGACAGGATAGAGGCAGGACCAGACATGGAGGAAAAGGTGGGAAAACGATGAACCTGCCTACAGACGAGGAAACTCAACAGGAAAGTGACAGAGCAGTGGTGGCGTTCGCATCTCTTAGCGCACTGAACACTAATTAGGATTGCAAAGCCACAACACATACATACCAACGAGCATAGAGTGATACAGCGATGCTGGAGCAGATGCCTCCAGAGGACCCAGACCAAATACCCCTACTCACCGGAACTGCCACTGGTGACGCTTAGGGCGCTACCACATGGGGGACAATGGGGAGGATTCGATGGCTAGGTACAGGCAGGGGCAACAAAGGTTCGGGATTTGTATAGAGACGGGGAGCTTCTTCCATTCGAAGAATTCATTACAGATTGGGACATCCCACAGGGCCAGTTCCTACGTCACAGAGCCATCACAGGGGCGATGCAACGACACTGGCAGATAAGCACCATTGAACCACCACGATACACCACTTGCGAATATATTGGGATAGTGCAAAATGTGCAAAAACCGCCTAAAGTGCAAATATATAATTAAAGAATCATAAAACATTATTTCTAATTCTACACACATATTTAATTTCATCCATTGAGAAGCCGAGCGGAGGCAGAAACTGAGTTGCTACTAACCATTGAAATTCCATGAAATTTCATAAAAAATACCATAACAACTTATAGCTCAACCTCATAATTTCCCTGAGTTACACATATCTTTACAAGAATCTTACTCGGGAGCACATTATCCGGACAGGCCATTTCTGAATAATTTAATCCTAAATTATTAAATACAGGTATATAGATCTTCCCTGTCATTCAATCCATTGGGATTTTTACTATCTAGCTCCAATATATATCTTGTCTCGAGGAGACAGAGTTTAGCCTCACCTCCTCCTCCTCTTTTGGATGGAAAGACTGTATCAATAAGATAATATTGGAGATTGCAAGGATTGCCCGTATGTTTGAGTTCAAAATGCCTGGCAACCAGATAAGCCTGATCATGTCCTGTGATTGCCCTATATCTATATATTACCTACTGGCGGTCGCCAGTAGGTATATATAGTTAGGATTTTTTCTCTATGGGATTTTTGAAAATTCTATGTCTAATAACTTTGGCGTTTGTGGACGGAATTGGCTGAAATTTTCAGGAAAATGGCACATTTTGTTTCTGAGCAGCCCCTGAAAATTGGGGGTGGGGTTCGTCCAGGGGGGGTCGAGAAAAAAGGGGGGTCCCAAAACGTGTTTTTAACATTGAGTTTTCCATAGGGCGGTTGGCCTCACTTTTAGCCCGAACGGCTGAATGGATTTGCACGAAACTTGGCAAAATTGTAGGGACTGGTAGCCCGATGTGCCTTTTGTAGGTCTCAATATATGTGCTCCAGTGGATTTTGAGAAATTAACGTTTAAAAAAAGATATATATCTGTAACAGCGGACCGGGCAGCGCTCCAGTTCGCGTACTTTTCGCGCAATGGAGCTTTGTGAAGCGAAGCTGATTGGTTCTCCGGCGTCTGTAAACATTCCAAACAGTCCGTAGCGGCCGCCATCTTGTCTCTCGGTAGGATCGAGAGACAAGAGGAGGCCAAAGCGAAGGGGCAAATGACCATAAGGGGGCATAGTAGATTCTCGCTGACCCCCTAGGTTTGATGTGGAGGTTTTAAAAGGGCCCCGCGGGGCAAAAAAAAATATAATAATAATAATCGAACGGCTGAATGGATTTGCACGAAACTTGGCAAAATTGTAGGGACTGGTAGCCCGATGTGCCTTTGCTAGGTCTCAATATATGTGCTCCAGTGGATTTTGAGAAATTAACGTTCAAAAAAAGATATATATCTGTAACAGCGCTCCGCTTCGCGTACTTTTCGCGTTACGGAGCTTTGCGAAGCTGATTGGTTCTTCGGCGTCTGTAAACATTCCAAACAGTCCGTAGCGGCCGCCATCTTGTCTCTCGGTAGGATCGAGAGACAAGAGGAGGCCAAAGCGAAGGGGCAAATGACCATAAGGGGGCATAGTAGATCCTCCCTGACCCCCTAGGTTTGATGTGGAGGCTTTAAAAGGGTCTCGCAGGGCAAAAAAAAAAATATCGTTTTTTTAGTTTTTTTGCGTGGAGTGCGCCCGGTTCGCGAACCGGGAAGCGTTCTGGGGAGCGTACTTTCTTGAAAATTAGTGAAAAAAGTTAGAGTAAAATAATAATTGTGAGTGATCAGATGTAGGGTAGCTCTGAGAAGAGCTTTTGGGTTTATGGTAAATTTAGGTACTTATAAGTAGGTACCAATGCACAGTCTTAAATTCAGAGTGAAAATTCTGTTGCCCTCATCTGAGAAGTGAACTCCATCTCCTCTGTAGATATCTTGCATGTAGTAACGCAAGTTATTGTTGTACAGGGAGCCCATTCCATGGTCTCTCATGTAAGCTGAAACAGATTTGTTTACATGCTTCCTCGATTTCTCAATTTGTGGACAAAATTGGTTCGACCACCTCCATTTTTGTCTTTGGCATATATTTGAATATACCAAGGCAGTCTGAGGAAAAAGTGCCATCAATTGCTCAAAGGTGTCCTTTAAAAGCATTTCCAGACCTACCCCAGTCAAAGTGCCCAAATCATTACCTCCACAGTGCACAATTAACAGGTCAGGTTTTGGCAAATGCATAAAGGTTTTCACCAATGGTATCAATTGGTGACATTTTAATCCTCTGTGGCCAAACCACTTAATTTCCACATCTTGTAAATTGAGGTTAGGTAAATTCCTGTTTTCAGCGTACCTCTGAGCCCAATAGATGTAACTATGTCCAACAATCCAGACAGAAAACATGGCGAGAGAAGGTTCTCCTGCAGTCAGATGAAGTGTGGCAATGAAATGGCAGTTGAAAAAATGAGAGTGTAAAATGAAAAAAACAGAGGAGTTTCTGTGTTAATGAAGCAGTAAGAGTGATTGGTGGATTTTGATTGCTGAAAACAGAAAGTTAGGGTGCATGGATGAGTTCGTTGAAAGATGTATTTTGAGTGGCGAAGAAAAAATCATTAAATGAAAGATTGCACTGGATATGCAGGTGCACTGAGAGTTCAGAGTTCAATTGCAACATTGTTGTGTGAACTTGGAAACACCAGAGGTCTTGCAAGAGGTGGTTGCTATGCAGAAAAAGCAGAGAGGGGGCAGAGGGGGGAAGGGTTTTGATTTGAAAAAAAGTGAGGGAAGAGTTTTGATTGGGTGACATGAGAGCTATGTGTGAAGAATTACAGCATTTCTGTGCTTTTGATAGCTGCAGACTCTGGAGTGCATACCTTTTGCTCTGCTGAAGACAAATTGGTGTGTTTCTGAGACTGTTTTGAAACTCAAAGTATTTGCTAAGGTGAGAAAAGATTTCTTTAATTTAGATAGAAAATAGTGTGCTTTAAGGAGAAAATTATGAAGAAAGTTGTGTTTTTCAAATGTTGCTTTGTCTCAAGTGTTTTACAAATAGATTTTGTTTCTTTGAGAAATTGTAATTGGAGAAAATGTGAAGTATTAGTACTGACAGGGTTTTTATGTGCATAGTAGCTGTGGAGTGTTTTCAAATTATGACTTGTAAATCGTTTTTGAGAAAAAGCAATGGTTTTAATATTGATGACAAGGACATAATGGTGTCTGTTTCTTTATAAGGTAATTGAGAGTCTCTGATGTTATTTTTCCCATTTCAATGTAAGAAGTTTGTCTGTGGAGCAA
Source organism: Lissotriton helveticus (assembly GCF_964261635.1). Lineage (NCBI taxonomy): Eukaryota > Metazoa > Chordata > Amphibia > Caudata > Salamandridae > Lissotriton > Lissotriton helveticus. Next base: position 613,447,652 of record NC_136073.1, on the reverse strand, counting down.
ATTGCTTGTAAATATGCTCCCACCTGTGCATGGCAAATTTAGATTTTGAATGTTTGCGTTACATAGGCATGTTAAAGGTGACTGAAACATGCTGCAAAGGCAATCAAAAAACGCTTTTATGTGTCTTAAGGACATTTTAAGTCATTTCCCCATGTGCAGTGTTTTCAAATTATGAGTTGAAAATCGTTTTTGAGGTAAAGGAATGTTTTCAAAATTTATGTGCGCCATATGCCCCCAAATTTCTTTTTCAGGGGTGCAGCAGGGTGTTCTTGAGACACCCCTGCACCCTCGGAAAAATTCGTAATTTGCGATGAGGTAATTGCTAATCGCAAATTGCACCTTCATTCCTATGGGCCTCCTGCTGCATGGAAATGAATGGGTAATTTGTAATTAGCAAATAGCTCATCGCAAACTAGGAATGGTAAAGAATCGCTATTTATTCCTTAAAGTTCGCTATTTAGGAAATGCAAAAAACTTTGATGATACATATGGCGGTTCATCTCTAACAAGATAAGAAGCATAGGGATAGATTTATGATGACTGGCGCATCACCAGGGATGTGTTAGTCATTCTGTGCCGCTGTTCCGTCACCTATGGTGTGCTGCATTTACAATGCGTGAAAAAGGGGAGTGTGGTCCTGGGATGCAGGGGAAGCTGGACCAGTTAAATGTGAACAATAAAGAATTTGCTAGCCCCCACGAAAATAGTTAGATAAAGGATTTTTTAAGAAAAGCACGAACAAAGGAATTCTTCTGCTCGTGCAGGTATTTTATTTAAACCTGTTTCAATTTTTTATCAAATTTGTTTTTTCATGGAAGAGAAAGGTACTTATGAACCACATTTATACATATTTACAACAATTAACCGACAAACATATATACAAATATAAACAATTATTGCACAATCTTCTTTTACAAAAGCTACGTATTCACAAATATTAGTTCTTTGTGAAATATTTCTCACTTGTGATTACCAAAAAATAAAAACAAGAAAAAGCAACCCGATTATTGCAAGGGGAAGATCAAAAACAATTAGTAATGTGATCAGAAATGAATTCCTGTTCCCTTTCTTTAAGTGCCGACGCGTTTCGAATCTGAAGATGAATGACAGATTCTCTTCAGGGCGCTTTCATTGGGGGTAATCTTAATCTATGGGCAACGCGGTCCCGCGGGTCCAAAGTATGTAACGAAGCTTATGACTCCTTGGGTCCTTTTGCTGTAACTGTGGACCTCTATTGGTGTCGGAAACGTGGAGGTTTCTTTTTTTCTTTTTTTCGAATTTCTGAGTTTTATTGGAGATGTCCTCCGTACTCGCACTGGGGTTTCAAACTCCTGCGCTGTTTTCTTTTGCTGCACAGAGAATTATTATTCTTCGCGGGCCTCGTATATTTCTGCTGTGTTGTTATCACCGGTGAGAACCGTGATCCAGCATACTTCGCGGTACAATCAGCAGCGTTTTAATTCGCTCTGTACATCTTCCACTCAGTATGGATTCCTATCGTTGTAAACCATCAACCAATACCCATTGGTTATATATATATATATATAATAATAATTCTCTGTGCAGCAAAAGAAAACAGCGCAGGAGTTTGAAACCCCAGTGCGAGTACGGAGGACATCTCCAATAAAACTCAGAAATTCGAAAAAAAGAAAAAAAGAAACCTCCACGTTTCCGACACCAATAGAGGTCCACAGTTACAGCAAAAGGACCCAAGGAGTCATAAGCTTCGTTACATACATTGGACCCGCGGGACCGCGTTGCCCATAGATTAAGATTACCCCCAATGAAAGCGCCCTGAAGAGAATCTGTCATTCATCTTCAGATTCGAAACGCGTCGGCACTTAAAGAAAGGGAACAGGAATTCATTTCTGATCACATTACTAATTGTTTTTGATCTTCCCCTTGCAATAATCGGGTTGCTTTTTCTTGTTTTCATTTTTTGGTAATCACAAGTGAGAAATATTTCACAAAGAACTAATATTTGTGAATACGTAGCTTTTGTAAAAGAAGATTGTGCAATAATTGTTTATATTTGTATATATGTTTGTCGGTTAATTGTTGTAAATATGTATAAATGTGGTTCATAAGTACCTTTCTCTTCCATGAAAAAACAAATTTGATAAAAAATTGAAACAGGTTTAAATAAAATACCTGCACGAGCAGAAGAATTCCTTTGTTCGTGCTTTTCTTAAAAAATCCTTTATCTAACTATTTTCGTGGGGGCTAGCAAATTCTTTATTGTTCGCATTTACAATGCGGCGCATCATGGGGCAAAAACAGCACAGATGCGTGACGTATCTGTGCCGTAAAGGTGGCGCATTGCTGGAGTTGTATCGCAAGTGTGATGAAGCTCCAGCAAGGCTCAGGGGTGCCCCTGTCGCAGGGTTTCTGTTCTCACACAGAACTGTGGACAGAGGATTGGAACCTCGGCGAATTAGGGTGCCCCAAAACTCACCTTAGTAATCAAAAACCCGTTAGCAAGCTAGGTACAGTGTCACATTGGATATAACAAACTCTCAATGTTTAGACAATCCAGAATATGAACTTATAGTACCTCAGGATACGTGGAACTCATGAACAGTCGGTCGTTATATATTTCTTAGAAACCAGAACATGGAGTTAAGAAGAACACATGTGTATTTGAAATGTTTATTTACTAATGCCGTCTTCTCAGGCGTAGTATCTTAGATAATACAAGTACACATATTATCAGTAGCAAAATTACCAGCATAGTTACTAGTACATAAAAAGCGAATGGTGACAGTATGTTAACATGCTGTAAATGAATAAGAGTTAGCAACACTTATAAGCAGCCGCGGGCCGTGGAGGGAGTTACGGTGGGGCAGGGAGGCGGGGAGGGGGAGGGGCAGGGTGGAGAGGGCTCCACCCTGCCCCTCCCCCTCCCCGCCTCCCTGCCCCACCGTAACTCCCTCCACGGCCCGCGGCTGCTTATATCTCACCCTCCCTAATACACATATTATATTATTTGCTAAGAAGGTCTCTTTGTGTTGGTTTAGGGCGTGCCCATACTTTAGTGTCTTAGATTTGAAGGAATCACATCAGCATACACCAGCTCTCTCTTCATGTGAACCGCATCAAGTGTTGTGTATGTGTGTTCGGCAAAGCAATATAAAACCCGCCTCATGCCCAGAATTGGCAGAAGCTGCACTTATGTTATGAGTATGAAGTCGTGGAGATCAGACCTCATAACAATTCTGTATCGTGTTGTTCTTGAAACTTCAGCACTCGCTGTACAGATATAGTTTAACAAGTAAAGCAGATAGTAGAGCAATAACATATTATTCTCATGTAAATCACGATGAACTATTAGGTTGAAAGCTAAAGCAACAACTAAGTGTCGTGTGCAGAAGTTGCAAAAAAGGAAAAATGGCGTTTAAACCGGTAATGAGCCCATGCTAACTTAACACGGTGTAAAGATATCCAGGATCTACATGACACCTCCCCATGATCCGGAAACGAACTGAATAAGATAATAGAAGTGCCATCTCATGAGAGCAGATTGCAACTTTATATGTGGACGGTCCACAAGGTAAAACATTAAAAACTAGGAAAATGTAATGCTAAAGAAAAAGAAAACAGCCAACTACTTTATCGAGGCTTAAGCCAATAGGCAAGCTAAATAATAAAAACTTGACAAATAAGTCAATGAATTGTCAATGAAATGCTAGTACTCAGCATATCAAACACGAAAAAGGTCTATGACATAACTGTGTATGCAAAATAAGCTGCAACAGCCTCTAATAGGAAGTCACCGTCTTCATCCGAAAAGAGTTCAGCCATCCAATTTAAAAGCGGAAAAGAACATACGTGCTCTTCCAGCACCGGATCCTCTATCACCATCAGAGGACAGCTCGGTGGGTTTTCAAGAAAGCTCTGTTCCAAGAAAGACTGTGTTGCCGCCAGTAAATTCCAAGGACCAATTAGTCCATGCATCAATGCCACAGCCATAATCCTTTCGCCAGGACAAACCAACTCGTGAGTAATGATAGGAGTCATCAGCTGATTAAAGTCGACGTCAGGAGAAACCGGTCCGCAGAGACACAAATCAATGGCCCAATCGAAATCACAGGTCAGGCAGTGAAATACAGGCTGGACACAGGTGAAGTAGGAGAATCGAAAAGATAAACCATATGCCGTGCTTAATATCGCCAACGGCATTGTGCCATAATATTCAAGCATGCGATTGCGGAACAGCGTCAGCAGCTGCAGGGCGGGAGCTTGCACAGGAGGGACATCCATATTTAAAAATGTAAAAAAGCACAAGAGCGTCCGTTGGTAATGCAAGTAAAAATGGGAATCCACCAAGCACAGTGGAAAAAATAGAATGAAAGAAAGCAGGGATGACTCCAAAGATTTTCTCAAATGAAGTCACGAGACCACTGGTAACAAGTTTAAAAAAGTGCGCCAGGCCCTTTGTGGAGGACGCGTTAAAGATAGTCCGAACCATGTCGCTGAAATGCAAAGGCGAATCAGTATTTAAAAGGGTCTGCACCTCTGTACGGGTGTTCGCTATGTGAAGCACGAAAGTTTCACGGGCCGAACTCAAGGCCACCTCTCTCTGAGACAAAAGAGCTCTTATTCTTGCCATGCCGTTGAAATGTGCTCCCAAGGTTGGTATTTGTGGCCAGATTGAAAACTCCCTATGTTCATGTGTGGGAGGAAATAGAACATTTCTGCAGCAAATAACCCGTTCACTTACTGTTACGATAAAAGGAATACTTTTAATTAACCCAGAACAATCTTCATTATTGAGCATCAAATAACTACCATTTTCCAACAACTTGAACGTGGGGATGATAGCAGGAACTGGCGTGCCTTGCAACACGCAAGCCATATTTGGTCGGTGTTTGTTGCATGAACCGTGTAACTGTATGTGCCTACACATTAGTAAATGATCTGGCGTCTCAGTGCATTCCTCTCCATTCAGATAAACTTCTTGATCATCTTTGAAAATCTGTATGTGTATGGAAGCGACCAGACCTCATGAAGAAAACCACTACCTAAAGGTTCATAACGACCTATTGGTATATATTTCATACAATTTGAAAACTTATATAAAGCAAAAGGCAGCGTTATTAAACCGTGGATAAGGCACGTTGCCAAAGCAGCCAACCTTTTGGATTTATACTGGAAATGTTAAAGGAAGAATTACGGAGTAGGGCCTGTAAATCTTTAATGGACAACCGAGTAAAATTACTCCAACCATCATATTCCTCTAACTCCGGGATAGTAGGGGTGTTTAATTTTTTAGAAGTAGCCAATCCAAAGCATTTGGTCTGGGAAATTGTTTCATTCACAAACAACATATGATTTGGGATGAGATATGCACGGTGCAAAGCCTCAGTGCCTTGTACCTGCCAGGTTCGTGAACCCCAAACTGATGTAGATCCTGGATATCTTTACACTGTGTTAAGTTAGCATGGGCTCATTACTGGTTTAAACGCCATTTTTCCTTTTTTGCAACTTCTGCACACGACACTTAGTTGTTGCTTTAGCTTTCAGCCTACCTGCGTCAAGATCTATGCCTGCTTCAAGCAGGCGCAGGGTTTTGATGCAGCTTTGTCCTATCTGATTGTAAATGCGGCACACCGTGGGTGGCAGAGCAGCGGTGCACGTTAACTGGTGCATCCCTGGGGATGTGCTAGTTAATATAAATCTGCCCCTTTACATTTAATTATGTGCAGGGGACACAGAGTCGGTGAGGTTTATCCAAGGTTAAGAAGAGATGAGTCCTGTTCAGTGAAAAATTGGAGATAGGCTTCACCTCCTCTGCTCCTCAGCATCGTTGGACATGGTTAAATAATAGCTGCAAAATGTTACTCTTGTTAAACAATTTTACTATTATAATCTCTGAGATTTGTCTCTTACTGTGCAACATCTCATTGTTGTTATCTTTCTTTAAAGATAAAGACAACATCAACATGAGCGACAATCAGCAATCAGTTGATTTCGACCTCATCATTGAACTCGTAATTGAAACATCAGTGGATGTTGATCCCTTGGATGATTTCAATCCTGAGGATGAAGAAGAACGTGATGAGGATGCAGATTTGTCAGAAGTGTATGACATAGGATGGGAAGCTGACGTGCTTGAGCCTATGGAACTATAAACATTTATTTTATAAATTTATAATAAATAAAAAGTAAATATGTAAACCGTTTAATTTAAAAATAAAGACACCTTCAAAAACAGGTTATGGGTAGTGTCTTCAATAAAATATTAAAATATGGTCATAAAATTAGATCAGATTCATATATAAAACAGCACAGGTAAAATGAATATAAATTCCATTTCTTTTCTGCTATTTCTGTATTCTAAATTTGCCATGTACAATAAATTCTTCTATGTAAAAATGTTAAGTAGTGTGTTAAGTTTTTGATGACTGTTATTAATTTACTGTTGGGTAATAGTGGTTAATAACATTTTTTATTATATTTTACCACAGATTCAACTGCAGATTATTTCAAGATTTTAGGATGCCAAGCAAAGAAAGAGTGAGAAAGGCTGCAAAACGTCAAAGACAGCAGGTGAATGAAAAAAAGCAGCAGTCCTCTAACAAAAAGATTTGTCAAGTCACCAAGAAAGCACCGGGTAAGAGTACAAAAACATTCATAAGAAATATCTCTAGTAAAAAAAATATTACTACAGAAAATGTTTCAGTCCAGAAAAGGAGAAGCAATTCAAACGGTAAGGAAAGGCCAATGAGAAATGTTACTGCTAGAGTAAGAGATAACTCTATGCATGAAAGTAGAAGGAAACAACAGTTTAGGGACATTCGTAAACGAATGTTCCGCAACAGGATAATTGGCAATTTGTTAAAAAATATTAAGAAAGGTCAACAGAAAGTGGTTTTTTATAAGAGAAAAAAAATAGTTGAGAAAGTTATTGATCAGGCATTTGAAATTAAACGTAAGTTATTTATTTTGACAATCAATAGAATTAGGAAGCTAAACAAGGCAATTTATGATTTCAAAAGAAATAGTAGATGGAAGAGAATAGTTAATCGTAGTAATTTTTGTGAAGTTTTTTCTGGAGAATGGATGCATAGTTCAAGCTCTGAGGCATTTTTTAATGAGGAGAGTTATTTCCAGGATAATGATTTGGTGCATGCAGTTGACACCAGTGGTCGAGCTTATGAAGTGAAAGATGGTTGTCCAGTTGAAAAAGAAAAACTTGTGACAACAGAGATAGAAGAGGTGTTAGGTAATGAGGTTTTAGGGTGACGTCCTAAGGGTCCTGTGTACACCTGGAAGTGTAGTAGTATTTGCAGTGTACGACAGGATTCCATCAATTTGCTTTGTGATTTTATACGGTCATTTAATAAGAAAAGTTTGAAGCAGAAAATGAAGTTGTTGCAAGAATTAGATCCTTGCAGAGTGAGAGAAGTGATAGGTTTGCATGGTCATTCACTGGCTTGTCTTTCCAGGAGAGTATGCCAGAGTGTTTTTCATCATTTCAGGATGCTAGCAGTGCATCATAATAAAGTGAGGAAATTAGTTAGAATGTTGTATTATGCTAAGAGTCCAGCAATTATGCTTAAACAATTATGCGCTGCTCTTTTGCATGGTTCTGAAATAGATGTGAAGAATATATGTGAAGAAATTGAGTTTTGTTACTTTGGAAGTAAAGAGGAGAATGTTGAAATTGACCAAGAAGAAGAGAGTAATGTGGAAGATAGTGTACAGGTTTCCAGTACAGATAATTTCCAGAGGGAAATTGCGACGTTTGAGGTGAAATCAAGTGAGAGGCCAAATTTCACTTGTGTGTGTTGTCGACGCACTTATTATAAGAATCAGACTAAGTTAGTGGATTTATATGCAAAAAGTGAAAGGGAAAATAATAGTGAATGGAAGGATTTTACAACATACTTGATGGTAGAAAATTGTTTTGATTTGGGATTGGATCAACGTGTGTGTACTTATTGTTGTAACAAATTAAATCAAAACCAGATGCCTGCTAGAGCAGTTCATAATAATCTGGAATTGGTTGAGATTCCTTCTGAATTGAAGGATTTAAATACTTATGAATCTATTTTGATTCAAAGTATCCATCCCTTTCAGGCTATTGTAAGAATGGAGCCAAAGACAGGGAAATTGCCTCCATCAGATTTACAGAGAGAATTAAAGGGAAGAGTTGTTTATTTGCCTCTAGATTTGAAGAAAAACATTAACACAATTGGAGTAGAAAAAGTGGAAGAGGAACCTCTTGTTATCTTAGTTAATGGGGTTCCGACAAAGAATAAGAAAATATGGCAAGATTTAGTAGATGTTAGGAAAGTCAAAAGGGCAACATTGTATTTGAAAAAATATAAGAAATACTATAAAAATGTATATGTTGCAGAAGAGGAAGTAAGTGAGGAAGAGGATAGCGATTTGTGTGCTGGTCAAATTGAGAAAGTAGAACCCTGTACTAGTGAAGAAATATATGAACATTATAGTGTTCATCCTTTGCATTCCAAGGAAGTCATGGGGAATGCTATTGAGTTGTTTCAAATGAAACAAGCGAAAGGGAGTCCCATTAGTGTTTGGGAGGAAAGTTTGGAAGCTCGGTGTTTCCCACAGCTTTTTCCAACAGGTCAGGGAGGAAGATATGATGAGCGACCTCATCAAATTCCTGCTTCTGAATACCGGACTTTGCGATTGTATGCAGGAGATCCTAGGTTTCGACAATGCATTCCTTATTTGTTTCATCTCCTGTTTGAAAGCGATCTGTCTGGACTGTCATATGCAGTGAACCACATCTTGAAAAGTGGTATACACATGCAAAACATCTCGGCAAGTGACTTTATGGATAAAGTCAATGTCCAAGACAGTATTTTGGATTCTCACCTGATTAATCTCATGGCGTGTCAGCGTGGTACTAATGAGTACTGGTACCGTCGTCATGGTGATTTAAAATGTATGCTGAGGAACTTAGGAACTCCCACATGGTTCCTCACTTTGAGCTGTGCTGAGTATGGCTGGGAAGACTTACTTGAATTTCTACGAGAGGCAAATGCTAACGTAGAAAACATCGAATTCAAGACACCCGGAGAACTGTGCTCTTTGGATCCAGTCAATGTATGTAGGTACTTCAATCATAGATTTGAAGGTATGATGTCTTTCATCATGAATAAGAAGAATCCACCTCTTGGAGAGGTGTTGGATTTCTTCTGGAGGAAGGAGTACCAAGCAAGAGGTGCTCCTCATATACATATGTTGCTGTGGATCAAGGATGCACCTAAATTTGGAACGGATGCAGAAGACTCAGTGATGAGTTTCATAGAACAGTATTCTACGTGTGCTGTTCCAAACGCAAAGGAGAAAAAAAGCCTAAGAGAAAAAGTTCTACGTTTCCAAAGCCATCGATGTGGAAAGTACTGTCGTCGTAAATTCCGGAACAAAGACAAGTTCTACACCAAATGTCGTTTCGGCTTTCCACGACCGGTGATTTCTAAAGGAAGAGTGAACAGTTTGATGTCTTCGCTGCGACATAATGTGATGAAGAAATCACCTAAAAACACATACAATTTGAAGAGGAACGAAGAGTCTAAGTACATCAACGACTACAACCCGGTGATTTTGTCCATGTGGAATGCTAACATGGATATACAGTTTGTGGCTGATAACTGTATGGCTGTGGCTCGGTATGTGACATCTTACATCACCAAAAAAGAGAAGACAGAATTGAAGGATATGTGGGAGGACATTTCCCATGAAAAGAGCCTCAGCAAGAAGTTGTACAGTTTCAGTCTGAAGATGTTGTCGCATCGAGAAATCGGAGCTTACGAATGTTCTGACCGGTTGTCTTCAGCAAGTCTCTATGCCAAGTCCAGGAGTATCGTTTGGGCGAGTGTTGGTCTTGCTGCAACGCGTAATCGAGTTCTGAAACCTGTGCGGGAAATTGAGTATTTGGCGGAAAAGGAGCCAAACAGTACCGACATTTTGAAGAGCAACATGTTGGATACATATTATCCAAATCGAAGCAGTCACCTCGAGAATGTTTGTCTGTATGAGGTTCTGCAAAATTACATATTCAAGAGGAACATCAAAGAAGATACTGAGAAAGGAGTGTATGCTGTAATAGGAAGTGAGGGATGTCTGGTCAAGCAAAGAAAATGCCACTTGATAAACCATCGAAAATTGAGTGGCGAATCTCCTGAAAAAAAGGAGTTTTTCTATTTAGCACTTTTGCAACTTTTTAAGCCTTGGCGTGCAGAAGAGGAACTGCTTGGAGATTTCCTTTGTTACGAAGACTCATTCAATGCTGCCAAGGAGACCATAGAATGTCCTGCTTTTCCAAAATATGTAGAAATGTTGAATGTGGAAATTGAGCAGGAAGCAACGATTGCAGCCGAGATTGCCAGAGACAGTTCTCAGGACAGTCAGAGTTCTGCTTCATTGAGTCAGGATCCACTAGGAGGACCTCTTATCGAAAATGAAGCTGCCACTGCTATGAATGAAGAGGAAAGAGCCATGGCACATGCTCAGGAGGATGCGGTTAACTTAGAAGAGTTGGAAAGACAACTCAACGTTGAGCAGAGGAAAATATATGACGAACTTACCATGCAAATTGATCATGGATTAAGTCATGACAAGAAAGAGTGCTCATGTACGTCGTTGAAGCCTGTCCGACTGTACGTGAGTGGAGAAGCGGGAACTGGAAAAAGTTTCCTTATTAAAGCAATTTCATGTTATTTGCAGGAAAGGACAGAGTCATCGCTGTCTTGTGTTGTCACCGCTCCAACTGGACTGGCAGCACATAACATTAAAGGGATTACTTTACATCGTTTACTGATGCTGCCAGTGGAGCATGACAACAAATTAGAATATCACAAGCTATCTGGAGATGCTTGTTTTGAAGTTTCAAGAGTCTTGAGAAAAATGAAACTTCTTATCATTGACGAAGTAAGCATGGTTTCCAATGTCATGCTTGCCTTTGTGCATTTGAGAATGCAAGAAGTTCTCAAAACAGAGTATGATGTGTTATTTGGTGGCAAACACGTCATTGTTTTCGGAGATCTTCTGCAGCTGACACCAGTGAAAGGGCAACCTGTGTTCAAAATGCTCACGCATGAAGATACCAGGAAGTGCTTAGGGAGCATTGGCAACGTCAATATATGGTTAAACTTCAATTATGCTGAACTGCATGAAAATATGCGTCAGGCAAAGGATGAAGTTTACAAGACTATTCTACAAGATGTTAGAATTGGAAAAGTGACCGAGCATGGGAAAGAAGCTTTACATGCACGATTACTGACAAATTTATATCCAGACGAAGATGTTGTGCCTGAGAATATTTTTCAGAAAGTTACTGAGAAAAAATCTGGAATATGTTTGATGCCAACTCTTGCAGAATGTGCCAAATTCAACAACAAAATGTTGCATTTAGAAAAGCAAGAGATTGTGAAACTGGAAGCTATTGACAGAGTAGAGCATATGGGATCAACAATTATTTTGTCTGAGAATCTGAAAACAAAATTGGATTCATTAGAGAAGAGTATATCTAAAACTGCGGGTTTTGAAAAGACTCTGAATGTGTGCTTGAACTGCCGTATAATTTTAAGAAGGAATTTACATGTTGAAAGAGGTCTGGTAAATGGATCAATGGGTAATGTTGTTGATTTTGTGAAATACAGAAATAGAGATGGAATTGAATTTTTAAAAATTAAATTTGATGGCATTGAGGAAGTACAGCTAATTGCTCGTTGTTCTGCTAGATTTTTGCTTGTAAAAGACTTATATGTTCGTCGTAAGCAGTTTCCTGTTTGCTTGGCATATGCGGTGACAATCCATAAATCACAAGGTTTAAGTGTAGACTGTGCATTGGTGAATATTGGCAGTTCTGTGTTCAAGGAGGGTATGGCATATGTGGCATTGTCACGAGTTAGTACTTTATCGGGATTGTACTTGATTGAGTGTGATGTCACAAACATTTGTGCGGATCTAGATTGTGTTAAGGAATACAATAGGTTAAGAAGAGAGTATGCGCCACATTTGCCTCAGTATCCTTTGTTTGAGAAACGTGTGGTAGGCCGGAAACGAAGAAATGTGACCAATACTGGGGAGGTTGTAGCAAAAAGACGAAAAGTCGATGAACCTGAAATTATAAGCAGAAACAAAAAGGATTCTGTTGAAGATGTTGTTGGTTTTCAATTTGAAAACAGTTCTGGTGTCAACTGCTATGCTAATGTAGTGGTTAATGTTTTGTTTTCTCTAGAAAATGTAAAAGAAGAGATTGTGGTCAATTCTGATCAAAGATTTTGCAGTTTGTTAAATTCTGTGTTAGAGAAATGTAGCACTGATAGAACAAACATAGAAAGTGTGTCTGAAATTCGAAATCTGTTAGACAGATGTTCAGGCCAAACACAATTCTCTCAAAATAGTCAGCAAGATTGTCAGGAGTTTTTAATGTATATGCTTGATGTATTGCATGATGAAGGTGTAGATGTAGATCACCTGTTTGGGCTTTCTTATCAATGGCAGCATGACTGCGAGAACTGTAGGGTATCAAGTACTACTAGTGTAGACTCAGAAAGATTTATATATTTAACTTTGCCAGACAGTAAATCAGTCTCTTTTAATAAGCTAGTAAAAGCAGCTGATCACAACATGGAGTGTAGCCAATGTAAATCTGAAATGATGTCCACATTATTTATACGAACATATGGCCAGTATGTCATTTTAATGTTCCAACGATGTAGGCCTGATGGAACAAAATTGACAACTTTAATAAAAAAATTTGTGGCTTCACAGTTGTCAATATCAGGAAGGACTTTTGTAACTGTAGCAATTATATATCATGATGGTCCTTCAATAACATCAGGACATTATACAGCTTATTTAAAGTGTAGAAATGGCTGGTCATTCTGCAATGATTCTGTTTTAATTTTCAAAAAAAAATTGCCTTATGACCTTAAAAACTCTTACCTGGTGTATTTAAAACCAAAATTTTAGGGAAAGAATCTCGGGATGTGCTCTGAGGAATTTCAAGAAGTTCTAATGGCTCCTACACGATTTGGCCTTGAGGATAAGTGTAGTACAGAGACATAACTTCTTACCATAACACTGGACGTCATGGAGAAATACGTGCACTTTGAATGAGTTTAGAAAAACTGTTTCTTTTTATAAGCTAATTGAAGCAGCCAATCAAAACATGGAGTAGAGGGAATGTAAGTCTGCAATGCTGTCTACTGTTTTACATTGCTTTGTGATTAAAAGTGATGTAGAGAATTAAATAATTGTACTAGTCATAAAGGTAGTGTAAGTCTGCTTCATAGTAAGCAGTATCAGTGTGATAGGAAATGTAGAACATGATTGAGCAAGAAGGGGAAGATATTACTAGTCCAGGATTATGAAAATGATCTTCAACATTTTAATTGTGAAAGTTGCGGAAATACAACTTGACGGGATTGGCTTAAAAGAATTCTAAGAGTTATAAATGGCTCAGACACGATTTGGCCTTGTGGAAACGTGTGGTAGAGAGCGAGAAGTCATTTATTGTATGTAACATGTTTTTGAAAACGATGGAGGTTTTCTTTCAGAAAGTGGCGGGTTGAAAGTAATAACAGCATAACAGAGTGTAAGCTGTTCATAGGACATCCTTGGCCGTCATGGAAAGTAAGGTAACTTTAAGGAGTTCTGAATTCTGATTTGTTATGTTGTATGGGTTTTTTAAACACAATCATTTTGATTGTGGTTTTTTTTCCCCGCTGTTATATGATGAATACCTTCAAGTCACTGTTTTAGTGAAATTTGATACATTCTGAGAACAGCAAAAATAAACCATTTAACATGTATAATTAATTCTGTTCTGTTTGCATTTATGATGTACATGTAGAACTGTGTAGGAGGCATGGAGAAGGTGAGGTTTCTGTAAGTGTCAAAGTTGTTGCATACAGTGCTCATATTCTACGTAGTCTTTTATATTTCATTACTTTCACTGTTTCTGACTGATCTAAAAAAATTTTTTTAAAAAGAACAGTAAGTATAAGGGAAGGAAACAGACAGTTGTGTTAAAAGAAACACAGCTATAGGGAATAAACTAGGGATACTGTTACCCGCAATCCTCTGCTGATGATGTCACTGAGCATGTCATGAATGATGTAATATGTGACATCATCAGCAGTGGATTACGGGTAATAGTATCTCTAGTTTACTCCCCTATAGCTGTCTTTCTTTTAACATAACTGTCTGTTTCCTTCCCTTATACTTACTGTTCTTTTTTAAAAAAAAAATTTTTTGGTTCGCTTCCGGTTCGCGTACCGGGGAGCGAACTGGGAAGCGAACTAAGAGAAATAGAGGTTGGCACAGTTCCAAATATTGTACCAATTTTTTAATAACGGGGAGGTAGTTCTGAAAAGAACTTTTTTTTTTATTGTTTTTGTTGTTTTATATTTTTTTTATTATTTTTCTGAACATTTTTTTACTTTTTTTTAATTTTTCTGAACAGTTTTATATTTTTTGGGGGGTTTTTTCGGAGGGGGCAACGAAAACGATTCATTGTAAAGGGCTCAACAGGAGCAACAAAACAAAAAAAAAGAATTTATTATTTGGGGCGTTTCGTACAAACTTGCATATGATAGTCAATAGCTCTGTTGATCAGAGTGATGCTACTTTCTCCGTAGCAAATGAATCCACTGCAATGTACGCAGACTTGTTTTACTTCACGAAATCTCGTTTGTATATTTGGCACCATCTCCCTGCCCTCTGGTCCCGTTACTTCCGGTACAACAGATCTTCTGGCCATAATAGGGAGATTATCTAGGTCGTTACGAAACTGTGCAGCACTGTAGTTGTTAGGATGCCACCTAGTCATATGGCGATGCATTGTGTAGTTTCCGAAACTGTATTTTTTGTCTGTCCCTCTGGACAGTCTATCTTGACATATAAGGCAAGTTACGTATCTTGCATTTACTTTTTTCTGACCTTTGGGAATTTTAAAAAATTGCCAAATGAAGTTTTCTTTCCGGTGAGACGTCCTGGGCTCCTCAGGCAAAAAGTGCCTCTCTTCGTGCTCGTCGTCCTGTTCCTCTTCTTCCTCTTCTTGCTGAATTATAACTTCAGCAGGTGGTCCACTCTTCCTTGGATGTGGTGGAGGTGGTGGGGAAGCACCAGCTGAAGCTACTAAAGAAGCCATTGCTCACTGGTAACAAAGGGTCTTTCTCTCACAATGATGAAAGTCAGAGTGAGGAAAGAAGGAGGGATTTTCATCATTTGGGAAAAACAATAGTTCTCAACCAATGAAAAGTGTTCATTTTAGATTATATGACCTAGTCTTACATCAATAGGAAACCAAAAGTGAAATGAACCAATGAAAAGTGTTATTACCAAGTCACATGACCTGCTGTGTTTACGTTACGCGCTTTGCAGGGCCTCCCGGTTTGCTTCCAGAAACCTGTGCTTTGCGACTCGGTAAGCGTACCAGTTCGCTAACGTAGCACGTCATATGACGTATCACGCGACAACGCGAAACGTCATGCGGACGGGAGGCGTCACGATGTTGTTTTCTAACGCGGCAGTTGCGGTAAAGAAACGTTTACCGGCTCGCGGTCTATTTCGCGGCATCAAGGTCAGCTAACGGGAAGCTTCCCGATTCGCGAAGCGGGAACGAAGAAAAAAAAATATTTTAAAAAAAAGTTATTAATAAACATATAAAATATATTTTTGGATTTAAAGAAGAATTCATTTTACAGCTACAGATATTAGCTGTTAAAAAACCAATGAAATTCACTGAAAAAAACATAGGTTATAGACCATATATAGTTAGGAATTAGCATTTACAAAACCTTGAAAATTCACTGAAAAAACCATAGGTTATAGACCATATATAGTTAGGAATTAGCATTTAGAAAACCTTATTTTACTCACACAAAACCATTGAAATTCCATATATAGTTAGTTGCACTAACTATATATCGCGCACCCGCAATCCACTGCTGATGATGTCACATATTACATCATTCATGACATGGTCAGTGACATCACTGATGACATCACTGATGACATCTCAAATGACATCACTGATGACATCTCTGATGACATCTCAAATGACATCACTGATGACATCATGACACACCAATACCAGTTACTACATACGCACTCACTGATTCCTACGTCTACACACACATTCACTCATTCACCCATACAATCACTCATACATACAGTCACTCATTATTACAACACTATCATATGCACTCATACACCTATGCAGACAGTCACACACTGCCACTCATCCATGGAGTTACTCACACACCAAGTCAGTCCTGTAAAGAATCAATCACACTTCCATTTCTTCATCTATACAGTTAAACACAGAACACCATACTTCAGTGACATCACTGATGACATCACTAATGACATCTGAAATGACATCACTGATGACATCTCAAATGACATCACTGATGACATCATGACACACCAATACCAGTTACTACATACGCACTCACTGATTCGTACGTCTACACACACATTCACTCATTCACCCATACAATTACTCATACATACAGTCACTTATTATTAGAACACTATCATATGCACTCATACACCTAGTCAGTCCTGTGAAGAATCAATCACACTTCGATTTCCTCATCTATAGTTAAACACAGAACACCATACTTTTCACACATATACTAACACATACTTACTCTCTTATACAATCACTGATACAAGTACACATTGATATGCACAGAGTCACACACCTCCCAGCCAGCCACACACACACTCAGTCTTCCATACATCCAGTCATTCTTCAATATGTAAAACGTATTTAAACTTTACAAAAACACACAGACACTAGATGATGTCATCAGTGATGTCATTTGAGATTTCATCAGTGATGTCATCAGTGATGTCACTGACCATGTCATGAATGATGTAATATGTGACATCATCAGCAGTGGATTGCGGGTGCGCGATATATAGTTAGTGCAACTAACTATATATGGAATTTCAATGGTTTTGTGTGAGTAAAATAAGGTTTTCTAAATGCTAATTCCTAACTATATATGGTCTATAACCTATGGTTTTTTCAGTGAATTTTCAAGGTTTTGTAAATGCTAATTCCTAACTATATATGGTCTATAACCTATGGTTTTTTCAGTGAATATATATATATATAGACACATATCAACCTATAAGTCACTCCTATGGCAGGCCTTGACAATACTGGAGGCAGAGTGCTTGGTTTTGTGTGAGAAGGTGCCCTAGCATGAGCTGAGCCCCTCTGCAGCTTTCGGAACCATCTCCTTATAGCTGTTCTATGATATAGCCATACCATATACTCTTAAGTGCATTATAATCCTCGACATTAATGCTAACTTTGGTTTGGCTTTACCGAAACATGTCGTGTAAGGTGTCAAACGCTTTGGAATACTACCCTCCCGCCAGTCCTGGCGGCAGGGGAAGCATTCCACCCTTCTAGAGGGAGAAGACATGTAGTTACTGGTACACCCGGTTAAAGTTAAACAGAGCCCCAGCATCACAAAATGGATGCTGCTGCCATAGACACAAGTCTGCTCTCCTGCTGCTGGACGAAACTCCGGCAGGGGAGGCCTGGACAATAGGTTTCCTGTCCAGGGAGGTGCTGGCACCTCCCCAGACAGGCTTTAGTGTATTGGGGCAGGGTGGGTTGCATTCAGTGAATGCTTATCAGACATGCCTGGGGCACACAAGGTACTCCATGCATTTCCCAGTTCAAACCGGTTGCTGGGGCACTCAGCCCCAGCTCTGGCACAAAACTAGACAAAGGGGAAGGGGTGTAACCAGCCCCTCCCCAGGTCCACCCATAGGCAGGGCTTCCATCGCAGCTAGAAGACCTGAATCTTGCCCGGAGATACGGAGTGAGGCTACTGGAAAAGCATATAAAGTTTGTATGGACCGGATGAAATCCTGTGGAAATCCCTTAGCTTTGAGTAGTTGCCATAAAAAAAAACAGGAGACCCTGTCGAACGCCTTTTCGGCGTCCAACACCATCATGGCCAGGTGTTGTTTGGATACCTGCGCCCAATCAAATAAGGCGATTGCTCGCCTGATGTGATCTGTGGTGTCACGGCCAGGTATAAAGCCATGTTGGGGATTTGAAACTAGAGTGGCTATCACCTTGCCTAATCTAAGTGCGATGATCTTAGCATAAATTTTGCTGTCCGCACAAATTAATGAGATCGGACGGTAAGATGAAGGACTGAGCTCTGGTTTGTCCTTCTTCCTAAAAATTACAATTGTGGTCTTGCGCCAGGAGTCAGGAGTCTGTCCTTCTGGGCCAGTGTGAATAAGGTTTCTAGCTCCCCTAGTAGAATATGCCTGAATGTGCAATAGAATTCTAAGGGTAGCAGGTCGGGGCCTGCTGCGTTACCAGCAGCCAATGATGTTAAAGCTAGTTCGAGCTCCTCCCTAGAGATCGGGGAGGAGAGAGCCGATGCCTGTTCCAGTGTCACCGTCGAAGTTGGATACTCAGATAAGTACTCTTCCCCTGAATCCGGCTCATCAGCCTCATTGGGAGAATAAAGGAATTTATAGTATTCCTGAATCACTTCAAGGACCTTGTCCGGTTGATCGTGTATCCGACCAGCGCTGTCCTTAATCCGACTAATCCTATTCAGAACCCCCTTGTGCTGTAGCCTCTTGGCCAACAGTCTCCCGGTGTTTTCACCGTACTCATAGATCTCTGTTCTGTACTGAACAAAATTGGCCTCAAGCTCTTCAGCAAACTATTGATAGATATTATTCCTACAGATAGCTATCTGTTTGAGACATTCCTCCTTTTTGCCTCATCAAAGATAAACCTAATTAGTGATTTCTCTGCCTCTCGTAGCTGATTATTCCAATCTTTAACCCTCTCTTTGATTTTCTTTTGACGATGTACCATAAAGCTAAGAGTCTCGCCCCTCGCTGCTGCCTTAAAGGCATCCCATACAATGGCCACAGGAGCTGAGACATTATTCCGCAGGAAAAAATATTTTATCCATGCTGACATATGGCTGCAATAGTCCTGGTCGAGCAGGAATTTCCGCTCGAATTACTAAGCTGACCCAGGAGACATTGTCCCTTTGAATGGAAGTTGTAAAATCAGTGGATTATGATCAGAGATGACTCGGGAATGCAGCTCACAAATGACCCCTTCGAGAATCAAATCGGAAATCAAGAAATATTCTAAATGGACTAATTTGCTGTTGGGGGCTGCATAAAAAGTATAACCAGGATCAGTCGGATACAGCTTCTGCCAGACATCTACCAAGGCGTGTTCGAGGCCGAGCGCCTGTACGCCCTTAAATGTCTTGCCTTTCCTCCGAGGGTATGGAATATTGCAGTTTAGATCAACATTTGAATTCAAATGTAAATTCAAATATCCACATACTATTTATGGGGAGGGCCAAAGGGCAAATTCAACATTTAAAAAGTGCAAAACAGAGGGGTCGTCCAAATTGGAGCCGTACAGTGAGCAAATGGTATATGCTGATCCCCTGACAGTTATGTCAGCCAAAGCCCATCTGCCAAAGTTATCCACCTTAACCTGCTTAATGGTGCTAGCTCCCCGCCTGGCCATTATAGCTACCCCTCTAGTAGTGGTTGTTTGCTGTGAGCAGGAAATCAGGTCCATTCCAAGTTGCTTTAACCAAGCTCGGTTATTCCAAGGGGCATGCATCTCCTGTAAGCATAAAACGTCTAAATCCCAGTGTCTAATCAGCTTCGCAAGCACCCCCTTTTTCCTTCTATCATTTATGCTGCAGCAGTTCAGAGAACAAATCTGAATCAAATCATGTCTACCCCCATTCTTGAATATCATTCTGACCAGAAAAAAAACATTTCTAACTCCACCTGGCAATAGCACTGACTGAGATAGCTCCTAGAATAAGATTCAAGCAAAAAGCCTTAAAAGGTTTTTTATGTAAATTGCCATAACTAACTTGTGCGTAATTAAGCAGTGCCCTCCTCCACCCCCCACAACCGTGCCCTGCCTTCCCTTCCTCCCCCCACTGCTTACCCCCCTGACTACCCCACCCCCTACCCCTTCCCATTATCAGAGGCATAGGGACTACTGTCCCTGGTGATGTTGAGCTGCGAGATCCCGATTCAAACCACCACTAAACCCATACATTTTCTCAAGGACAGATTAACAGGAGCAATGAGGAACCACATAGAAAAATGTCATAAACCAAAAAAGATGGGGGGGGGGGAGCAAAAAGTCCAGAAATCCAATCGAGGTCCAACAGGGAGAGACACCAAAAAATGTTGTCCACATCATGCAAAATACATTTGAAAAGAGACCACCATCCAGACCAGTATCAGTGATGATCCACTACCCTGCCTTCAGGATTGATAAATACTCCTTGGCCTGCCCCTCTGTGTGGAAAAATTGAGTCTGACCCTTGAAGATCACCTTCAATTTAGCCGGGTTCAGGAGAAATACCTGAGACCCCTTTGCCTGGAACTCAGGGATCAGTTGCCTGAAATGCCAGCGTAGTTCAACAGTCTTCTGGCAAAAGTCTGGGCGCACGAATGTCAAAGGTCCAAGATATATGTTGCAGAGTCTTGCCCAGGGTAATCTGAAGTCCTAGGGACTGGGGTTGTATACTTATGGTAAGTTTAGGGGTTGGACTAGCTCTAAGGTCCCTCCGACCAAGTTCCTGTCTTTTACGACCTTTGGATCTATATACAGCAGACTCCATATTATATGCTGCCAGCAAGCGAGTCCTCCAGTTACAAAAAGTAGGAGAATCCTGGCTAATCCAGTTTAAAGTAATACATGCTCTAAAAATAGACATTGCAATGAACAGGAAGCCTTGCTCATGTTTACTACGAGAAGGGTCTTTCTGTGATTGATCATAATCTAAGATCACCAGAGCTGGTGTAAGAGTTAAGGCTTTACCAGTCATTTGAGCAAGAAATTGCTCAATGTCTTCTATATACTTAACTAGTTTAGAGCAAGAAAAGAACATATGTACTGTGTCCGCAGCCTGGACACCGCACCTACTGCATGAATTACCTCGGTGATTAGACCATTTAGCAACTTTAGATGGCGTATAGTACAAATCAAAAGCGAACATATAAAATTGGGACCGCAGACTACCAGTAATTAACATCTGATCAGCCAACTCCAAGGGAACGCCCAAATCAGTCCCTCCATGGGCGAATTTTCTGTCCCATTTATCATTCTGATCCGTTAAATCTTCAGGCAGCTCAGAAATAAGAGTTTGATATAAGGCCCCAATCCTAGATCTCCTCTCTACGAGCCCCACTAATGGAATGCTTTTGAACATGTCTGCTCTGGTTGTCACGTGCTGTATCAGATAACTCCTGAGTTGTAAATATTTTTTTTAAATGGCTTGTGGGAAGACCAAACTTAATTTGAAGGTCGGAAAATGAGACAAGTTGACGCCCCACGAAGAGGTCCCCCGAAACATTAATCCCTGAAGTGCCCCAAGCAAAAGTGATTGAGTCCTGAAAAATCGTGGGCAAAAGGCCACTTGAAGTAAAAGGAGCATATGCATTGACATGTGAAAGTTCTGCACCACTCCGAGGGTCTCGCTCATGCACTCCACCGTTATTCCCCTTTAGGTCGTGGGCTCCCTGCCCTGATGCTGGCTCCGTTCCGGTAATATCCTCGCCCCCCATCCTCGCCAGGAGTCTCTGTTTCCTTGCTGCTGTGTGTTGCTGGGTGGCCGCGCTCTAGCCTGCCTCGGGGGGGTGGCATAGTCTTCAGGCTCTGTGGGTCATCTCTGCCCCTTGATTCCACCACCAGACTCAGCTTTGCTTTGCGGGCACCATTTTGTCTTCACTTGCGATCCTGCTGTCAGGAGATCTGTGGCTCGTTTCTGCTTCTTTCTTCCCAGTCAGGTGCAAGGTGCTCGCTTCCCCCGTGCTTCGGGAGTCGGAGAGCTAGGTTGTTCCTATAGGGCCCCTCTGTAATGGTCAGATGGCACCAGATGGGGGATTGCCGGCAGGAGCGCGGATCTAGGCTTCCTTCTCCATCGGCGCCTGGCCACGCCCCGTACCGTGATGGTTTATCCATAATATATGGGTTTGGAATTTAGAATACAGGCTATGAGAAAAACAGAAAAAGTACATTACTGTTTGTTTTTTAGAGCCCCATGAGCTCCACACGGGAAGGAAGGGGTGTTTGTAGTCACACACTAGGAGGAAGGTTATAAAAATTACAGAAACGGATGGTTAACATGAAACAGAACTCTTAATGCTGGAAAGATGCTCGTTGTCGAGGGGATGACAAGGAAGGTTCGCATCTGTCAGCGGTGGCGGCTATGCTGTACTTATGTTATCAAAGCTGCACCTAACAGGGCCTCACTGTTATTATTTTTTGTCGTTTCATGCTTTGTTGACTCTGGGCGGGTAGTTTCTCTTCACCAACTTGTGATGTAACTCCTCCCCAGACACCTACGGGATAATCTCCCATTTGGCCAGTTCCTGAGGCTTAGGAGAAACTGCTCAGAACTCCAAGACTTCAAAGACCAGACAGAGGAGTTAAGTCACAAGTTGGTGAAGAGAAACTACACGCCCAGAGTCATCAACAAAGCAATGAAACTAGTAAAAAATAATAACAGCGAGGCCCTGTTAGAAGAAAGACAACCAAAACCAAAAGAGGAAAGACCAATATGTATATCTACATATAATACTGCTTCTAACCAAGTGAGCAAAATAATCAATAAACATTGGCATTTTCTTAACTGTGGAACTCTACAATTCCCGAAACCTATGTTCTCCCACAGAAGGGGCAGAGTTTTAAGAGACATGATTGGCCACACGAGATCACGGCACAATGCTAACAAAGATGTCAAGGCTGGGACCTTCGTGGGCCGCTGTCCGCGCAATGCATGGTACTCGGCAACCCCTGCTACCGGAACCACAACTCCCAGAGGGCCATGGGGTCACGTTGCGCAGGACGTCAGCCGCACATCCCCGGAACTTAAGCCAGGAACCGGAGAAGAATGGTGCCGATAATTTTGCCGAGAGTGAGACGAGGTGGGTGGAGGACGTTTCATCAGAGTAACAGTGAGTAGGAAGTTTTCCGTGTGGTTGCCGGCTGGAGGCACACGGACTCTGAGACAAGCGGAACTGTGCTGTGTCCCTTTCTGAGGACATACACGGCTGTGTGTGTCAGACCCTCTGAGTCCTGGTTATACATGTGACTGTTTGCCCCGGTTGCGGAGAATTGCGGCTGCGTTCTCTTGCAGGGGGAAACCTTTAGGAGACTCACTTTTGGCACGAACAATAACGAAAACCTTTGGAGCAAGTAGGATTGCGCTTTGGGTATTGAAACATACGAACCAAGTCTCACCCGAGTGGGAGCAAATTAGTATCAACGGAAGAGTGCATTTAGAACTCCAGTCCAGACTGAGGGGTACAAACTCTTCCCTGTGTAACATGTTATCATTTTGGAATGCTGGGAAAAAACAGGAGATGAAGGTGCAGTGAACCTTAAACATATTGTTTATTATCTGTTTGCCTACAACCTCTTTTTTTTTGCTTTATTTACGGTGCAGGAGAGGAACAACAAAGGGGGGTGCCTACGTACACGGAAGAGGTGGCGCAAGGCAGAACATTGTCTTAAAGTGGTATGTGAGGTGTTGTAAGAAACTTTGACATGTGGTGAGAAGGATATCTAATCTCATGTTTATTCTTGTTCCTTTGTTTAGCTGATTGCTGCCACAGCTAGGACCCTTACCTCCCTCTCCTGTATACACAGATTATGCATTTTCCTTTTCAGGTATGAATGAGTCTTGGTAAGAAAGGAGTTTGCCTACAATGATTGTGATTCAGAGTTATAGAGTAGATAGGGAGGGGTGTGATTCTAAACACCTTGTCTTTGTCATTCCAGATCTCCCTCCCCGCTGTTCCCTTCCTTCCCGGCGCTCGCGGAATCATCCTGTTGGTTTGTGACATATACCGGGCCGCGGGGTGGTTGCGTGGGTCTGGGTATAGGTCTCTCAACACAGCCCCGAGGAGAAACGTGGCGGAGCCTGACAGAATTATCGGCCCACGGAAACTGACCTCCTCTTGGCTGTGTTGACGGAGAATGGCCTCACTTGACGACGTTCTGGCGGCCTTGGCTTTAGTCCAGACGGAAATGGCTGCCTCCAATAGAGAGGTTGCTGCTTCCAGAACAGAAAATGCTCAATTGAGAGCTCGCATGGATAGGATGCAGGGGAATCCATTTGACGCTGGGGCTAGCTCTGCTTCCCCCCCTTCCTTAGTCGTAGAAATGCCCACACAAATAACGCTGGCTCCCCCTGAGAGGTTTTACGGGGATAACAAAAAGGTGCAGGTTTTCATGACGCAAATACTCCTACACTTCATGTGCAAACCGAAAATGTTTTCCACAAATCAGGCCCGGGTGGCATTTTAAATATCATACCTTGGTGGGGAGGCAGCACAATGGGCGGTCCCCGTAGTGAGAAGAGACGATCCCTTACTCTACGATTGGGACGAATTCAGGGTAGAATTCGAAAAGACATTCGACCGTAGAGCTGAAACTTTCTCAGCAGACCGTGAGTTGTTAGTTCTTAAACAAGGCACAACGGACTTGGTGTCTTATTTGAACAATTTCCGTCGCTTGGTTGCGGAAACAGACTGGCCTGAGGTCAAACAATCCGCCTTATTCTACCAAGGATTGAATGACGAAATGAAAGATGTGCTTGCACATATAGACCCTCAACCACGTACTTGTTCTGCGCTTATAGAACTTGCGCTCCGTCTGGACCACAGAATAAGGGAGCGCAAAGGCGAACTAAGAAAGAAAGAACCGGTAGTGGTGGTTCATGAGCGAGGAGGAGGTGGCGAGAAATCTGCTTCAGCACAAGATGCCATGGAGATAGGAGCCGTCCGGGCTTCTTTGTCTTTCAGCGAAAAAGAGCATCGCAGAAAAAACGGCCTTTGTTTGTATTGCGGAAAAAAGGGGCACTACCTGCGGGAGTGTCCAGTGAAACCAAAACCCGGAAGGTTTAGGACCGGTCAAGCCGCAGCCAGAACCTTAGAGAAGAAGTCGGAAAACTCCAGTGCTTGAGAGTGGAAGGAGGGGAACCCTCAAGCAGAACCATCATCCCTTCTATTACGCCCTGTTGCGATCAAGAAAGGAATCACGTATTCCTGTCCATGTCATTGGTGATGGAGACCGGAGAAAAGGAAGTCAAGGCCATGGTGGATTCCGGGGCCACTGGGTGTTTTATGGATTATACTGAAGCAGAAAGGTTGGGGATACCACTCATAGTAAAGAAACAACCTGAACCAGTATATGCGGTAGATGGTAGTGAACTGATTGCAGGACCCATAAAATACCACACCCCGGAATATCGGTGCATATGCAACAATCTGCACCAGGAAACAATCGTGTTTAACATCATACAAGCACCGCAGTATGGCATCATCTTGGGGCTTCCATGGCTTCAAAAACACGAACCGTACATCCATTGGACATCGAGGACGATCAATTTTGTCTCGGATTACTGCAAAGAGCGGTGTTTGGTGAACACAGAGAGTCCATACCAGACCCTGGCCAGGGTATATAACATCGCCACAGCAGCCGAAAAAGAAGTGATCCTTCCGTCCTGTTATTCTGCTTTCTCATCAGTGTTCAGTGAGGAACAGGCGGAGGCTCTTCCGCCTCACAGAGCCTTCGATTGTCGTATCGATCTCGTTCCAGGAGCGGTCGTGCCGAACGGCAGACTCTACGCCCTTACGGTGCCGGAAACCGAATATTTGAGAGCATATTTGGACAAGTATTTGGCTCTAGGGTACATTCGCCCTTCAAGGTCACCAGCCTCATCGCCGTTATTTTTTATACCGAAGGCCAACGGCGACAAAAGGTGCTGCATCGACTATCGCGCCCTAAACACCATCACGATCAAGAATCAGTACCCTTTGCCCCTGATTCCTGTTTTATTGGAACAAGTCAGAGCAGCCACAATCTACACCAAGTTGGACCTGCGAGGGGCATACCACCTGGTTCGCATAAGAAGGGGCGATGAATGGAAGACGGCATTCAAGACGCGGTATGGGCTCTTTGAGTATCTAGTGATGCCCTTTGGGCTGTGTAACGCCCCAGCCGTGTTCCAGGTTTTTTTTAACGAGGTGTTAAGGGAGTTCTTAGACCTCTTTGTAGTCGTCTATATCGACGACATCTTGGTATACTCCAACACAACGAACGAACACCGAAGACACGTGAGCAGAGTACTTGAAGCACTGATGAAACACCATCTTTACTGTAAAATCACGAAGTGTGAGTTTCACGTGACCACCGTCGAATTCTTGGGAGTGATGCTCACGCCATCGGGCCAGGTAATGGCTGAGAGGAAAGTCAAAGCCATAAAGGACTGGCCTCGTCCGCGTACAGTTAAGGATATCCAGTGTCTCTTAGGGTTTGCTAACTTTTATAGAAGGTTCATATGTGGATTTTCGGCCCTGGTGACCCCCTTAACCCGTCTGACAAGAAAGAACGTCCCGTTTCATTGGAATGACGATACGCAGCGGGCGTTCGATGGATTGAAAGAAGCCTTTGTCAGTGCCCCTATATTGACTCACGCAGACCCCGAATTGCCGTTTATAGTGGAAGCAGACGCGTCTGAAGTTGCGTTGGGGGCGGTTCTCTCACAAAGACATGAAAATACTGGAATCCTGCACCCCATCGCCTACATGTCAAGGAAACTCAGCCCGGCGGAGGTAAATTACACCATTGCCGAAAAGGAGCTGCTGGCAATACGAGACGCCTTTTTGGAGTGGAGGCATTGGTTGTTGGGAGCGGTCCATCAGGTTACGGTCTATACGGACCACCGTAACCTGCAGTTTATAAGAGCGGCCCGTCATCTTACGCCCAGACAATTACGCTGGATGCTGTTCTTTGAAGAGTATCGTTTCATTGTTACTTACAGACCGGGAGTAAACAACAAGAAGGCGGACGCTCTGACCCGGCAAGAACATCCTGTGTTGCATACTATGACCCCGAATAGATCGATCATAGATCCAGCAAAAGTGGTGTGTGTGGCACAATCCGGAGACTTTGTTCAAGCAGTACGTTCGGGGATACAGTCATGCGTTAGGAGAACCTGGCTTCGTCATCACCCAGAGTGGAAGGTGAGACAAGGGGTAGCCATGAAGGGAAAACAAGTGCTCGTACCTACAAAAGCCCTGCAACGTACTGTGTTCCAATGGTGCCACGAATTGCCTAGTGCAGGACATATGGGACATGTGAAAACTCTGGAAAAAGCGTTAAGACAATTTTGGTGGCCCTCTATCCGTCAGGATTTGAGTCTTTGGGGAAAACAGTGCGTGCAATGTGCCAGGATGAAATCGGATCGGCAACGACCCCAGGGGTTCTTGCACCCTTTACCCACTCCTGAACTGCCTTGGGAAAGCATCTCAGTGGACTTCATAGTGGGCCTGCCGAAAGACCAAGGGAAAACGGCCATTATAGTGGTGGTGGACTTTCTCACAAAAATGGGACACTTTATCGCTTGTGATCAAGTACCTACAGTGGGGCATTTAGCTCATCTCCTATTGACGCACATCGTTAGGTTACACGGACTCCCGAAAGTGATAGTGTCGGACAGGGGGGCCCAATGCACTGCAGGGTTTTGGAAAGCATGGTGTGCGGAGTTACACATATCATCTTCCCTATGCACCAGTTTTCACCCCCAGTCGGATGGCCAAACGGAGAGGCTTAATCAGGCACTGAAACAGTACCTCCGTTGCTATGTTCAGGCAGATACAGATTCCTGGGTGGATTGGTTATGGGTGGCGGAGTTGGCATATAACAGCACTCAACATTCCTCAACTGGTCATTCCCCTTTTCTCAGCAATTATGGCCACCACCCGAGGGTTAATCCATTGCTCCTCCCCAGAAACACGGTCCGGCTGCCAGACGTAAAGGCAAGATTGATGCGCATTCGCAGGATCCTTCTAGCGACGCGCAGGAATCTTGTTCAGGCCAAGGCTAGGTACAAGACACATGCGGATATCCACCGTAGGCCGTGTCCTGTGTATAGGAAGGGGGATCTGGTGTGGTTATCCACTAAACATATCAGATTCCGGAGACAGAGCGTATTCAACCCTAGATTCATTGGTCCTTACAGGGTGGAGAAACTGGTGAACCCGGTAGCTGTGAGGTTGAGGCTGCCTGCTCATTTCAAAATCCACCCCGTGTTTCATGTGTCCCTCCTGAAACCCTCTCGGGTTCCTGTTCGCAGACCACCTGTGCCAGTCTGGGTGCAACAGGATCGGGAATACGAGGTCTTGAGGGTGTTGGATTCCAGAAGGGTGAGGGGGCGGCTCCACTACCTGCTTTCCTGGAAGGGCTTCGGGCCGGAGGAGAACTCTTGGGAACCCGCTGGGTCGGTGCATGCTCCCCGTCTGGTGTCCCGGTTCCACAGGCTACATCCCGATCGTCCAGCCCCTGGACAGCGTCCCTTGTGAGGGGGGATGTACTGTCAAGGCTGGGACCTTCGTGGGCCGCTGTCCGCGCAATGCGTGGTACTCGGCAACCCCTGCTACCGGAACCACAACTCCCAGAGGGCCATGGGGTCACGTTGCGCAGGACGTCAGCCGCACATCCCCGGAACTTAAGCCAGGAACCGGAGAAGAATGGTGCCGATAATTTTGCCGAGAGTGAGACGAGGCGGGTGGAGGACGTTTCATCGGAGTAACAGTGAGTAGGAAGTTTTCCGTGTGGTTGCCGGCTGGAGGCACACGGACTCCGTGACAAGCGGAACTGCGCTGTGTCCCTTTCTGAGGGCATACACGGCTGTGTGTGTCAGACCCTCTGAGTCCTGGTTATACATGTGACTGTTTGCCCCGGTTGCGGAGAATTGCGGCTGCGTTCTCTTGCGGGGGGAAACCTTTAGGAGACTCAATTTTGGCACGAACAATAACGAAAACCTTTGGAGCAAGTAGGATTGCGCTTTGGGTATTGAAACATACGAACCAAGTCTCACCCGAGTGGGAGCAAATTAGTATCAACGGAAGAGTGCATTTAGAACTCCAGACTGAGGGGTACAAACTCTTCCCTGTGTAACATGTTATCATTTTGGAATGCTGGGAAAAAACAGGAGATGAAGGTGCAGTGAACCTTCAACATATTGTTTATTATCTGTTTGCCTACAACCTCTTTTTTTTTTGCTTTATTTACGGTGCAGGAGAGGAACAACAAAGGGGGGTGCCTACGTACACGGAAGAGGTGGCGCAAGGCAGAACATTGTCTTAAAGTGGTATGTGAGGTGTTGTAAGAAACTTTGGAATGTGGTGAGAAGGATATCTAATCTCATGTTTATTCTTGTTCCTTTGTTTAGCTGATTGCTGGCACAGCTAGGACCCTTACCTCCCTCTCCTATATACACAGATTATGCATTTTCCTTTTCAGGTATGAATGAGTCTTGGTAAGAAAGGAGTTTGCCTACACTGATTGTGATTCAGAGTTATTGAGTAGATAGGGAGGGGTGTGATTCTAAACACCTTGTCTTTGTCATTCCAGATCTCCCTCTCCGCTGTTCCCTTCCTTCCCCGCGCTCGCGGAATCATCCTGTTGGTCTGTGACATATACCGGGCCGCGGGGTGGTTGCGTGGGTGTGGGTATAGGTCTCTCAACACTGCCCCAAGGAGAATCGTGGCGGAGCCTGACAAAAGAAATATCACACAACTTCATACCCCCCATCACTGGTCATCATCCATGTGGTAATTGTAGTGTTTGCCATCTGACCACAAAGAGCAAAAGGATCACTTTTAATAACAACACGAGTTGGGAACAGCGGCTCTTCAGTAACTGTAACTCAAAGAATGTAATCTACATGATTACCTGTCCCTGCCAGCTGCACTACATTGGCATGACAAAACGCATGATCAAGACACGCCTGTGTGAACATCACAGCAATCTGAGATGCGAAAAGAGCAACTACAAAAATGTCCACCCACTACATGGAGACAGGACACACCATATGGGAACAACAATGGACTGTCATCAAACAAGTCTCCAATGAATCCCAACTGTTCGAAAAAGAACAGCGCTGGGTGTTCCGCCTGGGTACCCATACCAATGGATTGAACGAAGATATACCGTGGAGTCATTTCACCTGACAACATGACAGCTTCTTTACAAAAGAAGACAGTACTAACAGTACCTTACATGCATCTGTCTCTCCCACAAACGAAGAGAAAGTAATGAGAAAATGTACTGACCTCATATTTTTATATATAACTTCTTGACATATCACCTTAGTTCTGAACTCTTACACTGTGAAGATTCGGTTTGAGTCCTACCTTGCAAGTTCCCGCTTTCTGCGCCTTGCACAGCATCATTCAGCTTAGTTTTAATTGGCACACTGAGCCACCATATATTTGGCCTCTCAATTTAAACACTGATCGCCTTGTTTCTGGGAGTAGGTGAGGTGCGAATCTACCTAGTCACATCTCCTAATGGATTGTTGCATAGGACGACAACTTTGCTTATTCAGTATCTGTATGTTCCATTTTCCTATTATGACAAAACAGCTTTTTTCTTCATTGGTATTTTTCTTTACTTTCATTTTTATATTTCTCTTTTAATTTTATTATTATGAATCTTTTTCCGGTCCGCCCTGTAGGCTTGAACCTCAGCAAGGGCAACGAGGATCCCACTGGTTGCCAATGTGAGCGGCCATTTTGGGTCGTTTTTGCTCTCTAGACCCAACTGAGGATACTAACATAGGAAACGCCCTAGGTAGGCAGGTCTCTGCACAGTCTCATATGCTGAAACAATATAGTAACATTACATCCATGCTTACAAACTGGCCAGTTTTGCAAGTCCACACTCCAGCGTAGCTCATTACAGCAAGATCCGATCTATTCAAAGTTTCTATGACCAAACGAAAAACACAAGAAGTGTTGCCATCTTAGGCCGCCATGTTGAGTAAAGTAGTGGTCTAGTTCACACCTCCATGTGGACGTAAGCAGGCCCTGGTTTATCTGGACCCATTTTTTGCTCAGACCACATTCTTCTGAGCCACAGGTAAGGCAATTTTGCCAGGCAAGCGTGCAGCTTTAATAACGTAAGTATGGCATAGGCGCCAAAGCTGACAGATGCGCACCTTCCTTGTTATCCCCTCGACAACGAGCATCTTTCTAGCATTACGAGTTCTGTTTTCATGTTAACTATCGTTTTTTTCTAATTTGTATAACTTTCCTCCTATTTTGTGACTACAAGCGCCCCTTCCGTCCAGTGTGGAGCTCATGGGGCTCTAAAAAACAAACAGTAATGTATGTTTTTATGTTTTTCTCATAGCCTGTATTCTAAATTCTAAACCCATAAATATGGACAAACCATCACAGTCTCCTGCGCAAACGTCAAGGAAATTCATTATAGACTGTGTGATTCATGTTTCATGTTATTTATTGTCTTGTTCGTTTTTAGAGCACCACGACACAGCCATCAGTATAAGCCAATATGACTAGTCGTGTACGAGTGAAAAATATATCACTTTTTCCACTATTTGTATTTTACTTGTTACTTTCCTATATTGTCCTATCTTCACAGGTCTTGTTTCAAAGAACATACCGATTACGTATTGTATGTGCATGGAATTAGCATTTCATCAACATCATTATAGTATCAGTATAAATAATAGATCGATAAGGTTCTCTTAGGAGTGGCACAAGGGATCATTTATCTGGTCCTGACAAAAAGCCTTAAGGGTGATAATCACCCATCATAGTATAAGTCTCCATTCCCCCCTTTTTAACAGCACCAGCTAAAGGATTTAATAAAAGTTAGATTCCACTTAGCCAGGTACTTTTTAATGATACACACTTATTTTTGGCCCTCCCGCTTCTATCTCTTCATAGTCAACACCCTACAAAGTGCTCCCACATCTTCATCGGTCGTAGCACGCTCCTTCCGGCAGCGGGGCGGGAAGAACCCGATGATGAAGCATGCCACCTTGGGTCGCCTTGGTGGGTGAAGGTTATGTTAAGAAAACTCTCTGTTTTCCCTAATTATAATCTACACCTGATAGGACAGCCAGTTTAATAGCAAGTGGACGTCCTTTGGGTATCTGCTGAAGTACCTTATAAAGACCCTCTATACATTGGGATTGCCTGACATCTGACAACACCCTGAGTCCATTACCTCTTTCTCCATCAAAAAGGTAAAGCGTCTTTTGAGACTGCAAATGGATGAATTTACTTCAATCCACAAGCCATGGCAGAACGGCTGAGTACCTCTTAAATCATAAGTATGAACCAAAATTCGAAACACTTCTTGATGGGATTGACGCACCATTTACTAGATCATTGTACATAATATTTAGGCTGGCTACACTACCGTTAGCATCTTTCACTAGTAAGTGGAGGTGTCGCCCAGAGGGCAGTGCACTTTGGCAAGCTTGTAGGGAAACTGACGAAACGGACAACCATCTCATTTTCTTGTGTCCTATATACAAGAGACAACGAAGGCGCTGGATTGTGCCCTTGAGTAGAAACTCATTATAAATTAGCCTTGAGGGTCTGCAGGTTAGGCATCGTATTTTCTGTTGCCAAATATCTTGATCCAGCCTGGCATATTCCTTGTAAGTTTTGAAAACAAGTAGCAGCTACTTCCGATGCGCAGAAGAATTTATTAATAATCTGGGCAAAAGTAATTGACAGCTTTGTTATGGTGGCCAGTTTGTACAACAGCATTATTTAATACTGAACCTTTGCATCCTTACTGATTCATTGTCATGGAAGAAAACTCTTGTCATAAATCTTAGCCAATTGACTTGTTTTTAACTTATCCAATTTTTAAGTTTATTAACATGTTGCTGGACTTGGCCCATTTTTCCCAACATTTTTTGCTTTTCACCCCCCTGTTTTAGGATGTCTCCCCCTTGGTAGAAAGATGTATAGTATAGGCCATGTGTGGTGTGAGTTCCCCATTGTAGGAATGCACCCTGGTGAGATGTCGCTTTTAAAATGGATGCCGTGGCTGTGTGTTGTGCCACCTGGTTGTGGTAGGATAGCAGTCTAGATGTTCGGTTCCGAGCCATCCCAGCTTTTGGAGGGAAAGCCTGGGACCCAGGATGCTCTACTCCTCCTCCTGAGCCAGTTAGAGCCAGTTCCCCAGAGGATTCTAGAAGCTTCTGGCTCTGCCTGGTGGTGGGGTGAGGTGCGCATAAATAAGGGGGATGTGCCACCATGTGCTCAGTCAGAGCAGGGACATGAACGTGAGGGGACCTGCTGCCAGGGGATACCGCCACTTGGGCCTGTGTGCTGGACTCAGCACCCAACCAAAACGCCTCTGCTGTCCCCCAGGGCTTGTGGAAGCCCCACTGCAGGAATACAGGCTGCTGTACAGGAGGAGTGCCACGCTACAGTGGAGGATGGTGGAAGCCTACCGCCCTGTCTTGATGAGTACCCACTGACTGCTGACCTGGCCCGGTAGTGCCTGCTGCTCTGCCACCTGGCCCCTGAAGAAGGAGAGCCATCCTAGGTCCCTGAGGCTGGTGGGACCTTGCGCCACACGAGCGCTACACTTAAAAGCACCTGAAGAGGAGAGCGCTATATTGGGGCTGGACTGGACCCCCCAGGAGGTGAGGAGCGTTACCCTCGGGCCCCAGAGGCTTGCTTTTGGGACTGTCTGCCCACCTGAAGTGCTGAGCCCCCGAAGCGCTGTGCTCCCTACGCGCTACTTGGTCCAGAACTGCTGCCTCCAAAGCGCTGTGGGTGAGGGGAAGGACTGTTGTCTCCTAAGTGCTAGCTTTTTTAAGCGCTTACGCTGTGTGGCAAAAAAGGAGCTGTCTGATGGGAAAGAGCTGCGGGAGCCTACCCCGCATGTTGCAGCCTTTAGCGGGTGCCTACCCCGCGTGTTACCGCGTTGTAATGCCCCCTTTGGTCGGGTCCCTACCCCGCTTCATAAATAATTTATAAGCAGGTGCCTACCCCGCACTTTAGGGCTGCTGCACCATCACTGCAGAGGCCGGTCTGCAACGAAAAGAACTACCGCCGTGAAAGTTGAGCGGGTGCCTACCCCGCATAGTGCCGCACATATAGTGCCTGTGTGGGACTGACGGGAGCCTACCCCGCATTCAAGAACCGCCGAGATCACCGCTGTGGCCCGGGGAGAAGAGGCGCCGTAGACGCGGAAGCGTGGACGTCTGCCTGGAGGTGGGCGGGACCTGCGCGACGGAAGCCTGTTGTCGGGGAGAAGAAGACGTCCGACAGAGGCCGGGAGGAGACGGAGCTCCCGTGACCAAGAGGGAGCCCCGTGTTAACCGAAACGCCAAGCGGGAGCCTATCCTGCCGGCCAGTGCCCCGCGAGAGGAGCGGCGTGCCACCTGCAGGGCTCCGTGTGGTGAGGGAGCCCTGCCATCAGGAGGAAGGCTGCCGGAGTGCGGGCGGAGCCCCGGGTATGGGGAGAGCCCCGCGTGCCGCCGCCTTTGATGCCTGGAGTGAGCCGGAGACGGCCGAGGCACACACCGGTGCCTGTCCCCTGCCAGAAGACATCAGGCTGGGCCCCGTGTGCTGAGAGGAGCCCCATGTGCCTGCCAGGAAGTAAAGAAGAGCCCCGGAAAAGCCCGGGTGGAGAGCCAAGTAGCGGGAGAGGCGCTGCTGCTACCGCACGCCCCAAGGAGACCGGCAAGGAGAGCCTGGAATCGGAGCAGAGTCCCGGAGCCTGGTGAGTGGGGCTCAGCTGTTGGGGGTGTGTCGGGGTACAGGGTCGGTGCCCGCCCGTGGGACCCGTGTTTTGTTGTGGGGGCTCTCCCAGGCCCCGTACTGATTTTGCTGGACACCACTGCCCCGCCGGATACTGGGCGGTTGCAACAATTGGGGACACACAGTACTTGGATTTGTGATCTTGTAGGGGCCCTATAAGTTGGAGTTTATGTGTTTTTATGGTCCTGATCCTAGGAACTGTGGCTATAAAGAATCTGTGTAAGACCCGTATTGTTATCTATGCCGACCTAATGAAAGGTTACCTGAGTTCCCAAGGAATGGTTCTACTTAGGCCTAACTAAAGTCCTGTTGGCCCGGGTTAATGCCTCATGTTGAGCGTGTTTCCTGCTGTTAGGCTTCCTGCGAGATGCTCCAGGGGTTTCAGTGAATGAGTAGTCCTATGCTCCTGTGATGCCTAAACTCCGATGCTAAAAAGGTTGTGGGCCAGTGTCACCCAGGCAGGGCTTTTTCTGCCTCCTGCTACACAGGATCTTATGCCCTACTCATGTGATTTATGCTGGTGGTTTAGTCCCCCCAAGTTGGAGGGGCTCATGCTAGAGAGGGTTTCTAGGCCCTCTGTTATGTCATGCACCCTGTGTTGATGCTGCCCCTCAGGGGCACACTGAGGGGTTCAAACCTAACGTCTCATGCCAAAGTGATAACGCTTGATGTTTTCTATTCCAGCATCGCAACTAATGGACTTACCTTTTTCTTCTTTTTCATTTACCCTGTAAATAATCCCCGTGTATATATTGCCCTAGCGCCAGTTGGCGCAGCGTTGTGATTACTGTGAGTTCTGTTGCAGATTTGGTACAATACAACAGTTTTTCTTTTTCACCAAAACTGGTGTTGTGTCTCTTTTTGTGGTGTGCCTTGTCTGTCGTCTGTGTGTACTGGGTGGATGCTTCAGACATGTCCTCAGGAGTATGGCCTGCCCGCTCTGCACCATGCTACCCCCGTAGAATTGGTTACCCCATTTCTAACATTGTTGGCAAGCGGTGGGATAGGACTTGTGTTTGCGCAGTACCACAGGGGCCACAGGTTACACTGCAAATTGAGCATTGAGAAGTAGTCACAGTTTTTCTTGGGGATTATTGTGTTTTTCTGATTATTGTATTCCTCCTAAAAGTGTTTTTTGAAGTGTGTCCCCCTGTTGCACTGTGGGTGGTGTGTCCCGGGTGTACCTTGCCAGGATGGGGTTGATATACGATGAGGATTACCTCATGGAGTACACCGAGCAGGAAGTGTTGTATTTCTGCCGAGAGAGAGGGATACCCCCAGTAGGTGAAATTCACAGGAAGCTGTTTCTCTATGAGGCCCCTCAAGAGGGGGGAACACTTAAAGCCCTGTGGGGACCTGTACGATTACCTCTCCGCGTATGTAAAGGGTGGATTTGGTAGATACCAGAGGGAGGGCACCCAGTCCATAACCCTGGAGGGTGGTGTCTCTGAGGAGGAGGAAGAAATTGATAGGGCTGAGACGCCAGTGGCTAATGAGGACACCATAGATAGGGAGTCCCGCGCTGGGTCCAGTCCCGGGGGCACTGCCCCATCCCTTTCCCTGTCCCCAGAAGAGTGGGTAGATAGGAGGGAAGAAAGGGAACATCAGCTGGCGTTGGAGAAGCTCAGGTTGGAGCATGCCAAAGAATTAGCGCAGCTGAGGGTGGAAGAGAAGAGACTAGAGACCAAGAAGGTCCTAGCACAGGAAAGGATGGCGGAGGCAGAGAGGGTCTTCGCCAGGGAGAGACTAGCTCAGGAGGGTAGGTTGTCCCCTGAGAGTGGTTTCAGGAGTCTGGATTCACCAGTGAGGGTGGGATCCAGTGTTGGCAGCGAGAGTGGTTCCAGTGCAGGGAGTCCCACTCCCAGAGCCCAGGAGACGGTGCCTGATACCCAGGAAGAGGGGGACGGGTTGGTGTTCAGGGGCAGGGAAAAACTGTCCCACCAGTCCTGGGGGGAGTTTGCGGAGGAGTGTTGGACTGCATTGGAGGATTGGGTGGTGAGTAGAGCAGTGGAGGATTGGGAAGGGCTGTGCCAGGCAGTTATCAGGGAGCACATGCTAAGGCGTTGTTTCCAAGGCTGCGTCACCACCTGTTGCAGTGTGGGTTCTCAGACCCCAGGGAATTTGCACGGGAGGCAGACCTTTGGGTAAGTGCCAGAGAGTCTGAGAGGACATTGGGGAGTGATCCCGAAGGGAGTGGCGCAGGAATCTTCCGACCCAGCGAGGCGGGAAAGGTGAGGAATAGCCCAGCTAGGTCCCAGGGAAGTGAGAGGGTTGTAGGGCCTCACATCCTATGTACAGGAAGGAGTGAGACAGGGAGGAGTCCCGAGGTGCCCCAACCGCAGTCTCAGGGCCTGGAGAGTTTCAGAAGGGAACCCCAGGTTGGGAGCCTAGGCTGTCCTGATGTACCATCCAGTAAAAGGGATCCCCTCGTGTCAGGAGAACCCGGAGCATCTGTAATTGGCGCTCCAGAGGTTCGGGGGTCTACTCAGTCGCAGGGTTTAGATCCTGGGTTGGGGTGCCAGGTTCAGAGGTTGCCTGGCCCGGCGGGTGGGACGTCTGTAAACAGTGTCCCCCCAGAATTGACTTCCAGTGGTACTACTCCAGTTAGGAGGGTGCGGAACTCTGGGAGGGGGTGCAGGGGGAGGTAGGACTCGCCCTTGTCACCGGTCCAACCTAAGGGTTTAGACTCTATGTTGGGGAATCAGTTGCAGGGTCAAGGCCCTGGACTGGGGAGAGAGTGGTGTCCTGAGGGTGTCCCGCGTAGGAGGAGAGGGCGGAACCCAGAAGGAGAGGTAGGGGGAGGAGAGCCTCGCCCCTGGTGGCTGGTCAGCCTGAGGGTGCGGACCCCAGGTGGGAGGACCAGTGGCAGTTTGGTAGAAGGAGAGTGGTAAAAGGGTACTACGGGCCTGGGGCTAAAGCCTCCCACTCTGTAAGAGAGCAAGGGCCAGTCCTGGCCACATCCCGCTAGAGAGCTTCAGTGGGATGGTTTGGTTGGTGAAGGGAGGACTGAGGGAGGGAACCATCGGGTTCCCGAATGGCGAAGAACCTGCAGATGCCCTGCAGTTGCGGGCCTGCTTCCACCTTTTCACACACCATGCAGGGAAGCCCATCAAGGCAATGATCTGTCTACCCTGGCTTTTGGCTGGGAAGAAGTTGTGTTGGACTTGGCCCATTTTTTCCCAAATTTTTCGCTTTTCACCCCCCTGTTTTAAGATGTCTCCCCCTTGGTAGAAAGATGTATAGGCCATGTGCGGTGTGAGACGCCATGTTAAATGTAATGCAATGGTGTGCGCACTTGTTAACACCCATCGTAGGAATGCACCCTGGTGAGTGGAAGCCCCACTGCAGGAGTACAGGCTGCTGTACAGGAGGAGTGCCACGCTACAGTGGAGGATGGTGAAAGCCCACCGCCCTGTCTTGATGAGTACCAACTGACTGCTGACCTGGCCCGGTAGTGCCTGCTGCTCTGCCACCTGGCCCATGAAGAAGGAGCGCCATCCTAGGTCCCTGAGGCTGGTGGGACCTTGCGCCACGCGAGCGCTACACTTAAAAGCCCCTGAAGAGGAGAGGGCTATATTGGGGCTGGACTGGACCTCCCAGGAGGTGAGGAGCGTTACCCTATGGCCCCTGAGGCTTGCTTTTGGGACTGTCTGCCCACCTGAAGTGCTGAACCCCGAAGCGCTGTCTCCCTACTCGCTACTTGGTCCAGAACTGCTGCCTCCAAAGCGCTGTGGGTGAGGGGAAGGACTGTTGTCTCCTAAGCGCTAGCCTTTTCAAGCGCTGTGCCTGTTAAGCGCTGTGTGGCCAAAAATGAGCTGTCTGATGGGAAAGAGCTGCTGGAGCCTACCCCGCATGTTGCAGCCTTTAGCGGGTGCCTAACCCGCGTGTTGCCGCGTTGTAATGCCCCCTTTCGCGGGTGCCTACCCTGCTTAAAAAATAATTGATAAGCGGGTGCCTACCCCGCACTTTAGGGCTGCCTCACCATCACCGCCGTGGCCGGGCTGCAACGAAAAGAACTACTGCCGTAAAAGTTGAGCGGGTGCCTACCCCGCATAGTGCCGCACATATAGTGCCTGTGTGGGACTGACGGGAGCCTACCACGCATTCCAGAACCGCCGAGATCACCTATGCGGCCCGGGGAGAAAAGGCGCCGTAGACGCGGAAGCGTGGACGCCTGCCTGGAGGTGGGCGAGGCCTGCGCGACGGAAGCCAGTCATCGGAGAGAAGAAGACATCCGACGGAGGAGACGGAGCTCCCGTGACCAAGAGGGAGCCCCTTGTTAACCGAAACGCCAAGCGGGAGCCTACCCCGCCGGCAAGTGCCCCGCGAGCGGAGCGGCGTGCCACCTGCAGGGCTGTGTGTGGCGAGGGAGCCCTGCCGTCAGGAGGAAGGCTGCCGGAGCGCGGGCGGGGCCCCCAGTGTGGGGAGAGCCCCGCATGCGGCCCCCTTTGATGCCTGGAGTGAGCCGGGGATGGCGGAGGCACACACCGGTGCCTGTCCCCTGCCAGAAGACATCAGACGGGGCCCCGTGTGCTGAGAGGAGCCCCGTGTGCCTGGCAGGAAGTAAAGAAGAGCCCCGGAGAAGCCCGGGTGGAGAGCTAAGTAGCGGCGGCGGCCTGAAGCCGCGGGAGAGGCGCTGCTGCTGCCGCACGCCCCAAGGAGGCCGGCAAGGAGAGCCTGGAATCGGAGAAGAGTCCCGGAGTCCGGTGAGTATGGCTCAGCTGTGTGGTGGTTGGGGGTATGTCGGGGCACAGGGTCGGTCCCCTCCCCTGGGACCCGTGTTTTGTTGTGGGGGCTCTCCCAGGCCCCAAACTGATTTGCTGGACACCACTGCCCCATCGGATAGTGGGCGGTGGCAACGATTGGGGACACACAGTACTTGGATTTGTGATCTTGTAGGGGCCCTATAAGTTGGAGTTCATGTGTTTTAATGGTCCTGATCCTAGGAACTGTGGCTATAAAGAATCTGTGTAAGACCCGTATTGTTATCTATGCCGACCTAATGAAAGGTTACCTGAGTTCCCAAGGAATGGTTCTACTTAGACTTAACTAAGGTCCTGTTGGCCCGGGTTAATGCCCCATGTTGAGCGTGTTTCCTGCTCTTAGGCTTCCTGAGAGATGCTCCGGGTGTTTCGGCAAATGCGTAGTCCTATGCTCCTGTGATGCCTAAACTTGGATGCTAAAAAGGTTGTGGGCCAGTGTCACCCAGGCAGGGTTGTTTCTGCCTCATGCTACACGGGATCTTATGCCCTACTCATGATTATCATGCTGGTGGTTAGGCCCCCCAAGTTGGAGGGGCTCATGCTAGGGAGGGTTTCTAGGCCCTGTGTAATGCCATGCACCCTGTGTTGATGCTGCCCCTAAGGTGCACCCTGAAGGGTTCAAGCCTAACGTCTCATGCCAAAGTGATAACGTTTGATGTTTTCTATTCCAGCATCGCAACTAATGGACTTACCTTTTTCTTCTTTTTCATTTACCCTGTAAATAATCCCCATGTATATATTGCCATGGCGCCAGTTGGCGCAGCGTTGTGATTACTGTGATTTCTGTTGCAGATTTGGTACAATACAACAGTTATTCTTTTTCACCAAAACTGGTGTTGTGTCTCTTTTTGTGGTGTGCCTTGTGTGTCGTCTGTGTGTACTGCGTGGAGGCTTGACACATGTCCTCAGGAGTTTGGCCTGCCCGTTCTGCACCATGCTACCCCCGTAGAATTGGTTACCCCATTTTCTAACACGTCTTTTTTTTTTATTCCTACAAAATCAATAATTTTAGACTTGATTGCATTTTATCCTAGTTCTTTTATGGAACAAATCTTTTTATTGTTTTAGTCAAAAGGTGCTGTTACACTATTAACCAAAACTGGCACCTGGTACAAAAAAATACACACAACTTGGAGCAAACCTTTGTTTGCCCTTAAAAAAGATAGGAGTGTTGGAAATCAGATTATACGTGCAGCAGTTCAACAGCCGACCAATAAGCAGACGCTAAGAGCACAACTGAATCTACCTCCCATTACTGGTCACCACAAGTGTGGAACATGCACGTGCTGTTCACAAACCATCGAGGGATCTCTTTTAGAGTACAATGGCTTGAGATGGAAACATGATTTATTCACCAATTGCAAGAGTAAAAATGTGGTATATGGTGTCGTATGTCCTTGTCCAAAACTTTATATTGGCAAAACCACCCAAGAAGCACAACAACATATTACACAACATTTGTCGAGAAGTCGGAGAGCAGTGACCAATGCCCCTTTAGTAAATCATTGGGCTACAAAAAACCATACCATTAAAGATTTGAAATGGACTGTATTGTCTAAGATTGAAAATAACCCAAAAAGTGGTGATCCTGAAAAAGTCCTATCAGAACGTGAGGCAATGCTTATTGTCAAATTTAACACCTCAGTGGATGGACTTAATGAACTATCTGAAATTTATAAACTTTAAAAAATGAACTTTTAGAATGCAGGATGTGTTCTTCACTGATTTCAGGTTGGGATCATTGGCTTGGTGTTAATTGTCAGTGGGCCTTCTAATAACCATGTGCCCTCAAAAGAATTTTTCTTATGTGCATGGAAAGTGCTCCCCAAAAAAATGTGTTGTGTGTGTCTTGACTGCGATAGAGTTTAAAAAAAAAAAAAAGGCATGTTGAAAGCCGATGCAACCTTGGATGCTATTAATGCAGCATCGAGGGCTGTTACAATAATCCAAGCACCGCGTAGATCGACTACTGGTGGCTAATATTCTCCACTGTCACCGTTTCTTTAGTGACGTTGTACAGTTTTGTGTATGTCCCTTAAAAAAATCGCAATAAAGCTGGCTTTGATCGTGTTGTTATGATGACGTCAGACGTCGTGCGTTGAGTCATGTGATTTAAACACCCGATCCCTTTGTGGAGTAAAACGCCGAACGGAAGACATCGGTTTATGGTGGAAGCTGCGAAAACTAAGGTAATTGAGCCTGCTGTTGTGTGTTGTGGCTGGTAAAGGGATGCGGTATTGACCGAACGTCCATCCTCTCTCCCTTTCTTAAAAATACCCGCTCTCCGGCTTTCTTTCAGATATTGCGGTATCGGCTTGTGGGAGTCTCAATGCCCCTACTCGCGTTAAAAAGCTACCGAAAAGTATGTTTGTATTTGTATTTTTTTTTTACGGATTCTGTGGTTAACTGAGTAATTCGAACCTCACATGCATTATCTCTCCTGTAGTTACAATAGAATTGCTCACACGCATGGTGCAGAGATTTATGGTGGCACCCGCCGAGTGAAGTTGGAAGTAAGTGTTCCCGAATAATGTGTCTGGTTGATTGTTGTCTAGGTGTGTTGACTGCCACTAAGGTTATGCTTTCAATTAAATGGTCTTCTGATGTTTTCTTATGTTTGGCAGAACTATTTGGTCATAGGACAGCGTCTGCATAAGACTTTGAATATGATGGGCGCTCGCAGAAATATCTGAGGTACTTCCACTCTTAAGCAAGCTGTGGTGTGGTAGTAGGATTGAATGAATGATATATGTATGTAACACAGGCACTTTCTGTTTTATTTTCACAGCCCTTTTCCCATGGTCCTGAGGAGAACCCGTTTAATGATATGTAGGGTTTGAAACGCGTAGACTGTTTTGTGTTTGGCAAACTTACGTTTTAAAAAAATAACGGTGTCAGGTTTATTTAAAGAATATTTAAATCAAAAGGATTCCATTGGTTAAACCTGAAGCTCATACTATTTTTGCCATTAAGTGTTGAGATTTTTTCCTTCTTTATCTTTTCTTTAAAGTCCCTTATTTTTCTCTTTTCTTCTTGATTTTTTCTTGCATTTCTTTTTTGATTTATTGTGAGAAAGTGGGTTTTTAGCTTGATTGCTTTGTACAAATGTATATGGATGTAATTATATGTATTATGTAAATATTGTTATTTGGTCCTGTTTTGAACTTGAATTATTTGTATATCAAAAGAAAAAGATTTCAAATAATAGATTTAAAATACTAAATAAAAAGAAATCAATTAAAATAATCCGACAAAAATCCTCTTCAATCACTATGAGTGACACGAGTGATTGGTATAATTGATTGTAGCAGTGGTATCACCATTGGCACTTTTGTGTTTTGATTATTGAGTTGGCCTAGCCTTGCTGATTTTAGGCCAGAACCCTATATTGTTTATGCTATATGTTGGATGTGGCACATGTTATGAAGGTCATTATCGGCCATCCATTGTTTGCCTTCTGGAGAGAGGGCTCCCATCTGAGAGTTTTGTTGGCCCAATCGTTCCCAGTCACTATCCATGACCAATATTAGATCGCCGCCAATCACTAAAGGAGCGTCTGGGGAGGAAAGACCCTCTGAGATATGACGGTGAAGGAAAGCCTCCTGGTGGGCATTAGGTGCATAAATGTTGAGTAGTGTGAAAACAGTGGACCCCCATTGAATTCGGAGCGCTAGGACCCTACCTTTGAGCTCATACAGAGTCGATAGCACCTTACCCTCAAATTTAGCCCCAAGCAGGATAGCTACCCCATTCTTCTTCGTTGAATAAGAAGACCAATACTGACGGGGGAAGCGCCGTGTGCGCATACGGGGAGTGTCTTTGGCAAGCAGATGGGTCTCCTGGAGGAGACATATGTCTCGCTCGTACTGGTCTAATAGGGAGAGAAACGCTGCACGTTTTGTAGGGTGATTAAGGC
Organism: Lissotriton helveticus; assembly: GCF_964261635.1. Taxonomy (NCBI): domain Eukaryota; kingdom Metazoa; phylum Chordata; class Amphibia; order Caudata; family Salamandridae; genus Lissotriton; species Lissotriton helveticus. The sequence goes on along the minus strand of NC_136073.1, from coordinate 613,404,314 downwards.
CCCTCACATTGAGGCTGAAAATCCGTAGGTGTCTAGGCATAACAGGTGGAAGTTAGACTGAAAGGACCCATTGTGAATAAAGGGTGTGAAGCACGGTATGTGGGCGGAGCGGAGAGCTGGCCTGCGAGTGAAGGGTGGGAATGCAGAGACTGGTACAGGAAACCTCTAAAAGAAAGCCAACCAATACATAAAAGAACACAACCCACAAAAACTCAACCCCAAGAAGAAACAGTAGACAAAAGTTTGTATGTAAGGCATAACCTAAAGGGAAAATGGTCCTGAGAAAAAACACAGTGCAGGATATCTGGAGAACCAAGAGCCGCGGAGAGGCAACCCGCTGATCAGGAGAGGTGTTCACTCCATATGCCCCTCCGGCTGCGCTCTATGACATCCATCTCCATGGTCTATGCTTGAATGCTCATGTGGAACACAATCGATCTACTCACGAGGCCCCAGGGAGTTGCATGCGTTCTTTGCTCGGAAAGCTGCGCTGAGAGGGCCAGTCGATCCCTACTCCGGTGGGCACTAGGGCTGGCTCAGAGTCAAGATAGGCCGCAAGCCAGACAAGTCTCATGTAGCTATTTGGGGCAACTAAAGAAGATGCGGGGTGCCAGTCCTGTCGCAAGAACAGTTGCCACTCTGCTGATAGTAGCCCAGGTTGGTATCAGAGGCCTGAAGGAGAGGAGCAGTAGGACAGGCCCCCGGAGCCTCTACCACGCTGTCAATCGGGCACCAGGCAGAATCCCACAAGGCCGTAAGTGGCAACTTCTATTAGGGGGTAGCTGGTAAGGGCAGCAGACCGCAGGTCGTAGCGCAGACGGGCGCGATTCCTAGGCTGAGTTAGTGGAGGCCAGGGATTATAGAACCACTCTCAAAATGGTGGATGTACATCAGGTTTGTCCCAGGAGGGTGTGGCGCTCGTAATGTGATCGATGCTTATACTCTAAGCCAAGCAGGAGGAACAGGCTTGTGTGCAGCAGGGGTCAAGTAAAGGGGCCCCAAAGCACTATTCAGGGCCGTCGGCAAGGAGACGCCGCCTCAGCAGGCCAGTAGGTAAAATGGCGGGTGCTCACGTACCTTTGCTCTTGCCCGCTACCGCGTCCACACGATCAGTCTGCTGCCAAGCCCCCGGAAAGCCGCAGTCTGGTCCCCGGGCTGTTTTCAAGATCATAGGCAGCCCTGCGGCGTGTAGATGCAGCACCACCGCCCTCGCGTCAGGCCCACCAGGTGCTCAGCAGCGGCCTCCGCATCTCTCCTCTCAGCTCTGGTTCGGTTCCTTTGATCACCCCTTTTGGAGCATCTAGTTCTTTTAAATTCTCATGTGTAGTATCAAATTTCTAATATGGCTTAAATCAGAAAAAATATCTAAATTATGTTATCCAAGACTGCTGCTGTGAATTGATTCATGAGTGATGTAATGTGTTTTTATATTTTGCTGCTTTTATGGTCTTGGACCGAAATATAGTATTTAAAGAAAGAAAGGATTGGTAATCTGTCTATTTGAAACTTCTACAACTAGGATCGTCTTTCCCCAGAAGGGCAGGTCTGGGACTTCCACATTTCTAACAGTGGATCTGGGAGTCCTAGTATCTATAAGGGGTGGCCATTTACCTCACCATCTACAAACGGACCACTCTTGTCTACCTCTAAGACTGTGCCAATCACTCCATCTTCCTCCCCTGTAAGACCCCGTCATCGAGAAGTGTCTGAACTTGAGCCATCACTCTCAAAAACAGTAAATTGCTCATAAACATTCCGACCTGCCTTTGACGATTGCTGGAACGTATTTTGATTTATACTCTGGAAAGAATTTGGATTTGCTTTTTGCATCTGATTTACATAAAATGTTGTGTTTCCCATGTTCTGTGGGATCATTTGAGCATGTGGAACCTGCATCACCGGGACGAGTTTTTGCATTGTCACCTGCATCTGCTGTACTGGTATATTTTGCATTTCTAGTCCTCTCTGTATTGGCACATTTCTGTTTGCATTATCAGAATTAAATCTGCGATTCCTCTTCCAATGCCAGAACTTGTGACAGATGCGACAAGTAGTCATTTTCTTTAATACTGAAACCTCCATTCCAGAAACTGGACTAATAGATACTCCTCTATTCTGTGAAATTCCATAACCTTCGGAATTTCCCTAAAACTAGTCCATGGAACAACAACACCTTGCATACCTCCTGGATTTCCCGCAAAAGAAGAATTCTGGAAACCTTTCTGAGCCAATTTTGACTGTGCCAACATAAATTTCTCTTTAATCTTTTTCTGCTTTGTTTCCAATACGTCGCTGCAATATTTTGCATCTTGCAGGATCTCATCAAGTGATTTATTATGCCAACATATTATAATTTGCGGTGTGCAGGAACTACTCTCTGGTCTTCATCCTAACATAAACTGAAATACAAAAATCCCTATGTCCTTCTCTTCAGGTTATTCTCTTCCACAGTGCTGGTGAAATACCTGCAACAAATGTTCATAACACTCATCAATGATTCCTTTGCTTCCTATGTGGTCTGATTTATTTTAAACTAATCTAAATCTTTAGGAGGCACTCTAACTTTCAGGAAAGTAATCACTGCTTCATATTCACCAATAACTATGGAAGATGGTGCATTTGTGCATTTATTTCTTGGTGGCTCATCACGTGGCCATTGTACGTAGTCTTACACTCAGCCCACACATCACTTGGCACCACCATCTCAAATAAGGTATCCACATCAATCCACAACACCTTCGACATTTTTTACAAATCGTTCAACTTGTATGTACCACTGCACAGGATTGTCTCTAAGTTTTGGGAAATTGTTCATAAATGCTGTAAGATTACCTCTGCTCCAAGGCACATGAACATACACTCCTCCCGCTATTTCCCTAAATGGATAAACTGAAGAGCCCTCTTCGTTGGGCTTCTTATTTTCCTTCCCTATTTCTAGCTGCTTCTTTTTCTTTTCATGTTTCTTTGCCCATTTGCTTTCTGTAATGTGCATCAGCATTACTGTAGGATGCATGTTTTCAGTTGCAGCATCATCCAACTGTACCCTATAACTTATCTTGATAAGGAGAGCATTTTGAAATCTCAACCTCATATTTCTGAGATAACTCAGTCAGGTTCTCATGTGTAATTGCTGCTTGCCTTGTTATTTCCTGACATAGGTAAATCAATTATTTTTCTTGATACATTCTCAAAAATTCTAAATCCAAACATCCCCAAATAATTTCTTCTAGTTCAATTTTTAATCTTGGGACATTTAATGGCCTTGTCCTTCTCAGGTTATGGGCTAGTCACTTGCATTGAGTCTTCTGTCTTTATAATACCTAAAACTTCATCAAACCAAGGTGGGAAAATTCTATCTTCAAACAGGTTAGTTTCCTCTTGGGTTATTGGTGTCGTAAAGACAATTCTTCCCTCAACACTTAGTGCTTGAACTGTCTGAGGTGGTCTTAACACAACAAACTGTTAATTCTGCAGTCAGGACAAATCCTGTTGCTGGTAAACCTCCTACAGCTCCTTGTGTGTCTGGAATCAAATTAACATTGACATGGGAATTTGCTACTGATCTAGGCACTGTCTGTACAGTCGCTACTTGTGGTGCTTGCACCTGTATATGTATAACCAGTGGATTTACCACAGATGGAGAAACGATCTGTCTCTGAGCAACTTGTGGTGAGGCAATCTGCAACACTTGAAGTGGTGTCTCCATCTGTACCACTCTAGTTTCTATAGGAGCAGTCGCTATTGCACTGTTTGCTGTGGCACTAGTTCCAGGACTATCAGCTGTGGTTGCATAAAGCGGCGTTCGTGCAGCTAACATTTCTCCTAATATCTCATAACCTGAATCACTGTCTGCCTCATTGTCGTCCTCTTTGCCCTCCATATCATTAGCATTTTTCTATTTCCCTTTTTCCGGCATTTAAGTACAATTGCTGGATATATTCTAATTCCTCCAACTATGGCTTTCCTCCATCTCCGCTGTTTCCCATCCCATCAAGCATCTGCATACTTATGCATTGCTCTTTTTGTCCTTTTCTGATATCTTTATTTTTCTTTGTCTCATGCAGTCTTTTCCCATATGCTTAAAGTTTAAAATTGCAAAGGTCTAGATCAGGGGTACTCATAGTACGGCCCGTGTGCCGCTTCCGACGGACATTCATTACCGTAACACACAGGCTGTCACCACTGCTTTTGTTAATTGTTACTCGGGGTATCATTTACTGTGTGAAATACGGTTGGACAAAAGAAGAGAAAGAAACCTGTATTTTCACCACCCCTGTAAATCCGAAGGTACGTTATTCCACAGAGTGAGATACTTGTGATTGAAATTGATCCACATAGTCAAATATGCAATATGTTAGGGAGAGTTGCACCCGGCAACGGCAGGAGATAGCACATGTATGGCGCACAGGAGGCGATATTAAAATATGTTGCAGAACAGCTTTCTGTTTCCAGTCCGGTATAATCACCCCTTCCATGCGCTTTAAATGTTTTACATTTCTGTTTGTCAGACTGAGACCTTGCCACCCCCGCAAACACTTATCTGGATAGGGGGCTTTGTTAAAAAGTTATTACATGAGTGTCTAGAACTGTTTAAGTTGTGCATTGTGTGATATACAAACATGTTGATGTGGCCTAACGGCTAGAGCTGTCGACCTCCAGGTCAAGCAACCAGGTTCGAGTCTCGGCTGAGAAGGTCAACATATTGTGATTCTGGGCAAGTAACTTAATCTCATGTGCCTAACAAAATGAATGTGTCCCTCTGTGAGGCAACTGCTGTTCGTGTAAAGCGCTCTGATACCTTCGGGTCGAGTTTGCCCCATATAAAACTCCCTTAAAAAAGCTATCTCTCGATTTACTTAATGCACAAGTGCTGCTATAAGTGTGATGTGACACAATATGAACAGCCAATCAGACACAACCCCAAAATAATCCTCATATAGGTCAAAGCATACATCGTCGCCTTTTCAACCAAACAAATAAATGCCTTATATTTGCTACCTTTCACATCAAATCTCATTGACATATAATAACATAACAAGATCAAAGGTCTGGTAAAACCACAAATATCGGAACACATTCTCCAAGGGCCTCACTACAAACCTACAGGCTTCAGACTAAGCAAAGCCAATGAAAAGGTATACACACCATCCACGGTGCACTTCAGTGCCTCATTAGTGGTATGAAGTGCTGTATATATATATATATGCTATGGAGGTAGAGGCTCGTGCCGTGGCAAGATTAATTCTTACTTTGTGCCCACATGTACTGGGGCTGTAAAGAGCGTTCCCATAAAGGTTGCAATTAACTCTAATGATGCTGACCTGTCTTTAGTGAGGTGAAAGGATGGTCATTGGGATCGAGAGATCCCCCCTCCCATGCCGGAACAGATAAGTGATTGAAAATGCGACCAGACCAGTCGAAGGAACCATGAGGTAAACATCTCATGAACCTTGGCTCTGTTGGTTCCATTCCAATCCTTCTTTTCTGTTGAACACATTTTTTTTAACAGGGGTGGGGTTAGATAGCATACGTGGATTACCTGATGACATCCTCTAAGAATTCAGGTACTGTAAAGAGCAACTGGGTGCTATATAATAACCCCAGAATGTAGATTCGAAAAGCCCCTCAGAACTCATTGCCCATTAGGGCTGGGGTATCATCTCTCTTTCTCCCCACCTGTCTCACATGCCATTGTAATAATGTTAGATCAAAACAGGAACTCACATATGACAAATGAGAGTGGTGTCACAGACATCAGTGAGCTACTGCTGTGTCACAATATTGAAAACACTGTTACTAGCCATGATTATAAAATCTAAACACATTGAGAATTTAGGCGAGTGCACCAAAGACGGCAGCAAGCTCTTAATTCATTGCAATCTTGCCAAGGCTAGACCTTTTGGCTTTGCTAATGCTTGCTTCCTTCTTTGTACTTTCAGCTAGCTGGAGATATTTAAGAAACTGCATTGGTTGAATTATATAACGTAATAAGCTGTAACTGGGCAATGAAATGCCAAAAACATACTAAAAATTGTGATTACATATGCTTGCGAATGTTCATTTTCCACAATGGGACTGTTGAAGACCAAACTCAGAAATAAGCTTACAGACATACATCTGGAGCAGCTCTTAAGGCTTGCCATTTTCAATTTGGTACCAGATTACAGAAAACTAATTGGTGACATGAAATGTAAAATAAGTTCGTAGTGTTTGTCTTTAACATATCTATTTTTGGGACTCTGAAGCCTGTGCTGCACTGGGCATGTGCTGAATATCCGGTTGCTGCAAATTGTCTTGCAATCCCACTTAAAATTGCTATTGTCTGCTAATAAAAAAATATTATAAACATGTGCTGCATGCAGTTACATCTGCTTTGGAAATACAGCGTTGTCTAGTAATGTTTTGAAACGGCAGTGATTTCCCCCCACCCTCTAGCCCCGCCTCCACTGACCCCGCCCCCAATGACCTCGCCCCCACCGGTGCGGCCCTCGGCCACAAAGCACACTTTAAATTTGGCCCCGGGCCCCGAGAGAAAGTTTGTGAGTAGCCATGGTCTAGATGGTGGCTTAATCTCACATAATTTTTCCCTTAATTTGTCACTTATTCTTATTTCAAAACTTCTGTATTTTGGAACCTTAGTGGACCATCTTTCTCAGTAATTTTGCACCAGTGACAAAGCCAAAAACCTGTTTCTAATCCCACTTCAGTCAACATAAAATGTGCAGGCATACCCTCAGGCATCCTTTAAAGAATGTCATGCTTTCACAAGATTTGTAAGGTAACCAATTCACAGTTCAAAGTCATGATTATTTTCCGCAAAAGTAAAATTTTCCTTCCAATGTTGTCTCATTTATTTATAAAAATCCTGTTAACAAATCCCAATGCAGCATTCACAAAATCACTGACCTATCACGGCGTGCCACCTTGATGTCGACAACCAATCCCAGCAACGAAAGCACGCCAACATTCTAATATCAGTGCTTTACTATGATGCAGGATCTCACTCCTTGGAGCCAAAGTCAAAGTCAACTGTAACATTGTTTTGACAAAAGCCATAAAAGTATACAATGAATAAGATCAAAATATGAAAAATACAACACTTTGAAAAAGGGTAAGAAGTCTTGATTAGCAGCACATATCTGTGCGAGTCATAAATAGTGCACAGGTTTCTCACATATAAGCGCTAAATGATACAGATTCCAAGTAGCATGTTCCAAGATGTCGCAAAAAAATGATTACAGTCATTTAATGACAGTCCTTCTTCTTGCCCACATCAGACCCAGAACGTTTGTGACCGCACAGGCATACAATGGATGAGAATCATCTCTCAGCATCTTCAAGGCAGTACGATGGCTGGAAGTGCCCAGTTGTTTACAGATAGGTGGCATACATGTAGAGCGAAACTGGATGTATGCCGGACACATGAGTAACACATGCAGTACGGACTCAGTTTGATCATCACATAAATGGTATGTAGCAGACACTGATGCCGCCCACTTTGCAGTAAATGACTTAAAGGGGAGTTACCCCACTCTGAAATGATGGTATAATTTCCTGTCTAATGGAACTGTGATCAAATCCCAATAATTCCCTAGACCATAAATAGATTTATAACTCAAGAAATACCACGTCAGGGTAGTGCCCACAACTTCGTGTTCCTCCCTGTGTAATGTAAATAGCCATTTCAGATTTTTCAATATGCCCTTAGGAGGAATTTGGACTGCAGTCGAGTGGAACCAAAAATCAACAAGGCTGAAAAAAACAACAGTTTTTTAAAATGAAATCAGCCAAGGAATTTTGATGAATATGTCTACCTTGATGACATCTTGTAGGGCGGCAGCATAGTGCACCAATTCTGGGGTAGCCCAAATTATTTGCCAAAATAGCAAAGGATGTAAGGATTCCTTAAGAGCTACCTTTTTAAGCCTATATCAAAAGATAGAGGATACTACGGTGTACTGGTTGAAAGAGAGGATAATGATATTACAAATATATTCTATGATCTCTCTAGGTCAGAGGCATCACTAGAACCCCATAACTGTGCACCATGTAAAGCAGATCCCAGAGCCGTAGCCTCACAAACCTGTAGAGCTGGTGCAATTAGCTTTGTGAAGGAGGCACAAAGTTCTTTTAGAATTGCACCAACAATCTGTCAATATTTTAAGTCGGCATGTTGATGTGTGAGCACCATGATATATTGGACGAGAGTTTAATGCCCAGATAATCAAAAGATTCAACCCTCTCCAGTGTCTTGTCCCCTATTGCTAGGCTACCCTTGTAGTTTTTTATGGTGGTTTAGTACCATGAATTTTGTTTTGGCTATATTAAACTCTAAGCCACATTCCAGACAGAAGACACTAAATCTGTTAAGAGGTTTTTGCAGACCTCTCAGAGTTTTCAAAATCAATAAGGCGTCGTCTGCAAATAACAGTATAGGAGTCTTGACATTTGCTATGGAAGGGACATCAGCCGGGATCTCAGGGAGATCGTCTACTAAACCATTTAAGTACAAGAAAAAAGAATAGGAGCCAGTACACACCCGTGGTGTACACTTTTCTACACCGAGATCATGTCCGTCAAGTGGCCCTGTGCTCCCCATCTAACCCGAGCACATTTTTTGTCATGAACCCTAAAAAAATAAAGATAGAATATTGTGGGGAATGCCCATCACTTTAAGAACCTGCCACAGCCTCAGGCGAGGAACTAGGTCAAAAGCGGATTTTAGATTGACAAAGGCAACATATAAGTTGCCCCTGCTGATCAAAACAGTCTTCTAAGAGATTGTAATGAATCGAAATACCTGGTCAATGGTAGATGTTTTTGCTCAAAACCCAGCTTGAAGCAGGCTTTTGAAATCATTTTCAGAAATCCAGTGCTGAACTTTTACTATAACCATACCGCAAAATACTTTTTGTGTACAATCGATTAGGCTGATGAGCCTGTATTTGGCCAGGAAGACTATAGATGCTCTTTTTATATACCAGTATTACCTCAGCTACCTGCCACAAATCAGGGATAGGGGCACCCATCGCAATAGCATTAGGTAGAGCTAATATATAATCATTACAGGCATCAATATCGTGTACATAAACGTCTACTGGTTGACCTTCTGGACCTGAAGCCCTACCTCTCGTAATGGTCGTCAGAGAGTCAATAACATCTGCCACAATAAATGGTGGGGTGTTAACATTTTGAAGGCTTTTCAATGCACCTTCAGTAGTGGTGGTAACCTCATCATGGTATAAAGCTGAAAAATGGGTAAACCAATCAGAAGGGGGAACACAGTTCTGGGGCTCAAAGTCTAAAGAATTCTCACTCCTGGCAACCAGCTTCCAGAAGCATGAACGGTCTTTTAACAATCATGCATTGCTAAATACCACCATCTGTTATTCTCCCCCTATTTCTTCGCTTTCCACATGCTGAGCTGGATGCTTTCCTGGTAGATGATATCAGGGCAATGATTTCAACTTTCTAGCCTTGGCCAAGGTACCTTACATTATTTTTTTTTTATTTTTTTTTGTAAACCTTTATTGGTATAGACAGGATATACAAATCTGGGCCTACAACCAAACTGGCCGGCCATAATACGTGAAAGCAGTCAAGAAGTCCAGAATGGAGTTACAGAATCAATCATAGAGAAACGTAAGCAATACAATCTTAAAAAGGGGGGGGAGGAGAGAGGATCCAAACGGCCAGCAAACAGGAGCAAAGAAGGTTATTTTTTATAATAGGGCGATAAGGAGTATGACAGGCTCGGCGACAATATAGAAGAATCCGGATTCCCAAATCAAACCATCGGTAACAGAACGGCTAAAGGGCAGCCATGCAGGAATGTCAGCACTGTATATATCAGTATAAAAACAGGGCCGTGAACATAAGTCAGTATATAATTAAGAACAACTTTGCATCCCCACCACCCAGTAGCACATCGGAAACAGAACAAAGGGGCCGGAATAGCGACAACACCAAGACTAACCCGTCATACTAACCTTGGGAGAGAAGGAAAAAGGGAGGGAGGAGGGGGGGGGGGAAAGAGGAAAGAAGAGAGGGAAAGGAAAACACAAACTGAAAGAGAAGACTGCCGCGCCTAAACAAGCACCCCGTAGCAAGGAACACATAAAAGAGCAATAATATCAACAATGAGAAGGACATGGGAGTCTCAATGGAAAGCAGCAGAAATACAAAAAGAAGAACAGCGACATTACAGACCCCACCCCAATCATACCACGGAAGGCAAGGACAGACGCGGCACTCCAAGAAAGAGATACAAAAGGGCCATAGAACTGAGGAAAATAAAACATCAAATAAGACCCAACCCACCCATCCCACCCAGCACCCCTGCAGAAGGCTACGGCCTACCCTCCAAACAGCGCGCCTGTCGCCCTAAACCAGAACCCGAAATGTAGTAGAGACAAGAGAAAGGAAGAATATAGAGACAAAAAAGGACATCAAAACAAAGGAAATAGATGGGAGGGAGGAGATTAAGGGCAGAAACAAATACGGTCGGCTACAGCCCTCCACCCAACCATACGATCATATTACATGTGAACCAGAACGACACAATCTCGAGCGCCAAAAAAAAAAACGTACGGGGGGGGGGTCTCCCACAGCACAACAATTATGAGCAACGTCGCCACAGATCTGTACATCAATAAACCACCGGGAGCCGTGCATCTCACCCCAGTCCCTTCCTAACCACAGTTACCACCCACCACAGGACAGTGTGAGGTAAACAACACGATGCGAGGCAAGCACACAATTGAAAGAGAGTACGAGCAAAACGTAGGCCAGGGAGGGCAATCAATAAGCAAGCGGGCAAAAGTTCAAATAGGCAGTTCAAATGTCTCAGCAATAGCAACAAGGGCAATAATAGACAGGAGTTCAGTCTCGCCGTTAGGAAAAGCGGGGATGTCCCTGCAAAATAGAAACACGACCTCATCAAGGCAACAACAGGCAGCGGTCCACCATTGGTCTCAGGCACACGGGGAGGATCGGATCCCCGCACGACATCCAAGTCCCCAAACTCCAAACATCAAAGAGCAGGAGGTTCCAAATCCACCGGCCAGCAGACCCGTCGATGGATAGTGACAGTATCCCTCGTAGCAACCTGGGGAGGCGAGGCGGTGGCATCACTGAGGCAAGAGGGGACCATGAAGGAGCGTTCATCCAAGATGGCGGTGGAACGAATCGAGTCTTCCGGAGCACCGGGGGCCAGGGCCGCGCGTAAGGATCGTAAGGCATCAAGAACGTCTCCAATCGTAGGCTCACGCACACACGTCCAGGCCCCCGTGCAGTCCAGCAACCCAAGGCCGTCATCACGAGGAGACCCACAGCACAGGTCGTCGGTAGCCATTTTGTGAATTCAGCCTCCTCACCACCCTCCGCGATTCTCGGAACAGTTCACAAATGCGGGCCTTTACAGATTTCCGGGGGGACCCAGCAATGGCAGCCTCGGTGAAAAAAGGAGATTTGCCCAAGGCGGGGGGCCGTCTGCAATATCGCTGGCGCTCCTCTCAAACAGAGTCCGAAGACGAGGGTCCAGGGTCGATGGACGGAGCAGCGGCGGGGGGACCCCTTCCCACGATCAGTCCATGGAGCACCGCGCCCCGCAACAGCCTCACGGCCGTCAAGGCGGGCCCGGATCAGGGTCACCGGGATGTTCTCCCAACGGCTCTCACCAGTGGCGCAGTCTCTCGGCCGGGGCCGACGGTCACCACAACGCCAGGCCGGATCCGATAGGCGAGGCCCCGGTCTCAACACCACGAGGGCCCAGGTCCCTTCGGGGGGCACAACTTCGGAACCGCAGCACGCCGGAGTCTCCAGGCCAAACGGTGAGTAAGAGCAAAACGTTGCGTTGCTATTTCTTCTGAATTGTGTCGTCTCTGGGCAGGATATACAACAGGATAGGCGAGTCAGGCCAGAGGGCTGACGGAGCCGAGCTACAAGACGACCATTACGCTCGCGAGCTTGGCTCCTCCCCCAGTACCTTACATTATTAAACCAACTGTTGGTTTTTTTGAGGGAACTTCTTACTGGTAATAAGCTGCCATGTTCTCAAAGAACACTTTATGCAACTTTCTAATATCTGATAGGTCACCCTCCTTTTCACTGTGGAGAAGTGGAGAAGTGTGGCTCACTGGTTAGAGGCGGCAGACCTGGAAGCAGAGGTCAGCCTGGGACCAGGGTTCAATTCCCAGCTCGGCGGAGTCTTGAGTCCTAAAATGTCCATGGACTCGACAATTCTCGCTCCGGTACCTATTCGATTCACGGGTTCACACTCTGCGACTCTGGGCAATAGCTTGCTTAATCTCCACAACGGCCCCTCGCGGTGGGATGCCTGGCTTTCACCTTGCGGATACCCTGCCGGGGTTATCTCACAGGGGAATACCAGGATGGGTTCCCTAAGCAAGCGCTTAGAAACCGCTCGGTGATTTGCGCTATATAAATTCATTTACATTTACATTTACATTCACTGCCTTCTGCTATTTTAGGCAGTATCGCCATCACATCTTTCTGAATATTTAAAAGAATTTCTGGTCTTGCGACGACCTTTCGCCATTTAAGGCGACGCCTAGCAAGTGTGTACACAACATTGCCAGTGCTAATAAAAGTTGAAGAATCGCCTAAAATGTATCAAACAAAGCAAGCATCATAAGGCACAAGGGATTATGATCGCTCGCCACTCTTTCCCGTACGACCATGTAATCAACTCAGGACCACAATCTTAACCACTTGAACGCTATGGGGATTTTTCCCCTGTGCTGTAAATCCAGGAACACCATTATTCATGACGAGCTGGGCTCGTCATCAGTGTAGCAGGAGGCTACTGCATGACGAGCCCAGCTCGTCATGAGCGTGGAAGGGGTTAAGTCAACCAAAATAGAGTCAAGGCAGCTCTTTGACCAATGGTTATTAAATGGGTGTGCCACTTTGGAGTCTGATTTAGTTTGGCCATTAGTGGCCCTAACACCCAGTTCGACAATATGAGCTTTTAGTTGGATAGCGGTCTGTGTCCATCTTTTGACAGGGTTAACTTCCAGTAGGGGGAGAGCTCATAATTTGTCATCATATGCTGTGAGTTCAATATCTTCCTTGTCAAGGGGCTCAAACGTGGTATCGAAGTACCGGCGAGGAACAAATTTGAGCGTGACTGGTACTTGTCCATGAAAACCTCAATACATTGTGTAGTCATAGAAGCAAGACCACCCTTAACCCATCTTGCTTTGATATTAAAACATTTCACACTTAGGTCCCTCCCTCTACTTACTTCAATGACTAGTATGTCCCGGCAGTCAACTGCCAGTTGGCTAATCTTACAATTGGAAGAAGGCTTCACACATATTGTTAAAGCACCTGTGTGCCTCCCGCACTTGCTCGACAAGGCTGGGATTTAATATGATAGATAGTCCAATTTAAATAACGGTTCAGTGCAACAGGTTCCTTGGAATCATAATTGTTGATGAATTCACTCCATTGGGGTTGCATCAACTTAGCCCTAAGTCCTGCCACATTCCAAGAAACTACTGAGGTCAAGATTGGTAAATCATTTTCAAGATTACCCTCGATGGATGTGGAATACCTTCTAACTCAGTACCTAAATTACTGGAGACATTGGGCTCTAATAATCAATTTGCAGCATACAGTGGACCAGATAGACCCGACATGTTGTTGACCTGGGAAGCAGTATGGTTAGTGGGAGATTGTAAAGTGGTCTCCATTACTTGAGAAGAGTTGTATACATCACAGGACAGAGATAATATGCCATCAACAAGGGGTCGGTCAAATAAGCCCATTATAGCAGTATCATGTAAACCCTGAAATGTGACATTTGGCTACTATCATTAGAGGATTACATGGTTGTACGCTGTATAAGGGGCTAGATCCCCTCGGGTTGGCACCTTCTATGGAAGAATTGCTGGTGGAAGCTACTGGAACTAAGGCACAAAAATCCTTACAAGAATGGGGGTACGCAGGGAAAGCTTTCAATGGAGATAGAGAATTCAAAATAGCGCCAGAATCTTCAGTTTGTCCATCATTAATGTTCAACCCTGACTGGTCTACTAACGAGCCAACTGGGTTACGCATAACAGTGGACCTGCTGTTTCCTGACCCTAGATATTTGAAGTTGATACTGGATTTATTTGGGGGGCAGGACCTGATGTTCAAAGCAACCAGGCAATCAGTCTTGTACCTATCATTTAGACACCGCTCAATCAAAATCAATAATTACTTTATTCAATTTTATTTGACAATCACAAAAGTACAATAAAACAATCATAAAAAACAGCTCAATTCTATCTTAGGGCACAGCTGTTTCAGAGCATCTTCTGGCACTGATGATATTATATCTACTGACCGAACAACACCCCCTAACATACCTTATCCAATGTGTGACTTTGTTATTAATGGACTCCTTGTCTTCAAACCGACTTGGACCTGATAATTTTGGAACATTAGTCATAGCCAGACGAAACCCAGTCAGAGGACTATTTGTGTGGTTTTGCCTTCTTTGAATTACCCTGTCTTTGGGAACAGTCGGTGGTAAGTTGTTGTTACTATTGCCAGTTTGTACCTGGGGAACGATAGGTTTTGCCATAGATCCACCTCACTGCAGGCTACCATGTACTGCCTGGGTCAAGTATGCTGGTCTCAAAAGGCTCTTTATGGTCTTTCAGGGTGCTTGCTGTTGGGACTTCTAACGGGCCCTCGCTAATAACTGCCCCATTGGAAATATGAGATTGCTTTGGTACATTAATTGCCTGGCTAACAGCTGTATCAACCCCTTGATGTATAATAAGTCCCCTAATGGACAGACCTTGGTCCATTTTGGCAGTGAGGTGGCCTTTAATAGACTTAAGGCCCCCCACCGAGTCTGAAAGGAAGAAACAAGGCCGCACACCAGCAGATTAAAAAAGTGAGCCAGGCCCTTCGTATCAGTCGCATTAAAGATTTGATGTATTAATTCTCCAAATTGGATTAGGATATTTGTGTTTAGCAGTGTATTTCTCTTGCTCTTTTTGTCACCTGCAATTTGAAGGTCTCTAAAGCTGATGTGAGAGTCTCTTCTTGTTGAAACAATAGCCCTCTGAGTCTGCTTATTTTATTGAAATCTTTCTTCAAAGTTGGAATGGAAGGCCAAAGCTAACTATCTACAATCCCATATGGGGTTGGAAACAGAACATTGCTGCAACATGTAACTCGCTGAGAAACTGTTACTATATACAGGACACCAGCTCTCAAGCCGCAGCAATCATCGTTATTCCAAATAAGATAACTACCGTTAGAAAGCAAAGTTAATACAGGAATAATACTCGGGACAGGGGGTACCCTTAAAAAAACAAGCCATATTAAGGGCCAAAACGTTACTGGCTCCGTGAAGCTTAACTTTTTTTACACACTAGGAAAAGTCCTACTGTGGAATCACAGTCCTCCCTTTTAAGGAAAACTTCCTTCTCTGCGTGTTGACATCTGTAAGCGAAAGGTAACAACCATATTTCCTGAACATAATTATTGCAGTGGGGCCTATATCTCCCAACATGATGGTGTTTCATTCACACTGTGAATTGAAATAGGGAGATAGGCAATAAAATAACTCGATGTGTTAACCACTTAGCTGAATCAGTCTTGGCCACCGAAAACAGTAACTGTTCTAATTGTTCAACATGTTACGATGTGTATGTGGCATCTTTCATGGACATTATTTTCATTTATCAGTTAAATTAAACTGCAGAAACAGTGCAGAAGCATTCAAATAATCCCATGGCTCTTTTCCCTTTTTGAGACTTTGCAATGTCCAAGCACACTGCATTACAGAAGTATAACTGATTTTGACCATGATACAAAACAGACACTTTATGTTGAACAATGTCAATGAAAGATGATACAATATTATCCAAAGGGTATATACAGGAAGACAGCGTATTAACACTATTGTCTACTACTGCAAGGACTTTTTAGGTTTCGCCCTGGCCGTAGCACTGCGTAAGCAGTGCCCCGCACAGGGCGAAATCTTATGTCCTACATATGGGGCTTTCGTCCCGCCTCTGTCTTCCATTGGCTAGCTCCATAAATGGAGGCTAGCCATTGGAAGAGATTGGCTGTCAATCACGCTTTCCCCGTGAAAACGCGATTCGGGGGCGTTTCCGTGTGTTGTTTTAAGTCCCGCCCTCTCCTCTTCCCATTGGCTGGAATTTTACCTTCCAGCCAATGGGAAGGGGAGAGCACGAAAAACACGCCCCCGAATCTGCCGGCCGGGACACCCCCTTGACGTCATTCCCCGGGCCGCGCTGTGATTGGCTGCCGGCCCGGGACCTGACTTGTTTTGTGTCTGAAACCATGCTGGGCGAAGACCGCGCTGAATAAAGCAACGAATAAATAAAGATCCACCAGAATTGTCTATAAATTTCATTTTTCACTCGAAAACCCTAACTCACTAATTAAACTAAAGCGAGAAAAAGTTTCCAGATTGTGACTAATACCCAGGCTACAAAGTTGGAAGCTGGGTCAGGCATGGGCGTGAACAGGAGCGTGATTAAGGTTTACAGGATACGTGATGAGAAAACAGGTTTCAGAAAGTCTGCGTGAAATTGAGTTTCACAGCGGCAGTCTCTGTGGTAAATCCTGCCATGTGCACCCACAGGGCAGCTTCAGAAGCGAGTAGCGCGCCTCGAGGAAACTCTCGGCTGCAGGCAGGGCCGGTGAGGAGGCGGGGCGTGGCTGGGTCCTGCGCTCTGGACTGGACGGTCGCTGCGGGAGGTGGGCGGCGAGGGAGGCCCAGAACACGGCTGGGAGATCCCGAAGCGAACTAGCTTCAAGCCGCCGGGAACAGAGCCTGCCGGAGCTTCCCTCTGGCGGCAGCAGCAGCGGAGAGTGTGCTGGAGCGCCCGACAGCTGCCCGCCGCCATGGACTACCTGCTGCAGGTGAAGCTGGGCTGCCTCTTCGGACTGCTTTTCCTGACCTTGTTCTTCGGGCTCGTCCCATCCAGGGTCCCGTTCCTCCGCGACTCTGCGGGCACAGGTGAGATGCATGGACGGGGGGCAGTATGGGAGGGGTGGGGCAGGAGTGAAAAGGATGCACATGGGTGAGGAGAGGGGGCGGCCGCACAGGGGACAGGCAGGGTGGCTTAGGGGTGGGGGAGGGCAAGGGGCACCAGGGAATTGGAGGAGTGGGAGGAGGAGGTCTCAAGGTAGAGGGGGCAGGGCTTTAAGATAAGGATTAAGGACAGGGTCGGACTAGGACTGAAAATTAACATGGATACAAAATAAAAGATCAGATGATCGCTATAAAAAGTGACCCATGTTTGCATAGTGGGGCGGTTTTGAGCTTGAAAGACGCGCTGTATAAGTCTTTTTACAACATTTGGACGAATGCATGGGTTTGAGCTTTTTTTGTAGTTTTATATAGCGCGCACTCGACCCAAAGTTGTTATAGCGCTTTACACGAGGCCCAGCTACATTACACACGGACACATTCATTATTATTTTAGGCACGGGAAGATGAACTGATTTGTTCAGAATCTCTGGATGTTGAGCTGACGCCGAGATTATATGGGTGCCTCAGTTCCAAATTCAGCAGCTCTGAGCAATGTTTGCAGTAATATCGGAGAATTCAGAAGTAAAAACTGACCCAGTGCACTATAAAACAGCCGAAACACCGACCCCACGCAGTCTTATCAGGCCAGCCCATTGGGCCCTGCCTGATTCGACCCTGGATAAAGAGGGTAGGGGGTGGGGGGTTAAAGGGAGCGAGGCTCGCAGGAGAGTAGGTGTGCACAAGCAGAGATGAGGGTGGGTCCCGCATACAGAAACACACACTGCTGACAACTTTCAGATCAGGACATGTCTTAAAAGTTGGCCTGACACGATAAGCATTCTTGTAGAAATATGTTAAACACATAACCGAAACCAGTGTGGCTTTATTTTGCCCTGCAGGTGTATCCGCATCACTTGTTTAAGTAACTTTCTTATCAGATAATTGCTAATTTTATCAGGTCAAGTGAAAGGGATGATTTCAACACAATAATACAACAAACTAATTAATGGAAACAGCAGACAAAAGGGTCGTTTACATACAGACCCCAGCCCCTTTAAAGGTGACTCCTTCAGTAAGTCTGCCATGCTCCTACTAATCCTTGCCACAGAAAAGTGAGAGAAAACAAAAACAAAGACAACACATTCTCTTACGCAACGTGTCTGAAAGCAACGGAGAAACCATTAATGTCGTCATTTGGATCAATGAATGTGACCTACAGTAAAGGTTCACCAGCCACGAGGTGGTCACATGTATACTTCCTAGTTTAATTCGCATGCTATTTAGGTCAATCTTGCATCGCACTGGCGTTTTGCCTTTTGAAGCAAAATCTTGTGCCAATGGCAAACTTTGTTAATTTTTTTTAAGGACAAGTGCCACCTTTGGAGATTCTGTCAAAGCACAGATTTGGGTTTAATTCATTATTGTTTGAGTGAACACATTATTTTATCAGATTTAATTATATCCTTTTATTCTTTATTTTTATTGTCAATATTTATAACAATATCTTAGCAAAGTGTATTTCAGTGTTGAATTAAATATTTTTCTGTTTTGGGCTTTACATCTCCATAAGGGCAGTAATGTTCATTTTGCAATTCTTTAAATGAATCACACAATAAAATATTCTGATTCGGATTCCCTTGGATGACAAAGTTATGTAAGTGGCATTAGTACTGCACACAATCTGGTATATGTTGACAGCACTCCTGTCAGTCCTGAGATCATTTTGGAGGTGGTACTGAGGTTTTTAGGTTTCACCTGGCGTTTGCTGCGCAGCAGCGTTCGCGCAGGCGAAATCTAATGTTAGAACAGTACGGGGGCTTTGTCCCGCCTGCTCTTCCATTGGCTAGCTCCATAAATGGAGGCTAGCCATTGGAAGACATGGTTGTCCATCACTGTTTCCCCGTCACGACGCGAATCGTGGGCGTTTCTGACTCTCTTTTTAAGTCCCGCCCCCCACACCCTCCCTCTCGCCGAGGAGTTATCCCGCCGTCAGCGATCCATTTGTTTATCCCCCGCCCTCCCTCCCATTGTCCGTGCCTTCTCCCTCCCGCCCGCCCGCCCACTGTCCGTGCCTCCTCCCTCCCGCCCACTCCTCTCGCCGAGGAGTTATCCCGCCCTCCTCCCGCCGTCAGCGATCCATTTGTTCCCGCCCTCCCTCCCGTTGTCCGTGCCTTCTTCCTCCCGCGCGCCCGCCCAATGTCCGTGCCTCCTCCCTCCCCCCCCACTGTCCGTGGCCTTTTATTTTTTTTCCTACGTTGTTCGTGGTCGGAAGAGCCAATGTGGTTGGCTCTCCCGACTGACCCTTGCTCCAGCTTGTTTTAGGACTTATGCCCTGCCGCACAGCACTACGACAAGGACGCAAGGGGGAGAGTTAATAAATGGCCCGGAGCCCCGTACCTCCTCGAGGCAGAAAACGTACAACTACGGCGGGGTCTCATTACTTTGCTACTTGGAAGCAGGCCACGTTCCTGGGCCCCGACGACGTGCCCTCTTCTGAGACTGTGTAACTGCAGACCAGAGTCCAGTGGAAAAACTCACTCCGGATGCTTTTAGGCAGGACTTTCAAGTATTATGCGCTTTCAGCCATTATTGACCGGCTGAGCTAAAGACCTATTTTCGTCCCACAAGTCCAAGTGATGGAGTTCGTTGCTTACTTGGCAGTCAAGAAGGATACAGAGGACCGGAGACGGGAGGCAGCCTGGAGGTGCGTAACAGCAGCTGTGCTCGCCCTGCCACCCGTGCACGCTGCTCCGACAAGGGAAAATTGTTTTATATTCCATCCTTGTTTACCCATTCATGCAAATTCAGAAGGCTGCCTGTAATGGCACTTACACCAACCAGCACGGTGCAGCCCAAGTCCTTTCATCTCGCTGTGGAAGTGTGCAGCTTAGTAGGGGGAGTAAATAAGCCGGTGTCTGAATGATTTATCAACTGTATATGTAAACTGCCAAGTCTTGCTTTACTTCAGACGGGCCTGAGTCAGGGCAGCACTGACTGAAAGGGATGGGGGTTAAATGCACATCTCCCTTCTTCAGATCTATAATTTCAGCCATTATTGACCGGCTGAGCTAAAGACCTATTTTCGTCCCACAAGTCCAAGTGATGGAGTTCGCTGCTTCCATGGCACTCAAGAAGGATACAGAGGACCGGAGACGGGAGGCAGCCTGGAGGTGCGTAACAGCAGCTGTGCTCGCCCTGCCACCCGTGCACGCTGCTCCGACAAGGGAAAATTGTTTTATCTTCCATCCTTGTTTACCCATTCATGCAAATTCAGAAGGCTGCCTGTAATGGCACTTACACCAACCAGCACGGTGCAGCCCAAATCCTTTCATCTCGCTGTGGAAGTGTGCAGCTTAGTAGGGGGAATAAATAAGCCGGTGTCTGAATGATTTATCAACTGTATATGTAAACTGCCAAGTCTTGCTTTACTTCAGACGGGCCTGAGTCAGGGCAGCACTGACTGAAAGGGATGGGGGTTAAATGCACATCTCCCTTCTTCAGATCTATAATTTGTAGAATGTATTATCTTTCCGGAAGGCAGGCAAAGATCCCTGGTCGGGCCCATGCATCTTCCCGTCTTACTCCCTGCTGCTGATGCAAGGGGCCTGCAGTGTTTCCAGCTGATTAGTGTGGTTGCTGTAAAACAGTGCTTGCTTGCATCCGGTATTCCATCTGTTCTCGGGGCTTGATGTATTAAAGGGTTTTCCCCATTGTGTGTCTATGGTAAAATACGTGACTCAATGTGGTAGTACATATGGTTAGCACCTTGGGTTTTGCATGCACGATTTCCTCCAGGTCCTACGCCGAAGGACATGCACACATAAACAGTATGTAGAGGGAATACCATGCGGTAAAGCCAGTCACAAAGTGCTTTGTGCACTTTATTCCACACTTCATGGGGCACAACTTTGAATCTGGCGCATCAACCGATCGGATAACGCATATTTTGTTATCATCGACTCACAGAATGCTGTTGGGTGTGTGTGTGTGTGTGTGTGGCTCTGGGTGTGGGTGTGTGTGTGTGTGTGGCTCTGGGTGTGTGTGTGTGTGTGTGTGTGTGGCTCTGGGTGTGTGTGTGTGGCTCTGTGTGTGTGTGTGTGTGTGGCTCTGTGTGTGTGTGTGTGTGTGTGGCTTTGGGTGTGTGTGTGTGTGTGTTTGGCTCTGGGTGTGTGTGTGTGTGTGTGTGTGTGTGGCTCTGGGTGTGTGTGGCTGGCTGTGTGTGTGTGGCTCTGAGTGTCTGTGGCTCTGGGTGTGTGTGTGTGATAGTAATTGCTGTCTGCTGAGCTCGTCCAGTACGGTACAATAGGTCTCACATTTGCGAGAGATTAAGCTATTGGCAATGTAAATGACAATGCCATTTATTTATCTGATTTCAAAACCAACACATAAATAACATTTTTGTCATTTACAATACCAATAGCTCTAACTTTTGCAAAGGCGAAACCGTTGCATTGTAAATGCTTGTTTAAATTAGCCTGGTCAATTTGGTTGATACGCACCGCATCTTCCATCTGCGACAGTTCCCAAAATTCATTATGTGCAGAATAAATAAAACATTTTGTTCAAGGGGAATTCTGACCTAAAAGAAAATCAGCCAAATCAATGTCACTTGACAAATGGTGGAGGTGTTATTTCACAGACGACAGTGTGGAATGTTCCAACAATTGCTGACATAATTTACCACTGAATGTATGGTAACTGCATACAAATGTGGGAAGCGTGGATCAGGTCTACTCTGTGTAAAACCTTTTGTAGTATTCAAAAAAACTTAATTGACATGCATTTGAAGTTGTTGGCCATACTAACCATCCCAAGGGGTTAATATTGGAAGAGTTAAGTGTGCCATTCTGAAATAAGATCGCTAAGTCTTCAATTGTGTAGTTAGTGTGTGCCTGCCATGTATTATATGGAGGCAATAATGGAATGGATGGAATTTCTAGATTATTTGAAGATGGCCAATCCAAAACAAGCAGTCTGTTGTACCGTGTCAATTAAAAAGTAATATTTGAGACGGTATCAGACATGCACGATGCAACGCTTCAGTGCCATGCTCTTGCCAATCTCTAGTACTCCAGATGTATTTTAAACCAATTATGTCCTTCCAATGCTCATAACCCTTCACGGACATGGAGTCAGTGGTGGCCCTAATTGGGTCACTTCCTTCACAACAAGCAGAAAAATGCATAGTACAAATATAGTCAGAATGGTAGATAGTCCATAAATCAAGAAGGGAGATGTCATCATAAAACGACAATGGAGAAAGGGCAATAGTGCCTAACCTCCCTCCCCTTGCTAAGAAGAAGTTTTATTACATAAGAGAAGATCTCTGGGCTTTGTCAGCAGACCCCATACCTTAGCCTATAGATGGTAGATCTACATCATAGGCGCTGTCTCGCTCTAATCCCTAGAAAGGTGTGACACTTATCTGTGTACCCCACTAAAAACCAAGGTACACTGTCCAAACAACGGCTGCATCAGTATGTTTTGTCTAAGGTCTAAGGACTGGTCAGAACAAAATAACAAGGGCATTGTTCTTTGACCTTGCACATAATGTTCAGTCAAAATCCCAGGAACATGCAGAGAGCAAACACAGCGATGAGTTCTCATGTGAAAGTAGTCATGGAAATGATTACAAAAATAAAGACGTGTAGTTACGTGCAAAGAAGCAGGCAAGCTGCAGAGTGCTCATGCTAAGTTAGTGAAAAACGACAATGTTCCTATGGGCCATGGGACAAAGCCACTCTTCCCTCAGTGGGACCAGCAAAACATCATCTCCTGGGCTGTAAATTGTGCAACGCCACAGGCACATAAGACTTTTGCAGTTCACACACCAGTCAGGGCAGTCAAACACAACATAGATGGGATGCAAGAACCACTCTCCAAATACTGTGTCACTGATGGGTGCAGAATGGGCCCATGCTTTGCCTGGGCACGGCCCACGCAGCGGGACTAGAGGACGTGCTTTATAATGCTGATGCAGCACAGGTGAGAGAAATACCAAGGACCGCAGCTGGTTAATGTAGTTCCCGGCAGGAAAGGCAGCAATAGCAGTAAAACAGTCCCAGTGACCTGCATGGTGGAACTAGAGGAGGCGCTTTATAGCACTGTTAGGGAGAACCTGCCCTGGCAGTTCGGGCTGGACTGTTCCCATTGGGGACAGGGTCAAGACAGATTTGCATTTGGCTGGGTTCAAACTGGAATGGCATGGGGAGCAAAAAAACTATGGATTTAGGCCCAGATCTCTGTACTGGGGTGAATGTATGACATTGTTCTGCATTCTGTCCATCAATTGTTCTTTATGCATTAAAGCACTGATGCAACACAGGTAAGAAAGCAGCAAGTATAAAAATCAGTATATAACACGTGTCCACTTTGCTCTTACTTCCTTGTTGTACAAGCTAACCATGCAAAAATACCAATAAAGTGCATGTGATAAAAATAAACATTTACGCTGGGGGCGTGCCTACGTGGCAAAATGGAAGGACGCAAGTCAGAGTAGCTTCGCTCAAGTAAAATGCCTGCAGCTAATTAATCCGGTCCACAGATCCTCCATCCCTGCCAGGGATTGACGCCCAGGACGGTGTGTAGCTGAAGAAGTAGTTGAGGGCGAGTCGACTGTCTCCGGAGCCCTGGAATCATCGCGCCCGCATCGGGGCCCAGAGTCACACGGAGACCGCTGGCTTGCGTAGTCGACTGAGCCGCGCGAGGGCAGCGGTGCTCCCGTGACAGTTGGGGGCCACAGAGTACTCCCCTGGTCCCAGAGAGTGCAAATCATCAGACCCGCCTTACCAAGGCCCATAGCAGCCCAGTTTGACTGCTGTTCGGTGTGGGTGAGTCGAGCCAGGACTCTCGCTGCATGCGGGGTGGTGCCTCAGCGGCACGCAGTGGAGGCCCCCGGGATGGCGGCCGCAGATAAGGAGGATGAGGGGCTGATTTCCCCACAGGAAGCACCTTGGAAAAGGTGAGAGGGTCCATAACCACAGCGGAGTGCCAGCAGCTCCCGAGAGGCCTGGAGGTGGTGCTCTGGTCCTGCTCGCTTAGTGTGTTGAATAGAATGCCTCGCCTGGCCTTCGTTGAGGAACGCTGCTTGCCCCGGAGTGGATACAGCTGCCGGAAAGAAGATGTAGGTGAATCCTTGTGCTGCGCGGCGGTGCCCCAGTGGCAGATTAATACTGGATCAAAAAACATCATCCTGGCAGCGGTCTCCTGATACTGCGCTACCGGTGACAAGACCGCTGTAATGAAGAGTGGCACAAGGTCGCCCTGTGGTCAGAATGGCGGGACCAACTGGGTCTGAATTTACTGCCCTGAAGTTGGGGTCGCGAGTTGCAGCCGGGGTGATAAAAGGAGGCGTTGGGGGTCACGGACCCTATCCATACAGTGGGGTGAATTCTTGAGAGTGTGTGACGAGTCTAGGGGCTCCTTTCCACTCAGCGCCGGCAGGAGATCCGCCCGGGCCTCCCACTATGTGCATCGTCATCTCAGAAGGAGCATCAACTCACAGTATTCTCGCACATACAAAGACTTCCCCGTCCCCTGGGTGAAACCCGAAAGGCCGCGTGGGGCGCACAGTGATAGCGCTCTGTAGACAGGCAGCAAGCAGTAGCCTGGGGTAACAGCGGCCATGACAAAAGAAAAGACCCTCCCCGGCGACCCCTCTTCTCCGCGACCACATCCAATAATGTCTGGAAGCAAAGGCGCGAAAAGCACTCACCAAACTAAACTTGACCGCTACGCCATGTCCAAAAGCTTAGGGAAACTCTCCACCACTCCCTCCCCTTCCTTTCTGGGTGAAATAGATATCTCCATCTTCAAATCGGGAACCATTCTCACCCAAGCGTATGAAAACCACCTCCTCCTCTTTGAACACCACTTGAGCGCTCTATCCCAATCCCTAACACAATCCTCTCAACCCCTAGACCCAACTCCTCCCTTCTTGTCCCCGGCCCCCCTGTCTTTTCTATCGGATGTACCCCAAATCTTAGTTCCTTCATCACCCATCGCGTCTCCCACCCCCCTATCTCTTCTCCCTGACTTACCTTCCTCCTCTCTTACACCTAACACTGTTATCCTCTCCCAATCGCAACCGACCTCCCCTATCTCCAGCACTATTTCAAATACTGATTCCCTTCACCTCCTACCACCTTTATCCTCTCTCACTATTTCCCACTCCCCTTCCACCAATCAAGTTGATTATTCTCAATCTCTACTTACCAACCTCGCTCTCAACATTACAACCTGTTGTGACACCCTTGTCTCCCAGTCCCCTAATGTACATGTCTCCCTTCCATCCTCCTCCACCTATGACTCTCCCACCCCCCCTCAACTGCCTAATTCCCCTGCTACCCTTTTGCCTTCTCTGACTCCCTCTTTAACCCCTAATTCCCTATGCTTGACTACACGCTCCCCTCCTTTTGATCACCTCTTGAACAATCTCCCCTCATCCTCCACCTTATTCTACTCATCAGCGACGCCTCCAGCCTCCCCCACTTACCCCCTCATTTCCCCCTATTCCAATAATGCTCTCTCCTCTATTCACCTCCCTTCCTCCGACCCCTCACCCTCTGATACACTTCATTCACTCCCCCCTCACTTATCCGTCCCCCACACCCCCCCAACAGCTCCCTCATTTCCTCCACCGACACCCCTTTCTCACACTCCCTTTTTCTCTCTAATAACCCACAATACACCAGGTGCACCAACCCTTACTATCCCTCCGCCTCATTCACCTATCTGTTCGCCTAAAAGGAATGCCATCCCCACACCTACCTCTGGTTTACCCCCTCTCCCCAATAATGATCCTCCCCCACATTCCAATTCCCCCCTCCTCCCTCCTCCAGGTTTTCCTCCCCTTACACCCCAGACTATCCCCCACTAGATAACTCTAACCTTACCAACTTCCTTATAACTACTGACCAACTTTACTCCTCAATTCTTACTCAATCTCTCCTTAATGTTGAACTTGTACCTCGTTTTGAACTCTCCTCACTCAGAAGTGATATCTCACTCCTTGTAAAAACCCACTCCCCAGATCATGCCTACACATCGATCTCATCTCAATACACTTCATCTTCGCACATCAACACTCTTCTCAATCCACCCACAAACAGCCCACTAATTGTCTTTACCAACACCGACACTCCTCCCCCCCTTGTAACTACACTACCCGATCCAAACACGCTGAACCTTCCTTAATTGTCCCACCTTGCAATGACAACACAACCTCCCCTCCACAACTTGATACTTGCCCCATAGCCTTGAGAGCTAACTTGTCTTGGAACTCCCCTATCTCTCCCTCATCATCCTCGTCCACTATCCCCCCTATCCCAGTTCTCTTAGGAACGAACAGACTCCCCCCTCTTCCGACAACACCTAGACCGCCCAACAACTTAGACCTATCCCCCCCTGTTCGCCCACCCAATTACCTGACCCCCCTATAACCTTGAGAGCTAACTTTTCTAGGAATGTCCCTGTCTCTCCCTCATCATCCTCGTCCACTACCCTCTATCTCGCATTCTACTATCCCAGTTCTCTTAGGAACGAACAGACTCCCCCCTCTTCCGATAACACCTAGATCCTCCCAACTACTTAGACCTATCCCCCTTGTCCCCCCACCCAATTACCTGACCCCCTCCCCTTTGTTGCATGCTGATAAACTGCAGATCTGCCTCTCGCCACGCAACTGAGATCGCCAAAACCATTCTCAGTGAAAACATAGACATCGCATTCCTAACTGAAACCTGGCTCAACGCCCACTCCACTCCTATCCTCGACTTGCTCATTCCCCCAGGCTATTCTATCATTAAGAAAGATAGAATCTAGCAAATAGGAGGAGGCCTTGCCCTTATCTTTAGAGATGAACTTGACATCTCACTTGTCCTTCTCCAAGACCCTTCATCCTTTGAATACCTTTGCGCCTATCTCACTATTCCTGGCTCCCCCACCATTCGGCTTCACACTATCTACCACCCCCCTGGAAATTGTCTTGCCTTTACTGAAGAGATGTCTGATCTTATTATGCAAGCATCACTCTCCCACTCCAAGAATCTCTTCCTTGGTGATTATAACATCCACTGGAACAAAAATGATGACCCTGCTGTCATCCTATTTAAAGACGCTTTGGACATCACTGACCTAACCCAACTCTGCCATGCCCCCACTCACAACAAAGGTGCCACCCTCGATGCTATTTTGACGAACAAGGATCTGGCCCCTCTCTCTAACATACTTCCGGTTGAAAGGTCTGATCACCACCTTATCCTCTTCACCTTGAATAGCCCCATTGCTCGGCCCGCCCCTATCAGCACTTTATCTATGAAACCTACTCGCAACCTTCACCTTATTCCACCTGGCGTATTGGAATCCACAATCAAAACTCGCTTACTTCTCCCCCTTCCTCTCACAATACCAACGACCTAACTGATCATTACAATAATTCTGTTCTTGACGCCCTCAACCTTATTGCCTCAATCAAACTCAAAAAACAAAAAAAATCTCTCCCAAGTCCTGGTTCAACTCCGAACTCAATATTGAAAGACGGGCCCTCAGGCAATCAGAACGTGCTTGGAGGAATCATCCCACCGCTGATAACCTGGCTCTCCTGAGAATTAACAGAGCCCATTACAAAAAACATATCTTTAATGAAAAGGACTCCTTTCTCCGGTCACAACTTGACCAGGCTAGAAACCGCCCCAGAGAACTCTTTAACATCGTTAAAAAACAAACTTCCTCTGCCCTCCTAAATTAGTAGCCTCTGTGGAAAGATGCGAAGAAATTGCCACATTCTTTACGAATAAAGTCAACATGATCGAACTATCCTTCTCTTCACCCCCTCTCTCTCTCAAACCTCTACTCAACCAAAACAGCCCCCCTAACATTCCTAATCCACTCTTGTCCTCTTTTCCCCCACATCTCGATCCCTCTCAACCCATCCCTGCTCTCCCCCAACCTAACTCCTCCCTCACGGGTCACCTTGCTAAAAACAATGCTTCATGGAGCGAATTTAGCCCATTATCAGAAACCATCAACATCATTTCTAAACTTAAACCATCCTCACACTCCAAAGATCCTCTTCCCGCCCATTCAGTTCAAGAATTCAAATACATCATCAGTGGCGTCACTAGGGTTGGTGTCACCCGGTGCGGGGAACTCATGGGTGTCCCCCCCTCACGACTTACCGCAAGGACCTCCTCCGCAGGAAAAGTTAAGTGATTTTCCCAGAATCACAGGCTGATGAGTTGTGGCTGGGATTCGAACCTAGTTTGCAGCTCTAGCCGCTAGGCCACAGGTAGCCCACCCAAGCTTGAATCTGAGACCATCGGATCTCTGCAGTAGGAGCATTAATCCGAAGTGCTTTCTTACGTCAATGGAAAGAAGTGACGGAGGTGGACGGTGGCCCAGATCAGATGGAGTGCCGAATTCGCGGTCTCTGGGTATACACCCCCCCTCCCGGCTGAATCAGTGTCCACAAGGGGTCGCTCTTTACCACCGACGAACCCAGTGCCCTGCGGCCTGTCGTGCAGTGCCTGTGACTCACACTGACCGTCAATGAGAGGCAGCGACTCACTCTCCGCACCCTCCTCACTTCCTCTGACTTACCGCCAGTACGACCAATCAATCTATTAGGAGGCAAAAATACGCCAGTGCACAACTGGTGTCCACAAAGTGCACAGAGAGGCCAACCTAGCAGCTCTACCTAAATGTCTAAATGCCCGGACAATGGAGGCGCTGGTAATGCCATGCTCGCCGGGTCACACTGCACCCCAAAAACACCCAAGGCATTAAGCAGCTTGGCAATACAATCTTAAAACACAAAGGCATTGAGCCAGGCCCAAGCCTGCTTATCTGTGTTGAAAATCTGTTTATTCTCTTTTCTTGTTCTCCAAAAGCAGCAAGCATAGGCAATTAACTAATGCTAATACGCAGAAAACTGCAAGGCTATGAGCCTTTCTTGTCTCCCATGACAAGGGCGCACTGGCTCCTTCTCCTGGCTACATCACTATTGAGGGGTCTTGTGATCTCAGCAGCGCCTCGCTGCATCCCTTCCACACCACAGTTTAGGAGTTTAGAAAGAACAAAGCTGGCCAGAAGGGCTAGCACACCTGAGGGGAGGGCGGTGGCTGGAAGCTGGCAAAGTCTTACTCAAATTTGAATGCCTTCGCGGAATTTGGAGCCTGCCTGTGACTTTTTTTGTTGGGAGATTGCAGGGCTGAGGCTCTCAGGGGGACAGGATTTTGAATAAATACCTTTGTATTAACAGGTTGGTATTGGGGCTTTGAAGTGGTAAATGTCTTCTTGTTGGAAAACCCAAAGAGTGGACTATTTCTGGCAATCGCTCGGTGCCTATCAGTACTTGAGGGTCCTTATAGGAAAACGGATGCAGCTCAGTGATATTTAACAAACCTAAACTCAGTAACACCTACTGGGAGATTCTGTTGTGCAACGAATGGAAGGTACCGAGGCCCATCGATTCTCACTCGTGACCCATCTTCGCCCTCCGTTCGCGTGCAGATGGCACAGAGGTGGCATACGTAATGCGTATAATGTCACTCTACTCTTCCCTGCGAAGGGAACCGAAAGTGCATCATATTTCGGTGGCAGAACCCGTGACTTCCTGAAACACCTACTTATGGTAGGTGGGGCATTACCTGTACGGGTCAGACCAGCCAGAAGGGCTGGTCTGACAGGTCAGTGGGTGAGCCGTTTTTTGACTGTTACTGGGATAGTTTTTCTTTACATTTCTCTGACAATATGACACAGATTGCCTGAAACAAGCACAAATGCATGCACTCCACCTATACAGCATGTTCTTTATAGATACAAAACTACCCTGATTTGCAGAACGGATCCAATTAGTATTTATTTATCTCTTTCGCTAATGAGGATCACTTTCATTTTTCATTTTTGTGCCAGCTTCTACTTTCTGGTCCAGTTCGACGCTGGTCCCAGTAAGTGGACAGGGCACAATTAGGCAGGGGGTCTATGACAGGGCTGTATTTCACAGCTGAGTTGCTCCACAAAAAGTAACGCAATGCCGGTGGCATGTTTTGGGCCTCTGTGGTTCCCGTACCGACAACATCTCTACCTGAAAGTTCGAGGATCCGCCATAGGTGGAATGTGGCCATGGCTTTCCTAGTTAAATCAGCTTAGAATTCATTTGGGTTTCCGTGGTTCGGTGATGTCGTCGACCCATGGGTTTCTCTCTTGCAGAACAACGATTGTTCTTGACTTCTGAAATTACCGGATCTGCATGCCAGCAGGTGGCACTCAGCTTTAAAAATGTCTGTGATTGCCAAGTTCCTTTGAGGAGCACCAGGACATTTCGTTGAAAAAATGCAAAACGCAAAACTACCTGTATCACAATGCCAAGCAAGAAATCGATGTAAATAAAAAATGGCAAACCTGCCTCTTTTAACAGGGTGCACGTGCTTTAACAGACAGCTAATTTGTAAAATCACGCCATCTTTTCTTCTCTTTAATGTTCCCGTGGCTCACAATCTGACTTCACGGATGCATGCTTACATAACTTGTACCCTCTTAAAGAGACTGAAGCTTGGGGAATATGACAGTAAAAAAGCAATGTCTTCTCTTTATGCGTCTGTACGTCCATCGCGCGCGGCGCAAGCCCCTACAGGAGCTCCGTAACCTAAACCATATTGGTGTCACACCATGATGGGTGTCACCCGGTGCGGTCCGCACCCCCCGCACCCCCCTAGTGACGCCACTGTACATCATTGTCCCAATATGGACCGATATCATCAACTCCTCTCTTTCCACTGGCTGTGTTCCTGCCTCCCTTCAACTAGGTCATATCTCCCCTATTCTTAAAAACACCTCTGCTGCCCCTAATGACCTTAACAATCTTCGCCCTATCTCTAACCTTCCCCTCCTCTCTAAAGATCTTGAAAAATGTGTCCTGTCTTAATTAGATAACCATATTGTCTCCTTCAATCTCCTTGACGTTTTCCAATCCGGTTGTAGATAGGGATGCAGTACCGAAACTGCTATGCTCAACATTACAGATGACATTCATCGCTCTTTAGACAAAGGGGAATCCTCACTACTAATCCTCCTTGACCTCTCGGCTACATTTGATACTGTCCACCCTTCTTAACACTCTCAAAGATCGCTTTGGTTGTGAAGGCACTGTACCCAAATGGTTCTCCTCGTTCCTCCAAAATAGATCACAACAAATTAAGCTCAGTCATTGCCTCTCTAAACCTCAACCTGTCTCTCTCGGTGTCCCTCAAGGATCTCTCCTCTCCCCAACCCTATTCAATCTCTTCATGGAACCACTCACCCTCATTCTCAAACAAGCTAAAATCAGTTACCACCTCTATGCTGACGACACTCAACTATACTACAAGATCAAATCCCACAATGACATGCTTCACCTCAATGATACCTTGATTAAAGTCCAAGCCTGGTTCCATCTCAATCATCTCAAACTGAATCCTAAAAAAACTGAAATCATCCCTTTCACTCCCAAAAACAATTCCCTTCCCATTAAACTCTGGATCAACGATATCAAAGCACTTAATTGCTCCCTCTCCACCTCTAATTCTGTCAAATCCCTAGGCATCAGCATCGATCAGAATACTAATCTCATCCCCCACATTAAAAATGCAGCCAAAGCTGCTCTTTTCACCCTTCACCACCTCAAAAAAAACAAATCTTTCATTCCAGCTGACGATTTCAAAATCCTTGTCCAATCTCTTGTACTTTCCAGGATCGACTATGGCAACGCCACACTTGCTGGCACCTCTAAAGTCCATATTTCACAGATTAAATCTGTTCTCAACCTAGCTGCCAGACTTATTTCTGATTGTAAAAGATTTGACCACATCTCTCCCGTCCTCAAAAATCTCAACTGGCTCCCAATTGAAGGACGATCCAACTACAAGATAGCTTGTATTACGCACAAAGCTCTTCACCAAAACACCCCCTCTTACCTTTCATGCAAACTACAAAAAGCAGGGTGCTCCAGGTCCCTGAGAAGCACTCACTCCCTTGTCCTGATCCCCCCTAGACTATAATGTAAAAAGACCCAATCACGTGCTTTCTCAGGTAATGCTCCTACGATTTGGAACTCTCTCCCCAAAGATCTTCGCTGCAACCCCTCTTACCCTTTCTTCAAAAAAAGACTCAAAGTGTTTCTCCTCAACAAATATTGGGGTTCCTAACGTCTCTGATTCTGACTCTGCTCACTCTTTCCCTCCACTTGTTCACACCTCCACTCAACTCCTCGCCCTCTTCTCATATTCTCACTCCCCTTCCTGACACCCCCTCTCTCTCTTTTACTTCAATATTCATTGTCCCCTTAGCTATCCCTCTGTTTCTTTGCCCCCGTAGCTCATTTAATGCAATGTTTTATCTCATGTGAATTTTCTGCACATTTTCAATTGTATATTGTATCCTAATATGTTCACCTACCTTGTAAAGCGCTCTGATATTCTTGGGTCCAGCAGCACTATATAAAACCTTTTAAATAAATAAAAAAAAATATATATAAATTAAGCTAGATGACTATGAAGGCAGGTTGTGCCGCAATAATATTAGAATAATTGGACTACCAGAACGGGCCGAAGGGCCCACTCCAGACCTCTTCGTAGAAGACCTAATCACCAAATACCTCCAGCCCAAAAATCTCTCCAACTTCTTTACGGTGGAAAGGGTGCATCAAGTCCGGGGGCAGACCAAGACCGCTGTTGGCGAGACTGTTTAATTTTAGGAATCGAGATGCAGTCCTACACACTGCCTGCATTGCTCCACCGGTCAAATTTGAAAATAGCATTGTGAAGTTCTTCCCTGATTATACAGCAAACGCGCAAAGACTGAGGCACTCATTCCAAGAGGTCATGGCCCGGCTTAGAGAAAAAGAATTTAGGTACTCAATGCTGTTTCCTGCCAAACTTTGAGTGGAAGCAGAGGGTAAGACCTGGTTTTTCGATACTCCGAAAGCGACACAAGAATGGCTAGATGGGTGGAGACCCTTGAAAGGACATGGTACCCAATCGAGAAGCGAACGGTCCCCCAGACAGCGTACTGGACCAGATGGGCCACAAAGACAACTAACTAGCCAAAGACATTGATCCGGAAGGATAGCCTCTTCGCATTGGCAGCTGCACCACTAAAAGGATATAGCCACCGTAAAAGAACCCAAACTGACACGAGTAAAGACGCTGTATCCAGATCACCTAAACTATTGGCTAAGTGACTTTTCTACTTTGACCTATTATCGTTTTATTAATATGTCATATCTTAAATGCATCAGTGTATGGGAGTAGGGAAGTCACCCCGCCACCGCTTCTAACTTAGTTCACAACGGGGCGAAAGGCACTCTGCATAGTTGGGGACAGGGGCAGTTTCAAGCCCAGAATGCAGGGAGGCAGGGAGGGGGGTATGGGAAGTTTACTTAGTTTTTTTTTGTAAAATTTTTATTTGTGTTTGTTTTGAAGAACATAGAAAATAATACAAGCGACAGCCCCGTAGTGTTTCTCACACAGGGAGTAAAGAAGAGGCAAACAGCACATTGTAATCGTCATAACAGGTACCACAGTGCAATTGGAAAGATCAGTCTCTGATGTCAATCAAAGTCAATCCCTCCTCCGAAGCCCGGAGGGTAGGGGTTCTGCCAAGTAGGGGTACCGAAGCAAGGCGATTGATACAGTGCAGAAGAAGTTTGAAGCCTCCAGATGCCTTGAGGGCGTCGCAACAGTGAACAGAACTACCATACCCCTCCCCACCCCCCTCCCTACCCACCCCCCAGGTGGTGGTGACTCTTGTACACATGCATCCCTTCATTCATACGGCCATGGTTATATCTGGAAGAGGTGGAGTGTGCGTAGTGAGGACGGACAGACTGCCGATGGTAGCCCCCGTGAGAGAAAGCGGACCAGGGGACCCCATCGAAACATGAAGTTTTTGAAGGCTCCTAGGAAGATGTCCGCTACTCGTTCCACACTCAATAGTCTCCACAGTCTCGCGTGCCCCAAAGATATCGCCGGGGCCTCTGGCTTCTTCCAGGCTGCCGCCAGGGTGAGTTTGCAGCGCCAAGGCAAAGCCACAAGATTTGTTTGTCAGCTCTGGTTTGATGTTCGAGAGCTGGGTCCCGGAGACCCAGCAGGACATGGGCTATGGAATCAGCCCCCGGATATCCGAGAATGTCTTTGATGTGGGACAGAATCTCTTCCCAATATGGGCGGATGATCGGGCAGTCCCACCAGATGTGGCGGAAGTCACCTAAGAGACCACAGCCCCTCCAACACCGATCTGAGGAGGCCAGAAATATGTGATGTAACTTGGACGGGTACAAGTACCAATCTATAAGGGTCTTGAGATGGGCTTCACGTAGGTCTACGGAGTGGTTGTGCGTCGTAATGTCGCGCCAAAGACCCGACCATTCCTCCAAAGAAGTTCCTCCCAGTGCCCCATATAGCGGGGAGGGGGTGCCACAGCAGTGGTAAGCAGCAGATTATAAAGGAAGGAGATAGCGCCTCTCATAGTGTTGGTTCGGAGAATAAAGGCCTCGAATGGGGACAGGGGTCTAGTGGCTGCGTCGCCTATCCCCGAGGAGGTAGCCCAGTGGAGAAGCTGGAGGTGGTGATACCGCTCCGAGGCCGGGACGCCATAGTCCCTCATGCAATTAGCAAAGGTGAGTGGGGCAGATCCGTGGAACAGGTGTGTAAGGGCCCTACAGCCCCCCTCCCTCCACAGTTGGAAAGGGGCCCTCTTGCAATGCCGGCGGGAAAGCCGGATTGAAGTGGATCGGTGTAAAGGGGGAGGGAAACGTAGTCTAGCGATCATCACCAGAGACTGTGTCCCATACTTTCAGTACAGTGCTCGTCCACCTTAGGTTTCCAAGCCTGGTCCCAGATGGACCTCCCTGCGACACTCCTGTCCATGTGCAGCCAGTGTTTTTCTGAGAGTTGTTGAGACAATTCCACCAGCACTCGCAATTGCGCAGCCTTATAATAGAGGTGTATATCGGGGAAACCCACCCCCCCCCCCCTCCTTCCGCGGTCGCTGCAGAGTAGCGAAGGAGAAACGCGCTCGACCCCCCTGCCAGGTGAAGCGCAGCATCAAGGTCTTAAGGCGCCGGAAGAAGTCCAGATCCATCGGAATGGGAAGGGCCTGGAAGAGGTACAGAAATTTGGGGAGGAGGACCATCTTTAGAGCGTGGATTCTACCCAGCCACGAGATGTACTTCGGTTTCCAACTATCTAAGTCTGCTCGCACCTAAGCCAGCAGCGGTGGGTAGTTCGCCGAGAACAACTTCCCTATGGTAGGCGTCAGACGAACTCCCAGGTACAGGAGGGAGGTGGTCGCCCAAGACAGAGGGGTCAATAGCCGCACTCGCTCCATCTCTGTAGGAGGCAGTGTGAGATTGAGGATATACGATTGATCAAAATTTACCTTAAAATCGGCCACCCCCTCGAAGCGACGGAGGACCGTGTGGACGTGTGGGAGTGAGTGCGCTGGGTCCCCCACGGACAACATAACGTCATCCGCAAACAGGGAGATTTTGTGTTGCTCACCGGTAAAGGGGAGACCCTGGATTCCCTCATGCTCCCTCACTGCTAGCGCCAACGGCTCAATGCTCAGCGCGAAGAGCAGGGGGGAGAGGGGACAGCCCTGTCGGGTACCACGGGAGTGCGAAAAGAAGGTGGACAGGTGTCCATTGACCATCACTCTAGAGCGGGGATCGCTGTAGTTAGCCCGTATCATGGTTATAAACTTATCCGAAAAGCCAAAGGCGGCCAGGGTGCGGAATAGAAACCCCCAGTCCATGCGGTCAAAGGCCTTCTCGGCGTCAAGGCCCACCAGCACGGCTGGGATATGAAACATATTGGCTTTTTCTATCAGGTGGACCACTCACCTCATATTATCATGGGTCTGTCGGCCCTTGATGAATCCGGACTGGTCCGGGTGGACAAGGACCGGCATTAAGTCCTGGAGCCTACGTGCAAGGATAGAAGAGTATAATTTAGCGTCAATATTGAGGAGGGCTATCGGGCGATATGAAGAGCATTTGGATGGGTATTTCCCCATCTTAGGGATAACGGAGATCACCGCTTCAGCCATAGATCCCGAAGTTCTCCCAGTCGACACCATTTCATTAAAGAGGGAGACTAGGTAGTCACACACCTCCGATGCGAACGTCTGGTAGAAAAGGGCGGTGTAGCCATCGGGACCCGGCGCCTTGTGGAGTTTCAGAGCCCTGATGGCGTCCAGCACCTCTGTTCTTGAGATGGGGGCAGTCAAGAAGTCATTCCGTTCCGCAGAAACCTGGGGTATAGGGAGCTCTGCTAGATAACTCGTCTGCTCCTCAGAATCGAGGACATCCCCCGCGTAGAGATCGGCATAAAAGCGGCCAAAAAGTGCCGCCTTGTCCTCGTCTCGGTGGTGCAGGTCACCTGACGAGTCCCGGAGACCTCCAATGTATTCCCTCTCCCTCTTATCCCGAAGTTGGCGGGCCAAGTGTCGTCCCACCTTGTTCCCCTGAGCGTACGAGAGGTGCCGGAGCCGTAGGAGGGTGAATTCTGCCCGATTATTGTAATGGGCCTTTAATTTCCCCCTAACCGCTGTCAAGGGGCGAAGGGTCAGTCGAGACGGGCGGAGCTTGTGCGCTTGTTCCAAGGCAGCGAGTTCCGCCTCCAGCCCTTCCCGCTCTTCCCTCCTCAGTTTGTTAAGTCGAGCACTGAGGGCCAGGCAAGTGCCCCGCAGCGAGGCCTTGCAAGCATCCCAAGTGGTGAATACAGACGTGTCCGAGACGGGATTAAGGGGCAGGAAGTCCCGAATGGCCTTTCGTAGTTCCCTGCATGAGGTGTCGTCCCGTATCAGCGCGGCCGGAAAGTACCAATTGCGAAGGTTGTCACCTTTCGCCGCCCGGTGTATCCCAAGGACCAGCAAGCTATGATCAGACACAGATGGTGGAAAAATGCTGGAGTCGCGGACATCTCCCCTCAGCGCTTGGCTCAAAAAGATATGGTCTAGGCGGGAATAGGAATGGTGGACATGCGAAAAGAAGGTGTAATCTCTGGACTGGAGATGCAGGGAGCGCCAGCCGTCAATCAGGCCCAATTCACCCACCAGTCGCTGTGTTTCAGTAGAAAACAGGCCAGCGTCGGACCTCTGAGTGCCAGAGCTATCTAGGTCCCTGTCCCAAACCATATAAAAGTCACCGAGCAGAAACAAGTGCCCCTCTACAAAGTCCCCCACCCTACGCGGCAGATCTTGGAGAAAGCTATTTTGACCTGCATTGGGGACATATACTACCACAAAAGTGCAGAGCCTACCATGCAATAGCCTCTTGACCATCAGCCAGCGGCCCTCCCTATCACAGTTCACCCCCATTGGCTGGAAGTGGAGGGACGCGCGAAATAAAAGGGCCACCCCCCTATGTTTAGTGGAGGCGGAGGATCTGTAAATGAGGGGGAAATGCCTGTGCTTAAGGCGTAGCTCATCTCTGCGCGCTAAATGAGTCTCCTGGAGGCCCACCACATCCAGCTGGTGATCATTTAAGTATTTCCAAATTTTCTGGCGTTTCTGCGGAGAGTTCAGACCTTTCACATTCCAAGTACCAATACTAACTGGCATCGTAAAACATTAAATCCAGCCGCACAGCTATCACCTTGTCGAAGAACCACAACATACCTCCCACCTCCCACGTCTGTACCCCCCCTGCACTCCATCCTCACCTCCCCTCTCGCTAGGCTGCCACTCCCCCTCCCTACGCAACCCCCAGAGCCAATCCCCAGGCTGTACCAAAGGTCCTGCCATTGTCTGCACCAGCTCGACAGCATCTGAACAAGGAGTATAATTGGCACAATAGTCAAGGCTCGCGCCAACAAACCCCAGAAGTAGTACCAAACCAAAAGCAACAGTCATACCCAACCACACATTCCGGTCACCACCACCCCCCTGTGCAACCCCACCAACTCCCCTACAACCGCCCTCCCCACTCCCTCAACACACCATCCCGGATCCGACCCACCCAAAACCCAGCAGAACAAAGGAAGGATACAAAACGGGTAACAACAGCTCCCATGCAAGGGCAAGTGTAGTCGCCCCCTTGTGGTGGGGGAAGGGGCACCAGTGTGTGTGCCCTCCGAGGGCCGGACTGTGGTGTCTTCCCAAAAGTACATGTTACCCACAGTACCTGAAGACGAAGGGCCCCTCAGGCGCCATAGGTCTTCGCTGCAAGGCTCAAGCCGCCCCAGAGCTAGCCTGTGACGATGGCACCGTCACAGATGCAACGGAGGCAACCGCTGCCCCCCGTTCCTGCAAGCTGGTCGTGCGATCAGGCCGTCTCAGGTTCCGTTCACGGCCCACTAGTTTACTTAGTTTTAAGGTTAGTTTTGATGACAGCACTTTAGGGCAGAGATGGCAACTTCACATCATCATAACGTCTCACAAGGGCAGGCCCTCCCTTTAGGAGAGCTTGAATGTGTGGGCGGGGACACAGGCCATTTCAACTCATCCGCATACAGCACGAGTGACAGAGGAAATCGGGAATGGTGGAGTTGGCTGTACGAGGGGGGTTAGGCGGTTGTCCTGGAATGTAAATGGTTTAGGAGATAAACTCAAAAGAGGGATAGTGCTCCAATACATAAAGCGACATGCCCCGGACATTGTACTCCTTCAAGAAACATATTTGGTTGGGAACGCATGTGGGGCCATGACACAGTGGGGATATAGATTGATAGCTCACTCGGCGTTCACTGCAGGGTCAAGAGGAGTCAGAATAATGATAAAGAAAAACTTCATAATGACTACTGATTGGATTTGGACGGATAAACTTAGTTGATATGTGGCAGTTACGGGAACTTGGGGAAGGCAAACTACTCACGTTAATGCCTGTGTACATCCCACCGGGCCTGCAGGAATCGGCCTTTAAGGTTCAGGGAGATATCCTGCTCACATTCCCAGAGGATAGGCTCATCATTGGTGGAGATTTCAATTCGATAATATCAGGTCAGCTAGACTGTAGTCCCCCAAGGGAGGTGCCACCTTCACAAGTGCAAATACATGGTTTCATGGGAATGGTGGGGCTAACAGACACATGGTGCACCTTTCACCCGGATGAGAGGCAGTTTACTTTCCACTCTGGGGCGCACAACTGCCTCTCGAGAATTGATTACATCATAGTACCATCAGGTCAGATAGGGCAAATAACACAAGTACGTCACCTGGCCAGGGGTATTTTGGATAACTCCCTGGTATGGGTTTTAATGGGGGTAGTTGAACCGCAAGCTGGACGGGTTGCTTCAATTAACCCTTGGTATCTGAAAAACCCCGTAATTAAGACAAAGGTGAAGCAAGAAATTAATCTATACTTTGAGAAGAATGTCGGCTCGGTGAGCTCGGCCTTGATCATCTGGGAGGCCTTCAAAACAGTTGCCAGGGAACAAGCAATCTCCCTGATTGCTGGAGCCCAGAAAGAAAAAAATGCACAACTCACCAAGCTAGAAGCCGACATCCTAGTGCTGGAGAAAATACACACTTATTAAAATTAAAGATGAAAAAATATAAAGACCTAGGCACAGATGCAGCACAGTCCTAATACAGGGCCACGCACTGTAGAATTTATGAGGCAGGGAAGTTATTGGTCTGGTTGGGAGCAAGCCAACAGGTTACTTGTTGAGATAATCGACGAAGCGGATAGGCAAATTACAGACCCCCAAGAAATTGCAGACGAGTTGGCAACTCACTTTAAGCTAACCTGTAGATCCCATGTGGCCTCCACTGAGGGGAGTCGATGTCCATGCTATCAGATATACTGTTACCAAATCTGTCCCCAGACGACCGAGAGGCCCTGGAAAGAGAACTCACAGTTACCGAAGTTGAGAGAGCCATTGGAAACTACAAGCTGGAAAGACGATGGGCCCCAACGGCTTGCCCATTGAATTGTATAAAATTGCCTCTAGTAAAATAGCGTCACACCTCACCAAGATGTACGTAGAAAGTCGAGAACAAGGGAAACTTCCAGCTGACCAGAGACTTGCCACAAATTGTGGTCATCCAAAAGAGT
The DNA here is from genome assembly GCF_964261635.1 of Lissotriton helveticus. Classification (NCBI taxonomy): domain Eukaryota; kingdom Metazoa; phylum Chordata; class Amphibia; order Caudata; family Salamandridae; genus Lissotriton; species Lissotriton helveticus. The sequence goes on along the minus strand of NC_136073.1, from coordinate 613,364,250 downwards.
GGTTAACTGAAAAACAAATGCGTGTGCTATAGACCGATATAGTTGCTTAACGCAGAGGTTAAAATATTGGAAAAACTGATGGCCACCCCCCCTGCTCCAAGTCATAACAAAATTGGTATACCCGGACCAATTGGGTTTCATGCCAGCCAGAAATACCTCACTTAACCTCTGGCGGCTTCATGGTGTGCTGTGCAGAGCCAATACCCTGCATGAAGATGCAGTAGTGGTTTCCTTAGACGCCACTATGGCATTCAACACTACAGAATGGCCATACATGTATGTAGTCCTAAAAAAAAAAGGGTTTTGGCCCTGAATTCTTAAGCTGGATAAAACTTTTCTACACGGAGCCCCTAGCACAGGTGGCAGTCAATAACCGAAAATCACCCACATTTACTCTTAAGAGGGGAACTAGACAGGGTTGTCCCCTATCCCCCTTGCTTTTCACTCTCATGCTGGAGCCGTTGGCATTGTGGATACGGAAAGATCCTGTTATAAGAGGCCTACGATGGTCGGAAATTTGGGAAGACAGCATTTCATTGTAGGCCGATGACATATTACTATACCTGGCCTCACCGAGAACCTCAATTAATAGAGCACTCCATATTTTTACAAATTTTGCGAAATAATCCGGATACACAATAAATTGGAATAACTCAGTCCTCTATGTACTGAGTGAGAAATTCCTCCCCTTGCCCCAAAGCTACGTGATAGAGGAGGCACAAGTAGGTTTTAAGTAGTTAGGAATATACGTCACCAAAGATCGTACGGCATATTATGAGCGTAACCTATTACCCCCGCTGCAGCAACTTAGGAGTGATGTACGGCTCTGGAGGTCTCTTCCGCTCAGCCGCGCTGCATTATTTAAAATGATAGCATTGCTTTGTTTCTTATACATATTACAAAACTCGACGACCCTGGTTCCCACTGACTACTTCAGGGCAATTGAGAGGGAGCAGAGAGATCTCCTTTGGGAGGGAAAACCACCCTGAATAGCAACCCAAAAGTTAAACAGGGGTGTTACGACGGGGGCTTCGGACTGCAGGATATTAAAAGGTACTACTGGGCATCACACCTAGCAGCAATAAATCATGGCATATACAGGCCCCGGGATGACCCTGGTTATAATATGGACTGCTGGCTTTTCCCAGGCGGTGACTATATCAGAGCATTATATGCCAATCCGACTAAATTGTATTTGACAGGACCCACTGAGCATGCGGTTCAAATAAGGCATATTGCAAACAAAAGCTTGAGTAGAACAGGACAAATCACATGTATGACCCCACTATGGGACACAGACAGATTTGGTACACTAAGAAACACTAAAGGCTTTGACTGGTGGGACATGATTGGTATCTCAAGGGTTGGGGACCTGTGGAAAAAAGGGGGAGCGATTGACTTTGCGCAATTGAAGACGTAATTCGAACTAGCAGATACAGAGTATTCTAGATACTTGCAGGTTTGACATGCGCTACAAGCAGCCATACCAAAGGAAGAATCTCTGGTAGAATCCATCCCTCTCGATGACCGGATCCTCGATAGGTACATGGCCCAGAAAGCTATCTCGTTAACGTACCAAAAATTAATTAACAACATAACTGATCCCCTACGGAGATTGCGCGAGTATTAGGAGTGAGATGTAGTGGATATGGAAGAAGAGGACTGGAAGGAAGCCCTATCCTCCCCTCGAGAGACGGCGATCTTCTCAAAACTACGACTCGTACAACTCAAGGTCTTACATAGGGCGTACCTGTCATATCCAACTTTGGTAAAAAGGGGCTACGGGGAGGATCCTGATTGTGGCAGAGGGTTTCGTAAAGAGGGCACATTCATACACATCATCTGGGAGTGTACACACATTCAACGATACTGGTCTGAAGAAACTCGATGTATGGGGGTATTCTACAAATCCCAATAGAGCTAAAACCGGGATTGTGCCTCCTAAATATATTGGTAGTAAGGCAAAGACCTGGGTGACACTGGGACTGATGATAGCGAAACGTAACATTTCTAAGCTATGGGGAGCACAAGAGGCACCGACGATCGCTGCATGGAAAAGGGATATGGATTGGTGTATGTTGATGGAGCGAACAGTATATGAATCTAGTTGATGTCCTAAAAAGTGGTCACAAATATGGGGACAGTGGAATTATTATAAAGGGAATATTTGCAAGTCCCCGTACCTCCACAGTCACAGAATGAATAGGTACACCCTAAATACAGGCCCACTTGCGGATTAGAGATAGACAGTGTGGAGCGTAGGGAAGCAAAATCCATATCAATGTAATGCTCTCTACAATACGGTGTCAATTTGTTTGTATCATATGCATAATGTCATCAATAAAAAGATTTAAATAAATAAATAAACATTAACGGTGTTAGTCTAATTATTTATTTCCTACATACCTATGAGTTACGTCTGTAAGTCTCTTAGGGCCAGAAGTAGGAGGCCAAATACCGGTCGGTAACGGCCGATTTCGGCCGTTACCAACCGGTATTTGGAGTTTCAGATGTAGGGGGCCTTAAATTTACCGATTCGGTATATTTACAGATTCGGTAAATTTACCGATTCTGTAAATTACCGAATCGGCAAATTTACCGAATCGCTAATTTGTGATGTAGGTAGGGTGACCAACCGTCCGTAAATTTCACGGACAGTCCGTAATTTCGGCCGTCTGTCCGTTGTCCGTGAAGGATTCTTTAACGGACGCCATTTGTCCGTAATTTTAACTGTTCACACAACCGGCACAGCTGGCCTCCACCTCCCTGCTTGACTCCAATGCTGTTAAGGTCGGGTGTAACTCTGATGCTGTATGAAAGCTCAGATACCCAGCAGCATTGGAGAGGCACAGCGGGATGGCAACCCTCACACCTCCAGCCCTTGATGAGCTGTTAAGAGGTGCTTGAAGGTGACTGAGACGGGGGGCTGTGGCTTCAGGAGCAGGGGGCATCTGTTCAGATGCAAACAGCCCTCAATGCGTCATGAATCTGCAATTGGTGTGACACATTCCCTTTCTGCCCAGGGCCCCAAACATCCTAGAACCGGCCCCGATTACACCGAGGCAGCACATGGTTCTTTTCACAGGGCTTAATTACTGTCACTAAATTGAAGAATGGAGGTTTTTTTTACAAACATGCAGTCTGTATTGTAATAAAATAAAGAAATGGCACAATCCCACCCACACTGATTAACAAAGTATGGAGGACAATCAGTTAAATCGGTCTCTCGGAGTATCTCCTTTCAGTACTGTACATCACTGTGGGGGGAGGGGGGCAAAACTAACATTTTGGAAACAGAGCCTGTCTTCTCGTTGTCTTGTCCAGGAGGGGGTAAGGAGCCCTCCCCCACCCTGGAAGAGACCCAGATGATACTAGAATACTGCATACCCACCCCTGTGCCCACCCTGGTGGATCCTGTTCCCCCCCATGTGGTGGCTCCTGCCGCCCCTCTTGATGGGCCTCTTGTCAAAAAGGCTCAGCTCAAAATTAATATGAAAAGGTGGGTGAGTGAGTAAGTGAAGGGATGGGTGGATGAACTAGTGAAAGGGTAAATGGATGAATGAAAGATTGAATAGATGGATAATGGGAGAGGATGGATGGATTGATGAGTGAGTGGATGGATGTAAGAGAGAAAATGGAAATAGCTGTATGTATGGGTAGAAGGGTAGCTGGATGGGTAAAAGGATGGATGGATGAGTGAAAAGGTGGATGATGAGTGAGTGGGTGGATGGATGAGTGAAATGATGGATGGATTGATGAATTGATAAGTGCAAGGGCGAATAGATGGACGGATGAGTGAAAGGGTGGATGTAAGGATGGATGAGTGAGTGAAAGGGAAGGTAGATGGACACAATGATGAATAGAAGAGTGAAGGAGTGAAAGGATAAATGGATGAGAGAAAGGATTGATGAGTGATAGGGTCAATGATGGATTCATGAGCGGATGAGTAGATGGATGGATGGGTGGATGGATGGAAGGAAGGATTGCTAAGTGAAAGAGTCGATGGAGAGAGAAAGGGAGGATGATGGATGACTGAAAGGGTGGATGGGTGGAAGGATGAGTGACTGGGTGAATGGATGAGTAAGTGAAAGGATGGCTGGATGGGTGAAAGGGTAAATGGCTGGATGGATTAGTGAATGGATGGATGATTAGAAGAGTGGATGGATGAGTGTACAGATGGATAGGGTGAATGGGCGGATGGATGGAAAACGGATGGATGAGTGAAAGGATGAATGAAGGGGTGGATGAGTGAAATGATAGATGGAAGGATACATGATGGATAGATTTGCAAATTGCTGAATAGGTCTAGATATGGCTGGGCTTACTTATATACAATTGTGCGACCTCTGGTGTGTCTGTAAAACTTATCCAATTGTCCTGAAGATTTTTCCTGAATTTTGACCTCCTGTCCTGAATTTGTGTCCTGAATTTTGACCCTTTGTCCTGAATTTTTACACTCACCGTCCTGAATTTCCACCAATGCCAGTTGGTCACCCTAGATGTAGGTGGCACTGAAAACAGTGCCACCAGCCCTTAAGAATTCGTTATTTACCATGACATACTATGTCATGGTAAATAATGGCCCATAGAAATCAATGGCAATTACCGAATCGGTAAATACAAATTCGGTAATTACCGAATCATACAGATTCGGTAAAAATTACCGAATTTTTTCCTACATCTGATTTACCGAATCGGTAAAATTCGGTATTCTAGAGTCGGTAAATCAGATTTCCCTACATCGGGACCAATGTCCCTTAACTAACAGAATTGTTCTGGCACTACTACTGAAAAGGGCCACTTTGTTAATTCAGGCAATCGATGATGGCCGCCTGTGTCGTCTCCTCCTGTACAGTAGCAAATTGGAGTAGCTTTCCTCCCCTGTTAAGGTTATCATATTTCAGTCCTTCTGCTTTCACTGCTTGGTCATAATCGCAGAAACTTTATCAGTTTACAATTCATTTGGGGTCGGAGGGATCCAACCCCCTAATGATGGCAGTTCTCCAGGAGCTTATTCCTCTATCCAAGAAAACTCTCCAGTATAATACCTCCGGTGACCCACGTGGCCGGACTAGTGCATGCGCTTTAAAGCGCTGATGCAGCACAGGTGAGAGAAGCACCAAGGACCACCTCCTGGGGTCCTGGGCAGCTGGTCAATGTAGTTCCCTGCAGGAAAGGCAGCAATAGCAGTAAAACAACTCCAGTGACCTGTGCGGCAGGACTAGAGGAAACACGTCATAGGGCTGATGCAGCACAGGTGAGATAAGCACCAAGGACCGCCTCCTGGTGTCTTGAGTAGCTGGTCAATTTAGTTCCCTGCAGGAAAGGCAGCAATAGTAGTAAAACAACTCCGGTGGCCCACTCCTTGCAGCAGCTCACCCTCCTGTACAATTTCCACAACAAAGATCACAAAAACATTTTAACAATCAAAACATATATAAATTAATTTTTGCTTTGGAAAAAGGAAAACAATAGCAATTCAACAACCGGAAATTTAAGGGTTTTACACATTCCGACTTTTATCATTCAACCAGAAATCCTCATTTGAACTACGTGAAATCACCCTAATCAAGGCAGCTTCCCCTGTGTGTGCAATTAGGTTCTGCTAACATCATTTATTATTAGACAGCCAAAACAGTTTATTAGTATTTCTATCTCAATTGTGTAGGTCATGATACCTCACACTCTACACCACAAAATCTCTGCAAACAAGAAATACCATTCAACGATGGCTTATTCAAGTGTCTTTTACACTTATCTAAATCGTTTTATTATCCTAGGATCTTAGACTACGCCAAGTCTGAATTCTTCAATTTCTTCACATATAACAATAATCATCTGCATTTATCAACCCAATAACACATCAATAACACAATTACAATTACAATAGACATCGCATCACCCTATTAATACTCCCACCTCGAAACCAGCGACCACCTTCGAAAACCGTACCTTGTCAGCTCCTCAAGCTCTAGGCATTGGTTTTCAGGATTCTGGGATTTTATTCTAACTTGAGTAATTATTTAAAATTCCTTGCTCCAAACATTGACCACTACTCTGCTACCAGAAAACTGATAGCGCAGACTGGGCCCTAAAATTTCTTAACATCCAAACCAAAATACCATCTTGTAGGGTTAGGCCCTGTTTTCCGCAGTAAATACTTCTTCTCAGTGATCGGCATTGGAAAGTTTTATTAGGAGTCAAGGAGCAAAACAGACATCTCAATCTTAAATTTCATTAGCAATTAAGTTTAGTCAATGATGAGAGTTATATTGTATTTTCAAAGCTCCATTTCTCATTAATAGATTAGCAAAGTTATTTTCTTTATTTTTTCCTTTATTTCAGTTAGTTCATGAATCACATAAGTTTATAGAAATCTCATCAGAGAAAGATAGTTAGAATAACGCATCAAAATATAGATCGCATTAAGTGTGTTCCATAAAGGAGTGTGTTCAATAATCTATAGATCAGGTTCAGAATTTTGGATTTCAAGAACCCCTGAAGAGTTTGAATCCAAGGAAAAGAGTGAGATCAAAAGAACATAGAATTTCAAAGCCAAATTAATGTAGTAAAACTCCCCATAAAGAGTAGTTTATAAGACTCAGACAAGGCTCAATAAATTCAATTACATCAGCATACAGTTGCAGTAGCAATTTATCAAGTCAAATAGCATAAGTAAGGAAGAGAGGGAAAACAGTAGCAGCAGAAGCCACAACCATCAAGGATAAGTGTCAAATACTCCAAAGAATTACACACTGCTATGTAGGAACTGCTATGTAGGAACACATACTAATATAAAAGTCAAGAAGACACGTCGAAAACATTGTAACTAGCTCTTTTCTCCAATGACCAATAGGACAGCAGGGTTCTCCGGTAAGCAGATTTAGCTCCTTCGTTCTCACGGAAATACATACGACTTATACTTTTTAACACAAGGCTAGCTACAGTCAGTCTTGCATAATTAGATTCTGGAAACATCAGGCTTGGTTTCCATAGGCCTTAAACACCAATTGATCTTCTACATCTCAACTTCTTTCATTGCAAGTACAATGACCTACTAACTAAAAGGCAAAATCACTCATAGGTAATCCATTCTTTCTAATTCGAATCCTACGGCACAAGTTAGTCTACTCAAACGTTATATGAAAGAAGAAGATAGGAAATTTATTACAGTCCACAATAAAATGTTGCTTATAAAGTAATACATTTGTTAAACCTGAATAATCTGCAGTTAAGACAGCATTTCAAATCAGGTCATTTTTAAGGTCAAGCACATTTCAAATGCGTGTCAGTTTAACATTAGGTTTTACACTCTTCATTGTACATTTAGATTTCTATGTTAATACATGTTTCATTTTAATCAATGGACACTTTTAGTAGCATACAAGGGTGTGCAACTACTGGGGCCTCTCCACATACATTTGTGTCATACTACAGGCTCCAGTGAGGGTGGTTTAGTTCCACTGCATTGGGCTCAGGGGTTCTGTCGGCATTGTCGGATTGAATTGTATCATGAATAAATATACTGGGTGCAGCATATGGCATGTCTCTAGTGTTCTTTCTTCTTTGTATGACCCCATAAGAGAGAAAGCTTGGGTATATCCTCATTAGTATGTACTGGGACAAGGAAGAAAGAAGAGGTGGTAATTCTCGGATTACCTACTGGTAATCTCAATTACTCTAAGTAATAGTCTTCATCGTCAAAGTCCTACATTCCAACCCTGACCTCTCTCCCAATTACTTATATGGTCCTACTTGATTTGTTTGATATGATGCTTGGGGGGTAACAGGATATGAAGAAGAGTTAATCCTTCATTTATCTCAACACCATTAAAGGGGTGGGTCTCACCCTGATGTAGGTTAATTATGCTTTTTTATTGTTGATGTTCTATGTTAGATGTGAATGCCTCATTATTAAGGACTAAGATGAGGAAGACTACTAATCGGAGGAATGAACATTACCGTAAGTAATACAAACATGCTTATTTATCATCTGAAGACTTGGAGAGTATCACCATGGAAAGTCTTATGTAATCTAAAACATGAATCAGAGTTACAGTACAATTCAGTAACACATTAAATGAAGTGCAGACGTATACCTGTTTAATAACAAAAGTAATTGATTGTTATAATAAATAAGAGTGTGAATGCATGGACAGTGAAACAGTTGAAAATATTGTTTGCAATAGACATGTCAAGACGTTCTACAAATCCTTTGTTTTAAGAGCTAAAATTTCCATTGCCAAAATGCTCATTCCTGGCCTTACATTTAACCAACCAATACATCATGGAAACTGTAGTGTTGTTTTTCAAAGTGAACAAACTAAAGTAGATTACAATAGATTTAAGCAAACAGGGACGGAAGTCTATAAAACTTGGTGATTGGTGACAAGGATTAGTCTGCCCATCCTCTTTGATGCAAAACCAAAGGGGATGATGGACGGAGTGTTGAACAATGCAAGCACTCACCCCCAGTCAACTGATCTGGGTTTAATCCATCATCATTCTTTAGCTCACTCCACCACCCCAGTTCAGACAAGGCCATATGCAAATCAGTCTGACCCTGTGCCTCATTTGAACAGTCCAGCCCGAACTGCCAAGCCATGTCTTCCCTGGACCGGAAACAAGCATCCTGGGACCGGTTTCTGGCTAATCAGCCGTCATCAGCCAGGCTAGCTTGAATCCAGTGGCAAAGTGAGCAAGGGACCCACGTCTGGGCATACCCTGCCAACTTAGGGCGAACAAAGCAAAACTAAAGGGGATGATGGACGGAGTGTTGAACAATGCAAGCACTCACCCCCAGTCAACTGATCTAGGTTTAATTCATCATCATTCTTTAGCTCACTCCGCCACCCCAGTTCAGACATGGCCATATGCAAATCAGTCTGACCCTGTGCCTCATGGGAACAGTCCAGCCCGAGCTGCCAAGCCATGTCTTCCCTGGACCGGAAACTAGCATCCTGGGACCGGTTTCTGGCTAATCAGCCGTCATCAGCCAGGCTAGCTTGAATCCAGTGGCAAAGTGAGCAAGGGACCCACGTCTGAGCATACCCTGCCAACTTAGGGCGAACAAAGCAAAACCAAAGGAGATGATGGACGGTGTGTTGAACAATGCAAGCACTCACCCCCAGTCAACTGATCTAGGTTTAATCCATCATCATTCTTTAGCTCACTCCGCCACCCCAGTTCAGACATGGCCATATGCAAATCAGTCTGACACTGTGCCTCATGGGAACAGTCCAGCCCGAACTGCCAAGCCATGTCTTCCCTGGGCCGGAAACAAGCATCCTGGGACTGGTTTCTGGCTAATCAGCCATCATCAGCCAGGCTAGCTTTAATCCTGTGGCAAAGTGAGCAAGGGACCCACATCTGGGCATACCCTGCTAACTTAGGGCGAACAAAGCAAAACCAAAGGGGATGATGAATGGAGTGTTGAACAATGCAAGCACTCACCCCCAGTCAACTGATCTGGGTTTAATCCATCATAATTCTTTAGCTCACTCCGCCACCCTAGGTCAGACATGGCCATATGCAAATCAGTCTGACCATGTGCCTTATGGGAACAGTCCAGCCGGAGCTGCCAAGCCATGTCTTCCCTGGACCGGAAACTAGCATCCTGGGACAGGTTTCTGGCTAATCAGCCGTCATCAGCCAGGCTAGCTTGAATCCAGTGGCAAAGTGAGCAAGGGACCCACGTCTGGGCATACCCTGCCAACTTAGGGCGAACAAAGCAAAACCAAAGGAGATGATGGACGGAGTGTTGAACAATTCAAGCACTCACCCCCAGTCAACTGATCTAGGTTTAATCCATCATCATTCTTTAGCTCACTCCGCCACCCCAGTTCAGACATGGCCATGTGCAAATCACTCTGACCCTGTGCCTCATGGGAACAGTCCAGCCCGAGCTGCCAAGCCATGTCTTCCCTGGACCGGAAACTAGCATCCTGGGACCGGTTTCTGGCTAATCAGCCGTCATCAGCCAGGCTAGCTTGAATCCAGTGGCAAAGTGAGCAAGGGACCCACGTCTGGGCATACCCTGCCAACTTAGGGCGAACAAAGTAAAACCAAAGGGGATGATGGACAGTGTGTTGAACAATGCAAGCACTCACCCCCAGTCAACTGATCTAGGGTTAATCCATCATCATTCTGTAGCTCACTCCGCCACCCCAGTTCAGACATGGCCATATGCAAATCAGTCTGACCCTGTGCCTCATGGGAACAGTCCAGCCCGAGCTGCCAAGCCATGTCTTCCCTGGGCCGGAAACAAGCATCCTGGGACTGGTTTCTGGCTAATCAGCCGTCATCAGCCAGGCTAACTTTAATCCTGTGGCAAAGTGAGCAAGGGACCCACGTCTGGGCATACCCTGCCAACTGATCTGGGTTTAATCCATCATCAGGGTTAATTAAAAAGACCACTGCGGTAAAAGAAAAATCTCATTGATGGTGATGGTGTCAGAGGTATTTCTCTTTTTTGATAGTTTTACTGGTTCCAGCCTCTGCACTTCAACTGAATCACTCCCCTTTATTGTTAATTGGATTTATTAATAAAAGCAGACAGGGAACACCTTAGAGGGTACCCTGAAAACCTACCAAACACTGGTGTGGTCTCTGCCACCACCAAACATGCTTCTAACCTCATGGGGTCAGAGCCAGTGCTCCCAGAAGACATGAACAATGCCTACTCTGGGTGGAGGTTCTTCACACTTCCTCCAGGCTACAATGGCATTCCAAGGCGGGAAGCATCAAAGGCGATGCCATCTTTGAAATATAACCCGGACATCTCGGAATAGTGGAGGATGCCAAGCCCCTGTCATTCTCTACTTTTGGTGGACGGACAGGCGGGACAATTAGCTAGCTTAGGAGGTGGTCCCCATTCAGCCAACACCACCCCTAAGGTAGGGCAGGTAATGTGTGCCCACTTCTCCGTTTCCTCTATCTTGCTTAAGAGTAAATTAGCCAATTAGGGTCAGGGTTGTGTCCATTCCCCTAAGCAAGTGGTCACATAAAGGGTGTAGACACCCTAAAGGTAGGTAGCACATCGGCTACTACCTGTCTCCGCCTGTGATGCGCCTCAATGTAGTATTTTGGTGGCACCCCTGAACCCTGAACTTTAGATTCGATGGATCTAAACAGAAACCGAACAAAGAAGAGCTGCTGACCCAAGAACAGAGTACCTGCTGCAGAATTATGGCACGAAACCCTGCCTGCTGCCTCCAAGGACTCAACCATTGTAGTGTGCTATCTCGTCCTGTTTCTGTGAGTCCTCCAAGAACCCCGAGTACATCCAGTCCTACATTGGATTTTGGACATGCACGGATGCTGAGGAAAAGTTTACCATGCGATGGAACATATCATGGCTCCATACAGAGGGTGATTTGGATGATTAGCAGTTGACACAAGAAGTGCACGATTTAGTGCGGACAATAAGAAGTGAATCTTACATCAAGTATCGTGGATATTGGATATTTTATTCTCAAAATTCCTACCTGCAGCGACTAATAGGGTGTGAATCATATTGCCAGCGAGCCTTGAGGAAGCCCTGATAGGGCGAAGCGCGCGTCGGCTGTGGAACATTGTGTCTTAGAATGGAATAAAACGTGATTGATCTACACTACGTGATCTTTATTGATTGGGAACTCTATAACACAAGAACATTCACTGCAGAAGTGTGCTAATTGCACGGAGGATGAGAGTAACCAAAACATAATGTGCTCTGGTGTCTTTTGATACATCCATTCCTTTGCAAACTACCGGAGAACTCCTTGCAGTAAAGGCGCTACTTCCCTGCAGTCCAAAGGCACTGAACCCGCAGAGTCTGACTTACCGACTAGCTGCTCTCCGGCGACGCCGACGCAGCAACTGAACTAAAAGTGGTAAACCAGCTCCAGAGGGTCAGATCTGTCCCCCCACAAAGTGAGAGGATACCAGTGTCTACCAGAGCCATGCTGTAGCAAAACCCAAAGTACCAGACCACCAGCAACTGACACCGAGGTGAAGAGTCCAATTCGGACTCCAACTGCCCAGGAAGCAAGCATCAGTTAAGGGACTTTGAGACCCACTTTGTGAGTTGCTCAGCTGTCTGGAAATCGTCCCTGCAACCTGCCTGCCCACTAAGACCATCTTGACACATGGAGCCCGGCTGACGTATCTGCTCTGCACCCAGCCCACACGGCCTGGGTGCCAACGAACCAGCTGTGCTTCTTTGGTCCTGAGGCCCTTATGACCCGATCCCTCATTTGGGGTCCCCCGGACTTATCTGTAAGTCCCCTTGTGCAGCCTGTTTTGAAGTGCCCCCATTCTTCGTAGCACACAAGCTACTAACGACCTCAGCAACCTGCTCCCAACCGAATCTGGGACACTCCAGACGATCCACTGGTGGAACATTGGGCCTTGGCCTGATGCTACCCTGAATCCAGAAGGTGAACCCTTGACAACCGACTGCACAATTTTATATGCATTTTTGTGGTTTTTCACCATTGACCTCTATTGTGCTTAATTGCGAACAACTGTGCATTACCTTCCGAACTTTAAAAATTCATTACTTAAAAAGTACTTGCCTGTAAACAAGGTTCTTGGTCTTAAAAATTATATAAAATTATATAAAAAACTGTTTTTCTGCAAATTGGTCTCAGATTTATTCTTGAGTGTGTGTATCATTTATTGCCTCTCTGAGTACATTAAATGCTAAGCACTACCCTCTGATAAGCCTAACTGCTCGCCAACACTACCACAATAGAGCATTAGTATTATCTACTTTTGCCTCTATATACTAATCTGGGATCCACTGGGCTCTCTTCACGGCGTACTTAGTTTAAGTGCACTATATAGAGAGCCAGCTTCCTACAAGTATTCTTTATGAAGTATGCACCACTCACCTGTCTTCTGTTGTGATTAAATGGTATGAATATTTTCTTGATTCAAAGGTTGGGTGTGGAATTCAAATACATACAGATCTGAATTTTCAGCAAACAGGCATACTGGGCCTTAAAAGGGAACACGAAAAATACATGCCCCAGAATGCAAAGTAACATTGGGCAAAAAAAAGGTAAGGAAAAGTAGTTACTATACATAACATGGGGTCATTTAGAAGCTATTATCTGACTCGAGGTCCAGCTAACAAGTTAGATTTAGCATTTGTTTTTGAACGCTGGTATAAAGCCCTCTTTCGAGGAGTGCGTTTGTCACATTTGCAGATATAGTACGTTTGAAAGGTTTCATGACATAATATCCATTTGTGAATAGGTAGCTAACTACTTTAAGACATTGCTGTGAAGAGTTTCCCATAAACGTAAGGCTAAATGTTTAAACACTTGCAGGGACTTTCATCTGTCTGAGGTGAAGGAAAACATTGCTTTTGAGTATACAATGACTGATGTTACTGAAAAATGGATGCCCCAGTCCTCAGGGCTCATTTAACGAAGTGCTGAAGTTCTGTAACTGTTGTCTTGGGTCACTTCATTTGTACAAAAGTACCAAATTATCTTTGTCCATCAATTTTGTTTGCCGGTCCTATATTTGTCATAAACAAGGTAAATAGACATAAATAAAATTACCTTGGGTGAGAATGGGAAGGGAGAAAGGAAAGTATAAGCACACTGGAGAGCTACCAAACAACCCTGTGACTTGTGTGACCAATACACTCGGCCAGTCAAAGCTTTATAGCGGATGCCACATTGCATTCTGTATTTTCAGAGGACCATAACTCGCGCCAAAGGGGCATTTTCTAATATTTATTTCATTAGATGGAGAGAACAGCTTTATTTTACTCACAATGAAGTGTCACTCAAAGTGTCACACATGGAATTGAAATGTCACACATAAACGCACTGAAAACATGAAAATGTGACACACAGAGTCACACTAGGAACATGGCAACCATGGGCCTCATTTATGAAAAGTGGCGCATCGCTGCGTAAAAACAGCGATGCGTCACTTTTCACTGCGCCCTCCTTGCGACACCAATGATGCATCATATTTACAGTATGACGCATCATGGCGCAAGGAGTTACAGATACGTCAGTATTTCTGACGTATTTGTATGGCGCAAAAGTGACGCATTGCTAGAGTGTGTCACAAAAGAAACGCAACTCCAGCAATGACCCTTTCTTGCGTCGGAACGCCCCCCTGCATACATTATACCTGGCGTAGGTATAATGTAGCGCAGGGGTTTACAAAGTGACGCATCTACCTAGATGCGTCACTTTGTAAATATGGTGCAACAAGGCACATTTTTTACGCAAAAAGTGACGCACGGCCTCATAAATGAGGCCTCATGTGTGTACCTTAACAAGGGTGGAGTGCGCGCACATAGCGACATCTACACTGCAAGCTTTAGTACCTTATACTCTTGCACAGACTCCAGGAGGGTCACCACGCTGTGGGACCGGTGATCCCGCGACTCACGGCACACCACGCAGATTGCCCTCTGGTCGTCCTCGCAAAAGAGTTTCAGCTTCTCTTGGTGCTCGTCGCACTTCCCCTCTTCCTGCTGCAGCTTCAGCTTTAAGTTCAGCTGCCTGGAGATCTCCACCACCCTGGCGAGCTGCCTGCTGGGTCTGAGGTCGTCCCGCTGGAAACCCTGCCTGCACTCGGGGCAAGAGGCTTCGCCCTGGACCCCTCTGCAGTACTGGCTAATGCACCCGCGGCAGAAGCTGTGGCCACACTCGATGGCCACCGGGTCTGTGAAGTACTCCAGGCAAATGGAGCAGGTGACCTCGGCCAGGAGATTTACCACAGCCATTTCCGTGCGCGAGGAGTAGCTGGGAGGCAGCTTCAGTTGGAGTCCTTTACTCTGTCTGCAACAAGATCCAGGAAGCGCCTGGAGCGGGTTCTAAATCCGGGACCTCCCCTTCTGCCCACAGGCTTTCACGGATACCGTATAAATGTCAACACTCCCACAGACATTGGAGCCGTGTGCAGCAGTCAGAACTGTTATGTCTTTATTCGACTGTGAATTATTTATTTTGCTTATATAATGCATGACTTACTAAGAATAAGGGAGGGCACGGGATTTACAATGTATTACACTAAATACACTTCAAGAGCAAAGCAATAAAAAACAGAAAAACTACTGTGATATAAGGCATAACAATAAATGTTCCTCCTAATCATCTCCTGCCACCACCATTTGGAATCAAGAGTGATATATTTAGAGTAATGAAGCAAATTATGCAGTATGTTTCATAATATTACCTAACTGTCATTGCTTTTTGTCACAATTAACCATCGAGGCAGAACGAATTCCTATACTTTAGAACATATGTATGAAATTAGATTATTATTTGGGGTGAGTGGCTGTGCACCTCATGGAAAAATCAGTGAACTCTTAAAGTCGCTAAATTAACCTGAGCTTGCCCACTCTGGTTGCTATGGCACAGAGCAGACAGGCTTAAATTGGAGTAATTTTTAAAGTATTGCATAACAGTAATACAGCCAAAAATGTAAAACAATAAGTATTCCAAACCAAATTAGTTAAATAAATATATTTAACAAAATGACATAAAAATGATAAAAATCCAAAATGAAGAACCAAAGATATGATCATTTAAATATTTAAGTAGGAACGCCGTCAAAAATCTGAAAGACCCAATGATAGTCAATGGTAGTGTTAGACCAGGACCTAGGTGCAATTTGAGGCTGACGATGGTGGCGGGTGGATCGAATACATCAACCACGTTAGTCCTGGACAGACAATTTAACTTCTGGCTAACGGCCCAATTTAGTGTTTGGGGGAGAGGGAACGCTGTCACAACTGCAACAGAGTACCCTCCATGACAAACTGAAGGTCCACCCGACTCATTTAGAGTCAGGCAGACCTTTAATATGTCGACGGCAGAGACTAGTCCATCTCCACCGGTGTCATATGCCACCAACAGCCCAACAGGGTAATGGCTATCAGAGGTTTTGCCATTTGTCCGCCAGTCCTCTTTTGAGTAGGTGGACAAATAGCAAGTTTTCACTGGCCTCCATCGCCAGGTACATCATGGCGATAAGGAGCAGTGAACCTTGCAAAGTTATTCCCACACTATAGGAGAAAACTCCCACAGTAAGGGGGTCATTGCTTTTTTCATTTTCAAAAATAAACTTTAGGGGGCGTGGCCAGGATGGCGACCTGAGTGGAAGCAACATCGTGAGGCTCCCCACTCCAGGCCCCCCATTGAGGCCTTTTCTCAGCACCTGAGCCCCTCTCTGGTATGGATCGGGGCCGGAAGCTCTAACACAACGAGTGGCTGATCTCGGGACGAAGAGTGGGGCGAGGTGCCATTCATCTGCTGCGTGGAGCTCCGAGTGGCACTGCCGCTTCATGGTGGCCCAGTGAGCGGAGCTGGACGCAGCACTTCCCCAACGCCTGCGAGCAACCAGGTGGGCTCCCTGCCCGGAAGACACCGGCCCACAATCAATTCCAGGGGTCGGCGGAGCGAGGCGGAGTGAGGCGGCGCGGCCGCACATCGGCGTCGTGGCGATCTACAGCGAGGGTCACCGGCGGCCGCGGGAGTTCCCGGCCGTGGGCGGCGCGAAAATCGAGGTCCGGGCTTTGGGGCCTGCCGCCGTACTGTACCCATCGGCCCCGCTGGGTCAGCAAAGAGTGGAGCGCGAGGCCTGTGCGGTGGTCCGCCACCCCCAGACTGAAGGTGCGGCGTAGGAGGGGGCCGGCCTGGCGGGACTGGTGTGGCCGGGACGACGTGGGGGTGGGGGGCCCAGCGAAGGCCCACCGGGACGGCGCGAAATTGAGTCCGAGGCGGCGGGGCCTGAGTGACGAGCCCGCCGATTGCACATCCCGGGCCGGTGAGGGTCTGCAAGCGACTGGAAGGTGAGGAGTGGAGGGAGCGGTCATTACCAGCCTGCGCCTGCAGTGTTTCGCCCGGGGACTTCAAGAGAGGCGACTGGGACTTGTGGGGGGTCCGCCAAGAGGCACATCCGACCAGGCCTGCGATGCCCCTGTGGGCGCGAGGACTAGCCTCAGCCAAATTATCATCAAGCCTGCTTAGGCCCCCTACACCGGTGCGGGCCTACACAGCGTCTTGTCCCCACATTGGGGCTGAAGCAAAGAAGCAGTGAGCACCGCAATAAGGAACGTGTAAGGGCACAGTGGGGGAGCTGCGAGACTAGGGGTTCGGCCCTTGCCGCCCAAGCGACGCTGAGACACTCTGGTTGGTGGCACGCGCGCCGGTGCACACTACCCTCGCGTGTATGGGCCCTTGAGCTCCTCCACAGCCGGTGCTGACTGCAAACTATGGCCACTACAGGGCGTAGAGGCGGGCGCACCATCAGGGACATGCTTGTTAAGGGCACCCCTAAGGGAGACAAGGGTCCCCCATCCCCGACAGCAGTAAAGGAGGCCACAGATCAGGGGATGGGGGGGTGCCCATCACTAAATCGTTCCTTGAAACTTTATTCAACTCCCTACGCGAGGACTTCCAAGCAGTAAAGCAGGAAATGGCCGGAGAGCACCGCGAACTTCGTCAGGAAGTGGATGGACTGGGCGAGCGAGTGGCGGCGGTGGAGGAGGCGGAACAGACCAGAAGTGAAGAAGTGGAACTACTCCAGCAAGAAGTCATCCGCCTCCGAGAGCAACAAGTTGATCTTCAGGCGCACACGGAGGACCTTGAAAACCGGTCCAGAATGAACAACATTATGGTCCGAGACATTCCATCCAAAGCTGAGGGGGACAGTGTCACGAGCTTCCTACAAGAAATGTTCCGGGAGATTCTGGGGGAGGCTGACGGCTTTATAATTCGCACAGAGAGGGCGCACAGGGTTGGCCTGGCGCGCCGTGCACCTGCCCCCCCCCACCTGACAATCTGGCCTTCCTACCTGACTTTCCCTTAAAAGAGAGGATCCTTCGAGAGGCTCGTCAGAAACAACCTCTCCAGTACCAGGGGCATCAGGTGGCACTATACCAAGACCTCTCGGCCATCACATTGCACAAGAGGAAAGCCTTTAAGGTAGTCACAACGTTCCTGCGCGATAAGGGAGTCCCCTACTCGTGGGGCCATCCCTTCAGGCTGATATTTAAGTGGAAAGGGGCCCTGCACCAGCTCAGATCCTTGCACGACACATGCGCCCTGCTGGGCACTGATCTCCACGAGGAGCCCATATCGCAGGAGGCCTCTCTGTGACCTTCACAAGAGAAGTCAGCGCGGCCCTCCCGAGATGGGTGGCAGCGGGTGGGCCGCAGACGTTCGCCCAAGGCCCACCTAAAACCGGACCCAACCACTGTGGCACAGGAACAGGCCTCAGCCATCCAAGAAGTGTCCAGAGCGGCATTGAACTGACCTCGCTAGGAGGGGGGCTTTCTATGCACTACGACCATGCGGGTCCGCTGGGGGGGATGGACGGGGGGCCGAACAGGTCGCCACCACCACACGCTCCTTCACATAACGTCACCACAGGCCTGAACTGGGTGCTAACTGACCTGGGACTATGAACTGACACTGGGAGTTTTCTGTTGGGTTTAGGGTGGGGGGGGGGCGGGGGTGTTGGGAGGCGGTTGGGGTGTGGGGTCCTGGGAGGGGGGACGGACGGTTGGATGGAGGGGGTGGATCCGGGGGAGGCGGTGGGGGTTAGGGTGGAGGGAGGGTTGGGCGTTGGGGCGGGAGTTTTTGGGTTGGGGGGAGCGGGGTGGGAACCAGTGTGTCGAAGGGGACAGGGCACACACAAGTGCCATAATGGAACGACACGAGGTGAATTTGGCAAACACTATCCACCGATACCATGATGGCTGACACTGCTTTAAAATTTTTAACACTAAATGTGAAGGGCCTTAACAACCCCATTAAGCGGAGAGCAGTGCTATCATATCTAGAAAACTCGGGTCTGCGATTTGCTTGCTTCAGGAAACGCATTTACTTTCTAAAGACTGGCACAGGATGAGGTCCCGAGCATTCCCCCAAAAACTCTTTTCCTCAACACCTGATAAAAAGGCAGGCATCGCGATTTTAGTGGCTAAGCACTTCTGTGGTCAGGTCAGAGATAAAGTGGGGGAGATTAAAGGTAGACTGCTAGCTCATAGTATTATGGTGGGTAACCAGCAGATGACAGTGGGGTCCCTGTATGCCCCGAACACGGGACAGGAGCCTTTCCTATGTTATACCTTGTCGGAAGCATTGCGCTCCTCCGATCCCCTTCTACTCCTGGGGGGTACCTTAACTTAGTGATGGATAAAGACAGGGATAGGTCGGGTCACCGATATGGCAGCGCAGGAGCTATCTCGGGGACAGGTGAGGAATGGATACAGCAAAGAGAGTTAGTGGACCTGTGGAGGGCTAAACACCCAGGGGCATCACAATACACTTTCCACTCTCATGTGCATCACACCTATTCCAGATTGGACCACTTCATAGGCTCCTCTGAGCTGGAAGCCCGGGTGGTAGAAGTGGGTATCATCCCGGCAGCCATCTCTGACCACAGTCCCCAGTGTTAGAAAGCCCCCTGGTAGGTGGAGGCTAAGGGAACCCCTCCTGCAGCGCGCTGAAGTGGCCCAGCAAATCCGTAAGTGCATCACTGATTACTTAGCGGTTAATGACTGTCCTGAGACGCCTGCGACGGCAGTATGGGGGGCATTGAAGGCGGTGGTGCGGGGCGAACTCATTGCGGTAACAGCGGCGGAGTCCAAGGAACGTAGAGGTAAGCGAGAAGTCCTCACAGCCACGGTCGTAGAACTGGAACGGGTCCATAGTCGTACGGGCCGGAAGATAGCACTAAATTATGCTAACATAACAATGCAGATTCAAAAGGACCTGGCGCGCTGGACTAAACAACCACTCTCCCTGCTGGGGAGGATTGCGGCGGTGAAAATGTCGGCACTTCCTAAGATTCTCTATATCTTTCAGACTATTCCGGTGTCCCTACCAGCCGGGACCATTGCGAATATGCAAGCAGCGATCCAGCATTTTATATGGGGGGGAAGAGACCGCGCCTGCACGAACAATTAGCATACCGGGAGATGGACAAGGGGGGATTGGGGATTCCCAATCTCCAACAATACTTTCAAGCAGCGCAGCTGCGATATTTAGTGGAGTGGTACAGGCCTGAATCAGAGAAGAGATGGCTCTTCCAAGACAGGGCCAGGGCCAAAACGTCTCTGTGGAAAATACCATTCCTCCGCCGCTCTCATAGGCCACGCTACCTCCAGCACTCACCCATTACATGCACCATATTGAACGTATGGGACTCGGTTGCTGTCAAACGTGAATTTACAACCTTCCCTTCACCGCTCACTCCTTTACTGGACAACCCCGAGTTCCCCCCCTGGCGCTGATCCCCGATCAATCCCACAATGGCGAGGCTCCAGCTGTAGATCAGCAGGACATCTCTTTGATTTGAAGGGCTTTATCCCCTTCACGGAGCTGTCCCAGGGGTATGTCATTGCCTCGCCACAGCTCTTGCAGTACTTCCAACTTAGGCACTGGCTCACATAACCCGAACAGGTCCCACTTGTTGGTAGGCACATGACTGAGTTTGAGAAATGTCTGGTTACGAAGGAATCTGACAAGGGCCTTATCACGGACCTATATAAGATGCTCACCCCTCTTCCTGAGACACACCATACTGCAGGGCAGATACGCTGGGAGGAGGAATTAGGGAGAACGTTATCGCTTTGGGAGTGGCGCTCGATTTATTACAGGGCCAACCACACAGCACGGAATGCAGCGGGCAGTGAAATGGCAGTAAAACTGGCCACATATTGGTACCTCACACCTGCGAGGTTTAACAGGGGAAATCCATCCCGAAGCGCGTCCTGCTGGAGGGGCTGTGGGAAAAAAGGCACGCTGACACACCTACTTTGGGACTGCACAGAAGTCAAGGCGTATTGGACAGCAGTACTCAACGATATAGACAGCTCATTAGACACTGAAATCCCAAGGTTCCCGGCCTACACCATTCTAGGTCTCCCGAATGCACTCACCTTCCCTCTGAAATCCATAAGGGGATGTCAGATGGGTCTTGCGATACAAGCTGCTTCTCAGCACATCTTATCCCTCTGGGGGACTACCACTCGACCCACCCATACGGGTTGGTTTCACAGACTCTGGTTCACATTAGGAATGGAGCGTATCCAGGCCACACTCGCACAAACCGCTGCAACATTCCACACAGTTTGGCAACCGCTGCTTACATTTCTCTCTGAAGAGTTTAATGAGATTACATGCCCTAGATATCTCCACTTATTGCGCCTGACAGATGCAAACAATGACTCCTCAGAGCCCTAGGGGGGCGTACAGTGAAGACGCTGTAACTGACATGCCCTACATTCCTACGGTCCGACACACTGGTTGGGTGGGGCGGGGGGTTTGGGGAGGGGGGAGGGACTGGTTCTTCTTTTTATTGTTGTTCTTGTTAATCAGGCTTTGTAGCCGATCTTCGCCACCACTGTTGGGAGTGACAATATGAAAGTACGACAACGGGGTCCCACGAACTCTGCGAGTTATATGGCTAGCCATTCGAAGTGGATCCTCCAGCATGTTTGTCACTTTTTCTTGTGGCCTCAATATTGTTTCGTAAGGCTTATGATTGTTGTTGAAACCAATAAAACAAATTTAAACAAAAAAATAAATAAACTCTAGATCAGGCCACTTGTCTTTAAGTCCCAATCCAAAACCTAGGTACACTCCTAAAACACCCAGGACTTCAGGGGAGGCACTTAGAGACTCACAGGGCCTCTTTGATCAGACTTTGGTTCCCAACTCAAGGCAAACTCTATTCAAAAGGCTAACAACCAACAGGGGCTACTCACAACTGTCAGTGTCAGGAACCAGGCCCCTGGTCATCCACTGCCAGGTAGAGCTCCAATCTAGGTACTTGGAGAGGCCTCCCCTCCAGCTGTTATGCGGGCAAGCAGTTTACAGCTTTCTCTGGTGGTCTCTCTGGCCTCTCCGGTTTATCCAAGAGTGGGACTGCACCCTAAAGTTATAGCAGCCATCCTTCCTCTCTTTCATACGCCATCTAGTGGTTACAACCTGAGACCGGCCGGTTCAGTGTAATTATCCTGGGTCTGTACAGGTGCATGGCAGTTCAGGATGTCTTGGGGGGGACACACTGTGCCCTTCAAGGAGGACACACTCTGTCTATTTCAGGTTGGATCTGCCTGCACCTGCAGTCTCCTGTCCTCTGACTCTGTGATAGAGTGGGCAACACCTCCAGGTTAGAAGTGGTCTCAACAGGTTCAGTTTTTGTGGGCCATCCTCTCCGAGCAGGGAACCCCATATCCTCTGGCCCCTCCCACTATGGGTGGCATCCTCCTCCTACTCCTTAATGTTTGTCTGGACTTCCATAACCTCAGTTTAGGGACAGTTCCCATTGAATTCTGTGTTTTGGAACATCCAGAGCAGTCGCCTCTCCCAGCTCTTTTTTATGCCGGTGAGAATTCATTGCCAAGGATGCAGTCAATGGGCATTTAATGACTGACAACAACCCTTCTCTGAGTAAGTACCCACTCCCTTTTAAGAATACCATGGCCATAGGGTAGACATACTCTTGAAAATCGGCTTACATTGCCCTACAGATGTGTCCTGGTATATACTGTTCTTGGAAGACCAACCTTGCTTCCCCCATGGTCTGGCTGGCACATGTATCCTGCAGAGCAGTGACCTAATTCAATACAACCTCCTGGAAATTATGCCAACCACCCAAAGGGATCACCAGCTTATGTTCTTGGTCTATGACCCAGCTAAGGGACACCAGGACATGCTCAACCCTCTCCTCTTGGAAATAACCTACCTCCTAGGGCTATACTAGTCACCACTGTGGAGAGCCAACCTGTAGGTGGCTTCCTGAGACCCACAGAGTCCCCCCTCTTATGGCCTGTCTGTAGACACTCATAACATCGAGCCTATTGAAATGGCACGATGGGCTTCTTCTCACCAAAACACCCTTTCTTCTGCTCAGAAGTGGACCGAGAATCCCACCACTCAAAACGCTTTTGGGACCTTTTCGGTAACCTCTCTATTATCCAGGCCTTCTTTCTGCAGAGGGGAACCTGAACCACCATTCTTTTGGTCACTCCAACATACTTTATTGGATGCTCTGGGGTTGAGCAAGAGGTCAGCGTCAGCTTCTCTGTCTTGCTCTATGGGCTCAGGGAACCTGGAATCTATCAGGTGCTGGCATAATTCTGTAAAGCAATTATTCAAGAAGGAATAGTGCCAAAAAACACAAAACGCCAATGAAAGTCAATGGTCTCTCTATTTATTTTTCTCTCTGTGCTGCAATAGGATGCTTGTGAGTGCACTTTTCTCAGCCATGTGCGGAATGGAACACAGTAAGGAGGAGAGAATGTGGCGTAAATGTTAGAACGGTTGACCTTGCCGCTGGGGGATCGGGTTCAAGTATCGGCAAGGACGCTCAACATCCTGTCATTCTGGGCAAATTACTTAATCTCCCCGTGCCTGACAAAAAATGAATGCGTCTGTATGTAACCCAACTGGTGCTCATGTAAAGTGCTCTGATACCTTTGGGTCTAGTTAGGGCCACATAAAACTCCCCCCAAAAAAGGAGTCACTAAGCAGGTGATCGTAGTAAGCGAGCTATCATTTCTTATGGGCCAGAAGGAGAAAAGTGAGGTAGAAAAGGGCATCCATCAAGATTTTATCTTGTAAGACTTCAGGCATAGCATTATTTACTTTGTCCTCTGTTGCACCTCATATGTAGCACAAGTTAGAGCCTTATTTCAGGTAACTCAATGTTAAATGAGTTTAAGTAGATACTAACCACTACCACAGCACACATCTGTGTAGATATCCTGCAATTTGTGGATATACAAATGTGTCCTTGTCACCCAAAAATTGTCACTTGCCTATGCAGAGCGAGAGGGAAAACACACTTGACAAATATATTAATCAAACATCCAATTAAAATCTAACACTGAAAAAGTATTTTGGGCTAAGGTCTTTCAAAGATATCAGAGAAGATTTATGGTCACATGTTAGAAAAGGGTGTCTCTAGTTTGCAGAGGTGGGTACCTTTGTCCAAATAGGGACCCTTGCTTCTAGTCAGGTTAAGGGGGATACACTTCCAAAATAACCCCTGCTCACCCCCTTGGTAGCTTTGCATGAGCAGACAGGCTGATCTCAAAGGCAGAGTGTAAAGCATTTGTGAACACATACAGTAAAACAATGAAAACACTACAAAAGGACACCACACCAGATTAGAAAAGTAGTGGTGCAACAGCAACGTGCATCCTTTCTGGAGGTCATAGCACAGCTACAACAGCTGGGTGTCCAATACTTTTTGTTATTGCCATCCCACCTTAAAATCTCGGAAGATGATGACTCTCACTTCTTCACCAATCCTAAAGACGCAGCGGGACACCCTCCTGAACGGAACAGAAATGACAGATCGCCCCTGACAGGGGCCATCATTGAGGTCCCCACCATCAAAGTCCCTCGCCCTGGAACAAATTATCGAGGACCACCATCCCGCCCTCCGGGAGGAGGCATCCATGGGGACTTGAAGGGGAATCTCAGACTCTGAGGGAGGCCCATACATCTTCTCCTTAGATGAAGACTCTATCTCGTCAGAAAGCTCTAACCAGGGGCCCTAGACCTTACTGCTGATGACTCCTCAAAGTGCGGACACTATAATTTAGCCTCACCCCTAATGTCTGGACACAGGTGGTAAGAGTACTTACTTCCATACTTACACCACATTTTTCTATCACCAGCCTGTTCGCCACCCAAAGACTGTGAGACAACAGCCTCATGGACGAATGGAGCTGAGACATTGCTCCGCTCCATTGATGATTGCCGCCCACAAATTGACTTAATGTCCATGTAGTCACTGGATAACTTAGCGGTGGTTCCTTCTGAAAATCCTCAGCCACCACAAGTGACCACTATTTAATTGTTCTCTGGCTTGGATAGAAATACAGATGTGTTTGGTTGATCCCACAAATCATGGAGCCCTAATGAATACAAGACTGACTTCATATTTGTAAGCCATGACATTCTGTTGAATTTCTCAGCCTTCATAACCTCCTTTAGAGTGTCAGTGTATTGGGTGAGTTTGGGAGTGGTCCACATGCATCTCCAGTACAACAGGGGCAGGAGACTCATTTTGTCCGAGGCTCTAGTGACACCTAGGACACAGAACAGATGATATAACGGAGTACTAATTGGGAGAGATGTCAAGTTCCGAAGAAATTTGTTCTGAGTTCTTATGATATCATCGTGTTTTGAGAATCCCCACAACTCCGCCCCAGACAGGGCTGATCCTAAACCATTGGCCTCTTACATTTTAAGTGCAGGAGAGATGGGTTTGGAATAAGATGTCAAGAACTTCTTGAGTATTACACCAGAAATCTGCTTAAGCCTGTTGGTGGCCTTACTAATATGCGGTTGCCAGGACATGCTCTCTGCAAAGCTAACCCCCAAGTATGCAAAGGAATAAACTTGTTCTAGGGGGACTCCTCCCAAGAATAGTTTGCTTTTAAAAGATCTATTCTAATAAAAAGACATCACCTTGGTTTTTGAGGTATTAATTTCCAAGTCCCGATCCTGACAGAACTCATTTAAATGAGTCAAGACTTTCTGGAGGCCTGACAGGATCTTTCAAATCAGTGAGGTGTCATCCGTGAATAAAAGAATCATAGTTTTTGAGTCCACCAAAGATGGATCGTCTGCTTCCAATTGGGCCAAAAAGGGCGCAATGTCATTAATACAAAGTGAGAATAGGGTGGGTGCCAACATACACTCCTAACGAACACCTTCACAGACCTGTACCCTTTCTGCCAGCTGGACCTGATCCCCTGCCCATCATATGCATGCGTAATTGTCTTTATGCAAGCAAATTAGAAGGAATATGATCTTGGGGGGCTTCCCAAATCGGCCAAGACACTCCAAAATGTGGGTCTTGTAATCAGACCAAATGCCGATTTTAAGTCAACAAACGTGACGTAAAGAATGCCTACGCAAATCAGCACAGTTTTCCAAAAAATTAACATAAAAGAAAAAGCCTGGTCAATAGTTGAGACCCTAGAGGCGAAGCCTGCTTGAAAAGAGCTGAGAATATTGCTCTCATCCATCCAGTTTTGTATCTTCTAAAGTAAGCACCGACCAAAGATTTTCTGAATGCAATCTATAAGGCTTTTTGGCCTATAGTTGAGTACAGATAGAGTAGTAGGATTGTGGCGCATAAAGGATACCCCTAGAGGTTATCCTCTTCTAGGAACAAAACTCCACCACCCTGCAACTATGGATATTCCCAGGAAAACAAGATTCCTCATCCTAAACATATGTGGCATGCACACAGTGAGGAAATGCTACTCGATATACTCCTGTATAAAGTGCCATCATACACATATAATCTTCCTGCAGAAAAAGCACACCACAGCTGGGAACTGCAGCGAACACAAAAACATTACAGGGTATTAGTGTACACCACAACCTACTCAACATATACACACGGAGCAATGGTCTGGATCCGTCCCAGGGCCCCTTCCCAGGTGGTTGACATAGTAGTAGATAGGGAGGGGTGATACATGCTAATTGAAGGCCAAATCTATTTGTCATGCATCCTCATAGGGAGTATCTATGCCGCGAACACCAGCCAGGGGTTTTTTGAGCCTTCCCTCTCAGGAGTACTGTCTCACAAGACTCAAATACCATGGGTGCTGGGCAGGGACTAAAAACTGTGTACTCACTATTCACTTTGGTTGCTCCCACTTACTGCTACCTCGCTCCCCCACATACACATTTGAAACACGTTGCGGGGTGAGTTTGTCAATGGGGACTTGCAGATGCATTCAGGGCCACACACCCAAACTCCTGACTCTACTTCTTCTACTCTGCACCTCACAACCTGTACGTATGCTTAGACCGCATTCTATGGTCCTTGACATACCAGCCTCAGTCAGCAGTGTAGACCACCTAGATTGCATCATCTCAGACCACGATGCATGTACAATGGACTTGCAATGGAACACTCCACACCCCCAACACCTACTTGGTGAGCAATTACAACAGACCTGTGCACACATAAAATCAAAAAACAGAGTATGTTCATATTCTACACATAAAAACAACGGTCGCTGTGGGTTTTCTTGTTTCTTTTAATGCTTGTTGGCATAAAGACCAGCCAGCCGACACGTGTTTCGTCAGAGAACAGTCAATCAATCAATCAATCAATCAATCAATCAATCAAAATAAGCTTCATTCGAAGTCACAAAGTGAATCATAAAAGCTACAAAATACATCGATACAATGATTAAAATGACCAAGAATACAATGTAAAAGACAATTATACAAAATTTCATCCATATTTAAAAAGTGAAGTCTTAGAACATTAAAAGGTCTAACATCATGACACGATAATATAATTGCAGTTTACAGCTGCTTCCTACGATTAATAACAGTAGAAATGCAACATTACAAAACACGTAAAAATATATGGTAACACTGGCAAATATGTACACGCCGGACGGCAGTATCTGAAACCCAGCTGTAGTAACAAGGGTTTTAAGATCTTCTGTCTCAGACATGAGAAGTGTTTACAAAAATATACGGTGTGCATAGTATTCTGGGGTGAAATATCATCACACGTACAGTGCCCCAGGTCGGCTGACCAATTGTTAATAATAGGAAAACTGATTAAATGATGGAAAATATCCAGCCGAAAGCGTGTGAGCACAAACCGATGGCGAGAATTATAAATGTTAGCTAAGTATGGTTGCATGTAAACACTGGTCAAGATCAGTTGGTTCCTCAACACCATTGGTTTACAGATTTCAGATGCTAATCTGATTTCATCCAGAAAAGAGATGCATTTCAAGTTCAAGGCTTTCCTCTGGACGGTGGACAAACTCTCAGGGAGGGTAAACTATTCAGAATGGCCAAGGTTTACCAGGAAATTATGGACATACTTGAGCCATGGAATTTTAAAAAACTTACGTGATTTTTGGCAGTCTGCATTTATGGCTCGATTTAAAATAGTGTGTTCAGATGACCATATTTTGTGCCATAATACCACAGGTTGGATCCTAATCAAGTCTGCTAGGTAGGGGGCTCCTAATTCAGAGTGACATACAAACGTTGAGCTACTTTTCGTGAGTGCAAGGAGAGACCTGAGAAAAGCATTTTCTTCAAGCTGTAATGTATCTATTTTTACATGACCCCACAACTCAGACCCGTACATAGCAGAGGATCTACACTTAACATTATATATAGTCATCATCTCCTTTGGATGTTTAAAGCCACACTGACTAGCAAGACTCAATAGGGCCATTTTTGTTTTCATGAAGTGGAGTCTCCTTGATTTAATAGCCCCTTGCCAATGACCTGATTGATTAAAAACAATGCCCAGATATGAGAAGGAATCTGTAAACTGGATGGTAGAACCCTCAATAAAAATTTTGCGACAGCGGGTAGCATTCTTCACAAACTTCATGGCGAAGGTTTTACTTATGTTGATTTTTAACCCCACGTTCGACATATACTGAGCAAATTCATCCACCAAGCGCTGCAGGGCTATGGGAGTTCAGGCCATTAACACTGCATCGCCGGCATAAAATAGTGCTGGAATAGGCCTTTGTCCCACCTACACATGTACTTGCCAGGCTATCTCCTATGCTATTTATATAAAGGTTAAATAGGAAGGGGGCCATTATGCATCCCTGCCGCACCCCTTTTCCAATGCTGATTGTTTCAGTACATGGACAATTAAGACCGTAACGTACTCTGCCTCTACCTTGGGCGTACAAATCTCTTAAGAAGTTCACAATTTTATCATCCACACCCATATAAGTCATTATTGCCCATAACTTATCGTGAACTACCAAATCAAAAGCTGAAGATAAATCAATAAAGACTAAAACAAGATTACCACCTTTTATATGTACAGGTCTAGGTTTACAGCCTGCTCAACAGTACCCAACTCTTCCGTGAACCCGTACTGTAGGTCTGAGAGGATATTGTTTGATTCCGCCCACTCTTGTAAGCGTCCCAAAAGCATGCGACCAGCAACTTTAACCAGGCAATCCAAGAGGGAAATTGGCCTGTATTGTGCTGGGTTGTTACGGTCGCCCTTCTTGAACATAGGGACGATAAGGGACTGGCCAGGTGGATAAAAAACCCTGATTTTGGCAAGCTTTAAAGAGCAAAGTGAGGATAGGGCCCCAGAGCTCAATGTTAAATTTGAACAGGTCAATAGGGATCCCGTCGGGCCCTAGGGCTTTCCCCACTTGCTGTCTTTCAGCGCCAATCTTACTTCGTCCAGGGAAATGTCTGGATATTTGCACTCATTTAAAGGGCCGGTATTTTTGGGAGCATATGCAGGAGATAGAAGACCATTATGTGGCAAGGCACTAGCAAAGGGAACAGCCAGCTCTTCCTTAGGGGAGTATAATTTGGAGAAATGGGTTATCCAAGCATCCTCAGAAATTGCTATCTCTGCACGTGGAGAATCTGAAGCATAATGAGAATGTGAATTAATAACACACCAAAAAGAGGTGTTGTCTTTAGATAGGCTGGCCTCCAATAACTTTTTCCAGGTGTCCTCCTTCAAAGCTCTTTTCCGTTGTTTAATGGCCGCTTTGTAAACCAGTCTACACTCCTGGACTTTCCCTACAGATCTAGGTTGTTCAGCTAAGGCTAATTTCAAGTTTTTGTGGACTTTGGTACATGTTGAGTCAAACCAACGACACACTTCCTCCTTTCGTATTTTCTGTCTTGCAGAAAGGCCCTCACCCCACCCTTTTTTATTTGGTTAAATGCCAAGATGAAGTTATGCGCCTCTGTGGTATTATCTAGGCACACTTCAAAAGCCTCCCTCTCTTTTTGAACCAATTTTTCGAGGAAGTTAAGAGGATCCACAAGGGACCACTTTAACGCGTACCCATTGTGGCGAGAGATCACAGTTTCCTCTTGTGCAAGGACTTTAGATTTACCGCATACTTGCCTGGTAAAATCAAGCTTCAACATGGCACTTTGGGGATAATGATCACTAAGTGCAATATCATGCACAATAAATTCCAGGACCAATGTTGAATGACGCTGGGGAAACAGTAAGAAGTCTATCACACTATTATCCCCCCCTCCCACTGTACGTACACCTCACTGTGGTTGGTGAAACAGATAGATCGTTACAAAACCCTAAGTTGTATTTGAAACTTAGCTCGTTCACGGTATCCCCATACTGTGAGTGAATAAAATAGGTTGTCTCGCAGAAGTCAGGGGATGTCATACCACATGCCTTATTCATGGTCACAGTACATGTGCGTATATTAAAGTCACCACCCCATAAAATTATGAGATCGCGACAATTGCTGTCAAAAACCTTCTCAAAGTCTTGATCTAATGATTGGAGGACTGTAGTGATGTCTGATAAGCGCGTGTTAGAAATGGGGGTCTCTAGTTGGCAGTGGCTGGCCACAGTCCAAGTAGGGACCCTTCTTCCTAAGTCAGAGTAAGGGGGCTACACCCTTTGATAACCCCTACTCAACTCTGTGGTAACGTAGCATTAGCAGCTAGGCTTATCTCAGAAGCAGTGTGTAAAGCATTTATGATCATACACAGCAACACAGTGAAGGACACTACAAATGGACACCACACAAGTAGTTATAAAAAATAAGTATCTTTATATATAGACTTAACACAAGACCAATACGATAAAAAGCCACAATACTGAAAATATGGGGGTACTCTTGAAAAGCTGGAAAAAGAGTTCAAAGTGTTCAAATAGGGGGTTCAGTTCAAAGCAGTGGTCTCTGCGACCCTTTTACTTACAAAGTACCTGGATTTCGTAGCAAAGCCAACAAAAATGTCGCAAAGGAGCTGTAGCGATGATTTTCCCCATGCTAGGTTGGCGATGCGTTGAATCCTTGCCGCAAGGGAGGATGATGCGCCGGGCTGTGGGTACGAGCGGGACAAAGCAACAGATTTCTTCACGCTAGGCAGCGATGCGTTGAATCCTTGCCCCGAGGGAGGATGATGCGCTGATCCTGTTGCGTGTGCGATCTTGTTGCGATGAAAGAAAATGGCGCCCGCGAGGGAGTGACGTTCCGGGTGCGATGCGAGGAAAATGGCAGACACGCGGCGCCCGTGCTGCGATGATCTCGATACGATGATCCGGGGTCAGCGAGCCTTCGAAAAGCCCGCAAATGCGATAATCTCTGGGGTTAGCAAGCACTTTGGGGCCCGCAAGCATGCGATGCGATGATCTTTGGCTTGCGAGTGCTCGGTGGCATCAGCGCGTGGATTTTTCTTACGCTTTTCAGCTGCGGCGGCTCTCAAACGGCGTTAGCAACGATTTTCAGCTCTCTCTTCTCTAAAGTAGAACTAGAGGCCCTGGAACTCACAGGGGCCTCACCTGCAGATAGAAATCCTCGCTGGGAGGAATCAGGAGACTGGTGGGAGAGTCAGATGTGCCTGAGACTCCAGCAGGAGTCTAGCTCTCTTCTAGCCCTTGGGTGATTGCTTAGCAAAAATAAAAGTCTCTCAAAAGTCCTTTTCCCTCTTCTTCCAAGTCCAAGGGGAATTACTGCAGGCCAATCCAAGAAACAGCACACAAGCACAAGGACAGTCCTCTCCTGCAGATTCCTTCAGTAACACGGACAGAGGTTCCTCTTTGCATCCAGAAGCAATACAAATTGTAGGGGTTTGGGCACAGATATTTATACCCCAAAATTCTTTGTTCTCAAAAGTCACTAGTCACGGAACCCAGCCAAAACCAGTTCTGCTCAGGCCTGGAGCACTTTGTTTACCAGGGTGCATCCTTCCTTTCAGAAAGAGGGGGTCTGCCATCAGACGCACAGTAGGGGGTGGCACCAGCATTCACCTTGCCAGGCGCAGCCCTATTCAGGTTAAGGAGCTACCCCTCCCCAGTACTCAAAGCAGATCTCTCTATTCAACCCAAGTCTGACTCAGCCTGCCTTGCCCCTCTAAACCCAGACAGTCAATACACATAACAGCAGAGCACACTGGAAGGCTTAGGCAAGAAAATACCCACTTTCTAAAAGTGGTATTTTCAAACACAGAATGTTAAAACCAACTTCACTAAAAGATGCATTTTATCATTCTGAGTTCAGGCATACTAAACTCGAATTTCTACCATGTTCCCTGAGTCAGTTAGGACTATAAGATGTAATAGTCAATCTGCCCATTCTAGCCTATAGAGAGCAGGTAGCCTTGTAGTAGTGAAAAATAAAATGGGGTGTAATTCACCACCAGGACATGGTACACATATCAAGCCATGTCCTACCTTGCACACACAATGCACCTACCATAGGGGTGACTGACATGATGCCAAGGGAAGGTTCAGGGTCTGGGAAGTGTGGGCACTTCACAGCCAAGATGGCAGTTCTGGACTGCACGCAGACACTGCAGTGACAGGTCTGAGGTACAGTTTACAAGCTGCTTCTGTGGGTGGCGCAAACCAGCGCTGCAGGCCCACCAGCAGCATTTGGGTTACCAGCCCTGGGCACACACAGGCCACACTACTAGGGACTAACAGGTAAACCAAATAAGCCAATTAGGGATATACCAATTCAAAGTCATATTTACACAGGGAGAGCATATGCACTTTAGCACTGATCAGCAGTGGTAAAGTGCCCAGAGCCATAAAACCAACAACAACAGGGCAGAAAAAATACAAGAGGAAGGCAAAAAGTTTAGGGATGACCCTGCAAAAAGGGCCATTTCCAACACAACCCCCTTTCAGCCAAAACGCAGGGTAGACCAATCACTACCCTGATGGGCTTCCCTGCTTTGAGCGATAGAACATGGAACTGACCCGCACTGGCAGGGGCATATTCCAGTCCTACGCCCATTTGAGCCCTGTTGGATCCCTCTGTCCACACTCTCAGGGCCCACCAAGACAACCGAGAGGGAACCCTTCCCTTTACCTGTGGACACCACCTGGGCAGCACTGAACCCTAGCTTGCTCACAGGTGCGTACCAACAGTCAGACATCAAGCCGCCGTGGTCACTGACAGTAGTCAGTGCCGAGACCCAGGCCCTATACTTCTCAGGGCTTCCAAACCTCGGGGGCATCAGAGAACGGGGGCAGTAGCCCCAGGTGCCCCGCACCTTTTGTCTACTCTCCCTCCTGTCAGGTCAAGCACGCCACCCTGACTCTAACCCACCAACCCTGGGTCTGTACCCAGCGGCTGGACCGGAGACTGGGGTGGGCTTTCCCACCCCTGGTCATCCTCCTCACCTGTGGACACCACCTGTGCAGCACCTAACCATAACAGGCTCACATGTGTGTCCCAACAGATAGACCACAAGCCACAGTGGCCACTGAGAGTAGTCAGTGGGGAGACCCAGGTCTGATACTTCTCGGGGTTGTCAAACCTCTGTGGCATCAAAGAGTGGGGTCAGTAACCCCAGGTGCCTGGCACCTTTTGTCCACTCTCCCTCTCATCAGGTCAGGCAAGACACGCTGACACTGACCCACCAGCCCTGGGCCTGTACCCAGCGGCTGGGCTGGAGACCTGGGTGGGCTTTCCCACACCCGGTCCTCCTCTTTGGGGCTCGGTACCCTCCCACCTGCAGCGGCACCCCCTTCTAGAATTGTCGGGGCACCTGTGGCAGGTATCCTGCCCAATTCGCCCACCAGTTCAGGGGTTCTATCCTGCAACTGGCATCCCAGCATAGGGTCTGTACCCTTAGACTGGGCGGAGGTCAGGGGTGAGGCTGCCCTCTCCCAGCCCCCTTTACTGGGGCCCTGCACCCTCCCACCTGGAGAGGTGCCCCCATAACACAAACCGGTAGGGGCACTGTTAGCAGTGTCCCCTTCCTCCAGGTCAAGGGGGACACCCTGAACCTGGCCCTCCAACCCAGGGTCTGTACCCTTAGACTGGGTGGAGGTCAGTGGTGAGGCTGCCCTCTCCCCGCCCCCCCTTACTCGGGCCCTGCACCCTCCCACCTGGAGAGGTGCCCCCATAACACAAACCGGAAGGGGCACTGTTAGCAGTGGTCCCTTCCTCCAGGTCAGGGGGGACACCCTGAACCTGGCCCTCCAACCCAGGGTCTATACCCTTAGGCTGGGCCTGTGAATGGCAACCAAGGACTTCTGGGGGAGTACACCAATTCCCCCAAGGAAAGCACACTCCTCTAGAGTAGTGCAACAGTCTGCCTGGCGCACCAGGACTTCCTGGGGAGCACACAGCCCCCCCTCGAGGGAAACACACCCCTCCACCAGTTCAGGGCCTTGACCCTGCAACCGATCTACCAACCTGGAAAACCCCTCAGGTGGCACCGGGGCCAGAGGCGAGGACTCCCTCCCTCTGCACCCCCTTCCAGCATACTGCACCCTCCCACCTGGACTGGTGCTCTTAAAAAAGGGTCTGGACACTGCTTACAGTTGTCCCTCCCTCCAGGTCAGACAAGACCTGGATCTGACTTCCCAACTCAGGGATCAACCCCTGCAGCTGAACTACTGCCTGGCGAAGCAGGACTTCCTGGGGAGTACAAACACCCTCCCCTAGGGTAACACAGAACTCCTGTGTTGCGTGACAGTCTGCCTGGTGCAGATCTCCCCACCCCTGTCCACCTGACAGTGCACGGAGATCCCTCAGGACAAAAGTCGTGTCACCATGGTAACTCCTCTGGGGCTCAGCCCTCCTGACTGGCCCCTGACCCACTGGTTCTCCCACTGGGGGCTCCTTCCCCCTCTCACCCCTCAAGCTGGACTTCTGCACCCTTCCCCTAGGAGTGGCACTGCCAGACACCAGAACTGATGGAGGCCTGACTACAGGTACTCCCAGCTCACCTAACACGGTGAGTCCCCCCACAATTGACGGTCCATCCGGACAGACTAGACTCCCTACCTGGTGTTCCCTCATGGCACCATCCAATCATGGAGACTGAGGTTGGGGCACTTCGGGACCTATCCCAGTCTCACTCCTGCTCCCATGAGACAGGATGTGAGGCCCTACAACCTCCTCACAACAAGGGGACCTAGCTGCATCACAGCGAACCTCTCTCACCACTCTGGGTTGGAAGACATCTGAACCACTCCTATTAGGGTCACTCCCCAATGCCTCTACAGAGCCTCTGGTACCCACCCAGAGGTCTGCCTCCTGTGCAAGTTCCCTAGGATCAGAGAACTCGCGCTCCAACAGGTGTGGGTTTATCTCTGGAAAACAGGGTCTCCCTAGGAAAGGCATTTGACTCACTTACCTGGGGCTACCTTTTCAGAGTACTGGATCGAAAGGGGGTGGTCAAGCGCCTACTAGCTTCTACAAAGCGATTGTACACAAATCCCACCACCTGAATCTGCTTAGGCTGACTCGTCTCACTCCCTTTGCCAGTGGAACGGGGAACTAGGCAGGGGTGCCCCTTATTCTCCTTGCTATTTGTGATTGCAATGGAACCCTCACCATTCAGCTCGGTAGGGAGGGGCTAACCTGGGGGCACCCCCTGGATGACAGGACCCATGCAGTGTCCCTCTATCCTAATGACCTATTCCTGTACCGCGAAGATGTCCGAGCAGACCTCCCCCCGATTCAAGCCACGCTTTGTGCATTCGTGCAAGCAGCGGGCCTCCAGGTCAACTGCGCTAAGTCGTCAGTGGACCCACTCCATCCTGGCTTGACCCTACTAGAGATACGTCTTAAGGATACTCCACTCAGCTGGTGAGAGACCATGGTCCGATACGTTGGTATATGCCTCTACTACTCCCTGGCCATGCTCTATGACAGTAACCTGCGGGGCACACTGTCCATGTTCAGTTCAGTTCAATTTTTTATTTCGTATAATACATACAAAAGCAAAATAATAATTTTTCATAAATATACAGTTAAAAATGTCCTTATGTATTCTCATAAAACACTTTAAATATTTAAAATTATCAATTATATCACAATCAAGTTATAAACAAAAGTTAAGGTCTTGGGTTCCAACAGAATAATATTCCACACAATGTTATCTAATAACAACTTTAAAGATATAAAAACTAAAATAGCAGCATCCCAATTAGCATATTTTGCACTGTGTGACTCCTGTACCAGAATACAATAATCATCTTGAAAAACAAGGTCAGCTTTTGAGACTCTGTCTGCTGGTTCCGAATTATCCATAAACCGTGCATATATTTTGATAAACTAACAAGAATCACTTCCTGTTTTTAGTGTCCTAAGTGATGGGCCCAGTGGCCTTATGGCTAATAATCTACAAAGTGGGATGATACATTTTCTCCTTGGGACTTTCTAAATCACACAAAAGAATAAAATGTGACTTAGCAATTCAGCGGCACTATCACAGACAGGGCAGATATTATTAGAGTTCTTTGAGTTTGAAAAAAAATATATAATATAGACAATCTACTTGATCACATGTCCCTGCAAGCACCGTTATGAGGCCATGACCACCCGTTAGGTCAAACTAAGGATCCTAGAGCATAAGAGTACAATCAGGTGTAAGAAACAAGTCACTAGGCTCACAAAACACTTGATTTCAAACACAATGCAGATGAATTCAAATGGACCGTTTTGGAACAACCAGTTCATTCCAGCCCACATTACAGATGTGTCAAAGTTTTAATTTTCCAAAGAACAGAGGTGGGTGTTCAAACTCAAGAGCGACAGTAAAGGTCTGAATGTCGAGATATCCTGGACCTTACAAGAGTCTTATATGTAGACCCCTCAGGATACATGACGCCCCAGACCACACTCTTATTTTTGGCTTGGAGGTAGTCCCTATAATTATAGCCTACTTAGGAATACATTACACGTCTGGCACCATGGTTAGTTGATTCACGTGTCCAATAGTCTTATTGACCACGTGTATCAAGAGATCTGACAGGACCTATGACTCTATCTGAGACATATTAATAAACAACTGCTGAGAAGAACTTAACCACTTCGGTGCTCATGACGGAATGGTTCCGTTATGAGCACCAGTGCTCCTGTGCTCATGACGGAACCATTCTCTCATGAGGACAGCGGCACGAAATCCCTCTGCAGTAAAGAGCAGAGGGATTTCCATTTTTTCTTGGGGCCTCGGGAGGTGGGGAAGACCTTCCCCAACCTCTCGAGTCCCTTCCCTGGTTTTCAATGTAATGACGATCGCGCGCATGGCGTGCTGTCGTCATGAGATTGAAAACGAAACTGAAAGTTAGTTTCAGTTTTAGTGTTTCAGTGCTCATGGGGCTATCTCAGCCCCCCGAGCACGAGACACTTCGGAGAGGTATCGTTGGAAAGGGGTGATTCTTCCCTTTCCAATGGTACCCTTCCCTACTGGATACCTGCTTAGTGATTATCCCAGGCGGGTGATCCCCAAGCAGGGATCCACCCACTAGCACCAGGGAGGGGGGAGAGGCCCCTTGAGCAAGGGCCTTTGCTCCCCCCATATTGTTTTGGGCACAACAGTCTTTCTGCCCCCCTGGGAGGCAGAAAGGCCACTAGAAACCAGGGATATTTTTTTGCAATCGAAATTGGGATGGGGCTGCCAAAAAAGGGCATGGCAATGCCGCCACCTGCCCCATAGAAATGACAGTCTTTCTGCCCCCCCTAGGGGGCAGATGGGGGCAGTAGCCCCCAATATGCCCTCCGGGGGGGGGGGCAGAAAGCTGATTAGAAACCAGGGATTTTTTTAAAAATGACGTTGGGGTGGGGGCTGCCCAAAATGGCCATGACAATGCCCCCAACCCCAGTGAAATTCCAGTGTTTCTGCCCCCCCCCCCCCCCCCCAGATGGGGACAGTAGCCCCCAATCTGCCCCGGGGGGACAATAAGCCCATTAGAAACCAGGGATTTTTTAAATTGATGGAGGGGGTGGGGGCTGCCCAAGTTGGGCAGGCCAATGCCCCCCCCCAAAAAAAAACTGCAACAGTCTTTCTGCTCCCCCCAGTGGCAGATGGGGGCAATAGCCCACTAGGTACCATGGATTTTGTTTTGTTTTTATAATGTAGGGATGGGGGCTGCCCAGAATGGGCATGATAATGCCCAGACTCCAAAAACAATTAACAAAGTCTTTCCTGCACAAGTGAGGTATCATTTTACTTGGGAGACTAAGGAGAACACTGTGGGGTAGGACATTTGTGCTGGAATAGTGATTTCACCCAATAATATGTGGAAAATGTGGTTCTATCCGCTAAATTTGAGGTTTGCAGGGCATTCTGGGTAGAAAAACATTGGGGGTTCCACGCAAGCCATACGTCGCTGGACTCCCCCGGGTGTCTAGTTTTCAGAAATGTGTGGGTTTGGTAGTTTTCCAAGATGGACACCGAGCTCGGGGCCAAAAACCCAGGTGACCCCTCTAGGTCATTTTGATGTCTCCTCAATACATTTTGGGCCCTTGCCTGTCGTGGGTACTTGACCCACCCACACAAGTGAGGTATCATTTTTATCAGGAGAAATGGGAGAACGCTGAGTAGTAGGAAATTTGTGGATCCACGTGGATTCCAGAACTTACCCACACAAACATTTGTGGTTTGCAGGGCATTCTGGGTAGGAAAACGTTGGGGATCCAAGCAAGCCATACCTCACTGGACTCCCCCATGTGTCTAGTTTTCAGAAATGTGTTAGTTTGGTAGTTTTTAAAGATGTCCACCGAGGCTGGGACCAAAAACCCAAGTGACCCACCTTGCAAAACTAGGTTGTTTTGTGATAGGTCATTTTGATGTCTCCTCAATATGTTTTGTGCCCTTGCCTGTCGTGGGTACTTGACCCACCCATGTGAGTGAGATATCATTTTTATCAGGAGACCTGGGGGAGAATGCTGGGTGGCAGGAAATTTGCGGATCCACGTGAATTCCAGAACTTTCCCACACAGAAATTTGAGAAAATTACATTTTTTCAGCTAAATTTGACATTTGCAGGGCATTCTGGGTAGGAAAACTTTGGGGGATCCATGCAAGCCATACCTTCCTGGACTCCACCGGGTGTCTAGTTTTCAGAAATGTGTGGGTTTGGTAGGTTACCCAAGATGGCCGCCGAGCCCGGGGTCAAAAACCCAGGTTACCCCACCTGCAAAACCAGGTTGTTTTGTGATAGGTCATTTTGATGTCTCTCAATACGTTTTGGGCCCTTGCCTGTCACGACTATTTGACCCACCCATGCGAGTGAGGTACAATTTTCATCAGGAGACCTGGGGAAATGCTAGGTGGAATCACTGTGCCGGCACAAAACCTACCCCACAGCGTTCCTATCAGTCTCCCGAGTAAAATGATACCTCAGTTGTGTGGGTGGGGCAAAGGCCTCTGACTGGAAAGAGCTCAAAACATAGGGAATAGGGTATATAACCGAGAATTCTAAGCGCTACATTTAAAAAAAAGACTTTTTTTTGCCAAATCTGCATTGGACACCCACACAAGTGAGGTATCATTTTACTCGCTACACTAAGGAGAATGCTGTGGGGTAGGATATTTGTCCCTCCACGGTGATTCCACGTGAAAATATGTGGAAAATTTGTTTTTTTCAGCTAAATTTGAGGTTTGCAGGGGATTCTGGGTAGGGAAACGTTGGGGGATCCACGCAAGCCATACCTCATTGGACTCCCCAGGGTGTCTAGTTTTCAGAAATGTGTGGGTTTGATAGGTTTCCCTAGAGTGCGGTGAGACCAGGGCCAAAACCTCAGGTACTCCCCCCAAAACCAGGTAGTTTTGTTATAGGTAATTTTGAGGTCTCCACAGTACGATTTGGGCCATTTCCTGTTGCAGCCACTATGCCTACCCACACAAGTGAGGTACCATTTTTATCGGGAGACCCGGGGGAAGGATGGGTGGTAGGAAATTTGTGTCAGTCCGGTGATCCTACAACTTTCCCACACCGAAATGTGAAAAAAAATAGATTTTGCTGGGGATTCTGTGTAGGGAAATGTTGGGGGACCCACACAAGCCATACCTTGCTGGCGCCGCAGGTATTTAGTTTTCAGAAATGTGTGTGTTTGGCAGGTTTCCCTTGGTGGCCGCCGCTCCCGGGGCCAAAAACTCATGGTATCCCCCTTGCAAAACCAGGTTGTTTTGTGAAAGGTAATTTTGATCTTGCCTCAATACGTTTTGGGCCCTTGCCAGTCGAGGGTACTTGACCCACCCACACAAGTGAGGTACCATTTTTCTCAGAAGGCTTCGGGGAATGGTGGCTCGGTTGAATTTTGTGGATCCACACAGATTCCAGAACTTACCACTACAGAAATATGAGGAAAATGTGGTTTTTCTTTACAAATCTTGAGGTTTGCAAGGGATTCTGGGTAACAGAACCTGGGGAGAGCCAGACAAGTCACCCCACCCTGGGTTCCCCTGGGTGTCTAGTTTTAAAAAATGTATAGGTTTGCTGGGTTTCCATAGGTGCCGGCAGAGCTAGGGTTTAAATCTGCAGCTCAGCACTTTGCAAAAAAAGGGTCAGTTTTCACTGTCAAAAATGTGTTATGTCCACATTGTGTTTTGGGCCGTTTCCTGTCGTGGGCACTAGGCCTTCCCACACAAGTGAGGTACCATTTTTCTCTGAAGACTTTGGGGAATACGGGGTGTGTGGAATTGTGTGGATCCACGCAGATTCCAGAACTTTCCACCATAGAAATGTGAGGAAAATGTGTTCTTTTGACAATTTGAGGTTTGCAAAGGATTCTGGGTAACAGAACCTAGTGAGAGCCATCCTAGATTCCCCTGGGTGTCTAATTTTAAAAAATGTATAGGTTTGCTAGGTTTCCCTAGGTGCTGGCAGAGCTAAAGTTCAAAATCTACAGCTAGGCACTTTGCAAAATAGTGTCAGTTTTCACTGTAAAATGTGGTGTGTCCACATTGCGTTTTGGGCCGTTGCCTGTCACGGCTCGCTAATGTTCCAAGGGACACTGAACTCCCTGAGGCCTCCCCACTGGAGGACCGAGTGCTGGATGGTATTCTGCCGACCAAAACCATCTCATTGAGTTATAAAAAATTGATTAACCACATGAATGACCCCCTGGTGATCCTCAGGGAAAAGTGGGGCGCAGATGGCATAGTTTTAGATGATGAAGACTGGAGGGAGGCGGTTTCCCCCCCGAAATTAGTAGCCATCCAAATGCCACTCAGACTGGTGCAGCTGAAGATCCTACACAGAACATACATTACAGGTCCACGATTGGTACATATGGGTCTGGCGGACAGCTGAGACTGCAGGAGGGGATGTGGGGAGATTGGAACGTTCATGCATGTTTTGTGGCATTGTGCAGTAATACAGGAATACTGGGTCAAGGTTCACGAGAAAATCAGAGAGTTAATGGGGGTGGAGCTGGCGGTAGAGACCCGGCGTTGTATATTGAATGTCTGGGAGCCAACTGACCTGAACTCACACGGGAAGCAATGGGTGACTTTGGCATGTATGGTCGCCAAGCGTAACATAGCACAGATGTGGCGGGCCAGTCAGGTACCACAGATTGGGAAATGGGTGGAAGATCTTGATTGGTGCATGTTCAGGGAAAGATCGGTATACGTTGCGAGAGGCCGGCCCCGGAAATGGGGGAAGATCTGGGGCGCTTGGAATGAATACAGAGGGACTATATGTACTCCCCCGAATGTTGGTGAAGATATAGTAGCGTTGGATTCCCAGTGACCCTTACTATCATCCTAAAGTATTCTGGCACATGGAAATGTACAATTGATTACTGTGAAAAGAGATGTACTTCACCTGATGCTTTTTCTTTTTTGTTTACGTTAATAAAAAGATTTTTTTTTTTTAAATGTATAGGTTTGTTAGGTTTCCCTAGGTGCCGGCAGAGCTAGTGTTCAAATTCTACAGCTAGGCATTTTACAAAAAATGGGTCAGTTTTCACACTAAAAATAAAGTGGGTCTACTTTGTGTTTTGAGCCATTTCCTGTCGCGGGCACTAGGCCTAATCACACAAGTGAGGTACCATTGTTATTGGGAGACTTAGGGTAACACAGAATTGTAGAGCAACTGTTATTACCTATTGACTTTCGATGCATTTCTGTTTTCCAAATGAAAGGCAATGTGTAAAAAAGAAGTCATTTTGAAAAATGAACTATAATTCTCATGCTAGTAGGAGTACTCACAATTTCGGAAATGTGCAAATATCTACTGTTTCTAAACTCTATATTTTATTCCAATTTAATAAATACATAGGTGTCTTTCATACCGATTTTTCCATGTATATATTTTCCCTAATTAATTGCTATACAACGGGTACATAATAAAAAAACATTGCAAGACGCTGCTCAGTTATTGGCTCTGGGTTCTTCGGGTTCTTGGTGAACCTACAAGTCCTATATATCCCCACAACAAGAAAGGTCCAGTGGATGTAACAGTATATATTTCTTTCAAACGGCTGTCATAATTAGAAGTTACAGGTGAAAACGTGACACAAATGGCTGTTTTTTTCAACTAATTTTCAATTTTTCCTATATTCAACTGTTAGTTTCTATAAAGAAACCTTGAAGGATCTACACAATTGACCCCTTGCTGAATTCAGAATTTTGTCTACTTTCTTCAAATGTATAGCTTTCCAGGATCCATTATTGATTTCATACCCTTTTCTACCATTAACTGGAAGGAGGTTGAAAGCAACAAAGATTGCAAAAATAGGCTATGTCCCAGAAAAATCCCAAAACTGTGTAAAAAATGTTGGTTTTCTGACAAAAGTCTGCTTGTGCCTAAAAGCTGGGAAGATGGTGATTTCAGCACCACAACCCCCTTGTTTATACCATTTGCAGGTAAAAAACCAGATGCTTTCATCTGTAGCCCTTTTTTCCTTTTAAAAAACAATTGCTGTATTTTGGCTAATTTCTGGGTCTCCTGCAGGGGAATCCACAAACCCTGGGTACCTTTAGAATTCCCATGATGTTAGAAGAAAAGGACGCAAATTTGGGGTGGATACCTTATGTGGTCAAAAAGTTACAGGGGCCTAAGCCCAAACTACCCCAAATATCCAAAAAAAGGCTTAGCACAGGAGGGGGGAAAGGCCTAGCAGTGAATGGGGTTAATTTCAAGCACTGCTCATTTCAAGTACTGCTTTAGACCTACAAAGAACGTGTAGTTCTGCAGTGCTGCACATAAACAATGTATTCACTTATAGCTTTACATTAACCTTAACACACTGAAAATATTTTAAA
The DNA here is from genome assembly GCF_964261635.1 of Lissotriton helveticus. NCBI lineage: Eukaryota > Metazoa > Chordata > Amphibia > Caudata > Salamandridae > Lissotriton > Lissotriton helveticus. The sequence goes on along the minus strand of NC_136073.1, from coordinate 613,321,270 downwards.
GTGTGGTATTGCCAGAGCATTTTACCCCTGTCATTATCACTTCATAAAGAATTAGAATCAGTATGGACGAATGGTATGTCCCCATGGGTATATTTATCATAGGTTTGCATGAGACATTACACGCTAATCTAGCAATCTATTTATCATCACTTGGTTGATCCAAGGTGAAGGTTGTATATCCAAGTGCGGCATTGTATTGGTTACATTTCTCTTCATGGCGCACCACTATGTTGTGCCCGAGAGCCGATTATCATAAAGTGTTAACCCGGGACTTAATGGGTTACAGCCTATATTTTTTTCATCATGGTGAAAATAAATTCAATATGGGCTAAACAACAATGTGGTCACATCAATGATACTGTGAGAATGACATTGATTTTAACAAGGTTATTTATTTAGCTTCTTTTTTAACATTGAAAGCATGTGTATCAAAACATTATTTTTTTCATTGAGTTTTTCTCCTTTTTTTAAATGTATAAAACTTTTTATATATATATATATATATATATAAATATACACATACAAATAAACAGAACTTCTACAAGAAACTCAAGAGGAAGTACAGGACATTGTTGAGAAAAGAACCCCTGAAAGAGGACACTTACACATACAAAAAAATATACTCATGCATACTCAGACAAGAAGCATCCAGACTCATACATCATTCACACAGGCATATATATCTGGATAAAGGGGAGAGAACAGATTGAAAGGTCTCCACGACCATGTGAGATAACTGTGTTCAGCAGGATCTGAACAATATAGGTCAACGCGCGTTTCGGTGGCATATAAGGGGTAGTATGACCACCTTCCTCAGGACCTTTCCAGATGCCAAAAGAATCACAGAAAACCCAAGGGGTACATATTGTATTAATATGAGTAATTTTTCAATAGAAATGGCCACTGTGCTGCTGTCTTAATGCACTGCAGTATCTTAATATAAGGGGTATTATCTCCTCGTCAGCCCTCCCCATCCCAGTCCTGAGCATAGCTCCTCCCAACAGAAACTCCCAAGCAACTAAAAGCCCATCCCTTCCCTCCAGGCCACACCCACACCCTGGGGCATATAACCCTGTCTCTATGGCCTTGTGGTTAAGGTCTCTGACTCTCACTCCAAAGGATATGTGTTCATATCCTGGTGTTTCGGTTGTTGTGGTTTCTGTGCTATGATTGTAATGAATGTTATATGGCTGTGGTCTGCATGGGCTGGTTCCTGTGGCTGGGCTCCTTCTGGTTCCTTCCGATTGGGGCCTTTTTAGTCATTTCTTTAGTGTTTGTGTCCCTGATGTCCTGTTGGAGTTTGGCGTTCCCTGGTTGGCCCTTATGGATCTTGCATTGCTTGGTCTGGGTTGATTTGATGGGCGCTGGTTTCTCTGTTTTATTCACATCATGGAGACGAGTGGTTTGGGCGTGAGTCATGAAGGAATCTGTGGCTAGAATCATCATTACCAAAGGGAAGTAACTCGAACATCTGATAGAGATTCCTTAACGTAGAATAGATACCCTAGCCATACCCAAAGGGGAGGAGGGTCTGCGAGAGGACCTCTTCAGCCTGGACGAACACAGGGCCCCAATAGGGGATGAGCCACAGGGACAGGGAGAATAGCCCATTCCCCCCCAGGCAGAAGAGAACCTCGTCATCTCTGAAGAACACCGGCCCTAGAGGGGGTGAGTGATGACGACAAAAGAGGTGGCCGAACCCTCATCAAGCAGGAGGAAGCAAGGACAAGGCGAAAGGGGGCCAGTGCACCCCAAGCCCGACGAGGAACCAGGGATCTCCACCAAAAGCCCCAGAAGTACAGGAAATGCAGAAGAGCACCGAGGAAGAAGAGCCACCCACAGAGTTCAAGGAGAAAAGGCAGAAACGTAGGCAAAGCACTCCATCGGGAAACACACCCAGTGAAGAGGGCAGCCAAGCCTATAACAACTTGAAGTCAACAGACAAGACAGAACGGCGCCTCAGCAGGAAAGGCAGACAGGAGAAGAAGAATGTAATCTCACAAGAGTCCCGCAGAACAAGAAGCTGGAGTGCCAGGGCCCACGCCTAGGTCTTCGGCCACAGAACAGAAGAGCAGGCTTGTTCAGCCAGCCGCTGATAAGCGCCACAAAACTAGACGCCCAGACCACGTCGGGCTCAGACAAGGGCAAGGCCAGAAACCATCCCGAACGACCCCAAAAAGGGGACCACTCTGGACAGATTCGAACCATGAAGGAGTACGATCAGCTAGAAGATAAGAGGAGAAACAAGTAGGACGGACCAGGGCGTCAACACAGGAAAGTATCTCGTCAGAAACACTAGACAGAGGACCAGACCAAACGGCAGACAAAGGGCAAAAACACTGCAGCATAACGCCGTAAATGGCCAAGCCACGCCCAAGTGAGGACCAAGGGCCAAGGGACCAGCGTAATACAGCAACACCAGGAAAGGCGAGGAACCCGCAAGGGGGAGTCCACACCCTCCCAGCATAAGACAGGGCTAGTACCCCACATGGGGTAGGACACATCCCAAGCAAACATGGGAACCACTCTTAGGGAAGACAATCCCGCAGCAGAGAACAAAATCATAAACCTGTGGCAGAAACCACAGAAGGCTTAGTAATCAGCCAAAAAGTACTTCCTTATCCAAAAAGGGGCTGAACCAGCAGCCAACAGAAGAGAGGGGCCAACCACAGGACCCCGAGGGCACAGTAACCCTCACAGAAAGTGTAAGAGCCACTCCAAAAAACAAATACCAGGAGCAAAGTGGGATAACGCCTCCCACCGAGACCCGGAGGATCAACAAACCAACCTACAGAGGAGGAGGAGGAGGAGGACGGAGCCCGCAAGAAAATGCTGAATGGCGGAGTCTGCAGGAGAATTAAACAGGAGGACCCCGTCAAAAGACAGGTCAACCAGACGCTCTCTAATATTTTCAGGAAAAACAGCGTCACATAGCAAAGCATGGCGACTGAGAGCCACCAAAGTGGCCATAGCACGGCCACGAAGAATAAACGCGGCCAACTCCCTACCATCCAACATATGGCCTTGCAAATCAGCACGGGCACCCTCATGGGAGACATGAGAAAGAAAAGACTCCACAGAGTCCCACAGGCTGGAAGTAGCTCTGGTCAACACACAAGGTGTTAAGGTCCCGCAAGGCAGCGCTGGAAGAAGCGAAGACATTACGCCCCCATGAATCCAACAACCGGGCCTCCCGAGACGAAGGAAACAACACCACAGGCAAACACGGAAAGGTATTCATCAGAAGAGCTCCCCGAGTAGAAGGGTGGAGAGAAACACAGACCGGGTCATGCGGAGCAGGACAGTGGCGATGCAGTAGCGCCTGAGGCACAGGATCGCCTGTGACAGGGTGCCCCCATAAGAGAATTATGGAGTGACGCTTCAAAAGGGAGGAACAACTCCCAACCACCAGAGCCCTGGTGGAGAACTTCCAAGAGGTTGTCTGTAGGAAAAGGAGTGACAGGTTCACCCATCCTCAGAATACCAGCAGCCGTGGAAATAGCCCGAACGAAGGCAAACACTGTCCTCAGTAGGGCGCAGCGGAGGAGAAAGCAATTCCTTCGTGGGTGAGGGCTGCAGACTGAGCTGCCCAGCACCAAGTCCGGGGGGAGCGGCCAGCCCTGGAACTGAGGAGGATCCACAGATGAATGGGGAACCTGAGGGGCCTTAGGGGAAGGTGGAGAGGCAGGTGGAAAAGCCAGCCTCGAGCCACGGATAGAAGGGTTTGAGGATTTAGGCCGCGGAGACGACGAGAAGCTTTCCCTGGAAGATGCCGGGGAGACGGCAACAATATGGCGCCCTGTCTCCGAGGAGGACTACACCAATAGCTGACAGACCTCTGGAGAAGAAGGGACCTCAGGAGATAATTCAAGAACCCGACGCCGAAGCGGCTCTGTGGAGTCCGCCATCAGCGCCTGATCGTCGTCGACCGGCGCCGGAGTGGGTATCCGTGGCGCTGGGTCGAGTGCTGCCACCACGTGCTCTCCATGAGAATGGGGTGGGGTCGGTGCCGGCTCGGCCTCAGACGGGGCAGCCACCTGCGTCGAGGACCAAGAGGGACTCGGGAAAGTGCCCCAGGTCCCGGCCTCCACCCGCTACTCCACCGGAGCTGGGAACGAATGCTCCAGGCACCAAAACGGCGCCAGCTCGACCTCTGGCAAGGCAGCCGCCTGCCCAGAGGACCGAGGGGGACCCGGAGCCAAGCCTGGAGTCCCGGCAATCTCCTGCAACGCCACAGGGAGCCCTGTAGGGATTTGTGGCGAGGCAGGGATGCCTGGCGCCAAAGAGGGGAGCCCTGAAGTACCACACCTCGACGACACCACCCTCCTACAACCTGAAGCCGGAACCTTCGGCGCCGGAGTTGCCGGCGACTCCGCGGAAGTCCCCGCACAAGGTAGGGGATCCGTGGATGTCTCAGGAGGTGGAGGAAGGGCCAAAGAAGCCTGCAGAGCAGCAGTGTAGGCTGTCATTTGAGCCCTAGTTGCCTCTGCGCCGGAGACTGGCGGGCAGGAGGACGACAAGCGGGGCGCATGTCCCGGAGGGAGTTGGCGCCCACCACGGAGGGAGGACAGGGCCTCAGAGACAAACTGAAGGACCTACTAGCCGGAGAGCCACGCCCCAGGGGCGGCGGCGAGAGACGATGTCGCAGGCGAAACCGGCAGCTCCTTGCCTCCGAGGTAGGGGATGGACGCTGGGATGACACTGACCTGGACAGGCGCGCCAACAGTAACTTCATCCGGCGTTCCCGCCGTGATTTAGGCTTGAGGTGCTGGCAGGAGTCGCACCTCTCCAAGTCGGGGTGCTCACCCAGGCACCACATGCAAATCAGGTGAGGGTCCGTCGCCGACATGGGATGTGCACAGGAGGTACAAGTCTTGAAGCCCGAAGGCATTCGCACACTGTTCCACTGAACGCCAAAGCATGAAAAAGAATAGAAGGCCTGAAAACAGGCCAGGGCATAAACCGGATCCGCGTTGCACGCGGAAAAGAGAAAAAAACTGACGTAGGCGCTCCGGGGTGGGACTTATCTATGCTCGCTGACATCACAAACGCGGACGACGTCAGAGCGGAGTCACGTGGTGCCGTCCCCCCGGCACGCAGGGATGCTGTGGAAAAAAGTCCGGATCCATTCTCACACCTGGGGATAATTCTACGTTAAGGAATCTGCAGCTAGTAGTCTCTATCAGATTGGCCATGCAATTCAATGAGTTTAATTTTTTTTTAACTGCCAATAGCTGTATAAGATCTTCATTTTTATCAATATTGGTGGTTTGTTGGCCAAATCCTGTAAGCTTTCTTCTACAACACCCTGTAATCATCTGTGCATCTGACAGTATTGGCAAGTTGCAGTGGAAAAAAAAGTGAACAAGCATTTAAAAGAGGCCTTACTGCACATAAATGCTATATTATGTTTAAAAGTGCTTTTTTGCCTCTTTTTAAATTATGTTGATCTTGTTTTGAGTTATAGACTTTCCAACACCGTCAAACACAGAAAAAAGAGCATCACATATACTGCTACAGTGGAAGCCACGTGCGAAGAAGCTGCAGCAAGAGACAGTGGAGGAAAGCCTTAGTTGAATGCAGTAGGAAAATACTAAAAAAAAAAAATACTCCTTTTTACTATTTTATGCTCTCTGGCTGTATGGGTTACTTTTGTTAGAATAACCGCAATTGTAGCCTTCTTTTCAAAGTTAATTGTCCACCTGCTTCCCCAATATCTTTTAACCAGTGGATTACTGCATTCTTGAATACTACAGCACCAATAAAAAACACAAAAAACGGAGAATTAAGCCCTCGGAATCTAGGATTCAGAAGCAAACCTGCCACAGATTTGAAAGAAAATAGGGACTTCACTATGACTCCATTGAAAGGGAATACGACTAACAGTCTTTAGCAACTTACATTAACCTTCGAAGAAAAAACCCACTTGTACACGAACGCCATTGAAGCATCAAAAATTCATATAACGATCTATTTGCTAGGGTTATAAAATCCACCAAGCCTCCTAAAAATACAAACACAAATGTTAGTCAAGCTTTCTATGACTCCCTTGCAACTTTCTTTCAGGACAAGATCAGGGCCGACTATAGCAATTTCTCAAGCAACCACCTCCCTGGGCAACCTCTGTCAGGTTGTGCCCCACAAACCCCTTACCAGTGAATACTTCGGACCTGGTAGGAGTCCCAAGTGATTCCCCCACTCTACTATCTTTTTCCCCTCTCACTGTAGTTTAAGTTATGAACCTGATTCACCAAGGTCGGGCTCCGCCCTTGATCCTTGCCCTCCCAAGGTATTTTATCTAGTACCAGATACCACTGTGACACATCTCTTGGGCATTTTCACCCAAATGTTCAATACAGGCAGTGTCACTACTAATTGGGAATTAGCATCAGTTCTTCGGCTTCTGAAAAAGTCACACTTGGATCACACAAACCCAAACAACCATAGGCCCATCTCCAGACTGCCCTTTTCTGCTAAAACGGTGGAGAAGGCTATAAATATGGAAATTACAGCCTTTGAGACTCATGGACATCTCAACCACACTCAGTTTGGGTTCGGAGGTGTAGGAACTGGGGTCACCAGTTCCCCGGGGGTAGCCTGGCACGAGCAGGTAGGCACCCGAAAGCTTAGGTGTTAAGTGACTACACAGCACACGCACGCAATGACTGAGTCCACACCAGTGATTTTGATTTAAAAAAAACACTTTTATGTAAGATCAAGGTTCAGGGTAATCAAAAATTGCAGTTTCAATTACTCATCAAAGCATTTCATCAGAGGGGAGTAAAGGGAGCAGTTCAATATCCAATTTAACACATCGCAGGAACATTTCATTAAAGGATTAGCATCTCGTTACTTCACAGTAAACCAGGGTAAACATTTCATTAGACATTAAATATCAAGGCACCCCGCGAAGGTGAGCCTCGCATTAAGCATGGACAACCAACTCATCAGGCAAGGATGAGCATATCATGTAGTAAGAGTCTACGCCTCATCAGGCCAGTAACCTGTTCAGTAGGCAAATCAATTAACTTCTCACCAAGCAAGGGTGAACATTTCATTAAGCTCCTTAGCAGGAATAAACTGGACATTAGATAGGTGGAACCAGTTAATTTCCCAACAACAAGCCTTCCATAGGAACTCAGGCAGGGGAAGAATGAGCATATATAACCTTGTGCCTCAGGACCAGCAAAGCAATCGCACGGTTTAGCCTTCCTGGGAGTCCTGCCTAAGGCAGATTGGAGCAACCAGTCCCCCAACGGGGGGTTAACTCGTCTCACTTGGACCCCAAAGGTGTCTTTCGGGGCTCTGGCCCAGTCTCAGGGCAATGAATATTAAAGATAGCAATGCCTCAGTAACACCGTCCCTTAGGGCAGCAGGGGAAACATTTCATTATTTAACTAGAGGCCTTCGGGAAACACTGCATTAGGCAGGAGTAGCAGACACTTCCCAGAGTAGGAGTAGAACAGGTCACTGAAAGTAAAACATTTCCTCAATCAGAGGGAACATCTCATTATAAGAGAACAAGCATCTCATTAGGTAAGGCCAACATTTCATTGAATAGGGATGACCATCTCATTATGTAAGCAACCTCTTCCTTATAGAACTGTAGGCACTTCAATCCCCAGGTCCGTAGGTGAGAATCACCATTTCAGTACCTACCCTAAGCAGGCATAAACATCTCATTCAGCAGGAATGACGTTTCAGCACTCAAGAGTAACCCTGTTGGTAGTAGAAGTTAGGACACTGGGGCCGGAAGAACAGTTAGTTCAGCATAGGAAAACAATCCCAATAGCATGGGGAACATATTTCATTAAAGAGATAGGCGTGTCATTACCCAACAATAAACATTTCCCAGCTGCAGGGATCAGCAGGTCATTAGAATAAAACATTTCATTACTCAGAGGTAAGCCTTTCCTTTAACCTGGGTAGCATTTCCTTACTTAGCAGTGAACATTTCACCCTGCCAAGAATGAGCAGGTTATTAAACAAGAGCAAAACATTTCCTGAGGCGGGAGTGAACGGCTCAGTATCTGAAGTAGACCCCTCAGTAATCACCTTGCGCAGGTATAAACACTTCCTCTGACCAGGTGAACCATCTCCCTAATCAAGAAGAACATCCCATTAGGTAAACATGCCCATTTCATTATGGAAGGTGACCATACATAAGGCTTAAATGAGTATTTCATTAATACAAGATAAACACTGCATCAGGCAACAAGGAGTATCGCATTAGGCTTGAACATTCCATTAAAGATGGGGTCACAATTCATTAGGCAGTAATAACCATGGCATCAAGCTGGGGGGGAGTATCTCAACAGGCAGGGGGAAACCATGCATAAGGCTCAAATGAGTAATTAACTTTACCCCAGGCAGGGGTTTAACTTATCTAGCCTCGGGCCTAGAGGGCCCGTAACATTTCCCCCCCAGCAGTACTATCCTTGGGGCCTGCCTAGGGCCAGGGTTGAGCAAACAGGCCCCCAACATGGGGGTAACTTCATTAACTCCGGGCCCCCAGCGTGTCTCTCCGGGCTCTAGCCCAGTTTTCCCTGAGGGGAGGGGCGGTTTCGGGGCCTCCTTTGCACTCCTGTGAGGCCCCGCGTTCACTCCTGTGGCCACCCTCCTCCCCCTCGGGTTACCTTAGGGACTTTGGGCTTCCTTAGCCCCTTGCGGAGGTTCTCGGCCCTTCCGGGGCCCGCACTGGCAGGTGGGGGGCTCAGACTCTCTCTCGGAGCCCTCCCCGACGATGACCGGCTGTTCCCGGGCCTTCTGCAGCCTCCATGGCCCAGGAACCAATCAGGCTGCGGCACAGGAGGGACTAGGCCGCAGCGGCCAATGGTGGTGCGACTCCTGGGGGCGCGGCAGCCGTACCCAATGGCTGCGCGGCGCCGGCGAGGGGGCGTGGCCGGTGACGCGGCCGGCGCTCCCGCCGTCACGTGAGGGGCATCAAGGCTTCAGGGCCTGTCAGGCCTAGGGCGGCCTGACAGGAATTCCGGCGGCCCTCTTCTGACACCGGGGGCCGCCGCAACGTGAGGCTCAGTGGGGGCAGGAGGCTTCCGGGCGGCGCGGCCACCGGGTGATCGCGGCGGCCTCCCCAAGGCTCCGGGGGCTGCCGCAAGGTCGGCACACAATCGGGCCGGGCGCGGCCCAAACAGTTCGACGGCGGCCCTCTTCTGGCACCGGGGGCCCCCGGGGGCAGAGCTCGACGAGGTCGGCTCAGCAGTAGATCGAGCGGCGCTTGAAGGGTGTAGCGCTTTGGACACGTAGGTGACAAGCAGGCTGGCGCGGACAATTTACGGCCCCTCCAGGTACAGGGGGTCACGGGGCACAGCGCTCAGCAGCAGCTCCCAGGGCTTTCAGGTTTAGAGCGCTTCTCACGGGCACAGTGGGGGAAAAGTTAGCGCCTCGTGGAGGCAGCACTCCGGCCCCAAACACAGCGCTAGCTTGCTCACAGCAGTTCTTGGGACCACAGCAGGTCTGGGCAGTGCAGCGCTAGCAGGTCAGGAATAGTGCCCAGGAACTTCGTGGCACTTCAAGGGCAGTTACAGCAGTTCAGATGATGCAGGACAGGCCACACGACAGTGGCAGGATAGCAAAGGGGGTCCAGGACAGGATTAAGGGGCGCAGACGTAATACAGCCCAGTACCTGGTTGATCCTCAGTGGTCCTGGTTAGCGCAGTTAGACTTCTTCTTGGCGCTTGATGGTTCTGGCGCCCTTGTGGATAGTTCCTTGTTTCTTGAAGGGGGGTTGAGTTGAGGGCTGCTGACAGGATTCCTCAGCAGGTCACTGTAGATGGTCCCTGGGTTCCCCTCCCGCCGGGCCAGATCAGTGGGCAAGTTCAGGGTTCCTCACTCTACTTGGAAGGCAGCACCTAAGCCCTGTCACTCCCAGTGGCATAGGCCCCTGACTAGGCCCTACCGCCTAAATCTCCTGCGTGGGTCCCCCAGGTCAGTGATACCCCAACTGACTTGAAAGTTTCCCTCCCTTTCCTTTTATAGGCCCAAGTCAGGTGACCACCCTCTAAGGCGGCAAAACTAGGCTCCGCCCCTATTCTAGAAGGTGCCAGGAGCTTCCCTACTCTGTGTGAAGGCAAGGCAGGCTGGAATGGCAACAATGTTTAGGGGTTCCAGCCAGCTCCTGGCAACTAGAGTGCGCCTTAACAAGACCACGCTGCAGTAGCAGGGGCCTATGGCAGCCATGTTGAAGGTAGAGAGCACCTGCACCTATCATTGATTTTAATATTACACAGGGCATCTCAACCCCACAGGGCCTATACAACTTTATTACGAGGGGGGACATCCAGAATTAGGGGAGCGAAAAGCAAAACAATTCCGGGAAAAGGGCCAAGTCCAACAGGAGGCCATCACAGCACTGAACGTGCTCTGATCACAGCATCGGAGCAGGTTAGACAGCGAGGGACTCTGGAGGAAATGGCGCACTGGTGCTTTTAGACCTCTCAGCAGAGTTCAATACTGTCAATCACAACACGCTATTAGATTGTCTCACCTTGATTGGGATCAAGGGGCGTGCTCTCTTACTCCTGGAATCCTTTCTCACCGATCGGGAACAATTTGTTGCTTTTGCGGATATTAACTCACCAACTTGCACACTCCCTTGTGGCGTTCCCGAGGGCTCTTCGTTGAGCCCCTACTCTTTTTAATATTTATGTTGCCCCACTGGCAAAACTGATTCAATCCTATGGGTTCTCTGTAGTGTCCTATGCCGATGATACCCAAATTGTGATATCGGTGCTCAGTAACTTCACTGATACTGAGACAGGATTCCAGAACGGCCTGCTTCAGATCAGAAACTGGATGGTCACAAATTGTTTAAAGTTTACTTCCAACAAAACGGAGGACCTACTCTTCCGAAAAAATAGCTCCTTTTGGTTGCCAACATGGTGGCCACAGGAACTTAGCTCTCTCTACACCCGTAAGTAAGGTGGAGAGGGAGTAACCTTTGATAGTCAACTATCCTTTGAGGGCCATGTTAATACCATCACCTCTGATTTGTTGTTCATGCTGAAATTCATTAGAAAGATTTTCACCTTTATTCCTCAGTGTCTACAAAAAACAGTAACTTCGCCCCTCGTACTCTCTAAAGGCAGCCTACGGCAATGCCTTGTTCGTAAACATTAGGAAAAAGTGCTTGACTTAAATCCAGATTGTACAAAATGCTGCTGCCCGTTTGCTTCTGGACATCACTAAGCACAAATCTGCCTCTTCTGCGCTTGGGTGACTGCATTGGCTCCCAATCAGACTGCCCATTGATTTTGAGGCTCTGTTCATCGCCTTTAAAGCTCTCCATGGCATTGGCCCGGAGTACCTTAAGCACAGTTTACAGTGGTATACTCCACCTAAGTCTCTGCAGTCTGCTTCAGCACAATCTCGTAGTGCCCTGATACAAAAATACTGTCTGGGGCAGTAGAAGCTTTTTGGTGGGCACTTCCAAATTTTAGCGCTTAAAACCTGGCTTTTTAACAATTAGCTCCATCCCCACTCCCACTGCAGTCTTCTCTTTTTCTCTCGGAGTCAGTGCCCTTGGGTATTCGATGTGCTTTACAGATTCCATTTTCACTTCATTTCATGGACTGGCAGCTGTTGAGGAGAGATACCTACAAAGAATCAGCAGCAATACCCAAGTCAAGAGACTAGAGAGGACTAGGATAAAAAAAACAACAACAAAAAAACGGAAACAAGTATTTTTCAAAGAGCAACTCCGCAAATTAGTCCAGCAGTCTGTGGCACTGAAGAGAGTTACGAAGTGCATGGATGTACTGCTTGTGAAATGGACATAATGTCATCACTCAGAGTGAAGTAAGCCAATAGCTGAAGTGGGCTGACGTACTGCCCCCATGCTATATGCATAGCGGTTGGAAACAAATGGTTAATGACGCAACAAACAAATTAATAAAGAGATTGCTGGAAAACCCTTATAAGTATATAATATAATTCTCGTAAAATCAAAAGGTCTTCGCTAATGCAAGATGTAAAAAGAATTTAGGCATCAACTGCCTAAGTGGCTCATTCTGAGATTCTGAAGTCTCATTAATTCTATAACGCGACAGGGCAGGTCCCTTACATAAGAAGGTATGCCTATGGTAACAGTAGTTTCATAACGCTGCAAATGTGTGGAGATATTTCAATATTGCATGTTAACTAAGATGTCCAGATGGAGAACTGCTTTTCAAACCAGAAATGCCACACCATGTCCTAAAAGGGAGATTCTTTTTCCCCTGTTCAAAAGGAAACTCACTATTAGTCACACGACTTAAGCACTGCCATTATCAACAAGGTAGACGTCACAGTTGCGGCAACTCGTTGATTATGGGCCAGCTTGGCTAACAACTTGCTTGTGCCCAAATTTCACTTTCCATAATACCTTAATTAAAAAGCAGGTCTTCAAGTTCTTCCCCAAGTTGGGCATCCACTGCCGAATTGACATGTTTACAGCTAATGAACGATTTAAACTCAGCAGTGAATATAACCCGCTTGATAATTTGCTGAATCAACATGTTTACAGCTACTGAAAAATGTAAACTTAGCAGTGAATCTAACCCGCTTGATAATTTTCTGAATCAACATGTTTACAGCTACTGAAAAATGTAAACTTAGCAGTGAATCTAACCCGCTTGATAATTTGCTGTATCAACATGTTTACAGCTACTGAAAAATTTAAACTTAGCAGTGAATAAAACCCGCTTGATAATTTTCTGAATCAACATGTTTACAGCTACTGAAAAATGTAAACTTAGCAGTGAATATAACCCGCTTGATAATTTGCTGAATCAACATGTTTACAGCTACTGAACATTTTTAACTTAGCAGTGAATATAACCCCCTTGATTATTTTATCTACTGGAGGTCAGTGTAGCACTTAGTTCTTTCCATGATTGCTTAATCAAACACCTTAACATTGCCTGGTTCGTCAACTTCCCCAGTAATGACAGCAACTCCCTGCATGCTGCATTAACTCCATGTAACAGATCTTCTATTTGCCTGGCCTTTCAGATATGCAACAAACTGGCATGCCCCGTATTCACTAAATGTAAATAACGTGCACAAAAGGAATCTGCTGACTAGATTCAGGATGGGTACGAACCAACACGAGCACCAATATTGCCTAGCTATTTCCACACTGGATCAAAAGAATGATCGCTCGAATTACTGAGTCAAAACAGTAACTCTCAGGGATTGTATTTCTCCGGAATTAATCCAATACTTTTTTATTAATTTTGCATCAAAAGAGCCATATAAATGAGCAATTTTTACATTTTACACATACAAACTGTTTGAACTCCACATAACATTAATAAAGACAATTTCTTGCAATCTAACAACTTTCATACAAACACTCATACAAGACAGAACATTAATATATATACACACACAAAATTTCTGGAACTATACAAAGTTATTTACAATTTCCTGATTTTGAAAACATAGCATTGGAAAAAATACGAATGAAATTTTTGATATTTAGTAATCAAATAGAGTATTCCTAATGCTGGGTGGGGGGGTCTACGCGTTTCGATAACCCCTTGGTGTGGGGAAATCTCATCAGGACCAAAAGCCTGTAAATGAAGGACAAAAAACAACAAATCAGCCTGGGTAAAGCCATACCTCTGGCACTACAGTGAGGGGGGGGAGGAGAAACTAATCCTACCTCTTAGGTGCTCGGTTTTCTTTAGATGAAACTGTAATGAAAACAAAGCCTCTGTAAATACTATTCACCAAGGAATTTATGCTCCTTAAGGTAACAGACTCATACGTGAATACTCACATAAATTTACCCATGTTGCAGATTGTCAGGAAGGGTGGAGTTGGAAATCTGTGGAAATAGAGCGTTTTGTCAGAGCATTGCGGGGTTTTGGCGGGCTCTGTGGCTGTTTCTCGAGGGATTATATTTGTTGGAGTCGACTTACTTGATTAGGGCGAGTGTGGCGGCCGGACTTAGGTTCCGGATCTGGTGAGCGTGCTTTGCACTTGAAATCGCTGGAACGGAAAAAGGGGGGAGACTTGCGTCAGGTCTAGATCCTCACCTAATGTTTCTCCCGTTTAAGGCTAATAATGCTTGTATTTACCTTTGAAAATCGCTCGCGCGGAGTTAATCAGGGGTCCACACTGTTCGGCATCCGTCATTCAATGCCGAGGCTCGCACCAACTAATCGGTGTAGTTCCTCTCGCGTCTATTGCTTTAACACACTTCCTGGTTGGTGGAATTCTGGGAGTTGTGGTTTGTGTTACCAGTTGTCATGGAAACTGAATGCTTTTCGTAATCAAACGAAAGCGGATGTAGTTGAATTGGACTTTGTGCAGCCGACCTCCAGGTCTGACACGGAGTCGGCAGACAGTGTTTAGAGCACGTGGTGTTTGCAGTATCACTGGGATCACGTCTCGAGTATTTACAAGCGGTAGATCTCTGAAAATTCATTTAAACCGTTTGTGGCCGTATTAAACTTCACGATTAGCAGGGCTTCCTGGCGTGATAGTTTTTCTTCGATATCACCGCCTCTAGATTCCTTTTCAATCTTGGCAATCACTGTCCATTTTAAATCATCTAGCGAGTGCCCGTGTTTTATCCAATGATTAACCAATGGAGCAGTCGTCACATTCTTTTTAATCCGTGATTTATGTTGTGTGATGCGACACCTTACCTCCTGGCTCGTTTTTCCGATGTACAATTTTTCACACGGACATTTAATGCCATATATTACGTATCTTGACTTGCAATTTGTGAATTTCTCGTGTTTCCAAAATTGCTGTTTGTGTTCGAAAAGGTTCCCTTCTTCCGTGCTTGCACAGCAGATGCACGATCCGCATTTGTGATGGCCTTGAATTGGGGGCAGTCCTAACATCGTACCGAGTGTTAATGTTTTCTTTTTTATGGCTGCTCGGACCAAGTGATTGGCTATACTTTGGTCTTTCTTGAAGGCAAAAAGTGGTTTTTCTTTTAATGCCTCATCGATATTTTCTACCAAGTGCCAATTTTGTAAGATGGTTTTCTTAAACAGGTTGGAATTTTGGCAGAATGTAGATACACAAACAATCCTATTAAGGGTTGGTTTTTCTTTTTTAACTAGAAGCGTGTCTCGGGGGATCCACCAGACTCTCTTCATTGTTCGTTTTAATAATTTTTTCGGGTACCCTCTTCGAGCTAAGTTGTCTGTCAAGTTGTTGGCATGAAACATGTATTCATCTTTAAAATGGCAGTTTCTTTTAATCCGGAGGTACTGGCCAAACGGGAGGTTTTCTTTTAGGTTACGTGGATGATTGCTTTTGAAATGTAAAGCCTTATTTCTGTCTGTCGGTTTCTTGAACAGTGTGGTGACCAAACCTTCATCGGTGGGATACACCTCGACATCGAGAAATAGCATCTTCACTTTAGAGAAACTCATGCTGAATTTAATTTCCTCTGTTCTAGAGTTGAGCCACTCGTGAAATTTCTTTAGGTCTTCTTCGTTTCCTTTCCAAGTAAGGAAAATATCGTTGATATATCGACTCCAGCTGGTAATTTGTTCAGCAAATGGGTTAGAATGGTACACAAATCTCTCTTCATATAATGACATAAAGAGTACGGCCAATTCGGGAGCGAATGGACAACCCATTGCTACTCCGCTTGTCTGGAAGAAGAACTCTCCATTGAAATTGAAGTAATTCTTCTTCAAAGCTAATGAAGCTAGCTGCATTATAAATTCTGTTGGTACTCTGGTGGGTCTGGGTCTTTGATCCAAATAATGCTGAATGGCATCCAGACCATCACTCTGGGGGATCTGGGTATACAGTGAACACACATCCATGGTCACTAAGATATCTTGGTTCTGCTCAAAAGGGATTGTGGGGAGTTTATTGATAAAATCAGTTGTGTCACGGAGAAATGATTTTACTTCGGTCATAAAAGGTTTCAAAAAATGGTCGACATACTTCGACGCTGATTCGAATAGTGACTCACAGCCGGAAATAATTGGTCTTCCGGGTGGGGCGTTTATGTCCTTATGGATTTTGGGTAGGACATAGAACAGGGGTATTCGTGGGCTATTACATTTCAGCCCACGAATACCCCTGTTCTATGTCCTACCCAAAATCCATAAGGACATAAACGCCCCACCCGGAAGACCAATTATTTCCGGCTGTGAGTCACTATTCGAATCAGTGTCGAAGTATGTCGACCATTTTTTGAAACCTTTTATGACCGAAGTAAAATCATTTCTCCGTGACACAACTGATTTTATCAATAAACTCTCCACAATCCCTTTTGAGCAGAACCAAGATATCTTAGTGACCATGGATGTGTGTTCACTGTATACCCAGATCCCCCAGAGTGATGGTCTGGATGCCATTCAGCATTATTTGGATCAAAGACCCAGACCCACCAGAGTACCAACAGAATTTATAATGCAGCTAGCTTCATTAGCTTTGAAGAAGAATTACTTCAATTTCAATGGAGAGTTCTTCTTCCAGACAAGCGGAGTAGCAATGGGTTGTCCATTCGCTCCCGAATTGGCCGTACTCTTTATGTCATTATATGAAGAGAGATTTGTGTACCATTCTAACCCATTTGCTGAACAAATTACCAGCTGGAGTCGATATATCGACGATATTTTCCTTACTTGGAAAGGAAACGAAGAAGACCTAAAGAAATTTCACGAGTGGCTCAACTCTAGAACAGAGGAAATTAAATTCAGCATGAGTTTCTCTAAAGTGAAGATGCCATTTCTCGATGTCGAGGTGTATCCCACCGATGAAGGTTTGGTCACCACACTGTTCAAGAAACCGACAGACAGAAATAAGGCTTTACATTTCAAAAGCAATCATCCACGTAACCTAAAAGAAAACCTCCCGTTTGGCCAGTACCTCCGGATTAAAAGAAACTGCCATTTTAAAGATGAATACATGTTTCATGCCAACAACTTGACAGACAACTTAGCTCGAAGAGGGTACCCGAAAAAATTATTAAAACGAACAATGAAGAGAGTCTGGTGGATCCCCCGAGACACGCTTCTAGTTAAAAAAGAAAAACCAACCCTTAATAGGATTGCTTGTGTATCTACATTCTGCCAAAATTCCAACCTGTTTAAGAAAACCATCTTACAAAATTGGCACTTGGTAGAAAATATCGATGAGGCATTAAAAGAAAAACCACTTTTTGCCTTCAAGAAAGACCAAAGTATAGCCAATCACTTGGTCCGAGCAGCCATAAAAAAGAAAACATTAACACTCGGTACGATGTTAGGACTGCCCCCAATTCAAGGCCATCACAAATGCGGATCGTGCATCTGCTGTGCAAGCACGGAAGAAGGGAACCTTTTCGAACACAAACAGCAATTTTGGAAACACGAGAAATTCCCAAATTGCAAGTCAAGATACGTAATATATGGCATTAAATGTCCGTGTGAAAAATTGTACATCGGAAAAACGAGCCAGGAGGTAAGGTGTCGCATCACACAACATAAATCACGGATTAAAAAGAATGTGACGACTGCTCCATTGGTTAATCATTGGATAAAACACGGGCACTCGCTAGATGATTTAAAATGGACAGTGATTGCCAAGATTGAAAAGGAATCTAGAGGCGGTGATATCGAAGAAAAACTATCACGCCAGGAAGCCCTGCTAATCGTGAAGTTTAATACGGCCACAAACGGTTTAAATGAATTTTCAGAGATCTACCGCTTGTAAATACTCGAGACGTGATCCCAGTGATACTGCAAACACCACGTGCTCTAAACACTGTCTGCCGACTCCGTGTCAGACCTGGAGGTCGGCTGCACAAAGTCCAATTCAACTACATCCCGCTTTCGTTTGATTACGAAAAGCATTCAGTTTCCATGACAACTGGTAACACAAACCACAACTCCCAGAATTCCACCAACCAGGAAGTGTGTTAAAGCAATAGACGCGAGAGGAACTACACCGATTAGTTGGTGCGAGCCTCGGCATTGAATGACGGATGCCGAACAGTGTGGACCCCTGATTAACTCAGCGCGAGCGATTTTCAAAGGTAAATACAAGCATTATTAGCCTTAAACGGGAGAAACATTAGGTGAGGATCTAGACCTGACGCAAGTCTCCCCCCTTTTTCCGTTCCAGCGATTTCAAGTGCAAAGCACGCTCACCAGATCCGGAACCTAAGTCCGGCCGCCACACTCGCCCTAATCAAGTAAGTCGACTCCAACAAATATAATCCCTCGAGAAACAGCCACAGAGCCCGCCAAAACCCCGCAATGCTCTGACAAAACGCTCTATTTCCACAGATTTCCAACTCCACCCTTCCTGACAATCTGCAACATGGGTAAATTTATGTGAGTATTCACGTATGAGTCTGTTACCTTAAGGAGCATAAATTCCTTGGTGAATAGTATTTACAGAGGCTTTGTTTTCATTACAGTTTCATCTAAAGAAAACCGAGCACCTAAGAGGTAGGATTAGTTTCTCCTCCCCCCCTCACTGTAGTGCCAGAGGTATGGCTTTCCCCAGGCTGATTTGTTGTTTTTTGTCCTTCATTTACAGGCTTTTGGTCCTGATGAGATTTCCCCACACCAAGGGGTTATCGAAACGCGTAGACCCCCCCACCCAGCATTAGGAATACTCTATTTGATTACTAAATATCAAAAATTTCATTCGTATTTTTTCCAATGCTATGTTTTCAAAATCAGGAAATTGTAAATAACTTTGTATAGTTCCAGAAATTTTGTGTGTGTGTATATATATTAATGTTCTGTCTTGTATGAGTGTTTGTATGAAAGTTGTTAGATTGCAAGAAATTGTCTTTATTAATGTTATGTGGAGTTCAAACAGTTTGTATGTGTAAAATGTAAAAATTGCTCATTTATATGGCTCTTTTGATGCAAAATTAATAAAAAAGTATTGGATTAATTCCGGAGAAATACAATCCCTGAGAGTTACTGTTTTGACTCAGTAATTCGAGCGATCATTCTTTTGATCCAGTGTGGAAATAGCTAGGCAATATTGGTGCTCGTGTTGGTTCGTAGTTATTGATTGTGAGGCTTGTCCTTATTGCCAGTGAGCCCAGACCCTGTCTTGGTAATAGATTCAGGATGGGGTCATTTCTGTGGTTGGTATGCATGCCCTTGGGTCAGTATTCTTCGGAATCTATTACTATCTGCCCTTGTGATGAACAATCAAATCAAACCATTTTACATTTTGGCTTTTTTTGTCAGTTTTATCTTCCATTTACTAGGAAAATGTTAATACTTTCTTTTTCGAAGACACACATTTTCCAAGTGCATAGCGGCTTTGTATTTTCTGCAGCAACTCAATAACCATGTTTGCTTTGCTGTTGAGAGCTTTTTGAAGTGTATTTTGGCAAAGAGAAGAAGCATGCTGTTTTAATTCCATTGCACTTTACCATTTTACTGTATGAATTGCATCTGTATTGCTGCTAAAATGTCCACCCCTGCTGCTAACCCCTTTACAGGATTGATTTATATTATCCATGAACTATTGGTTATTTATTTGCTGCTATTTATGGCTGCTGTTGTCTTTCGCACTATTAGATAATATCTGCTGCTACTTATGAACCCAATCACTTAGCATTATCGCTTTAGCTCAGAGAAAAAATTACAGTAATTGCTTGCTGTTGTACTCTTTTTAAATGGAAAATGAGTTTTGTATTGTTGTGATTTGTATGACTTTATAGGATGTTTTTAATATGGTGTATCTTTTATGACCTTTTTCGGAAGGACGAATAAAGAAAGAATTGAATTGAATGGCATGCTTACTTAGAAAGTCTATACTTGTAAATCAATGTCAAGCTATTTCATTTAAATTACCACAGCAACTTTATTCTGCCACCATGAAGATTCATGCAGTTAATCTAATTGGCCTAGAACAATTTATTACAGGCACTTCCCATACTGATGGGCACCTGTTGGATGTAATCTTCATGGAAAATCAATGTTTCAACCCCACTGGCCTACTCTAGCTTACCTGGTCGAACCATTCAGCCATTCTTATTGATCTGAATCCTCCCAAGGTCTCGGACACAGAGAATACCTCAGTGCATAAATACGAGAGAAGATTCTGGCATACTATTGATGCAACTGAACTTAAGACACTCCTCATTAATAGCGGGCCCCCATTAGCCAACGACGTACAGGCATATGCATCAAAGTAAATTCCGGTCGCAAATGGGCAGATTCTCAGAATCTACCCCTTTGCGATCGGTATTTTTGCATTTGGGATGCATCATCCCAAATGCAAAAATCGCAATTTAAGGAATCTCTAAATTGAGATTCCTTAAATTACGATTGCATTTAAGGAATCCCAAATTGAGATTCCTTAAATGCAATGCATGAATGTCAAAAAAATAGCGAATTCGCTAATAGGAGTAGCAAATTACCATGAAGTTGAACTTCATGGTAATTTGCAAAAACAGCACTTTTGTGCATTTTTCAAAGTTCCATGTTGCCCACACACATGCCCTTAGGGCATGTGTGTGTGCAACATACGTGCAGAGATCAATTTCAGGGGTGCAACAGGGTGTCATTTTGACACCCATGAAATTGCATGAGCAATTTGCGAGTACCTACTGGTACTCGCAAATTGCTCATGCAATCTCCAATTCATTCCTATGGGCCTATTGGCCCATAGGAATGAATGGTACAGCATTCCTTAATTGCGACTAGCAATTAGCGAGTAGCAATTAAGGAATGTTTAGGAATCGCTATTTTAATAGCGATTCCTACATGCATAGGCTTTTGCTATTCCTAAATAGCGATTCCTTAAAAACCGCTATTTAGGAATAGCAAAAGGTTACGTTGATGCATCTGCCAGTGAGTCGGCTACTGTCGACCACCATGCTTGGATCTGCTCAGTGGTAAGCACGCAAACTTCTCTAAGAGAGGGCCAGAATTGTAGAGACAGGCATTCCGAGGCCTGGTTTTCAGAGGATCTCTGGCTTAAAAAACGGTTATGACGTAGGCAGGAACGTCGTGGAGGCGAGACTATGCTAACGTAGAAATTTATAGCAATATGATTGCAAAATATTAAGAAAAAATCGTTACCGCCAAATCCAACTATTTCATAGACAAAATAAACACCACAAGCAAGATAGCCCCAAAGAACTATTCACCACAATACAAAAACTTTCCGAA
This sequence comes from Lissotriton helveticus, assembly GCF_964261635.1. Classification (NCBI taxonomy): domain Eukaryota; kingdom Metazoa; phylum Chordata; class Amphibia; order Caudata; family Salamandridae; genus Lissotriton; species Lissotriton helveticus. The sequence goes on along the minus strand of NC_136073.1, from coordinate 613,300,157 downwards.
CTCCCAGTGAAAAAAAAACTCAGCTATTGACCAATCATTTTGCAATTCTCTAACATCTTTCTTTCAACATAAGGTTCACGATATTGATAATGCATTCTCCTTATACTTAAACAATGGAGCATAGCTAGCTATCTCCAGCAATCTCGATTGCACTTCTGCCACAGGTGGTCTCAGGGATAACAGTCTGTCTCCCTCTCTTGATCCACCACTTACCAATGCAACTCCTTTTAACTATTTTTCTCCCACCACTTTTCATCAGGTGGCTAAACTTCTAAGGGTAGCCAAATGCGGATCACCAGCTGACCTTGGCCCATTAATACTATTGGTGTAGCCCCAGAAGTTATAACACTTCATACGACAGATGTCTTTAATTTAATCTTTCAGACCAGAGTCATTCCAACACAATAGAAAAAGGCCTCCCAATTGACCTCTTTTAAAAAATGCCAATTTGTATATTTCAGACCCTGACAGCTATCGGTCCATTTCACATCCGCCTCTATCCGATAAAATCATCCACAAATATCCTTAACCTAGAACTTACCTAATTTGTCAACTAGCATCAATTGCTCGACGACTCCCAGTACAGCTTTAGCTGCAAGCACAGCACTAAGCTGGCACTTATTATTTTGACGGATGAAATCAGATGTGCACTGGATTGTGGCATTAACTCCACTATGATTCTGTTGGACTTCTCGGCAGCGTTCAACACCTGCTGGTTAGTCACCTTCAGAACCTAGAGGTCGGTGGCTCTGCTCTATCCCTACTCAAATCCTCCCTAAAAGAGCGATAGCAACTAGTAGAAATAGGTAATCTTGTATCCACTCCTTTTCAGCTACCTTGTGGAGTGCCCCGGGGCTCCTCTCTTAGCCATTCTCTTTTTAACTTATACGTCACTCCCCTGGCATAACTCATTTCCTTTGGTTTTGCCATGGTGTCATATGCTGACGACATCCAGATTATGGTTTCAATAACCTGTAACACCCAAGACACTGCATCTAGGTTTTATAACTGCGTGCATCAGATCAGTACATGGATACTGGAGAACTTCTTGAAGCTGAACTCAGGGAAGAATGAGGTTCTGCTTTTTTTCCCAATTTATCCTTTTGGAAACCCAACAGGTGGCACCAAGAACTGGAAAATATGCCATCTCCAGCCTTAAAGGTTAAGAACTTAAGTGTAATTTATTACACAAAATTATCATTCAAATATCACATAAATTCCATCTTCTTAATTAAAAATCTGCACTTTAATTCCCCAGACCCTGCAGAAAACAATGGCCCTCATTGCGTCCAGGCTGGACTACTGCAGCGCTTTCTTTGTCGACCTACAGAAGAGTCTTTTGGCCAGACTTCAGGTTCTTCAGAAAGATGCTGCCCGACTACTATTAAAAATTCCAAAATGGCAGACCAGACGCCCAGCGCTTTTCAACCTGCACTGGCTCTCCATGACGGGGAACTGATTTAAAGCCCTTTATTTCGTCTTCAGGACCCTACATAAGGCCTGCCTCGCTCATCTTAAACGCTTGTTTTCCTGGTACATTCCTCTGAGATCTTTGCTCTTCCTCAACTAACCTGGTCAAAGTCCCAAACCGTCGGCTTGAGAGGTGGGGTGGCAGGAGTTTTGTCTCTGCCACCTCCAAACACTGGAACACCCTGCCCTGTCACCTGAAGGCCGCCTTCGATCTACTAGCTTTTAGGGAAGTACTCAAAACTCGGCTTTTCACTCAGTAAGACGAGTTATTCATGTATACTGTTCACCTCCATCCACTTACTCTCTACTCAGGGCACTTCCTTGTTTAGTGTGGGAAGCGCCTAGACACCTACGGGCATTCGTTTTCGCTATACAAATATCAAATGAAATATAAAATCAAATCCAGTGAATGCCACACTGATAATTAGGCTTTTCGTAAAAGGGCCTTGGTATGTTCAGTTGTGCAAAGTTAGTTACTGTGTTGATGTCATTTTCCCCTGCCAATTACTTGCTTGGGTGCTTGCATACTATCACAAACGGAGCACAGGAGGTCTGTGCAGTGTCATTAAGGAATCTAAAAAACAAGATCACTGGCCGAAGCTTCCTCCCTCTAACAAGGGTGATCCAGGCAAAACTAATCCCATCTACCACCTATGGTAGCGAAGCAATGAGAGGGAGGGGCGCTGATATTGTAGACGCCACTGTAGCAAGAGCACTGCAAATGATCTTTTGCCTGCTGGGATATACATCCCCTGCACAAATGAGGCTATAAGTTGGGCTACCAAGAGAAGAGCTGGCACACAAAGGAACATATATAAAAAGCTGGCACAAAATAAGGAGGGGAGAACCGGAAACGGTAAACGCCCTTCTGTGGAAAGAACTACAAGCCAAAGAGGCCTGCCCCGCAACACTATACTTGGAGGCCGCTCTCAATCAAATGGGTCCACGACAACTATGGGAATATCCAGGGACCCTTGCAAGTTTAAAAAAAGCAGTAAACAACATAGTTAAGAAAGAATCTCTCTTTCAGGATAAAGCCTCCCTGGCAGAGCGTGCACATGGCTGGCTCACCATAAAATCTTACACTAAACCCTCGCCCCAAGCATATCTCCACACTATCTTCTCCTAAAATATGAAAGAGAAGTTCTTGAAATTTCGCTTAGGGCTGCTGCCTTCCGCAAACCACTTGCCTCCAGGGCTACACCCTCCGACACCAGCAATGTGCCAACTCTGCGGGGACGGCGAAGAAAACATAGTACACCTCATCACCGTTTGCAGGGAACTACTACAGGAAAGCCGGACCCTCCTGAGACAGCTTTTCAACTAAAAACATATACGGTCCTGCAGGCAAGCGGTGCTGGCAAGCTTCCTCGGCGACAATTTCCAACTGAGCTGCCGTTTGGTAAAATTCCTTGTAGCCGCGGAAGTCCACCTCAACAAACAGAAAGAAAGTCCACCAAGCAATAGCGTTCCGGATGCAGTGCGGAACCTAGCACTATGATCCTCACCGAGAAGGCCCATGCGTGCATCATTGTCGCAACAAGAAGCACAGCACCAGCAATCTGCGCACTTCCTGCACTTTAAGAGGACAAAGTAATCTGGAGGGAACGAGGGTCTAGCTTGGAAGACGGTCCCCACTGTTAATCACTGGCCCAAAGTCTTAAAGCCAAAGCGACAGCGGCAACAATCTTATAAATAAGTTAGCATGGCTCAGTTGCTACTCCGAAATTCCCGCCTTCTGAACAATTAGGTCTGCGTATCCTTATAATGGTCTTTAAGGAATGTTTCTGTTCTACTGTGTGTCTTTTTGTTTTACAGGTTTTAATCATTTGTTGAACTGAAATGGCGAACAAGTTAGCTCAAGGCCATGCGGTGGGCCAACCCCTGATGCCCTGCACCTACTCCTAATGCTGCTCTTGCACTAAGCACTTTTCCTGGTATACCTGCACGCTGTTACCGGCTGCCCTAACAAGACAGTTGCTAAGCATACGATTAACCTCATGGGTGCTGCTGACGAGCTGAGCTCGTCACAGCCGTTGGAATGTTCGCACGCGGGGCTAATTTCCCCGCTGTGCTGAACGTTCTAAAAACGGGAGTGGCCATGATGAGCTAATCTCGTCATGAGGGCAGCTCCACTGCGCATCATGACGAGCTGAGCTCGTCACCAGCACGGTGGCGCTGCACGCGGCCCCCCTCCCCCCGCTCAGCGGTGGGGAAAACACCCCGCAGCGAAGGGGTTAAGAGGCTGATTGGCTAGGGCATGCTACTAATCACAGGCCTGCAATAGCTGCCAGCCATTACCTTTAACTTATGTTTGGCTAAATTTGCCACAAACTTTAGCTTTGACAAATATTTGCACACTAAGCACACCATGCCCTTTCCGGTAATTACCAAGTACGAATTCTAATTATTTCCTGGCTCTATTGATTATAGATCCTGAGGCAATTCTGTGCATACAGACCCTGCTACTTGTTCCTAAGGTCAGCAACATAATTACAGGCGCTTTGAGTGACAAAACTCTCCGCCTATTGTTTTCCCGGCTGCCCTGCCCTGGCCTCAAGTCACCCGCACACATGGCACTTTACTTTCTTGCTCTCCGCAGGCCTAAGATACCCTGCTGCGACTGTTGCACTCACAAAAGGGGACCGGGTCAGCAAGTAGGCTAATTTTCCGCACATAAATTACTATTTCTTTTATTCTTGATCTGCCACAATAGTAATGTGGATCATGATATGTATTTTTATTGTGAAACTGTGTAAATTGACGGATGCTTGTTAAGGTTTTAATTAGCTGTACAATAAAAAAAGATGTACTTACTTACTGTGCTGCTTGCATCAATGTTGATGGAGACTTTACACTGTAATGGCATGTTTTACTAAGACAGCACATAGGTACAAGAATTGTTTGAAGGCTCTCACATTTTAGAGTGCTCTAGGGTGGCGTATAGGGACTGCTCCTTTACACTATGCAAATCCAAGAACATTTTACATGATTTCTGATTTTTTCTGTATAAAGTTGCGGAGCTATATTTTTTCTTCCTTCATCCTTTATTTGATGGTAGTTATTCTCATGCCACATGGCATGTTACTGAATTTGTGGTTCTATGAGTGACATTCAATTTGATGTTAACACAACATTTAAACTACTGTCATGATCTGCTGACTGTCCTCACCTGTGTAGACAGGAGAGGAGACTCGCTTCTCCGAACTTCCTGGGTGTGCAGGTCTTTCACAGCATAAGAGGTCAGCGATACGTACAGATTCTGGGTACCACTTGGTGTAAGGCTTCAGCCACAAATGTTTAAATGTGTTTTTCTCTTCTCTGTTGCATCTACTTAAACCCTGATGTGAGTGTGTCTGTACAAAGATCGCTTAGAGAAGAACAGACTAAGAGCTAATTGAGTGAGAGAATTCCTCCAGCGACCCGTTTCTAAACTGTGGGATGGCCAGTTAATCAAATATCCAATTCCAAACTGCTTTAAAATACACAGAAAAAGGAAGATACCAGATTTTTTTTAATGAAATTGCACGCTCTATGTTTAGAAATACAACTGCATAAACTTCATTTCAACTCCCTTGAAACATATATTCACAAAGGAAATAAGAACCTTAGCAGAAATATTCTCGTTTTCCTCATTCTGTTTCATCTTTTAAAACATTGAAGAGTGTTTCTTTACTTTTATCATTTTGGATTCACACACATTCAAAAGTAGCCAATATGAGGGTTTAACAAACGCTGCCAATTGGAGAAAACAGTCACAAAATCTAGCAGTGATGAACGCTGAGATGTTCAAAATCTCGGGCCCGAGACCTTGCAAAGTTGTCTCCCAATTCAGCGTTTTGCTCTCTGCGCTTGGCAGGTAATGCAAGGAGGTGGGGGTGATAACATTCACTGTGAATGTGCCATTCAGATATGTCTCTCATCTGGTTTCGTCAGGAATCCTCCTTCTCTTGGAACCTGTGAAGACAGAAGTAAGACGTATTACATTACATTACATAATAACTTTATTTCGACTTTTCAAGTCATAAAAGTACAGAGGTTAAAATATACAATTTAAATTACATCACTATAATAATTTACAGTTGTAACTGTACATGTTAGATTTAAGTGCAAAAAAGTGCCCATGGTTTTCAGACAGCTTAATGCAGAGTATTTTTTAGATCTCAGTTATTTAAAAAAATAAATTAGTATAAAAACATTAAGAAAATTCTTGCACGTAATGTTAAGAATATCAAAAACACTCCAGGAACAGTAGTAAGTAAAAGAATCATGATGTTAAACATCGATTTCTAAAAGACGCCCTCGTTTAATCCATATTGCCTGAAGGAATTTGGAGATTGTAATAACAAATAGTGGATCCATTACAGATTTTAAATTTCTAAGTGTGGCAGAGTACTCCCTAATACCGAGGTTCCTGCATAATTGTATAATCCATTTTTTCCTGGCCTGCTTATAGGCCGGGCAGAAAAAGACTACCTGAGCTTCGGTTTCATCCCTCACATGGCAACCAGGGCAAAGGTAGCAGGACCCCTCAGTCTACTTGTTAGTTATTGCAAATAATGGAAGAGTGCCATATCTGAATTGGAGGAAGAGCCTCCTTGTCAACGGTGGATGTATTACGTCCAAAGCCTGTTCAAAGCAGTAGGAAGATTTATGGTTCAAGAACACCCAGGTCAAGCTTGTAGTGATACACAATTGGCTTACAAGCCGCAGATTGTAGTCTTTCAATTGTTTGGATCGGGTTTTCTTCGGGGTAATTACACATGCTTCCTCAGGGGTTACCCAGAGATCCTCTCTACCAATTGCCTTAAAGGAATCTCTTACAAAAGACAATCATGGTATTTTACCCACCGCTCCTGGCAACTGTAGAAACGACCTGAGCTCCTCCCTGTAGTGGCCTAACTCCGATGTACTCCAAAGCCGGCGCCAGTACAGCAGAGGTACGACGTATTGCTAATAAAGCACTTGCAGTAAAGCTTGGTATTTTTATTCCTATTTTCAAACCACGCTACAAGTTATGAGCGGCGAGCTTCACAGTGCAGCAGGGGTAGTTTCTGCTTTAGGGCTGTGGGGCTGCGCCACTCTGAAATCCCTACATCTGTTCTGAAACAATTATTAAATGCATCCATCTCAGATCGTGTGTCTAAATAAATCTATGCATTTAAGTTTTGGCTGCCTATCCCGCCTCATTCTGAACACGGAGCCCGAAGTCAGGAGGAAATCACATTTTTGTAAAGTGGCATACAAAGCAGAGCTTGCCTTTCTAATGCCCTTCAGTGTCAAGGGAGTCTGCTGATATCCACTGTTGACGCTTCCCTGCATGAGGCTAGTCATAGGTTGTATGTCAATACAACGCGGGCTTTTACCCCGCATGCCATTACAACGCGGGGATTACAACGAAAGTCGTTCCAACGACTTTCGCTGGAGGGCGCTGGATAGTGGAAAAGTTTAATTTTCTATTCCAAATCCAGCCCACGTTGACAGTAGAGAAGGTGTTGGATAGAAAATTAAACTATTCCCTATCCAACAGCGCCCTCCAGCGAAAGTCGTTGGAACGACTTTCGTTGTAATCCCCGCGTTGTAATGGCAGTGCGGTGTAATCCCCGCGTTGTTATGGCTGTTCCCCCAGACATCATTACCGGCATAGGTGTCATCCTTTAACATTCATTACAGGATCCGATGCGAGCGCAATAAGTGAGATATGGCACCTTGTCCCTTGTGAAGGTAAGTGTTAATGCTAAACTTGTACTAGGTATATGGTGCTGACGCCTGGCCACGCTGACCTACGACCACTGAGACACCTCAGGACGTGGCTGTAGGTCGGCGGCTCCTTTAGAAGTGGAACTGCTGTATTTGTATCCTGCAAAGTGGTTTCAAAAGGTGCACAGGGCCTTTGCTCCCTGTTGAAGTTGATCCAAATATCCTCAGCTTTTGAGGTTGTCCAGCGCAAATGGAGAAATATGTGCGCCTAATATCCTGATTTGTCGAATATCAGAAAAATTCAAAAACCACTAAATGCTAGAAATATGCATGTCTAGAATATGGTGCACATATTTGGTACTTATTGAGGTTTGATTTATTTAGATTCATTGGTGCAATGGTTCTAGATTGTTTTATCCCCATTCTGGAAAGGTTTTGATTTTAAAGACAGATGATGTAGCATGCTGTATGTTTGCGGTTGAGTAGTTCTGAGGATCGGCCTCTGTCAAATGACATTAAAGACAGAAGCTGAACCGGGTCTTTGTCGGGCCCTATATTCATGTCCTAACATTAATGCCAACAACACAGATTGATTGCCGAACAATGAACGTTAAAAACTATAAGGTAATGCACTTCAGCGATTTAGTACATGATTCTATTTCACATGCTTTACTTAGACTTGCGTTTCCTAAGAGTGTTAGCAATTTCCATCATGTTCTGTTTCTGTGCTTTTTCCGTGAATTGTATTATTCTTGTATAGTGCTTTCTTTGAACTAAGGCGCACCAGGTGTTTTTGACGGGATGCAGTTGCATAGCTGCCAAGGTTTCAGATTGCTATGTGTGACATTTTCATATTTTCAGCGGAATTATGAGTGACATTTCAACGACTATGAGTGACACTTTCCCACTAGCAAAATCAAGCACCGAAGGCAAGGGATTTTTTAAAATCAGAAATAACACCCGTTCCAGCAATGAGAATCTCTAAGATCTAAAAAGGGCTGCAAAGCTCCAGATCCCCTTGTAACCTGATTGTACTACAGACAGTGACTCACTGTGCAATGGAGACGTCTCAAACTGTAATGTTAGGCTGAATGACATGCTCCTACATGTAAATTAAATTAGGAAGCCATGGTGAATAAGATTATATAGCTGCCAAGTTTTCACTTTGCTTATGTGTGGCATTTCCATAGTTTCAGTGTGTACACAGGAGTGACATTCTGTAGCCAAATTTGTGACATTTCGAATTTATCGTGATAGAGACAACCACATGGGATATGTGCTCAGGATCAAAATATGGGTAATTACTATGAATCATTCACTGTGTGGCACCAGAGTTCATGTGACCATGGTATGTGCCTGTGAAGACCACTGCACATTTCTATTACACACATTCCAATTGTAACTAAAGAGTGGAGGAAATACCTAATAACAGCAAAGAACCAAATCGCAACACACATTATTAAACAATGGTCTCTTTAGTTCTGCATAGATGAAAATAGCGCCATGGTGCCATGACAATGGTTGAAAGTGCTGCACAAAATACCAGCAATAAAAGTGATTTAAAACAATGTGAAAGAATATTCATAGCGTCCAAGTTTCCCACATCCATCTATTCCAATCTAGGGTTTTCCTCGAATTCTGAGGCTTTTATTCCGGTTTTTATAAAGGAGTGATCAAGACTACAAGTCCCAGAATTTAAATAAAATAATAAGACTTGAGCACCACATCACACATGGACCAGGAAAAAACAACTTGGTAGGACTGAATCTTTGGTGTTTACCTGCCCTTTGCTGATTTAGATTTGTTGATTTAAAGGGTGAAAGTGCCTGAAACTCTGATTTTTTGCTTTTGTTTTGTATAGCACAAACTCAGAATTGGTGCACTGTTTGCATGAGCACCATCAGCTACATTACAGATGCCACTTTTTTTCCAGGCCCGTCGAGATTAAATGATTTGCCCAGAATCACGGGATGTTGAGGCGACGCCGAGACTAGAACTATTAACAATTGTTACTAACAGGAACTGTGCCTTGCAGAGCACGAGAAAGAAATGAAGGTCATTGAATTAGATTTACATTAGATGTACGATGGTTCGGAGGCATTCGTAGCAAAGCTTGCTTTGCAATGGTGTTATTAAAAGGAATGCGGGGGGGGGGTTTAAACAGGCGGGCTCTGCTCTCTTAAGTGCAACATTCGTATTTAAGGTATTATCAGTCAACCCAGCCTGTTGTGGTTTAAACCTGGATTAAACTTGTATAAACCAATAGCCGTGGCCATCCTTTGTCAACTACCACTACAGGTCGCTCCTTATTACAAATTTCTTCTTGTGGATGGTGACAGCCACTGCTCCGCGCTGGTGCATATTTTGCTGCTCTTGTTTTCTAAAGTGCAAGCAGTAAAAGGATGACGTGACAAGACTGGACACAGGGAGCATAAGCAGAGGGAAAGAGGGAACCGATTACACAGGGAGCTACTGTGCAATGGACAACAGACACACGGCGAAGGGCCGCACGCTCCCTACAGCAAAGTAAACAAGCGGGACAGAGTCTTCGCACATCTCACTGATTAGGGGCATGATCATTACAGCTGCATATTGAATGAAACTCGCAGGCAGGTCGGCTACTGTTTACCACCACCTATCCTTTTTAAACGAAATTGGCAGTACATTTACAAAGTAGTTCAGATTATGCTCAAAGTGCACTGAAGAGAGTGCAATCAGTAACCAATGTGGCGGAGGCCATAGTCACATTACCAAATTAACATACACATGCGCGGCTGGCTGCAGCACTTACTGTCCAACATGCGAGCCCGGAGCCACGGCAATGAGTTTACCGTGGTGGTGGGCTGGCCGCCTCCTCGGTCGTCCTGTCACTCCCTCGATAATTCACGGTGGGTTGATGGTCTTAATTTAACATGTACAGCAACCATCAGGTGCGAGTAGCGCTGCCCTATATAGGCAGCTTCCCAGTCTCGCAAACACTGCAGCATCGGCGGCAGCACCAGCAGAAGGCGACGTCCTTGTTGCGCGCCTAAAGAACCCTGACCTGGCAGCCGGCGCTGTAAACCGACATGGTCGGTCATGGTTGTCCTTAACCCACGGCACTAATTTCTCACTGCCGGCTCCGAAATTGCAACTGCTGCGGCGGCCATGATTATGATGGCCTACAGCAGAGTGTGGCCCAGGCCGGGCCATCACGTGCAATATAATCAACGGCGCTGCCCCATAATTATTGCGGGCAACTTCCAGAAGAATAAACTCCCCGCTCTCGGAGTCAGCAGGATATGACAGCGGAGCGCTAGCTGGGAACGGACATGACGTATGGGAGGCTGACGCAATGCTACGCTACAGGGCGGCCGCGGGTGATACACTGCTGCAAAGAGGCAGAGCCTGGGACTGGCAGGCGCTTTGCAAGGATTACTGCCTAAAGAAGACCACGGAAGCAGCGCGCCGGCGCAGGCAGACCACAGACAGTGCCTGCAGCCAGCTGCAACACACGTTTGAAGTACACCTGAGACTGCCACTACGCGTGACAATGCATTTCAGTGCGGTGATGCGGAGCACCGTACTGAAATTCGTTAGTGTCACGGTTGATGCGTGATACCACAGGACTGAAGATTTATAAAAAAAAATAAAAAAAAGGGTATATGGTATGACTATATCCTAGAACAGCTATAAGGACATGGTTCCGAAAGCTGCAGACAGGCTCAGCTCATGCTAGAGCCTCATCTCACATAAAACCAAGCACTCTGCCTTCATGATTGTTAAGGCCTGCCATAGGAGTGACTTATAGGTGTATATGTGTCTAGATATAAGGTTAGATACAGGAATACTATATCTAAGCAAGGGGTGATTACACGACCTTGCCCCAGCTGAGTGATCAGCCAGTTGTGTCAGTTTGGATGGCCAGCCAGGGGTGGCAAAAGATATGCTGCAGCCCCTGGTTGGCCTTGGGTGCACCTATGCCCTGGGTACCGATGGTACACTGTACAGGGACTCACAAGAGTGACCCAATTCCCAATTGGTGATGTACCTAAAGTACATGGTGTAAATTTAGAGAGAGAACAGCAGGGCTGTGGGTCTGATTAGCAGGCCCACAGCTACATTAAAGTCGAAAACCAGTGAAGCAAAAAGCAAAAAGTGGGGTGACCATAGGAAAGCAGACCCTACTCTCCTACAGTTGGCATGGGCACTAGTCCCATTGGTATCATCAGTGCTATTCTCATTGTTGGCATCAGCACTAGTCACATTGGTATCATCAGCGCTATTCTCATTGTTGTCATGTACACTAGTCCCATTGGTATCCTCAGCGCTATTCTCATTGTTGTCATGGGCACTAGTTCCATTGGTATCATCAGTGCTATTCTCCTTGTTACCATCAGCACTAGTTCCATTGTTATCATCAGTGCTATTCTCACTGTTCGCATCGGCACTAGTGCCATTGTGATCATCAGTGCTATTCTCATTGTTCGCATTGGCACTAGTCAGTTTCTGTATGTTTTGTACGCTAGTCTCACTGTTATCATGGGCACTAGTCCCATTGTTATCATCCATGCTGTTCTCATTGTTGTCATGGGCACTAGTCCCATGGTTATCAGTGCTATTCTCATTGTTGTCATGGGCACTAGTCCCATTGTTATCATCAGTGCTATTCTCATTGTTCGCATCGGCACTAGTCCCATTGTTATCATCAGTCCTACTCTCAGTGTTGGCATCGGCACTAGTCAGTTTCTGTATGTTTTGTATATATGTATTTTTTTTGTTGTCAAAGTTGTTTTTATTAATAATTTGTAGAACGGAAAACAGAGGAAATATGCGACAGACCCGCACAACTTCCCACGCAGGGGGCTCATATGAAATCAGGCAAGAGAGATGGCAGGAGTCAAAGATAAGCACACAGATCTGGATCGAGGGAGGCCAAAGCTGCAGGAAAGCAAATGAACTGTAGTCCCAGCATGGACGCGGAATCAGAACACTATTGGAGCCACTAACTGGAGTGGGTGTTACTGCAGAGCCAATTAGCAATGAGACAGGCCTAACACCTCACCGGGTTGTCCATCTCTCCGCCTTCTCACTGTAGCGAGTGTCACTAGAAATAAAAAATAAAAAAAGAACTCCCCTACCCACCCCTAATCCCACCCCCATCCCCAGTGGTGGTAGCCTAACCGTACTTACACATTCATCCGAATGGACTCATTCATACTTGGAATAAGCGAAGGGCTCGTATCGTGGGCGGGCAGACCGCAGATGGCAAACCCTTGGAGAGAAAGCGGACTAGGGGGCCCCAGCGGAATGTGACATTTTTGAAATCACCCTGGAAGATATCAGCCATGCGTTCCATACTTAACAACTTCCACAGTCTCGCACGCCATAAGGAAATCGCTGGGGCTTCTTTTTTCTTCCATGCCGCTGCCAGGGTTAATTTGGCCGCCCCTATACACAGCCAGAGTATCTTTTTGTCAGCCTTAGTTTGATGCTCAAGATCCGGGTCCCGAAGGCCCAACAGAACGTGGGACAACGAGTCCGAGACCGGGTTGCCCAGTATTCCCTTGATATGGGACAGAATCTCTTCCCAATAGTGAGGGATGACAGGGCAGTCCCACCAGATGTGGCGGAAGTCTCCCAGCAGGCCGCAGACCCTCCAGCATCTGTTAGAAGAATTCGGGAATATCCTTCGTAACTTCGCAGGATATAAATACCAGTCCACCATCGTTTTAAGATGGGCCTCTCTAAGCTCTACCAAATGGTTGTGTTTCGCTATGTCGTGCCACAGATGGGACCATTCCTCGTCCGAGATGTTGCGACCTAGGAGCTCCTCCCAGAGGCCCATGTAACGTGGTCTAGGATAAATAGTGGTAGAGAGAAGGAGTCCGTAAATGAAAGTATGACCCCCCGCATGGTGGAGGTCTTAAAAGGAAGGCTTCAAAGGGGGTAGGCGGCCTGGTGGCCGCGTCTCTAACCGAGGGCGACAGAGCCCAGTGGAGCAGCTGGGTGTGGCGGAATTGCTCCGATCGCTGGACCGCATAATCACGCATACAGTTGTCAAAAGTGAGTGGGGCGGAGCCATGAAACAAGTGCGTAAGAGCGAGGCAACCCCCTGATCTCCAGGCGTCAAAGGGACCTTCTCGTGTAACCGGAGGAAAGGCCGGATTAAAGTGTATAGGCGTAAAGGGGGATGGGAATGTCGTCCAGTGCTCATCCCCAGAGACCGAGTCCCAGACTTTCAGGGTGGTGCCTGTGGGCGTACTAATGTATGCGTTCCTGGGTCTATCTCCCTTGGGCTTCCACACCAGGTCCCAAATCGTTCTCCTCCGCTACACTTCTGTCCATATGCAGCCAATGTTTCTCGGACATAGGCTGGGTCCACTCCACCAGGACTCGCAGTTGCGCCACCTTATAGTATAGGTGCATGTCGGGGAGACCCACCCCTCCTTCCTTCCTCGGGCGCCGGAGGGTGGCAAATGAGAATCGTGCACGACCACCCTGCCAGATGAAACGGAGCATCAATGATTTAATGCGTCGGAAGAAGTCTCCTTCAAGAACAATAGGTAAGGCTTGGAAGAGATACAGGAGCTTAGGGAGCAGGGACATCTTGAACGCGTGAATGCGCCCCAGCCAGGATATAAACAGGCTTCCACCGGGCCAGATCGCCCTGAATCCTCGCCAGGAGGGGGGGAAAGTTGGTGGAATAGAGCTTCCCAATAGTGGGGGTCAAATGGACCCCCAAATACACTATGGAGGAGAGGGACCAAGGTAGAGGCGAAAGCGGTCGGAGGCGGTCCACCTCGGCTGATGGGAGCGTGAGGTTAAGAATGTAGGACTTACCGTGGTTGATCTTAAAACCTGCCACCCTCTCAAAGCGTGACAGGGCATCCTGGACGTGGGGGAGAGAGTGAGCAGGGTCTGAAAGGGAAAGCAGGACATCGTCCGCGAAGAGGGAGATCTTATGTTGCTCCCCAGTGAAGGGCAGTCCCTGAATGTCCGGATTCTCCCTCACGGTCAGCGCCAAAGGTTCTATGCTCAAGGTGAAAAGTAGGGGAGAAAGAGGGCAACCCTACCTAGTGCCTCTTGAGTGTGGAAAGAACGCAGATAAGGGACCATTAACCGTGACCCTAGACCGGGGGCTGCTGTAGTTCGCTTTCAACATGGACAGGAATTTAGCCGAGAAGCCAAATGCCGCCAAGGTTTGGAATAGGAAGCACCAATCCACTCGGTCGAAGGGCTTTTCGGCATCAAGGCCCACCAGGACCGCTAGAATCTTGAACCTGTTGGCCTTCTCAATGAGGTGGATCACTCTTCTGGTGTTATCATGAGTCTGACGCCCTTTAATGAAGCCAGATTGGTCTGGGTGGATGAGGGCTGGCATCAGGTCCTGGAGTCTATTCGCGATAATGGAGGAATACAGCTTGGCGTCTATGTTAAGCATGGCTATAGGTCTGTACGATGCGCATCGGGAGGGGTCTTTCCCAGATTTAGGGATGACCGATATCACTGCTTCCGCCATGGAGCCTGAAGTCACGCCCGTCTCCCCCATGCTATTAAACAGGCGAACCAAGAAGTCACTCACCTCCGAGGCGAAGGTTTGATAAAAGAGGGCGGTGAAGCCATCTGGTCCAGGCGCCTTATGGGGTTTCAGTGCTTTAATGGCCGCTAAAACCTCTTCCCTGGTGAAGGGGGCCATAAGCAGAAACTGCGGGGGAGCGGGTGCGTCCCTAGGTAAGCACTTTGTTCCTCGGGGTCAAGAGTGTCCGCCGAGTACAGAGCCGCGTAGAAGTCCCCGAAGAGGCCAGCTTTGGCTTCGTCCTGGTGCGTCAAGGCGCCCGTCGGGTCCTGAATACCCCCTATATATTCCTTCTCTCTCTTGTCCCTGAGTTGGCGGGCCAAGTGTTTCTCTACCTTATTCCCCTGGGAATAGGAGAGGCGCCTCAGTTTCAGTAAGGTGAATTCCGCTCTGTTATTATAATGAGCTCTGAGTTTGCCCCTAACCGCCGTCAGTGGTCTTAACGTTTTTCTCGAGGGGTTTTGTTTATGTGCCAGCTCAAGCTCGAAGAGTTCCCTCTCCAGGTCCTCCCTCTCCGCCCGTCTCAGCTTATTAAGGGCAGAGTTGAGAGCTATGCAGCCGCCCCGTATGGTTGCATTAAAGGCATCCCATAAATAAAAAATTGAGGTGTCTTCCTCGTGGTTGAAATAAAAAAAGTCGCGTATGGCCTTACGCAGTTCCTTGCAGGATGGTTCGTCTCGGGTCAGTGAGGTCGGGAAATACCATTTGCGTTGGACGTTCGCTCCCGGCGCCCAACTTAGGCAAATCGCAAGTAAACTGTGATCTGAGACAGATAGGGGGAATATTTTGCCCTCACAGAGGTTCCCCCTCAAAGACTGACTTAAAAAGATATGATCTAGTCGGGAGTAAGAGTGATGGACATGGGAGAAGAAGGTATAATCCCTAGAATGGGGGTAAGTCCTAGGCCCTCTATGGTGCGTTGTGTGTCCTCGGAAAAGAGACCTGCATCGGATCTCTGGTGATGAGAGATATCTAATTCCTTATCCCACACTAAGTTAAAATCTCCCATAACCACCAGGGCACCCTCAAAAAAGTCCTCCACCTCCCGCAGCAGACCCTGAAGGAACCCGTTTTGACCCATATTGGGGGCATACAGGACCAAGAATGTGCACACCCTGCCAAGGAGCCCACACTTGACCATGAGCCATCAGCCTTCCTTATCGCTACGGACTCCCATAGGTTGGAAGTGTAGGGTTGAGCGAAATAAAAGGGCCACTCCTCTATGTTTCGTGGAGGCCGAGGATCTATAAATAAGGGGGAGCTGCTTGTTTTTGAGGCGGGTTTCGTCTTTCCGAGCTAGATGGGTTTCCTGAAGACCCAACACATCTAAATGATGGTCTAGTACATATTTCCACACCTTCTGGCGTTTCTGGGGGGAGTTCAGACCCTTCACATTCCACGTTCCCAAGGAGATAGGCATCAGGTACAATGCACCCCACCCTGCTCAATCAGCAGCATTACATTGGCAGGGACCCCGCATCCCAGCCTGTCCCGCCCATCCCCCTCCAGCACCCCTCCGTAAGCGTAAGCTACACAAGAAAAAACAGTCCCTGGGAGGCACCACTTCGCGCATCTGATAAACAGCACCCTTAACCCTCCCTCCAGAACCCCTAGTGCATCGTACCAAGTCCAGGCTCTCCACAAGGAATCATGCAGACCTACTTCCCTGCTACCACCACTGCCCACCCACCCTCCCCTCCCCCCCTCCCCGTCCCCTCCCAAATCCTTAGAGAACCCAAGGCAATATAGGTAAGGTGAACTACAACAGTGAAAAGGCCCACAAAGGAGGCAACGGGATATGACCGTAAAGGTCTGGGGTGTGAACCCAGGCATTGCCCCCCCCAGAGTCTAGGGTTGGGTGTCTCTCCAGAGAGAGCAGAGATCGCTTGTGATACCCGAGTAAGAGGTGTCCCTCCGGCCACCTTGAAGCTTCATCTCGGGGGTCTCATGCCGCCGATGAGGAGTCTGTGCGTGCCGCCTCTGTCACCAATGCTACTGAAGCAACCGCCACTCCCCGTTCGTGCAGGCTAACTGAAGGGTCCAGACCCCCCAATGCTGCAGAGCGTCCCACTCTCTGCCAGGCCGGGGAGCGAGATCGACGCCCCGCTGGGGAGGCTCCCCCCGTGGGACGTGGAGGCGTCATCCAGGCCCAGGAGATCCCGGGCAGCTGACAGCGATCTGATCTGGACCAGCCTGTTTTGCCATCGAAAGATGAGGCGAAAAGGGTGGCCCCATGAGTAGGCCACATTATGTTCTCGTAAGAACGTGGTTACTGGACGGAAGTCTCGCCGCTTCTGCAACGTTGAAGCCGCCAGGTCCTGAAACAGCTGAGGATGGTGCCCTCAAAATTGCAGGGGGTTAATTCCTCTCGCTTTCCTGAATATGCGCTCCTTTAGTTGGAAGTCGTGGACACACACTAGAATGTCAGGGGGTGGCGACCTCGCACCCCGCGGCAAACCAACCCGGTGAACCCTGTCCATTCGAATCTCCTTAAGATCTTCCTCCGCCAGGATCTGAGAAAGAGGGCTTCCACATAGCTTCGCAGGTCTCCCCCTTCTCCCTCCCCGGGCACCGCCCGGATTCTAATGTTGTTGCGGCGTGACCTGTTTTCCAAGTCCTCGGCATGGGCCTGAAGATCCAGATTCTGTTCTGTAAGCCTAATCACATCTTGCTGGAGTTGGTGCACATCTCCTGCAAGGCCTAGGTCGTGCTCCTCTAGGGTCGCCACCCGCTCTCCGATACCGTCCACATCTCTTCTCACGTCTCGCAATTCCGATGCCAGCTGAGAGCGGAGTTCAGAGATGTCCTCCTTGATGGCTGAGAAGAGCTTGATCATGAAGGCTTTGGTAGCGGGTGCATCGTCGTCTCCTTGCGGGGGTGACTTGCTAGAGCCAGGGGACAACGCCGGCTGCGGGCCCTTCCCGACTCCATCCTTTCCAGGCTTGTCCTTACGGTTTCTGGTCGTCATGTTGGTGGCTTCGGGGTGCCGAAGTGGATAGGAGAAGCAAGCCAAAACCCTCCCTGCGTTGGAACTCACTGGGGTCACGGGGCAGGCCCCGGAGGTTGCTCCACCTAAGCGTCTATTTACCCTTCTTGTTCCTGTAGCCGGATATCGTGGTGGCAGTCCTCCCGGTGAATCCGTTCTCGGGCCCCAAGAGAGCTAAGTCTTGTCTGCCTTGAGAGTACATATGGTACCAGAGTACAGAGCTGTAGCTGATCAGAGTGCGGCCATCGCAGCCAGTCGGGCCAGTCCAAGTGATCAGATAGGGGCGGAGGCCTCAGATAGCGCGTTAGTGGGGAATCCGTAGGTTGGGGGTGACAGGCGCAGGCCTATCCTTTCTGTCCGAGTATAACAAGGGGCAGGTGTAGGTCCTTTGCACTGTCCAAGTATGAGAAGGGGCAGGTCAAGATCCTTTGCAGTGCAGCCACGTCTCCTGAGCTTTGGTCATCCACTGCAGCCCTTGTCGAAGGAATGCGGGTAGATCTCGAATCGTGGCACGCCCCATAGCCCAGGATCCCAACGTTCTCGTCGGTCCGATAGACCAGGTGTGGGAGTGGATAGGCGCGGGCCAGAATTTTTGGCGCAATCCTCGTTCTTTCTGGCGCCAGGTCGTGTGATCCGTGGCTGGTGGGTTCAAATCCAGGCCGGGTGCGTTGAAGAGGTCGCCACACGATGAGCAGACCGATCCAGCTCCCAAAAACGATCCCGGGGCCCCCACCTAGATCAAGGGGGTCCCCCGCAGCTCGCAGCTCCGTCAGGCAGGTCGCCGGCCCTCGATGCGCCCCAGCCCCCCGGGGCCGCATCCATCCACAGGCCACACCGGGAGATCTCCACCTCCAGGGGACGTCCGAGCCTCCCAGCGGCTGTCTGGGCGGGCCTCAGGTCATCATAGGGCCACCTAGGCGGATTGCTTGGTATCCCCAGAGCAGCCGATATGCAGGTCAGGGGGCAGAGAGGGGCCTGAGGAACTCGATCGGGCGCCAGGCCGCCCAGACCCCACAGCCCTGAGTCAAAGCGTGGACCCCGCCAGAGCTCCGACCCGCACCTCCAGCGGTCGGTAGCAGCACCCCACGACTCCCAAACGCCAGTGCAGGACGGCCCAGGAGTCGCCTCGGGGGCGGCGAGGGGACCGGAGACAGCCTCACCCCTCAGTCTTGAACATCGTCCGGAGCCTCCACAGCAGAGCGCCCCCCGGTGCAGCTCACACTCAGCCAAGGCCCTCCCAGGCCCGGAGTCCCCGCCCTGTCCTGCGTGTGTGGCCGGGCATGCGCCACCAGTCCCGGGCGCCGGCTCCTCGCCGGAGCCACCTCGGAGGCCACGAGGGGACAATGGATAGGCTCACAGGTTCGATCGGGGCCCACGCTGGTGCGTTCGAGGCAGGTCGCAACCGGAGTTGCCCGCTCCGGGTCAAGGCTGCTCCAGGCCGGGAGACCCCGCTCTTTCCCGGGACTGCGGCCGGTTGGCCTCCACTAGGTCCGGGCGGTCGCCCCTCGTCTCCGCGACTCCCCGACTCCGGAGATCGCCACCGAAGCCCCGGGCAAAGGTTGCAGGCTCTGGGTCCCAGGAGCTTCGCTGCTGATAGCAGGGGCCAGTGGTCTCCAGCCCCCTCGTTCCGGGCAGTCGTGCTTCGTGGGCCGCTCCGCTCTCCGAACCAGTCAAAGGTAGGCCGCGCGAACTCCCGCTTCCAGGCCGGCCACTCCGGCTATCTCTGTCTCTGCAGACCGCAGCTGGGCGGACGAAAGTCCAGGATGCCCCAGGCCGCCTCAGGCACCTAGGTAGCACGGTTGCTGGGGAAGAGAAGCCCCCCGAAAGGCTATACAAGGCTAAGAGTGGTTTGTGGCGCCAGAGGGACTCTCAGGCACGTCTCACTCCGTCGCCATCTTCGATATTAATCTATATGTATTTTTTTAAAACAACAAGGGAACCCAAAGAAGTCGGCAAGGGACCTTGGGAGTCAATATTATTAACAGTGATCCCTTACAAATAATAATGCTTAATCAACAAATATAGACGAAGTCGTTGCTATATTTGAAAGCGACATGCCCAGCCGGGCAGAGGTCTTGGTATTTACTTTTCAGTCAATGTAAAGCATGAATAACACACAATATACAAGACAGGGCACAAGCCTGTACCCAGTCAATCACACAAGAAATATCAGGACAGGGAACAATTAAAGGGAACAAACAAAAGGGATTAGGCAAGAGCTTAACGTTCTGTAAACTTGTTGATTATAAAACAGAACAATATTGACACCTTCACACTTTTAAAGGGCAAATAAATCATTCCATGTATGTAAGGTGCTCATAGTTGTCGACTGCGTTTCGATCCGTTTAACACATTCTACGGATCTCATCAGGACATTTAATGTATGCCTAATAGTAAAGCAGCCTCATTTGATTCCGGTTAGCACCCGCGACTGAGCAGTAATGCATCCTTACTATCGGTTATCGTACTGGACTATCTTAACCGTCCCTATATTCCTGATTGTGGTCCACCTGACGTTCTTTGACTGACCAAACCTTGGCCCTTCTTCAGTCTTACACAAGCACATTGCTAACCGGAGTCGAATCCAACAGGTTACAGCAACAGCCCGCCCGGAAATTCCTGTGATCGGGTACACAATAAGCCTTGAACCCCTTGGCTTCCCTCTTGGCAAATGAGGCTGCTTTATTATTTGTAAGGAACCACTGTTGTATATATGTATAGCATTTTCTTATTAGACCTTCACTGTATATATTCACTTGAATGCCATTCATCTACCCAGAAATGTGTATACATATGCTAACCATATTTATCAGCTGGTACTGGATTGTGCCAAATGACTCGGAATACATTGTATATTCATGGTGTAACTTTACTGGGCCAATTGACCCGTACTACTTTGTACATTCATAGTGCAACTAAATGTGGTTTAGGGCGCCACATTGGCGAATGTGGTCTCCTTCCCAGGCCCCTTAGCTGCATGACACTCTAGGCTTAAGAGTACAGTTCGGGGCACCTACCGTCCTCACACTTTACAATTTCTGTATATTTTGTATATATGTATAGAATTTTTTTTTATTAGCACAATCACTGTATATATTCACTTAAGTGCAATTTATCTACCCAGAAAGGTGTATATATACTAACCACCTTTTATTCACCTGCTGTGACTCTGAATACATTGTATATTCTTGGTGTTACTTGATTGTGTAATAAGACCCGTACTACAAAGTACATTCGTTGTGCAACTAACTGTGGTTATTACAATTTTTCTGGTTTAATTGTCACAGTAATCATGTAATTACGAGCCACCATTGTAGTATGTATCGCCTTGCACGCCAGACATTGCCTTCTTGAACAATCGTTGCTCTTCCATCTCTGCTGATGAGCGTGTCCTGGGAGCCGGGCTCGATTAACTCCCCACCGGCAGCGTGCACATTACGTTACGCACGTTCGCCGACCGTTTAACTTTCGGCAAACCGCGCTTTCCATTCCTTGCCAAAAAACACAGTTGATGGACAGAATGTAGAACAATGTTATACATTCACCCCAGTACAAGGATCTGGTCCTAAATCCCTGTGTGCTGGGTATGCTCAGACGTGAGTCCCAGGCTCTCCACACCACTGGAGTCAAGCTATCCAGGCTGATGAAGGCTGATAGCCAGAAACCGGTCCTTGGATGCTTGATTCCGGTCTGGGAAAGACATGGCTTGGTAGTTCGGACTGGACTGTTCCCATGAGGCACAGGGTCAGAGCTGATTTGCATATAGCCAGTGTCTAACCCAGGGTGGTGTGGAGTGCAAAAAAACGATGGATTTAGGCCCAGATCCTTGTACTGGGGTGAATGTATGACATTGTTCTACATTCTGTCCATCAACTGTGTTTTTTGCAATTTCCATTCCTTGCCAGCACAACTGCCGAGCAGCACGGAGATTGTAGATGCCCCGCGAGTAAGGTAATTGACCCATGACCACTTCTAGAATTAGAATTAGGACGGCCCTCTATCTGTTGACGGCCTTTTGTTCTCTTCCAACATGGGCATTTTGAGATTAGTTTAGTGCCCTCTTCTCCATCTAATACAGGCGCACTACCCGGCTCAATCGAATTGTTCTCCATAGCCGGCCATCCATGGAGAATCGGATAGGCGTGTTCCAACTCCTAAGTGTTGAGGGCTTTGGGCGTTTTGCAATGGGGGCACTTTGGGAATAGGTGGGTTACCTAAGAACCAGGGCTCACTACCGTGTTTCCGACGAGTTGTCTAACAGTGTGTAACATAGCCTAACAACATGTTGCTCCTATCGCATCCACCAGGACACTAATTCCTTGCTCTCTTCATTTAGGAAGTGGGCTAATGTATACCAGTCAAATTGACTAGAAGACGGGTTGTAATACACACCCATTAAGAATATTTTCACCGATGGCGATCTTGGGCCAGTACTTTCACTGATGGAATACATACCTGGCACCAGGTTGAGGTCAGTTCAGACCCTTTTCTTTCGCTTATTGTTCACACACACACATCATACTATCTAATTTTAGTATTCTACTCATAGGTTGCCACATACAGTCCTGATGAAGACTCGCAGCTGAGGCTCCAACCCCCCCTCATTGCGTCAGCCGAGTCGAAACGTCGACGCTCTTCCCAACAAGACCTGTACCAGCTTTTTATCTGTCATACCTTGAAAATTTATTGAATGCACATTTCTATTTACAGAGTACATGTAAATGAAATCATTATTCTGGACAGGTCAACTCTGCCAGGTCTCTGCTTACCAGGATTTTTCAAAGTATCTAACTGTCATTCTTTCAACCTATGATTCGCACTTTTCACTACCCACCACCACCACTACTACCCCACTACTTCCTATCCCTTTGCGTGCAACCGATGCTGACTGTGATTAAATTATGACTAATTCAAAATAAATTGTGTTATTTTGAGTAGAATTGGGCGGTTTCCCTTTTTCCTTGTTCTGTGTGTTCTGTATAAAAACTTGTAAGGGGATTGTATACCAGTGTTGTAGTTAATCACACAACACAACACAGAGTTTGTATAGTTGAATTTAATGCTATTGACGAATTGGTCACAGACCATTGTTTCATTCCCCCATTGGTATGATCAGCGCTATTCTAATTGTTGGCATCGGCACTAGTCTGATTGTTATCATCAGTGCTATTCTCATTGTTGGCATCGGCACTAGTCTCATGGTTATCAGTGCTATTCTCATTGTTGGCATCAGCACTAGTCCCATTGTTATCATCAGTGCTATTCTCATTGTTGGCATGGGCACTAGCTCCATTGTTATCATCAGTGCTATTCTCATTGTTGTCAGTCAGTCAGTCAAAGGATACTTTATTCGACAGCTAAAAGTCATAAAAGCACAGTTCATTACAATAACATAAGTACATGAATCATTAAAAAACATTAAAAATTGTATTCTGCATATACGATGTATAAAACAGATAAAAGCTCACCCCAATTTGCAAAGTCCACAAACATCAATAGGTATAGGTACAGTACGACAATACAAGGTGCAAACATGCAGTAAATAAATAACCAGTGGGTATTGGATTTATCTCATTTAATACTCATTGAGTTACCAAACGCACTGCCACTAAAGCCGGCAGCCTTTTCCTATATCTGATGGCCGATATTAAAAAGCTTGCAACCGCCAAACAAACCATGGGCGAAAGTAACACTTGGAGATAAGTGAGAGCCAGCCTTACTTGAACAAACTTTTTTTTTTATTTCAAATCATTTTTATTCATTTATAGAAAGAAAAAAGAAAGAAAAAGGAACAATACAAAAAGTCTTCCTATATAGAGATGAGAACAATTATAATGCTTAAGTACAATACAAAACCTAAAAGAAATCACAAAGTGCTTGTAAGAGACGTCTGTGGACAAAACTACACAGTGGGAAAAACAAAATATGAAAACCTGCAAAAGAAATCAATGATACATACAGTTACACGACATTTCGAACTACCATCCTTGAGGTCTGGCACCAACTTTGCAGTAACAGGAGGGAACAGCGACAAATACTACATCACGGTGGGTCAAAGTGGAAGGAGGACATATCAAGCAACTTCCAAAGTTTCTTGTTGGAAGGGCGCCATGTGGCCGATTGCAGTGCCGAGTTGTCAGCACCCCTCAGAAATGAAAGCCATTCCTGCCATATTTAAAATTCACCTCTGATGTATTTTTCCATTTGCACAAGATCACTTTACATGCAAGCGTTAGCATCAAGTCTAAGAGTTGGCGGTCATGAGTATCACTTGGCCACTGGATTCAAGATAGCCTGGCTGATGAGGATTATGAATCCGAAACCGGTCCCAGGATGCTTTGTTCACTTGTTCACTTGGCCACTGGATTCAAGATAGCCTGGCTGATGAGGATTATGAATCCGAAACCGGTCCCAGGATGCTTGTTCCCGGTCCAGGGAAGACATGTCTTGGCAGTTCGGGCTGGACTGTTCCCATGAGGCACAGGGTCAGACTGATTTGCATATAGCCATGTCTGAACTGGGGTGGCTGAGTGAACTAAAGAATGGTGATGGATTAAACCCAGATCAATTGACTGGGGGTGAGTGTTTGATTTGTTCAAACGCTCCGTCCATCATCCCCTTTTGTATCGGTCATGAGTATCCAACAGATGTGGCTCAAGAGCTCCCAATATGACATATACAAACTCTCTTACAGGCGTCAGATTGAAAACATGATGGATACATTTGAAGATCTTCCCCCAGTAGGTCTGTATGGAGGGGCAGTAAAAGAGCATATGGGCGAGGTCGCCAGTCCCCGACTGGGAATTCCAACATGTGGGTGTATACCTCAAATGACATTTGAAAAGTCTATCCGGAGTCCAGAATGTCCTATTCAAGAGCATATATTTTGTTTGAAAAAGGATGGGCGATACCTTATTGGAAAGAGCAGTTTTATGTATCATATCCCAGTCAAATTCTATCCCAGTGGAGTTAGGTTCAGCCTCCCATTTGGACTCAGCCTGTCTATGGGTTTTCCTGGGCATTGGACGTAGCAGTTTGTACACTCTAGAGGCGAAGTGACCTGCAGACAGAAGGCGTGGCAGATGGGTCGCCAGCCAAGGGACGTGAGGGGTAAAGTTACGAGCTTATATAATGGCCTTTAATTTCAAAAATTCGTAGAAGTCCATAGGTGTGAGAGCATGTGCCTCTTGTAAGCTTGAGAACGGGAGTGGTTGCGTGCCATCATAAAGGTCCAGCACCAAGTAAATACCTTTCTTGGACCACGAGTCCCAATACAGGGTTTGCCCTCGCATTTAAAGTATGGGTTCCTCCATAGGGACATAAGAGTAGATTTTTTGATTACGAAGTTAGTTTTGTGTGTCTGATCAAGTCTTAACAAGGCCCGTCTGGTATTTAACATAATGTACTTAGAATGAGGCAGATGAAACAGATCCATGGTAAGTAGGGACGGAAGAGGCGCATGACCAATGATAGATTTTTCAATATTTATCCACAGAGGGACATAAGATGGGGAGTCAGTCAACCATTGTGCTCCTTGTTTGCATAGGAACGCTGTCTGGTAGTTCCTGAACGAGGGAAGGCCCAGGCCGCCTTTGTCTTTAGCTAGCTGCAATTTTTTCAGAGATATCCTGGCTTTCTTGCCTCGCCACAGGAACCCACCAAACAGCTTATCTACTTTATTGATGAAGTCGTCCGAAAACCTCATGGGGAGCATGCTAGCCAAATAATTCACTAGCAGAGTGGACATCATTTTAAGGGTTTCTGCTCTACCCCACCAAGAGAGGAATTTAGGTGACCACCCTTCCAACAAAGTTGAGATCTTTTTTAAGGTTATGTCCTCATTTATTTTCAAAGTGGTGATCAGGTCTTTATCGAATTCTAGCCCCAGATATTTAAAACAGTGCGCTGCCAGGTGAGGCCCGAGTCCCCCAGTATGTCTTTACTGCCTATATTATTAAGGAGTTTGACCTCCGTCTTATCCTTGTTCAGTTTGTAGCCTGAGACACGGGAAAACTCGTCAATATTTGCCATAAGTGCAGGTATGGCTTCTTCAGCTTTTTCTGACATAATTAGTACGTCATCTGCATACGCTGTGAGTTTGACAGTGTAGTCATCGAATGGGATACCAGCTATCGCGTCATCGTGTCTTATGTGGTACAGGAATGGTTCTATGGCCAGTAGGAATAAAGATGGCGATAGGGGGCACCCTTGTCTTGTACCCTATTGCAAATTTAGGGAGGAGGAAAAGGAGCCACCCGCCCTTACCTTCGCGGAGGGACAAAAATAGAGGGACATAACTAGCTTCGTGTATGTTTCACCCAGGTTGAACTTGTGCAAGACCGCTTTTAGGAAGGACCGGTCGACTTTGTCAAAAGCCTTCTCGGCATCTAATGTTATTGCAGCAGTGGGTGTGTCGAGAAGTTTTGCCTTTTCCAAAACGTGCGCTAGTATCCTGGTATTATCGCTAGACATTCTATTTTTCAGAAATCCTGCTTGTGAGGGGTGGATCAGCTGAGGGAGGACCTTCTGAAGGCGCATAGAGAGGATCACAGCCAAGATCTTGCAATCAAGGTTAATGAGGGAAATGGGCCTATAATTTTTCGGGAGAGAGGGGTCTTTCCCATCTTTAGGAAACACTGCAATTATAGCCTCCGACAGAGTACCCTTAACTTCGCCTGATTCATTTATTTCTTGAAAAAGGCTCAGCAGAGGATCCACCAATAGAGATAGAAAGGATTTATAAAATCTAGCCGTAAACCCATCGGGGCCTGGGGCTTTCCCGCTTTTTAAAGATTTAATTGCTTGTCCTATTTCTATGGTCGTGATTGGTGCATTGAGGCTTAGTTGGTCATCAGTGGAGAGCCTTGGTAATTCACATTCGTTTAGGTAATCCTGAATCTTATCCTCCTCTACTGATGTATTTTTGGCATATAGAGTTTCGTAAAAGTCCTTAAACAACTCCGCTATCTTGTCCGGTTCTGAGTGAACGACCCCTGAGAGGTCTTTGATAACATTAATAGTGTTCCTCTGTACCTTGAATTTCAAATAAGAGGCCAAGCTCTTACCCGCTGTATTTGATTCGCAAAGTTTGAACCTCCTTCTTTTATCTAACCAAGTTCAAGTTTAAAATTTGTATAGCGCACTACTCACCCAGAGGGTCGCAAGGCGCTTGAGGGAGGGGGGGTACTTTACTTATCGAATATCCAAGTTTTTATTTGTTTTCTGAATGAGAGGTGGTTCTGTGTGAGGCGGAGGTGGGTGGGGAGCGAGTTCCAAGTCTTGGCAGCTAAGTAGGAGAAGGATCTTCCCCCCATGGTGGATCTTTGGATGCGTGGAATCGCGGCGATGGCCTTATTGGACGATCGTAGTTGGCGGGTGGGGGTGTAAAAGGACAGGCGCGTGTTGAGGTATTCGGGTCCTAGGTCGTAGAGGGCTTTGTGTGCGTGGGTGAGGAGACGGAACGTTATTCTCTTGTTGACGGGGAGCCAGTGGAGGTCTTTTAGGTGATCTGAAATGTGAGCTTGGCGGGGGATGTCTAGGATGAGTCTGGCTGAGGCGTTTTGGATGCGTTGGAGTTTTTTTTGTAGTTTGGCTATGGTTCTGGCGTAAAGGGTGTTTCCGTAGTCCAGTCTGCTTGTGACCAGTGCATGGGTGACCGTCTTTCTTGTTTCAGTGGGGATCCAGCGGAAGATTTTTTTGAGCATTCGTAGGATGTTGAAGCATGATGATGAGACGGCGTTGACTTGTCTGGTCATCGAGAGGGAGGAGTCCAGGATGAAGCCCAGGTTACGTGCGTGATCCGTTGGTATGGGTGCGTTTTCCTGGGCCGGTGGCCACCATGAGTCGTCCCAGGCAGAGGGGGATGATCCTAAGATGAGGACTTCCGTTTTGTCCGAGTTCAGTTTTAAACGGCTGTTCTTCATCCACTCGGCTACTTCTTTCATCCCTTCGTGTAGGTTGGTTTTGGCGAAGTCTGGGTATTTGGTGAGGGAGAGGATTAGCTGGGTGTCGTCTGCGTAGGAGATAATGTTGAGGTTGTGTTGGCGCGCGATGGATGCGAGGGGACTCATGTATACGTTGAAGAGGGTGGGACTGAGTGATGATCCTTGTGGTACGCCGCAGATGACATCGGTGGCCTCTGATCTAAAAGGGGGGAGGCGGACTCTCTGGGTTCTTCCGGTGAGGAACGAGATGATCCAGTCTAGTGCTTTTCCTTGTATTCTGACGTTGTTGAGGCGTTGTATAAGGGTGTTATGACAGACTGTGTCGAAGGCTGCGGAGAGGTCCAGTAGGATGAGGGCAGCTGTTTCTCCGTTGTCCAGTAGAGTTCGAATGTCGTCTGTTGCTGCGATGAGGGCGGTCTGTTGACTGCTTTCTCAATGACTTTGGCAGGGAATGGGAGGAGCGAGATGGGGCGGTAGTTCTTAAGTTCAGTGGGGTCTGCTGTGGGTTTCTTCAGGAGGGCGCTGAGTTCGGCATGTTTCCAGCTTTCCGGGAAGGTAGCAGAGTTGAGGGAGCAGTTGATGACGTCTCGGAGATGGGGTGCGGAAATGGAGTCTGCTTTGTTGAAAATGTGGTGGGGACGTGGGTCGGTTGGCGATCCTGAGTGGATGGAGTTCATCAGGCGAATGGTGTCTTCAGTGGTGATTGGGTTCCAGGCGCAGAGGTTGTAGGAGGGGGGTTTTAGTTCGGAGGTGGGTGGGGTGGGCTGGTCTCCAAAGCTGTTATGGATGTCAGCGATTTTGTTGTGGAAGAACGAGGCTAGAGAGTCGTAGAGGTCTTGGGAGGGAGTGACAGGGGGGTTTTGGTGAAGCGATGTGATGAGCTGGTCGGTGGTAATTTTGTTCCAGTTTCTGCGGGGAATTGGTTGTGGGTCGTAGTCTTTTTGTAGTTGAAGTGAACGCAGCTGTGGTCCGTCCAATGGAGAGCTGTGGTGTGATTGAAGGAGATGTGCTTGCTGGAGGTGAAGATTGGGTCGAGCGTGTGCCCGGCATAGTGGGTGGGGGTGTCAACAAGTTGTTTGAGTCCGAGGTTGGCGAGGTTGTCCAGAAGGGTGGTGGTGTTGCTGTCGTTGTTCTTTTCCAGGTGGAAGTTGAGGTCTCCCAGTAGAATGTAGTCCTCGGAGGGGAGGGCGTGTGGGCTGATGAAGTCAGTGATGTCTTCGCTGAATTGTGTGCGGGGTCCTGGTGGCCTGTAGATGAGGGTTCCTCTGAGTGTGGTCTTGGGGTCGGTGTGGATCTGGAAGTGAAGGTGTTCGGCGGCTGAGAGGTTATCGTCGGAACTGGTCGTGATGCGGATGGTGTTCTTATGGACGATGGCGATGCCTCCTCCTGTTTGGTTGATGCGGTCCTTTCGGATGATCTTGTAGCCGTCCGGGATGGCTATGGCGATGTCGGGCGTTGATGAGGCGTTCATCCAGGTTTCTGTAAGGAAGGCGACGTCCGGTGATGTGGTGTCGAGTAGGTTCCAGAGTTCAATGGCGTGTCTGTGGACCGAGCGGGTGTTGAGCAGGATGCACTTTAGGTGGTTAGTGTCGGAGCTCTGTTTGGAGTTTGTGGATTTGGCGTGGGTCCTGATGCAGTCGAACTTGCAGGAGTGGCAGCTGAAGGGTCATGTGTGTGTACTGGGGCGGCTTGGTAGCAGTTTGGGAGTCGGCCGTGGTTAAGTGCTGAGAGGGTTGCGGCGTTGTACGTTGTGCGGGTGGTGTGGATTTTGTGGGGGCCAGGGGGTTTGGCGCTGGGCGCGGTCCAGGCGCGGACGGGCGTAGACGGGCTTACCTTTGGTGCACCTTCGGCCCGCGTCCGCTGCGCGTGAACGCTGCGCGCAAATGCGTCTGTCATATGTGGATAGTGGAGGGGGGGTGGAGCGAGGGAGGAGCAGCTGGGAGGCGGGAGCGGGGTGGAGAGCCGGACTGGGAGGCACAACAACAAACAACAAAATCGCAGCAAGCCAAATGCGAAACAGTACGAGATTGGGGCATGACCTTATTAAACGCTATGAACTGGGCAGCACAATCAGGCGACAATATTCTGAGCAGGCAAAACGAGCAATACACAATGGAACAGTAAATATCAAAGAACGGTCTAGCAGTATAGCGCTACGATGACAGAATAATCGGCAATAAACAGAATATTCAAGCAGTGCGAGCAATGTGCAATAGATGGCAATGAGCAGTCTGGCAGTAAGCGCTACGATACCAGATGAGTGAGCAGGGAGCAGCGTGGGGAGCGACCGCTTCTGAGGAACTCAGGACGGTCACAGCGCTTGCTCTGGAGGGTAGAGCCTAAACTTTCTGTGGGAGGGAGGAGCAGCTGGGAGACGGGAGCGGGGTGGAGAGCCGGGCTGGGAGGCACAACGACAAACAACAAAATGGCAGCAAGCCAAAAGTGAAACAGTACGAGATTGGTGCACGACCTTATTAAACGCTATGAACTGGGCAGCACAATCAGGCGACAAAAATCTGAGCAGGCAAAACGAGCAATACACAATGGAACAGTAAATATCAAAGAACGGTCTAGCAGTATAGCGCTACGATGACAGAATAATCGGCAATAAACAGAATATTCAAGCAGTGAGAGCAATGCGCAATAGATGGCAATGAGCAGTCTGGCAGTAAGCGCTACGATACCAGATGAGTGAGCAGGGAGCAGCGTGGGGAGCGACCGCTTCTGAGGAACTCAGGACGGTCACAGCCCTTGCTCTGGAGGGTAGAGCCTAAACTTTCTGTGGGAGGGAGGAGCAGCTGGGAGGCGGGAGCGGGGTGGAGAGCCGGGCTGGGAGGCACAACAACAAACAACAAAATGGCAGCAAGCCAAAAGCGAAACAGTACGAGATTGGGGCACGACCTTATTAAACGCTATGAACTGGGCAGCACAATCAGGCGACAATAATCTGAGCAGGCAAAACGAGCAATACACAATGGAACAGTAAATATCAAAGAACGGTCTAGCAGTATAGCGCTACGATGACAGAATAATCGGCAATAAACAGAATATTCAAGCAGTGCGAGCAATGCGCAATAGATGGCAATGAGCAGTCTGGCAGTAAGCGCTACGATACCAGATGAGTGAGCAGGGAGCAACGTGGGGAGCGACCGCTTCTGAGGAACTCAGGACGGTCACCATACCCCTGCCCTTTCACTCACTATTCTGTTATATTCATACTTTTTGTTGGCGAGTGCATTCAGAGTCGAGCCATCCCTGACCCTCTGATGTTTACTCTCTAGTGTCAATATTTCACTTTCTAAATTCTCCAATTTACGGTTATGATCTTTATTCATTGCTGATCTAATTTTAATACATACCCCCCTTATGGTGCTCTTCAGGGCTTCCCACCTTACTAGGTCGGTAGTGTCCCCCCTCTTGTGTTGCAAGTATGAACTA
Source organism: Lissotriton helveticus (assembly GCF_964261635.1). Classification (NCBI taxonomy): domain Eukaryota; kingdom Metazoa; phylum Chordata; class Amphibia; order Caudata; family Salamandridae; genus Lissotriton; species Lissotriton helveticus. The sequence continues at coordinate 613,269,061 of NC_136073.1, read as the reverse complement.
ATAGCAGACTGTATAGTAATCCGGTGTTGTTCTTTGTCTAGTATTTCATCGTTCAAACGCCACGACGTCTGTCGAGACGAGGGCTTCACATTGGTTATGGATAAAGAAATGCATGAGTAATTGGACATAACCCTAGGTTCTATAGATATGTCTGCTATCCTTGACACCCCATTTTGTGTTATAAGAATGTAATCGATTCGGGAGTAAGAGTCATGTGGTGAAGAATAGAATGTGTAGTCCCTGTCCGTGGGGTGCAGTAGCCTCCATGCATCTACAAAGTGAAATCGTGTGCATAGGTTGAGAAAAGCTTTGTGTGATTTATTCGGCCGAAAGGGGCAACGTGGATCTCTGTCTAGGGTAACATCCATGGGGAAATTAAAATCCCCGGCCAAAACGTGTACGGCTGAGTCAGGTACGGTCTCGATTTGTCTACCCAGATCTTCCCAGAATTTAAGGTCATTAGTGTTAGGAGCATAGATATTTGTGATGTAGAATTCCGTGTTGTCTCTGCTTAGTTTAGCTGTGATCCACCTACCATTCTCATCCACCTCTGATGAGAGAATTTCAACCTTAGACTTTTTCGCTATTAACAACAAAACACCATCCTTTTTCCCCGTAGCTTCAGCTCCCACTACCTCTGTGTAAAATGTATTCCTCAAATGATAGAATTGTTTGGCATCAATTTTAGTCTCCTGCAACAGGACAATATCCCCCCGTTGTCTACGTGCGTAGTCTAGTATCTTTTGCCTCTTGACAGGTTGGTTGAGACCTTTTACATTCAGGGACAGAATTTTCAGTTTGTCTATAGCGGCCACCCCAAGTGGTGTGTTAATTACGTTTTGCACCATTAAACCTGCTTAATTATCTTAGCAAGCATAGTGGCAGACCAAGGCGGCAGGCAGAACCAGCGGTTTGTCTATTCAACGTGCAACTGTTCAACAGTATCCGTACAAGCACAAAAACAAAAAGTACAAAATGGAAAAGAGGGAACATATTACAAATAACACACATACTCCCCCCCAGAACCCACATCCCCCTCCCTCCCCTCCCCAACAGTGTGTAGTAGGCATGGTGACTGGAGAGAAATAGCAACATATCCTCCCCTTGGTTCACAACTGGATGGAAACTTCGGAACTGTTTCAGCAAAATAACAAACTAACAAACTATTGCCGAGCTTAACAGTAGTTGTCTACAGAAGTCGAAGGCCTAGGCTTCCGTGTGTCTAGGTAAGGTTGCCCCATATAGCGGGCAACATTGAACTGTGTATCCCTGAGTTCAATATCGGTGGCCTAAAGTGTACACCTCATTATAATCAGATATCAGTATGATTTATAATAGGCCTTGATATGGACATCATCACAATATTCAACCTTAGGATATGATACTACTATGAAGGAACTTTGTTCCGTTTTGACTGTGACAATGGCACACACATTCGTCAGGAGCATAAACATACAATGTTTAGCGCAGTAGTGGAGCATGCCGGTATGGAACGCTAGGACCATTGAGCCACATGTTTATATCAAGAACAACAGTGGAAGGGCCACGTATCAGGTACAGAATGTCAATCCGCCAGAGGGAGGCGAGCAGGTGCAAGCAAATTTTAAACAAGTCTCAGCAGTTTCAGAATGTTCGTTGCACCCATGAACCTCGTTTCTGTTCAAAATAGCGATTGCTGCCTATACATGTAAAGTCCCACACAGTTATAACCAAATGGCATTAGGAGAAAGCAACACAGTTAGCAACGCAATTAGCATAAAAGGAAAGGATACTCATTTGGAGCCGGAAGAGGAGTCTGCTGTGGTATCAGAATTGTGGGTGTCCATGACTAGATCCTCGGGACCATCCAGCATCCTTTTGAGCTTTAAAGGGTCTGTGAAGATGTATGGGGAGCCTTGGACGACTACTCTATATTTTGCAGGACCCACAATGCCATACTGATAGCCCATAGACTTTAGCTGAGGGCGGAGCGCCAGAAATGCTTTCCGTACATCCACCGTTTCCTTGCTGTAGTCCTAAGAAATATATATTTTGGCATTCTTCCATAGGATATGATTGTGCTTTCGGACAAAGTTAAGGATCTGTTCAACGTGTTGATAGCGCAGCGGTTTGCAGACAATAGGCCTGGGGCCCTTTTGATTTTTGGTGATTCTACCAGGTACTCTATGCGCCCTATCAAATTCCAGGGGCTGATGGAAGGTCATGCTGGTGGCCTGAGCGAACCATGACTCCAGGAACGGCACACAGGAGCCCTGCGAATCCTCGGATCCCTCCGGAATACCAAACATTCGAAGGTTCCCTCTACGATTTCTGTCCTCTAACTCGGCCAGCTTTCTTGTTGTCTGATCAGATGCGATGGACAGGCGTTTGAGAACGCTACAGGTCTTAACTTCCGTATCTTCCAGCCTGCTGATCCTTGACTCCGTTTTGTCCAATCTTGCATTGGTCTCACGTATGTCCTGTCTAATCGCCACCACCTCTTCTTTAGTTGATTTAGCTAGATTCCTAACTTCGTGGAGCCTGCTTAATATCATTTCCATTGCATCAGCGTTATCTTTTTTTCCCTTTGACAGGCGAATTTGGATTTGAGTGGTCAGATTTGAGCCTTTTCTGGTTCTTAGCTATCTCTTTGTTGTCCATATTCACTGTTCTTCTGATCGTATCAACACCAGGAACTTGAGAAGAACCAAAATGAGTGCACTGATTCAATTATAAGGTCGCTGATCACTAACAGGCATATCCAAGTACCTCCTTACATACGCCGGCGTCACGTAAAGGCTACGCAGATATGGAGAAACGGCTGTTGGGCCACAAGTGGCGTGCGGATAGTGTAGGACAGAGAGATGCATTCAGCAATATGATTTGTGGAACCTAACATCAGCACGCTGTTGCATGTAGCCACCTCATCAACGCCTGCCGCCGAGATAGGGTGGGTCACGTTGCGCCTTGTTGTTATTTCACAATCGCACCTTGATCAGGGAACATTGACCAGGCAGCATGTCATGATCGCTGTAGCAGCTGGCGGAGGGGACTTATTGTGGTGCGTCACACACAAGCTAGCTCATAACATAACAGCATGAAGCAATAAGCTGTAGGTTGCTGCGTGTTGTGGGGTGTTTCAAAGCCTCGCCAGTACGGGTTAAGCGTGAATCACCGCTGCATTACATGAAGGCATGGGATACTCATTTGGGCGCTCAAAGATACTCAACATGCCCTTCCGAGTCGTCATTCATGGCGTCCTGCAAACAACCGACTCGAAGAGGCAAGCGCCGCCATTTTGGAGCAGGTCGTGTGTAATTGGGACCCTCTGTGTACTACTCAGTAGGTGTCAGTGTTAACAGGAGGGGTCAAGTTTGCACTGCCTCAGACACTCTAACGCCTCAGATGCAGTCGCTGTGGGTAATGCATGGCGCTGTATCAGGTTTTTTACCGGTGCTTACAAGGAAGATCTTTCTGCAATGGAGGTATGGCTCTCTCCCCTTAAGGTCCTTTACAAAGGACAGGGTAGGTGGATCGGAGTCAGGGGCGTGCCCGGCATGTGCTTATAAATCGGAGAATGACTTACATGTGGTCCTGTTCTGTGGAGCCTATACCAGAATTAGAAGACATTGGCTGGTCCCTCATCTAAAAAACTTGGGCTTCAGAACATATGCTCCGGCTTATAGAGTACTAAAGTCGGATCTATCTCCGCCAACAGTGTTTGCCATGGCAAAATTCCTGACTGCAATGTGGTTGGTACGTGCCCGTATAATCAAGGGCATCACAACATTGTGAACATTTCTTCTCCTCCCCTTCTACTTGGGCTCACCCATTTTCTAGATTTGTATTGTATTAACTATATCTCATTGTGAGGCTTTGGCATCCTTTTTCCTGGAGAAGGTCCAGGTTATCTACCAGGCCTTCCCTAGTATTGGGCCAGTTCCGGGAGCCCTGGATTGCGCTCAAGGTCACACCATCCTGCACTCTTTCCCCCCGTTATTACCTGAGGGGTTCAACAAACTGGCCCAGCAAATTAAGTCTGGCTCTCCTTCGGATCCATTAAGACCTGCTCTCTTTAGAGACCAGTCTTTTCTGGGACGCTCTACGGTGTGTTCCCTAGTCAACCTTTCGCTGGCCTCTGGTATGGTACCAACCAAATGGAAGCAGGCGGTGGTCTCCCCTATTCTGAAGAAGTCTTCTTTAGATCCTTTGAAACCCGAGAACTACCGCCCTATTTCATTACTCCCTTGGCCGGCGAAAGTTACGGAGGCCCATGTTAATCTGGCCCTTTCAGACCATCTTACTCGGGCCAATGTCCTGGACCCCACGCAGAACGGCTTCCGTGCTGGTCACAGCACGGAGACGGCCCTTCTCGCCATGGTGGAGCATTTGCGTGCGGTGTTGGATGCTGGTCAGACGGCGGCGCTTGTATTATTAGACCTCAGCGCCGCCTTTGACACCGTCTCTCATCGCATTCTGCTGCACCGTTTGGAGGAGATTGGCATCGGGGGCCTGCTCTGCAGTGGTTCCGCTCCTTCCTCGACAACCGCTCTTTTTGCGTGGCCATCCCACCTTATCAGTCCAAATTCCATCCCCTGGCCATGGGGGTTCCGCAGGGATCCTCGCTGAGTCCCACGTTATTCAACATCTACGTGAGACCGCTGGCTGAGGTCGTAAAGCAGTGGGGCCTGACTATGGTTTCATATGCCGACGACACTCAGCTGGCGGTTACTCTCAGTGGGGATGCGGAGCTGGATGCCCCTAGGTTTCAGAATGGACTAAAGGCGGTGGCTAGCTGGATGACTGCGAACTGTCTCCAGCTTAACGCAAGAAAGACAGAAATCATGATTGTCGGTAAGAGAGCGGAGCTCTGGGGGGACAGGTGGTGGCCTTCGGAATTGGGACCATCTCCGACTCCGGTCTCGGAACTAAGAAGCCTGGGAGTTTGGCTAGACTCTAGCCTTAACTTTGTTGGCCATACAAAGAAAACCGCGGCCTGCTGCTTCGGTGTTCTTCGGGGCTTAAGACCTGTCCTCAAATTCTTTGATGCCCCGACCAGGCAGCTGGGGATTCAGGCGACGGTAATCTCCCGGCTTGACTATGCCAGCTCTCTCCTGGTGGGGGCTAACCAGGCAGAAATTACTCGCCTGCAGCGTGTCCAAAATGCTGCCGCCAGAGCGATAGTTGGCTTGCCCAGATTCTGCCCCGTTTCGCACACCCTTCGCTCCCTGCATTGGTTGCCGGTGAGGATGAGAATCCATTTTAAGGTCCTATGTTTGGCCTTTAAAATTTTGAAAGGCACTGCCCCCCAGATCCTGACCAATCTTTTATCTTTGTATGTCCCGACACGCTCTCTTCGATCCCTGGGCCGTGGTTCCCCGGTTCAAGCTTTGCCGTGCAGGGGGCCGATCCTTTCGAGTGAGAGCTGCAGCTATTTGGAACTCTCTTCCGGTTGAGATCCGTTTGTTGGAGGATCTTATGCAGTTTCGTAAGGCTATCAAAACCTTCCTATTTTAACTCTACCCCACAGTTGCTCTTTTTTCTGTTCTTGTTTTTAGCAGTGTTGTGTTTTACCTTGTCATGCGCCAGGACGCTCCTTTGCTGGAGCAGCTGTGCGCACGATAAATGCCTGTAACATAACATAACATAACATAACATAACATATCCATATACTGTTCTTATTGGGTTTCATATGCATTTTATTGATTATTTTATTCTGTGAATATCTTTTATGATCTTTTATGATCGAATAAAGATTTGAAATTTGATTTGTATCAGGTCTGCGTGGATCGTACGGGAGCGGATTCCCGATCAGAAAGTGAAGAAGTCCGCCATGTTGATTAGGGTAGTGTTGATTAGGGCTGTGTCGCTTGCGGGCATCATGTGAGTAGGTCTACGCATTCACTTTACTACCATTTCAGTCTGACGATTAGTGAATACACAATAAGCTTGAAGCGAGCATAGTTTAGCCCTGTGTTGATCTTGTGAGCCACAGCCGAAGACCGAATCCCGCTCAGGAAATGGCTACGCCCGCCATATTGGGGACAACAGATTCATATGCAGGCTCAGCGCGTGTAAGGCTACTGGTGCTAATGAGGGCAGGTATTACTCACGATTGGTCTCGGGAGTCCATACGTGGTTTTGACACGCTAGCGGGGCTCGGTCCGCTCCGTTACCGCGTGAGGGTAGACCACTCGTAACGCCGTCAGTTCACGGCCAAGGCAGCCATAGGATCGCTCATTTGCTCTCCCGGTCGCGGAGGCGCTCGGGGGGACTCGGACGTATTTCCACTTCTCGGCCACCACCAGACGCCATCAAGCGCTTGAAATGTTCTCCTCACATTCCGATTACCGAATCATGCAGACACGCAGGCTCTGAAGCGATAGAAAATGTCCCAAAATCGTGGAAAGACCCAGACCACGGGAGGAGGAAATCACGGGGCCGCCATTACTCTCGGCGTCCAAACCACGCCCCTTACTTGAACAAACTGACGATCTTTAAATAGTGGTAAGATGTGAGACCTACGCTGAGAGTCATAAAAACTGCAGAAAAACAAAAAATGTAATGTATCCTGGTCTGAAAAATTGTCACAGGGGCAGGGTTTGAGCGAGTCAGGCTTCGAGTAGCCTAGGGGAAATGCCAATAGCCAAGGGACCAAATTCAAATGAAATCTGATCAGTATGAAGCGGTAATATGGCTTATTTACGTAGGTTAGATAAGGCTGCATTTGTGGTCCCATACTCAATATGACATGACTCCAGACATATGATTTTACTACTTCCACCTCCTCCCTGAGCATCTGCCGCTTGTCCAAAAACTGCATTTTCAGTGCTCTAATAGCAGTTTTGCTCAATACCCCTGGATTCAAGAACAAATCCGGGTGACCAAGCCAGCCGGCTTGTTCTTTTATGTAGTTCATTCAGCCAGGGGATACGCAAAGCCCCATCCAGACTAGTGCAGTCGCCAATTATGAGCTGGCCTAGATTTGGTTCTTGAGACGCCCAAATTCTGAGCAAGCTCAACAACGGAGCAATTGCAATCTCGTCTGAGATGTATCCGGCTTCCAGTTCGTGTTTATATAACCAAAAATAATCCTAACAAAGAGAAAGGTAATTGCAAAAAGAAACCTGTCGATATAATTCGATACAAAATTCTATTCTTTTTAATAGATTTTCATGTTAAAAACAAACATAATATACAAGTTACATCAAATTAACACACAAAAACAATTTATACAAAATTCATAAAATATTATCATATAATGTTAAAAAAGGGCAAAAAGTTGCAATCAATACTTTCAGTTCTTCATGACCATTAAAAACAGGTGTTGCAGTGGGGACCGTAAGTAGTTTCCGCATAAAGTTATTCTCAGGTACCTGGATACCCCTCACATCCTTATATCCCCAGATGTCGCACCCGTACGTAGCCATCGGAATGCATTTTGCGTTTTAAATCTTTAACAGAGCAGGGAGTGGTTTAGACCCCAATCTTTTTGCGAAATTCAAAGTAGCCCCTGCTGCTCTGGCCAGAGTGTCCCTTTTAAGTAAAATCTGCGGGCCCCAGCAGCCTTTTTCATCAAAAAGTACCCCTAAATAAGAGAACGTGGGCACCTTAGTCAATTCTTCCCCTTTACAGTAGAATTTGGCCTTAGCCGCCTTTCCTGAGCCTATGGTCATACTGTGTGATTTCTTATAGTTGGTGGTTAGATCTAAGGACTCCATAAAACTTATAAAACAGTTTAAAAGACGTTGCAGCCCCAATGCAGTTCTTGCCAACAGAACTGCATCGTCTGCATACAATAATGCAATAATTATTTTGGAACCGGCTCTGGGAATGTCTTCACAACTAGCTATTAGGGCTTCGCCTAGTCTGTTAATGTAGAGTGTAAACAGCAGGGGCGCCAGAATGCACCCCTGTCTGAACCCCCTTTTTACTTCCCAGGAATTAGGCAAGCTGCCATCTGTGTTATACCTTACTGCTGCTGTGGTGTTTTCATGGGCAGTATGCAGAAAGGACACTAACTCCGCATCTATCCCTAAATCACGTAACACTAACCACAGCTTAGACCTGTTGACCTAGTCAAAAGCTGAGGTTAGGTCCATGAAGGCCAGGTGTAGGGTTCCTCTCTTGGCGATGGTATACTTTCCTATAACTAGATGCAGATTTAGGCACTGATCCAAGGTCCCTTTCCCCTGCCTAAAACCATACTGCAGCTCCTTGGTATCATCAGTGCTATTCTCATTGTTGGCATCGGCACTAGTCCCATTGTTATCAGTGCTATTCTCATTGTTGTCAGGAGCACTAGTCCCTGTAACAGTCACCCGAGTATAAGGTCCATGACCAGCTGCATATCGGATGGTCACTGATTTACATTGGTAAAAGGCTTCTGCGCCGGTCCTGTAGCACAGCGCCTCACTGTGAGGACAGTGGATGAGGTGTTAAGAATCAGAGAACAGAAAGCACGCCAGCAAGAAAGTAGGTGAGGCACATTCGGGCTAATGAAGTGTCCGAGACCAATGGAATAGGAGGCAAAGAAACACTGAAGGCAACGCATCTCCAAAAAGACCAAACAATAGGAACCTGTGCGTCGCACACTTCCAGCTGCACTCAGAATTTTAATTGCATTTACATAGCTCTTACTACCTGTGCGAGGCGTCGAGTTATGCATGACATACTAAATAGCCCACACTCCCTCTCAGAAGTCACTCCACTTACATTTACTGTCACTACCTTCAAACTTGTACAGAGCTCCGCAGTCTTTTAATATGGCTCGCGCTACTGCACTTCGCTTCCCTGTGAAATGGCTAAAAAAAAAAAAAAAGAAGCCTGACAGTGGTGCGTGCGCACACCTGCCACTGCGAGCCATGTGGTTTCAATTATAGTGCCTGTGTCTGGGCACGATAATTGAAACCATATGATGGCCGGTGCGTGTAATAGACACCAATAGGCTATGGGCAGAGCAATGCGCCCGCCTTTTGCCTATTGCGTGCAGATTTTCATTACAAGATGCACACAAAGTCCAATAGCATGCCACAAAAGGAAAAGCACACACACAAGCGTGTGCGATTGTTAGGTCGATTTTAAAACCCCTGTCAAGAGGTCTCTCGCTGCGCGAGCAATGCTAGGCGCAAGACCTAAAAAACGCACCTTCACATACACAAGGTGCAAGCACCTCCATGAACACAAATTTCTTAACTTACTATAGTTGGGATTATCACCCTGCTGAAAGGGGGGCGGGAAGCATGTCCCTGTAGTCAACTAACTGTTCACAAGTTGCCATTAGAAGAGATAAAGACATGGTGAGGAGGCATAGAAAAGATAAGGTAGCTGCAGAACTCCGTATTAGAAAAAAAAAGTGGCCAAATATAGTCAAATACCATGAGGACGCAGGGGTCTTTGGTTGGAACCCCCGGCACCATTGGAAGGAGATGCGGGGTTGCTATGATGGTGTCATGGAGGCAATATCATACACACTATGTTCTGTATAGACTACGGACTTTCTTGAGGAACATAGAGACGTTGTGCAAGGGGGGAGGGGGGAGGACAGGGGCCATAGGAGGGGGGGAAAGGGGGGGGTAGGAGGGGCAGGGGTTATGTGTTAAATGTTTTTATGGATCGCTGATTCTGCTTTGATGCATCTGTTGCAGCTCCTCCGGGGTACGGAGTGCTGTGTTTCATATACGATCTGTCAATAAAAATAGTTTTGAAAAAAAAAATACCATGAGGATGGGCACATACTCGCGCCAAGGGTAGTATGCTTCTTCATTACCTATTTTAGTCTGCCAGCGTCCTATCCATGTCTATTGAGAGCCGAGTTTAAAAACCCTTCTGAGAGTCCTGAGGATCGCTGCATCTGCCACATGAAGGCGTAGGACATCATACGTGTCGTGTGTGTGAAGGGAACCATGGAAAATAGAGTCCCATCAACACGTAGCTGATGTAAACGCTGTACAAGCATTGGTGTCAATATTTTCTTATCAAGAATTATTTACTCATAACATGGAACATCTGGGTGGTCAAGTGGTTATAGAAAGACCAGAACATTTTATTTTTGTGAGATAGTGTTATACACACCAGCGTATAGAGTTCAGTTTCACCATGTGGCGATTGTTCATAAGATTGTAACTAGATTGCCCTGAAAGGGGATTATGGGCGATGTAGTCCCATCCCTATCTAGGGTGTTCTTATTTATTAAAGGAAGAAAATATTGATCACTAACTGGAGATTAATCTTAATCGCAGGTCAGGGGTAATTTAACCACCTGATGTCTCCGCCTTTGCTGGGTGTAGTTCACCTTCCTGCACTAAAGAGAAGTGGAGTGCCAGAATTTAGAAACTTCCACATCATGTTTATAAGGATGGAACCAGTAGAGTGGAAGTTTGAGGTATTTTCATATATTCCAGGTACCACGGTCACAGTAATATTCAAAGAGCTCCCTCAAATATGGTTGAGCCCATCATGATTTTGAATGAGACCCAATGATGAAAGCATGCCACTACTAGAGTGGGTGAGGGTCCTACATAAAAAAGATCCTGTTCTTTGGCAATATGAGACAGGGTATCTGACTGGGAAAGTATAAATTCCTGTACAGGCAAGGGATACCCCAGTTTGGTTAGTAAGGATTATGTTATTTACCCTGTAAGCATCTGTTTTTGGCATGTAGAGCTGTAGATTTATATGCTTTGCATACTCCTGCCATCTATTGTTGGGTCCAGATGTTTGCAAGTCGTTTTTCTACCAAGAAGTATTTTCCAGTCACGAGGTATGGTGACTCCTCATTTCGGTGATATTAACATGGGCATTGACACCATTGTTAGATTGTTTTCCGGAGTAAGTAAGTGAAGTATAGAGAAGTCCATGCATATGTAATATAAATAATAATCACGGCAACAACTACAGGTGTCCGTGGAGGAGGGAGGGCCCATGAGAATATATAGCTCTACGTGCAAAGAACAGATGCTTACAGGGTAAGTAACATAATCCGTTCGAGGCATGTGTGCTGTAGATACACATGCTTTACATAGACTATATAGCAGTATTCTCCCAAAGTGGTGGCTAACCAGTAAGTGTTGCAGTTGTTTGAAAAAACGTTTTTAGCACTGCTTGTCCTACATTAGCTTGTTGACGTGCTAACACATCCACACAATGTTCGTTAAATGTGTGTGGTGTAGACCATGTTGCTGCCTTACATATATCCGCTATGGGAATGTTACCCAAAAAGGCCATAGATACTCCTATTTTTCGAGTGGAATGGGCTCTAGGAGGTATAGATAAAGTTCTCTTAGCTTTAGCATAGCAAGTTTGAATACATTAAACAATCATCTAGAAACACCAGAGATAGGATTGCCTTTGTGAGGTGGAATGAATACAACAAAAAGTTTTTGTTTTTCGAAAATCTTTTGTCCTCTCAATATAGTATAATAGTGCTCTTCTGACATCAAGTGTGAGAAGAGCCCTTTCTGCCACTGAATCAGGTTAGGAAAGAACACAGGTAACTCAACTCATTGGTTAATATGAAAAGCAGAAATTACTTTTGGAAAGAATTTTGGGATTGTGTGAAGAACTACTATATCTTTAAGAAGTTGAAAGAACGGTTCTTCTAAGGTTAATTCCTGTAGCTCACTAACTCTCCATAATGAAGTGATAGCAATTAGGAAGGCAATCTTCCATGAAATAAATTGTAATGAACAATTGAACGATGGCTCAAAAGGCGGACCCATGCGCCTTGTGAGAACGATGTTAAGGTTCCAAACTGGTGCAGGTGCTACCATGGGTGGCATTACTCTTAAAGCATTCCATAAATGCTTTAATTACTGGAACCTTGAACTAGGTTAAGTGTTGTCTGTTTTGCAGATATGCAGCTACTGCCGCAAGCTGTAACCAAATGGATGTATAGGCTAAGCCAGCTTGCTGCAGATGTAAAAAGTAACAAATAATATTTTGCATAGATGCATCTAGCATATCAATAATGTTACAATATACAACAAATCCTTACCATTTTGTCGCATAACATGCCCTGGTGGTAGGTTCTCTTGCATCTTTAAGAATGGTCATACAATCTGGTGATAAATGTAGGTATCCAAACTCTATGACTCCAGGAGTCAGATCGCTAGGTTGAGCTCCTTGGCGTTTGGGTGTCTGATTTCTCCATGGTTCTGAGCGAGAAGGCTGGAATTGAGGTGCAGCTTTTTATGTGGAACCACTGATCGTTCCAAGAGTGTGGTGAACCATTGTTGATGAGCCCATGTGGGAGCCACTAGAATTAGCGTGAGTGCTGTTTGCCTCAGTTTCCGAACTAGAAACGGAAGGAGAGGGAGAGACGGAAAAACATAAGCAAATATCCCTGACAAGTCCCGGGACGGAGCACGAAGTTGAGGCTGCCCGGGGAAGCAGTTGATATTGACAACCGCAGTCATCAGTGGGATGCGCTACCAATAGGCGCGGGACCCTCATAGTGGTGGTTTGCAGGCACGAGGGACGACAGCAACCACTTGGTTCGTTGTGATGTACCGGTGAAATGAAGTCTAGTTCCCCATCAGCCCTCATGAAGTTGCCGTAAATGGGTTGGCAACGAAACATGTTGACCGTTTGTCTCTGAAAACTGCCATATGCACAAGTTACTACTTGTGTAACGATATATCTGTAAGAGACATTAGTTAGTGATAGATTCCTTACCTTAGAATATCCCCAGGCGTCAGACTGGATCCGGAAAATTTTGCACAGCAATACCCCTGCGCGCCGGCAGGCGTCGTCCGCGGCTCGACGTCCGTCAACGTTAGCGCCGGAATGACGTCGTCGGAGTACTTAGACGCCGCCCATGCGCGCTGACGTCAGTTCTTTTTTTTTTTTTTGTAAGACCTTTATTAACACCATTCAGTTTACACAGCCATGAGCCTACAACCCTGGGGCCGGCTTGCAACGAGGTAGCAGATACGAAAAAGAAAAATGCAGTTATGATAACAAGCAATTTTGTACACTAGTCAGAACCGCCCCTGACATACTCTGCAGATCTCGCAGCTAGCATTACAACATGAGTCTTACATTTTGTTATTTTATAGATAGGAACCATAATAGAACTCAACTTCAAGACCTTACATCGAGATCACTGACATCTGATTTTATGTTCATAGTGACGATTCTGGTTCTCCCCTCCGGCCTAGCAAACATCTGCGTGCAGCCTGTACATAATATGTAACCACCTATTGATGTTACGGTAAATGGTTTACCCTTCTATGTCCTCTTCCAGTGAATTAATGTAGTCTGTTAGGAAGCACCAATAGTCCTTTGGTCTAGAACCCGCAGGGAGGTTCTCCTCGTATGTCAACAACTTATCCCTACATGTGGACATGTCGTGGAGCCATGTGGATTTTTTGGGTACCTTTCGACTATGCCAGCACTGCGCCACTTGCCTCTTAGCTAGTAATAAGGATATAGCACAGAACTTACGCTTTAGTGCACAAAATTGTGGGACAATACCAAGCAGACAGATCTGTATAGTGCATTGTACCTCGTCCTCTAGCATGACAGTGAGTGTGGATGTAACATCTACCCAGTACTCTGCTATCTTTGCGCAGTACCACGCCAGATGTGTAAAGTTCGCACCCTGTCTGTTGCATCTCTTGCACCTATCCTCGTCTTGCAGCCCGAATTTAAGTAGTTTTGTAGGGGTGTAATACGCCTGGTGAATGAATTTGTAGTGTATAATTCTCAGGTTGCCGTTTGGTGTAAGAATCTGTGTCAAGGCGCAGGTACGCTCCCAGTCCTCATCTGTTAACGGAGCCTCTAGCTCCGTGTCCCATCTCGTCTTAGCCTTTGTAGTAGGCGGCCCCATCTCCGACTGCGCTGCCTTGTATAGCCTAGACACTAGGTGTGATAAGTCCTGTGTGGTAATTATTAGCTGGAGTGGCGCCAAGCAATCCGGCTCCACAGGGAATGTTGGATAGTGTTCCTTTAATGCCCTCGTCAGTCTATAATAAGTGAAGCGGAACATGGGGGGTTCGTTTCGTATATATGTTAAATGGTCCATGTCCAGGAATGTGCCTTCATTAAATACGTCTCCCATCTTGTCAATGCCAGCTCCTCGCAGCAGTGACATGCCTACCTTCTCACTGGTGACTGACAGTGCAGGATGGTGATGCAATGGCATGGCTGGAGCATATAACGGGGTTTTGTGGGCCAGTTGTCCGAGTTTGCGCCAGGCTTTGACGGTGGTATCTATGGTGTTAATGTCTTTCGCATGCAATGGTGATCTGGTGTGTGTAATTATCGCTGATAGGGGGACAGGGTCCGCATCTCCCTCCTCTATGGCTGTGTGGGTGAGGTACGGTATCTCAAGATACCAATAAGCCGCATATTGCGCTTGGGCACAAAGGTAATACAGGAGAAAGTCCGGTACTCCAAAACCGCCTCGTGCATATGGGAGTGTCAACGTCTGGAGATCTATTCGGGTTCGTTTGCCAGCCCATCTTAGTGTCAGAACCAATGACTTGAAGCGGCGGAAAATTTCCCCTGATGGTGTGATGGGAATGTTATTAAACAGGTATAATAATTTAGGAAAAATATTCATTTTGACTATCGCAATCCTATCAGCTAGGGATAGAGGCAAATGGATCCAGCGCTGGACTTCGTCTTCCAGCTTGGATAGAACTACCCCATAATTAGCACGCATGACTTCCTCCGGGTCCCTGTGATACATGACCCCTAGATAGCGAATTGGACCACGCTGCCATTCCAGCGGGTAGTCGATTTCAAAGGGAGTGGTAGTGTCTGTTAAGGGTATTATGGAAGATTTGGACCAGTTAATCGTTAATCCCGAATGACCTTCGAATCTAATGTATCCTCTAAGCAAATTATTTAAATGGCTGTCGGGGTCGCGTACATACAGCAGCATATCGTCTGCGTACAGAGATATGTGCAGCGGTCTGGCAGGAAACTGCAAAGCTGAGGATTTGTAATTTTGCCTCACCATGCACGCGAGAGGTTCCAGCGCTAGCGCGAAAAGTAAGGGGGATAAGGGGCAGCCCTGTCTGGTGCCACGTTCCACGTTAAAAGGGGCTGAGATATAACCATTAACCCGGACTCTGGCGCACGGTTGGGTGTATAACAGGGAGACCCACTGGACAAACCGTTTGGGAAAACCCATCCTGTGTAAAATGGCTATCATATAGCTCCACTCAATGGAGTCGAATGCCTTAGCGGCATCGAGCATGACTGCCACAGCTTTAACCGAGGGTTGGAGGTAGTGGGAAAGAGCGAAGAGGGATCTGGTGTTGTGGGAGGTTGATCTCGTGGGTATAAATCCAGTCTGATCCGGAAGTACTAGATGGGTCATAAGAGGGGATAAACGTACCGCCAGTAGTTTCGCTAGTATTTTTGAGTCCACGTTAATGAGTGATAAGGGCCTGTAGGAGTCACACTCCTCAGGGTCTTTGGACGGCTTTAATAGGGCAATGACTAGTGGCTCGCGGAGAGTAGGCGGAAGTATGGAGTTCTCGAAGGAAGTGCCAAACATGCCTACCAAGTAAGGTGCAAGAATGTCTGTGAAGTGTTTGTAGAACTCATTAGTGTACCCATCAGGGCCAGGCGCCTTAACATTAGGTAGTGATTTAATCACTGCCGTCACTTCTTCTACTGTAATGGGCATTGCTAATTGTTCTCTTTGGTCATCTGACAGCCAACCAATCGCTATATCCCGCAAGTAGTCATAAATCTCGTCTGCTGGTGCTGTGGGCTGTGATTTATAAAGTGTGCTAAAGGAATCCACAAAGCTTTTTAGGATGTCTGCCGATTGCGTCTGTATCTGGCCCTCCTTTGATTTGACTCGAAGTATGGCCGAGTGTCCCCTCCCTTCACATATCTTCCTCGCCAACGTCCCCCCTGGTCTGCCACCCTCCCCGAAGTTCCTAGCTATGTGTTTGCGATCTAAATATTTGATTTCAGCCGCCACAAAATCGGCATGTTCAGTATGCAAGTCGCGCAGTTCAGTTAGCAGCGAGACATCTTGCGTGTTCTCAAAATCCAGTTCTATAGTTCTTATGCGAGTCTCGCAGCGCTGTATCTGATGCCTGATATCTTTCAAAACCCCTATAGTGGTGCTGATGCAGACGCCTCTTATTGTGGCCTTGAAGGCTTCCAACAACATGCCCGGATCCTCGACAGATTGTGAATTTATGTGGAAATACTCCGTTATAGCCTTCGTTAAGGTGTCTGTGTATATGGAATCGGATAGAGCTTGTGAATTGAACCGCCACTGAAATGGAGGAGGTGCGTATTGTGGTATATTGATCCGCAACAGGACGGGGTTGTGATCTGATAATGTGCGTGGCAATACCTGTATCTCCTTTACCCACAGAGCGATATCATTCGTGCCCAACCAATAGTCCAATCGAGACCAGCTGCTGTGAGACGCTGTAATGTGGGTGGCCCCTGGTTCGTCAGCATAGCCTAGTCTCCAAAGATCCGCTAAAGATAGATCTTTCATCATGTGACCCACCATTGTCCTCGCCTGTTTATGCTGCTCCAACGAATTAGAGGAGCGATCTAGCCCGTCCACCAATGTTACTCGCTGACGTCAGTTCTGATACACAGCTTTTCCGCGCCAGATACGCAGAGCCATGATAGAACCAACACTGGTGCCATGAAACTAGGGCCCTGAAAGGGGATGACCTTAACCCTAGATATCGGTTCGCAGAACGGGGAATATGGGTGGGTCGGTAAGGAATCTATCACTAACTAATGTCTCTTACAGATATATCGTTACACAAGTAGTAACTTGTGCATCTGAAAGAGACATGTTAGTGATAGATTTCTTACCTTAGAATAGATACCCCAGCAATACCAACCCCGGTGGTGGGTCTGCGAACCAATAATCACACCAGAAAGTCCTGGAGGACGGAACGACCAAAGAAGCCATCCCTCCGGACTTGGCTGTCCAGGCAGTAGTGGCGGGCAAACGTGTGCAGCGAGGCCCACGTAGCTGCCTGGCAAATGTCCTGCAAGGGCCCTCCTCGGCCCAGGGCAGAGGTAGTCGCCGTGGCCAGAGTGGAATGAGCCCGCAATCCAACAGGGGGCTCCTTTTTAGCCAAGGAGTAACATGCCTGGATACACAAGATGATCCACCGCGAGATGGTCCTCTTGTGCACCGCTTTCCCCTTCTTAGCGCCCACGTAACCAACAAAGAGTTGGTCATCCACCCGGAACTGGCGTGTGCGATCCAAGTAGAATGAGAGCGCACGTTTTGGGTCCAGACGGTGGAGCCGCTCTTCCTCTTTAGAGGGGTGCGGTGGCGAAAGAAGGTTGGCAAA
This sequence comes from Lissotriton helveticus, assembly GCF_964261635.1. Lineage (NCBI taxonomy): Eukaryota > Metazoa > Chordata > Amphibia > Caudata > Salamandridae > Lissotriton > Lissotriton helveticus. The sequence continues at coordinate 613,251,779 of NC_136073.1, read as the reverse complement.
GTGATGCACTGCCCGATGTGGAAGGCTGTGACAACCTTGGGCAGGAAAGATGGCTTAGTACGCAACACAACCTTGTCCGGATGGAGTGAAAGGAAAGGAGGAGTACAAGAAAGAGCCTGGAGCTCACTCACTCTCCTGGCAGAGGTGATGGCAACCAGGAAGGCAGTCTTCAAGGTTAGAAGACGAAGAGGACAATTGTGAAGTGGCTCAAAGGGAGCGCACATTAAAAACCTAAGAACAAGGTTCAAGTCCCACTGAGGCATCACAAACGGAACAGGAGGGAATGTGTGTGTGATGCCCTTCAGAAATCGATTTACAATAGGGGACTTGAACAAGGAAGGTTGATCAGGCAGCCTGAGAAAGGCTGAAAGGGCAGAAAGGTAGCCCTTGATAGTGCCCAGAGCAGAGCCTTCTGGGCCAGAGAAAGAAGGAAGAGAAGAACCTCGGAAAGAGGGGCAGCAAGAGGATCCACAGCCTTTGCTGTGCACCATGCCACAAATCTGTTCCACCTGCAGGCGTATACTGACTTAGTGGAGGGACGCCTGGCTGCCAGAATGATATCACAGACTTCAGGAGGCAAGTCAAATGGCCTCAACTGCCGCCGCTCAATCTCCAAGCATGGAGGTGGAGACTGGACAGGTTCGGGTGGAGGACCTTCCCCTGCTGCTGCGACAGACGGTCCTCCTGAAGAGGCAGACGAACCGGGGGATCGACTGACATACTGAGTAGCCCTGGATACCAGTACCTTCGTGCCCAGTCCGGAACCACAAGGATGACTTGTGCCCGGTCGCGCTTGATCTTCTTCAGTACTCTGGGCAGAAGTGGTATAGGCGGAAAGGCGTATAACAGACCGCAACTCCACACGCGACGAAAAGGGTCGCCGAGCGAGTGCCGCCTTGGAAATTCCAACGCGCAGAACTGATGACATTGCGCGTTCTCTTCGGTGGCGAATAGATCTAACCAAGGCTCTCCCCATTGCTGAAAGAGGCCTTGCGCCACGTCCGAGTTCAGACGCCATTCGTGATCCATCATGCACCGACGACTGAGTTCGTCCGCTCTGGCGTTCAGAGAACCTGCCAGGTGTTGAACCACCAGGGTCATGCCCTGCTGTTCCAGCCACTGCCAGAGGCGCAGACCCTCCTGGCAAAGGGTCCACGACCCCACCCCGCCCTGTTTGTTGCAGTACCACATGGCGGTGGTGTTGTCCGTGAACACCTGCACTACACTCCCCCGGACAGAGGGGATGAATGCCTTCAGTGCTAGACGAATTGCCCGCAGCTCCAAAAGGTTGATATGGAGCCGGGACTCCGCCGGAGACCAGAGGCCTCTGATCTCCGCCTCTCCCATGTGGCCTCCCCAGCCCTGGAGGGACGCGTCCGTCACAACTACGTGCTCCGGGTGGGGAAGGGAGAGGGATCTGCCACTGACCCAATCGCGGTCCGTGAGCCACCACTGCAGCTGTCTCGCAGTGCCCTCCGAGATAAGGACATGGTCGGAAAGGTTGCCCTGATGCTGGGCCCACTGAAACTTCAGGTCCCACTGCAGAGCCCGCATCCGCCACCGGGCGTGATGCACCAGAAGGATGCAGCAGGTCATCAGCCCCAGAAGCCGCAGCGTCAACCTGACCGAGACCCGGGATAACGGCTGAAAGATGGGAATCAGTGCCTGAATATCCCGGCGAAACTGCGCCGAGTCGAGAACCGCTGCGATGAAGAGGAGCTTCTGAGAGGGACACAGGTGTGACTTTGGCACATCGATGGAGAACCCCAGCTGATGCAGGAGATCTGCCGTCGTCTGGAGGTGGCTGACGACTGTCTGGGGCGAGCCCGCCTTCAACAACCAGTCGTCGAGGTAGGGGAAGACTGACACCCCTAACCTGCGCAGATGAGCTGCGACCACCGCCATCACCTTTGTGAACACCCGTGGGGCGCTGGTAAGGCCGAAGGGGAGCACGGTAAATTGAAAATGCTCGTGGCCAACCGTGAACCGCAGGTAGCGCCGGTGGGCCGGCAGGACGGGGATGTAGAAATAAGCGTCCTGCAAGTCCAACGCTACCATCCAGTCTTCTGGGTCCAGGGCAGCTAGGACCTGAGCTAGTGTCAGCATTTTGAACTTCTCCTTCCGGAGGAAGCCGTTGACGTTCCGTAGGTCCAAGATAGGGCGTAGGCCCCTTTTTCCCTTCTTGGGTACCAGAAAGTAGTGGGAGTAGCAACCACACCCTACTTCTGGCCCAGGAACGCGCTCGATGGCACCCTTGGCCAAGAGGGCCGTAACTTCCTCCTGCAGAAGTCGCAAATGATCCCCCGATACTCGGTGGCACTGCGGTGGCATGGCTGGAGGGGTTGCCTCGAAGGGGAGGGAGTAGCCCCTTCGGACAATTTGCAGCACCCACCCGTCCGACGTGACATTGCGCCAGTGGAAGAGGTGATGGCGGACCCTGCCACCCACTGGCATCACATGGGCCTGCAAACACGGACTATGAAGGTTTTGCGGCAGGTGCTGCGGAGGGAGGTGTGGACTGGCCTTGCCGCTGTCCCCGACCGCCGTTACGGTGGTTTCCACGGCCACCACCGCGCTGCTGAACATTCTGCGGTGCGTGGCTGGCAGCTCGTGTGGGGGTGCCCCTTCCGTGTCCACGAAAGGAGCGAAAGGCACCCGTTTGATGGCGTGGGGCCGAGAGGCCCAAGGACTTGGCGGTAGCCCTAGAGACCTTGAAACGCTCAAGCGCATGGTCTGCCTTGTCGCAAAGAGGCGACGGCCATCGAACGGCATGTCCAGAAGAGTGGACTGGACATCGGCCGAAAAGTTGGCGGTCCTCAACCAGGCGTGGCGTCGAACCGCCACCGTCGTTGCCATCGTCCTGCCCAGTGAGTCCGTGGTATCCAGTCCACACCGGATGGAATATCGCGCTGCATCTCGACCCTCCGCAAGGGCTTGGGCGAGTTTAGCCCGGACCTCCTCCGGGCATTGTGGCAGCATGTCCGCGACCGTATCCCACAGGGTGTGGGTGTGGCGGCCCAAGAGGCATGCGGTATTGACAGACCGCAGTCCCAAACTCAGGGACGAGAACACCTTCTTCCCGAACTGTTCATACCTCTTGGATTACCGATCGGGCGGGGCCGTCGGGAATGCGGTCTGGGAAGTAGAGGCCTGTATGACCAGGCTCTCAGGGGTGGGATGGGTGGACAAAAAGCATGGGTCGCCCGGAGCCGGGCGGTAGCGTCTGGCCACGTTCCTATCCACAGGCGGACCTGAGGCGGGCTTGGACCAAGTGCCCACAAGAACGTCACACAAGGCCTCATTAAACGGCAGCAGTGGCTCACTGGAGCTTGCCTGCGGTTTAAGGACCTCAGTGAGGAGGTTAGTCCTCACGGCCGCGACGGGGAGCTCAAGGTTTAAGGCCTTGGCCGCCCTTGTCAACACTACACTGTAAGCAGCCCCCTCCTCCGTAGCCACGGTGGGAGGGGAGACAAATCCAGTGTCTGGCGAAGTGTCAATACCACTGGCCTCCCCAAGCTCATATGTCCAGTCCTCTTGAGACTGGCATTCCTCTGCCAGAGGGACAGCAGACCCCTCCCAATTTCCCTCGTCACCCATCTCCTGTGGAACAGGTTCAACTACGGGGCCTCCTCATGGAAATAAAAATCTCCAAATGCCGTCGGAAGCGGCGCCCAGCGGCGCCGTTCCGGCGCCAGAGTAGGACCGAAGGGAACTTTGGGGACGGCGTCCACAAGGGGCGCCTGGGGTGACACCCGCATGGCCGGCGCCGGTGAGGTCGTGAGGTCAACCGGCGACGACCCGGATCCGGTGAGGTCCTGCGG